>NC_059337.1:139886666-141123333 GCF_018350155.1 Leopardus geoffroyi | reverse complement strand
CGATGGGAGGAAGACACTGAGTCATTCAAAGCCGAGAAATGGCTTGTCTGGATCAGCTCTGCAATCGAAAGCGACCTCTGGTTCTAATGCATTGCCAGGTTGGATGGTAACGAAAATAAATGTAGCGAGAAGATGGGCATTGAGACCAGGGTGGGGAGAATGAAAATAGAAGTAGCCTTGTTCAGCGGATAGTGAAGAGGTAGAAAGGGAAGTCTACAACTTTGGCGTGTGATGGGGGGGGGGCGGGACGGGGGAGAAGGGGCGCATCCAGGAGAGCTCTGCTGGAGCCATCAGGAGCCAATGGGCCACGCTGGTGTGCCGCCAACAGGAAGGAGTTCAGGGTAGATAGAGGAGATATCACTGACCCTGGCGCCCCAACCTCCGTGTCCATGGCTCCCTGTACCTCCTTCACTTAGGTGATCCTCAACCTGTATCTCCGCCATAAGATTTACTCTCCGACTAGTTCTCACAGCTAGGATTGCCTTCCAGGTGTAGAGTTAAGATTAGCAGAATATTTTCAAACTGCAACTCATACCTGAGACATTTAGTAGACCGAACACCTGTTAATTTTTTTTTTTTTTTTTTGAAATAGGAAAAAATCAGTAATAAATTGATAGAAGCGTAGCTGGGTTTTTTTTTTTTTTTTTTTTCCTCCTGGACAGAGGATTAGATAGCACGAGAGTGGGCAGAATTAGCATTCTAGCTACAGCATCTTGAATTATAGAGCACTCACCAGCCCATGCCGTGGTACCTTGTAATTTAGAGTTCTTTATATTTCAGTGTTGTCTTGGGTCCTGGTTTCCAGTTTTCTTTTATTCTGAGTCAGTCATCACACGTACTGTCTTCCCTGGCATTGTTTATAAGGGCTCCAGCTCCGCGGCACACAGCGGATTCATGCAGTGCGCTATATTTGGGTCTTAAATCAATCACAGCCTGAGAAACCGCACATTATTCCAAGCAATTCATTTAATATTTTATCAAGAAAATGTAATTAGGACTTTCGGAAAACAAGTTTCCAGACAATCAGGGGAAACAGCCACAACCAATTTATAAGATTGGTTGCGGGGAGAGGTCCTTGGGTAGCTGGACCAAGACCTTGGACTTTTCATCCCCGAGCAATTCTCTGACTCTTCTCTGGAGCTGCAGACAGGTGAACACGCGATCTCCGGACACGCGCAAAGGAGAAATGAGAGAGAAGCCGAGGGAAAGGGGCGCTTTACTAGTCCCCCTTTAATTAAATTCAAGTTATAAAGCAATCTTATTTTGAGACTTGCTGCAGGTGTTTTCCTGAGTGGGGGCCTAACTGGTGGACCCTGGGATAAATGAAGGCATGTGGCTGCTTTCCTAGCACATGCAGCCCAGAGGGAGAGGCGGGAGTGGGGGGCCAAGGCAAAGGGACGCTGAGAGAGCCTGGGAACGAGCCATTCATGGCCCCTGGTCGCCCCTGGGAAAACCCCAGGCAAGGATGCCCTGAAAGCTTCATCTTCCAGAGGCAGAGTGCGCACTGTTGTGTCCAGGTCAGAGAGGGCCGACTTCTGTGTGTGCACCTGAGCGTGGGGACAGAGACCACTGCGTGCTCACCGAGACCCGTTCTGATGCCTTTCTCCGCACACGACTCACCTGCGCCCAGGTCCCGACCTCCCTGCAGGCGGGGACCCTGTGACTGGTTCCTGCTAGTGGAAAGTGAGCGGGATGATGGGGGCCGCCTGGGGCCTGGCCCTTTGAAAATCCCTGCTTTCTCCCCATTCTCTGCAGCAGGGGTTAGTGGCCTGGGGCTCCGGGGTCAAACCCAACCCGCTGCCTGGTTTTGTATGGATCAGGCACTAAGAAGAAGGGTGTCCACAGTTTTCGGGGGGCGAAGAAAAAAATCCTCAGAAGGATAGTTTGTGACATAGGAAAATTATACGAAATGCCAAGGTTAGTGTCCATAAGCAAAGTTTTATTGGAACACAGCCATAGCCATTCCTTTAGTGTTGCTTACAGCTGCTTTCACGCTACAACGACAGAGTAGTTGTGGAGGGAAGCCTTTTCTTCCATAAAACAATGGATACATAATATATATGATCATATCTAATATATACTATAATTATGTATTATTGTAATTAATATAATGGTATATTAATATATATTGCACATTAAATACTATGTATTATATGGTATATATTATTTAAAATTATTACAAATTCACAAATTACAAATTTGAGTAATAAACACGTTGTAAATTAGTTTTGTCGTATTATGTGATATATTTTATTGTATATATGTCATATAAAAATTTAAAAACATATATTCATATTCTATATTGAAATACATATTTTATATATTTATACCTGAATGTATATGCCTGTATATTTTATATAAAATATAATATATAATATTTAAATACACAACATATATATTTTATATATAAATATATATTATTCACATATATTATATGTGTTATATAAAGTTTATTATACTTTATTTTATTAATTACATATAAATTATTATATTTTATTTTTGGTTTATTATACTATCTTTTCTATAGCATATATTCATCTTATATATAAATGTATATCTATATGAATGCATTATATATTTTATTACATTAAATATATGCATTTTATTATATTAAATATTTAATATATAAAATATATAAATACATAATATTTCATATATGTTTATATTCTTGATATTTTATGTATTTTTATGATACATGGTATCTACTTCCAAAATGCAATACCATATTACGTATGTAATATAGATCTATAAATATATTTTATATATATATATATATTTATGATATTTTTAAGGGGGAAGGGGTCTATGAAAGCCAAGGAGCCTAGAGTCCACGAAAGTCATAATGCAGTCCCATCTGCAATGTAATTTTAAGTGATTATAGTACGGTCCTAACAGACTTTATGCAACCCATTCCGTATTGTTGTACATTTGGGTTATTTCATAGTTGGGCGAAATGAAAACAGCGGGCTGGACGTTCTTCGCTCCCATGCTTTCTATTCTAGGACTCCTCACGTTAGCACAGCTCAAATTCTACGAGTGTATTCCTGGGCCCCTGAAAGTATCAGGCACATGACGCCCGCTGCGTGTAAAGGAGAGGTTGGACCTGGATGTAACAGAGGCTTTACACACACACATGGCAAGTGAAGACAGACTTTCAGTGGTGGGCCTTTGGATGACCACTTTCCTGTTTACTTTTTTTTCATTTTCAAAAGCCATCAACACTAGCAATGTATCGTGATTAGGAGGAAAACAGACGGGAGCTTTGCCAAGATGCAGGTGGGATTTGTGAGGCCCCCCTGCTCCATTCTCCTCCCAGGATCTCTGTTTCCTGTAGCCGTGACTCTTCACTCATGCTTTGGGAGCCGGTGGATCAAACATGGTTGGCATCAGGTGTTATGCTTAAGTCTTTAAACCATTTTGAGTAAATTTTGTTAGCAGTATAAGATAGCGGTCCAATTTCACTTTTCTGCATGCAGATATACTTCAAATTTGCTAAAAGAATAGATCTTACGTGTTCACACCATAAAAAAAGAAATCATAATTATGCGACGTGGCAGATAGAGGGTTTAGATAAGCTGTGGCGGTAATCAGTGGCAGTGTGTAGATGTGCCCTGTGCGCCTGAAACTTGTACAATGTTACATGTCAATTATGTCTCAATGGGAAGAAGGACACGTCGCAGAATGGTGGCCTTACTCCATCACAATCTCTGGAGCTGAGGGCCAGGAATCTGCCCTTTTCCCCCTTTACCTCCAGCAAGCAACCAAGGAGGGAACAATGGAGACTTTGTTCCTAGGCAATGAATTTTTAAAAGACAATATGCGCATCTTAAAATGTTGGGCTTAAAGGATACAAGAAATTTAGTCCTTTTCTGCACTCTTGCTACCAGATCTCCTGTTTCTTGGATTCCCCAAAGGAGTTGGGGTCTGGTCTCTGGGGGCATTTCTGTGCCAGGATAGAGAGACCCTTCCTCCACGTCCTTCTCATCCCACTCCTGTGACCCTGTACTGCTCCATTGAGTTAAAGGAGATATTCCTGTTACACACACACACACACACACACACACACCCCTCTGTACTTTTGATGCCCGTCTTTCAACCCAGAATGCTGCTCCTTAAACTTCCTCTCCCAAGCAGAATGTGTAGTTATTCTTTGGGCCACTGCTGGATGAATCTCTGCTGTAGCATGTCTACGATTATTTTATCCTTATTATGATTTCGTTTTTATTTAGGTAAGCTTATTTTTAAAGGAAACCTCAAACAGAGTCACTGCAGAAAGAAATGCACAGCAAACAAAAGCCTGAGTCTTGCTCTGGGGCAGGTTGACAGCATGCTGTGGGTTAAAGATCAGTTAGTATTGAATGTGGACTTTCTCCTTGTTTCCCGCAGGGTGAAGGAGACTGAAAGTAGAAACCTTGTCCCTAGGTCCTTACTGTTTGACGCTGGTCGGTGCGTTACGTAACGTCACTTTGGGAAAATGTGGTGAACAGGGCAGCATATAAGATTGCAGAAGACCTTGGGTAGAACCATGTCTTGGCTCTTCCAGCCCTCCAGGTCTTGCTTTCCTCATCTGATAAATGGGAATAAGGGCATCAGCTTTGCCCATCCCATTGGGTTGTGTTTAGGGACACACGGCATCTGTGTCTTTAACCTGAAATGTGTCCATCTTCTCTTCACGCTTCCTCCTTCCCTTCCTTTCTTCTTTGCTTTCCTTTCCATTCAAAAAATGTTATATTTTTATTATTTTTTATTAAATATAATTGATTGTCAAATTGGCTTACATAAAACACCCAGTGCTCGTCCCAACAGGTGCCCTCCTACATGCTCATCACTCACTTTCCCCTCTTCCCCACCCCCCCCCCCATCAATCCTCAGTTTGTTCTCAGTATTTAAGAGTCTCTTATGGTTTGCCTCCCTCCCTCTCCGTAACTTATTTTTTTCCCCTTCTCCTCCCCCACGGTCTTCTGTTAAGTTTCTAAAAATGTTTTATTTTAAAATAGTTTGAGACTCACAGAGAAGTTGGAATGATAAGACAGAGTTTCTGCAGACCCTTCATCCAGTTTCCCCCAGTGACAACATCTTATTTAACTATATAGTTCAATGATCAGAACCCAAAAATTTATGGTGGTACAATAGTAACTAAACTACAGAGATTCTTCCTTCTTCTTCCTTCTCTTCTTCCTCTCCTTCTTCTTCTTCTACACATTTTTGCATGCACTAACTTATTTACTTTTGGTGTTTCATTCTTTGAGATTTTATCCCACCTATAGATCAAGATGGAGAACTACTCTGTCACCTCAAAGAAACTCTTTTCTTCTATTACCGTTATTAGTTCACTTGAAGATATTCTTTTAGCTCGATACATATTTAATAAATTAATAAAATAATGGACTAGTGTATAGAGAAGGCCTAATTTCCTGGATCATTGGAAGAGCTGATTTAGTGACCTAACAGCCTGACTGAGCAGCGCCTAATGGTAGAACCACCTCTTTGACTATGGTACCAACCCAGGACTGGAAATCAGTAGTTGAATCATGACAATTACTACCTCATATCATATACATAGCTCCCCAGTGCCAGTTCTGAGTCGAACCAACTTAATTAACTAACAAAGGTAGTTGTTATGGCAACAATGTCACTAATCTACTTCAGCGAATTCTCGGTGTAATTGACCTGTTGCTAGGCAACAGCCAATAGGTTGTTCAACAGATGATGACAAGTATCATCTGGTGCAGATGTTGTTATCCAGTCACAAATTAGGCCTCTGGTCAAGGAGAAGTTTCCCAGAGAACACCCTGAGGATATTGACAGGATATTTGTGAAGACCCACCATCACAGTGACCCTCATAAACACATATCGCTTTACAGGCTGAAGGTCTAGCAAAGTAGGTGTTATGAAAAGTACGATGAGTATGTGTGTTTCTGGTATACCTTATTTAAAATGAGATAGTTATTTGTGAATTGTATAGGCCTGCTCCCTGTCTCCAGGAAGATATTCCCTTTCCATGTGGACAAGAAACGTACCCTTATAGAGATATCCCTCACAAACGGGAAATAAATCAGTTGAGGCAGAATCGTTGAACGTAATGCAAACAGAATTATTTCAAATCAGCAATTCCACACCCTTGCAGAGGCCCCCATCTCTGCTTGCGGGCTCTCATTCAAGAGGTCCCAGAGTTCACAGTCGAAAACCTTACGTGGTTTCATTCTGGGTAACCGGTTAATTATTTCCCCGATTGCTAAGTCAGAGACATCATCTTTCTCTGCCTCCTTCAAGCAGTACGTATAAGTGGCGTATCCCGTGAACTGCAAAGGAAACAGAAGAGTAACAACAGTTTTTGTAGATAACACACTGCCCTTTTACCCATCCCTAGCCCACAGAGCTGTTGAAGTAGGCCTTCTGGCTGGCCAGGTTGACCACTGATAGAGACGCCCAGGGTTTGACTCCAGGGTGAAACTGTGTTTTGTCGCATGAAGCCCTGTGGCATCATGGGGGACACCCAGGGCCCAGATTGTAAAGATCAGGCCAAGCTTGTTTCTAAGGCTCTTAGCTGTATGGCCACGAGTCACCCACTTCTTCCTCTGGGCTCTGATGAGATCTAGAAAGGGCTTCTCAATCCATGGGAACCAACTGCATGGTTCCAAGGAGAACTCTTGTGTTCCCGCTCACGGGACTTAGTGGAAGAATTTGAGACACATTCCACTCAGCTCGTTCCTGTCCCCACCCCTCACAGGACAGAGGCCCAGGGAGGCCCGCCTTACCACTGGTGAGCGTCGGTGAGCTTTCTCAGGAAAGACCTGCATGGTTGTCTTGCCAATGTGAATGCCAAGCAGTTACTTAAATGAAAGATGTCACGAAAGTTGTTCTCATAGAACTCTGCTTGGAGGATACAATCTTCCTCTGATTCAGCAAGTGAGAAGTTGAGACAGGATGGTAATTAAGTAACCAGAGGAGGTGGGGAGAAATTGGAGGAAAAGTAAAGAGTAGAATGAGAAGAAGAAGGAACAGAGGGAGGGAGGGAGAAGGAGGAAAAAAAGGAGAGAGAGAGAGAGAGAGACTTTGTTATTTGTAAGGGTGTATCAAAGTGGCGTCTTCTGATAATGCGTATTCAGGTCATTTGTCCAGTATTTGATTATTTGAAGACTATATATATATATATATATATATATATATATATATATACACTTATACATATATATAGTTTCCTTGCAGCAATTCAATGCCATCAACTAAACATTATTGCATAAGGGGAAGCTAATTTGGGAGGAACAATTTTCTCAGAACTGATTGCAGAAGCAGCCATACAATTATCTCCACGGAGCGCTTCGAACAGTGCTGGAGAGGACGGTGCCGTCTGATTTACCCCCAGCTCCTGCATCGTGGTTTCCTTTCATGCACCGACTCGCTCCCGCCATGAGACAGACTTAAGCTTTGCCTCCTGAAGATGTCCACGGAAGGGGGCCTGCCTGAGGGTTGGGGTCTAGAGCTCCTTGTTTTTGCCCTTCATATCCTCCTCTCTATGTGCAGAAGGATTTCTGAAGCAGGCCCCTGGACAGCGGAGACCCAAATTCACACACAGCCTGCCCATGGCTCCCTCCTTTGGGCCAAACTCTCTGACTTTTCTGAACACTGGTTATTCGATGTCTCTGGTGGGAAGCATTTCCAAGCAGGTTTTGTAAAACGCTCTATAAAGAGACAGTAGTAGAAGTCATAGTAGAAATACCTAGAAAAATATAGAAAATATAGAAAATATAGAAAATATAGAAAAATATAAAATAATAGCTAAGAGCATGCCCTCTGGACTCCAACTGCAGAGGTTGGAATGCCGGCCTACCGAGTTACTGCCTGTGACATGATGGGCAAGATCCTTCATTTCCCTCGACTTCGGTTTGCTCTTCTGTAAACCGAGGAATTGAACGGTGCTCCCTAAGAGTCAATACAAGGATTCAGTGCTGCAACCTGAGTAAGGTGCCTGGACGTAGTTTCTCTTCCAGAAATGGCGGCCATTATTATTGCTAATATCATTAGGTTCTCCCCAAAATAATTCCATCGGGTTGGCATCCTCCCCACTTTCCCAGATGAGGAAAATGAGCCCTGAAAGCAGCGAGGCGGCCTGCCCAGTGTCGACCCCCGATAAGGGAAGGCGGGGGCTCAACCCAGGCTGCTTCCAAAGCTTACCCTCCATCCACGCAGCGTTAATGAGGGTTTCAGCTTCACGCTCCTTTCCCCTTGATTAGGTGTTAAATATTTACCATCTTGCCTTTCTTCCTCTCTACCCTCTTTAAAAACGGTTTAATTAAAATCATTCGTTGAGCTCATGATAAAAATATGTAAATGTGATGATTTTTGTGAAATGAATCTTTTGTTTCCCTTTCATTCCCAAAGGACTGTGGATGAGAGAGGATAGATAGCCTGGGCCTCCAATGAATTTGAACAAGCATTTGATAATACGTTGTGTAACCGATTTCAAGGTCTGGTGACCACAGGACCCGGCAATTCATGTATGGGAAGCACAACCAGATTCATAGGCAGGGGTGGGGTGCAGGGAGAATGTTTCCTCAGTATTCCTAGGAAAACCAAGTGAAATGAGTCTGAACAAGCAAAGCTGAGAGGAAACCCATTTTTACCTCCTCACTTCTGCCCGGTTGGCCCTCCTTCACCCTTTGGGCTGGCTCCCAACTCGCCTGACAGCAGATGACCAGGTGGCTTTCTCTGCCTTTTTCTCTGAGGCCTCAGCAGCTCAATACACATGCCTTGTCCATGGTCCTGCCTGGCAGGTGCTCTCAGTATAAACCAGTGTAATTTTGTTCTTAGAGAATCTCTCTGCCACCTGGGGGTTCAAGTTTTTGCATTTAACACATATCTGCCCACTGGGTGTCAGTGAGCCAGGCAGTGTGCTAGGTGCCCCTTTTCTTACACTTTCAGGAAATCTACAAGCGCTCATGTCAACTTCAGAGCCGTGGCCTCGCTTGGCTGGTCTGGGCCACTGGTTTTTAATGGCCCCCTGGTCCCTGGTAGTAGGTAGGTCAGGTGGCCATTACAAACAATCCCCACATCTCAATGGCTCAGCACAGTGAATTTTATTTCTTAAATTTTTAAAAAATGTTTATTTATTTTTGACAGAGAGGGAGAGGCAGAGCATGAGTGGGGGAGGGGCAGAGAGAGAGGGAGACACAGAATCCAAAGCAGGCTCCAGGCTCCGAGCTGTCAGCCCAGAGCCCGACACGGGGCTGAAACTCACAGACCTCGAGATCATGACCTGAAGCCGAAGTCAGACGCTCAACGGACTGAGCCACCCAGGCGCCCCGAATGTTATTTCTTATTCAGAGATGAGGAAAGGGGACTGGGCCCTGGGTCGGTGAAGGGTGGGGGAGGACTGCTGAGTTATTTAGTGACTTGGGGACCAAGATCTTTTCCACCTTGCGACTCAGACTTCCTCTAGTTCTCTTGGTTAATAAGGACCTTTTGGGAAGACTTTACGGGCTAAGAAGTGGTGAAAATTTCTGCACACATTCCATAGTTCAGTTCCATGTGACCACTCCATAAGGGAGACCGGGGAATGGAGTCCAGCCCTGTGCCCACAAAGAAGAGGAGCATATGAGCTTTTAGAGACCATTATATGTGTGTTTTTTTGATTCCTTCACAGTGTGAAATCTTCAAGGACAAGAGTTATGGCACCAACATGCTGACCCCTTGCTCAGGGCCTGGTGCTGTTATGTCAATGGTAAATATGTCCTGGAGAAAAAAAAAAAAAAAATGAATGAATGAGGGGAGACTGGCTCCTGGCTCAGTTAAACGTCTGACTCTGGATTTCAGTTCAGGTCATGATCTCACGGTTCGTGAGTTCAAGCCCCACATCAGGCTCTGCACTGACAGTGTGGACCCTGCTTGGGATTCTCTATTTCCCTCTCTCTCTGCCCCTCCCCTGCTTTCTCTCTCTCTCTCTCTCAAAATAAATGGATAAACTTTAAAAAAATGAATGCGTGAACAGATGAATGAACAGCCTACAACCATAATGTAATGGTTGATGACAAAGTTAACCAAAGTTATTAGCACAATTTTATTGAACTTCCAACATGTGGCTTCCACCATTCTTTCCTCTACTTGTTGTGTTGGACCAGACAGAAGGGGGCGAACACATAACCTGCATGGTTCAGACCCCTTCTAGAACTCCGTGATGTTTCTATGGGTATTTGTCTCATCTCAGACCCCTCTTTTCTGGACAAAGGCTCAGGGGTGGGAGGCTCAGCTCCTATGGGTGAAGTCCTCACTGTGGTCTCATTCTACCCAACTCACTCTAGTTCCCCTCAACTTTGCCAAAGCGTTAGTTCCTGACCGAGTCTCAGAGCAGGTGACCCAAAGCCGTATCCTGCACCACCATCTATCAACAGCTTCTAGGAAATCTCCAGCCTCAGACCTTTGACCATTGTCCCTGATAGCGAGCAAGCTTTTAAAAAAATATGAAATCCCTTTTTACCTCAAACATTCCGCACATTCAAGAACATTGTTTTTCTTTAGAGGCAAATGTCTAATGGGAACCTCAAGGTTGAGTTTCTTGTTCTTCTTGCTGTTGTCCCTCGCTGTGAATGTATCATTGGTTCAGTGGTGGGCAGCACAGGGCCGAGGGATTTATAGGCATGAAAACCTCACTGCTTTGATAACTCAAAATACTGCTGCTCTTACCACACTTCTATTAAAATGAAGGTTGTTTTTGGGGGTTCTATCTGTTCCCCCTTTCCACAACACAAAGTCCCAAGGAAATCCCAAAGGATTCCTACGATGGCTAATTTAAATGTCAGCTTGGGGGGCACCTGGGTGGCTCGGTTGGTTAAGCGTCCGACTTTGGCTCAGGTCATGATCTCACGGTCCATGAGTTCGAGCCCCGCGTCGGGCTCTGTGCTGACAGCTCAGAGCCTGGAGCCTGTTTCAGATTCTGTGTCTTCCTCTCTCTGTGCTCCTCCCCTGTTCATGCTCGGTCTCTCTCTGTCTCAAAAATAAATAAACGTTAAAAAAAAAATTAAAAAAAAATGTCAGCTTGGTTGGGGCACGATGCCCAGATATTTGGTCGAACATTATTCTGGATATTTCTATGAGAATGTTTTTAGGTCATATTAATATTTAAATGGATAAACTTTGAATGAAACAGATTGCCTCCCATCATGGGGGTGCGTTTTACCCAATCAGATACAGGCCTTAAGACATAAAAAAAAAAATAAAACAAACAAACAAAAAAACACAACAACAACAACAACAACAACCCTGAAATCCCCCTGAAAGAGGAAATGGAAGGGAATCTCCAGTCTTCAGAGTCAGGACTGTGGCATCATCTCTCTTCCCTGGATCTCCAGCCTGCTTACCTGCCCAGCAAAATTTGGATTTGCCAGCCTCCATAATCTCATGAGCTAATTCCTTAAAATTTCTCTGTCTTTCTCTATCTGCATGTGTGTATGTGTATATTTATAAATATAAATATATATATTTATTTTCTATTATTTATTTATATTATTATATTTATATTATGTATGTAAATATTATACATTTATATATATTTATATATTATTTTTATATATTTTAATATATATTTTATATATAATTTATAACAATATATTATTAGATATATATAATAGTTATATATTTTATAAATATAAACATATTATTATATAAATATAAACATATATTTATATATGTGTGTGTATACATACATATACATATGTACATACACATACAAATATAATACATGTACATATCTGTGTATATATTCGTATGTAAACATGTATATGTATAAATGTGTGTGTATGCATATGTATACCTATATACACACAAACATCTGGTAAAATGTTAATTCCAAATACCCACTTTTCCCATTGAAGAGATCCAAAATAAATGATTTCAGTCAACTTGAAAGTATAAACTTTTAGGAACGGAGATGAGATAGTCAAGTGTGTACTTATATTTATTTCATTCATTGGTTTACACATGCCTATCTAAAATACCTGAAAAATACAGTACTTACATTAATACTGTGAATTAAATAAACCTTAAAAATAAATAAATGTAGACTACTTGAAATTTACCAATTACTTTATCAATTTGCATGGGGTTTTTTTTGGTTTTAATTTGTTTGTTTTGCATTTTATAAAATCAAGAATTTTTTAAAAGGTATCACATCAGTAGTACTTACTTTAACAGTTCAGCTCAAGAATTATCCCCTTGAGAATTCTCAACGAAAATGAGTATTTTGAGAATCTTAAGAATTCCTCTCTACTCCCCCTGATTTTAAGACACAACAACTTTTCGGATAATGAAAGCAATCATTTAAAAAACTTGAGAATTCCTGATTTGTACTTATGCTATGAAAATGATTTTTTTAAAAGACAAACTTTTATATGCTATAATAATTGTCCTTAACAAACATCTCTTTAGCTTCAGAAAATTCATAGTGACTTCAAAAGATAACTGACCACACTGTTAAGAAGCAAAAAAGTAAAGGGGCGCCTGGGTGGCGCAGTCGGTTGAGCGTCCGACTTCAGCCAGGTCACGATCTCGCGGTCCGTGAGTTCGAGCCCCGCGTCAGGCTCTGGGCTGATGGCTCAGAGCCTGGAGCCTGTTTCCGATTCTGTGTCTCCCTCTCTCTCTGCCCCTCCCCCGTTCATGCTCTGTCTCTCTCTGTCCCAAAAATAAATAAACGTTGAAAAAAAAATTATAAAAAAAAAAAGAAGCAAAAAAGTAAAGAAAGAACCCCATTGGGACGGTCAAGTGAAGTTGAAACATGGGCAAAGTACCTAAAAATTGGTTGAAACTAATTTTTTGCTCTGCACTAATTGAGAGATTTTTTCCAGATAGCTAAAACTCCATATGTAGTAAGTTCTTCTTTCCTAAATTCACTTTTGGGAAAAAAAAAATACATTATTTTCTATTCAGACAATAAGAATGACCAGAGAATTTTCTGCCCCAAATGTTGGTGGATTTCAGGGAGAAGGATTCACTTGGAAGCCACTTCAGAATATTCTCCCTTTTCCTCCCACTGATATTCCCAATCCACTGAATTCAGTGTCATAGAAACGCAGGAGCAAGTCTTTTTAAATTCTTTAGATATGACATACTTTCTGTGGAGTAGTGTTGCCCGATAGATAAATAATGTAAAATACAGATGCAATTTTAAGTTATCTGGTAGCACGTTAGGAAGGTAAAAGAAACAGGTGACATTCACTTTAATCATGCATTTAATACAAAAAAAATGACCATTTTAACATGCAATCAAAATAAGAAGCACTCAGGAAATATTTTACACTCACTTTTTCCTAGTAAATGGCAGGCATCCAGTGTGGATTTTATATGTACAGCACATCTCAGTTTGGACCCACCACGTTTCAGTGTTGAGCAAACAGTTATGGCTAGTGGCTACCATATTGGAGAGAACAGCTCTAGATACCCGGCCACGTCTCCATATAGCTATATATCTACATAAATATAGACATAAATATAGATTCTCTTTTCCCAGCGCAGAGGACCCCAAATTCTAAAACTCGCCGAGTGATTGAATACGTATCTTTAGGGGGTGATTTGGGGGCAGTTGAGCCTTTCTTTATTAACTTCCCGGCAGTTCTGTTCCAAATAATGTCGCGTCATTTCGGAAGTAAACACCTCCTCAATTTGGATCCTACTCATGGGGTTTCCGCTGCCGGTGGCCTAGAGAAAGCTCATCTCAGTCTTTCCATCTCTACCTTCTACATCTCTTCAGATCCTTCCTTTCTCGCAGCTGTCCTGGGCTCAGCTTCCAAGGTTTGTAGAGGGTGCAATTTCTGGAGTCCATTATGTACAGTCTCTTTATGTCTTCAAGTTTTCAATTAAAGAGAGAAAGAAGAATGCTCCATAGAATTCGAGTTTCACTTATTAGACATTCAAGAGGAAATACTACTCCATTTGCTATCGGCTATCTGAAACAATAATTAGTAATGATAATAAAACCATCACTTATTGAAAGCCTACTCCACACTTTCACATTTCCAATATACTTTTATTTATTTTTTTTTAATTGTTTAATGTTTATTCATTTCTGAGAGAGACAGAGAGAGCACATAAGCAAGGGAGGGGCAGAGAGAGAGGGAGACCCAGAATCCGAAGCAGCTCCAGGCTCCGAGCTGTCAGCACAGAGCCTGATGTGGGGTTCGAACCCACAAACTGCAAAATCATGACCTGAGCCGAAGTCGGACGCTCAACCGACTGAGCCACCCAGGTGCCCCTCCAATACACTTTTATTTATTTTATTTTACTTTATTTTATTTTATTTTATTTTATTTTTAACGTTTATTTATTTTTGAGACAGAGAGAGACAGAGCATGAACGGGGGAGGGTCAGAGAGAGAGGGAGACACAGAATCTGAAACAGGCCCCAGGCTCTGAGCAGTCAGCACAGAGCCCGACGCGGGCTCGAACTCACAGACAGTGAGATCGTGACCTGAGCCGAAGTCAGACGCTTAACCGACTGAGCCACCCAGGCGCCCCTTTTTAAAAATTTTTTTTTTCCAATACACTTTTAAATATGTGCTAACTTTATTTCATCCACATAACAACACCATGAGGGTGAAAATACCTGTTTTATGGGTTCTGAAATGGGACTCCAGTGAAGTCGTTTGTTCAAGAACACGGAGCTGGGAAGAAATAAACAAGGAATTAAACACAAGCTTTTTCTATTCTGGTTCGGGTCGGAATGTCTGGTTCCAAGCCTCATGATTTTGCACTGGTTAGCGAAATTCTTCCAAGTAGCATTATAGAACTTTTATGTTGTGGGACCTCTGGCCCTGATGTGAAAATAACCATGTTGGAGTTCTGGCCCTCCTTTTGCCACTTACGCTGTGGCTTTAGGAAAATCCTATATTTGACTTCTACTTCCTGCTCTGAAAAATGGAATAATAAACCCTGCCTCACATGGGGATTCATGCAGCTCGGGCATTGGAGTATGCCACAGCATTAATTAACACGATGAAAAATAGAAGTAACTTAATTGTTAATTAATAGTGGGGTAACTTAAATAAAATAGAAATATGTTGCATGTTATGGCTGAATGATTAGATACTATATAGTCATTAAAAGTCAAGTTTTCAAAGAATATTAAGTGTTTAGACTCCGAATGCCATGCTAAGTAAAATTCTTTTAAAAGTATAAAAAAAAAAAAAACCTACCATATGATCTTAATTTGGTAATTCACAGAGGCACACATAAACACTGAGGAAAAAAAAAAAAATCCTGCCAGGAATCACATTTATGGTGGTTATTTGGGGGTCATAAATTACAAGTTTTTTTTTTTAATTGAGTACACTTCTATATGTCCCAAAATTTCTATAATGATCACGTATTAATTTCCCTTCCTTAATAAGAAAAAAATGTATTTTTAAGTGGCATCTCTAGTTCCCAGGAAAAGTTCACTTTTAATGAAGACCATTTGATTCATCAAATAAAGTTTTCTACCTCCTACACTTAATGAACTATTTTAAGTCTCCTCTTTCCTTAGACACCTACTGTTTCTATTAATTCTAATACACTATCAGCTCTCATTATAACACCCCTGAGGGACTGTGGGAACAAATGCACTTTCCGACAGGCATAAAGTGAGGTCATGGGGAAAATAAGGAAAATTGGTGACTTTCTATTTCCCTGGTGACCTAAGTGTTTTTCCCTAAGCAAGTAAGACTTCTGTGCGTTCCTGTGTATACATCCTAACAGTCCTGGATGAAGGAGTTGATCTTTAAGTAATAACGATTTCCTGCTTTAGTTAGAAATGCCAGTGCTTTCTAAGGAGGGGGGAGGTGGGGGCTTAAATACCTAGGAAAACCTAAAGGCTCTCTAAAGGGGCGTGAATTGCAGATGTGTGTGTACCCAGGAGGCTGCAGAAGGAATCCTGGAAGATGTGGGTCTGGATCTTTGCTGCTCCAACCACTGTGAAACTTTGAGCTGGTTCCTCAACATCCTAGAGGCCCTGGTCTGGGAAAGCCTGCTGGGATTTCTCCTTTCAAAGTGTGCGGGTGAGATGGGACATCTGTTAACACTCTGTGCATTAGGGAACGTTCCACATAAATGAGAGTCTTTGCTCCCCAGATGCTGGTTCCTGACTTCTAAGGCTGTTGGGCAGCTCTACCCCAAATTCTCCAGTAAAAAAACTTAATAGGACATCGCTCGAATTCCTGGGTGCCTGTAGGGAGACAGGAGTAGAGCAGCAAAAAGATTGTAAAGGCAAGAAAAACGACAGAGCGAAGCAAGGGCATGGAGTCTGAGAGTCACTGTGACTTTGGTTGGGTTTTCTGTCACGTGACCTTTGTTTATGTGTACGTGCCTATTGAGAAGCAGGCCTGGGGGAGTGGACCCACACTGGACTTCAGGTTAGAATGACACGGTCCGGGGTCTGTCTTTTCCATGAACGAACCGGGGCCCCTATATCAACACCCTTCCAGTCTCCAGACCTCAGGTGCTTTTCTGGAGAGAAGGGGAGAGACCATCTTTCTCACAAAGTTATGACAAGGATAAACAGAGTGGACACATCTCACAAACTCAATGGGTCCTGATTATTATTACGCTCTGGTTAAGAGACACCTTGTCGACCTGATGCAGCCAAAAATAATGTTACCTACACATTTTCTGCATGCAGACTGGGGTTTAAATAGTGCTGTTCCATATACTTTGTTATTTATGGTCATAGATAGAATTGCTCGTGGTGATAAAGTACAAAACTGTGGAATGGGTCAGCCTTAAAATCTTGTCTGAGAGTCCCAAGGGCCTGTCTCTCAGGTTTCCCTCCTTCTCCTCATCAGACACAGGGTAGACAGAACAGCGAGTTCAGATCTGATTTTCCCTTCAACTTTTTTTTTTTTTCTTAGGCACTAGGTCCCCCACTACAGATGCCTAGAGGAAGATTTACAAGGGAACTGAGAAATTCTTTTCGTGTCTTAAGAAAGTGGTTTTTTTTTTGTTGTTGTTAGGGGGTTCCTTTATAGGCCAACATGAAATCCAAAAAAGGGGGAAAGAAGGTCCTTTTATGAAAGCTATCCATCAAATGTCAAGGATAATAATCAATTTTCTGTCACAATGAACTGATAAAAGCTTTCAGTAATAATGTCATGGGTGGGGGGGATTTGTGTTGGAACTCGAAACGCAGAGCCCTGATATCAAACGAATTCATAAAAGCTCAATGCCGCTGTAGCCCTAGGAGGCATGACAAAATACAATTTTTCATCCACAGGATATGGAATAATTCCTCTTTTTTATTTTTATACTGAGAGAAGCAAAAGGAAATCTGAATTTAAAAAAAAAATATTACACAATCCAGCTTCTGCAGGTGAACATTAGTGATCATTTTGGCCGCTGATATCAGAAGCCGTTCTGGTGATTTCTCTCACATCATGCAAATGGCTGCATAATGCCTGCTCCTCTTGGAATGTAAAATCAAATCAGCATTCTAATGCTACAAGCCGGTGATGAGCTTGGGAATAAATATGCAGGAGTGCTTAAAAAAAATCAAGGCAATCAGGAGGAGCCAGCGTCCTGGCTCGGACTATAAATCTTTGTCTATTTCAATCGTAGGGCTGGCCGAATCAGTGTAAAACTCCAGTGGGGATGTCATCAATTTCTGTTAACCTCTCTATTCCTCTTTGTGTTGGCTCCGGGGTGATGGATTGGTTTTGTCACTTCTGTTCCGTTCACAGTATGTTAACATGGAAGGGTGCAGGCAGGTTATGAGGAAAGGTTATTGCTGTCCCAGCCTTGACCCTCGCTTACTCTCTTCTGTGGGATCACGGGTACCTTTCTATCTGGGGACCTTGGTGCCTCCTTTTGGTCCCTGGATGCTCGGCTCAAAGACCCCATGTTGGCCGGTCCAACGTTGAATCGCAGGTCTCCCTTTTGAAGTGAAAATAGGTCTATCGATTCACCTTCCAGAGGAACAGCTGGCAGTGTATTAAGACAAGGGAAGAACAGATTAGGAACCTGGGCTCCAAAAGGAACTCAGACTCCGAGTCACTACACGGCCCCACGTGTGGTTGTCTCTCTTCTGGTGTCACTTTCCAAACTGTGACTGGCTTTTTCCAGCCATAAGTCTATAGTTCTTTCCAACACTTCTAATGGAGTATTACGGTCTCTGTTTTCCCCAGAGGTGCATGTTAACCAACTAAAGGCTTGGCCTGCACAGAATATGTGAACGTGAACCAATAAACCCAGTAGTTAACTTCTTATTCTCATGGCACGCCCAGGCTGTGACTTCAAGATTGCAGGACAGGTTGCTTTCAATGTTGTTGCCGCCGTTACTAGCACATAGATTGTAAGTGCACTAGCCAAAATGGTAGCCACTAGCCACATGGGACTCTCTGCATTTTAAATTCATTAAAATGAAAGAAAATTTAAACATCAGTCTTTTGTTTCTCTAGCCACATTCTGAGTGCTTAATAGTCACCTGTGATTCATGGCTACTTTATTGGACAACACAGACATTGAACAATTCCATCATCTTAGAAAATTCTATAGGACAGAGTTGGCTTAGATTGCATTTATCTAAATGGATCTGTGCCTTTCAAAGTATTCACCAAAGGGAAGCCAGATACTTATTTCAATAAGATTGCCATTGTTGAGACATGGGAGCTTAGTTATACAGCTATTAATCAAAGGTGAGGTATGCTCATAAGGTAATGGCTTGCTTGGAAATTGACTCTAAAGGAATTCCAAAGACGTTTCAAGCTTGTTTTGAGTGATGGCAAAGTTATTGAAATAAGTATGATACAAAGAGCCTATGGGCATTTGCTTCAGACGTATCTGAATTCCAGACACCAATCTGACACTTCCTGGGGCTGGAATCTTGGAAGTTTTACATAAACTCCCCAAACCTCAGTTTTCTGAAGCTTTTTTCTGAAGCCGTTTTCACAAGCTTTTTCTTCCTGAGGTTTAATTGAGGTAATACTGCAAAGAAGTTTAGGAATGATGCATCAAACAGAGCAGGAGCTTAAAACATATTTGCTCTCATGACCTTAACATTTCTACACTATCGATCTTCAAACAGAATTGGGAAGCAGATGTATACAAAGGAAAGGGACAATGGCAACTTTTAATCACTGGAACATGCAGCAAAGCACTAACTACCCACCTTGGGGCAGCAGTTATTTGCTTAATTAGGGGTGGGACGGGAGAGGCAGGTCACGCTCTGGTTCACATAAACATCCCATCTCCTGATAACCCAGCCCTTCCCAGACTCCCAAGACTTTCACCTGCAAGACTGGTTTTACGTAAGATGGTAAATCAGCCTCGCTTAGCAGGACACACGTTGGCCGGCTCTGCTCCCAGTAGGAGTCAGGGGCCAGGATGCTGTCTTCGGAGTGGTACTCCGGAAGCCGGGAATCTCCTGTGGGCATATTGATCAGGTTGCCTATGCCCCCCACTCTTGATATCCTTCGCTTCCAATCAGAACTGGGGTCCCGTGTGCAAAGGGTGTGCGTTCAGGCAAAGCCCTCTTCCTTAATCGAGAGCCTTTTAGTTTGGTGAAGACCTCTGAAACAAGACCATCTACAGTGAAATCCTTGCTCTGCTACTGACCAGTCGCTTGAACTTGAACAAGTTATTCAGCCTCTAAGGACTCTGGTATCCTCATCTACAAGATGAGGAAGTAGTACCTACCTCACAAGTTTGTTACTAAGAGTTAAATCCGATAAACCATAGCACGCACGTAACGCAGTACTTACCGGGGCTCCATCAACGGCGCCAATGAATATATATATATATATATATATTTTTTTTTTGGTAACTGATGCTTTTATAAATGCACTTTACTGGGAAGTGCTCTTCCAAAGGCAGAATTTTGCTTGGCTGTGCCTGCTAGAGCTACAAGTGGTACTGAGATGAAAACACCCATTTTACTGATGAAGAAATTGCATTTCAGGGAGGCCAGGTGACCTACCCTAATGACCACAGAACCAGGAGGCTGCGCCACCGACTTGTTTCAAGTCTACAACAATTAGAAAGAGAATTCATCGAAATAAATTAGTCCTCAAAGGGAATGTTTGACACATAAACTGAAATAAGACACTCACATTTCTCTGGGACCGAATTAACAAGAAGTCTGGTCAGAACTCCACTTTGGGCTTTGGGAGTACATGTGATTGGGTAACTGTATTTAAGGATTTAGAATAAGTTGGCCCTGGGGTAGTGGGAGTGAGTGTGGGGGGAAAATCAGGCAATGGGGCAGAGACAAGTGAGAAACATATCCATCCGAGTATCTGCTGAATTGAGAATTCCACAATCACCAGGATGGACCCGTTTTGTTTGCTATCTCAAAACCACTGGAGAGTGTCTCGTGTGCCATAAGATTTTGCGATTGCTACATAGAAGAATAAGTAAAAGATAGAGTGGGGAAATGAATGAATGGAGCCAGAAAGGAAATCACATCCTAACTCGTTCAGTGGTTCTCAATAGAATCCCTTGTAGAGCCTTTTCAAAGATCCAAGGTCTGGGCACCATCCAAACCAATAAATCACTGTCTCTGGGCATGGGGCTTGAGCAAGACGATTTTTTTTTTAAGTTTATCAATTTATTTTGAGAGAGAGAGAGAGAGAGACAGTTCAGGGGAGGGGCAGAGAGAGAGAGGGAGAAAGAGAGAATCCCAAGCAGGCTCTACACTGACAGACCCCAACACAGGGTTCAAACTCACAGACCACGAGATCATGACCTGAGCCCAAATCAAGAGTCAGATGCTTGGCAGACTGAGTCACCCAGGCGCCCCTTGAGCAAGGCTATTTTTAATAGTGCTCCAGGTGAGTCTAACGTTCAGCAAGGTGTGAGAAACACTGATGTAGTCTTATCCATTAATTACTGGGAACAGATGGGAAAATTGAGAATTCACTAGTGGAAGGGACTTGCCTGAGGATTTTCACCAAATCATTGGTGTTTCTGAAGCTAGGGGCTTTTGGCTTGATTGTGTGTGTCTGTGTGTGTGTGTGTGTGTGTGTGTACCATAATTTCTCGTGTAGTTGTTTCTTTATAGATGAATATGACCCTTCTGTTCCTTGAAAGTCTTTCTCCGCTGACTCTCTTCCTACATATCTCCTCCCCTTATGAGATTTTTAAAAGGGTGTTTCCCTTTTAAGAAGGTTTTAGTGATCTCTTTCATCCGTGGGCTGGTGACCTTCTACTACTCTGTGCTCCAAAAAAGTCCTCCTGGTTTCCCAAAGTCCCTGGTTTCAATATTATTCTTGTGAATCCCTACACTTACAGCCTCAGTTATATGGTGAGCTCATCAAGGGCAGAAAGGGTGTCTTTTTTAGCTGCTTGTCTGTAGGGCTTGACACATGGGCTCAATTAATAGATAATGAATAAATGTGGGCCAGTTGCTTTACATACATAAAAGTGATTTGTATATACATATACATATCTGTGTGAGTGTATATCATTTGCGTAGGACTTATTTAAAAATTTATCATTTTGAATGTACATATGATTAAATGTAAATGAGATAGTTTAATTTAAATTGACAGAATTTATTGAGCACCTATTATATCTGAAGCACTTTGTAAAAACAGGAGATTAATGATAAGTAGGACACAGTCTCTGACCTCACCAGAGCTCACAGGCTAGGGGGTCAGGCTTACTCACTAATTATAACACGGTTCGTTCTTCGGAGTGTGTTAACTACGGTGACAGACCAACAAGCAAAGTGCCGTGGGAGCAAAACTGAGCTAAATGTATGTGGTGAACGAAACATTAATCCAAGCGTTCTTAAACTTCCTTTGGAGGGCATCCTTGACACGTTGACAAAAAAACTGCTATGAATACTTCCCAGAAAATATGCACAAGGCACACCACTTGCAGACCCACTGAGGATTTTCCGTGGACGCTTGACCCCCTCTGATGCACCTTCTTAGGTGTTTGGCCCTGGTGACTATCTCAACATGGTTCAATGCCATGACACCCTTGACGTTTAGGTGCCATCTGCGCCTTTACTCCATAGAAGTTAACAATCCAGACACTAAATACATTTCTAGGCCTCTCGCCCCTATGGTACAAAGTCTGGGAAGACCAAGAAGGAGGTTCCATTCCTGCAAAGACCAGGATGTGCAATATCCCAGTGAGTTTTCTCTTGATGCGTCTGCAGCTTGGCGCATGATCTGGAGAAGAGGACCCTGGAACATCGCTGGCCAGATCAGAGTTCAGCTGCTACACTCACCACTGAAGGCAACACATTCCCCTTCTTTGTGGTTGTGTGCGTGGTATCACTTTCTGAGCTACACGTAAATGGATTCCCCAGTAAGCTGACACATAGACTCATCATCTCCTTGGTTGAAGCAACTCAAGAGATATTTCTATTTAATTACTTTATCCCTGATGCTATTTCATACAGTGGTTTTTAGACTTTGGAGTCTCACGTTATAGTCTTACAAATCATTAAAGACCGAAATAGCGTTGCTCATGTGGGTTACAGTTATAAGCATTTAGCATATGAGAAATGAAAACAGATGTCTAGAATAGCTAATTATTAATTCATTTAAAAATAACAATACCATCCATTATTTGATAATGGAAATAAGATGTTTATAATGAAAAATAATGAGGTTTCTTCCCCCAAAAAATCACTGAGAAGAGTGACGTTATTTTACATTTCTGTAAATCTTTTTCGGAAGACAGCTGGATTCTCATGTCTGCTTCTGCACATCATTATTTTGTGATAGATCTTTCTGATTGAAGTATAAGAAGAAAACCCAGCTTCACATATTTGTGTCGTGGAAACAGAGAGGAATGTTTTAACAGCTTTTCAGATAATTTGAGATAGTCTTCTTTGATATTACTCGAAAACCCAACAAGTGGTGGTTTCTTAAGAGTTAGCTGTAATGTAAAATCTGAAATCACATCAGTGAGCTTTTCATGCTCTGTTATATTAAAATCTAGTGATGGGTCTTGAACTTTAATCAATGATAGATTTCATAAATGACTTCGAAAGATCATATATCTGTCATTTAGAAAATACTGGTTCACCGAGTGATACGTATCTTCCAAATATTGCACATTCATTGCATCACCGGAAACATCACCTTCATTCATATCACCACAGAGATCATCAGAAAAGCCTTTAATATTGGAAAGGGATCGGGCTCATGATATCCCATGCAAGTTTTCCAAAGTTCTAATTGTGAATTGAAAGCTCTAATTTTATTATTGGCAACAAATACAATCAGTTGTTTTTGTTGAAATCAACACTTCAAGCTCACTTTATTCGCTTTCAAAACAGATGTGTCCACGAAACCCAGAGATCTGAATAATCACAGTTTATAAGTTGCTGCTTCAAGTAAAAAGGGTATTCCAGGAAAAAAGCACTAATTTAGCTCACAGCGCGAACACACAAATGCCCACGTTGGGCTCTGGGCTGACAGCGCTGAACCTGCTTGGGATTGTTCTTTCTCCCTCTCTGTCTGCGCCTCCCCTTGCTCGCACTCTCTCGCTCTCTAAAGCTAAAGAAATGAATATTAAAAAAAAAAGAAGGAAAACTAACACATTCCAGTACTTCCGGGTGTCGGCACATTAATGATTGTTACAATTTCTTGAAGGACATTCTTTTTTTTTTTTTTTTTAATTTTTTTTTTCAACGTTTATTTATTTTTGGGACAGAGAGAGACAGAGCATGAACGGGGGAGGGGCAGAGAGAGAGGGAGACACAGAATCGGAAACAGGTTCCAGGCTCTGAGCCATCAGCCCAGAGCCTGACGCGGGGCTCGAACTCACGGACCGCGAGATCGTGACCTGGCTGAAGTCGGACGCTTAACCGACTGCGCCACCCAGGCGCCCCATTGAAGGACATTGTTAAATGAGTATCAATGCGTTTGGTGCCACTGCCTTGACTCCCACTAAGATGTCGATGGTGCTACCAACTGTTGCTTACATCATCAATGGAAATGTCAATTGTATAAAAAAAAAGGGAAGGACGTCTTGGTAGTATTTCAAAAACAGTCTTGACATCACGGATCCACTGAAAGAGCTTCAAGGAACCCCCCAGGATCTGCAGACCACATGTTAGAGTCAACCGATTTATTTCAGTTGTACAATCACGTTTCAAAGCATCCTGCAAATTTTTATCTGTCCGCCCCCGTGTTCAATTTATAAACATTCCAAGAATTAAATTAGACGGTTATGGGTTTCAATGAGCTAAGATGAGATGAAAGTTTGGAGATCTCCAATCTCACTTTTTGAGAATTTTTTTCGGAATATTCAGATACGTGTAACTACATTGCTGGGAAATTCTCGATGCAACTTTGGATTTTAACACATCAATAACCTTCTGTACATAGGCATTCCCAGTGATTTAATTTTGGCTTCTCTAACTATTATATCCCAGCATTTATCAATTTAAGTAAAATGGCAACATAAATACACACATCCTTCCATTTTTATACATATTTCTATCCATTACAACCAAGTTAGCCACTTGATTTCCTTTTCAGGGAACACAGTCGATGAAGCTGATGAAGTTTTCCCATGTGGGCAAACTTCTTTCGGGACTAAATTTCAACCATCCAAACTGAAACGCTTGGAGCTAAAAATGTGCACCGTGGGCTCTCAGAACCCGAAGGTGTGCATTTAAAATGTTCTAAAGTGCTTTCATTAAGAGACATGTTCTTTTTGATTGATTGATTTTCAAGGGAAAAAAAAAAAGCTGCCAGAGAATGAATTCGTTGGTAGTTGAAAGTTAAAAGCTATAGACATGGTCGGACTGGGGGAACCAGACCATCTCTGTGATGAGACCCTGGAGGGCGCATGGCATTCAACCATCGCAACCTCATAGCACTGAACTACACAGAAAAAATAGACCCCGTAGTTCTGATTTGCAAATCAAGGGCCATATGATTTAGTTGAAGGAGAAATAGAAAACAAAAGCTCTCGTTTGAGATTCACACTCGGAGAGTGATGACCTTGGTTCACATGCCAGAGCTCTCTGAATCGTGGCTCCCTTCCATGAGTGCAATGTGGGACTATTTTGCTAGTCACTCAGTGTCTTCTGAAGAGGGTAGATCATGGACACTGGTGAGCCACTGACTCTTAGGAAGGTATGGGTATGGCACTATCAAGACAGAGGCAGAGAAAAGGCTGGATTTTTCTTCACAAAGGCAGGTGGGCCAATTGAGATTCCCAAGGAGAAGACACCAGCGGAAGGAGACAGGAGCTATCAAAGCTGAGTCATCAGGACAGGGTGGGGAAATGGATCCTTTTGATGATGTAGCAGAGAAAAGGGGATTTTGTCAAGTGGACATGTTTGATGGGATTTTTAAAGTGTATTGTCGAGTATGAAAGCTTTGACGGAATCTGCAGTTCTCATTATACCTTTGGTGCAAATGGATTCGTTCTGGGGAACCGGAATGGCTATTTTAGTTCTGCTTCAAAACTGGCATGCACGACCAGGAACAGCTGAGATTTCAGTGACACATGGAAGGCAGCTACAGGCAACCGATGTGAAAACACCTGTTGAGGCAGAAGCATGGTATATGCTTTCTGAATAACAGCCAATAAAGTTCATTTGAACACGAGGAGATTTTTTTTAATCTTTTTTTTTCAATGTTTATTTATCTTTGAAGGAGAGAGAGACAGAGTGTGAGTGGGGCATTGGGGGTTGGTGCACAGCAGAGAGAGAGGGAGACACAGAATCAGAAGCAGGTTCCAGGCTCCGACGCGGGGCTCGAACTCAAGACCCGTGAGATCATGACTTGAGCCCACGTTGGATGCTTAACAGGCTGAGCCACCCAGGTACCCCTTTTAAAAGTCTTTTTAAAGATTATTTATTTTGAGAGAGAGAGAGAGAGAGAGAGAGAGAGAATGAGCAGGAGGAAGGCAGAGAGCGAAGGAGAGAGAGAATCCCAAGCAGGCTGTGCCCTGAGAGTGCAGATCCTGACCTGGGGCTTGATCCCACGAACTATGAGATCATGGCCTGAGCTGAAATCAGTTTAATTCTCATAAGTAGGGGTAGGGGTTGGGGCCGACGTTCCTTATTTCTGTGCCTAGCTACAGGCAGAGTCAAGGAGCGGCCTGACCCAGCAATGCAGAGTTCTGTTGTACTTGAATCCCTGACTACCAGGAGGAGAAAGCAGGAGAGAAAAAGTCTTTCCATTCTCCTGGTGTGGAAATAAAACCATAAGAACAAATGACTTCATTTCTTGAGTGCTTATTATCCATCAGGCCCCATTCCAGATACATTAGAATCCTTTTCTCTGATGGCAATTCTGCTTTAAGGATGAGGAAAATGCAAACTGGAAATTAAGGAACTTGCTTAAGATCTCAAGACCAGTAATTGTTTCTAGTGAAAGTTTCTCCCACGGTTCCCTGGCATTTGATGCTGTTACTAAAGGCCACTTGGAGGGCGGGGGGGGGGGGGCGGGGGCCTGGGTGGTTCCATTGGTTAAGCATCCAGCTCAGGTCATGATCTCGTGGTTCCTGGGTTTGAGCCCCACGTCGGGCTCGGTGCTGACAGGACACAGCCTGCTTGAGATTCTCTGCTCTTCAGATTATCTGGTGACCTGCTCCCTGCGGTGTGGAGGCCCCCACGTCCACCTCAACACCTTTGTTCCTGTGAAGCCGATTCTCTGCCCAGAAAGGGAGGGCAGAGTGCCCTCGGATTGTTAAGAGCTCATGATTTAGAATCCGGGGTTTGAGTTCACTCTTGAGTTTCATAGAACAGTGAGCTGATTCGAAGCAGGCGAGACTTTCTCGATGATTGCCAAACCCCTTTTCTCTTTTTTCCAAACAGATAACGCTACTCTGTCCCTAGCCTCCCTTGTGATTAGAAGTGGCCATTTCACTGAATTTTGACCAGTGGATGCGGACCACCTCCAGGACTGGTCCTTCAAAACCTCCTGTGCAGGGGGACCCGGGTGGCTCAGTCGGTTGAACATCTGACTTCGGCTCAGGTCATGATCTCGGGGTTCCTGACTCCGAGGCCCGCCCCTGGCTCTCTGCTGTCAGCGGGAAGCCCGCTTCAGGTCCTCTGCCCTCCTCTCTCTGTGTGCCTCCCCGACTTGTTCTCTCTCTCAAAAATAAACCCTGAAAAAGAAAATAGCGATAAACCTCCCGTGCAATGCTCTTTTCCCAGAGCAATCTTGGAAGTCTAGCCTTATCTTAATAAAGTTTAGAGTGTGGGTTTGGATATTCTAGACTACCGCCATTTTTGATAATAGCTCTGATTGCCTGCCACTTACTGTAAGCTCGGCATTGTGCTGAGGGCCGAACATGCAGTATCTCATTTAAATTTCACCAAAACGCTACGAGGTGGATAATAACGTCGTCCTCATTTTACAGGTGAACAAAGCCAGCCTCACACAGTTCAAGTGAGTTTCCTGGACCACACAGGTGCTACAGTGGTAGACGCTGGATTAGGAGCCAAGACTTGGTCACTAACGTGCATCCCCTGTTCCTCTGTTCCTCTGTGATGCTGCCCTGCCTTCCCCACAAGAACCTCGTTTCTGCATCCTTTGTTCTGCCTGGAGCCTAGGGGTTATGTGCTCCTACTTAGGAACAGATATCAATTGGATTAGCAGCAAGCCTTTATTGATTCTTTCAGACTTACGGGGTCTGTTTCACGTCCAGCTCAGTTTGGTCCCCCCGAGGAGCACGTGGGGACGCAGGTGTGGTGCCCACCCTCACGACACATGTTGGGTGACGTCTGTCTTCCCAGGCGGTGAGAAAGCGAGCATTGCGGTGTCTTCCATAGAGGTGGGCTATGGCCATCGTGTGATGAAGATGTTGCTTTGTCTATGGTCAGCACCGGCCTCTTCTAAGCGAGGCTTCTGGGCTACCAGAAACAGAACCTACAGGTGGCTACCTTAAGTAGAAGGAAATGCATATTTCAAGGACACCGGCAAGGGCCAGGGGGTCCCAAGGAGGAACGCCATCTTTTGGGTGCTTATATCACTTTCCTCAGGCCGCCTCCTTCCTTCCCCGCCCTACGACCTCCTGCACCCGTACCCTCTCGTAGGGAGGACCCCATCCCTGAAGGCTCAGCTCTTGCGATGACCCGTGAGGGAGGGTTGAGGCTGGTAGACAGGAAGGGAAGGAGCATGAGGAAACTCGTCAGTGACATTGGAGGTTGGTTCTGGGGACAAGATTTTCCAGCTTAGCTCTTCCGTAGGATATAATGAAGGCCCACGGGTCTGTACCGATGCGCTGGTGTGGCTGTCCCAGGGGTTCAAATGTGTAAACTCAGGAGCGTTTGGGCTGGGCTTTCATTCCAGTTCGGTGTTAAGGGTTCCTTTTTAAATTAAAGGGTTCATTTGAATTGCTCAGTGGAATATTTGATATACACAGAAATTTTCCAAGCCAGTGCGTGCCTCAATTTCAGGCGACTGCCCCTCTTAGCACATGGATGGCAGGCTCTGACCCAGACCTGAGTGCCCCAGTCCTGGGGAGGCAAGGGGCTGCATACACTGAGCTTGCCCCCTTGTCCTCTCTCTTGTGTCCTTCCACGGGGGCCCTTGGGGTTACCCCTCGCACCTGACTAGAGAAACCACCATCCCTGGCCTGACCCTTTGCCACTTTCTAAGGGCTAATCCCTGCCTCTTCCTGTGTTTTCCCCCATTTCTAACAGACCCGGGTTAACATGACTACCAGCCATAGTCTCTGGGACCCCGTCTTCACTCCACACCCTGCCCCCACCTCCCACGGTCACTGGGAAAGGAAGTGAGGAAGTACCACGTGGACAAAGCCTTTGGCCCAGCTTGGCCACCGCTCAGTGGACCTCTCTTCTTCGCCGCCGTGTCCCTCTGTTTTCTAGAACAATGCCTAGGATGCCATTAAGCACTGGATGCTGCATAAATAAGTGGAGGAAAGGGCATGGGATAGCGTGTGCTTAAGAGGGGAGGAAACAAAAGAAAAGTTCAGGAGCTGGCTCTCAGTATAGTCCTTAGGTTGACAACTTGGTAACAGTGTGAAAACAAATTAAGCCAAAGAAATACCTCCCCTGAGATACTTCATTACTTTTCCCATCTAGGTGTGGATGCCATTAAGGCAAATTATTGCCTCTCAAATATTTTTAGCTCGATGCCCATTTCCGTCTGCATTTGCCTTAGAGGTACATGTTTTCAACTAAGTAATAGGACATACAAATTAAATGCAATTTCAAATTTAAACCTGTACAAGTGTCACTTACCAAGTCCCCCCTGATAGTCCCAGGGGGCTGCCCATAGCATTGTTGGAAAGTATATTGCTGTACTTGGCTCCCATTATTTAGTCCAAGAGATTCTTATTAAAATAAAAGCCAGCAATAAGGTTAATATTTTATATACTGCACAGCCATAGCGAATGCGTGGGCCCTAACAGATAGATTTATTTCTCATAACTTTCTTCTCATTTATGTAATTTTTTAAATTTTATTGTGAGCCTACTGACATCTATGTAGACACACCCTCTGAGGACATTTCAAGATTAAAAGGTAGCACATACTATAAGCATTTTAAACATTGAAAACGGGTTTTTTTTATTTATTTATTTCTGAGACAGAGAGAGAGCATGAACGGGGGAGGGTCAGAGAGAGAGGGAGACACAGAATCTGAAACAGGCTCCAGGCTCTGAGCTGTCAGCACAGAGCCGGACGCGGGGCTCGAGCTCACGGACCGCGAGATCATGACCTGAGCCGAAGTCGGTCGCCCAACGGACTCAGCCACCCAGGCGCCCCGGGTTTTTTTTTTTTTTTTTTTAAGTTTATTTATTTATCTTAAGAGAGACAGAGACAGGGTGAGCGGGGAAGGGGCAGAGAAAGAGGGAGAGAGAGAGAATCCCAAGCAATCTTCGAGCTGTCCACGCAAAGCCTGAGGCATGGCTCGAACTCACGAACCGCGAGTGGAGACCAAGAAACCAAGAGTCGGACGCTTAACCAACTGAGCCACCCAGGCGCTCCGAAAACTGAAAACGGTTTTAGAGAAAGGTTGGCATATTCAGGAGCCCAGAATTCTGGCTGAATATTGCGCCCCAAGAACCGGGTACCACGACCTTAAAGTTGATCTAGGCACCAGCCTGGACAGCGACACAAACAGATGGGTCCTCGTCCTTTGACAGTGTTGCTCCAGACCATTTTCTCTTACTGTGCTTTTCTCCCGATGCTGGCCAGCTGGGCCTGGTGCGCCCCTCATCCTCTGGTCCCGGGTATCATAGACCTTCCATTTTGCTTGGCCTGACTTGGTCACTGGACCATGAGCCCCTTCCTGGGAGAGACTGTGCTGACTCGTGTCTACCTGCCCAGTGACAGTGTGATAGATGCAGTGTGGGCACCCAGTGAGCAGGGCATTCTCGGAATCAATGTGGATTTAGCAACTCTCTTGTTGACTTGCATTCCAGCTTCTGCAGTCAGCCGCTTCTTCTCCCTGCCTTTCTTCCCCATCAACCAGGAGCTCAGCCCCCGGCCCCGAGCGCTCTTCTGGCATTGTCCGTGCTTACCATCAGACATCTACTTTACCTCTCTGCTACCTAACTGCTAAGGGCACCTCATCTTTAATTTTTTGTCAAACCAACACTGCGAGAGGATTTCGGCCCTCTAAAAAGTGGATCTTTGAACGGCTCGCAACACAATAGGTCGCTTTAGAGAAATCAGTCAACGTCTTCAGCCTATTTCCTCGTCTGGGAAATGAAGGCACTGGATTAAGCAACAGAACTTGTCTCTTTCATGCCTTCGATTCTCTATTTCTGATTCCAGAAGGGTCAGGGGCTCTGTACTACTAAAGCAAACAAGATTAAACTAGCGGTCTGTATGGGTTTCCTTTTCGACCTCTACGGCTCTACCGTGTCATACAGTAAAACAGTAGATTGGGAATAACTTGTTCTGCAAGACGAGCAAACACTGCTAATAAATTTTAACTTGATAAATGAGCGATGTCTGGCAATTTGAATAGTATGTGATGCTGAATGTCACGTGATCACAACTGAGCCAATGGTTCTTCTCTCTCTCTCTCTCCCTCTCTCTCTCTGCAGGATTGTGGGTGATCATCTCCCGTCCTCAGATGCTCAGTCTGAGGCCACAGTGTTTGGCAGAAATCAGTGATTTTCTGGCACTAGTGTGTTTTTTGGTCGCTTCCAAGCACCTATGGACAGTCCTTTGCTTCATTCCAGGTCAGGCTGCCTGAAGATACAGACCCTTTCCTCTGCTGCCTTATTGCCAGTTCCGTGAAATACAGCCTGTGACAAGAGTTTATTGATACTTTACTGTAGTCAACATCCTTTAGTGATGCTGAAAGGCGTCCTACACAATAACCCTCCTCCCTCATGTCTCCCTCACACCAGCCACGAAGGTTTTCAAAGGTAAGTGCAGGTTAATTTGCTTATTTTTTATATTTTGTACTTTCCTTATTATTTTACATTATATTACAGTATTATTATCATTTTACATGAATATTTTGGGTTTGTGGAATGATATACAAGTGCTTTGGATTACAAACATGTTTCCGGAACGGATGATGCTTGCAAACCAAGGATTTACTGTATTTGGACGGAGACCTTTACGCTCATTAAAGGATTTCCTCGGTAAGGACCCATTTTCCAGCTATAGAAGACATGCCACAGTCTTAGAAAGCAAAGCAATTACTGACTGAACCACTGAGGAGTTTCCAAAAATGTTGACAGGGAGGTCAGAAAGCCACTGGGCTCTAGGTTCACCAGGCAATGTGGCGAGAAGGCATAAGTGTGTAATGGGGGTGGGGAGGGGAAGCAAGCCATCATTTATTCATTCATTTGTCAAAAATGCTTGTTGAAAACCTGCTGCATGCTGTGGATGCTTGTGCTATGAGGCTCAGCTCAGAACATTTGGAAACCAGAGTTTAAAAAGCCAAGTGCCGGGCTGCCATCAGCTATTGGGGTGTGTATGCATGTGGGGGAAGGGGTGGGAAAGTGATCCTTAAACTTTTTCTCTCTATGCATGCAACTTTTTACACACTTTCAAAAATGGTGGACACGTAATTAGGCATTCTGCTTTTCTCCTTTTACGTGAACCACAGAAGCCTTTCTCGGTTTTTGTAATTACCATTTCACTGTACCAGAATTTAATTACGCTTTGCTCTGTGATTGTTTGTTTAGATTTTCCTTATTCCTTGTGTTTTATTAAAACTAATACTTCCATGAACATCTCTGTGAACTTAACTTTTATTTATTTTCAGATTATTTCCTTTGAATAGATCTCTCAAAGTATTAAAATATTGGAGCCATTTTTTCTATTTAACATTTTATCGGTTTTAAGCAATATTGACTGACTCATCCCCATAGATGATACAATTCACTAACTTATGCCTTCTCACCTCTTCTCTGTCTTCTATAATTTTTTGTTAGGTGCACAGTCATTTGTGTTTGTCAAGGGCTCAGTGATATGCATGCCACCATCAAAATTCTTCCAGATGTTTGGTTGAAGTTCTTTGTTTAAATGGATTCAGTAGTCACTTCTAGTAATTTTCTTTGTTTCTCCCTTCCTGAATATATTCTTTGGATTCATTTTGCCTCAGTGGGTCTCATCACTGACTTTTTCAAAGGCGCACTCCAACTCTATCTTCTGTGAAGGTTTTCACGTTTGAGAATGTTTTACATTTTTTTATTTTTATTTTTTTTAATTTTTTTAATGTTTATTTATGAGAGACAGACAGACAGACAGAGTGTGAGCGGGGGAGGGGCAGAGAGAGAGGGAGACACAGAATCTGAGGCAGGTTCCGGGCTCTGAACTGTCAATACAGAGCCCAACGCGGGGCTCGAACTCACAAACTGTGAGGTCATGACATGAACCAAAGTCAGACGCTTAACTGACTGAGCCACCCAGGTGACCCACAAACACACCAATTTAAAAATGAAACATTTCCAGGGTCGCCTGGGTAGCTCAGTCGGTTGAGCGACCGACTTAGGCTTAGGTCATGATCTCATGGTTCGTGAGTTCAAGCCCTGCGTCGGGCTCTGTGCTGACAGCTCAGAGCCTGGAGCCTGCTTCCACTTCTGTGTCTCTCTCTTCCTCTCTCTCTCTGTTCGGTCCACCCCCCACCCCATCATCCCACTTGTGCTCCTCTCTCAAAACTAAATAAATAAACACTACAAAGATTTTTAAAAAATGATTAAACACTTCCTGAAGAGCATTTCAGGCCTGATCCTGGCAATGAACTCATAAAGCGTTGGGGATCACTTGAAGCAAATGGAAACAAGCTGGAGAAGTTTGTGCACCCCACAATCCTTTCTGAAGCAAGTGTGAAAGGGGTTCATTTCTATACTGCAGCAGGTAGAATGCTCTTAATTTGGACGTTCTGGAAGCATCACAAAGAGGGAGAGGGAAAGAGCTGCATTTCTGGGTTTTAAAACCATAAGTTTGAGCCCCGTCACAAGGGAGGTCATGAAGAAGATATTCAAAGAAATCACACCTAAAAGCTGTAAGTGACCTTCTGGACACTTACACTCAGATCTTCAGTCCCAAGTCCAGGAGTCTGCTGGACACGTGGGGTTGTGTTGCTCTCTCTGTCTCTTCCCTCCTGTCTGAAAGGGCTAAGGATTAGCAGGTGAACACCTGGTCAAAAAACTGACCATCTGGCTGAGCCCTCGGTTTCCACAGAACAGGTTCTTTACCTCCGGGAAGAGGGCCGACATAGGGGGTTTGTGGCAGGGCAGTGCTGGTGTTAAAGATTCGCATACTTTCCAAGAAATTGTGTAGCTCCACCTCTTAACCTGCAACATCCAGCTGGCTAGGGATCTCGGTGGGATCAGTGGGATCTTCCGGCCCCAAATGCAAAGCATAATCCATGTCCCAAGTCTGGTGGTTTGACTGGTGTTCTATGTGGGACTCTCTTTTGCATTTGTGCTTTGAGAAATGGTACAGGCTGACCTCCTCATCTCTTTGACAGTGTTGGAAGCCTGAGTGATTGAAGCCAGTAGACCTGAAAATCCCAATCCTACCCCCCTCCACTACAAATAAACCAGGTACTCCATATGGAGTTAGCAATGTGCCCAAAATGGTTACATCTGGCCAGCGTTTGTTAGATAAAAAGGGGCCAACTGAAGTTCTAGTTGGATGTCCTATAGTCGTATTACATAGTCAGTATATGAGTACGATTCCACAATGTGCTATGTCAATGACTCATTTATCCAACGGAGCCTATGAGAAATCAAGACATCATTCATTCTTGGAACTGCTGTCTCCCCAGCTGGTCCTCCCCAGTTTACTCACTTGCTTCCTTCTGTCAATTGCACACATTGAAAACTCTTCTGAATCTATCCACCTCTCCCCATTTTGCCAGTGGTGTGGTAGAACAGGCTACCCTTGTGCTCGTGAGTCAACAGGAGTATTACTGGTCTTCTATGCAGAATTTTCTCCTCCAGGCACCTAGCCCTACAATCTGTGACCCACACATATGACCACTTAAAACCTTCCCATCGCTTCCCCTTAGTGAGACGCAAGGCCTTATGCGACCAGACCACCACTCACCTGTCCAGCCTCGCGTTGCTCCTCTCTCGCACCAGTTGGCTTTCTTTAAATTCCTTCTGCTCTCCTTCTGCTCCAGCCAACTGGCTTTCCTTAAATTCCTATGGTGAGTATGTCTCTGCTCACCTCAGGGGTTGACCCATGGGACTCTCTCAGCCCCAGGTGCTTGGCCAACCTGCTCTTCTCCCAAATACCAAGTGAACTCCTATTCACACTGAGATGGCAACTGGACCATTATTTCCTCAAAGGTTCCTTGACAGTCAGGCTAGATGAGGTCTCAGGAGACTTTCCTAGAAAACCCTCTTTTTCCTTCCAGCTCTCATCACAGTGCATACTTGTGAATTTGTGCGACTATTTAATCAATGTCTCTTTTCTCCACTGGGCGGTGAGCTTCCTGACGGCTGGGACTGCATCTGCTTTGGTCATGGTGCTGCCCCCACCTCACAGCACAGAGCCTGACAGACAGTTGTTGTTCGGGGAAGGTGAGTTGGGGAAAAGGAAGACTAATTGAACTAGTCTGATACTTAAATTAAACCTTTTGCTTTTAAGTCCCATGACCTAACATCATTTTTTGAAATAATCATAAAATAAGCTTACATTCCTAAAATCAGCCTGTTCTTGACTATGCCATGGGTGTACGCGCTGGGGTTGAACTAGAGAAACCAGGCATAATGGGTTCATTCCAAGGACTGAAGAGCCAAGAGGAGAGACAAGGCAGACAAATGGAGGACAGTCACTCTTTCCAATTACCATGGTACCTCCACTAAAGCTAGTATTATTCTCTTCTCTAATGATCTCTTACCATGTTTGTCTTCCCCATGAGGCTGGTGATTCCTCAGTGGCCAGAAATATCTGGTATTAATATTTGTGGTCCCAAAAATTTGTGGGGGAGGACCTGGTAAACTATAAGTAGCCAACAAATATTATACACATCAATGAATATAAATGAATTTATGAAAACCAAATAATACTGAGCATTAGTTGGGGTATTCTTCATTCTGCATATATTTGTAATTTGGAGAGGCTACAAATTGCAAATTTGAGTAGAACACCTTCAGTTCTGAGCTTGTAAACCCTCACCGGCAATCAAGCAAGTCCCAGAGATGGAATCCATCTTTCATCCCCTAATAAGAATGCAAATGGCCTAAAATTAACATATTAAAATATATCTTCCCCTGTGGGGGGGTACATATATAAAATGGTGCCTTTTACCGTCTAGTGGGTTCAGATCCACTCTCTTTGCTGCCAGATTGCCCCCTTTGGGTACTGTCCTTGACACTAAGGCACAGTCAAGATGCTTGATAAAGCCAAAGGCTTCACTGATCTAAACAAAAGGCAGTTTGAAGACGTCTGGTTGGCATCCAGGGAGGGGAAGGATCCGAGGAGAGACTTGTCACATCCTTTCCTCCACTTTTCCTTTTTCTTTTTCTTTTCGTTCTTGGCTGGGAGAGTTTGAGAGATGTGTGTTGGTGAACGGGAAGTTATTTCTTGGAGGATCTTTCTTTCTTTCTTTCTTTCTTTCTTTCTTTCTTCCCAAGGACCAGGGTCAGGAAGAATCCACCCCAAGGGTAGTTGGAGGGAAGAAAAATAACAAGGCACACGAGTGTCTGGGGACTACAACATTGCTCACATCCTCTATAATCATCAGTGCATGGCTTGGCTGTCTTGGTAATTTACATAATACCATCCTGACACGTTCACTTCAGTTATCCATCACTACCGCAGTGAGTTTTCCTTCCTGGCACATGCCTGCCTGCTCTCGCTCTCTCTCTCTCTCTCTCTCTCTCTCTCTCTTCAGTCCACCTTGTTTTTCTTCTTCTCTCGTCTTGTCCTCTTGCATGTTTATGCCTCTCTTTCTCCCTCTCCCCATTTGGTCTTATGTTTACTGGGCCAAGCAAAAAGAAGAAGGAGGAAAAAAAAAAAGACAGATTTCACATCATTTCTTGTTCAACTCACAGACATTTGGTAAATGATGAAGCACCAAGTCAATGAAGATGGTAAAAATGCAGAAGAGAGCTCCTTTTTTATGTAATAAATAGTATCATTGGGGTGGGGGGAAGGGAGTTATTTTAATGAATTTATACATGAACACTCTGGGGGAAATGAGGTCTTCAGTTTATACATTGTTTTGAACATAAATCAGTTTATACTTTGCATTGAACATAAATTTGCAAATAGAGAAAAATTGGACACTGAGTATTCAATTCATCTTTCAATATAATTCAAACAGTCCATAAATAAATAAATCCAAGAGTCACATGCACCTAGGAATATGATCAAGGCACTGGGATGATAATTTTTTGAGAATGTTTCAGTTGGTTGTATTTATAATGGCTAGGCCACAAGAAAATGGAAAAATAGTCAAAAGGATCAATAGTTTTTTTTCTTGTCACACTACATTTTAGAGAAAAATAAATGGCTAGAAAATTATATAAAAATGCACAGAGAACCTGTTGCATAGAATATACATTTTAGTCTTATTAATACACAGTGAAAGTTATTATGAACTGTTTGACAAAGACTGACAAATGCCAAGGTCACTGGGGATAGAATGTTATAAAATGGAAGTTTTATATGTATCTGGATTTTAAAGAAGAAAATTGTTTCACTGAATGGACTCTACTGATTTTTCATAAACTTTATTCTTTTTTTCTTTCTTTTCTTTTAATGTCTGTTCCACCTCACCACTCTCCCTTATGTTTTCCCCCCTCTTTTGTTTTACTCTGGAATAGAGAGTGCAGATAAACAGTACAAGCTTTCAACAATTGTTTCTTGAAAGGCAGACCCACTGTTTTAGCCCTCTCTGTAAAGCCTTTTAAAAAGAAATACTGCCACTTAGACCCCCACCAAGACAAATGGAATTGGAGTTTTCAAACGCAAAGCAGCCACTAAGTTCCTATAGGTTCCAATAGTAAGCTTTTTATATGCTCCTCTCTCCTCCATTTAAATGTTCCCCATGCCCTTCTAGAATTTTCTAGAAACATCCCTGTTTATGCTGTGGAGCTATTAAAGCAGTCTCTCACAGTCGTGTGTTTATCTCTCTCTCTCTTATCTCTCTCTCTCTCTCTCTCTCTCTCTCTCTCTCTCTATACATATATATATACATATATATGTATAGAGAGAGAGAGAGAGATTTTTTTTTTTCAGTGCAAAAGATAAATTACTAACAGGGCCTGATCCTGCAACTCTGCACCAAGTGTTGTGCTTAGAATTTCATTTGCATTATCTTGCTCATCTTTACAATGCTACCTGGTAAGAACTATTATTTTCTCCATTATACAGGTGGATAAATTAAGATGGGGGGATGGTAATAAATCACCCAAGTTCTTGCAGCCCAGGAGATGTAGATTAAGGACTATAAGCATGACAATAGAAAGAGAAGGCACATTGTAGGCACCAACAAATGGTGGCTGTTTGAGATAATCATTGCTATTTTAGTCCTGGGATCTTGCTAGGAGGCACTGTGGATAACAAAACAAAATTGAAAGATCAAAAGCACCAGGGAATACCTTTACCTGTGGTCAGTGGATGGACTAGCTGGGAGGCTTCTTGAGGTCAGGGCTGAATTTATTTCCTTTGTGCCTTTTCCGCCTGGAACCGGGTTTGGATAACCTCACTGGAACTCAGCAGACATTTGCTAAAGTGAATCCCGCCCTAGTTGCAGAGGTATGCTGGTTTTCCTGCAGGAACGTCAGGTGATGCTCAGTCCAGCAGTCCTGTGGACCCGGCATTCAGCTCCTCTGTATCTCTGTATAAATATCCTTGTCTCTCCCCTTTGCCATATATATATATATATATATATATATATATATATATATATATATGGCATATATATATATATATGCCATATATATATATATGATGCCATATATATATATGCCATATATATATGCCATATATATATGTGTATATATATATATATATATATATATATGATGATGGAAAAGGACCCACTCAGTTCTGAATCTCACTAGCCAACTTGTCCCCTTCTGGCAAGAGGCAAACCAAAGATTGGGACAAAAATTGTAGCCATTTTGGTGTTTCGAACTCAGATGCCAATGCCTCTGTCTCACTGGACAGGACCCCCCGACAATCAGAGACTGTGTTTGGGTTCACCTAGCATCTGCCTACTGAAGAGACCAACTTCATGAAGGAGGTATTCAGGCTGTAGAATGATCATGGCCAAGGGAAGCAATGGAGCCTGTCTGTTTTTCCGAACCATGGAGCCCAGGATCTAGCAAAGCCTGGCCCATAGGAGAAATACAATTATTACTTGCGCAACTGGTGGATAAACGAGCTGAGGCATGGAATGTGTTAATATTTCCAAGTGTGACCTCACTGGCAGCCTTCCCACTGGATAGGTCGCTCAAGAACTCCCTCTGGAGCAAACTGTGTGGCTCCCCAAAGAAGGATAATATCTATACACTTAATCCCTGCCTTTTCAAAGGGCAGAGCTTCACATTTCTGCCTGCACACCCACATGACACATCCCAAACACCACACAGAGGCTGTAATGCAAGAAGGGGAAATTATGAGCTAGAAAGTCTAGAAGAACCACAGCTTAGCTGAAGGGAAGTTTTCACCAGAGGTCTTCAGTATCAACGCAATGGAACATTCCCACGCCTCACCATTTCCTCTAGAAGCTTCCATTACTCCGACATCAATTCATGCCCTCTTGTTATAAACTCTCAGAGCATCCCATTTCCTCTTTGCAGGTCTTCGTCTACTCGGATTAACTTTGTGTACGTGTATCCGTTTACTTTCATTTGTTTACTCGGTAAGGACTTCTTGAGGGCCAATTAAGTTTCAAGGTTTTGTGCTAGATATTCTGCCAGTGACGATGGGAGAGTCCGGTTATTATCTGTTGCTCTGAGCAGAATGCAGAGTCCGTAGGATCGAAGATCATAACTACGCTTTGGTCATCCCCTGGCATTCCCACTAGCACCTGCTACCCGGCAGGTCCTTGATAAACACGTTGCTGAAAGAAAATATGAATGAGTGATCCAGCTGGACACTGGGGCTGCACAAGTGGTTCAGAAACGGCCCCTGCCTTGCCCTAAAGGGGCTCACAGTCTATGAAGTAACACTTCCGTCTAAACCACAGCACGCAGGACTGCAGCGACTCACCAAGTGACACTAGAGAGATATGCCATCACTGTGTAACTATTGGTGGTGGCAAACACTTCCCCTCAATGCCAATGAGCCCCTGGGAGTCAGCGATCATATCAAACTCATCTCTGAATCCCCTACAGCACCTTCCACGGGGCACTGCCCCAGCAGGCACCTTGTCAGCGCTGGCGAACTTGACGTTGGAATGGAGTCTTCCCGCCCACTCCAAGCCAGAACCCCCAGGACTGAATGTAACAATGTTGACCAAAGATGGCAACGAGATACTAGAGTAAGAGTGCAGTTGCCATGTATTGGTTCTTACTCTGTACCAGGCACAATCTAAACACCGTTCGGACACGTCATTTCGTTGTGACAGTGTGCTGAGGGGCTACATTCTCACGTCATCATTCTACAGGATCCGACACTTGCCCAGGTTAAGGCATGTTTGCTAGGGTGACACAGAGGGGCAGTGGCAGACTCAGGATCCTGAACCACGTCGGTCTCTTTTCAGTGTATGACCTGAATCAGGTGAAAATGTTGGTCCTCCACACAAATGCCGGCAGGTCCTTACGCCAGGAGGTGATCCCCGATCCCCTGGTGTCCACCTGCCTTTTCAAGCAGGACCAGTCCAAGTCTCAATACTTGTAAGAGTTTCGACACCTGTCTTGGGTCTTCATCTCTATACAATGTCTGGGTGGTGCTTTTTAAAAATCTTTTTTTTAAAAAGGTTTCCTTATTTTGGGGAGAGAGAGAGACAGAGCGTGAGCGGGGAGGGGCAGAGAGAGAAAGAGGGAGACACAGAATCCAAGGCAGGGTCCAGGCTCTGAGCTGTCAGCACAGAGCCCAATGCAGGGCTTGAACCCATGAACCGCGAGATCTTGACCTGAGCTGAAGACGGAAGCTTAACCGACTGAGCCACCCAGGTGGCCCACCCAGTGGTGGTTTTTAAATGCTTTTATTTGCACAACTGCTTGGCATTCATTGTAATCCTCTCAGCTCCCTGTTGGAACGTCCGTGATCTAATTGTGCACTGAATATGTTATTTTTTTCATTCCTAACAAAGCTACAAAGCTGGGCAGAATCCACCTGGAATTTACATGCAGCCAACGATTCTCATCAAACAGGTAGTATTGTGGTTCTGTCGGTGATAGTTGTAACGGATTCTATTAGCACTTGATTAAATGACATTGATAGAAATGCTCCCTATATTCTGCAATATACACACCAAAGAAAGAAAAAAAAGACAGAAAGAAGGAAGGAAAAACCAAAGTCATGTGAGCATTTGGGACAAGTGCTTTCTGTTTCCATGAGGTTATGTTAGGATATCGTTTTTCAAACCTACAAACTGCAAATCCGGAAAAAGTGGAGGCTCCTAGACTCTCCCAGTGGCTGTTGTTGTTGTTGTTGTTGTTGTTGTTAGATTTGAAGTTATGAAGTTACTTGATTAAGATTAGAGTTTATGCTATAAATTGAATTAAGGCAAAATATATACAGTTCATTTTGTCTTTTAGCGCTGCCTCATTCTTACTTTCTCCCGTGATAAAGAAAACCATTAGCTCCTGTCAGAACCGCAAGGAAGGAGATCATTTTTATTGAAATAAGAAGGAAATGATAGTGTCAGGCACTGAGTCCGAGAGATAAAATATTACATCTAATAAACATGCTACATATGGGATTCGACAAGGGGTCCTTGAGTTACGGGACAACAGAAGCTTCAGAAAAACAATAACATTAATATTGAAAAATAATGGCTAGTGCTTCCATCTTGGAGAAACCTGCATTTTAATAAACAGGAGGGAAATTCAGGACTCTCTGAGAGAGCATCTTAATGATATCGAGCAGACGGAAAGATTGTCGTAGGTGAAACGATGGGATGGCCAGCGTGGATGTCCGAGATCTTTGTGAATCCAGGAAACGACGACAATAAAAACAAACCCCAGACTTTGCCGAGAGGCAGGTGGTATTGGAAATATTGGGGTAGCAAGGGGCGGCACAGACAGGGGAGTGCACATTAGGGTGGGTGAGAGGAGTTAATGCAACAGACCCCTAAGGGGCTGTCTGGTGTGACGTGGTGAGATTCCTGGGTCCGTGCTCAGTGGCACAGGGTCACGTCAAATGAGTGATGTCTGCCTTAGGGATGGGCTGAAGGTGGAGGGTGAAGGGACAGGGGCATGGCTGCCATCGGAGGCCCATGTCAGTTCTCAACTCCCCCCGGGGACCATTCAACAGTGTCTGGAGACGTGAGGCACTGAGGGCGTGGGATGATGCTGAATACCCTGCAGTGTCCAGCGTCCTCCCAGCAACAAAGAATTATCTGGCCCCAAATACCAACAGTGCCATGGGTGACAAAAATCTACGTTTTCCATTTCCCCACCAGGAGTCCCATCTACTTACAACCGGCCCCGCCTCCAGTACGCGCACGGGCTTCTTTTCCCTTGACAGTCTCTGATCCTTCCTACCCAGCTTCCGGGAGAGGATGACGTGGTCCACTCGAGACCTTCTTTGTTTCCTCCCGGGATCCGGCTCTCCACTGGGCGCATCAAGAACGTTTTAAAAAAGAAATCAAGGGTTATTACTCACGATGTCAAAAACTGCAGTTATCAATGCAAAATTGCAACGGCCACCACGAATTGAGTGCCTGCGTGTGTCGGGTGCAGAGGTCAGCGTTTCCCGCAGATGATCTTTAATGAAGCAGACAGACCTGCAATGAAGGTGTCACCATCCCCAAATCGTAGTGGAGGCATTCACAGAAAAGGGTTGAGCTGGTAAACCACATAGCCGGGATTCAATACAATGCTGTCCGACCCCAAAGCTTGATCCGTTTTCAGCGAATTCAGAGGTTCTCAGCCTTGGTAGTAAGCACACGTAGACTCATGTAGTATTTTGCTGGGGGTGGTGATGATGCTATGTTATGCATTGTAGAGGATGTTCCCTGGTCCCTCACCCACTAGATGCCAGGAACATTCCTGTCCCAACATGACAACCCAAACTCTCTCCAACCAAAAATGCCTTTGGACCTTGTCAAACATCCCCTGGGGGTTACAGCCGCCTCCAGTGTGCCTTAGGATTTCAGCGCTGGAACAATACAGACGCTATAGAGAGAGCAAATGGTTAATCGGTTGCTGTAAAAATAGTCAGAATTAAAAAGAAAAAAAAAATCACTGTTGTCTTCCTCATTCTTTGCCATTCAAAACACATCTGCTTTCTCTGTAACATGCATGGACTTGAGGTTTTCTGCCATTGATTACTTGTTTCCAAGAAAACATTGGGAAAATCCCACATGTGTCAGAGTCAGGCCTTTGTCCTGACTTGGGCTGAGTTACAATTTCTTGTCTTCCAGGCATGGTTGCCTGATGCATTTGAACATGGTAACCATGGCAAAACGTCACCGTTTACTGAGCAGGTACTACTACGTATGACTAGCCCTGGGCCTCCCTTGACTTCTCAAGGGTCTTGGGACGTGGAGATGCTCACACATGTTTTGGTGCAGTGAAGTCTGGCCAGAAGTTAAGGAACTGGGTTCTCGGTTGTACACCCTGAGAAGGGGAGGACGATTTACAGTCCAAAGCCGCGGGTTTCTCTGTCCATGCTGTTCTACCTCCAAACTCCTGATGCCCATGGTATGTACCTGTAGATTTTGCCTGATTCTCTCTGGTTAAAAAATACAATTTTGGAGGCGCCTGGGTGGCTCATTCAGGTAAGCTCTGACTTCAGCTCAGGTCATGATCTCATGGTCTGTGATTTCCAGCCCCGCGTTGGGCTTTGTGCTGACAGCTCGGAGCCTGGAGCCTGCTTCGGATTCGGTGTCTCCCTCTCTCTCTCTCTCTCTGCCCCTCCCCTGCTCATAGTCTGTCTCTCGCAAAAATAAATAAACTTAAAAAAAAATACAATTTTGACCATGGTTAAACTAAGTGATAGATGAGTGAAGATCTTTATCCTTTCCTCTCTACTTTTATGTATGTTTGATGATTCCTGTAAGAAAAAAGAATTTTTAAACACTCCTTTCCATCTCCTTATGAAACATAAACTCATGCATCTCATGCTTGATTTGAATCTGAGTGCCCCAGTCCTGTTTTCCACTCGCCTGATATTTTGAATCCAAACTGGTAAGCTTGGAAAGCTTGCTTGTTTGCTTTCTTTCTTCTTTCTTTCTTTCTTTCTTTCTTTCTTTCTTTCTTTCTTTCTTCTTTCTTTCTTCTTTCTTCTTTCTTTCTTCTTTTTTCTTTTTTTTCCTTTTCTAGAAAAGGTTGAGTCTTAGCGGACCGCTTCGTGCCAGATGCCTCAATGAGCTATAAACTTCTTGAAAGTGAAAATCATCACCAACCTTGGCCTTTCTGGCCTCTGCCCTTTGTCTCCCCTTGTCTGGGCACAGCTGCTTGGCTCCTGCTGCCCAGGTTTCTGTCTTCCTCACTCCTGATGGCTGCCTTGTCCACCGGGCTAAAGAGCAGACAACGACATAACCAAGAGAAGATTTCAGAGGAGACTCACAGACATGTTGCCTCACACCCTTCTCATCAGTTCATTATTGAAACTCTGAGCAAAAGAGAGACATGGTGCAGAGTTGGGGGGGAGGAAGGCAGACATTGGTCCCTGAATGTTTCACTGGGATGTCTGTCCAATGACACAGTTTAGAGTCATCCACAGAAGAAAGGGAAGGGAGGGAGTACTCTGACCTCCTTGGGTAACCGGACCCGGGCAATTGCCCATTTGGCCCCATCAGAATGAAAACAGGAACGCGGGCTTGGAATGTTATACGCAAGTTCTGCTGGTCTACGTCACCACCAGCGGGCTGAAAGTAGGCATTGTGACTATAAACAGTATCTTCCTAACCGGACAGCTGTTTGGGGGATTTAAAAGCATTGTTGTTTTTTTAAGCCGCCTTGAGAAGACACCTCCCCCTCTTTCCCTGCTTCCATCCCCCAGACCTTGGCCCGCTCTCCTAAGTGAACACTCGCCCACTCCAGGATGCCTCGATCCATGATCCTGTTGAGAAGTGTAGCGCTTACACTCTGTCCCATCGGGTCCTCTGCCAGACTCCGAACGTGATCTTGTCGTCGGTGAATCTGAGGTTCTCTGGGTAAGACGTTACCGTAGTCTGTTGGCGCTGCCACAACAGAGGGCTGCAGACTGGGTGGCTTGTAAGCAACAGAAATTGCTTTCTCACAGCGCCAGAGGCTAGAGCATCAGGGATCAGCATGGTCAGGTTCTGTGGGATCCTCTTCCGGGCTATAGACTGCTTACTTTTCTCTATCTTCACATGGCGGAAAGATGGCCAGGGAGCTCCCTGCGGAGGGAAATGTGAAATGGAGCACCCATTTTCACATGGGTGATTGATTGATCCCACTCATGAGAACTTCACCTCCCGAAGTGCCACCAACAAATACCATCGCGCTGGGGATTAGGATGTCCACATATGAATGGGGGGGGGCACAGATAGTCAGGTTATTGCAGCCATATTCTGGGGAGCTCTCCAAATCATCTTCTTCATGTATTATTTCAAACCTATCCCTTGTTCCTATTGTGTATCCAATGTCATGCTAAGCACCGCAGGGACAGAAAGAACTCTTGCCATTATGACAACTACCACTAGATGTGATCACAGTAGTGACTTGAAAGCCTGGTGATCCAAGTGAATGGGGTCAGTAGAAAGGCTGCAGGAAGCACCAGAAGGTAGAACACAGTACGGTCAACAGCCAAAGGCAGGAGAGGAAGAAGGGGGCCCAGAAATGATCTGTTGGGGAAAAGCTGAGTGGGGTCTTAAGGTGGGAATGAGTTATCAGAGGGGCGTGGACAGGGGAGAAACACTCTGGGGGGAGGAGTGATGGGAGTGGTGGGATGGGAGCCAGCGTTATGGTCCAGGAATTGCAGGGAGTTTCAAACAGTCAACAGGAAGATAGGGAGAAGGACAACTGGAACAGGAACTGGAAGAGGCTCAAAGCCTTCTCCAAAGCCCAGACCCCGAAGGGCTATAGGAAGCCACTGAAAGCACAAACTGCAGAAGGGATAGGCCTATATTGGGTGTGGTCTTTGTTTTTAACAACTTTATTAAGGTCTAATGGACATTCAAACTGTACATTTTTCTAGGGGTGTAATTTGATGAGTTTGGACATTCTCCATGACGCCATCACTACAATCAAGGTAATGGACGTATCCACACTCTGACTCCCCAAAATGGCGTCTCCCTCCCACCTACCTCTGGGCTCCACCCCCTGGTGAGCACTGATGCACTTTCCATCACCAGATCAATTTACTCTTTGGTATTTGTCTTCTTGCACTTGCCATATTTATCTCCAGATTCATCCATGGTGTTGAACATCAGTAGTTCATCTCTTTCCATTTCTCTCTTTAAAAAATATGTATTCAGTTTTGAGAGAGAAAGAGAGAAAGAGAGAGAGAGAGAGAGAGAGAGAGAGAGAGAGAGAGAGAATGCACACCAGTAGAGGAGAGGCCAAGAGAGAGGGAGAGGGAGACAGAGAATCCCAAGCAGGCTCCATGCTGTCAGTGTAGAGCCCACTGTGGGGATCGAAACCAAGGAACATGAGATCATGACCTTAACTGACGTCAAAAGTCAGATGCTTAACTGACTGCGCCACCCAGGTACCCCTTTGCATTTCTGAGTAGGAATCCATTTGTATGGACATACCACAGTGTGTATCTAGTCACTGACTGATGGACATTGGAGTTGTTTCCAGGTTTTAACCACAAAAAATAAAGCTGCTCTATGCACTTCTCAAATCTCTGTATGTACATATGTTTTTCTTTCTCTTAGGTAAACATATGTCTCAGTCATATGATAGGTATATATTTAACCTTTGAAGAAACTGCCCAACCATTTTCCAAAATGGTGGCACCCTTGCCTAATCTGCTGGCAGTGTCTGAGGGGTCCAGTTGCCCCACATTTTCTTCAATACTTGGTGTGATCAGCCTTGTCAGTTTTAACCACTATGGAGTGTAGAAGAATCTCTCTGGCTGTTCTTAAGACTTTTCTCTTCATAACTGATGTTAGGCAATATGTTTATGATGGGCCTTGATATGGTTTTGTCATATCTCTTATGTTTGGGGTTTGTTGGGCCTTTTGGATCTGGGGGCTTATAGTTTTCATCAAATCTGAAGACCATTATTCTTTCAGATATTTTTCTAGGCCCTTATGGTAGGCAGCCTCTAAGATGGACCCCAAAGAGCACTATCTCCTGATAGTCACATTCTCGTGTGGTCTCTCCCCAAGCTCTGCCACAGACTGGTACAATATGGCAGATGGGATGGGATGTCATTTCCAAGATTAACTTACAGGATACACTGATTTCTGATTTGCTCCCTCTTTCTCTGATCTGGCGGAAGTGAGGGGCCACGTTGTGAGGACACTCAAGCATGTGAAAGGGAGGCTTGCGTGGAGAGTGACTGAGGCAGCCAGCCACCGCATGAGCGAGCCGTCAGCAAACCCTACCTCAGTGGAGGCTTCAGATGCCTAAGGCTTCAACACAGTTTCACAAGAGAACCTGGGCCTGAACCATCCAGTTAAAATACGCCTGGATTCCTGACCCTCAGAAACTCTATGAGCTAATAAATGTCTTTTTAAGCTAACTTTTTGGAGTCACTGCTTATGCAATTCTAAAGTCCTGACACCATGTCCCTCCCTTTCTTCTCTCTCCTTGCACACGTGTTAGGCTGATGAAGCTGGTCCACAGCTCACAGATGGTCGCTGCATCCCCCCACCCCCAAGCCAACCTTGTTTCTCTGCGTTTTATTTTGGAAACGATCAATGAGCTTGATTTCAAGTTTAGTAATATTTCCTTCTGCACTATCTAATCTCTTACTTAATCCCTTTCACTGTGTTTGCTAGTTTAGACCTTGTGGTTTCCACATCATCCTCTTAAAACTTAAATCACTTTATTGAGGTGTGATTGACATACAAAAAGCCGTACCTACATATGTAATCTAGACAAGGTGATGAGCTTGGAGATAAGTAGGCATCTGTGAAGCTAGCATCACAATCCGTGCCATAAACCTATCCTTCACCTCCGAGGACTTCCTCTCATCCTATTTATTTATTTATTTATTTATTTATTTATTTATTATTTGTGATAAGAATGCTTAACATAAAATCTACCTTCTTAGCAAAGTTCTACGAGTGCAATATGGTAGGTCTTATTACCTGTAGGCATATGCTGTATGCTAGATCTCTAGGACTGGTTCATCTAGCATAACAGAAACATGTGCTGTGATTTAAAGGGTGCACAGATGCTGTGGCTTTCACCTCTAAGAATCTATTTTTTTTTTAATATTTCTATGTCTCTACTTAACTTTCTCAATGTAAGAAATGTAATCATAAGTGTTTAATATCCTTGCCTACTAATTCTGTAGTATATGTATAACGTATGGGTAGATTTCCAGGTCAATTTTGATTAATTTTTCTCCCCATCATCACTTATATTTTTCTGTTTCCTCGCATGCCTGGTCATTTTTTATTGCGTGCCAGACATCGTGGATTTAGCCCTATTAGGTGTTGAGTATCTCTCTATCTGAATAACTCCTTATGGACATTATTCTAGGATCTGGTTATGTGACCTGAAAAAAGCGTGGGTCTTTGTACCTTCTTTAAATGTTATTAGGTGGGTCCAGCGCAGTGTTTAGTCCAGAGCTCATTCCCCCCACTACTGGGGTAAAACTGTTCTGAATATTCTACCTGATACTCTGAATTACGAGTTTTCCACTCTGGCGTATGGGAACCAAAGCTATTTCTGGTAAGCTCCAAGGACTGATTCCTCCAGTCCTTTCCAGTGGCTCTTTCTCCAGCCTTGGGTATAACAATCAGCACTTTGCTTAAGACTAGAGGGAGATCCGGGGCACCTGGGTGGCTCAATCGGTTGAGCGTCTGACTTCGGCTCAGGTCATGATCTCACGGTTTGTGAGTTCCAGCCCCGCGTCGGGCTCTGGGCTGACAGCTCGGAGCTTGGAGCCCACTTCAGATTCTGTGTCTCCCTCTGTCTACTCCTCTGCTGCTTGCACTCTGTCTCTCGCATTGTCTCAAAGATAAATAAACATTAAGTAAATTAAAAAAAAGACTAGAGGGAGATCCTTCTTGGCTCTCCCCTTCATGTGCCCTGCAAACTCTGGCAGTCTGTTCCCCCTGGCCTCCCAGCTTCATTGTTTCCACTGACCTGGACGTGAGACTACGGGTTCTGTCTCAGTGTCCCCATTTCCTGAAAGTGTAAGCAGTAAGCTAGGGGGAAATTACAGGGTTCACATTATTTATTGACCATATCTCAAGGATGCCTGCTTTTTTGCTCTGTGTTTAAAACTGTTGTCTCCTATATTTCATCTGTTCAGGAGAGAATAAATGCTCTCCTTGTTATTCCTTGTTGGAAATGGAAGCATTTCTATGTGCTTTTTGAAAGATCTCTGACTGCTGTATGCAGTAGGGTCTGGGATGGTTAGGAGAGAGGCTGCACATCCTTTCGGAGACCACTGAAACGTCTTTGCAGGGATTGCAAGGGTTTGCGTTAGGCTGGGAAAATCAGAACGGGGAAGAGGGAAGGGAATTTGGAAACGTAAGGAAGACAGAACTTCTGTGACTGAAGGTAAACGGTGAGTGAGAAGTGAAAAGTGATTTCCAGTTTTCTGACCTGATTGACCTGGTGAATCATTGCCAGCTTCTCAAGGAACTCTTCAGATGCCTCCTTGGGACACGCTATGTACTACGCTATTTTCCCGATCTGCTTCCTGATTGTGCCATAGAATATGGTAGGAAAATGTTTAAGAAAAAATGCATTGGAATGTGGAAAAGATGTAAAGTCCTAAAAGGAATATGAAAATAAGTGACTATTATCTAAAGTGGAAAAAAATGCACGTTAACAATAGAGCTAATCAGTACAGTCCCCTCCAAGGCTGAACAAGAATCTTTCTGTTTCTAGATAACCACTTCATCTTTACCATTGTTAGGATTTTTTTTATTACATAATTCATGTTCCTCTGCTATTATTTCTTCCAGAGACTTAATCTTATTTAAATTAAAAAATCACACACCTTATTAATTAAAATACCAGTTGAAAGCAATTGATAACACATGCAAGAGAAAGCAAACATCTTTTCTATAAATATTTCTCCTGATTCTTTAGGTGCTTATTATTTAAGCTTTGGTAAAGCACCTTATGCTCTAATCCAAACTGTAATTAATAACAACCACTTACATGTGTACAACAATTCATAGATTAGGAAGCACGTTTTTACCCATTGTTTAATTTCATCTTTCTCACCATCTTACGAAGGGGGAAGGGGAAGGATTAGTCAGCCCCCACATTGCAGAGGAGGAAACCAAGCCCGCAAGAGAGGACACGCTTCGCCCAGGGTCACGCAATTGGCAGCTGGCAACATGTGACTCCAAATTCAGTGGTTTTACCATTTCCTCACGCCTTCGGCTTTCCTCGCAACTGAAGAATAAAGAAATTTCAGGGTTTTATTCCAAGTGGGATCTAGCTCTTGACATAATTCTAAGCTGTTGAAACAGGGGAGTAGCATCTCTAACAACAGGATGGTTCAGGGAAGGAAAACACCGCTTCTTTCGGAGTCTGTGAATGACAGCTTGATGGCTCTATCAATGCAACTTCAAAACCAGAGAGAGGAGACTCAAACCCGCTTGTCTTACCAGCTATTTGGTGTCATGCGAGGCAAACGAGAAAGAATACCTCTCAGTAGTTCTTGAAGTGAATTAATCTTTTGGTGTAGAAATCAGTCGATCTTAGTTTTGAATCTACAAAATACTGTATGTTACGTGAAATAGCAGGGCGATGCCTTTCTCTTGCTTTTAATGTCTGTCTTCGATGAACTCTCTCTTGTCTGCTCCCAGACAGTGTCTGCCATGAGCCCACCTGGATGAAGATTTTGGATTCAGACTCAGGCCTGGAGCAAGCTGTAGCAGCTCTTAGAAGGCTTTAGCTTTCGTGCCACAGAGAACTCTCCCTCCTCTGGGCTCCGTCCTCAAGACCGTGGGCCTACAGTCCATTCGAATTTCCCCCAAGAAGGTTCTCATGGGGCTGGCATCCGCTTTGTTCTTCGTCAGAGGTGCTTTGTGGCACAGTCACCAGACTGTGAATTTCGAATCTAATGGGCAGGGTTTGGAGTGACACCCTGGAATCAGTAGTTGCCAGCTGGATGACTCTGGGCACGTTATTTTAACCTCTCTGGGTGTCAGTCACTTTCTCATGGGGGCACCTGGGTGGCTCAGTGGGTTGAGCGTCCGACTTCGGCTCAGGTCATGATCTCACAGTCTGTGAGTTCGAGCCCCACATCGGGCTCTGTGCTGACAGCTCAGAGCCTGGAGCCTGCTTCACATTCTGTGTCTCCCTCTCTCTCTGCCCCTCCCCTGTTCATGCTCTCCCTCTCTCTCTCTCTCTCTCTCTTTCAAAAAATGAATGAACATTAAAATTTTTTTTAAAAATTAAAAAAAAAAACGAATACAATAACCATGAAATGAGAGGTTGTGTGTATAACTCAAATTCCAGGGCCTCATATGATGCCGTCTCAGCATAGTGTTACATTCAGGCAAATCTCAGCAACTAAAAGGTACCCGAAAGTTCTTCATATCTTATCTATCCTCTTAAGGAAATGTCAAAGAGAGAGGAACAATATGGAACCAATATACTTCAGGTACCTAAAAATTCCACGTCTTCCATCAACGTCACATTTTCGATGCCCCAATAGCTAGTTCTCAACATTTCTACTCCTCTGTTTGCAATTCCAAACATCACCCACACATCATGCACATCATGCCTGCATCTCTTCTGCATCCGTTCTCTTAGCTCTTTGTCACGTGATCATTTCTGGCTTTTTTTCCATATTCTCTCTTCTTGCCTGGTTCCCAAATTCTTTACCACCAACGAGAGTCCTTGCAATAACTTAGTGCACAGGCACATTCTCCTTTGGAAGTCAGGGGAGTGGGTAAGATGGTCATTAATCATTCATCAACAATTTTGCTCAGAGAATACACTAAGTTTGTACTCAATGTGGTAAACACCGGGCACAATGCCTAGCCCATAGGTGAAACTCAATATTGTACACGTCATTTTGTTAAATAGCATTTTTAAAGTTTATTGGGTTGCCTGGGTGGCTCAGTCCATTAACCATCTGACTCTTGGTTTTGGCTCAGGTCATGATCTCACGGTTTGTGGGTTCAAGCCCCGCATCAGGCTCTGTGCCAATGGGGCAGAGCCTGCTTGGGATGCTCTCTCTCTCCCTCTCTCTGCACCTCCCCTGCTCGCACGCTCTCTGTCTCTCAATTTAGTGACATTTAAAAATAATAACATTTATTTATTTATTTTTGAGAGAGAGAAAGGGAGAGCATGAGCAGGGAAGGGGCAGAAAGAGGGAGGGAGAGAGAGAATCCAAAGCAAGGCCCATGCTGTCAGTGCAGAGCCCTCTGTGGGGCTCAGTCTCACGAACCATGAGATCATGATCTCAGTCGAAACTAACAATTAGACTCTTAACTGACTAAACCACCCAGGTCCCTGTACATGTCATTGTTTTAACCCAGCCTCAGACAGACTTTCTGTGACTGCCCTCAGCCTGTATATGCCCCATCTCTCCACATAGACAGTAAGCCTCTGGAAATCTACGACCAAATTCTTAGAACTGAGAACCTTTCTCTGATGAGTGTAGGTAGTCTCTAGATGGGTCATTCTCTCAGCATAATACAGTGTTCCTATTACATGTCAAAAAATACTGGGCTTGACTCCCAGGACTTAATATGAAGAAGGCACATTCACATTCAGCTGATCTTTCAAGGGTGTTACAGGCTAATGAAAGGGATCCGTGCCAAAAAAAAAAAAAAAAAAAGCATAGTTTTTAAGAGGCTGTAGGTAGATTTCTACCAATGACTCCTACCAGATTGGTGTGGCCGTCCTCAGCTGCCATGGGACTGGCTGATAATGGCTCACAGCTTCGTGTTTCTCCAGGAAATTATCATGACCAATGGACTTGTCTTGCCCAGTGATGCCTATGGGATTAGACCTCCTGTCACCTGTTAATCAGGACGTGGTCTACAGCTAATGAGTAGCTGATTGGGGGCATAAAAGCCCAGCCCCTGACTTCACAGTGGGATAACTCACGCTCCAGAGCTCCTCATGGAATCAGTGTGAGGAGACTTCAGCTGAAACCAGATCTTCCCTGAACTACCTTGTGCCCTGCCCCTTCCTTTATAGGAATTACCTGGGAGCTCTCCCTCAATAGATTACCTACAAAAGAATGTCCTTTCAGGCGTTACAGCTCAGAAACCTGGCTTAAGACACAGTGTTACAGGGCACCTGGGTGGCTCAGTGGGTTAAAAACTGACTTCAGCTCAGTCGTGATCTTACAGTTCATGGGTTCAAGCCCCGTGCCAGGCTCTGCACTGACAGTTCAGAGCCTGGGGTCTGCTTTGAATTTTGTGTCTCCCTTTCTCTCTGCCCCTCCCCTGCTTGTGCTCTCTCACCCCCCCACCCCCTCTCTTTCTCTCTCCCTTTCTCTCAAAAATGAATAAACATTAAAAAAAAGACACAGTGTTACAATACAGCTCAATGCATGGTGGGCAGGGAGGAGAGAGGATGACTCCTTAAGACTCCAGGAAAGCGGCAGTGAGCAGGGCCACTTGGCATTTCCTTTTGACGGACAGAGGGTCCTTTTGGTAGGCGAGGGATGATGTCTGTAGAGTACCTACCAAGACCACACATATCATAGCTGCTCCAGATTAATTTACACTCCTCCTTTCTCAGTGTAGGCGAACAAACTACAGCAGCAAAGCCATCGGAGAGCAAAAGAGCATGCCGTTCTCAGACAACACTGAAAACTCTCATCGCCCGGAGTTCGAGGAGCTGGTGAGGGCTTGAAGGAGAGTCAGATCCCTAAGGGATCTCTGCTCAGCGCTTTTCCTTATATATGCGGCAAGCCAGAAGAGGTTTTAAATCAAGAGGACGATACCGGATCCGCGCTTGAAACGATATTCTGGCGGCGGTGGGTTGGATGGACTGGTCATTGAAACAGTCAAGACAAAAGGAGCTTGAGAGACGGAGATAGATGATCACTTAGCAGGATCAAGGTTTGGGAGTTGGGGATGTGTTCAAGGGGTTCTTAGAAGAATTACTCCTCAGCACGAAGGGACCAATGGAGAGGGAGCAAGGAGCCATCGTAATACTGGATGAAAATTTTCTGGTATCTGACATTAATCAACTAGTAAACTGAATGAGGATCATTCCATTAACTCTGTTGGCAAAAAGACAATCGTAATGAAGAGTACCACCCAAGGAAGACGTATGTCATCCTCTTACTTGAAACCTTCCTGTGATTTAGGACCTCACCGCTGTATTTAAAAGAACGCGCTACTGGGAGCCCTTGCCGAAGATCAACATTCATTAGCAACCCTACAATAACAGCCCACAAGTGTGAAGACCGCCTGTGATTGAGGAAGACGATTTCAGTGAGGAACGAGACTCTCATTTCCAACTCTCACAAGGTTGTCACGACGGCCAGAGAATGAAAACACTTTTATGTTTCAAATTTACGAAAGAGCCCTCACCACCACCACCACCGTCATCATCCAACAGTCCATCCAGGAAAGCACTTGCAGCTGAGTTCATCTCTTCTTTGAACTTCAAGACAAACGGGTAGCCAGGGACAAAGGTGATGGGGGAGGGGGGCGGATTCTGATGATTTCTTTGCAAAACGCAAATGAAAAATAAGCTTTCAGAGATTTATTTTTTTTTTTAATACGGGAGTTGCATTAGACTTACCTTCCTGCCATTGTTGTGTGTGAATGTGTGTGTCCGTGCCGGCTGAACTCGGGGTGTGTGAGTGTGGTCTGACCTGTGTGCACCCCTGTGTGTGTGTGTGTGTGTGTGTGTGTGTGTGTGTGTATCTGACACTGCTGGGGTTAAGCCCCGTTGTCAGATACATTGTAGTTTGTTTTGTTTTGAGCAGTTACTATGTCTCCAGGCACTTTGTTTCCTTGGCCTTTGTAAGAACCCTGCTGGATAGGTATTAGAAAGACATTTTCAAGATGGGAAAAGTAAGCCTCAGAAACATCAGGTGACTCACTCAAGATCACTGAGCTAACGACAGAACAGACAGCAGCCGGGCTGGGTCAGGGTGGGAGACAGAGGCTCGGGACAGCCCGGTGCCTTGTGAAGGCTCACACGTCTAGCAAGTGATGACACAGCCAGGACCAAGCTCATGCCTCTCGCCTGCTACATGATCTCATCTCCCACACACCACGATGGAGGGAGGCTATCAGATGGTACGGCGTCCCCAAACTTGTCTGCACTTCGGGATTACCTGGGGAGTTTCCCCAAACACTGATGCCTCCATGCCACCCCCAGACATGATGAATTCATTGGTCCGGGGTACGGCTTACGCTTTGGAAATTTTCCAAGCTTCCCCTTAGGTGGTTCTCAGGTGTAGATAAGCTTGGGGACCACTGATCTGGTAGTAAAGAGTAATTTTCCGAAGCCATACTGACCAGTGTTCAAATCCCAGGCTGTAGCTTGCTAGAATCTTTGGGCAAATCCTTGTGTGAACCTTGGACAAGAGGCTTGATGTCTCTATGCCTCAGTTTCCCTGTAATACAATTTCCCTGTAATAGAACTGTGGAGATGAAATGAGTTAATAGCTATAAAGCGCTTGGAATGGGACCCTGGTTTCTATGTCTAGGTGTCCAGGAGGAACAACGTGCCAAAAAGACCGGCATCCAGAGGAAGCCACTAAGGCCACCACCAGAGTTTGAGTCTGGGAAGAATTCAATGAGATCTGGAGCCATGAGATCATCTGGAACCGGAAGTGTCTTTAGACGGCATGCCCGTTCCCCCCCCCCCCCCCCCCCGCCATGTGCAGGTTTTATTATAAAGACGAAGAGGCCCAGAGAGGTTGAGTAATGTGCTCAGTGCCACACAGCACTATCGGGAGCAGGACTTAAGATTCCTAGCTCATGTTCTGGCACAAGTCCTACTTTAAAGGCAGCTTCCTTTGGAGGGCTGTGAGGTGGGGCTCTGGAAGGCAGCGGCTGTTGATGCCAAGGGGAAGTTTCTGGGCTCCAGAGCACTCCCTTTCGACCTGCCGTGACCCCAATTCATACGCTCTTGAGGGACAAACCTCAATTGACCAGCCAGGTTGGCACTTGTCGCTTCTCCGCTTGTCTCTTCGACATGCCCTGGCTGGTGGAGAGAAATTCGCTTTAACGAGTCTCTGAATTGGAATCCTCCCAAAAGGGTTTGATTTGCCTTTCCGCCTGTTAAGGGGAGAATTTTCACTTGTGCGCAACGCGATGAGCGTGGCCCCTCTGTCGATGAGGAGTCTGCCGGCTTCGGGCGGCCGCAAACTCCCATCAGGGCGGCTGTGCTTGACTCATGCTTTCGACGTTTGCTCTTCCAAAGGTCGCTTAACTGGAGCACATCTTTTCAAACAGAATCCTTGGGAACATGTTGGCTTTTGTGTGGGCACGAGGTAGTGGGAGAAGTGTTTTAGAGACTTCAGCAGACGCGGGGGGTATGCTGACGAGTGACACACGGATGACTCCGCTTTGCCGCCCCTCGACGTTCTTATCTTTAAAATGGGGACCGGGCCTGCCTTGTTGCGAAGCTCTGAGATCCAATCTGATGATGTGCGTCTCCAGGAATCTGTACAAAGAGGCGCGTCTGGCAGACAATCAGGAAATAGGTCCTTCTCTGCTCCCGTAGTCCCTGCGGAGGGAGTGACACCAATTAACCAGAGTGCATCAAGAAAAATGCCCACAGCTCGGTTTAGTGAGAAGCACGGCACCGTGGGCTGTGAAAGCTGTCCCAGGCGCCCCTGCCCTCCCTGCCCCCGAGGGCTTTAGGGTTGAGCTGGAGGTAGGAAATTAGCAGAATGGGTGGTAACTGATAAAAAGTGGGTGAGGTGGATCATTCAAGTGAGGCAGGGTGTTGGAGGTGATACTTATGTTGCAAAGTAATTTACAAGCTAGTAATTTTCAAGATACCTTAAGCCTTTGGGCAAGTCTGTCTTTCTTTCTTTCTTTCTTTCTTTCTTTCTTTCTTTCTTTCTTTTCTCTCTTTCTTTCTTTCTCCTTCCTTCCTTCCTTCCTTTTAAATATTTATTTATTCTAAGATTGAGAGCGTGAGCAGGGGAGGGGAAGAGAGAGAGACGGACAAAGAATCTCAAGCAGGCTAAGCCTTTGGGCAAGTTTTTTCTTTCTTTCTTTCTTTCTTTCTTTCTTTCTTTCTTTCTTTCTTCTTCCTTCTTTCCTTCCTTCCTTCCTTCCTTCCTTTCTTTTAAATATTTATTTATTCTGAGAGAGAGAGCATAAGCAGGGGAGGGTAAGAGAGAAAGACGGACAGAGAACCTCAAACAGGCTCCGTGCTGTCAGCACAGAGCCCTACACACGGGGCTTGAACTGGTAAACTGTGAGATTGTGATGGGAGCCGAAATCAAGAGTTGGGTGCTGAACCGGCTGAACCACCCTCAGACGCCCCTCAGATATGCCCTTTGGATGGAGCGTGCTCTTGAGTTTGCCACAGTCCTCACTGCCTCCTGCTCTGTCCCCAACTCTGATGATTGGTCTACTCAACCTGTGCACGGCCACTGCACCCATAGCAGAGCTAAGGGGAAAGTGGAACATACCACGTACTAGGAAAGCGTTTCAGAAAATGTAGAGGAGAACATATGGTAGAAAAGGGAAAGACCCTTCTTCCATGAACGATACACCCACTGACAAAGAGGTACATGATGTAAGTTTGTTATGAAATAAAATATTGCAAGAACTACAACCAACATTAAAAAAATGTACAGAGAAAAGCACAGCTGGAAAACGACAGGGAAGTCCAACCTGGCCTAATTGATTAACACCAGCCAGCCAGGCCCTGTGTCTCTTACATACATCTCGGTCTAGAAACAGAAGCACGGACTGGAATCTCTACCTTGTCAAGCTTTAGCTGCACGGCAGACATCTTTCTGAGATTCACTTTCATTTGGCAACATGAAGATGACCACATTGGCCGCCCCCCTAGGACTTGGGGGAGTACTCGGTGAATCACATGCAGACAAGGTCCTGTCGGAGTAGTCCATGGTGATGACCAGTGCACCCCCTTGGAAATGGGGCTCAAAGGGCAGGTGAGGAATCATGAGGTCTGGAGGACTCAGGAGACATCACTGGGGAAGCAGGACATCACTGGACTCGTGCAGAGTCAGAGGGAAGTGGGAAGGTGGGAACAGGTCCAGGGTCCGGGGCATGGCATTGGAGATTGAGGTGTTGGACAATGAGCCTGACCCTGCCGGGGCCAAGGGTCCACGTTAAGGAGAGACTGAGCAGAGGTGTAGGGAGGGGGTCGCCCAGCACCCCGGGGGCCTGGCCGGGGGTCCCTCAGCTTCTTACCCCTTTGCTTATAGAGTCCAACCCACCATTATTTGTTGATCTCTTGGGTGCCAGGCATTAGGCTTGATCCTGGGAGCAGAGGAACGTCAAGACTTGGCCCGTGAATTCGATCTGTGTGAAGTCAGACCGCATTGCTCTGCCGCTTAGAAACCGTGTTACTCTAGGCACATCGCTTAACCTGCCTCTACTGCAGTTTCCTCACCGGGGGAAAAAATAGAGATGGCCACAGCGGCTGCCGGGATGCATTGTTGAGGATGAAATGAGGGCGTTTCCAAACAAGTGCTGGAAGCCGAGTGAGAACTTGATACATGCGAGCAACAGTTTTTTGTAAGGACTGGGCTCCAATCCCCGGCAGCACCTCATGTCATGGGAAGGGGGTCAGGGAAATCGATCCTTGCACATGAGTGGAACGTGTGCAGAGACCAGGGAGTGGACCCAGCAGGGCTGGCTCAGCCCAAGTGACTCAGGACCGAACAGAGACAGTGGTCTGGACAAAGAGCTGTTGGTGCAGAAAGGCCCAGAGAGAACAGACATCCGGGATGGGCGAAGGCAGCCGCTGGTGTCCAGGAACCTCAGGGAGGCAGGTGGCCTGGAGCTGAGGCAGGAGATAACACTCAAGTTCCCGAGCCGAAGGCAGAGTAAGAGGGAACTTGAATGTCCCATTGGACAGCTTTTATTTTATCCTATGGGCGATCAGGGGCCCTTGTGTGGCTTAAAAATAGAGGGATGGTGCAATAACGCTTGGGGCAGAGTTTTTAAGCATCCACACTCTCAGATATTCAGCAAACCGGAGGGGCAAGGCAGGCAGCTTGAGGTCGGCTTTCTCTTGAGAGGCACCTGGCCTGTCCCCTCATCCCTACTCCGGGGTGTTTAGATCTATTTAGTATCTGTATTGCATTTAACACTGAACATATTGCAAACCATTGCCTTTAAGTGTTGTTTGACCTTTAGGAAGAGATAAAAGTTATTGTTCCAAATGACGAAGGATCAGGGCATTTGAGGAATCCACCCTGTTCCACCATATTTTGTGAGGGTGAAGAGCCACAGTGGGACAGCGAAAGTGAATGGACCTGTGCCTTCAATATGGCGGCCACCAGCCATGTGGGGATCGCTAAACTTAAGCTTAAATTAGTTGAAATGCGGGGCGCCTGGGTGGCTCAGGGGGTTAAGCGACCGACTTCAGCTCAGGTCAAGATCTCACCGTCTGTGAGTTCGAGCCCCGCGTCAGGCTCTGGGCTGACAGCTCAGAGCCTGGAACCTGCTTCGGATTCTGTGTCTCCCTCTCCCTCCGCCCCTCCCCCACTCATGCTCTGTCTCTCTCTGTCTCAAAAATTGGTTAAAATGAAATAAAATTAGAAGTTGAGTTTCCTTATGGCACTGGCCACGTCTCAAGTACTCAACACCCACTCGTGGTGGCAGCCAGCCTGAGAAGTGCAGGTAGAGAACACTTCCATCAACCCAGAAGGTTCCGTGGGACAGAGCTGCAAGTAGGCCATTCAACACTGTGCTTTGCCACTGTTATGCAGGAAGGGGATTATTTGCATCACTTCCCTTCTTATACACTGACCTTGAAGTCCCCAAAGGTTTCTCTCCTTGCTTCCCAGACATGCGAAATTTCAGTTTTGCCACAAATGTCTCTCGCGTGTTCTTGGGGTTCTGTGCAACAGAAACATCTCCAGGAGTCTGCAGACGTATTTTGAGATGCACCCACGTTCGAGATCAAACCGACGGTGACTCTGGCTTTTTGTAGCTTGTACAAGGCCTTTAATGGAAGTAGACTTTGGTGTTATGACCTCCGCTTGGGATAGGGATGCTGAAAACCAGGCTCACTATGGAATTACGGGTGGGGATACTGTCAGCCCCAAGTGCAGTGTTCTTTTCATGAGGACATCCTGGAGAGGTTGACCTTAGGCTTGAGTTCTCCTGAGTGACTTATCTTCTCTGGATGCTACCGGTCGTATAGCCGTGTTTCCTTCTTTGCTTTGGCTTCTGGGAAGCTCAGAACTAAATTTCTGACTCCGCCATAACACCTATAAAGGCCCATCTGGCATACACTGTTGTGAACTCATTCCTGCTGTGCTTCTGTTAAGAATCTCCTCTCTGTCTTCTCTCGCTGTGATTTTGCTTCACTCTTTGCCTTGCCTTCAATCCGTCGCATTTTGAGTTTTGTTGTTATTGTTGCCTCGTTCATTTTAAACGCCTCCTTCCACACCTCTGACCAACCTACAGGAATGAGGAAATGAACCACCATATGTAAATGGCTCAGCCACTGGTGGGCCTGTCGGGGGGCAACTGTGAAGGTGCTGGGGCTGGAGCTGGCCCAGCTCATCTCTGGGTGGTCACACCAAATGGAGGCCACTCCTTCAGAATTTTGTTGTCTTTGCCCCTGAGGGTGGCCTTGACATGTGACCCGACCGCACCAGGAAAGGGAGGGCTGGTGGCCTGTCTGGGCATATTCAGGCTTCTGGGCTCTGAGCTGGGATGGCCCCACCTGTCCCCACTCCTGATGGTAATCGGGAACATCGGAGGTGAGTCACTTGAGCCTTTGGCCTCTCTCCTTGCAGGGAGAGGCTTTCCCAGAACACTTGTGTCCCACCACCCTGCCCCCTCCTTCCGGTGAGTGACAGCCCTAATTATGGGTCAGGGCAGGGTGTTACCCCTCTCTCTGACCTTCCCTGTTTCAGGAGCTGATTTACTCATTTTACAAGACCTTGGTCAGCAGCACCGAGGGAACTGGAGGGTGTGTCCTGCCTGCGGGCTGAGCCAGGCAGCTCCAAGCTTCTGGAAAACAGCAAGTCCCGGCCCGGCGGGGATGGCGCATTGCAACCTACACGCACTTCCATCATGACTTGTATTAGAGTTTGATTTAATTTTTACCTGATGCTTCACCTATTACAATGAGACATAAAAAGGGAATTTGCAGCTGCCTGCTTATCAGAAAAGATCAACTGTTTCTGTAATTAATATGGGAGATAACAATTTAAAATAATGAAACACCCATAATATGCTGAGGGGAAGCGGCTTGTTGCTATAATTAGGATGAGAATCAAATTGTTCTGATGGCAAACACATCATTTATTGAACTGAAGCTACTCTATGAATGGAAGTAAATAGCACAGCAGGAAAAAAAAAATGAGTAAGAGACACATTTCATACAACTCCGGGTCTGAGGAAGATTTTAGAAGCATCCAGACGTGGGGCTCCACGGGACCGGATGCCCCCGCTCTCCCCAAGCTCCCGCCTGGTGTTCGTTTAGCGCCCTTTGAGGTCCTTGACGTTTTACGGCTGTGACTGTGTCGTCCCCCTGCTTAAGCCTCCCCTGAAACCAGGTTAGATATCAACAGATTTATAGTGCAACGCGTGCAATACAAACAGACGCACGTACACACATGCACAGGCTGTGATATGTGTAAATATTCCAGAAAGAGACACAGGGAATGGTTGTTTCCTCTTTACTCAACTTTGGCTGGGAGGTGAGGACAGAGGGGCCACTTGCAAGGTATGTGCCACGCTTTCAACCGTTTAAAGGCTTGAGTCCAAGTTCCCTGGGTGGTTTTGACCCGCCCAGCTTGCCAGCCTCACCTCCGGCCCCGGCACTGGCTCCCTGCACTGAAGGCTCCCGAGGAAAGCTTGGATCCTCGGTGGGCCTGATGCCTTCCTTCTCGCTGCTGCTCGCTTGGCCTGCAAACTTCTCTCTTCCCTTTTCTGGTCTGGAAGGCTCCTCCCTATCTGATCTGCAAAGGCCTGGCGCAAACCCCGCCTCGTCCTGGCAGGCTTCTGATAGCAGCACTCGCTCCTGGGGGCACAGTTCGCTGCCCTCCCCTCTGAACTCCCTTGACATTTCCCGTGAGCATGTCTCAATGCCTTATAGTGCCTTATGTATTTCCTTGCCTCCCTGCCTTCTCTCAGCGTGCGTGTGCGCGCGTGTGTTTATACGCCTGGCACATAGTAGGTATAAATGTTTACTCGGATGGTGTTAGATTAATTTGGGTGAGCAAGGACACATTCTGGGTTCATTAGACATGTTAAGATATTTTTAAAGTTCTGTGGTTTGAGTAAAATTTGAGAAGCGTTCTGCCAAATATGTTTCTCCCTATTTTGTAAAGCCCATATGTCTATTAAGGGGGGAAAAGCCATATGGTTCTGATTTCTTTACTCACAGATCAGCATTTCGGTTTCTGGGATATCTGATGTTCAAGATGCTGCCGGTGCTGCACGGAGTGCTCCCTCTTTCCGAATCTGTTTTTCTTTGAACCGAGGAGATGGGCTTTTCTCCAGATAGAGACTTAAGTCTCGACAGTACGGAGGGGAATTCTTCTGCCCCGCACTCGTAAGGCTTGAAGTCGGTTTTCTCAAATGAAAACACGTCCTGCCTTTTACGAAGAGAAACGTGGTCACCCCGAAACAGAACCCCTCGGGCCAGGAGGACCCCAGGCAGGTTTGAATCACACGACCTACGGAGTGAATAAATATGTGAATGAATGAAAGCGGTCCACGGGGAGGTGATGTCATAGAGGCCGGTTTTAACGTTAGAAACCCCGGATTCAATGGTTCTTGCCTTTGACTTGGTGTCTTAATACCCGAAAGTCTTGTACGGACTCTCACCCCCTGCATATGGTCCCCTTGTTGAACGCGGGCATTGTAACGTCGATAGTTGAGCTTCTAATGAGGAGTTGATTAAGACCTTTTGAGCGAAGTTGGCCAAGCTTTTAGTCAGCCATCTACCGCCTTTGCACTCTTGCCATGGCTGGGTATTTTACGTGCTGTCACCTTACACATTTTTTTTTAAAGCTGACTTTTCTTTATTTGGTGAAGTAGGGGAACACAAATATTTACAAAGGAAACACGTGATCACGGTTGTCTGAGCAAAACAGGGAGTCAGTTCGTCCGAGTAGCGAGTTCTCTGGACATCCACCGTCACCCTCATCACCATATAATTTTCTTACACTGACTCATCAGATAATTGCAGTATGTCCGTGGGGCAGGCATGGCCTTGACCAGGATTCCCACTGTAAACGTGAGGAAATCGAGGCTGCAAGGAGGTGACGTGGTATCCCCAGGGTTTCAAAGCTCACCAAAGGCCGGGCTAGTTCTAGAAGATGCCGGGGCCTTTAATTCCTGCTGGTCCTGGTTACTTGCTTCTACGCCTCTGAGCAGACAACACGTATGATGGAAGAATGGCTCAATGGAAACGAAAGAGGTGAAACTTTGCTGAAGAGATACAAGGTGTAAAGTCCTCCAAAGATGTTTCCCCTTCGTCTTTCTCTCGGAAGAGGGCCCTGAACACAGCCTGGAAGGCCTGTTTGTGACTTAACGTGCCACCCTCTTCTGAACTTGGGTAATTTAACAAATACTTTACTGAAATAGAATGTGTCAGGCCTTCAGATAGTTGCTCGAGGAGCTGAAATAATTCAATTCCATTTCTTTTTGGAAGAGGTCACAGCCTGGTGGGGGAGACCGACTGATTAGGAAATGGACCAACAAGAAAAAAAGCAACCGTAACAAGAGCCGGTTGGCCAAACAGAATAAAACAAAAATGATACAAGGTCATGTATCTTGTATGATGAAGATACAAAAATGAAGCTACGTGCAAAGAAATCTGGGAGAAGAGACAAGGTGGCAATGATTTACATTAAAAAGTGTGACTGGAGTGCGTTTTCAACACGGGTTAGGTTCCCAAACTTCATTTTCCTTTCCTCTTCAAAAGCAGTCATTATAGGGGGACTCTGGGTGGCTCCGTCGGTTGGGCATTCGACTTTGGCTCAAGGTATGATCTCACGGTTCGCGAGTTCAAGCCCTGCATCGGGCTCTGTGCTGACAGCTCAGAGCATGGAGCCTGCTTCAGATTCTGTGTCTCCCTCTCTCTCTGCCCCTCCCCCCGCTCATGCTCGCTCTCTCGCTCTCTCTCTCGCTCTCCCTCTCATAAATAAATAAATGTTAAAAAAAAAAAAAGCAGTCATTATATATTCCTGTGTTAGTGATAGGCTGGTCACTGCCCAACCAAACTCTCCTTCAGTGGGCTTCTGACACCCTCAGAGTTCCTGGGCTCACATCTATCTCAGGGTGCAGCTTGCCCCCCAAATCATGCAGGCCACAGGTCCAAGGAGGCCCATAGCATTTTTCCACAGGCATTGGGAAAGTCTCAGCAGTCAGAGCTACCGTGGAACAGAATCCCAAACTTGGCAATGAGAAGCACAAGAATTCATTTTTAGATCTTAAAAATAAAAGTGTCCATCATCAAGTCAACACATTCCCCTGTTTTGGCATCTCCAACCATCTTTAAGAAAAAAAAGAGAGAGAGAGAGAGAGAGAAATGTGCAGCTTACCTTTGCAATCTAAAAATGAGTGTTACAAAAAATGTGCATTACTAAACCATCACATGATTTGTTTCAGGAGACAAGATTATGACTTCCGCACGCACGGACTTCCAGCCATGAGGGGTCGGCCAGCCGTCACACGGTTAGAGATTGGACAAGAACGGGAAGCATGGCTGATCGCAAGGAAGAGCAGCTGGCTTATATTTGTGCCAGCCCCAGAGGGGGGACCTGGGACCTGAGAGGAGGAAGCTCCCTGCACACTGGACCGATGACCGGGAATGGTGGCTGACCCACCGATCGTCTCTACAAATGGAAGGGGCCCTTTAAAAAACTGTTTCAAGCTTCTAATACGTACAAGTACTTGGTCTGAAAGCCACATTTCCATAAGCTTTCTGCTTTTGGGCTTCGTTTGGTTTGATCTCCCACATGCTGGCGAGTGTGTGCAGTTTTATACGAGCTACGTGGGATGCGTCCTACCCCCTGGAAGTGTGTGGGGCCCTAGACTCTCTGTGGTTGATCTCCTCATCTGTCAATCTGGGATGTGGATGGCCACTCGTCTGCAGACCCGTGTGAGGATTAACGGCAGGAAACACACCTAACAGGAAGCCTGGCACATTTTAAGTTTTCGCAAACTATTGGCTGTTATTATCTGTTAATCCTGATCATGGCTATCCATTTCTGCTAATCCTCCCCCCAAATTGTGTAAAATAGGTCTGACTGTATCCATTTTACAGATGAGGACAACTGAGGCTAAAACGTGAGGCAAATCTTTACTATGGCATTGCCAGAATCGTGTGGAACTTAAAAACGAAATGTGGTCTGGACGACCGCAAAACCTTCTAGTGCTTCCTAATGTGTGAAGGGCTTTCGGGTCTCTTGGGTTGTTTACCAGATCCCGTGCTGTGATTGAACAGTGCGAAACTCCGTCACTCAACCTGTTGTTTTGACGACACAAATGTCGGGGTGTTTAGTTTTTCATTTTTGCCAGTTACTGGACTAAATATCACACGCTTTTTACAGTTTGTCCAAAGCCTTCAAGCAATGGATCCAGAAATCTTCTTATATTTTTTCTGGAGAGAATCTAGGATTCTGGAGACAAGGGTTGGCGACCTGTGGAGAAGAAAGAATTTTCATAATTTCGAATGCCGCTCGTGGATAGCGAAGAACATCATGCACGACACAGTCTGAGAAGCTGATTCCATTATGAAATGATACAGGGTCTTACTGCCCATTTTCCCAATCTTTGGGGCTATTGTTGCCATGCATTATACACTGTGAACTCTTCAGGGACAGAGAGAAATTGACCTCTATCAAAATAACAACGAACTGTAAGCAAACTAATTTAAAAAAACTCCTGGAAAGAAAACATAAGGAAATGCATTTGGAAAACTAAAAAGAGAAATTGCAAGAATAACTTCACAATCTTGCAAGGAGTTGTCCGAAAGCAGAGAGACGAAGACAGAGAAGTTATTATATACTGTGCAAGACTCTGAAGTAATTGATTCCTGGGGGGCTGGCTCTGAGAGGTCTGGTGTCTTAAATATCCATTATTTTCACTTGAGGAGCAGACATTCAATAGAAAGCTTATAAATATAGCTATTTATGTGCTTTAATTAATTCCACTTGATAACTGGTGGAGTCTTTCCATTTGAAGTATCATGAATTCCTTTATTCAAGGAGAATCCTCAGTCATTATGTCTGCAGATGATGTCTCATCTACAAGAGTTCAGTTGTATGGATGTTGAAATTTCTGGGTTTCTTCCACATGAAACAAGGTTGTCCTTTCAAATTTCAATCTCTTCGCATTCCATTCTGGGGAAATTTCTCATATTAATCTTCCAACTTTTGTCATTTAATCTTTATCCATATCCAGGCTGCTTTATGACATTTCTTGTGTGTATTTTATTTCAATGATCAGAGATCTTATTTACAAAATCTCTTAATTACATTTTTTCAAAGCAGATTGAACTTATGAGTGGTTTATTACAGCATAAATAAAAATTTAGAACCCTTTTCTGATAACTCTACCGGATCTGTTTCGAGGCGGAGTATCATGTGCTGATTTTGTATTTCTTTTATGATACATGTCTGGGGGGGATTTGTACTTTCCTGACGTCGTGTTGCCATTTGGATGTACCACTAAGAGTCTGATTGTCAGTGCAATGCGGGAAATCTGTCCTATTCCTCTGGTCCCTTTGAAGACTTTCTCCTGTCTTTGGTGTCAATAATCTTATTATGATGTGATCGGGTGTGAATTTTGGAGGTACGCTGTACATGGAATAGGAAGTTCAGATCATAAGTGCTCATTGTGATGATGTTGGACATGCTTAGACATCGTTTTGTTACTGTCATTCTCCTCCCACCCTGCCCTTCCAAATGCACGCACAGTCACAGAGGATGACATTTCCTTTGTCCCAGAGAGTTTCCTCCTGCCCTGAGGTGCTTTCTGGTTTTTAACATGATAGATTAATTTCGCCTGTTCATGGGCTTCCTATAAATGGAATGATGCAGTATGTATGGTCTGTGTCCAATTTCTTTCACTCAATATATTTTTGAGATGCATCCCTACTGTTGCATTTACCTGTAGTATGTTCTTTTGTTTAGTTGAGTCGTATTCCTGCATATTATTATTACCTTATAACAATTTTTCCATGTATTTAACTGTTGACAAGTATTTAAATTGCTTGTAATTTTGTATATTATGAATAAGCTTGCTAGGAACAGTCTTATACCAGAGTTTAAGTAAAAATGCATTTTGTTTTGTTTTTGGGGAAATGATCAAGAGTGAATTTTGTGGCTCATAGGATATGTATATAGTCACTTTCCTAAGAAACTGGCAAAGGTAATTTTGGCTACTCGAGATCCTTTGCATTTCTATGTAAATATTAATATTGATCTGTCACTTTTGAAAAAAATAAATAGTCTGCTGGGGTTCCATTTGGGAATATAAAGAATCCACAAATCAATTTGGGGACAATTACCATCTTAGCAATATTAAATCTTCTGATTCATAAATATAGTATACATCCTTATTAACTGGGTCTCCTTTAATTTTTCTTAGCAATTTTTTTTTGGTTTTTAATGTGGAAATGTTATGCATCTTTTGTTAAATATATTCCCTATTTGATATTTTTATAATACCGTGAAAACATATTCAATTTCATTTTTCAATTAGTTTTTCTAGATTATAGAAATATAATTGAAATATAAAATACAAATAAAATACAATTGTATATTAACCTTGTGTCTCACAACTTTACGAAATTCAAATAGATTTCCAGTAATATTTGTGTATATGTCATAGGATTTTCTATGTACACAATCATGTTGTCTGTGAATAATGATGGTTTTACTTGACTCCTTTTTAATACTTAGCAGACATATCTTTCCCCTGCTCATGATTTTAGGAGAAAAATGTTTAACGTTCTGCCACCCAGTATCATGGCAGCTGTAGATTTTTCCCTAGTGCCCTTTATCGGATTGAAGAAGGTTCTTTTTGCTATTGATTTTCTAAGAATTTTCACCATGAATGAAGGTTGAATGCTATCAACTCTAACATATATTCTCTAAGAGTGTAAGATTTTCCCTCAGTGTGTTTGGAACTTACTAATGAAACCGTCACGGCTTGATGCTTGTTTTTTGTTTGTTGGCTCATGCAGGTGCGGTAGGCAGAATAATGGCCTCCCAAAACTGCAACAAAGTAAGTTTCTGTTATTTCAGCCATCTGGTGTGATATTTTGTCATGGCAGCCCAAGCCGACTAATACAGCACCTTCCTCTTTTTTGGGTGTGTTTTTAGTTTGCTTTTAATGTATTTAACCAAGTAAAATATAAAAACGCAATTATTTTATACTCTCTGCATTCTGAATATTCGGTTATACAAATCTCTCAGTGGTAAATACGTTGGTGCGTTTTCTTTAACTCGCGCTCAAGTGTTACTTGTGAGTTCTGCGGTTTTGGACTGTGAACTGTCCCGCGGGATTCATTGTAAACCCTGCTTGACCCAGGATGAGGGCAATCCCTCCAGAGAGGTTCCGCCTTTCTTCAAGGTATTTGTCTATTACATGGGATCGTGTTTACGAACTTTCAAAACTGACATTTCCCCCTTCGCTGACCCTTCTTTGAAACAGACAGAGCTTCATTGTTGACTCATAGTCGCCACAGGTAACTTGATTTCTAATTATTTTTTGAGGAAGCTAACTTTTTCTGCCACTTGAGGCTCAATTAACTCTTATTTGAAAAGCCCAATGTTTTCCCCCTGTCTCTACACGGTCATTCATCTCATGTATCCAAATTACAAAAATGAGAATTTCATTGGTAGCCTAGAGTCAGCTGTACTTACTGTCTGGATTTTTGTTTCCTTTTGGTTGTGTTGTCATTAGTTTTGACATTATTGGCAGTTTATCTGTGCATGTAAGAAATGCCTGCTACATTGTATTCTTCCCTTTTATGTGATTCTGTAATGGGAGGAGTTTTTGATTACCTATAGTCTCCTGTACCGTCAGAGATGGGGATCAAAACTCAATTTACAATATCACTATAACCTGGTGTCAAATACGGACAGATATAATATAATATATATTAGCTTATAATTATTATATATTTTATATATAATACATATATATTTTATATATAATATATTTATATATGAATATATATAATATATATTTTATATATATTATATATAATATATATTTATATATATTATATATTTTATACACATTATATATATAAATACATATAATTATCAATTATAAATATATAAATATATTATTATATATTTATTAATATATTATATATATATGCCAGATATAATAGAAACCTTTCTCAATTACAATTACCAGAAATCTCCATCATATCATACTTAACGATAAAAAAAATCAAACAATAGCGTTCTTTTACCACCCATACAGTAAATATTTATTAAATACCTACTAGTTATGGAGATGTAGCAGAGTTCATAACAAAATCTTACACTTTGAAGTTTAACAAAAGAAATAAATTAATTACTTTTATTTGAAAAAGTGACAATACTGCTATAATTTGTGAGTAACAGTCTTAGAAAAATCAGTTGGTTAACTATGGGCGCTAGTGAAGATGTTAAGCAAGGTTACCAGAATCAATGGGATATTGGAACATTGCATTTTCCTATAAAACATCATCATCAATTAGAGAAGATAACCAAAATATTTCCCAGTAGCCATTATATCTAAATTGTGTCTAGTACCAAACTTAAAAAAGAACTATGCTGGAACTTTTGGAAGAGATTTGTAACATTTTAAGAAGGAACATGAAAGGATCTGAACAAATGAAGAAAAGACTATATTTACAAGTGGGAAGAATCAATGTCAACTTTGCCCCAAATTAATCCATCATTTTGAGGCCATTCGTTCAAATGCAAACAGGATTGTTTTCTCCAAGGAACTGAGCAGATAATTCTGAATTTGCCATGATAGGGGTGCCTGAATGGCTCAGTTGGTTGAACATCTGACTCTTGATTTCAGCTCAGTTCACCATCCCACGGTCATGGGATCAAGCCCATGCTCAGCATGGAACCTGCTTGAGATTCTTTCCAACGCTGCCCTCCCCTGTCATACTCTCTCTCTCTCTTTCTCAAAATAAATAAACTTTAAAACATAAATAAATATGTTTGCTATGATAAATGTGTAAAATTTGTCAAAGCAATTTTCACATAAAAGACAATACTGTTTTTTTCAGAATGATGTAGGAAAAAGATCTACGAGATAAAATATACCGTAAACTTAACAAAGAGTATAGAAGCAGGCTAGCAGAGGTAAGAGAAGTTAGCGTATCTTAAACGCAGAATTTTGAATAATTGAGAGAAGGACCGTCTGCTTCATCTATGATATTGGGTCAATCTGCCATGTTTTGAAAGGGATCATCAGTTCCTATCAAGCTCTTTACAGAAATACCTTTGAGAAGAGTTATTCTCATATTCTCATTTCTACGAAGAGGAAAGGTAGATGAGTGTCGACATGTCTTTTTAACACGACACAAAATCAAAAGCTATTAAAGAAAAGATTGATCTATCGGAATACGTCAGCGTTTAAAAACGCCTATTAAAAAATGTTAAAAGACAAGTGGTGATCAAGGACAAAATATCTGCATTCTGCCTACATGTGTAACAAAATATAAAGAAATTATATTTAAATATATGTAGAACACATGCAGATAAATAATGTAATACAATAAAAAAGACAAAACTCATGGGCTGCCAATGAAGAGTAGAGGAGATACAAAAGGTCAATGAATATGTGAAAATAGATACTCCATATAAAATTAACAGCAAGCAAATTTAAATTAAGATAACAATGGCATGACCTTTTTCAACCTTCAGATTGGAAAAAAAGTTAAGAGGATCAAGTTTTGATGGTGGTATGGGGAAACATATCCCTTCAAAAAATGCTGGCAAACTGTATAGATGTTGAGCTACCTTATTGCCAATAAAAAAAGAGCATGTTTTATTTAACCAAAGTATAGCCACATAATAGAATCATACACATCAGATAAAATTGGATAAGATTGTGTCATGTGCCGAGATTGGGAAAGTGCTCTCATATTTATTATTAAACGAGAAAAGAAATTTGCAGCTCACCATGTCACCTATGATACTCTTTAGGTGAAGCTGTCATACATGTCCCCTCTCTCACATGTAAAAAAAATCATGAATTTGCATAGACACCATATTACAAGGAAGCAAGTGCATAGAAAAATGTCTAGAAAGAGAAATACCAAATATAACAGTGATTAACTTGGGGTAGATGTAGGTTGTTTACAGAGGACTTTAGAAGAAGAAACTGATTCCCTATACCAAGTTGCATTATTTATTTATTCCAATAATTTTTCTTACTCATGCATCATTACCATGCCTGACTCATTCTCGTAAGTAATAACTCTCATAAAAGCAGTTTTTACCTGTGCTTGTGTAAATGAAACTCTTTTGAAATCTCTATGGAGCTTGGAAAGAACATCTCTCCACCAAACCTTTATAGGGTCTCTTGAAGAGATATCATCCAGTAGTTGAGAATAATTGTAGTAATTGTTCAACAATGATGGTCCTAAGGGTGATGATAATGGAGATGATGATGATCATGGTGATGACAGAAATTTACAAGAACATGTTTGTTTTGGGTGAGTCAGTTCCAGATTATATCTTTGTCCCGTATCTGGTGCCCCTTCCTGCCTTCCTTTCCTCTCTCCTTTCCTCTCTCCTTTCCTCCCTCCCTCCTTCCCTCCCTCCCTTCCTTCCCCCCTCCCACCCTTCCTCCCTTCTTTCTTTCTTTCTTTCTTTCTTTCCTTCCTTCCTCCCTCCCTTCTTTTCTTCCTTCCTCCCTCCCTTCTTTCCTTCCTTCCTCCCTCCCTTCCTACCTTCCTTCCTTCCTTCCTTCCTTCCTTCTTTCCAGTTTTCTTTTTATCCACTATGCATCAGGTACAGAGTTTAATCCCAGTAACATGTAGATAAATAATACTTGCTTCTGTCTTCCAGTACGTCTCCATCTCTCAAAGAACTGTTGTATAGGTTGGGAAAACAAGGAAAGGGGGCCTCTATAAGATCTAAGTGAAAGTCCTACAGAAATCCTCAGTAGGTGTCTTGTTATATTTCAAGGACTGACACTTGATCACCTAGTAGAATAAAGAAGTCTGGAAAGTGTCAGTTTTACATTTTCTAACTTCTCTGATGAAGACAGGTCAGCCAAAGGAATGTGGGACTGCGTGCTTAGTGAGACAACACTTTGCGAGCCGTGGACGTGCAAAGTGTGATCATGTTATCACCACCCTCATCATCATCATCATCATCATTAGGAGATGGTAACAGAAGCCCACTTTGAGACCTCTGCAGCAGGACTGACCAGCACATGGCCGTGCAAACATAGCAACATAGTGATTGAGACCTTCAACATCATCGTCACCATCTTCATCACCAACCTGAGTCCCTGGAATAGTGGTTGGAGCCATCATGTGATGGGCACGCAGTGTGAAGGGACGAAGCACGGTCACCTAAGTATCCTTGTCATTACGGCTGCCGATCGGTGTCTACTTCATGTCAGACTGTGCCATGGGTCCTTTCATCCTCACTATTTAGTTTAATCCTTCATTTTTATGGTGGAAACTGAGATTGAGAAATATTTATATAACTAGGTAAAGATTAAATAAGTACGAAGTTTGAGAACCAAAACTCAAATCCAGTTGCCTGGGATTTTTTTTTTTCCTCCACCAGCGTTAACTCCATCCTGTGGACATCATATGTCTGTGAATTACTAGTATTTTGATGGCCGTATTTACCTTCTGTTAGTGTGGCTCTTAAGAAATCTATTTCTTTAAAAGAATTACCAAAAATAGATGACTTCTTTGAAGACAGCAGCCCACACAATTTTAGTAAATATAATATTTATAGGACTGTGCAATTAATTTACAAATTTTTTATATCAAAATTCACCCTGATGATCTTATTCTTTAGGGACAACAATTGTCTCCTCCATGATGTTCTCCTGTACTAAAGGCAATTATTGTTGCTTCTAGCTGTAATAAAAAAATAACCAAAACAGATAGAAGTGTCTTCGTCGAAATTGAGCTGAAACTCCCACTGTGGAAATAATCAGGAAATTAAAAGCTCTGCAATCTTGCAAATAACATTGCAACTTAATATTATTGGAACATAACATTATTATCTCTTTTTATAGGGAAAACAAACATAAATATATTTTCAAATGACACCATGATATTAGTTTTATTTTATTGGATGGGGGGGGCAAAGAACAATAAGTTTTTAGGTTTGGCAAATGAAACAATGGGGATTTATGAAACATGATCAGTAGCACAAGGCTATGCTGCAAGTCTCAATCTCAGGCAGAACATTCCAGATACAATGGTGCAGTACACCAGCCCCTCCCGTGTGATTTTCTGGGGTGACTTCACCTACAGTTCCTCATGGTGGCAACCAGGCACAGGGTCTGCAATCAGCTAGGTATTCACTCAATGTGGGTTAAATGGGTTTTTAATTGATACTGAAATAGATCAAAGTCAAATCCTTCCTTTTTCCTCCTTCCTTTCTTTCTTCCTCCCTCCTTCCCTCCCTCCCTTCCATCCTTACTTCCTTCCCTCCTTCCTTTCTTCCTTCCTCCCTCCTTCCCTCCCTCCCTTCCATCCTTCCTTCCTTCCTTCCCTCCTTTCTTTCTTCCTTTCTTCCTTCCTTCCTCTCTTCTTCTCTATTAGTCCAAGTTATGAGATGATATAAAACATGATAGTTTATCTCTACAAAAAAAATACATCATTTGAACTCAGTTAGTCAATTAAACACACATTCATATTCTCTTAGACCCTCAGGATAAAACAACAGTCATGGCTAGCTTCAAGAAAATTCCAGTAGTCCGTGACTTTGCCCCTGTTCTTTCCAAGGGTCTGGGTGCTACTGAAATGACCCAATCTTGGAAATGCTTCACAGGTTATGTGGTCCAAACACACGTGGCCTGGAGGTTACAGTGCTGTTTGCAGAAAGGTTGAAGTCGCTGTAAGAAACTGCTTGGGAAGTGGTAGGTAGGGTGGGTGGTGATCAATTTTAGACAGTTGCATGGATGTCAAAACACTCCCCCGGAGCTATCCTCAAGCAGCTGGAAATTGGATAATTCCTGGGGTTGATGTTGCAGTAGTTTCTTTTTATGAGACTATAAATTATAAATTGGTCAGCCATTATTTTCTTAAACAGTATGGAGTGAATGCGATTTTTTTTTTCTCAGACGACCCCAGCCATTCTTGAAATCATTTGAAATGCTCTCCTGTCTAATGGGTGAATAATCAGGGATAAGACGACAGAATTCAGTGTATCTGGCCACTTAGCTCCTATTGGACAAGCTTTCACTTTCTTCTCCAGGTGCTCAGAATGAAGCCCACTCTCTCAGTGCTTTCTTAGGAGAATGAACTGGAATGGTGCCTGGGCACTACTGTGGGTGCAAAAACAACACTTTTGTAGGACAACAAAGTGGAAAGAGAGTAGGCTTTAGACATGAGTTTGAGTCCTAGACTTGTCGTTCACTAGCTCTAAGATCCATTTGAATTGTTTTCTCCTTGGTCTCTTCATCTGTAAAAAGGGTCGAATAAATATCGAATAGTAGTGCATGGCCCAGGGCTCAGTTTAGAAAATAGGCTATATATCACCTAATTTAAGTGACTGGGTTCTCTGTACTCTACAGTTGTGGGTCTAACTCAGGCAATAATCAGGTAGCAGTGGCTGTCCTTTTATCATAATTCTTTGTGCGTATTTCTCTCTGTCTAGAAACCTAGAAGCAAATATTCTTAGGTTCCTTAGCTGAATTCTTCCTAATGTCATCCATTCTGAATATAGTGTCAAGTATAGTTTGGCCATTGGATAACACGGTCAAGATGAGGGCCAGTGCATCATCAAGGGCTTTATCTCTGGGCTCCCTTCCCTCTGAAATAGGACCAAAAGGGATTTAGAAAGTGTAGACCATTTCCTCCTTTTTGGAGCTTGGCATGGCATGAGGACCAGCAATGATACAGCCCTGGGGCTTTCTTCTCGTTTTCTTTCCTGACTTGGTCTCTGTCCAGAGTTGAAACGAATAGGCTGGAAATGGAAGTTACACAAAGTACTGGAAGCTTCCTTTTGGGATTGCTTTGTTTAAAGAGCCTTTTTATGATCAATAAGTGTGTGATATGTATATTTATATGAGGGGGTTGAATATGATTTAGATCTGAACTTCCTGCAGAGTGAAAAAGACTCGCTTCTCTTTTATCCAAAGTGCTTCATATTTAAATTATAAGTTGAAGACATGCTCAGCTTTGACTTGCTCAATCAAGGTGTCTTTCTGAAATTTAATTCCATCCAGTGCGACCCAAATAAATTTTTCCTTATTGATCACCTAATGGATATAAGACCCAATACCCGGTCCTGGGTACACAGAAGACTAAGTAAGACTTACTGTCCGCCTGTATCTTCCAAATGTGCCATAAACGTGTCCACTTCTCTCCACCCTTCTTACTGTTTCCTACTCAGGCCCCTCTTCATTTCCTGGGCTGTGAACACAGTTGTCCAGAATGCCTCCCTTCATCAGGTCATCCTGTCCCTATTCTACCCAACAAACCAAATAATCTTTTTTTTCTTTTTAACGGAAGTGTAGTTGACACAATGTAACGTTAGTTTCAACTACAACATAGTGATTCAACGTCTCCAAACGTTATGTGTATACGCTGTGCTCATCACAGCGTAGAGACCATTTGAATCCATACAACACTATTCTAATACCATTAACTGTATTCCCTACGATGCGTCTTTCATCCCCATAACTTACTGACTTCCTAACTGGAAGCCTCTATACCCCCACTCTCCTTCACCTACTTTGCCTATTCCCTTATCCCCCTCCTCTCGGGCAAACATGGGTCAGTTGTCTGTATTTATGGGTCTCTTTCTGCTTTTTGTATTTGTTTTGTTTTTTAGATTCCGCATATCGGTGAAATCATATGGTATTTGTCTTTCTCTGACTGACTTATTTCACTTAGCATAATGCCCTCTCACTCCATCCATGTTGTTGCAAATAGCACGATATCATCTCTTTATGGATGAATGATATTTCATTGCATATATATATATGTATACATATATATACATACACATATATATACACACACACACATACACATATATGCATACGCATTGCACATCTTTTTTATTTATTAACCAAGTAATCTCGTTCATACCTAACTCAGATCACAACATTCCCCTGCTTTAAAACCACCAGTGGCTTTTCTGCATGTAGAATAACAACAAACACTGTATGGTCTGCATCCTCTTTGTTCTTCCCCAGCCCCAACTCTCTGAACTCCTTTTAAACCAGGCCCCCACTTGCTCACACGTCTTCAGCATGCCTCTTCCTTCTCATCCTTGAGGTATTTGGTGCCTCGTGGCCCCTCCTCCAGATGTTTTCTCTGCTAGAATGGTCCTCAAACTCATCTTCTGGTACTTGACTCGTTTCTCTCATGTCATGAACATTGTCTTCTCAGAAAGGTACTCCTTGCTTCCAAGGCGAATGGCAGCTTTCTTTAATAGCACCCATCACTCTCTGATATTGTTTGTGTTTATTTACTTGTTTATCATTTATCTCTCTACCACCGTCCTCCCATGTAATAGAAACTCCATAGAGATTGGGTTGTTTCCTAGTACCTGGAACAGCTCAATAGATATTTGTTAAAGGAATGAATGAACACCTTCCGGGTGTTAAAAGGCTGATGGAGGCAGAATGGAATCCAAAATCTGAGTGATATGGTCTGAGGCGAAGCATTCAAAGAAGGAGTCCACAAGCACAGGATCAGTGGGGAAGGCCTTGGAGGGGCAGGTGGGTCCTCACAAGGTGACACTCACTGCCTTGGTAAAATGTTCCATCCTGTCGTCCTCAGGAATCGAATTTATAGGTATGACAACTTCACACTTCCAAAAACAAACTTGCTCATGGGAATGATCTCTGAGCCTGGATGGAACCATGTTAACTTGAAATGAAAACTATTGCTGCTTATGAGCGACAGTAGATAATACAATCCTCCAACCAGAACATTTTCACTCTCCAGGTGGCTGCTTGGGAGTTAATTTATCCTCAGAAGGTCATTTAGTGAGGTTAAGTCAGATCATAGGGTTAGTCATCAGTCTGCAGTTTTGATAGAATCACCAAGTCAAAAGCTGGAGAAATCCCAACGGTTTAGTATGTGGAGAGCAAATGGGTCAACTCAAGTGGCTCAGGACCAAGAGCATGGGGGAAGCAAAGGTTAGGAGGCCCTCTTTCATGTAAAGCCTGCTGCAGTGCATAGTTGAAATGTGAATATGCCAATGGAGCTAAGATACACCAGGTACACCTTTGGCCTCCTTCTCGATTTAGATACATGTGCACAGTTTCCTTGGAATCCGTTATGCCCTCTCTACTGATGCTCGCTGGAAAACGTGATGCTCTTTGCAACTGAACTTTATCCTGCTTAGATAATAAGTCAACAAAATTTGAGATTGAAAGCTCTGATTCTGTAACTTCTACAACCCATTTGGAAGAGGAAAGAGTCCTTCCCACCGTGGTTCTCTGGTAGTGCAGAAAGCTGGGGCAGCTATAGTCTCTTGGAGCCAGTCTGCTGAGTATCAAAGGCCCAGGGACATGAACAGACAAAGGCAGACCTTATCCTTTAAACAGCAGGCGTCGGGCTCTCATCGATTGACACTGGCCGGATGGTAAGAAAATGATGAGTTCTTCCCTATGATTACGCCTTCCTTCACATGGTCCTTCTTGGTTTATGTCAGGACCACTTTCTTATGGTCGACGCTGTCCTGGTATCTGTAAAACCCAAGTGTGCATTCAAAGCTCACCGCCAGCCACAATCTGACTCTATCTTCCCTTCAACTTGGCTCCTCCCTGTCAGTCCTAGAGCACCTGGGGACTGGCCACCACCTGTAGCTTTCTTCCCACTTGCCTTCCTCTTTGCCTTTGGCCATGATGTACCCTCCATCTGGTTATAGGGATCTTGTCCTTAATTCCTTGTCTGTTTAGTCTTACTGATAAATCCAAGGCCCCGACAATTCCCAAATCCTTCAAACCCTTACGCGGTTAGTAACTTCTTTTTTATGAATCTAAAGGACTTGGTACCTCTGATTTAACACTTGCTTCTTTCTTCTCTGATGGAGTCACATAACAGTAATCATCATATAATGAGTTCACTCTGTGTGTTTGTGTCTGTCTGTCTACCTGTCTGTCTCCCTGAGAGACTGAGTATACAAATGGCTAATGGTCAAACCATATACGACTACAGAACTCTGACCCACAACCTCTGCAGCCCAGGCAACCACACGACAGCTTCTATAGCAAATGGCCCAGAACCTGGGCAGAACAATTGGTCAGAACTTGGCCAATGGCTGTCAGTTTTCCTACTCCTGCTCCAAATACGGTTTCACATAAGATGCCCGCCCCACGTCAGTCACCTCCAACACCCTCAGGCCAGCAACCTCCCATCGGGGCACGCCTGAACCCTTTGCTTGTAACTCCTCTTACACTGCGCCCTCCCTTGTCTCTCCTTGAGCCTCTGCCTAACATAAGTGACGGTAGCTGCTTCCTTTATAGCAAGCTCTAAGTCAACGGCCTCTATTTGTTCTCAGTTGGGTGGTCTGTGTTTATTTCCACATTCCCAAGACTCTAAACAACACATCTCATTATTCTCCTTTTGCCTAGGAGGAACCTGAGGCCAAGGATGGTTATGTACTTTGGCCAAGTTCTCACGGCTGAATCAACAAAGCCAACATCTGAATTTACAAAGCTATCTCTCTTTCTACCCTGTGGTGTCACTTCTTCAAGCTCCCGCTAAGCACTTACAGAAGGCAAGATCTCTGCCTTAGTCACCTGTGTCTCCCATGCCCTGCCCAGTGTCAGGCATACAGCAAGTGCTCATGAAGCAGTTGAGGGCTTGGGTTATTACTAGCATTCCCAGGAAATGAGTTTCTGTGTTTCTACTAGTTTGGCACCTCTGAAAGCAGACAATGTAAGTAACTTCTGGTGAGCATTTCTGCTCTCAGAATAAATGTGAACTGTTATTTATTGCAAAAAATACCAAGACTCATTTTTTAATATGCTGCTTAACATAATAATTCCTGGAAACGGTTCCCCTGTGGTGAAGTAATGAAAAGTAAGTGAAAGGAGCTACAAATGTCGCTTCTGAGCAAAAGATTAAAGCACTCCTCTCCTTAGGTTTGTTTCACATATTTAAGTAATAGAATTTGTTGGTTGGCCTCACGTTATAAATTACAAACCCAACCACTGTGGCATTCCTGAGTAGGTGCCCTGGGCTGTGTGGCTTTGGTGTGTGCAGGCCACACGACCAGGGCCACGTGATCAGGGCCACGCGATCAGGGCAGGGCGCTCTTGGGAAAAAAACCTATTCCAAAGCTTCCATTTTGCTGGAATCTGAAGTCTCTCGCTCACTAATGGAGCTATTTATAAAATAGTCCTTTGAGCCTTTTCATTTTTTCTCTTGGCTTACTTCTGTCTATGAAATTTGGTAGTTATGGGAGAATTTTCAACTAGGAGCCTAACACAGAAGAAAACTTACATCATGAAAAACAGGCACATTGGAACTGTTAGTATTTGTCAAGCCTTAAAAGATCGTAAGCTCATTGAGTTCACCCTTACTGTTTTGAATCCCAGAGAGACTTTGCCCAGTGTTGCATGTAATTTCCAGGGGAGGGCTAATTGGGAAGGCCTGGAGGGGGATGGGCATGTACAAAAAGAGTTTGAGCCTTGGGGCTCCTGGGTGGCTCAGTTGGTTGAGTGTCTGACTTCGGCTCAGGTCATGATCTCACAGTTTGTGAGTTCGGGCCCCACAAAGGGCTCTGTGCTGACAGCTCAGAGCCTGGAGCCTGCTTCAGATTCTGTGTCTCCCTCTCCCTCTGCTCTTCTCCCGCTCATGCTCTGTCTCTCTCTCCTTCAAAAATAAATAACTATTAAAAAAAAAGAGTTTGAGCCTTAATGAGAGTGTTATAATGTTTCCTCTGGGGAAGAACATCAAATTCCAATAGTCTACCCCTTGTGCAACCAGGAAAACAAGATGGCAGCTAGAGGCCACATGCAAAGGCTGGTAAGGAAGTTGGCCAAAAGGACGCTCGCTGCCATGGCGTCTGTCTGTGGTGTCAGCCTTTTGTAGCTGAAATAGAGTCTTTTCAGCGGATGCCTGGCCCACTGTCTGTCTCATTATTTTTGTGCAACTTATTGCATAGACCATTGGTATCTTGTGTTTTGCCACAGAACGTCAACCTAACATAACTTAGAAAATGCTGGCATATCTCAGCTGCAAGAAAGGGATCGAGGTTCTTTCCCCTGCCCAAACCACAGAGTTCTGTGCTTTGTTTGAACAAGGGTCGGAGGGGAGGGCTGGGCCCGCTGCTCTCAGTTAACTTTGGAGGGGCTTTTTCCGAGGGTCCCGGCACACATAATAACCTGTCCTTTGACTGGCTGATGGAGCTCTCTGATAAGGGCCACCTGATATGTCTTAATGGATGCATGCCTCCTCTTGGGGGCATGCACATTCCTCAGATGTCTGGCTCCAAACTGACAGCCTTTTGAACTCCCTATATTCTGAAAGCCCATTACTTGACTTAATAATTTGGGGGAGATTTGAAGGCTATTCTTGCCCTGGTTATTCAGACATGTCCAAAGACGAAGACGTGGTTTGGAAGAAAGGATTTTTTTAAAAATTATCTCTGCAGATGATCAACGTGCTCAGGTCTCTCCTTGACCCTGACACCCAACCCTCCACAGCATTCTTGCTTCAAAAGAAGGGTTCTAACTAGCTGTCTCCTGCTTGTCGTACCCCAACGACTTATCAAGTATCTATCCCAAAGCTTTCATGTCAGCCCCACAAAACTGTGGTTTCCGTGGGCCCTAAGGACTAATTGCCAGTCCTACTGAACCACTCCTGCCATTATCTTGAACTTGCTGTTGTATTTGAAACTGATAACCACCCCCTTGGAACTCTCGCACCAGCCTCTATTCTCATCTAATCTTCCATTTTCCTTATTATTTCTCTTCTCTCCCAGGGTGAGTTCTCCATAAGCATATGCTAACATGAATCCAGGGAGCAAGATGTTTACTGGGGATCGACATCTGTGAGGGGAAGGGGGTGCAGAGAAGGTGAACCTTAAGGCAGGTACGACAATGCCTTAGGTTACTCCTGTGTCTCCGGCGGAGGGGGGGGGGAGGGGTAGGGCTGTCTATCGGAGTATCTCACATCAAGGAGAAATGGACAGGTCTTTATTCACACATGGCTCAGTCACAAGATGCAGTGTCCTTAGCAAGGACTGGACCTCAGGCAGCACATGGTCTGCAGTGGGAGAGATCCCAAAGAAGTTGACAGCTGGATGCTGTTTGTAGACCACAGCCCCTGCAGCTGGGTGGCAGGTTTGGGCTTAGAGGGGAATCCGAGAGAGGCAGCATTGTGACGCCACCACACTTTCCTTCACCTGCCCCTTTGTACCAGGTGGTCACACACTGGATAATGGTGAAAGCAACGATCCCTTCCCCCAGAAGAAAGCACATGTGCCCACAGACAAACACATTGCCAACAATTTGAAAGGTAAGGTTCATAAATGTTACAAGACCTATGCAAGTGTCCCTACGGTGGATTAGCCTAATTACAGTCAACCTGCCATTTGAGTATCCTCACCGTACTGAAATTCACATCCCACTGTATTCCAATGAAAACTAAAGAGTGAAATGCTTCTGGGTCCTTTCTTCCACATGATTTCATTTAATCCTCACCACCTACCTCTGGTTAGGAGCTGGTGGTCCTATTTACCTACCAGGAAATCGAGGTCCTGAGAGGATAAGTGATTGACCTAAGATCACTCTGGTGTCATGGGGCCAAGGCAAGATTTACCTCGGCACCTCTTGTCTTTTCCGTGTTATCTCCCTTCCTCAAAGCGGTTCTCAACTCTCAGGGAACTTGTAAATTAAAAGGGGCGTGGCAGACAAGAAAAGTACCCACAAACACAGCACGGGGTAAGGCCAAAGAGATAGCTTCTAACATAGGCAGGAACAAAATCTGTATGAGAAGTAACATCCCATGAGGTCCATTAAACATGTGATCATTTTCCCCATCAGCGTCCACGTGAGAATAGTCGACGGAGATAATTAAGTGGTCTCTTTGTTTAGACGCTGCCTTAGAAGGCATTTCTAGACTTTAGCTGGTTACTTTAGAAGATATTTATTTGGCATTAATTCAGTCCATATGGCTTCAATAATTATCTTTATAGAAGAATACATCATACATTTTACACATATGCCTACATATCCTCTACAAACTTACAGACTTAAGAGGGGACCTATGGTGAAGACCAGATTGTACTACAACACCATAGAGAAGTAGATGATGGATGTAACCCAAAGGGGACTTGATGTTTTGTTGTTTCTCACTAGCCTTTGTGCAGGCGCATTTAAAATGGCTTTAATAAATATATAGTATGTAGGTATCACACGTGTTTGTTACACACTGCATCATGTATATAAATTAATGACAGTTGGCATTTCCTTTATTAACTTCCTGATCTATTAAATAAAGTCCCTGCTATCTGGCCTGGAATTGCAGTTCCAGTCCCACAAGAGGTATCCAGTAAATAGTTTAACTGAATTAGTAAGTAATTTAGTATACAAATGAGGGAACAGACTCTTTATTGCCAAATCCTTGGGCTTTCTCTAAGACCTCGTCCCACTGGGTGTCTCTTCTCCATTTCTAACTGTTGAAGAGCCTGCAGATCCATCTAGCTCTCTCTTCTTTCTTCCCGAACATGGTAGTCACAACCGAACAGGCTATCGGGAATCACTCTCTGTATGCCTTGTCAAGCCCTTGAAACCTGTCATGGGGCCAAGAAAGCTACGCTTGGTGACAGTGACATCGTGGTGGTTAAGAGAATGACTTTGAAATCCCAACTGCCTGGGTTTGAATCCTAGCCAGCCTGGGAGCTCTTGCCCTAGGCTCGGGCAAGTTATTTAACCCTTCCATTATTGTGAGTTGCATTACTATGAGTTTGTAACTCACGGTTACAAACATGTGAGTTGCATGCAGAAAGCTCCTGGCATATAATAAAGCTCAGGAAAGGTTGGCTCTCATTCATTGTCAGGATCAACTCTCAGATTCTTATCCTAAGGCTCATGTTCATCAGATTCCCATTTGTATCTGATCTGCACCTGTCTGTACCCATCGTCCTTGATTCCCTCGCTTATTTTCATCCCCATATTCAAAGTCCCCTCAAAAACACCTCTCAAGCCTACCTTCATCTTCTTCTCCACCACCAGTGGCCTGGTTCAGGGCTCCTCATCTACAGCCTTGACTACTCAAGTGTGTTCCCAAGCAGCTTTCCAATGGCCAGACTAGCTGTCTTCCAGCACATGCCACATGCTACATTTAAACCATGGACTCAATCATGTTACCACTTCCTTGCCAGAAAATCTTCAGTGGCTCCCATCACCCTCATATTCAATTTTAAATCCCTTAGCATCATGGCATCCAATATCCTCCATCACTTGGTACTCCTTCTAGTCACCGACCTTTTCTCTTCATTTCCCTTATGCGGGTGCTCTGACCTTTAACTTACCCACAGCTTTGAGTTTTCCAGATGTGGCTCGTTCCCCTTTCCTTTAGACCATCTCACACACACATTCCTTCCTGCCTCTCCAGCGCGCCCTGCAGCACCTCCACTTAACTCCCATGCGCTCTCCTTTTCTGGAAGTTGTCCCTGTTCACAAAGGTATGCTGGTGGTTCTTTATGTACACAAGGGGAGAAGGATCATAGACACGTAGGACTTGTCCATGATCTAAGTAGAATAAGAAGGACACGTGTGTGAATGGGAGATTCCCAGAACAACTGCGTAGCTCACCTGGTCTTAACTTTCCTGAGACCTTGGAGGTGGCCACCTCCTCTAGGGCCTTGATGCAGACCCTTTCCAGCCCCTCTGGCAGGCAAGAGCCTCTTGGTTCTCTTCTTTCTCCAGTTGCTTCAGTAAAATCTAAGATTTTATGAAATGCTGGAGATCACTGGTGCTTTGGGGCCATTCAGAAGTAAAACCTGTGTTTTCCTAGACCCCGAGAGAAGGAATAGGGTAGGGTGAATGCCCAACACTAGGACCTGGTAGCTCAGACATCTCCTGGGCCATCCATCTGTGTGGAATTCTTCCTGATCTCTCCCCACATCTCTGAGAACTTTACAAATACATCCAAATGAAAACATGGAGGAAACTGACTCTTATCCAACAGAACGAAGGCAGCTGTTGGAACCTGAGGGATGATTCATGGTTCCTCCTGTGGAGGATAAGGGTCTATGCAGAGTCATGGCAAAAAAGTGGACATGAATGTCAGACTGCTTGGGTTCACCTTCTTAGCTCTGGGGCCTCCAGGACTTAACCTCTCTGGGTTTCAATTTTTCTGTTTTTACAGTAGGTAGACCAGTAGTGCTAATCTTCTACTCTTTAGCAAGGGTTGAGTTAACACTCAGAATGTTTATAAGCAATCCTGGCACAGAGTAGCCATAGAGCTTAGCTATTGGTTGAGGTTCTTGCTATCCAGGTGAAGAGAGAAAATCCATACAAAGAGAGACATTAGAAAAACAGTTTGTTGGGAACTTTGGGGTTGGACTTCCTTGAAGTCTGGTCCTATCACCTAAAGGGCACTCTCGTCTTTACCTCTGAGGCATGAATGATATGGCTGAAAGAGGTGCGGAGGTTTAGATATAATAATCATACAGGAAAGATAATACAGAACACCTGCCCAATCTATGTGAGCCCTCTTCTCTTTGAGTTGCTATAAAGACTGAGTGGCAACCGTGAGCATTTTCTCCAGAAAAGCTAAGAGATAAGCACTGAGTCACTGATCCAGGTTGTGAAAGATCAGCCAAGTCAGAGAAGAAATGGCGACAAAACCCTGGCAAAGTTTTATGTGGGGATGAATGGGAAAGGGGAGGAGAGAGCCTTGGACAAACCCACACAAGGAGAAAAGACTGACAGAGTTCTTTTGGTGAAAAGTCATGAAAGGCAGAAGCCAGGAGTTCAGGGAGCTGACTGAGGCTGCTGTTGCTGGACGACAGGGAGGGACCCTTCCGGAAGGCTCCCTGGGGTCTCAGAGACTAGATAGTCATGTCAGACTCAGGCAGTGCCAGCAGGAGTTAGTGCCTGGCACCTCTTCTGTTCCAGAAGGCGTTCCAAGCTAAGAAAGAATGGATTAGGAGGATTTAAATTACAGAAAGTAAAACAAGCTAGTTTTCTTTTTCTTTTTTTCAGACAATCATTCTCAAAAACAGCGAGTAAAATCTATGTCACTTTAAGTAAGGGATGTGTGAGCAGGAAAAATAAAGAGGGATAAGAAAGCTCCCCTGCGCCTCTCCTTGTAGGACACAAGACCACGGGTCAACGTGCCAAACACAGCCGCGCCCAACACTCGCTTGGCCACAAGTTGGGCTTCCTGCATTTTTTTCAGTGACTCACTCCCACTGCCTGAAGTAGATTATTCTCTTCCTTTGAGGAAGCCAACAATTGCCTGCCAATCATCTCTCTCTATTATCACAAGTGTGGATGACTCCATTAAAGTTCATTGAGCGTCTACCTAAGTATCATACATGACGCTCCAGAAGAAAGGGCAAAATTCTGTGCAAAGGTAAACAGTTGGTTTTGTTCTGGAAGGAAGTGTCATTTCTGGAATGAGAAAGACTCTCAAAAAGCATTGGAACATAAAATAATACCACAGAACATTTGTACAGCATTTTTTTTTTTTAAGTTTAGTTTTGAGAGAAACAGAGACAGAGCGCGAGCAGGACAGGGGGAGAGAGAGAGGGAGACACAGAATCCGAAGCAGGCTCCAGGCTCCGAGCTGTCAGCACAGAGCCCTATGCAGGGCTCGAACTCATGAGCCGTGAGATCGTGACCTGAGCCGAAGTCTGACACTTAACAGACTGAGCCACCCAGGTGCCCCTGCACAGCATTTCTTCATAAGGGGTGTTTAAACTTGTGACTGCATTTTTAAAAAAACCCAATCTTCCAAATGGGACATGGGAGGGTATGAGTTATCCCTACTTTATAAAGGAGGGGGAATAAAGCGAGAGATGTGATATGACTTATCCAGAATCACACAACTTTTCAATGATAGTGAAATTAACTGCCTGTGGTCACAGACAGTGAAGGCCATCTGCCGAGCTGCTGGGGCACCTGTCACTGTCTTCTCTGTAAGTCCCTGTCCCCGTGGCCATCTCAGGGGTGGGCTTTACTCCATAGTTGTGCTCTCTGGCCCATGCCATATGAACCAGGTGTGCATACCCGTGTAGGGTAATGGTCAAGGCTGAGAAGGAATGGAAGGAGAACACCAACAGGTTGTTGTGGTGCTTCTAACCCTTCCATTTTGAACTGATGCCTTTAAACAAAGTCAAAAGCCAATCAGTACTTCTATTCATCTTACAAACAAAGTAAAAAGCTTAAAATCTTTTAATTCACTGTGAATCCCACTTGTTCCCCCAAATCTCAGCTATTATCTAACATTTTAACTTTAACCCCTTTTTTATGCACCAATGATTAACAATAACAATGAGACTAATTTTTGTTATATACAACATGATATATCCTATAGTAATTATCAATATTAGAAAATTGTATGATATATTATAATTGTGATAGTATTATTATTATTTAAAGGCAATTCTGATTTAGCATTTCCAACATGTATTACCAGTATGTTTAACAATCATTATTTCTTGCTTCCTACTCCTTCTGACTTAATTTTCTTACTAAGGTATCTCCTATGAAGATCTTGGCTGGAATTCTCGTAGTCTTTAAATGTCTGAAAACCTATATTCTGAATCTGATAAAAATAATGTCCACCATGAGTAATAGAGTGTCCCTAAAAACAGTGGGTCAAGGGGTACCTGGGTGGCTGAGCCGATTAAATGTCTGACTCTTGACCTCAGCTCGGGCCATTATCTTGCGTTTCATGAGTTCAAGCCCCATATCAGGCTCTGCATTGACAGTGCAAAGTATCTCCCTCTCTCTCTGCCCCTCCCCACTTTCTCTCTTTTGTTCTCAAAATAAATAAATACATATTAAAAAATAAAAAAGAAATAAACTTAAAAAACTCTTACTAAAACAGTGGTTTGAACTAATCAAGCCTTTATTTTTCTCACTCAGCAGTAAATCAGAATCAGGCAGTCCATGGCCTGTGCAATAGCTCTTACAGTATATACTCAGGGACCTGGCCTCTCATTGTGCTCCTATTTCAATGGCCTGATGGTCACTTCTGAGTCACAAGATTGGGGCGGACCTCCAGCCTTCTCTTAAGGTCCAGGCAGAAACAACAGAAACTATAAGAAGCAAAAGTGACACCTCTATTGACTCAGTCCCTTCCAAACAAAGCATGGCTCATGTGTTCACTTCTACATACACTTCAGAAATCGCTTTTCCACAAGTGTCTCTTCTTTCCACCTAAGCCTTCAAGGAGAGAAATGAGCTCCTACAGTTTTAGGAGCTCCTACATTTTTACACTTATTTTTTGTATTTTCTCTCCCTCAGTCCTTCTGAAAGACATACTTTTAGCATTCCTGTATCTTCCAATTTACCAATTCTCTCCTTTTCTGGGTTGAGTCTACTGTTTTACTCAGTTATTGAAATTAAAAATAAATTTTTCAATGAGATTGTATTTTTGGTACCCGGGCTTTCTAATGTTTTTTTTTTTTTTTCCTGCATGTTTTCTTTATTATTTCTTGCTTTGGGGGCAGTGTTCCTTTATACCTTTGAATGTATTAAATATTTTTATTAAGTACCTTTCAGACTTCACAACTTTACATGGTTCCATAGGACTAAGTTTCCCCATTTTTTAATTTGTAGACTATTATTTGTGGTGTCATATATTTTGTAATTCTTAATGTTGTAGGTCATCTCCAGTGGACATTTTTTCCCCAGCATAGCCTGAAGTGTGGAGGTGTCTTGTTGGGAAATTTTGGATTCGCCTCTGCCTAGACCCTGCAGAATTCACTGGCTATGAATCAATTTGGGGGCCCTTGAGTGGGGTTTCTGTATTCCATGGGCTGTTCTCTATATATATTTTTATTGTTTTTATTTATTTTTGAGACAGAGACAGAGCATGAGCTGGGGAGGAGCAGAGAGAGAGGGAGACACAGAATCCGAAGCAGACTTCAGGCTCTGAGCTGTCAGCACGGAGCCTGACGCGGGGCTCGAACTCACGGAGTGTGAGATCATGACCTGAGCCGAAGTCGGACGCCCAACCGACAGAGCCACCCAGACGCCCCAAGGGCTATTCTATTTGAATTCTCTACCCACTTCTGTGTACCTTTGGGATCCTTGTCTCTCATTAGTTACTGTACTAATCATGGCTTGGAGTAGGCAGCAAGCTTGTGGCCAGGGTGCTGAGATAGTCTAGTCCCACTTTACAGAAGGGGCAATTCTTTGCTTTATACTTATTATCTTGCTACTCTTGGCCATTCCCAATGTTGGAGGGGTGTCCAGTGAGCTAGTTTGTATAGTTGGGTCTCCTCCAGATTCCCCAGTTTAGATCATAAATTCAGGATTCTGAGTTTCTTCTTCATTTCATTTCCCTGCATCCTTCCTTTCTGGCTTCGGTTCTCAGCTAAATATTTGTCAGATAATGTATCTGTGTCATCTAATATTTCCATGTGTTTCGAGCATGGGAGATGGTATTAATGTGCTTTATAAACCATCTTGCCTTGAAATCAGAGCCTACAGATTACAAGCAAAGAGAGCTCAACTGGGGGAGGGATTGAGAAACACTATTTGCTGCGGGCTGGTTGCTTGGATTGAAACATGTCGCTTGGGGGTTTCACAGCTGTCCCGTGTGTCATACACTCGCCTGAAGGCTGAGCTGCAGAGAAAGAGAGATGGATGGAGGACATTTGCTTAGTGAAGCCAAGTCGGGAAGGGGAGCCTGCTGGACTTCCAACCGCGTCCCCACTTCTGTTTCCTGTTTCTTAGATGGCCATCCTACACTTTTTGTCCTTGATTCCATAAGTTTGTCCATTATCCTCTGGGCGTTCACGTGTGTGGGTGGTTTTCTATATGTGCGAGCAAAGGCAGTCTCACCAAGATGTGGCACTCGAATCCAGACCCACCCAAAGCCCCAGTCAGATGTTCTGATTGCCCTTGAGAATAAATTGGCTGGTCTGATCAACAACAGAGGCTAGCATAGGTCATGTCAAGAAACACAGCTGAAATAAGAACATTTGAATAAGCCATACTGTGGAGTCCTCCAAGTTATATTCCCTGTGTCATCACAGAATGCCTGACACCGCTCGGAGCAGTTGGTTTGGAAGTGGACAGTGTTCAGTGCGCCTGAGTTGTTGCCCAAGCCTAAGCCAGTGAGTTAACCTTTTAAACCCTCAGATATGTAATCTGTGACTAGTTGGGCTATTTTGAAGGTTAAAAACATCAGTGTCGTTGGTGAGGATGAAGCAGACTTTACATAAATGTCTTCCTTCTCATCTTGCCCTCATCCAATTATGAGCAGGTGCCTGAGGAAGAAAGAACCAGTGTTGCTGTGGTAGAAAACTCTCTTCGAGGAAAGATCTGGTGTCAAATTTAGGCAGGTGGCCAAGGGGTCATGTGTGCACTTGGAGGAATGTCCATGTCCAATCTTCAGCTGTTCTTGGAAGAGCTCGTCATGGCTTGATTTTTGGAAGCTGAAGCCTGCTCTGTCTGATTAGTATCAGAAGCGGTAAATAGATACTGCATGTTTTTTCTCTGTTCAGTTCAAATGCCTTCTGAGGGAGGCAGGCAAGTTCACATGAAGAAGTTCATTAAATTTCCGTTGATAGTGCCGTCCGCGTCTCCCCGGATTATCCTGTGGCTTCACTAGTTGGTGTTCAGAGTCCATAGTGCAAGGATCGACATCACCATATGGGTGTGATTGACGTAGGGGCAGAATGAGTCAGCCCTTGTCCTGGTCCTCAAGAGAAGCACTCAGCAAGTTATAAATATTCTGCTCTTTTTCTAATTATTCCTTGTCGAAAGCCCCACTTTTTTTTTCAGAGGAAGCCCGAGAACGACTACAAGTTAGGGGCAGGCAGAGAGGAGCTGAAGTTACGTGCCACTTGCTTGTCCCTGATGAGACCGAGATTGTCTTTTTCCAGGTAATGAACTGTGGGGCAACGTCACTTCTGAAGTGCAGGCACGATGCCTCCGTGTTCGAGAAAGTTCCGTGTCCCTGTGTGTTAGCCTCACGCTGAAGAGCTGGCATCTCTCCCCGAGGAGATCTGATTTAACTGTGTGTACGCGCATGTGCATGTGTGCACGTTACTGAGGAGAGGGTGAACAAAGCTCCCTCAGAAGTACAGGCCCGGGTTGTGTGTGCCCTGGCTTATTCCTCAGCTTCCCTGCTAATTCATTGCCCTCTCCACACATTCACCCCATCCACTCCACGGATGAATGGATAAAGAAGTTGTGGTTTATACATACAATGGAATACTACTTGGCAATGAGCAAGAATGAAATCCTGCCATTTGCAGCAACGTGGATGGAACTGGAGGGTGTTATGCTGAGTGAAATAAGGCAGGCAGAGAAAGACAGATTATAATATGTTTTCACTCATATGTGGAACTTGAGAAACTTAACAGAAGACCCTGGGGGAAGGGAAGTGGGAAAAACAAACAAACAAACAAACAAACAGTTGCAAACAGAGAGGGAGGGAGGTGAACCCATAAGAGGCTCTGAAGTATAGAGAAGAAACTGAGGGTTGATGGGGAGGGGGGCGGGGAAGAGGGGAAAGGGGTGATGGGCATCGAGGAGGGCACTTGTTGGGATGAACACTGGGTGTTGTATGTAAGTGATGAATCATGGGAATCTACCCCCAAAACCAAGAGCACACTGTATGTTAGCCAACTTGACGATAAGTTGTATTTAAAAAATAAAATAAAATAAAAGGCACCTCTCCCTGTGCCTCCCTTTAAGTTGCTTTTCAACTCTCAGAGCAAGGAGAGGCTTTAAATTACGAAGTAAGCTGGCACACAATCAATGTTATCCATTTTCCTTTCTTCCATGTATATGAGAAAACACTTACATGGCACAAACATGGTTTAGTTGGCTGGTGATCCCAGAAAACACCTGTAGAAGAATAGGGCAGTGAGCCAGTAAACAGTATGTCCACAAGCAGCTTACCATCAAGGCAGCAAGGGGAGTATAATCCATCCAGGTTATCCCACATAGGGTGAGGGAGCTGGGGTGTAGACTCACCCAGGCCGGGTGGATGTTGGCTGTGTGCTATTTTCTCTGACCTGACGTCCACACGGGCAAAGTAGGCTCTGATGGTTAGAGGGGTCCTTCAGCAAAGAAAGAGAAGTACCGACCCTTGGAGCAGGGTTGATGTGCACCAAAATGCTAAGGATGGGAAGTGTAGGGGCCCTGCCCATATCACTCTTCTTCACGTGTAATATGGTGTAATATGGGCACATGTGTAATGCATGATAAATGAAAACATTGTATTCTTACTACGTCCCTTTTACCCGAGTCCATCCCTAATGATGCCAATATTTCATCCCACCATGTATACCTGAGGTTGATTCATTCATTCATTTGTTCATTCATTTATTCATTCAAAAGTTACTGGTTCCTTAGCTTTACTACATACACTATGGTGACTCCTGGGGTTGCCATCTTGAATACAGCTCATGATTTTTGTCCTCATTGGGCTTACAGTGTCATGGTGGGCCATGGAGACAGTATTATGGAGACCAGAAAAGAGCGTATGTTATATTGTGTCAAGTCCCATGATGGGGGTTAGAACAGGGTGATATAGGAATGTCTAAGAGATATGTAAACATAATTCAGGGAGCTGGTGAAGACTTTCTGGTGGAAATGGTATTTAAGCCTTGACTTAGTAAGAGTTGAGAAGCTCTTCTGTTGTGAACAATACAACTTGGCAGAGGACCCTTTGTCTTGGATCCAGTGACAAACAGTAACGCACACAGACACACACACACACACACACACACATGCAATCTTTCTTAAGGTGGGTGACTTGGGCAGGTGGTACTTTTGTCTGTGCTGAATCTGAATGCCACGTGTCTCCCCATGTGAGACTTGAGCATCCATGGACTTTCAGCAGCACTGCCTTGTTCCTTGGGCCAGTGGTATTGTTCTAGACCTCCGTCTTGATCAGACTTCTTGAGAAGAACATGGCAGCCCGCCTTACCTGGAGCCAGACAATGCCTCCCTGGAAGATGCCGCATTGTGGAGTCATGAGTAAACTCTCCTTAGAGAGAGAAGAAAAATTGTGGAAAATCTTCCTTGCTCTTTTTTTTCCCCCTGATGTATCTGAGAGCTGCGTCATTCTCTCCCCTCTCTACACATAGTATCACTGCTTGCAACAAAAAATCTGCGTACCTTGAGACTGTATAGTAATGCGTAGACGCTTATTTTTAACCAATATTCTGGTGGTTGCCCTTCTACATGTATGTCACCCTTCAGTATAACCACTATAGGAAGCTACAAACTCTATCCAAGTATCCTACTTCCTAGTTCTCCAGTGGTGTGTGTGTGTGTGTGTGTGTGTGTGTGTGTGTGTGTGTTAATGGCAGAGTGGCATGAACATGAATTTCCAAATCAAAGATTTGGGGTTTGGGGCCTATGATATGTTATACCAAGACTCATCAAGTCAAGGCATTGCCTCTCTGAGCTCCAGCCTCCCTGCCTGTTAAAGGAATGGACACCCTCTGCCTCCAGAGGAAGTGTGGGAACCTAAGAAGTAATGAGGAACCCGTACTGGTGTTCGGATATTGTTAAAATGTTATTGAATGCAAAGTCAAATGCTCTGAGGGAGCAAAATAGCTAATTTAGAAATTTCAAACCTACTTTTTCTAGTTTTATTGAGATATACTTAATATATTTAAAGATGCACATATTTAATATACACAGTTTGATAAGTTTGGACATATGTGCACCTTTATGACACCATCACCACAATCAAGGTAATAAACAGATCCATCACCTGCCAAAGATTTCTTATTCTTCCTTTCTTCATTACCCCTCCCTCTTTCTCTCCTTCCTTCCTTCCTCTCTGCTTTCTTTCTCTTTTTCTTTCTTTCTTTCATTTTTTTCTTTTACTCTTTCTTTAATTTTCTTCTTTCTTTCTTTCTTTCTTTCATTTTCCTTTTTACTCTTTCTTTCTTTCTTTCTTTCTTTCTTTCTTTCTTTCTTTTTCTTTCATTTTCTCTTTTACCCTTCCTTCCTTCCTTCCTTCCTTCCTTCCTTCCTTCCTTCCTTCTTTGTGGTAAAAACACGTAGCATGAGAACCACCCCCTTACTAATCTTTTAAGTTCACAGAACTGTGTTCTTTAACTACAGGCACTGTGTTGACCAACAAATCTCTGGAAGTTACTCGTTTGGCCAACAGTAACTTTATAGCCATTCAACAACAATCTCCATTTCCCCACCCTCCCATCTTCTGGCAAAACCCAGAAGCAGGGAATCAACACTTCTTCATGCTAGAACATTTATTTAAAATGAAATTAGGGGCACCTGGGGGCTCAGCCAGTTAAACATCCAACTTTGGTTCAGGTCATGATCTCACGGCTTGTGAGTTCGAGCCCCGCATTGGGCTCTACTGACAGCTCAGAACCTGGAACATGTTTCCGACTCTGTGTCTCAGTCTTTCTCTGTTCCTCCCCCACTCACACTCTCTCTCTCAACATTAAATAAACATTAACAAATTAAAAAAAAATAAAAATAAAATTCCCTTAAAAATAAAATTAAATTGGGCGCCTGGGTGGCGCAGTCGGTTGGGCGTCCGACTTCAGCCAGGTCACGATCTCGCGGTCCGGGAGTTCGAGCCCCGCGTCGGGCTCTGGGCTGATGGCTCAGAGCCTGGAGCCTGTTTCCGATTCTGTGTCTCCCTCTCTCTCTGCCCCTCCCCCGTTCATGCTCTGTCTCTCTCTGTCCCAAAAATAAATACACATTGAAAAAAAAATTTAAAAAAATAAAATTAAATTTAAAGGGAGCCAAACAAGGCTGACTTAGGATGATGAGGTGCTTAGATTCCTGTGAGAACAGACCATAAATTCAGTCCTCTTGGGACACAGCTCCCTGGGACAGATTCTCAGCTTCTCCAGGGAATACCTAGGCTGGAGAAGATGCTTATCTCTTGTAGGTTCTGCCTACTCCTGAGAAACTGGGATTCTGGGGGCACCAGACTCAGAGCTCATGAAAACACTTAGGATCTTGACACCCAGAACTGTGAATGCTGAACATTTTGGTCGTCCGTGTGGAAGGAACCCATAAGCTGACTGACAGGTGACCTACTCAATCCCTGTGTTTTTGCAATTCCTAAATCAAATATGCAAATGCAAAGCCATCTCAATTTTGTGAAATTTAACCAAGAACAACAACATTTATGTTGTCTGTTTTACTCTCTTCACTTTATTCTAACACAAAAACCCACCTACGATGTTTGCTCTCCATAAAGACCTCACCGCTCCCTACCCCTCAAGAGTCGACCTCACTCTCTCCAGTGTCTTCTGTTGACAAGCTCGGTTGCCCCAGCAGACGCTGAGCTCCTTGAGAACAAGAACCTTGGAAGGTTCATTCGGTACCCAGAAAAACAGCTGTTGTAGACCAGAGAGCCAGTGGACAAGAAATGGAATAGTGATACTGAGCCTTTGGGTCAATAGCTACACTTCTTAGGTGTTTTTGACCTTTCCCAGGGAAAAGAGAGCCATCACATGCAATCTATCTCCAGTGCATCCATGGAAGGAGCCTGCTGTTTTGTGGCTCCCTCCCTGCCGAAGTATTATTGTGACTATCCAAGTGACGGATAGAACAAGACAGCTCAGAAGGAACCCCAGCCCTCTGGGTCCAGCACACCACGGTGGTGTGCTTTGTGGAATGACTTGAGGGCTGGCAATCACTCCTGAAGCTTACATCGGTTTGAGTCACGCTCTGCAGTACAAATGTTGCTGTTGGAGCACGACCACACTGTGCGGTGTGGGGCAGGGCACTTAGAACTCGGTCCCGAGCTGCAGCATCAGTAGAGCAAAGGGTGTCAAATTTTTGTCTTTTTTTTTTTTTGGTGGGGGATAATAGCCTGGTTTCAAAGACAACAATCAGGAACACTTGACCCAGGAACCGTAGAGGGGCAGGACCCCCTCCTTGAAGCACAGGGTGTGCGTGTGGGAGCGTGTCTGAGGGCGCTGTGGCTCATCGGCCCAACCCCGACTTGGTTTCGCTGCCACCATACTTACCCACGGAATCCCCGAGGGCCTGCGAGAAACCCCGATGGTTCAGAGCAGGACAGTTTGAGAGAACCAAAACAAAACAGAGGATTAAATTACTTCTAAGTCTCCTTCCAAGTCTAATATTTCATAAGCCTCTGGATTAAATCAAAGGCTGGTATTCCTCTGTTAAAGTCAGCTCCTCTGGGAGAAGTTCCTGGCCGTCCGGCTGGTGATGTTGGAGGCAAAGCATGTTAACCTCAGCACCGCTCGGCCAACGGACAGCTGCAGGGACATCGAAGGCCAGGCCACCGGGTTATGAGCACACCTAGGTGGGGAGCTGAGCCCCCTGCACCCATAACTGTTGCTGGCACCTAGTAGGTACCTGTAAATAGGCATTAAATGCATGACCAAAGAGTGTAGTTTTGACCTGAGCCCTAGCACTGGCTTTGCCTCTGAGTCTTGGTGTTTGTATCCGTAGAGTGGGGATGATATTGCCTTCTTCACGGCATTTCTGAGGAGGATTTAAGTGATAAGCTATCTATAAAATTCCTAGTCAGAGTGGGCTTCCAATAAACAGTGCAATTATCACCCCGTTTAACAGGGCCGGGGACTCTGGGACACTGATGAGGTCTCATTTGGCAAGTCGTGGGGTCTGGGAGGGCGGGAGGGAGCTGCCTGAGGTCCAGGCCATTCTAAGCAGGCTGAGGAATGAAGGAAAGCAGGGGTTTGGGGGAAGGGAGGGCTGTGTTGGCAGTGGAGAAGAACAACCTTGCCCAGGTACTCCTGCCCACGACCGCCACTCTACGGCACTCGGCGGGTGGTTTGCGATGTCCCACGTACGTTTGCCAACAAACCCTCACGGTGGCTCTGAAAGTATTTATTAACTCCAGCCTTTCAGATGAGAACCAGTCCTCAGAGGAGAACCGCTGTATATTTAGGGAAAGGGGACTGCGTGTCTTCATTACTGCCATTGATTTGGGGCATTTGTCTGGATGCCAGTGCTACATTTCAGGTGAATTTTCCCTGCCTGGGAACAGGGGTCACTGGGGCAAGAGAGATTCACGGTGTCCCTCCTCATGTGGAACGCGGTGTCGGGATAGACTGGTGTCTCCATTGATGGCACCCACTCCCGGCGGTGACCCCCCCCCCCCCCCCCCGCCATCTCTGTTATGTTGGCAGGTAACCACTTGTTTCTGCTAGGGAAGTCTGTTGTGATGAGAACATTAATTTTTTTTTTTTTTTTTTTTTTTTGCACGGACATATGTCCATGTCACTTGTAAAGAATAACACTACACAGAAACAGGTGACGGCACTCTCTTCCAGCGTGAACCATCCAATGGGGGAGAACTGTGAATGACTTGATGGGGTGATGCTCGCAAGCCACATCACGCAGTCCCTCCGCCATGGCCAGGTCGCTGTAAACAAAGGTTGTTTCTGCCACCATTGTTTTCCCTCATGTTCAAGTGGCCCTTTACAAGCAAATGTACAGTCACATCCTGGTGGCCCCCTAATCCTCGAAGAATGCCACAAGGGTGGAGACTAGGTCCTCTGTAGAGAGAGGGAAACTGAGTCTTTGAGAAGGGGTGGGGCATCACGTGCCCAGAGTGAAAAAGCAGGCAAAGGGGTGAAGCCCGAATTTGGTCCCAGTGAACAAGAGCCATACCTGCCAGCTGATCCCGTGCTAAGCCCTGACACCCAGAGGTCCCACTTCTCACTGGACTCAAACCTTGAGGGACACGTCCATTCACTTTGAAGTGTAACCTTAACTTCACGAAATCTGAGGAACAAGTTACTAGAGAAAATAGCGTTTTCCTATTTATATATGAAATGCAAAAACAGGCAAACCAATTAAACTATGGACACAGCAATTTTCTTTAAGGCACACAAAAAAAAAATGGCCTTTGATTGAAGGGGTCCCATGCATCTTCGGGTTGTTTTGCTGTCTCCACAAACCAAGGTCAGAGTACTCAGGGGGAAGTTTATATGTGATCATTTTTAGCCTTCAAATAAAGAAATCTGCCTTGTGGGAGGTAGTTTTCACTGGATAAGCCAAGACAGAATGTGGGGGACTCTGACTAATGATGTTTATTTTCCTCGTGTTCCAGGCATTAAATATCAGTAGAGTCTCCTAGATCCAAATATTGGTTACCATTTTATTGTGCATCTACTATGTGCCAGGTTCTGCTCAGAGCCCATTTTTCTATATTGTTCCTTGTAAATTCAGCTTCGGGGAAGAGGGAAGGCGTGATATGTGCATATCACTTGATCTTTATTTCATTGATTTTTCACTTAAACTATTTGTAATATCCTTCCCCTCCCCGTTCCCACCCTCTCCACCCGCCCGCCCCTCCCCCCCCCATATTTGGTTTGGAGTGCCAGGAGGACATAAGCATTGAGTATAGTTTCCCAAGTCCTATGCCTTCCAACCTGAGGACACAGGGCAGGAAAGAGCAACCACACCTTCGGGTGACTCCTGGCCCTGAGAGGTACCGGGGAGACAGGGGTACCTGGCTGAAATCAAGCCCATCACCCTCCCAGCCGTGAGGCTCTGTGAATGTTACCTGACGGCCACACGCATCAGCTTCCTAGCCTTTCAAAGAGCTTCCTGCTATGGCGCGATATACGTGCTCTGGAAAAACCTTGTATTCTGCAAAATCACACACTAAAAATAACAGGGCTTATGGCAGAAATAGCGTGAAGAGCTAACAACTCAAAAGGTATGTAACTTTGCAACCAGACCCCAAAAATATATGAGTGCAAGTGTTAATGCTCTTACAAGAGGCGTGTTAAGTTCTAATAGGTAAAAACATGCCATCGTCACGCTAGCCCTTTACCTGTAATAGAAGGTAAGATTTCCGCATGGATGGGGGCGGAGGGTGTGGGGGAAGGTGGAGGGCAGAATGTCTCCAGACTGGGGGGAGCACAAAGGAAGCACTTCCAAGGAAGGGCAGGTGGAGAAACTGAGTCAAAACCAAGAACAGAGGGGAGAACAGATATTAGTGATGCAGGACTCTTTTTCCCACCGGTTTTGCTGTGATCCACTTGACGGTGTGAAATTTAATATACGGGGGAAAGAATCATAGGAACCAGACCCCTCTTCTGCATTATGCATGCAGACACTATTCCCTATTTACTTATAGGATGGGAGCAAATTCCTGCTGCAGGAATTTGCTTGATAACAGAGCGGACTGTCATATTACCCTCATGAGGCTGTTTTGTGCTGACAGCTAAGAACCGGGAAGGGATTCACCGCTCCTGACACTTAGTAGGGCCTTCAGAAACGCTGGCTCTCCTTCATGCTTTCTCATTGTCAGCTTTAGGACCTGTCGCTGTAGTCTTGCGATAATGAGTCGTCTGACTTCTAGTTCAATCCTTTTCCCTGGCACACTGCTCCTCGTTGTTTTTTTTTTTTTTTTTTTTTAAGACTATTAATCTGTGCAGAGGGGGCAGAGAAAGTAACATCCTGGAACCTCTGGGAAGCTTGTGTAAGCTGATATTCTTGTTGAGGGTTGTCTGGAGAGAATGAATCAGGGAGGGAGCCTGCAAGGAAAAGCAAACACAAACTTTCAAATGTAAATCTCCTTCAAATAGCATCTTTTGGAAAAGTAAATTTAGGTCCTGTTGATTGATTCTGTGGTATTTGGCAAGATTGTAAATAGAACCTCCTCTGTTAGACATGACCAGGGGGTGAAAGCAACATAAATAAAATAGTAACCTAATTAAAGAATATCTTTTCTATCTTGATGTACCTCGTGAGGTCTGGTACGTAAGTGCAAAAACAACACCAAAATAGTCGTCCGTGAGCATGAAGGGTAGACGCCGGGACCCACAGCGCACAGGCTGCTCAGCAGAGAAGGCTGCATCCCTCAGCGGGGACGTTGAGAGCTAGAGGCATGTGGCTCCCATCACGTGACGATCAGTTCAACATGGCGCCTCCGTCAGCTTCCAGAAATTAAGCTCAGGCACACACATCGGTTGTGGTCAACCATCTCACTGGTCTTATAACTTCCTGAAGGTTACATGGGGGCGAGTCGAAGAGAAGCACACAAGTCAGCGCCCTTCTGGCCTAATGAGGAGCCCTGCTCGCGGCATATGCTCAACCCGGAAGAGCGTGCTGCCGGAAGTGAGCGTGCTGGCTCTGGAGGCGTCTGTCAGAAAGGGCCTGACCCTCCGCTGGGTCTTGGGCCCACGAAGACTCACCTTAGCGGGAAGTTCTCAAACCGCGGAGTCTTCGCACGAAGAACAGACGAAAGGGAAACAGGGCCATACGCGTGTGCCTTGCCTGCTGTGGTCTTTGGAGCAGGGCTGTAAGCTGAGCGTTGCCTTAACTCACTAGAGCTGCCCTAGTAGAGCACCACACATGGAACAGCTTAGAAAACAGGAACCTATTTCCTCACGGTCCGGAGGCCGGAAGGCTGAGATCAAGGTGTCGGCAGCACTGGCTCCTCCTGAGGTGTCTCTCCTTGGCTTGCGGACGGCCGCCTTCTCCCCCGGGGGCTCTCGTGGTCCTCCTTCTGTGCGTGGCTGTGTCCCAATCTCTTCTTAGAAGTACGCCAGCCATATTGAATTACAGCCTACCCTAGTGGCCTCGATGTCACCCAATAACCTACCACAAGGTCCTAGCTCCAGAACTCTTACAGTCTGAGGTCCCGGTGGGTAGGGTTCGAACTGATAAAATTTTGAAGGGCATACAATTCAGTCCATACGAGGTGTCATTACTTCCATTTTACCGATGAGGACACTGAGGCACTGAGGCTCAGGGATTCACCTGAGGTCTCACGATGAGTCAGTGCAGGGTTGAGATCTGTCTGAGGCTGATGCTCACAGTCGCAAGCTCCAAACCCTGTTGCCCCGTCTCGGGAAGGCACCATCAGGGTGGCCATCCAGACTGGGGGCTTGGAGAAGCCGAGAGGGGGGCCCCCCAGAAGGCTTAAGGACAGGAAGTCAAGGTCCCCCAGAGCTGGGAGCCAACCAGGGCTGTGTGAAGGACGGGCATTACCCCGGGCGTGTCTGTGGACTCCTCTCACCTTTCCAGGCCAGCTGGTGAGCGGTGCGGGCACGTGTCAGGTTTCCTTCACCGTCCTGAGCAGAGACAGACACAACTGAAAACTGCACCTCGTGTATTCCTGTGAGACAAAGCTGCTTCCTTGCTGTGAAGACAAGGGACACTGTGAAGGGAGAGTGAGACGCAAGCCCATTTCCTTCTCCACCTCAGAGGTCCTATACTAATGCCAACAATGGGAGGCCGGCCCGCTGCTAATTGTTCTGGGAGAAGAAGCAGCGATCATCACACGTGTGTGCAGGCACACCAGAGACATAATAAACACAGTCTAAAATATCGCCAGCTCCAGTACAGGGCTGATTTGCAATTGTAAATCCATCAGGAGCGTGCACGAATACTAAGAGTGGGAGAAAGCTGGGCTGTGAATCTGCCAAGGAAACTGATGCGCTTTTCTGCAAGAGGAGAAACACAGACCCTGTGGAAAATTATTTTCTTCCTTTGCAATTAGGACTGCCACTTGTTTTTAAATAAGTTTTAATAATCTCCTGATCAATGGTATATTTTTTAAGTGTGATTGACGTAACCCTTATGTTTACATTAAACAGGAACCATTTGACCAGAAAAAAAAAAAAGCGCCTCATTACTTGAAATGATCCCCCCTGCCCAAATAATGGCTGCAAACTGATGAATTCATGCATGCGGGGCAGTCTGAGAGCTACTGTCCTTGGAGAGATGGGGATGAATTGGTTAGCCCTACAAGTAGGGGTTGGCAAGCTACAGCCTGTGTATCGAGTCTAGCCCAGTGCTTTTGTAAATAAAGTTTTATCGGAACACAGCTCCGGCCATTTGGTTACAGATTGTCTACGGCTGCTTTTTGAACTCTAACAGTAGCACTGAGTACTGGTTGCAAACCTTCAAACACGGTGTCGCCTGCAACGTATAAGATATTTACTAGCTGGGGGGCGCCTGGGTGGCGCAGTCGGTTAAGCGTCCGACTTCAGCCAGGTCACGATCTCGCGGTCCGTGAGTTCGAGCCCCGCGTCAGGCTCTGGGCTGATGGCTCAGAGCCTGGAGCCTGTTTCCGATTCTGTGTCTCCCTCTCTCTCTGTCCCTCCCCCGTTCATGCTCTGTCTCTCTCTGTCCCCAAAATAAATAAACTTAAAAAAAAAAAAAAAAAAGATATTTACTAGCTGGCCCGGCACAGAAAAAGTTAGCTACCCCCCTGTCCTAGAGCTTCGTGTCAAGAAGTTTCCTTCCCCGTTACAGGAAGTTCTTTCTACAGAGGCATTAAGAGGAGGCTCTCTCGTATCTGGTTCTGGTTCTGGATGACTTAGGCCGGTAAGAAATAATGCTAGTGACTGCCAGAGCTTGTTCCTGAATATATATTTTACTGAACTGTCAAGTGGCTTCCAACTCAGAAAAAACAGGAGAACCACCGTATAAAGAAACAATTAACCTACAGTGAACTTATCCATGCTGTTGGGCATGGATGTCGGTCGTAAGCCAACTTAACGCCAGACCCACTCCTCACACGGGCCTATTTGGCTCTCTCTCCTGAAGGGCTCACCTGTCTACCTGCTCCCCTGTCAGCTGGCTTCTGTCTAGGTGTGGCCACCCAGGACCCAAGCAAGAGAACTGGAGGCAGATGCAAGGGAGAAACCAAGGCATTTCTCCTCCTTTCTCTCTCCGACTCTCTGCCATGGGAATATCTCCACTAGCGTTCTCATCTACTGTCGGAGGGTTTGGATATTTTTCAAAGACTTTACACCTAAGGAACAGCAGAGCCAAGAATACAGTTTTGTGCCCCAATGGGGCACTGGGCAATGTGTGGAGACATTTCTGGTTGTCATACATAGGTGGGATGGGGTTACTGGTATCCTGCCCTGGATGCCAATGGTACCACTAAACATCCCGGAATGCACTGGACAGCCTCAGAACAAAGGACCCCACACATTTGGGTCCCCAAAGGCAATAGCGCTGAGTTTGAGAAGCCTTCAAATTACATGTGTTTACCTGACAACATGCAGAAAACTGCAGCCTGGAGAGATTAATGCAGTGAGGCTCCCTAGAAGATCCTAGGGAAATATATCCCCCCCCCCCACCGGAAGATACGTTTCCTGCACAGGCGACATTGCCTGCCAGACCCTCTTCCTCATACACATGCAAATTATTTGAATCCACTCTTTCTCAGTCACTTCATGTGGCTAACCACATTTCTCTGCAATTTCAATACCAGTTTACCTAGGAAGATGTATTCCAGATGCATCAAAAGAAGCAGAATAAGAAATATCATGTGTACCCTTTTTTATTTTTAAAGGCAGATTGCCATGTATTAGAAATAGGTATAATACTTTAGACTTTTCTTTTTTTTTTTTTTTTTTTTGGTCAAATCATGTTTGATTTGGTTAATCTCAGTTGAACAGGAGTTTAACACTAAGTCTTTTAAGTGAGATCATTCCTATATTAATGAGATCCAGACTGATTCAAGTAAAAAAAAAATGATTAAAAATCTAAAATGTCTCCTTGCTGTTATTCAAATGAATGGAAGGAAAGAGGTGGTATTTTTGAAGCTTGCTTCCTCTCTCTCTCCCTCTCTCTCTCTCTTTTTTTTTTCCCAGCCTAATTGACTTGGATCTGGTTCATCTTGAGTAGGTTATGTTTTCTTATTATAACAGCCTTTCCCCAGCAAAATCATTCCCCTCACTAATGAGCTCCATCCTCCTATGATAGGGAGAGAGTTTTAAAAACACCCACTGTTCTCTCCCGTTCATTTGAATAACACCAAAGGGACAGCTTTTCCCATCATTTCTATCAGAGAGATGGGGTTGGATCTCATTAATAAAGAGATGATTTTACTCCAAAGAGCCCTCGGCATTGAGCCCTAACCTAGATTAGAACTTTGTCACACACGGAGCCCCTGCCATTGAAACCACCCCCTGAGCGGTGCCCCCGCCAAGTGTCACTGTGGTTGGGGTTTCACTGAGGGAGGGGACGGTCAGCAAGGGGTTGGTTGTGACCTCAATTCCCAAGCCCGCCGATCCTCTACTCTGAGGACTTCCGCAGGAAAGTTTTCACTTTTAAACAGCCATGTGCTTTATTCATAGTGGCCACGCCAGATTTGACCCTTATAATACAAGGGTCACACCGTTCAGGAGGATCAGGATGAGCCACGGGGTCAGGGACTCCAGCCAAAGCCTTAGCCCAGCTCTGCCCTCATGCCCTCTCTTCCTCCCCCGACACAATTCTTTGCATTCATCTTCCTACATCTCAATTTCTATTTCTTCATATTCCAGCTCATTTTCAGACTCCTCCGCTGCCAGCTGACCCCTACCCCTTCTTATTTCCCCTCAGGTAATGAGCTCCAGATTAGATACGTGGCCCAAGACACCATGGCCCTAGAGAGCTTCCCTGGTTTGGGTTAGACCTCCTGACCTCCAAAGCACTTCCCTGCCAACTCAACCACCCACATTTTTCAGATGCTCTGATAGCTTAGGGAGGAAGCAGAGTCTAGTGGGTAGGCAAGGCGGCTCTGGAGTGCCCCGGTTTGAATCCAAGCTGTATCACCCATGACCTTGGGTAAATGCGTTATGTTGGGAGTCAACTCTTCATGAGTTTCCTGTGTTTCTGTGCATCGTATGGGCGAGGTACTGACTTTTCTTTGTTCTGGACTAACAGAAAGCCTTGGAAGATAGAAACGGTATTCCCCCTCTAGAGGAAAGGGCTGGCAGGCTTACTGCCCATTATAAGAGATTCGGGTTCCCTAGCCTGGGAGTCCTCTTGTGTAAGAACTCACTGCAAGTGCAGGTGTCACTTGGCCCACTGTGTGTCACCGTGGGGGAATTGAGGCTCTGGGGGCAGGTGTAAGAAATGCTCGTATTCTATTACTATAACTGTGATTTCAAAACTGTCCTTTATCTTTGACCTAGGGTATCTCATGTTTTCCACCAGCATCTATGACACTGTGACAAGCCAGCTCATTAATTTGTAGGTAACAAAATCTCAGTGCTTCACAATTCTTTTTTTTTTTTTTAATATAATGTTTATTTTTGAGAGAGAGAGGGACAGAGCATGAGCAGGGGAGGGGCAGAGAGAGAGGGAGACCCAGAATCTGAGGCAGGCTCCAGGCTCTGAGCTGTCAGCACAGAACCCGATGTGGGGCTGGAACCCACGGACTGGGAGCTCATGACCTGAGTTGAAGTCGGACACTCAACTGACTGAGCCACCCAGGCGCCCCAGGAAACTTCACAATTCTTAACACTCATACTAGCTCTGAGCTTCATTTCTTCATGTATAAAATGGGAGAATAACATTTCCTCCCTTATCAGGTAGTTGTGAAGATAAAATGTGTTAATTATTTTTAATGCCGAGAAGCATAGTCTGGCAATTAGTTAGCATTCAACTAATCTGGCTGGTTTTCATTATGTCATGTTACCTATCACCTCAGTCTCACTGTAGTAGAGGGAATGAGCTGAGGGTTTGAAACACCAGCGTGGTCAGAGGGACCACCCATCCCAGAAAAATAATCTAGTTCTGTCGTCAGCTGCAATGGTCATTACAGACAGGAAAGAATCATAATTGGATGACCAACTGGGAAAGGATTGATGATTTTTCCTTTGTTTTTGAGTTACCATCTGTAACTGCAGTGGAGCATTTCTTATTTTATCATAGTCCCTTGTCACATGTAGGTAATTAATAAATCCTTCTTGAATAAGGTTGAACATATGAATATAAATTACTTTATTAATAATTTATTATTTTAGGGACCCCGGCGGGGGGTAGAGTCGATGGCACGTCTGACTCTTGATTTCAGCTCAGGTCATTACCTTGTGGTTCTGGAGTTTAAGCCCCACATCAGGCTCTGGGATTCTATGTCTGCCTCTCTGTCTGCCCTCCCCCACTCTTCTCTCTCTCTCTCAAAAATAAATGAATAAACATTAAAAAAGAATTTATTGTTTTAGAAAAGTTTTAGGTTCGTAGCAAAATTGAGGAGAAAGGGTAAAGATTTCACGAACACACGCTGCCTCCACAAATGCACAACCTCCCCCTCACCAACATCCTTCACCAGGTATCAACATTCGTTACAACCGATGAACACATCGTAATCACCCAAAGTCCATAGTTTGCATTAGGATTCACTTTTGATGTACATTCTATGGGTTTGGACAAATGTATGATGACACGTATCTCATCACTATTATATCATACAGAGTAGTTTCACTGCCCTAAAAGTTTTCTGCCTATTTATCCTTTCCACTCCTAAACTCTGGCAACCATTGATCTTTTTACTGTTTCCAGAGTCTGGCTTTTTCTGGAATGTCTTATACATGGATTAATATAATAGATTATATTTTCAGAGCAGCTTCTTTCACTTAGTAATATGCATTTAACTTTTGTCCATGTCTTTTCATGATTTGATAGTCCTTTCTTTTCAGTGCTAAATATTCCATTGTCTGCATGTACCACAGGACATCTTCGTTGCTCCCCAGGTCTTAGCAATTATGATCAAGCTGATATAAGCATAAGCATCTGTGCAAGTTTTTGTGTGGACGTAAGTGTTCAATCTCTTTGGGTGAATGCCAAGAAATGTGATAGCTGGATCATATGGAAAAGCATGTTTAGTCTTTATAGAACGTGCCAAACTGTCTTCCAAAGTGACCATGTCATTTTGTATTCCCACCAACAATGAGAGTTTCAGTGGCTCCGCGTTCTCACCAGCAATCAGAGTTCTCAGAATCCTGGACCTGGGCCATTCTAACAGGTATGTAAGTGCATCTTATTGTATTAATTTTAAATTCCCCGATGACGCATGGTGTGCCGCATATTTTCATATACTTATTTGCCTTCTGTGTAACTTCTTTGGTGAAACATCTGTTAAGGTCTTTGGCCCATTTCTTCACTGGGTTATTTGTGTTCTTACTGTTGAGATTTAAGTAACAGTCCTTCATTAGATATGTGTTTTACTAATATATTCTTAGTCTATAGCTCAGCTCATTCTCATTCTCCTGGCATTGTCTTTTGCAGAGCAGAAGTTTGTATGCTTTAATGACTTCCAGCATTAAAATAATTTCTTTCAAGGATCGTGCCTTTGCTGTTGTGTCGAGAAGTCATTGCAAAACCCAATACCATCTAGGTTTTCTCCTGTCTTGTCTTCTAAGAGTTTTATGGTTGTTGTTGTTTTTAAGTAGGCTCCCTGCCCAATGTGAGGCTTGAACTCATGACCCTGAGATCGAGAGTTGCATGCTCTACTGGCTGAGCCAGCCAGGCGCCCCTGAGAGTATTATAGCTTTGTGTTTTACTTGTAGGTCTGTGATCCATTTTGAGTTAATCTTAGGGAAGGATGTAAGGTCTGTGTCTAGAGTCAGCTTTGTAGCATGTGAATGTCCTGTTGTTCCAGCGCCATTTGGCAAAGATTATCCTTGTTGCATTGTCTTGCCTTTGCTCCTTTGTCCAAGGTCTACTGACCATATTTCTATGGGTCTATTTCTGGGCTTCCACCTGTCCATCAAGACTCGGATGGACAAACCAATAGTGCTATAGTCATACCGTGTCATACGTCAAAAGGCATAAACTGCAGATACGCACAGCACAACAACATGGGTGAGTCTCAGAGTCATTACGCTGAGTAAGAAAATCCAGAACCCCCACTTCTCCAAAAATGAGAGTATATACTGTAAGATTCTTTTCCTATAGAGTTCCGTAAGATGCAAATAAACCTAAATGACAGAAAGCACTAACTGCTTAGGGAAGGATTTTGACAAGGAGGGATTACCAAGGTGCTTGAGTAAACATTTAAGAGTGATGGATAGGTTTACTATCTTATGGGGCTAATGTGTTTATAGCATACTCGTAAATCAACATTTATCAAATGGTATACTTTAAATATGTGCAGTTCATCACACATCAGTTGGATCTCTATGAAGTACAAAAACTTAATACTCTCAATATTCTTGTAATGGATACATCCTTCTTCCATATGCTTATGTTGAATAGAGATATTGTAGATATATATAATTATAGATAGATATGAATATATAGGCTATAGATATAGAAGTAAGCATAAACATAGTAAATGTATAGATAGTTATATAGATACAAATTTAGATATACAGATAGAATTATAAGTATACACACATACGTATCCACCCAAAAGCCAGCATCAGCTGACTAGGGAGGCACAAAAGCCACATCACTAAAATCTGGACAAGGATGCCCACTGACACCATTATTGTTAAACATTGTACTGGAGTAAGAATTAAAGGTACAAAAAATGGAAGGGAAGAAAATACTTTCTTGACGACTGTCAAAGGATATAATTAAGATATTAGACTAACATAAGAAATGTATATTCTAGATAATATACTAGATATATTGATATCTAGATAATAGATACTAGATAATATAAGAAAATTAAATGCAGAAATTGGCTACAAATAATAAATTGTATAAAAAATCGGTCATATAATAGGTATTAAACTTAATAAACAGGGGCGCCTGGGAGGCTCGGTCAGTTAGGCATCTGACTCTTAATTTTGGCTCAGGTCATGACCTCAATGTTCATGACATCATGGAGCCTGCTTGGGACTCTCTCTCTCTCCATCTGTCTGCCCCTTCCCTACTCAAGCACATGCACACTCCCTCTTTCTGTCTCTCTCAAAATAAAGTTAAACAAAACCTAATAAGCATACGTCAATATATACAATGAATAACTAAAAAAGATATTGGATGGAAAGACTCTTACCCACAACAGCACCAAAAAAAGATAAAATGCCTAGAAACAAACTGAATGAGAGATACGCAAACTTTCATGAACGCAATTTTAAGATACTATTTAAGAGCACAGTTAAGTACTGAAAAAATAGAAAAATGTGCCTGTATTTGGAAAAGAAAACTCAATGTAATAAAGGTATGAAGTTTCTCTTATTTTATTTATACATCTAACAGGATTCCAATTTAAAATACTACAATTTATTTTGCTCATTTTATTTTTGGAACTAGACTAAGGTTCATACGCAAAAAATCAAGAAAAAGTGTGTTTGAAAAAGGAAAGCAAAGGGGCACATGGGTGGCTCAGTACGTTGAGTGTCTGACTCGATTTTGGCTCAGGTCATGATTCTTGGGTCCTGGGATCAAGTCACAGGTCAGGTTTCAGATTATCACTCTCTCCCTCTCTCTCCTTGTGTCCTCTCCGTCACTCACTCTCCTCTCCAAAATAAATAAAATTTAAAAAAGGAAAGCGTGTATCATGATTTGCCGCATGCGACATAAACTTGTAGTTTAAAGAAAATGACAGTGTATGGCTTTAGTGTATCAGGGGATAGACTGACTAAAAGAAAAGATTTGAAGGACCAGAAATGGCCCAGGTAAATTCAGAAATTTAGCATATAACGAAGTTGGAATTTCAAATGAATAAGGAAATAATAACTTGTTGGAACTTCAGAGTACTAGTCCAGAAAACAAATTGAATCTGTACCTCACTCCTTATACTGAAAAAAATTCCAAATGCATGAAAGATTTAAAAGTATAAAAATAAAACTCTAAAACTGCAGGGGAAAAGAAATGGATTCCTTAATAACTTTGGTGTCTGGAAAATCCCCCCCCCACACCCCGTGACTCAAAATCCACAAACCAAGCACACACAAAAATTAATAAACTTGACCACATTGGAAATAAAATAAAATACTCGTCCATGCCCAAAAATATCAGAGGAAATTCAGAACATAAGTAACAAAAATTGAAAAAGAAATTTACAACACATATTACAGATAAAGAGCTAATTTCCGTTCCCCAAAAACTTGTAAATTAGAGTAACAACATAATTAAAACAATGAAGAAAGAGAGGTAGGAAGAAAAGGCTCTCAGTAAAAGAAATGTAATGGCTCTTAAACACATGACAAAATTCCCAAGTCACTCATAACTAGAGAACAAAGATGTAAACAATACTATGATATCACTTTGTACCCATCAGATTGGCAAAAATTCTGATTTTTGGCTAACATGTCCTCATGCGTGGCTAGTATGAAGGGTAAACAGGTATAAACCCTTTGGGTAAAATTAGCAGTGTCTGTCAAATTTAACAACGCACGTGCCCTCTGACTCACCAATCATGTGTTTTCAGCATAAATATCTCCCAAATATCACATGGGACATACTTCTGCTATTTATTTATTATTTCTATGAAATTCAAACTTAAGTGGGTGTCCTGTATTTTTATTTGGCAATCCCACCATAATCATTCCTTTCCATTGTCAAAATCCTTGTTCAAAACTCATTCCTTATCTTGGAGGCATTAGTCCTATACTAATGAGGGGTAGCCTGGTACCCCCTATCACCAAGTCTTAAGCAAGTTGTCAAGTCTCTCCCCTTATGCGAGATGAAACCATTGGTCTTCCTAGATGATGTCCAAGGCTCCTCCCAGCTCTGATTTTCAGAATTAATTCATTGCACTGGTTCTTAGGAGCAATTTCTTTCCACCACCCCATTTTGCCTCTTCCTCAGAGATAAGACTTTCCTCAGAGATAAAACCAGAGATGGTTTGGGGTCACTGGGCCATGGATTCTGGCAGTGGACCATTTATTCCATTTTCTTGCGTTGTACTTCTTAGACAAAACTGGTAGACAATCCAAACCACAACTGCGCAAACCAGATGTATGTTTGCTTTGGGGTCTGCTCGTTTGAGACAAAAAGTTTACAGACAAATGTCTAAACTAAGTGAGGCAGTTGGCCGTCATTCGGGAGCAGTGGAGAGAAATTGAGACCTGAGAAGAGAACTGAGAAGAACCAACCGAATCTGCATTGAAGAGAAAGGGATGGTAACAAGAGCCTTGACAATATGAAACAGTTCTTTTCATATACCTTCTCTCACTCTAATAAGACTATTATGGCTTCCCTGTGGGCGATGAAAGATGATACGGTTATTATTTTTTTGCAGTGAGAATTCCGCAGTGAAGAAAGGGTGACACCGCGAGTCATAGCATTCTTGGTGGTGGAACTAAGATTCACCCTGGTTTTGTACTCCAACTCATTTCCACGTTAGCAAACTGACCAGACCCCATGACATGGCTGATGTTAGAACCACGGAAACGAGCATGAGAGATGTTTTCTGAATCAACAGAAGAATCCTGCAAGAATTGGAACACCCAGGCAGGCTTGGGTTGCTTCTCAAAGTTGGGTGCTCTGGGTCACTGGAGGATTTTAGCCAGAAAACTGTGATTCAGAAGGCATTCGTGAAAAGAGTAGAGGGTTGGACCAAATAACCTGCTATCCTGTTTCTAACTGTGACCCAGCCCTCTAAGACCAAAGATTCTGCCCATCCAACACCCCCTGTCGACTTCAAACAGAAAAAAGAGAATGGAACAATGAATCTTTGTCGTATTAATTCTCCCCAGGCTGAACCTCGTTGTTTACTCTCTTCATACCCACCGACCTCTGCAGGTGGATCTTCTAAAGCACACGACCACACTTGACGTAACTACCGTGTCAAATATCTTTGACTGTCGAGGACCGTAAGGTCCCAGGTAGCAGTGGCCTGCTGTCTCACATGATGATTCTCTACCACTCCCTAGGGAGGATGTCCTGAGTAAACCCTGGTTTGGCCAAGCTCAACTTCTTAACGGAGATGACAATATGCAGACTCTGCCTCTTTTTACCCTTCTTTCACTTACACTACCAAGTGTTCCTCTCAAAAGTCTCTCATCATTTTCTCTTTCACTTCTTAGGGCATATTCTATGCCTTGGAAAACCAGGTTTGCATTTGTCTTCTTCCAACTCGCCAAGGCTTCTTCCCCGTTACAAACAGGAAGTGACAGAATATGGACTTCCCTTCTCCCTTGGGAGAGTCCTTTCCACTTAGAGTCGGTAACCAATTGGTATTATTCATTTACTGGAGGCAAATTACAGATCATGTTTCTGAGATATTGATAAAAATTGTGATTAACAATTGCTTGCTTAATAGAGAAGAAGGTCTGGGCCAGGTCTAATGGGAGTTGACAGGGTTGTTTTATTAATGCGCTTAATTGATTCTTGATTTAACTGGCAGCCATCTTAGTTTAAAAGATGGCCCCTAACTGGAATGGACATCCAGTCATAAGGACCTTTCAATTAACATGCCAGATACTTCACATATAACTCTGTCCTTGTTCAGAAAAATTATTTGAACTACAACACTGATTTGAGCAGACCTACTTAGAATAGTCTGAAAAAGAGAGAGAACAAAGCAATTGCCTCCACTCTTGCTTTGCACTCATTATTTTTCAAGATGAGTTTTACATCCTTGGCCTCATTGCTGCCTTTGCCGTATTGCTCACACATGTATACAAGACGGAACAGAGAGGACTATGTAAAGCACATGATTCCGGGATCATACACTTTATTTTTTATTTATTTATTTATTTATTTATTTTTTTTAAATTTTTTTCAACGTTTACTTATTTTTGGGACAGAGAGAGACAGAGCATGAACGGGGGAGGGGCAGAGAGAGAGGGAGACACAGAATCGGAAACAGGCTCCAGGCTCTGAGCCATCAGCCCAGAGCCTGACGCGGGGCTCGAACTCACGGACCGCGAGATCGTGACCTGGCTGAAGTCGGACGCCCAACCGACTGCGCCACCCAGGCGCCCCATGGGATCATACACTTTAAAGAAGGTTTTGCTGTGGCCGTTTGAAACCTAAATTCTACAGCTGAGTGTACCACATAGCATTGTACTTATTTATCGAAAACGCATATAATGTTTGTTATGTAGCCGGCACTGTTGCAGATGCTTTACAAATGTTAGCTGAATTCGTCTTCCTGACACAGCCATGAGGTGGGCACATTACGTCATTTGCAGATTCGAGACTGATCACTCAGAGAGGATAAGTAAGTTGCCTAAGGTCACATAGCCAGGATGCGGTCGCCCGGTATTCCTTTCCAGGGAGGCTGGCTCTGGAGCCTATACTTGTTACCACGTCATTATTTTGCCCCTCCTGTTTTCACAAATGCTTTCCAACTGTATACCCGTTGTTGAGAGACAGGCCGTTAGTCCAGTTAGCAGACGTTAGCAAAATGAAGGTTCTTAGAATGGGGCCTTTCAGGTTGGACCTTAACTGGTAAAATTGTTGCCTCTGAGTCTCAAATTAATGCCATATTTTGTATTTCCATACAAAAGGTAGCTTTTGTTTTTTCCTTTGTCTGATTGGAAAGTGAATACATGTTAATATCAAAAAGCAAATATATGGAAAAATACAAGGCGAATTCACCCGCAAAGCCACAAACCAAACGTGCACCCTTAACGTTTTGAACATATTATCAGGCATATTTTTTGGTCTCTCTGCTTATATAAATGAAATCATACCAATTTTTTTTTATTTTTAAATGTGTGTTTATTTATTTATTTATTTATTTATTTTGAGAGAGACACAGAGACAGAGAGAGAGAGAGAGAGAGAGAGAGAGAGAGAATCCCAAGCAGGCTCCACACTGTCAGCACAGAGCCCGACTAGGGGCTCAATCTCACAAACTGTGAGATCATGACCTGAGACGAAAATCAAGAGTCAGATGCTAAAGTGACTGAGCCCCAGTATTTTTGAATGACAGTTTATAACCAGCTTTGTCCTTGAAGATTAATCATCAAAATCCTCAGTGCCAATGTAAACATACCAGTCCTCTCAATGACAGTGAATGAAGGTGATCACACGAATATTTATTGGAAGATTTTAGTTAAATAAATCGTGGTCCCCCGAATAGATATACCACAATTTATTTAACTAAAATCTTCCAATAAATATTCGTGTGATCACCTCATTTCAAATGCAGTCTTAGAGTGTTTGTGATTTGTTTAAAGTCTCGTGAATTCAGCTTGTGTATATAGGTAGTCCCTTTTTAAAAAATTTTTTTTTTACATTTATTTATTTTTGAGAGACAGAGTGAGACCAAGTGAGAGTGGGGGAGGGGCAGAGAGAGAGGGAGACACAGGATCAGAAGCAGGCTCCAGGCTCCGAGCTGTCAGCAAAGAGCCCGACGCGGGGCTCAAACCCACAGACCATGAGATCATGACCTGAGCCGAAGTCGGACGCTCAACAGACTGAGACACCCAGGCGCCCCAATAGTCCCTTTGATAAAATCCCCAGTGTGAAGATCTCTGGGATCTGTCTTCAAGAGTGACGTCACGGGATGAATTTTCCACCATTTCTTCTGGGAGAACGAGGTGATGGATCCAAATCCAGGGACCAGGTGGCCCATCTCATTGCCCGGGAGTGGGTCCTACAGGGGTTGCAAAGAAGGTTATTTGAGAGGGGAGGCGGGGCAGAGGCAGGATGTAATCGACGCTCAGTCTGCCTCCTCATGACAGCCCCATCACAGACCCATCTTCACCTCACAGTACACATCCCCAGTCTGACCCCATTCCCCCTACTTGTCACTGGATGGAGTTATGAGGATTTCCTTTGCTTTCACAAAGGCTGCGTTTGAAACCAGTCCCAAAGCTGGGAGGCAAGTGCCCCACATAGCTGTCAGCTAACAAGACGTGTCAGAACGAGTTCCCTCGTAGGAACACGTGATCATTATTGCTGTTCCTACTGAGAAACACCATACCCAGCAACTTAAATAAAATGCTGGGTAGTTATTATGCTAGACCAAATCTTTTTATTAAAGGATCATGGAAACACCTTCTTCTAATGAAATCAGTGCACCTATAGACCTCTAATATCCAGAAAGAGAATCGGCTGTTGAAATTAGGGCAGATAGATATATTTTTTTTTCCAAGCCGAGAATAAAAAGAGGGATTTTTCATTTTGAAGGCATTTAAAATTTTTATTTTATAGCTGCACATCTCTTTCCTTTTATCTTTGTATCTATCCCTATCTACTTAAATTTTGCATCATAGGTGTGTATGAGAGAGAGAGGAAGAGAGTGGGAGAGGACTCCTTGCTTTGAACAAGACTATGCTGGCTAAAAAGTTACCAGATGACCAGGTTAGGTATTTGAAATGATGCTGTGGGATAGCTCATCTCTGATCAAGTGTAAGTTTTGAGCTGATCACCTTGTTCTTTTTTTTTTTTTTTTTTAAATTTTTAACGTTTATTTATTACTGAGAGACAGAGAGACACAGAGCATGAGCACGAGAGGGGCAGAGAGTGGAGGAGACACAGAATCCGAAACAGGCTCCAGGCTCTGGGCTGTCATCCCAGAGCCCGACACGGGGCTCGAACTCACAAACCACGAGATCATGACCTGAGCCGAACCTGAGCTTAACCGATTGAGCCACCCAGGCGCCCCTGTTTTGTTTTTAATACTAGTTTCTCATCAGTAAAATGGCTCAGCTAAAAAGGGATGCTATGGGTTGCCATGCAAGAATGGATGCATAAAATGGGAAAATGGATAAGAAGTTCACTAAAATGGATTCATTTAACAGTGACTTGAAATGGAACTCGGAAGCCCTCATGCTGTTATGCGAGTCTCAAGGGAACAAAGAGGCTGTGGCAGAAAAGAGATGCTTAGCAGTTCGCTCCACTGTCAGCCTCTGGAAATGGACTCTGTCATCAAGTGACTTCAGTGGCCAAAGACTAAAGAGTTGTCAAGGAATCCTGTTACTCATTACGTGCCAGTAAGAGAGGGCCTGCGAACTTGCTCAACATCCACTGGTTCCATTTCTAAAAGATCTCGCATGTGAGTGGTGAGGTACGAAATGTCTCTGCACCCCTAAGGTGGGGGGGTGAGACCGTAACTGAGTAAACCCATGTTGCACATAAATCTTCTGCCCTTTTAGGACTAACTAGAAGGAAGCAGAACAAAAGTTTCATAAAACTGATTTCATGAAATGGTTGGTTCTTGACCTTTCCTTTCCATAAAACAAGCAGAAAAAGAAATCCATAAATATAAATACAAATATAAACATACATATTTATACACACATACATACACTTATATGCATGTATATATACACATACATAGGTATACACATGAACACACACATGTATAACACATGTGCACATATATGTACACACATATCTGCATATACATACACGGATAGATGGATAGATGGATGGATGGAGACAGATGGATAGACAGAGATACATATGTGTTTACACCACTTTTTCGGCAGCCATGTCCACATGGTGAATGGAGATGACTCATGGTAACAAAATTACCCAAGATAACTTGAGAGGTAAGATGCGTTTCTTAATTTATCAAACAGAGCACCTATTCTCTTTATTTTAACCACTTTTTAAGAATAGGATTGACATGCACAAAGCTGTACATATTGAATGTATACAGCTTGATGAGTTTGGAGAGAAGCGTATACCCATGAAACACTGCTTCCAACAAAGTTATACATGTATCCATCGCCTCTAGAAAGTTCCTCCCATCCCCTTCTTTTTAAAAAGGAATTTACTTTGGGACGCCTGGGTGGCTCAGGCTGTTAAGCGTCCGACTCTCAATATCAGCTCAGGTCATGATCTCGTGGTTCGTGAGATCGAGCCCCATATTGGGCCCTGCACTGACACCATGGAGCCCACCTGCAATCCTCGCTCTCTCTCTCTCTCTCTCTCTCTGTTTCTCTCTCTCTGCCGCTCTCCTGTTCAGTTTGGTTCATGCACTTAAATAAATATTTAAAAATAAATAAATAAATAAATGACAATTAATTTACTTTCTGCAATTATTTCTTACTTTGTATAGCAAGAACACTTAATATAGCATTTGCCCTCTTAGTAAATATTTAAGTATGCAAGACAGCATCGTCCAGTATAGACCTTATGCTCTACGTTAGACTCAGAACACTTTGATCTTGCAAACCTGAGATTTTATTCTTTCGACTGTCCCCTCCCCATCTCTCCCTTCTCCGAGCCCTGGAAACCACTCCTCTACTCGCTGGTTCTATGAGTTTGACTACTTTAGATTTCTCATAAAAGTGGGATCATGTAGTATTTGTGTGTCTGTGCCTGGCTTATTTCACCTAGGAGAATGTCCTCCAGGTACATGTTGCCCCAAACTGTAGGGTTCTTTATTTTTAAGACCGAATAATATTCCATTATATGTGTCCACCACATCTTCTTTATCCAGTCATCCGTCAATGACCTTTATGCTGTTTCTATATCTTGGATGTTGTGAATAAAAAAAAACACTTAATAGTTTCTGAAAAACTAGTATAACAGGCATGTTTCTTTGACTTCAGAAACTGAAAAATATTGGATGATTATTGTTCTAAAACCTGGTGAAGTTCTTTGTGATCTACCATGTGGTTTGCTACCTGGGACTCTTATCATAATAATTCTGTTTCTTTTTTTTAAATATTTATTCATTTTTGAGAGAGAGAGGGAGAGACAGAGCGCAAGCAGAGGAGGGGCAGAGAGTGAGGGAGACACAGAATCGGAAGCAGGCTCCAGGCTCTGAGCTGGCAGCACAGAGCCCGACACGGGGCTCAAACTCACGAACCGTGAGATCCTGACCTGAGCCGAAGTCGGACGTGCAACCAACTGAGCCACCCGGGTGCCCCTGTTTCTTCATTCCTTCCATGAGCAAAAAAATGGAGATGTTGACCGTACAGAGGTTGTTCCTGAAATCTGTTTAAACATGGGAGGTTAAAACCATACACTTCCTCTTTGCTTTTTTCCCCAAAGAACAATAAAATAAGAGAAAAAAAATAACATTAAATAGATAAACGCAGAGGATGAAAAGAATTAGGAAGTCAATCATAGCAAATGAGCTGTATTCAAATATGGAGGGTGGCTGATAAATGAAAAGCTGGCCACTGTTGTGATAGGGCAGAGAGGGGCATAACCCCACTTTCTGCAGGGAGATGACTGTAAGAAGCCAGCATATTCTTCCTGCAAGAGAAGGAAATGGGAAAAAAATGTGAGAAACTAGTGTAAGGAACTCTGAATGTGAGCGTGGAGTGCTCTGAAAGTTGGAGTGAGGTTCTAGCCGAGTGAATAGTAGCAAGCTGCCTAGGTCTGCTTCTTCTCCACTAACTGGTCCAGTCTCTCCAACCAGTGCTTGGAAAAGTCGAGTCTATTCTTTAGAAAGTTGGAACCAGAGGAGTCTGGTTCCAACTGGGACTTCTGGGATTATGAAATTGATTATGGCGTATGGGATTATGGAATCACAGACACAGGGATCAAGGGCCATGACGAAAAGAAAGGGGGAAGGTCTTAAGTGCAAGACTGCCCACAGAACTATGATACCCCAGGTGATAGTTTCCCTTTCGGTTCCCAGAGCACTGAAAGCCTACTTCTCTACCCTAGGGAGGAAATTTGAGGATTACTCTTTGGAAAAGCAATCAGTTGGAGAGGATACAGTGGAAGGATCCTAGGAAGTATGTTTGAAGTTCCCCAATTGCCCTCTAGGAAGGCCCAGAGTTGATAAACCCTGCTTCACACATAAAAGGTTTCAATGAATCTTTCACGGCCACATTCCCAAATATAAATGAACAAACAAGCAGAGAAAAAAAAACTTAAAGGAAAAGAAACATGGAAGGAAGAGAGCAAACACAATGAGCAGAGGAAAACCATACACATTATAAATAAAAGTATAATTAATTTCCTAAGGGAAATGATTGTGTCTCAAAAACTATTCAAAAATAGGGAGATTTTAAATATTAAAAAATATACAAAATAATATTTGAATAAAAGGGTTGGAAAATAAAGTTCAAGATTCTTCAAAAGTCTGTAACAGACATACCTAAGATGCAAAGACACAAATAGGGTGAAAGTAAAAGGGTTGAAAAAGATAAACAATGTAAACAATAACCAAGAGATCTGCAATGACTGTGAATATCAGACCGAAGAGACTGTAAGGCATATATTACTAGAGTCAAAGGAAAACATTCTGCAATGGAAATAGGGTCAAACCATCAGGAAGACATAGCTGTTATGAACATATACTCATTGAACAAATAGAGCCTCATGATACATGAAGCGACACTGACACAATTTGAAGGGAGAAATAGATAATTTGATAATGTACTGGAGACCTCCATACCCCACTTTCTATAGTGTATCAAACTGAGCAGAAAGTCAGCAGGGGACAGAAGACTTGAACCACCTTGTAAATGGACTAGAACTAAACACTCGACAACAGCACGTACCTATTCTTCTCGAGAATACATAGAGCATTCTGCAAGATAGACTCTACCTTAGGCCATTAAATCAACCTCAATAAACTTATATAAATTGAAATAATACAAAGAATGTTCTCTGACTAAAATGGAATGCAATTAGGAATCATTAACAGAAGGAAATTTGGAAAGCACATATAGTACAAATTAACCCCCAGATCATTCAAAGGAGAAATCACAGGGGCATGTGGGTGGCTCAGTTTAGCGTCCGGCTTTGGCTCAGGTCATGATCTTGTGGGTTTGTGAGTTCGAGCCCCGTGTCGGGCTCTGTGCTGACAGCTCAGAGCCTGGAGCCTGCTTCGGATTCTGTGTCTCCCTCTCTCTGCCCCTTCCTCCTCAAGCTCTGTCTCTCTCTGTGTCTCTCAAAAATAAATAAACATTAAAAAATTTTTTAAATAACAAATAAGGGGTGCCTGGGTGGCTCAGTTGGTTAAGCGCCCGACTTCGGCTCAGGTCATGAACTCACAGTTTGTGAGTTCGAGCCTCCCGTCAGGTTCTGTGCTGACAGCTTGGAGCCTGGAGCCTGCTTCGGATTCTGTGTCTCCCTCTCTCTCTGCCCCTCTCCCACTCATGCTCGGTCTCTCTCTGTCTCAGAAATAAATAAACATTAAAAAAATTTTTTAATAACAGATAAAAAATAAAAACAAAGGAGAAATCACAAAGTTCATTAGAAAATACTTTGAGATGAATAAATACAAAAAGATAAAATGCAAAAACTTATAGGATGCAACTAAAGCACTACTTAGAGGAAAATTTATAGTGACAAATGGCTATATTAAAAAAGAAGAAATGTATCAATCAAACTCTCACATTAAGAGACAATTTAAAAAGAGCAAATTATATGAAAAATGTATTGAAGGAAGGAAAATAAAGATTAGGGCAGAAATCAATGAAACAGATTAAAAAGAGACACATAATCTTTGAAAAGATTAACAAACCTTCAGCTATCAGGACCAAAAGTAAAAGACAGAAGACTCAAATTACTAAATTTAGGAATAAAAGTGGGGACATTACTACAGCCCTTATAGAAATAAAAACAACTATAGTGAAACATTGTGAATAATTGCCTTTCTTTTTTTAAAAAATTTTTTAACATTTATTTATTTTTGAGACAGAGAGAGACAGAGCATGAGCAGGGGAGGGTCAGAGAGAGAGGGAGACACAGAATCTGAAACAGGCTCCAGGCTCTGAGCTGTCAGCACAGAGCCCGACGCGGGGCTTGAACTCACGGACCGCGAGATCATGACCTGAGCCGAAGTCAGACGCCCAACTGACTGAGCCACCCAGGTGCCCCAATAATTGCCTTTCAATAAAGTAGATAATATATAATAATATACTTATTATACAAGATAATAAGTGTATATATATATATGTAATAATATGATCAAAAGATTAAGTAAAATGCATTGAATTGGCCTTTGCAAATCGTAATGTGTAAATAGAAAGAGCCCAGATCTAGAAGAAGTCAGAAGCCCATGGTTGATGCCCCACGTCTTCTGCTAGCCATCTGTGCACTGCCCTCCTTCACCTGGCCAGGTTTCTTCTCCTCTCTCCTGTGCCTTGCACCCTCCACACTGCCATGCGGAAGCTCCCATGTGGTAATGCACCAGTGAACTCAGTACAAATTCTGTAAGCGTTAGTGGGTATTACCGAAAACTGCTGTAAGGTAGTTATTCATTCATTCGTTTACTCTGCTCTTGAAATATGAAATCCCTACGAACACATTGTAAAGTTACCATATTTCTGTATTATATACAAATAGTGGAACTTCGTAGGACTGACCCTAGGGAGTCAGCGTGAATGCAATAATTACCACGTTACCATGCAAGGCTGTTGATCTTCTCTTCGGGGCTTTCCATGGAGAGATTGTGGCGTAACGCAAACCTGAGCAGCCCCTTACCTGATCAGTAATCTTGAACTCCTATCCCATGTAGGCCATTCTCCACCAAGTTCACTTGCGGCTTGAAAGGTTATACTGGCAGGTGCGCTTACTGAGTTGCTTAGTGGGTTGAGATCCTAGTTTTGGCTGAAGGATCTACAGCTGTTGTAGAAGCGGATTGTATTATTCCTCTGGATGGCGTCACGTGGGAAACAACAACTTGCTAACTGTCCGTGTCTCAGTGCTTGGCAAAATCTACCTTCTTTCAAGACTGGATCATTGAGATTAATAGAAGACATTTGGAAATAGTAATGAGACCCCCAGAAGGCATAAGAAGATATATATTTAAATGGAGGCATGATGCATTTTGGGCAGACAATTGATCATCCTGGTGATTGACACCCTCTGATCTCGTCAAATTACCTCATTTTGCAGATGAGGAAACAAATAATTTGTCCAGTCACTTAAGTTTTTAAATTAACGAGCATTCTAGTATTAGAGACTAGTACCCATTATTTTGTTGTTGTTGTTGTAAAATACATCTTTAAGTGTCAGTGTGTACATGATGATAAAGAGTTAATATTGACTGTCGATGGCAATTAATTATGCTAAATGCTTCATTCACAATCAGCCTCAGAGACTTTAATATGTAGTTACTATTTGCCTTTCTTCCAGAATGTAAGAGGTTTAGGGGTAAGCTTAGTAGCTGAGAGGATTCAAGTACCTGCTCAGCAGAACAACGTAGATGAAGGGAGGGGCAAGATTCAAACCCAGACCAGTCCAGAGCTTTGCTACAAAGCCGGATCCTACTATGACAGAGTATGTGAAGTGGGCGGTGCAAAGTCACCGTTACCCCGGGTGTAGAGGGCACAACTCACACGTGAAGTCGCTGTGCGGGAAGAGCTGAGCTGGTTGAATGTCACAATGTTGGAAGGTTAGATACCCTCCAGGAATCCCATCAATCCAACCTTGTGCCAGGCGGGGTGCTAGTAGCTGCTAATGCAATCTTGAGCAAAGCAGACATTCTCTTCGTTCTCATGGAGTTTATATCCGATGATCACACATTAAATGTGTGTGTGTGTGTGTGTGTGTGTGTGTGTGTGTGTGTTAATTGCTGTGGAGGGACATGCATGGGACTGGGATGAGATACAGTGGAGGGTGGCCCGAGTGTAAAGATCAAGAAAAGATTCCCCGAGAAGAGTAGCAATTGTGCCAGGAACAACGTGGGGATACGAGTATTTTAAGGACTTCTCAGGTCATTTGGGTGACAGCAGGTGCTGTGGCCTTCGCTGGGGCCTCAGTGAATCGGGAGGGCCTGGGTTTCCCTGTGGGCATACAGGCAGCACACTGGGGCACAGACAGGGATTCCCGGATTGTCCTGCTTTGGGAGCAGGAGGGGAGGAGTCTGGCCTGGCTCTGAGGGCTGAATGAGCACCTCTGGGTGTTTCCTGAACATTCTGTTGACGAGTGCCCCAAATGGGAAGGAGACATCGGATCTCCTTCCAGTGTAGAGTGGGCTTGATTTGTTACCTTCTGAGGCCCAGTTAGAGAGTGTAGAGAGCTAAATGACAGCCCCCCCCAAATATATGCCCAAATCCTTATTCCAAGAAACTTCTTTCAAAACAAAATATGTGAATATGACCTTCTTTCAAAACAAAATATCTTTGCAGATGTGATTTACAGATTTTGAGATAAGAGGATGATCCTGAATTATCTAGACATCCCCGGAATCCTAACACGTGTGCTTAGAAGAGAAAGGCCCAGGATATTTCAGCCAGAGAAGGAGGCGGAGTTTGGAGCGACTTGGCCACCAGTGGAGAAGTGCCCGGACTAACCAGGAGCTGGACGACGTGAAGACCGGATGCTGTCCTAGAGCCTCCAGAGGGAGCGCAGCCCTTAACACCTGATTTCTGACTTCCCGCCTTCAGAACTGCGAGGATACGCGTCTGTAGTTCTGAGCAGCTCATGTGTGAGTTCCTGCAGCGGCCTCTGGAAGTTGACACAGGGAGTGGCTTTGTTGTTATTTTTATATGTCTTGGAAGCTGGACTCCGCCAGTGTTATAAAAATAATGGGCACTGGGCTCTCTTTACCATATTTATTTTAGTTTCTAGTTGCGCTTTGAGGGTGGGAGACCATGTCAGTCAATCTTTACAATGTGTTTATGGCACACCATTGCCCCTTATCATTCATCCATTCATTCGTTCATTCATTCATTCTCTTCCATCTCGTATTCCATTCTCATTCCTCTCCGTCTATAATCATTATGAATTCAATGAGTTATTGCAACATGGGTATCATTGTTTTTTATGCATGTGTTTTAACTTACATATACGTTGTGTTTTATTTATTATTATTTTTTAATATGAAATTTATTGCCAAAGTGGTTTCCATACAACACCCAGGGCTTATCCCCACAGGTGCCCTCCTCTGTGCCCATCACCCGTTTTCCCCTCCCTCCCACCCCCCATCAACCCTGTATATGTTGTGTTTTAAATCATATTCTGTTCTTTTTTACTCTTTTCTCCAATGTTTCAAGATGTGGCTTCATGTGTACATCTGACCTGTCGACTTTAACTGCTGCATGTCTATGCTCCCCCATTGACTGGCCATTTTACCAGTAATGGACACCAGATTGCCTCCAACACTTTACCACCGCCAATAATGTTGCAGTAGACATCTTTGTCCCCGTCCCCTTATGGGCTTCGAGAATTTATTTGGGCTATAATATGTCCACTAGCATTTATTAAGCACTTATTATGTGCCAGGCACTGTATGAAGCACCATATACCTCTTTTCAGCACATTTTCCATTTCCACCTGACCTGTATATAATTTACAAGTCAAGAAGCTCAACATCATGGACAAAACACCATTAACAGGACATAAAACTGGGACTCAAACCAGGTCTGTCTGACCCATAAAACAAACACTGCTCCTTGAACTTTGGAACTAAAAGCACGACTCTTTAACCTGGAATCACTGAAACGCTGCATCTACTGGGTCTGCTTGTTAATGAATAGATCGTAAATAGTCTCTTGCATTTGCGTATGATTTACGGTTTCCAGAGAACATATGTATTATCTCGTTGAATATTCCTGTTTAGATAATGAAATGAAGAGAGGATTCAAATGATAGGCCAAGAGGGTCCCTGGGTGGCTCAGTCAGTTAAGCTTCCGACTTCAGCTCGGGTTATGATCTCGCAGTGCGTGAGTTTGAGCCCTGCATCAGATTCTGTGCTGATAGCTGGGAGCCTAGAACCTGCTTCAGATACTTTGTCTCCCTCTCTCTCCACCCCTCCCCTACTCACATTCTGTCTTTCTCGCTCTCAAAAGTAAAATAAACATTAAAAAAATTGTAATGGGGGGCGCCTGGGTGGCGCAGTCGGTTAAGCGTCCGACTTCAGCCAGGTGACGATCTCGCGGTCCGTGAGTTCGAGCCCCGCATCGGGCTCTGGGCTGATGGCTCGGAGCCTGGAGTCTGTTTCCGATTCTGTGTCTCCCTCTCTCTCTGCCCCTCCCCCGTTCATGCTCTGTCTCTCTCTGTCCCCCCCAAAAAATAAATAAATGTTGAAAAAAAATTAAAAAAAAATTGTAATGGTACACCGAGAGACATACAGATGGCAGTGGGATTAAAACAAGACTGTGTGGGGAGCCTGGACGGTTCAATTGGCCGAGCATCGGGCTCTTGATTTCATATCACGTCAAGATCTCACAGTTTGTGAGTTCAAGTCCTGAGTCTGACTCTGCGCTAGCAGCACGGAACCTGCTTAGGATTCTCTGTCTCCCTCTCTCTCTGCCCCTCTCCTGCTTGCTCTCTTTCTGAAAACTAAATAAATAAACTTAAAAAAAAAAAAAACAAACCTCCAAGACGGATTCTTCCAACTTCTAATTCCACATTCATTTTTCACAGGATAAAAGCAGAAAGGACAGTCGTTTTTGGAGAGGATAGTGGTGCTTGGATGAGGAAGATTAAATACGTGTGCCTGTGAGCGACACAAGCCAGCGTGAGGTCTGGCGGTCAGTTCACTGAGCGGCTCTGGGTCCTTGGGAGGCCAGCACCCCACTCCCCAGCCTCTCTGGCAGAGCTGTGTGAGCTCCTCCCTGGGAAGCATGTCCCTCTGTGTCTTCTCATCCTGATTTATAAACTGAGTGAGACCTCATTACCGCGCCCATCTCTCATGTGGAAATTGGGATAAGTAGACCAAAGGCTCAAGCAATGGCTGCACGAAACAAATTAGTTGTCTAAACAAATTTCTGGGGAAATGCTCCAAGTACTTAAGAGCACATACTGTTTTCAAGCATCTTCAAGCACCTCCCAAGCACCCTTTGCCATACAAACACATGATGGACTAATTATAAACCATTCTTATCTGTTCATTAAACCTCATCCTCTGAGGGCCCCTCCTTCACTGCATGCTAGACTCCTTCTGGTTAGTGCTTGTCCTTGAAGGAAATAAAATGAGATTTCTTCAAAACAATGTTTTTGAGATCCAATCTCTCACCATTCAGTCGGAAGGTCCTCCAGATAATTTGCCTGAGTGAGTGAGGTTTTGCGGTCACTGTGCTTTAATGTCTTCTTCCCGTCGCCCAGAACTTACGAATCGAAGGAATGTGAATCCCACGATGGCATTTTCCCAAATCGTACATCGCTTAAGGATTATGTGGAAGGACTCGCTTTGTAGCCTTGATGGAGCTTTTATTGGAAAGTAAGTACAACAGGGAACAAACACGAGATGGCCAAGTACTTAGAAAGGAAAATGCTGAAGTGGAATTTGACTTTTAGGCAGTTTTAAGATTCTCCCCACTTCCTCTCTGGCCCGTTAATCAAGGCTACCCCACCCATGGCTTATGCCCAGCCAATAACTACAGCGAGAGGCTGTATCCAAACTTGCTGCATCCAAAGCACTCATGGGACTCCTCCTGTCCATTCCCTGCCCGTGGAGTCCGGCCAGCATGACCTCAGCCGATCGCTGTGGTCCCCGGCTTGTGACTTGGGACCTGAACCTCAGCCCCAGACATGTCTCCCCCCTCCACCCCACCGCTGCCTTTCCCTCCTTGGAAGCGGGAGATCAGCTGTTCAGTGTTACTGCAAATCTCTGTGAGTCCTGTTTTTACTACAATAGTAGGCTTCCCCCGCTATGGGGAATCCGCTTTGGTTTGGGGGGGGGGGTCTTGGTTAAAGTTCAGCAGGACACGTTAGTCTCTCCTCTGCCACGCACTTTCCTGAGCTGAGTGTTCATTTCCTAAGAGCTATTGGAACAAAGTAGCACAAACTTGATGACCCAAAGATCAGAAGTCTATTTTTTCCCAGGTCTGGAGGCTGAAAGTCCAAAAGCAAGGCGCTGGAAGGCTGTGCTCCCACCGAAGGCTCTAAGGAAGCACGTTTCTTTACCTCTTGGTGGTTGTTGGCAACCCTTGGTGTTCCTTGGCTCCAGTCTTTGCCGCTATTCTCACATCATATTATGTCTTTGTGTATCCTCTCCTCTTCGTATAAGGACACCAGTCCTGTTGACTACAGGGGCCACTCTGCTCCAGGATAACCTCATCTTAATTACATTTGCAAAAACACTATTTCCAAATAAGGTCACACTGTGAGGTTCCGGATGTACATGAATTTTGAGTAGGCACGGACAGATACCAAAATGCAGATCACGTCAGGTTACTGTTCTGGGATGTTGGTATATACGTAGGATGGCAAAAGAGAAAAGTTTTTACTTATGAATTTATCCATCCATCTATTCATCCAACAAATAATGGCTGAGCAAGAATCTGTACTAAGTGACCATAGGATCAGCAACACCATGACCTTCCTCTCAAAGTACTTACAGTTCCGAACAAGTGTTAAGAAAGGAAAACAAGTAAAAGTACTTGAAGATAAGATGGCCACGAGCCAGGTAAAGCGGGATCTCTGGGAAAGAGGGGACCACATCCAAAAAGAAACATATACATATGTATATGTATATATATGGCGTTGTGAAAGATTTTTGAACAGAATCTCGAAATATATAAACATAGGAAAAAGGTCTTAGGGGAAAGAGAGGTAGTTATAGGGATCTATGCAAACTTGGGTCAAAAGATCCCACTCCTTCAACTGAACAACGTCTATTTCTTAGGGAAATCCCGTGTGGAGTTGGGCAGTTACATTTCCTGTCATTCATTAGTACTTTCATCCACCTACCATCGCTGAAATTGTCAGCCCGTGGATTATAAAGGGCAGGGTGACTGCTGCTATAAATTTCCTGGGATGATGGATCCACCAAGATGTTTCCACGTGTGTAATAAACTACGGAGGACAAAGTTCAAGGCTGAGAATAACTTAGGCTACCGGTGACTTCCTTCCCCGCAATCAATTATTAAGATGATTACACCATGTCCTCAGAATACGTTTCTAAATGACAGAATCTCTCAGAGAACGTAACAGTCTTGATTTTCCATAGAATGACATGAAAATCCAGCACAAGGAATCTTACCCGTTAGAAACTCACGGGGCCGCATGGATGTTTAGTAATTAGAAACAGCAGTCTTTACACAAGGCCCAGGGATGTTCAGATACCCAAGTATAGCTTGCCTAAATCTGCAAGCACACACACTCGTACATGCGCATGCACACACACACACACACACACACACACACATACACCCAGGAAACCTTTGGATCTATGCCAGACCTGGTGAAACTACCCATCCCTTTCCAAGTAGAATGCTCAGGCAGGGAGTAAAAGACTTCACTGCCGGGAGGGCCTTAGATGGATTATCTGTGTGCTCGCAGCTTAAGTTCTTCTCCCCAGTCTTCTAAACAAATAAATAATTGAAGCCCATTCCCACGTTTTGGGCTCTCTCACATGCTTCTCAGGCCCCCATCAAAGCTGAGCTCTGTGTCAAAGGCAGCCACATTGAGCAGAGTCTCAGGGAGACTACTGATTAATTGCTTTCGCATTTTGGAAGTGCATCCAAGGATGTTGTAAAATAGTGTTTGTTTTTGCCGTTGCCAAACCCTGTTTAGGAGGGCTCTGGAGGATGACGATGATGTACTCAAGATGGTGAGAGAGGCATGGGTAATCAGCCCAGGTGCGCTTGCCAACTCTGCTCCCCAGGAAGCTTCTAGAAACAGGTACGGGGAGGGGCTGCAGGAGCTGGGAAGGCACTGAGCTCCACACTGCCGGTACCAGCCTCGGCCACTCTGAGCCTCTCGCCTCGGCATCCCTGATGACTCAGCAGAAAGAAAAGACACCCAATCGGAGCTCTGAGAAGTCCTCCATTTCCTGGCAACCCAGAGACAGCAATAGGAGACCGAGGAGGAGAGAGGCTTGCCCTCCTAAGCATCGTGGGTGCCAAAGACCTTACTGAAGTTTGCTAATAGATGACGGGGAGCACGGACTCATTTTGTTCCGGCAAATTCTGTCAACATCGGCGGGCCTCACACTGCGATCTGCCTTTCTGCCTCTCGCTCTATCAACTCCACATGTTGCCCTGGTGGCCGTCTTTGTACTTAATAGAACTTGTCAAAACATATCTGTCAGTTGCACAGAGAGCAGGCTTGGGTGGTCAGGGAACGCTGGCCGGGTGCAGCCTGCCGTTCCTGGTGGCCACAGAGACCCCCTGCCCGCCTCGCCCCCGTTAAGGGGAGATACTGTTGAGTCACTGGGTTTTTAAATAATTCTCACACCAGCAGCTGCATTAACAGCACATTTGTGTTTATTTGAATGCCCCAATCTCTACCCTCATGTGGATTCCTGGTGGTTCTCAAAACCATGAGAGAAATCAGACATGTTTCCATTTGCTTGGAGGAGGATTTAATAGTTTGGACGTACACACGGAGAGAAAACATATATACACGCGAGCATGCAAAGATATGCAGGCATACGTTATTTTATGCACTTGTGTATGTGTATGCTAAGCATCATGGCTACAGTATAAATATGTGCGTACACACACAGTGAAGCTGTTTTATTTACAAACTGACATGGATGTAATATTTACACACACACGCACATTCGTATATAAACGTATGATGATGCTTATGGGCCAGGCTGACTGTGTGTGTGTGCGCGCGCGCGTGTGTGTGTGTGTGTGTGTGTATACATGCTGATACATATATATATACACACACACACATCTATCTCTCTCACATACACAAATACACACACACACACACACACACACACACACACACACACTGGTGTTACACACACAAATAGCCTTTTCTGTCCCTGGAATAACAACACAGCATGTCTTTCCAAGAAATCGGTCTGTGTGGTTCCCAGTGACATCTCCTTGCCAGGCATCTGACTTTCCCTGAGCCACGTCCAATGCCACTGGAATGCTCTGTGGCTGGCATCCAGCTGCGACTCACCAATCCACTACCTGGCCTGGAAGCCAGGGAAAGGGGATTCTGGTAATGGGCTGGCTCATAACAATCCTTGGCCACATAGGAATCCAACAACGCTTACGTCAGTCCCTTCCCTTTGTGCCATTGTGAATTCCAGGGGGACCCGTAGTAGGGATGGCAAAATTTTATCCCGGCGGTCATTTTATCTGTGACAAGCAGGCAGCACAGGTAGAGAGTGGTACCACGCGATGTGTTGGGATGAGCACAGGTGTGGAGCCTCTCAGGCCGCAGTTCCGCACCTACTGGCTGCAAGATCTTGAACAAATTAGGGTCCTTACTGGGGAAACAGGGTTAATAATACTCTGCTATTCAGGGAAATGATACTTGCTGCCACTGGTGTATCAGAGCCCCAGGTCTCACTGGCTTAATGACACTAATTTTGTTTCTTATTGACGTCACAGCCAGAGGAGGGTGAGCAGAGCATGAAGTGAAGAGGAGACATGTGGCTCCATGGACCTGTCCAGTGACCTGGGTTCTCTCCTGGTGGCTCTGTCCTGCTGGACAGTCTCCGAGTCCTCCCCTGTGTCCTCCCCACCTGGCCAGCTGGTGTGAAAAGTGAGAGTGCACAGAGGATCACAACCCTAGTTTTAGAACACAAGTCTGGGACAGTACATGTCGCTCTCAGCCATATTCATGGCCAAAGGCTAGCAATTGATCTCATGGCCAAACCTAACTGCAGGGGAATCTGGGAAATGTAGTTTAGCTGAGGGTGCAGGAAACAAATGAAAGGGGGTGGTTGATACCTATTTGGCAGGGTCAGGAGGATCAAATGAAGTCAGGCATGTATCGTCTTCAATATTATGCTGAGCTCAAAACACATACTCGTCATTTTCTATGTTTTCATTATTATTATTGTTTCTAGAAGAGTGATAATGATAACAATAATTATTATTATTTTCCAACCAGAAAAGAAATTGTTTATGACATTCTTTTAAAAATAACATTTTAAGGTCATTTTATTACTATAATCAGAGAATACTGTTTGCCTATGTTCTGTATTCTGGAAATAGAAGTGATACCTTCTTTGTAAATTTCTAGTAGAATCTATCATCTATCTATCTATCATCTATCTATCATATATCTATCATCTATCTACCTTCACTCTGTGTCATTTGCTTTTGCCTGCCCATAGAATACTTTGCCATCTCGCTTTCTTTGACCATTATGTCCAGTAACTTCACCATTCAATCAGTATGATTCCAGGGGTGCCTGGGTGGCTCAGTCCAACTTGGGCTCAGGGCATGATCTCGCAGTTCTTGAGTTTTGAGCCCTGCATTGGGCTCTCTGCTGCCAGCACAGAGCCCTCTTTGGATCCTCTGTCTCCCTCTCTCTCTGCCCCTACCGCCCCCCCCCCCTCAAATAAATAAACGTTTTTAAAAAATTAGTGAGATTCCAAGTTCTATATATCCTATGCTTGGGGAAGATCACTTCCTTGATATTTGCAATTACCTGATCACACTGGTGGGTCTTGTGTGCCTCAGGTTTTTCCAATCCTTGAGAGCAGACATAAATGATTGTCTGATTTTTCTCTTCCAGCTCAGCTAACACAAGCTTATGTCCCTGAAACTTATCATTGGTCAGAAATTCATAGATTCCTCTGAATTCTTTGTTTATTCATGCCACTCGTATACAAATATCACCCCCCACCATTATAGACTAAATGTGCGTGTCCCCCCAAATTCATATGTTGAAGCCCTACCTGCCATGTGAGGATTAAAGGAGATGGGACCTTTGGGAGGTAACTAGGATTGGATGAGGGCAGGAGGATAGAGTCTTCATGATGGGATTAGCCCTAATAGGAGTGATGGGAGAGCTTTCTTTCCCTCTCCGCCCTCTGCTCTCTGAGAGTACAAGGATAAATTTTCCGCCCTGAAATTAGGAAGCAGGCCCTCACCAGAATCTGACCTTGCTGGCACCCTCATCTTGGCTTTCCAGCCCCTAGAATTGTGAGAAATAACTTTCTCCTGTTTAGAAGCCACCTGGCCTATGATATTTTTGTGGTGGCAGCCCCAACAGACTGAGACAGGCCACCAGCCGCAGTTTTCTCGTTTCTGCAATGAGGAAGCTCGACTTCATTTTCTTGAAGGCTGCGTTTCCATAAGCGAGTTCCAGTGGCCCCCCTGGAGGCATGTCCTGAGCCTGATTTCGGGTACTCTGCATAAGAAGCCCTATGGGTGGGGCCCAGGAATCCACGTTTTTAACAAGCACCCAAAATGGTTTGCACGCATGTTGTCTTCTAAATTCTTTTTTGCAGAAATATTGTGGGATGTGAGGCTTGCACAGAACCTGTCTCACAAGGGAATTACTTGTACGCATGTGGCCAGCTTACTACCTCACACGGTAATGTGAATTGCAGCATTAGTTTTCTCTTTAAGAAATGCTTTTACAAAGGGCCATATTTCATTCTTTCTCATCGCCACGTAGTACTCCATCGTGTATATAAACCACAATTTCTTTATCCATTCCTCAGTTGATGGACATTTAGGCTCTTTCCATAATTTGGCTATTGTTGAGAGTACTGCTATAAACATTGGGGTACAAGTGCCCCTATGCATCAGTACTCCTGTATCCCTTGGGTAAATTCCTAGAAGTGCTACTGCTGGGTCATAGGGTAGGTCTATTTTTAATTTTTTGAGGAACCTCCACACTGTTTTCCAGAGTGGCTGCACCAATTTGCATTCCCACCAACAGTGCAAGAGGGTTCCCGTTTCTCCACATCCTCTCCAGCATCTATAGTCTCCTAAGTGAAATAAGCCATACAGAGAAAGACAGATACCATATGTTTTCACTCTTATGTGGATCCTGAGAAAATTAACAGAAACCCATGGGGGAGGGAAGGAAAAAAAAAAGAGGTTAGAGTGGGAGAGAGCCAAAGCATAAGAGACTCTTAAAAACTGAGAACAAACTGAGGGTTGATGGGGGGTGGGAGGGAGGAGAGGGTGGGTGATGGGTATTGAGGAGGGCACCTTTTGGGATGAGCACTGGGTGTTGAATAGAAACCAATTTGACAATAAATTTCATATATTGAAAAAAAAGAAATGCTTTTAATATACAGCTTTTGTTGGTATTACCAGGTTCAACCATACGGTCGTGTTCTGTGGGTAGACTTCCCATGTTACGCCCCTTTCTTGCATTGTCCACCTCCCCCGCATCCCACTGGCCTGGCCTGCATGACCTCTTTTTGTATTCCCATGGCATGTTCTTAAGTGCAAACCTCGATCAGTAAATATTTGTTGAACAAGCCAATTAACGAATCTGATTTTAAGCTCATTCAAGATTATCTTGTTAAAGGAGGGTCCTTTTCAGCTTTTATTCCACAAAGTGATAGCCCTACATCATAACAAGCATTGGCGGGGCCATTCATCCACTGTGTCCTTTCATCTCATTACTTATGTGTTATGTACACATAATGGTGATTCTCACTTTGCTGAGCGGTGAAAGGAACAATGGCGACAAAAACAACTTTGTCCCTGCTCTCGATGAGCGGTGTCTGCTGAGGAAGACAGAGGCCTAAACGGGCCATGGGAAATGCATGAGCAAGCATTCAGACCTGAGAAGACAGAATGCAGAACCTCAAGCCCATCTGAGTCCCGGAGGTCAACTCAGATGGGATGCTGTCTTAAGTCTAGGCTGAGATCTGGAGAACTAGATAAAGAGGCGGAGACAAAGGTGGCTGGGGGTGGTTACAATCAAGTATAACGCTGTGGCCAATGTCAAGGAGCTTGCTGCCTGTGTTCTCCTCTAGGATTGAGATGGTTTTCTATCTCTGGAAGCAAAGGAAGCACAAGCAAAATGGACTAGTGGGACTTCATCAAGATAAAAAGCTTCTGCCCAGGGAAGGAAACCATCAACAAAACTAAAAGGCAGCCTACAGAAGCGGAGAAGATATTCGCAAGTGAAATATCTGATACAGGGTTACATCCAAAATCTACAAAGAACTTATCAAACTCGACACAAATCAAAACCACAGTAAGACAGCATCTCATACCTGTCAGAATGGCTAAAACTAACAACACAGGAAACAACAGGTGTTGGCGAGGATGCGGAGAGAAGGGAACCCTTGTGCACTTGGTGGGAATGCAAACCGGGGTAGCCACTGTGGAAGACAGTATGGAGGTTCCTCAAAAGGTTAAAAATAGAATTACCCTATGATCTAGCAATTGCATTACCAGGTATTTACCCAAAGGATACAAAAATACCAATTCGAAGGGCCACAGGTACCCTGATGTTTATAGCAGTGCTATCAACAATAGCCAAATTATGGAAAGAGCCCAAATGTCCATCAACTGATGAATGGATAAAGAAGATGTGTGTGTGTGTGTGTGTGTGTTGTGTGTGTGTGTGTGTGTGTACAATGGAATATTATTCAGTGATCAAAAAGAATGAAGTCTTGCCATTTGCAACAATGTGGATGGAACTGGAGTGTAGTATGCTAAGCACAATAAGTCAGTCAGAGAAAGGCAAATGCCATATGACTTCGCTTATATGTGGAATTTAAGAAACAAAACAGATGAATATATAAGAAGGGAGGGGGGAAAGAGAGAGGAAAGGAAACTACAAGAGATTCTTAATAGAGAACAAACTGAGGGTTGATGGAGGGAGATTGGAGGGGGATAACCTAGATGGGTGATGGGCGTTAAGGAGGGCACTTGTTGGGATGAGCACTGGGTGTTGCATATAAGTGATGAATCACTAATTTCTATTCCTGAAACCAATATTGCACTATATGTTAACTAGCCAGAATTGAAATGAAAACTTGAAACAAAGAAAACATTCAAGTGTAAACTTTGAGTTTGCACTTTGAACTGAGGCACGCCCATACTTTGTCCTTGACTCTTGACTCGTCAGCACTTTTACGCAATGCAGTTTTTTCCCCTGGCCTGAACTATACTATACCCAGGGGTGTCTGCTTCCTCTTTTGTGTGCCGCTCCCTCCCCCCGAACCCCCGCCCACCATTGACCTAAGGCCAAGCTTGGGCATCGCACTACTGTGACTCTTAAGTGAATTTACAACAGCCATGCATTTGCAGATCCAAATTCTTTGAGTATGTTCTTGCTTCATTTTCTTCTACACTTTTTCTCTTCCTCTCTCATCTGCTTGCAGAGAAACCTATGCTTCCTTCTATGTGAATGCTCTGCGCACCATGTCATAGACTCAAACACCTCCCTGGGCCAGAAAGGTGACAAACCTGTGGAATCAATCTGGGAAAGATGATGACAGCAGGCGTGGGGACCTGTGAGGATCTAGGCACCTTGTCTCCTGTTAAAGGAATTCACATTCACTGCATCCTTTTGGCCAAGCACTGAGCCAGCCAAACAGAACACCTCTGCTTGTGGATCTAGGTGACGTCTGTCTGGGAGGTCCTGGGGACGGAGCTGATATGCTATTCATTTTCCATCCCTGGGGCTTGGTGCAGAGTAGGAGTTCAGGTGTTGTTTGGGGTTGGATCCTAGTGAACTTTCCCAGTAGAACTTTGGAAAACGCTGGCTGTACAGGTTTTGACCCACCTGAACGATGATTCGCTTAGCCAGAGGAAGGTAAATTGGTAAACTGATGGTTAGGAAAAACAAGGCTCTGCAATTGTAGGAAAAATGCCCCAGATCATTCACCTATCACGAGACCAAGTTAGGGTTCAGATGTAGCAGCGCGTGACCCCAAACACCATGATGTCCGTGCAATAGTAAGGAACGCAAAAACTGTAGAGCCTAACAATCAGACCTAAGAACTGGCAAAATGACCAAGGTTCCTAATGGACCCTGTAGGATCCACATCACACAACTTTCTTATGTTTCGATCCAACCATGCTGGACCTAGAAGTTTTCCTCATTCACTCTGAATTTGCCCTTTGACTACCTCTGCTGCATATCCCAACCCACCAGCCTGTTACTTAAGTCCGTCTTATCCCCCTACTTCTAGTTTTAGTGTCTCAACCCCCAAGAAAGCATCTCCTGATGTCCCAGGCCAACTGTAGTCCCTCTGTCCACACCACCATTATACTCCACACTGTCCCCTTAAAGTCTGATCACACAACTGTGTGATGCACTACCTTGAGTGCCTCTTGGACTGGCAGGGACTTCTGTCTTATCCTATCATAGCACCAGTACCTAAGGCGAGGTTTGACGCAGACCCAGTGACAATAAGTATTTGTTGAGTGGAAGACTGGAAGTTTCCTGTTATCAGGGATGGGTGAGTGTTGGCTCGCTGGCCACTCTTCAACGATAGGACAGCTGGATGTTGTGCCCTGAAGGTGGAGAAGGGTAGGGCTAGAGAACCGGGTCCTAAAGGTCTCTCCTGGGACTCTGAGTCCATGCTGTGTCTAGCCAGAGGTCCAAAGGACATTTATGGGGCTTGTACGGCTTGCGCTGCAGTCTGAGACCTGTACAAAGTAGGTCAGGTACCATAACACAACTCGACCAGTCACTCCCGAGAGACCCAGCTGTCCCAAACAATTCAAGTCAGAGAACCAGGCCACGGTTGAAGAAGCAGAGGATGAGGGCATTTATTAAGGTGATAGAGCATAACGAACCCAGGGCAACAGTGGAATGTCGGACCCTCTATTAGATCAGTTATCAAACATCGCAGCAATGTCCCTTCTTCACCATGGAAGTGGCACCAGCTGGTGACATGTTAGGTCAACCAAGGCATGCGGCCATAGTTCCCCTAAAAAAGAAGCACTAAAATCCCGTTTGAAGCACTAAAATCCTTTTCAAGTCTAATTTAGTGCTTGGATTTCTACTGGACTCTCCCGATCACCTTGCACACAATCTACTGACGAGGTGACGTTGGGATATCACCACCTCCCAGTTTCGTTTAACTGTCCCTGGACTATTTCAACCTTACTAATTTCGTGGTGAGCACCTTCAAAATCTTCTGGAAGTCAACAAGGATTAAGTACAAAATTATTTTAGTAAAAGAGACAAATTTCAGTTTCACTAAAGAGGTTTTAGCAAGTGACTGACAAAAAGGACCTTGAAATTATGGGTTGCTCAAAAGTAAATTGATTATGATAGGTCCCTTGATTCCAAACTTCTGTGGATCACTGTTGACAAGAAAACGTTCACACCTTCCAGCGTGGTAATTTTGTATCTTAAGCTGGTGCCAGTCTGTCTGTGTCATTCACCTTACTGTGTCGACCTTACTTTGCAAGTACACAGGGTTCCTAGTTCTCCAAAGCCTTGGCCATTGTCCATCTCTGTAGAGAAAACTTCCCAGAGTACACTCTTCTCACATTACCACGGTGCAAAGCGTGAGTGTATGTTATAGTATTAATCAAATCAATAACTACGTCCCTGCAGGTCTGGGCCCCCCATGAGACTGTGTCATGGCCAAGTGCAGGAGCCTATTTTAATTTCTGTCATCTAAGCCTCAGTGCCTGGTATAGGTTCTGGCACACAAACAATATCGCATGCACATTGGTCGAGTTGATCAAAGAATGAGTGAATGAATGAATGGATGGGTGAATGAATGCAGGAGTAGGAGGCCAGGGGTTGATCAGGCAAAAATGTGGAGCTTTCTCCAAGGGTGGGCTGATGCCACTGAATGGCCTACAGGAGGGAGTCACAGATTTGCTTTGGAAAGAGCAGTCCGGCCATGGAGAGTGAGCGTGGGAACGAGCCCCTGCAGAGACACCTGGCGAAGCTGTCGATGTCCACCAAAGACACAGTCCTGTCCCGGTGAAAAGACAGTGGGGATAGAAGGAAGTTAATAGATAAAAAAGATAAATGGGACATAACATAAGCAAGACTGGATGAATATTCGGGTAGGGTGGGGAGAGTGCCTTCCAGCACTCTACTGCAGACAAAAGACCATTTAATTGGATGGGAAATTGTCTTAAATTGCCTAAGGACTCTTTCCAGAACTATTTTTGACATGTGTTTTAAAGGCCATAGTCATATTAATAAATTGATAGTTGGCTTTACATATTTTTTTTTTTTTTTGGTAATAAATGGTATGTGCATTCTACTCTTTCAGAGGACTTGCATAGGCTTCTGTGGCCTGTGAGCTTCTATTGTAATTGCTTGATTTTGCTTATCATAATCTGAAGTTCTTTTGGCTTGGATTAGGCTGAGGCTTATTTTCGTTCTGAGACCTCGTGTATCTGACAATACGCTGATTTTGCTTTGCACACGAAATAAAGTGGACTGAATACAATTCTTTGGGCACAATATGTTTGTGACACGAGAATTTCATGGAGACTTGTAAGTCGGCTTGCAAAGGCAAAGCCTCAGCTTTCTCAACCACATGAATATATGATACAATTAGAAGACGTATAATTCAAATCAATAAACAAACTTGCAAACACAGCTATACATTAACACCCACCTAGTGTCATATTGATTAAAGCTTACTCTTTCTTTATGGAGGAGAGAGCCTAGAAAATCAGTAACGCCCACCCTGCCCACCTGTGATGTAAGACTATTACATCAAATTGCAGTCTGTTGCATCCAGCAAGACGTTCAGTGAAAGTGAAAAATTAATTTGAGCAGAGTGATATCTTTAAACGTGAAATATTTCCCCTTTATTAAGCATTTCTTTATGGTGTGCCATATTTTCATTACGTCTCCTACACAGTTCGTCATCAAAACGCTTCATCACTTAAGGAACGGCGAAAGATTAATTTACGGTTTATTAATACATGCATTTTAACTCTTTATGTGTGTGCCCACACGAAAACCACACAAACAACAAAAAAATTGCTGTTCACGAAGTTCCAGCGTGTTCCGTAGTCGTGCATTTTTCAATTCAAATGAGAAAACATTCATCGCCCGCCGGGATTATTCTTGATCCTGGGGACAAAAGGGCAGACTTGGTCCAGGTCCTTTCCTTCAAGGACCTCACAGTCTGGAGTGAAGACAGACAAGACGAGCAGAGGATAAACTGCAGAGCCTTATCCTCAAAAAGGGAGGTGCCCACAGAGGAGGAAATGATTTATGCTCATCTGCGTGGCTGCAATGAGGGACTGCAAGAGGCTTCTAGGAAGAGGTGCTTTCTGAATGGCAATGTCACGGGGCCATGGGATTTTAAGATGTGCTCGTGAAACTGTAAGCAGTTTCTTACTCCTGGATCGCAGCATTGAAGGAGGGAAGGACAGAGGTGAGGCTGGATCAGAAGTGCCTGTGAGCCACACTAAGTCCTTTAGAATTTATTATGAGACCTCCCAGGAGATGATCAACTGCTCGAGGTGGGACATGGGAAACATCAATAGTTTCTAACAGGGCAGGAGACAAAAATCGAAGGTGGTCCCGGAAATACACGAATCCATGCTTCCCTTATGCTTTTTGGTGCAGAATCCCACTCCCAAATGCATGATCGCATCAGGGTGGCATTCTTGGAGTCCACTCTGGTTTTTAACAAAGGGAAGGTCATCCCATGCACTTGGAGTCCCAAGAGGTAAGCGGTGGCTTCTGCCACTGGCTGGCGGGGTGCAGGTGCCTGTCTTGTGAATACCCCTCTGCAGGCCAGGTCTGCTCTCCAGGTTTTTCTTTTCACAGAGACCCTGCGATGCCAAGCAAATTGCCCAGGAAGTGAGGAAGTCGCATCTCTTTTCAGGCTGTGGCCCTGAGCCCTCGGGCCTTAACAATGGCTTGGCTGAGAGCAACAGACTGCTGAACACTCATTGTCTCCCTGAATTTTGTTGCGCGTACTTTTTTCTTTTCTGCGAAAAGAAAAGGGACCATTCTTCCCAGAATCCAGCACATTTTTCTCCTCCGCACAGTCCCCCGGCAACCTTGAAGTTCGCAGCAGTTTTGAAACCGGCTTTGCCTCCTCGCTCTGCCCTTGTGGGGCCAAGGCTTGCTTTCTCAGGGAGAATAGGTTAAATAAAAATTCCTGTAGCAGTCCATTCTTCCCACTAAAAATAATGATAAATGTCATCTGTCGAGGGCCTTTTTATATGCCAGATACCAAGCTAGCGTGTTTCTCTTTTAAATTAAAAACATTAAACTTTTCATTCTGAAGGAAGTTAGATTTACGGCAGAGGTGCAAAAATGAGTACAGAATTCTCCTGCACGTCTCACCCGGTAGCCATAGGGTCATGATCAAAGACCTCAGGTCGAGATCTGCATATTGCTATTTAAAAATGTGTATTTACTTTGAGAGAGAGAGAAAGAGGAAGAGAGAGAGAGAGCGAGCAGGGAAGGGACAGAGAGAGAGGGAGACACAGAATAGGAAGCAGGCTCCAGGCTCTGAGCGGTCAGCACAGAGCCCGACGCGGGGCTCGAACCCACGAACCGTGAGATCATGACCAGGCACCCCATCCACATGTTCCTGTTGATGGATGTGCAGACCTCACGCATTCCAAGCCTACTCATCTCCCTGTGTCTCTGGTCCCGAGTCCGGTTCTGGACCACCGACTGCATTTTGTTGCCATGTCGCTGTCTTCGTTAACCTGGAACTGTCCCTCAGTCTTCGACTGTTTTTCACGAGCTTGATACTTTTGAAGAGTCCTGGTCGGTTATTTTGCAGAATACCCCTAAGTGTAGGTGTGTCTGATGTTCTCTGATGATTAGATTAAAGTTCGGCATGGTTTGCAGACACATCACAGAAGTGATTCAGTGTTGTCCTCAGCATCAAGGGTCCCCCAAGGTCCATAAGGTGATGGACATGAGGCGGTGTCTGTTAGGTATCTCGACCAGAAAGTTGCTATTATTTTTCCTTTATCATCAGTGAAGGTCTTATGGCACCAGATTTTGAGACTGTGTAAATATGTTGCTTCTTACCAATCTCTCACCCACTAATTTTAGCATCCGTTGAGGATTCTTGATCAAAACAATTTTTACTGTGCTGGTTGCCAAAAGGTGACTTTAAAAAGTTTCACGCTACTGTTTGTCCATTTCTAAGTTGGGATTCATCTTCAGGGAAGAGCTTTCCCTTCCCCTCCATTTGTTTATTTATTGAAGCTTTTATATCAGTGTGGGCTGTGGCTAGAGTGCATCCTTATTATGTATCTCACTGTTTCGTTTGTCTCAGATTTGGCCATCAGGACAAAGCTCAAGGTGGCTCCTGTGTCCATGCAGAGTCCCCACAGGATGATCTGGGCTCATCTTGTACTTCCCTGGTACTAGTCCTGAGATCAGCCATTTCTCCACGCTGATTCCTTTTACTGGAGGATGGTATGTAGAAACCAAAATTTGTGTTCCAGGAGCACTCCCTGCCACTGGGTATCACTGTCTCCAGGCCTTTTCCACGGACAACACAGAGCTAGCTTTTATGGACATCGCCTTATTTCCTCTTCTCAGCAACTCTGGGGAAGAAATCGTTGTGGGCTGGTCATCTTACAGACAGCGGAAGTGAGAAAAGTTAGCATGAATTAGGTGAGGTTTCGCAGCTATAACGTGGAGGGATTTGAGCTCTAACTCAGCTGCATTGGCTTGGGAACGCAGTGCCCTTCCTTCTGTGTGGTGCTACCTCCGAGGGCGTGAGGGCTGAGCCTGTCCTCTCCAGCTGGCAGCACGGGCCCATGCTCCTCCTTCATGCTCCCCACTGGATTTATCTCCATTTGACCCAATGGGGCCGGTGAGCTACCTCTCCCTGCAGTTGTCTTCCTTATCCACTGAAGACAATGCAGTCCACGTTTTGGAATCTCATCTTGGACCTGTGCTCATGTTGAAAACCCCACCACCCCCCGCACCCCACCCCCCAGAGTACGGTAAGTGTAAACGTCAAAAAAATTATACTCTTGAGTTAAGTGCCCATTCATAATTAATTCAAGGGACCCTGAGGACTAAGGGCCAGGGTTTCAATTAGACAGTGGTGCGGCTGAACGTTGATTCCGTACACATGGTGATATTCAGCGCAGTTGGCGGGCAAGCGTGTGATGCAGTTAGTGAGCATACAACACGGGCGGTAAGTATACCACACAGGTGATGCGTGTGCAATATAGCTGATGACTTGTGACACCACTGGTGAGTGTGCAATATCGTTGGTTGAGTGTGCAACACAGATGGTGAGTATGTGACACCACTGGTAAGTGGGCGATACAGCTGGGGAGAGTTTCGGAGTCTGAAAGAGGGGCACTGCTTTGAGACTATCCACACAGCCCAAGGAGGAGATGCTGAGAGACTGTGGACGTGGGGAGGGGTGCAGAGGAGGCACCGATTGGGAGACATTGGGGCAACAGCACAAGGAAGGTCAAAACTGGTCATGAGGCAGGTGGTCACCTCCCACTCCACCTCCCAAGGGGTTACATTTATGGATTCTGGGGGTACATTCCTGTGCTTCCCGAGGCTAAAGGAAACATTTTTCTTCTCTGATCTCTCCTCAACAGGAGAAAGGCTGTTCCTCAGTCAGCAGTAGAAATCCCTTGTGTCTTAGTTGCTTAGTTGTTTAATTGAGCCTAATCACTTAAAACGATGAATCTCTTTTTACCCTGAGGGGCATCAGAGGTGGCCAAGCCCTCTGCCCACTGGTGGAGGATCCATGGCAAGACCATCTGAATGAAGATTCAGCATTCTGGTCCATTCTATGGGGACCCTCTAGAGGGAAGTAAGAGTCTCTACAGAGTAGCAAGACGTCAAGAAAAGATTGGTTTATGGGCCTTTGTTGGAGGTGGGGGAGTAACAGGGTCAAGACTAAGTGGCTGCACTCCAAGATGACAGCCAAGATCCAGATCCAATGCGCATAACCTCGATCTTTCCACAGCACTCCAAGACAGGGTGGCACATCCCAACCCAGAACTGGAGCAAAGGGAGAACAGGCAATGGGGAGAATGGCTCAATGAGCAGAAAGGACTCTGCCAAGGCTGATTTGGCTCTCAGCCTCCACTCCTCTCCCTCCCTCTGAAGGGAGACGCACATAATCTCCCTGGGTCTCAGTCTCAATCTCTCCGCAGGGCTGTAGTCAAGCTTCATCTAAATTGGTGACATTTCAGAAAATCTAGCTCAGCCCATGGACAACTTTGACGAAACATTCCAACAAATGAGATTGTCCTTAATTTGGAGGCTAGCCCTCACCGTATAGGCCTCCTTGTCGGGGGAATAGACCCCTGTCTCATCTGGTAGACTTGAGTCTATGCTCTGGTCACTAGATACATCTTGAAATATTGAATGATTAAAGCCCACAAAACAGGGACCATCTCTTCTTGTCTGCACTATGTCCCTAGAGCCACACTGGAAAGGGCATTTCTGCCGAGCCGGACCAGGAGACTCTTGTGATGCGCCCCTTGTACCTCTAACATGTTGTGATTCAAAGCAGACAGCAATGGCATAATGACGACAGCACAGAGCTTTGGGTCATATACAACTGGGCTTGCAAGTTGTAATTTAATTGTATTCCTCATTTTATCATTTTCTACTTTTGTGATCGGAGAAAATCCTCATCTGTTAAATTGCCGCATGACAGGGAGACCCTGGCCCAGACTTGGGATGTTTTTCTCATTTGGATTTAAAAATGGCATGAAAATTTATCATTTGAACTACTTTTCTCACGTACGAGGCTCAAGGGAAGGAGTTATTTTTACGAAGTCAGAGGTGGCAACCTGACATAGGCTTCCTAGAGCCCACTTCCTGGCCCTCTGACAACACGCTGGCATTTTGGGGTCAGCTGGTCCCCAACTCTGCATGAGAAATAAGCCAGCATGGCCCTCGTCCCTCTTCCTGAGGGGCAAGGAGTGCTCTTGAACTTCAGGGACACATGGAGTTTTTCACAAAGGTGTTGGAGACCCGCTGGAGGGGCATTCACACTTACCTGCCCTGGATTATTTTTAGGATGTTTTGGTGCTGGAGGTCGCATAAAAGTGTTACTTTTCTGACAGTGAATTTCACATTTCAGCACATTAAAATTTCAAAAAAGAAAGAATTGGCTTTTAACTTTTTCCCTTAGCAACTTCTGTAGCCATCACTGTAGTTTGCTGGGAACCATGTTTATACCCGCAAAGCAAAGTGATTGGGGCCTGGGGTCAGACAGCATCGAACAGTACCGCCAAGGACGCTAAGGGCAAGGGGCAAACACTACCGGTCTGGAGGGAGTTCCTCGAGCCTCCAAGACTCATGTTGGCCTCGGTCAGCTCCAGGATCTCAGGATGTCTGGAGCTGGCTGCAAATCCCCTTCTGTTTCTATTTGGAAAGAGACACTTTGCAAAGTAACCTGGACATTTTGTGCTGCGTTTCTTCAACTGAACACTATTAAAGGTAAGACACAGATATGTTCACCGACTCTAGTGATTCAGGTGCAAAAGAAAAGCATTTTATTCAATTCAAGCCTCTGAAGCTTCAGAAAAGTTAAAGATTCAGTGTTTAATGTCATCTCTAATATTAGATTAAAATGTAAATACTGGGCCTTAAGGAGGGGACTTGTTGGGATGAGCACTGGGGGTCACACGTAAGAAATAAATCACTGGGTTCTACTCCTGGACCCAAGACTACACTGTGTGTTAACTAACTTGAATTTGAATTAAAAAAAAAATAATAATAAAATAAAATGATGGTAGTGGGAAAAAAAAGAAAAATAAAAAAACCCATAAAAACTATGTGTTGGGACCATTGAAAGCACTTTCCACGCTTTTTTGTTTCTTTTTGTAACTTCTGTCAACCTTCACCCATTCCTCCCACCACCCCTTACACCTGCCTCTAGCGACCACCAACTTATCTGTGAGTCTTGATCTCTGTTTGTAGAGTCCACATGTGCGTGACATCATATGGGATTTGTCTTTCTCGGTCTGATTTCATTCCGGATGATGTCCTCAAAGCATCCTTGTTGTTGCCAAAGGCAGGACATCCTCCTTCGTCCTGGCTGAATGATATTCCAGGGTGTGTGTGCGCATGTGTGTGCATCTCGCAATTTCTTTGTCCGTCGGTCCCTCTATGGCACCTGGATGGTTTCCTCTTCCTGGCTGGTATCAGCAAGTTCTGCAATGAAAGAGCGGGCACAGAAATCTTTTCGAGAGTAGTAGTGATTTCATGTCCTTTGCATAAACACCCGGAAGCGGAGTCACCGGGCTGGGAAAGGCTCGCAGTCCCCCTTTACACCACTGACAAAGCAGATGTCAACAGTATTTTCATTTCATGATGAGGAAACAGAGACGTACAGATGCAAAACAATGAGCCCCAAAGCCACATGGTTATGAAGAAGTAAAGCCTCTTAAGATATAAAACCTGTGTCTTCTGAGTGGCAACCTGCTCACATCAATATTTGACTGATGCTTTAGTTCTGAGAGTTCTGATTAGACTCTAGCTTCTTCCTTCCTCCCTCCCTCCCTCCCTCCCTCTTTCTTTCCATCTTTTCTTTCTTTCTTCCTTCCTTTTTCTTTTCTTTCTTTTCTTTCTTTCTTTCTTTCTTTCTTTCTTTCTTTCTTTCTTCCTTTCTTTTTCTTTTCCTTCTTTATTCCTTTCTTTCTTTTTCTTTTCTTTCTTTATTCCTTCCTTTCTTTTTCTTTTCTTTCTTTCTTTCTTTCCTTGCTTTCTTTCTTTTCTTTCTTTTCTTTCTTTCTTTCTTTCTTTCTTTCTTTCTTTCTTTCTTTCTTTCTTTTGTAGGCTTCACAGCCAGGGCAGAGCTTAAAGCTAGGGCCTTGAACTCACAGCCCTGAGATCAAGGCCTGAGCTGAGATCAAGAGTTGGACACTTAACCAATGAAGTCACCCAGATGCCCTGACTCTAGTGATTTGATAGACACGTTTGTTATTGTGTTTCCCTATTTTTGACAGCTAGTGCATAATGACTTACTTTTTTTTTTAATGTTGATTTATTTTTAAGAGAAAGAGAGAGAGGGAGAGTAAGTGGTGGTGGGGAGGGGCAGAGAGAGGGAGACACAGAATCTGAAGCAGGCCCCAGGCCCTGAGCTGTCAGCACAGAGCCTGATGTCAGGCTCGAACTCACAAACAGCGAGATCATGACCTGAGCTGAAGTCGGAAGCTTAACCATCTGAGCCATGCAGGTGCCCCGACTCTAGCTATTTGCTGGACACGTTTGTTATTGTGGCTCCCTATTGTTGCCCACTGTGACTTACCCTATGGGCCACAGTTAGCGCATAACGACTTTAACAGCGAATCCATGGGCCTCAGAGGACCTGCAGCCAGGCCCCTGGACATTGACTGTTTCACCAGCAACCCTTAGCCATGTAACTCAGGATGGGGACGATAGTACCATCATTTTGGGTTAGTTTGACATTCAATAAATCAGCTTAAGTTCTTTGTCTATCTCCTGGTGTCCCTTCTTGTGAGTTTTCAAGGATAACGGTCACGATTTTGGCTGGCAAAGGCATAGTGCTCCAATCCTTCTCAGCGATACTTCAGCCCGACTTTGAAAAATTTGGAATCTCCTGGGCCAACGAAGGCCAAACGTGTATGCCCAAAGGGTGTCGTTATGACAGCTTGACCTTGGGAGAGTTACTAAACTCACAAGTTGAGTTTATGTTGATCACTTGGGGCTTGAGAGAGGGACCTGAAATTTTGGATGTTGGGTTATACATGCACACTGAAACTTAGGGGGCTCTTGAGGCCCAGTGTGCTGCAACACGGGGAAGAAAATAAGGATGTGACATTCTGTGAGATGACCTTCTCCTTGCGGGGACAGTGATGTGGCTGAAACTGTGACGTTCTGGGAATGGAAGGGCAGAATAAGGGGCGGGCATTTTCAGTTTCCTTCTACCAAATTATGTAAGTTCACCTTCTCGTATAAGGGAGCCCCGTATTTAACTACAGCTGTAAAAAATGGGAGACAGATAATGAAACATTCAACCTAAATGCCAATCATTTGAACATTTTATTTTACTGAACGTATCTTTACAATATAAATGCTCATTAAACTCACACACACGTGCAGCTTGCCATCTTACTACCAATTTTCATTTTTCTGTATTTTTTACATTCATTCCAGAAATATTAAGTATCTTCTGTAATACAAGCACTTGGCCTAGGCATTTGGTTTTAACCCATGAGTGTGCAGATTCCAAACAGATGTTTCTGTTATCTATATATCTTAATCATTCAATATCGTTTGTAAGAATTTGACTGTATGTCCACAGTGTCTGTATATTACATTTTTATTTTTATTATTATTTTTTTTTACATTTATTTATTTTTGATAGACTGAGAGAGACAGAGCACATATGGGGGAGGGGCAGAGAGAGGGAGACACAGAATCCGAAGCAGGCTCCAGGCTCCGAGCTGTCAGCACAGAGCCCGACGCGGGGCTCGAACCCACAAACCGCGAGATCATGACCTGAAGTCGGACACTTAACCGACTGAGCCACCCAGGCGCCCCTGTATATTACATTTTTAATGTAGCCTGACACTCACCGTGATCTGTCTAAACAATTCTACTATCACGTATACAGACAGTTTTCCTAAACCCCATGGTCCTGCATCCATGGTCATAGGCCCATGTACCTAAACACCCATGGTCATGCTCATTGGATTTAAGCATTCATCCTGAATATTTCTGATGATGTGGATCCTTCCCTCACCATGAAGGTAGTTTGTTTCCCAAGGAGTCTTTTTGAGACATGCATTGTATTCCACAGACATCCCCGATCGGCATCAATGTGCCTCCCCAGGTGCTCAGTGCTGGGAGACGGGGAGGGTAGGAGGGCCAGTCGCAAATTCTGTGGATGCTGGGAGTGGTCCACGGTGCTGAGAGTGAGACGGGGAGGCGTCCCTGAGAGAGTAGATTCAGGCAGTACGTTAGCCCTGGATGCTGGATCTTACTTCCCCGAATTCATTCTGGGGCGAACAAAATGGGGGAAATGGGGAAAGGGGCGACAACACTTAGAACTTGGCAATGTAAATGTTAACTAAACTCGTAGATGACACACGGTATGGCTGTTTGCTGCTTTTTTAAAAAAGCTTTTGTCCTATTATTCTACAACAAAAGTGCTTCAGAGCACAATTTTGCTGGATACTTTATTGGTTGAGTTAACACAACAAATACCATAAATCCAGTAATTACTAATTGTCTCCTCCATTATCAAGGAAGAAATGAATCATAAACCTTTTATTACTTTAACAGTGGACTACAGGAAGGATTAATCTCCCAGAGAGGCATTCTTCATCTTTACCTGGTGCCGGCTCCCGCCCTGCACTCACCCCCACCTTCCTGGGCTTCCTGCTTAATGCTCTGCAGTGGCCTCTGTTAGGATCAGGGTGTCTTGAACTTATCAGCCAGCTTTGGCAACTGGTGATAAATCTCCGCAGCCTTCCGTGACTTAGCGATGACTCTCTTTCCCTCATCGGCAAGAGGATAAAACAGAGACCTCGGGAACGCAGAGTCCTTTCACAGGTGCAACCTGCCTCGCGGGGTGCTGGGAGTGTGGGCTGCGGCTCTGGGCACACACGGCCAAGAGCAAGGCTTTAGAAACAGTAGTGTGCGGCTGGCAAGCTGTGCTCGAAAAGGATGGCTCTTCCCTAGCCCGCTACAGCACCGACCTGAGTATTGATTTTTGATGTATGATGTCTTGGGTTTGTTATCTCTTACGGGTTAACTTAAACAGCCAAATACCAAGAGCCTGTATGAAGTCCAATGGTATCTATCGGATAGCAAGTGATCTCAGTTCTTCCTCTAAGAGGCTCTGGAGGGCTCTGGGGATGTTTCTTCACAGTTCTGCTCTACCCTAGCCTTTGCTTACTCATCCCGGATGCCTGGTAGGAGGTAAGGGCTAGGATGCCTAGGAGGTAAGGGCTCACCTCACCTTTGATGAACAATTACTACTTGCATAGGTTAATTCAGCACCTATCTTTGAGCATCACCTCTATGCCTGCTCCTTGCCTTGATCCATGGGACACATCAATGAACAGAACAGACAGAAGCTTCTGTTTCTTGTTGCTAACGTGCTAATGGAGGGGGGCAGACAGCGAACAATAGACCTAATAAGGGAATAAATGATGTCGTATGTTGGGAGGCGATAAGAGTTGTAATACAAACCTAGAGCGGCACTGGGGTTTTGGAAGTGGGGGTGTATGGAGGTTGTAATTTCAGGCTGGGAGGTCCAGGAAGCCTCATGAAGGAGACCTTTGCCAGCTGCCTATCAGGCACCTGCTGGGCACTCCCGACAGCGCTATCAAATGTCTATTTTTAAACCACATTTTACAGGAGTAGAAGCTGAGACTCAAAAAATTTCAGTAATGTGCCTGATGTAACGAGCGAGTGGCAGCACCTTGTATTGAATACGACCAAGTACTCAAACCTGTGTTCTTAACTGCTGCTTTGAATTGCTACCAAATGAATTTAATGTATAGTCTACATATTGTACGTGATAGGTACTTAGGAGTTGAACAGGTGTAAAAAAGTGCTCACTTGGCCTCAAAGAGGTTAAAGTCTTAGTAATTATTATTTTTTGTTAATGACCTGCGTGCCCATAGCTGTTCTGGGACAGAAATTTATTAAGGGAGAAGTAAAAGGCAATTAGAACAGCTACCAGAAGGGAGCTGATGTGTAATTACTACTTCAGCTCTTCTCTGACCCGGTACAAATTTTGGGGGGATAGGACACAGTGTCTACCATAGTTACCGTTTCGTGCCAGGGTCCCCATCACTGTCCTGGAGGTCCTATGTATTTGCCGAAAAAATTTAACACTGAAAATGCACCTGGAAATCCACGATACACGTCAATGCTCTGAAAGCTCTCTGGCTGCCAGCAGGAAGAAATGGACTTATCTTTGTTTAAGTCAACATTTCCAAAACTTTTGGGAGAGAACGCTTTATTGCATGAGTTCATTGCAAAATGAATACTTTACAAGGGTAAGTGTAGGGAAATATCGCTCTAGAGAAATGGGCATTTCCATACTTAGACTTTTGAAAAGAAATACATTCAAGTTCCCATTGACCCTATCATGTCTTACATTTACATAAATGCATCATTAGCATAAGAAGGCTCTGAGAATCTGGGGTACATTTGGACTCAGAAACCTGGGGTTAAATCTTGACTTTCTCGTTTCCACTCTTGTGACCTTGGGCTTGTCACTGAGCTTTTCCTGAGATCCAGATTTCTTACCTATAAAATTTTGAGTACCAGAATGGATAAGATGCTTCTCAAAAAGGATTTTACGCAGAGAAGCCCTCAATAAATAAGTTTTGCATGTGAATTTATGATATCCCTCGGCTTAGAAAATCATCAATGACATTCAAGAATGTAACTTTTCAATGTTCTGCATCAAGGGCACTGGAAGAAAAGATTTTTGTAATGTCTGAAGGAGTAACTTCCTAGTCCCAACAAGAAGGAAAATGTTGAGGATGTAGAAGTCTGTGTCCCTGAAGGCTGTCTTCCTATCTGTTACTCAGGATAACATCTCAGCTTCCCCCCAAAATGAGCCAATAACCCCAAGGGGAGATGGGAAAACACACACACATAAGATTATTGAAACCCTCTTAGGATATGGCAGACGGCAGATTATGGGTCCATTTACAAACATGGTAAATCCTGGCTTCATGCTATTGTTTCAGACTTTATATCAGAACAGACACAGAAGAAAATACACGTATTTATGTCTTTGGCTCCGTTGTGGTTTTGATTTTCCCTTTGCATTACAGAGCCAGGTGATTTTTTTCTCCCAGCATTCTTTTCTGTAGGGAGAATGTCCCTGATCTTGGAAAAGAATGTAAATTATTTCTGATATTGTCACTAGAGAGGTTAGGTAATGTCTTCGTCCACCTGTGATGCTGTAACAAAATGGCCTAGACTAAATGGCTTATAAACAATAGGAATTTATCTCACGTAGTTCTGGAGGCTGAAAGTGTGAAATCAAGGTGATGGCCAATTTAGTGTCTGCTGAGATCCTGCTTCCTGGTTCACAGACTATCATCCTCTGCTGTGTCCTCACGTGGAAGAAAGGACAAGGGGGGGTCTCTAGTGTCTCTTGGATAAGAAATAAGTGTCTCTTTGATCCTCTTTGTGAGGGCCCTAACCTCATAACCTAGTCATCTCTCAAAGGCCCCACCTTCTAAAACTATTACACTAGGGCTTTGGACCCAGCATATGTACTTTGGGAAGACACGAGCAATCAGTCTACAGCAGGCAATACAAGTTTTCCGCCTGTCGAAATGCAGACGTGTCAGCCATCTTCAAATACCTTCTGATCCTGTGCTTTTCGAATATAGTACCAGAACGTGGATTGAGACAGGAAACGATGGTTTGACCCTGACGTCCTTTGTCATGTTCTCTCTGAAGGGATTTCAAATGGACAGGTTGGAACCATTCAAAAGATGGGAAAGGCGGTATGTCCCAAACTCATCCTCAGGCAAACTTTTACACAACACCCGTTTTGCTTCTGTTGACCTTTGTCATGGTGGCTCCTTGGGCTTGCTGCGCACTCAGCCATTTCTGCCCTCAGGCTCTGAGAGATCCCCTTCCTGTTTGTATCCCTCTTCCTCGGAAGGGTGCTCACCCCAATCTGAGATCCAACTGTCTACCAGCTCTGGGCCTTGAGCAAACGGCTTAGACTCGTTGTGCCTTGGCTTTTCCTTGGCGGCCCAAACCAGAATGATGCCAGCAGCTTCCACATGGAGGTGTGGTAGAAATTAAATGCAACAGTGCGTCAAATGTTAGAGGAACCGCTTGCTGTGGCTCTGGGAAAGGGAAGGTCCATTCCTGTTGTGAGCGAGCCTCAAAACTGTTCCACATCCCGCTATGGACACAGCAAATTGGTGGTCTGGGGATTTGAGTTTCAAAAAATGCATTCCCCTTGGGTGTTCAGAAACAGATGAGGGAAGATCCACCTCACCATGTGGTATCTACATGGCCGGGGGTGGGGGGCTGGGGACTGGACAGTAGAGTGAGCCCTATGGCAGGGCAGTGGTTCATAAGCAACATGGTGATAAAGGCCTATCGACTGTCACAGCTGCACCCAAAAAAAAAAAAAGTTAATTAAAGGATTTTTTTTTGCCTTAGAATCAAAGAGGCCATGGATGAAGAAATCTGCAGAAATTATCGAAGGCCGCTTCAACCTTAGCATTTATTATTCAACACCTCACTCATTGCCCTGATTATAAATATTTAATCACTCAACAACTGTAAGTGGTTGAGTCTGCCAGGAGGACCCGTGAGCATTAAGGGGAAGAAAGCAGGGGCCGGGTGGGTGGGTCAGAGGAAGGGAGAGAGGGATGTGAAGACACAGACTCACCAAGCCGTGTCCAGGTGATGTAGAGCCACGGGAGGGGGTGCGAAGGGCGTTGCCAAAGTGGGTCTTTGAAAGCAGATCACCAAGTGAGCGAGCACTCTTCATTTTGCACGTAGCTGGGGTTCCAAGCCCCCTCCACCCCGCACTGCTTCCTGACCACTGTCGAGGGGGCCCTTGGAAAACCGGCAAAGCATGTTCTTAAGGAGAGCAGAACCCCCAGGGGTGCCAGATGCCGTCCTTGTCGACGTCTTTTGTCTGGCCTTCTCTCTCTGCCACACACACGCACACACACACACACACACACACACCCAGAATGCTTGGCAAGCCTGGGGTCTATCAATAATGCATGTGCAGCATCGTATCCACCCCAGGCCAGGAAAGGGAATGGGGGGGGGGGGCGGAGCTTGTGTTACTTCCAGGCCTTGCCAAGGTCACGTCTGCGATTGGCAGGTGGAAAGGAGATCGTTGAGTGCAAATGGGTACAAGTGTGCCCAGATAGCTAAGTGTCACATGCTCGGAGACAAACAACACTCATCAAGGTCTTGTGGGTGGAATTGTGTCCCCTTACAAATCCATACACGGAGGTCCTAACCCTTTGCACCTCAGAACCTGACTTTGTTTGGAAGTAGGGTCCTTGCAGGCGTAATTAGTTAAGTTGGGATGAGTCCTCCCGGAGTGAAGTGGGCCCTCATCTAATATGACTGGTGTCCTTATAAGAGGGAGACATTTGGGCACAGAGAAGCATGCGGGGATAAGGCATAAAAATGAAGGAGGAGATCAGAGTAAGGTTTCTGCAGGCCGAGGAACGCTGCAGGTTGCTAGCGAACCACCAGAACCTAGGGAGGCAGGCTTGAAAAGATTCTCCCCCAGGACCGCCCCCCCCCCAGGAGGAATCCCCGGGGACACCTTGATTTCTAACTTCTGGCCCCCAGAGCTGTAAGACCCTGCATTTCTGTTTAATGCATTCCGTCTGTGGGACTCTGTTATGACGGCTTTAGCAGACGAAGACACCACGACAAGAGTTCTTAAGGGGAGTTACTCCCCAGAATCGTGGCAGCACCGCTGTGGAAAACGGTACACTTCTAGATGTCTGCCTCTGATTCCCTCACCTCGCTGGTTCTGTACCTCAGGACTTTATTAGGCTAACAAAATGTTATGCCTGAACCACATAGGGGAGTGCTGTATTAGAGTTGCCCAGAGAAACAGAACCAATACGGACAGGACCAATATGCACACACACACACACACACACACACTGACACATACTATATTATATATGCTAATAAAATAATTACAATTATATATTATATAATTTTTATATGCGTGTCTATATGCAGAATTGGCTTACATGATTATGGAGGTGGGTGAGTCTTGAGATCTGCAGGGTAAGACCCAAGTTAGAAACCCAGGAAAGCAGATGGGGCTAACAACCAGAAGAGTCAGTATCAACGTTCCTGTGCAAAGCCAGAAGGTTTGCGACACAGGAAGAACTGAATGTTTCACTTTGAATCTAAAGGCAGGAAAAAGAAAATCAATGTCCCAGCTCAAAGGTAGGAGGAATCCTCTTTTATTTGGGGTAGGTTCAAACTTTTTGTTCTGGGCAGACCTTCAACTGATTGGACACGGCCCACCCACAGTCGAGAGGGCATGTTGCTTTAGTCAGTCTACCAGTTTAAATATGAATCTCATCTGGGGCGCCTGGGTGGCTCAGTCGGCTAAGCATCTGACTTCAGCTCAGGTCATGATCTCATAGTTCGTGAGTTTGAGCCCCGCATCGGGGTATGTACTGACAGCTCAGAGCCTGGAACCTGCTTTGGATTCTGTTTCTCTCTCTCTCTCTGCCCCTCCCCTGCTTGCACTCTATCTCTAGCTCTGTCTCCCTCTTTCAAAAAATAAATAATAAACATTAAAAAAAATAAAAAAAAAATAAAAAAATGTTAATTTCATCCAAAAACACCCTCCCAGGAACACCCAGTATAAAATGTGCCCAAATACCTGGGTGCTGTGGCTCAGTCAAGCTGACACCTAAAATTAACCATCATAAACATTTTCTACTATGGGAGGCTTTATCATTGTTATGCACATATGCTATAAAGCAAAATGCAGTCACTAGGCGAATGAGTAAACAAAATATGGTATATCCATATAATGGAACAGAATTTGGAAATTCTGACACATTACAACATGGATGAGCCTTGAGGATATTAGGCTAAGTGACATAAGCTAGTCACATAAAGACAAAGACCATATGATTTCATGTATATGTCATTTACATGAGGTCCTTAGGGGGGTCAGATTCATAGGGACGGAAAGAATTCTGGGTGCCTAGGGTGGTAGGGAAGGTGAATGGGGACTTAGTGTTTAATGGGGACAGAGTTTCAATATAGCAGGATGAAGAGTTGTGTGTGTGGACTCGTGACAGTCGTCCCACGACATGTATGTGCTTAGTGTCACTGAGTTGTGTGCTTAAAAATGGTAAAGGTGGCAAATTGAAATTTCACCAGTATTTTGCCACAGTTGAAAAATACAAACAAGAGAAAGGCTATTGCGTACCTTGCTGAACAGTTTGAAAAGTCTGCAGAACCAGGTTCCATGACAAGTTCCCTGTACTGTCCTGATGGGTAAAGGTCCTTGCCAGCTCTGGAGGCATGCTGCATGGTGACCAGGAATCTAGCCCCGTGGCATTTGCTAGTACAGCCCCCAAGAGGTCCCTTCCCCAGCAGACAGCCACCCTTGGAACAGCGGTCTTTCCCGGGAAGCCTAGTCCCGGCCAGCAGCCTTGCAAGCAAAATGTGGTGGGTACAATGCTGTCTTCTGCAAGTGTCTTAGTTCCATCTCAGCATCTGTGTTAGTTAGGGTTCCCCAGAGAAACAGAACCATTAGCTTTCTTGTATAAAAGGATATTTATTATGAGAAATTTGCTTATGCAACGAAGGTAGCTAAGAAGCCCCACGATCTTCTGTCTATAAGCCGGAGACCCAGGAAAGCTGGTGGTTTGAGGCAGTGTGGGTCCAAGGCTTGAGACTCAGGAGCGCTAAGGGCGAGAGAAGTTCAAAACCTCAGCTCAAATCATCAGACAGCAAAAGAGAGAATTCTTTCTCCCTCCACCGTTTTGATCTATTCAAGCCCTCAACAGATTGGGTGAGGCCCACCCACACTGAGGAGGGCGAGAGGTCTAGCTGGTCCACTGATTCAAATTGCAATTTCCTATGGAAACGCAGAGACGCACCCAGAAATAATGTGTAGACAAATACCTGAGCATCCTGTCATCCGGTGGAGTTGATACATAAAATCAGCCATCACTATACCCCATGGATACATCAGGAGGAACCCAGGGCAGCAAACGCCGAGAAGTGAATATACTGAGTTCTCCCATCGGCAAAAGGGTAGGAGGCGTCCAGAGATAACTCTCCAAATGTCAAGCGTGTCTAAAAGGCACTGAACACTTCCCCCACGTGCTGGTTAACAGGTGGCCATCACAGCGCCCGACACGGAGAAACCCAGCAATGTATGACAGCAATTGCTTTCATCGTTGCTGCCGTAATGTTATGATCGCTTTTATTACCAGTGTAATATAGTCTATTCTAGTAGATCTTAATAGTTGTTAATAAAATATTAATGCATTTTATTTATTTTTTCATATATTTCACTACAAAAACAAGGGATGTGCTGCTTCTCCTCACGTGCAATTGTTAGTGTAACGGTTGACCTCCCGGGACAGCAACCTTTTGCCTATGATATAACATGGGTTTCAGGAGGCCTGAGCGGAAGCCGCAAAAGGTCTGCCGCTGGGGCTTCCTGGAGATCACCATAGATGCCAAATGAAGGGAAATTGGCTTCTTGTGAGTATAAATGGCATATCGCTATCAGAGGGGATCAGAAGCACCCTGTGCAGCGGTCTCCTTGAGCGCCAAAGGGCTTCCGTTTCTCGCCCAAGTCGTGGTCTTTCTCATCAGCGCCTTATGTTTCTTATTTCCATGATCACACTTGATGGACCCTACAGGATTTCCCTCCTCTCCCTCCTCAAAGCTCTTCTCTTTCTTCCCTGCCCTCTGCCGGTCTCCCGCGGCCTCCACTCCAATGTCTTGTTGGCATTCCCCCCACCCCCACCACCGCCATGTTGTTTCAGGCTCACATGTACAGCTGAGCCATTTCTACATTTTCCAAAACTGTTGATCACGTCAGAAGCCATGGGTGTTGCGTCATCAGGTAATTATCTCATACAGTCACCACTTCCTGTCTTCTGCCCCTGTCGTCACTGGGGACACTCACCAGCTTTTTGTCCATGTGAACGCAGGTGTCAGAGGCATCGATCTGCTGACGTTCACGGGTTAAAATTGTACACCGGCTGGACCTTGGGTGTGTACTGAAAGGGGACAACAAGGAGGTTTGCTTCCCTTTGATAAATAAGAGCCCTGCGTTTTCTCTTGGAGCATCAGCTCTGTTTGCTGATTGGGTTCTCTCTGAAGGGGAGCCCCAGGGCTCATGTGTTGCCGCAACGGTCTGGTTTTGATCTTCTCTAACGGATGAGAAGAGCCATTTCTTGATGGGGGTCTGAGCTAGAAAGAGTTTCCGTCTTTCACTGTTTTAGCTACTACCGCACTTCACACGCGTGTACCTATAGACTGTTAGCATCCCTGTCCTTTTGGGAGTCACGTTCAAAAGTGGGACTTCTACTGAGGGTTACTGTTTCCTTCCTTATGTACATGCAAAGAAAAAAAAAGTCCATTCGAAATAATGTGGGTTAGCCCCTTATTTATTTTTAAAATCAAACACTTGCATAGGACTTATTTTGGGCCAGGCATTGTATTAAGCACATTACACATATCAATGCGTTTTATATTCGTACCCACAATCCAATCAGTTATAAACGATCGTTGCCTGCCTTTTACAGGTGAGGATGTTGGGGTACAGAGAGTTTAAGGAAATTTGCCCCAGGCTACGTAGGACGTTTGGGTCTGCAGCTGGGGTCTGAGTGCACAAGTTAGTCCCAGAGTCCAAGAGCTTCCTGGACACAGAGAGCAGGGTCCCGGTGGGAATTTTTGGATGGACAAACATGGGAGGCTGACATCTAAATGGCATTTGAATGGATCATGAGGAGAGAGAGGAGCTTGCATGCACACACACTGCTATGGGGGGTGGGGTTCCAGATAGAGGGACCAGATGTGAGAGCACAGACAGAATGGGGGGCTGGTGGGAAGGGGTCCATGTGCAAGGTCAGGACAGAGTTCCATCTTGAACGGACTTTCTTCAGGGCACTAGACACTTGTCTAAAGATCGGAACTACTAATAAAAATAAATACTAGCAGTTGCCTAAAGTTGGCAAGAAGATGTCATTTTGGGATATTCTACTTTTCCTTGATATTTAAGACTCCAGTTAAGACATCTTGTAATGTTTTCCCTCTCAATCCCCAGAAAAGAAATACAGACTTTTAAAAACAATCCCCGAGGCTTCACAGAAATGCTGAAGTATCCACCTGGAAGGGGCATGGAAAATGTAGCCGTCCTATTAAGATACACTGAGGCTCCAAGAAGAGAGGTGTTTGGGTCTGCTTCCCTTCTGCATTGATTGAACAGAATGTCTTTTTGAAGATGGTACTCAAGTGTCATCATACTTCAGGAACAGAAGCCTTTTTAACTTTTTGGAACTCCCTTTTAAGAGATTAGAAGGTCAGCCTTTCTTCCTCCAAATCAAGACTCTGTGAAGGAAGCCAATGCATTTTGGAGAGTTTCCCTAGAAGGCTAGCGAGAGTTCTCTTATCTATCTACCACTGAATATCTTAACTGTATGTGATGCATTTATGGTGAAAAACCCCAGCTCAATGGAATACAATTTTCCTTAGTCTTTCTATCCATGAGGCACATAGTTATTATTTGTGTGGTTGTGTTTTCTCCGTGCACATACACAGAAGATCCCCATAGGAATATTCATAATGTTATTTCCTACGCCTGCTAGGTCTCCCAGAAAACAAAACCATCATTGAAGTAAAAATGTTTAACCAATGGAATGATTACTTATCAAAGTGTAGTCTCACTGAAGCATGCCTCCCACTTAAGCGTTTGACAATGACTAGCCACTGTCCTTGTTGATCAGATTCATACTGACTCACCAACTGAGAAATTCTAGAATAATCTATCAATTCAAAACAAGAAAAAAAAAACACATATTACTTGCAAGTCTTGGAGAAGGATTCCTCAAGTTAATGAAACTGTAGAATTGCCAAAGTCACGTGTGGAATCTGAAGATTAGTCAACAATCCCATTACTGCCTTCTCCCCCTCTAATTTTCCCCATAACTGTCCATTCTGCTATATTTCTTTATGTGTTTTAACCCTACAAATATGAACATCCCAAGGTAGCAGACATGTTTTGTCTTTCTTGGTCTCTCATGCATTCCAAGCACCTAACAGCATGCCCCAGAACATAGTAGATGTGCAATCATTGTTTATTCAATAAATTAATGTCTTCCTTTCCCATTTAGACTATTGCCAAGGGTGAGAGCGAAGTCTATTTGCTGCGGTCTCTGTTTGTACTCACATCTTCACCCCAGCTCACAGGAAAAGGGCTGATACACAATAGTCACTCAACAGATACCCCGTGAATGAGTAACTAAAGACACATGCTTCCAAAGAGTAAGGTTTGAATAAAAAAGTACTAAGAGAAGTCCTTGGCAAAATTGATATAAACCTTAAACATTTTTTTTTAAAGCCCTCTTTATAAACTTCTTTTTTTTAATGTTTATTTATTTTTGAGAGAAAGGGTAGACAGAGCATGAGTGAGGGAGAGGCAAAGAGAGAGACACACACAGAATCTGAAGCGGGCTCCAGGCTCTGAGCTGTCAGCACAGAGCCCGACGCGGGGCTTGAACTCACAAACTGTGAGATCATGACCTGAGCCGAAGTCAGATGCTCAACTGACTGAGCCACCCAGGCACCCCTATAAACTTCTAACAAAAGGTTAAGTACCATGTGAAGCTTACTGGCCTCCTGCTATCAATCAATGTTACATAAAAAAAGCTGCAAAACAAATAAGCTTTGTTTCACTTTTTGTTCACTTACAACCATACATGGGTTTACAATTGTGAACTATTTGTATCATATGTATCACACATAATACGTTCATTTTCATAATGATATTTTCATCTTTCAAGATAAATTGCTAATGGAATCTATTTTGCTCCATTAATAACGCTAAACATTTCATTTTTTGTTTTAAAATAGAGTATTTAAATGGCTTACTTCCAGTTCCCCTCCATCCTGGGACAACCTTGAACTTCTTTTATATCTAACTTCTTTTATATCTAATTTTATATCTTGCATTTGTCATCTGTATTATACCTTAAGCCCATTGCCATATTACTCTATTGAAGCTGTTCACAACCAAAGTTAGCTGGAGACACTTCCGTCTCATGGGTCTTGTCTTGCCTTGTCTTCTTTTTCTTTTCTTTTTTTTTCCTTTTTTCTTTCCTTTCCTTTCCTTTCCTTTCCTTTCCTTTCCTTTCCTTTCCTTTCCTTTCCTTTCCTTTTTCTTTCCTTCCCTTCCTTTCCCTTCCCTTCCTTTTCTCTTCCTTTCCTTTCTTTTATTATTTTATTTTATTTTTATTAAATTTTTATTCAGTTTTGAGATAGAGACAGAGCATGAGCGAGGGAGGAGCAGAGAGAGAGACACAGAATCCAAAGCAGGCTCCAGGCTCTGAGCTGTCAGCATAGAGCCCGATGCGGGACTCCAACCCAGTAACTGCGAGATCATGACCTGAGTTGAAGTCAGACACTCAACCGACTGAGCCGCCCAGGCGCCCCATTGTTATTTTATTTTTTATTTAAGAGAGCAAGAGTAGGGGAGAGGGCCAGAGGGAAAGAGAGCAAGAATCTTAAGCATACTCCACACTCAGTGCAGAGCACGGTGCAGAGCTTAATCCAAAGACCCTGGGATCATGACCTGAGCTGAAATCAAGAGTTGGATGCTCAACCAACTGAGCCACCCAGATGCCCCTCATGGCTCTTTCTTCATCTAGCCTGTATTTAAAAATATTTGTCTTCCAACTTTATGCTCTAAATCACATTGCAATGAGCCTTCTAAGCTCAGAGATTGTTTTTTTCCTCTCTTCCCCATCTTACATGATTTTCTTAAGAGTCAACGAATATGTGTATTTAAGACTCTTAATGCTTTTGCCAAACTCTTGTCCAGGAGGGTGGCACCTAGTATATTGTCATCGCTTGTGTACCAAAGTGTTTGATTCTCTGAGTCCTATTATTTTACGTGTTAATTTCACACGTTTAGCTAGAGGCTCCTTGTTTCAATTTCCCCTTGTTGCTGATGAATGAATTTGATCTTTCCTCCGCCACTGGATGGTTACCCGGTTGAATTTTATCTTGTCAGTAAGGTTCTGCTTACGTAATCGTCTGCATTTGAGGTAATCCGTATTCAAATCCTGACTTTCATACTTAATATCACCTTGACACCAAAAGTCATTCCAGCTCTCTGCTTGTCCATTTCCCATGTATCGAACAGGGAACCAGCTTTAAATAGAAGATCTGGTTCTTTCCTCTGTGTGCTAGACTCTTTGCCCACAGACCTAGAGTCCAAACTTGGTGTGAGGACAGATGTTTTCATGGACTGTCCTCACCCTACATCTCCAGACTAAGTGTCGGAAACTCTCCCTCCACATGATGCATCATTGACGAGCTGTTCTCCATTCTGGCAAGAGGGTGGTTTACTTTTCCATCCCTCACAGCCTCCACACACGCTGCCCCCTTGCTCTGAACCACCCTGCTGTCCTCTCCTTTCTTTGCTTCAATAACTTTTCTTCAATCTTTTTTTAATTATTTAATGTTTATTTATTTTTGAGAGAGAGAGAGAGAGAGAGAGAGAGCATGAGCAGGGGAGGGGCAGAGAAAGAAGGAGACACAGAATCCGAAGCAGGCTCCAGGCCCTGAGCTGCCAGCACAGAGCCTGATGTGGGGCTCAAACCCAGGAACTGTGGGATCACGACCTGAGCCAAAGTCAGATGCTTTACCGGCTGAGCCACCCAGGCGCCCCTCTTTTCTTTATTCTTAAAATTCAAGTGAGGAGTCCCCTCCTCTGGGATGCCTCCTCTGCGTCTCCCATTGGGGGTTATGTCCCTCCTCTGTTCCCAAAGGTCACGCTGTAAAAACTTACGTCCCAGTTGTTACTGTCTTCTGTAGGAATGTATGGCTTCCCTCCCTCGCCACCGTTGGGGAGCTCCTGGAGGCTGAGGTTGCCTCAGGCTCTTAGTCCCACATCTTGGAAGATGGTGTGCAGCACATTTGTAGGAAATAAATAGATTAGTTGAGTCTCTCGTGAGCCTACTCAAGAGGAGATTAAAAGGTAGACAGGACATCCAGCTTTTAAATCCCTGATAAGCAGGAGATTAAGGCACCAGGGAGCGCTTTTTGTCACAGAAGGACCCAAACCATCTACCACCCATGGGTCCACTTTCCTCCCCAGCGAAGGAGCGTTTGTGAGCCCGGTCTCCCAGTGGCCCGTTTTAACCTGGGGAAGCTCCAAGCTGCCAAGAGAAGGCAGGCGCAGAAGCCCGGGACGCAGGTCCTGTCAAGAGAACTAATTACACGGCAACATTCTTTGGCAGCCCCACAGAGAACGTCAGGGCCGTCAAAGGTGTGGACAGAGAGGCACTGCCTACGTGCCCGCGGGGGGGCGGGTGCTTGTCCCCTCAGGATGCCAGGAAGCAGGGAACTGGCAGGATGTACCTCTGCCTTATTTTACTCATTAGACTCATAAACTGGGCCCGTGCACAAATCATCTCTCAGGCACGTCTCATCAGCTAGAGCCGAGGAGCAGGGCTGCGAGGGGGAGAGTCTAGGAGCCATCCCAGAGCCCTTCCTTCGGGGCAAATTCCTTGCGTCAGTTGGAGCTTGGACTTTGCCCCGTGAAACCTGGGCTCCCTTCTGAGGAAGAGAGCCATTTGGGACGCCTCATCCAAGCCCCCGGGGCTCGAAACCTGGAGGCCAGCCTGCGCCAGGGAGTGGCGGAATCGAGCTTCTCCTGCCGACTTGCCAGCGAGATAGCAGATGGGGGGAAGGCCTCGCAGGCCACCCCGCTTTCCCCCCGAGTCCCCGCACCCTACGTTGAGTCGAGCTGAGCGCCCAGCCCAGAGGTCAAGCGCTGCCTCCGGCATCACCCTGCAGGTGGAAGAGAGACCCGGCTGCGCGCTCCCAGGCACCGTCACGTGCCCTTTCGCGTGGACCTCAGCACAACCCCACCGAGTGGCTGCTGTTCCAGTCAGTCTGCTGAAGGTCTAGCGAACGAGGGTCGATTGCTATCTAAAGTCACTCTGCTAATTGACTCCGGAGCTGTGCTCTGTCCTGATCTAGATGAGTCCGACCTGCTTTCTAGAGGTCAGCCACCCCGCCGCTGACCATGGCCTTGAGGGGGACGCGCGAGTGCCCTGGCTGCCCGGCCGGGCCCAGCCGCCTCGGCCCACCTTCCGCCAATCTGTAGATCCACGAGAGTAAACGCTTGCTGTTTGTGCCAGGATACTTCTGCGGCTGGGACACATTCATCGCCTGAATTTTTCTGGGCTCCTAGTTCGGACAAATCAACCGTAAAAATGCGTGTGCTTGAGACAAGACCCCACGACTGAACTATCGCATGCCTTAGCCATTCAAGGATACGAAGGCATTCGTGTTCATTTGTTAAGGGTGATACTACAGAATGTGTGTATCTGTGTGCTTAATATGCTCTATCTTTACTTGTAAGAAATATTTCAGGTGACACGGCATGACATCTGAGATGCGCTTTAGAATATTTCAACGTGACAGGGGCGTCTGGGTGGCTTCCGTCTGTTAAGCGTCTGACTTCGGTTCAGGTCATGATCTCACAGTTCATGAGTTTGATCCCCGCATCGGGCTCTCTGCTGTCAGCACAGAGCCTGCTTCAGATCCCCTGTCCCCCTCTCTCTCTCTGCCCCTCACCTACTTGTGCTCTCTCTCTCTCTCTCTCTCTCTCTCAAAAATAAAGAAATATTAGGGGCCCCTGGGTGGCTCAGTCAGTTGAGTGTCCGACTTGAGCTCAGGTCACGATCTCTCGGTCTGTGAGTTTGAGCCCCGCATCCGGCTCTGTGCTGACAGCTCGGAGCCTGGAGCCTGCTTCGGATTCTGTGTCTCCCTCTTTCTCTGCCCTTCCCTCACTCACGCTCTCTGTCTCTCTCTCTTTCTCTCCAGAATAAATAAACATTAAAAAAAATTTTTTTAAAGTAAACATTAAAAAAAGAGAATATTCTAACATGAGAAAAAAAAAAGAGAGTAAGGGGAACAGAACAGGGAGGAAAAATTGTCTATCACTGTTGAAGCTGGACAAAGGGCATGTGGGTGCTTTGGTGCATGTTTGGAAATTTTCACGATTAACTAAGTGGTGAGCACCCTACTCTCTGAGAAGTGGGAACTGGCTTGTTTTCATTTCCTTCTTTGTGCCTCTTAGGAATTTTCAAATTTGATACAGAAAATATCCGTCACTCTGATTACATTAAAAATACACTTTCTTGTTCCACATCTTGAATTTTCAGGAGAGCCCATGCTTAGATGCTGAACTGTTTCATCAATCTGTATGAAAATCTCTCTGAATTATTATTTTTTTAATTAAAAAATTTTTAAATGTTTTATTTATTTTTGAGACAGAGAGAGGCAGAGCACGAGTGGGGGACGGGCAGAGAGAGGGGGAGACACAGATTCCGAAGCAGGCTCCAGGCCCTGAGCTGTCAGCACAGAGCCCGACGTGGGGCTCGAGCCCACAAACTGCAAGATCATGACCTGAGCCAAAGTTGGATGCTTAACCGACTGAGCCACCCAGGCGCCCCATCTAAAATATTTTAAAAACCTCCCTGTTTCTCTTGAAAGATGGAATGGAGAATATAAGCCAAGCTTTTCTTTGCGACCGCTCTAGATGGCAAAAAATGCCTGATTCCCTGTCCTTGCTCAGGCCACGCCCTCTGCAACATGACTGCATAGCTTCCTGTCATGAGATGGCATCCGCTTCCCAACCCCTTGACCTCAAATGGCCTGTGCCTGGACCTCAGAGACAGCAAAAGTGACTACTTGCCAGTCTGAGCCTAGACTTTACGAAGCTTCGTGGACTTTCTTGCTGCCTCTGACACTCACCTTCGCCAAGAGGACAAGGTCAGCTTGGCCTTCTCAAGTGTGAGACACCACACGAAGTACAGAGACGGTCCTAGCTGAGACATCTCTACTAGCCAGCGCAGGACCTACCCAGCTCAAGCCCACCTGAGGGGAACCAGCCCAGCCCAGCCCGATGCCCAGACCTCCCCAAGACCTGTAGACTCCTGAAAAACACTCACTGCTGCTTATTGTATGTCCGCCCCTGGGAGTTTGTGGCGATTTGTCACAATTGGCAACAGATAACTGATACCGTGTCTCTAAGTCATGGCTGATGACAAGAAATTTTGGCGTTGGCTGAAGTGAGATGGGGGCTGTTTGGGCAGTGGGAGAATATTTACACTCCCATTTTCAGGGACCCACATTCCCCTTGAATGATTTTACGCATTTCATCCCTTTCTGCCGTGCAAATCATCGGTGACCCCTCGTGCCCTTGGTGGGGGCCCACTGGGGACCTCACACAGGTGCTCACGTCTGAGAAACACAAACCCGCATTAAGACTGTTGGGCTCTATTCTGAGGACAACTTTTTTTCACAGACAGAGAAATCCCTTACTACATTAAATCCATTAATGACGCTGAAGATCCGCCTTCTTTCCAACAAATCCCTAGAGTTCCAGGCAGGAATTATCTCATGCAATTAAGGAGATATAATCAAACAAGATATTTACTACAGATTTTTTTTTTCGTACACCCAGACATGATGAATTAAAAATTCTCAACAATAGAAACACCAGAGCAGCTATCTATAAATCTATTCTAGAGAAATAAAAGTACAAGCTATACGATTTAATCCTAAGTACTTTTTCTTATTAATGAAATGAAGCCCACTAAAACCTCCATGTGCATTTAATTCCTCATCATTAAAATACTTGCATATATTTAAAGACCATATTCCAAAGAAGTGGTTATATCCACGATACCTAGTCAAGATGACTATGTTGTCATTCTTTGCTTACACTAGATTTAAGTACAAATTGCAGTTTTGGAAGGCATGTGCGGGTGGAGATTTCCTAAACTGAACGCAGTCTGGTTGAGCCAACATACTTAGTGCTTATGTTATGCCGGGGAATCGCCACGCTGAAGAAGATAGTTTACAGCCACGGAAAATTCATATGGATAATGGCCTACTAATGAAATATGTGTTACACCGATAATAACAGTAACCCCCCAAATCAATACGAGCTTGGGCATGGAAACTTAGTGCAGCTTGGGAAAGACTGTTATTGTGGGGGGCAAGGGGAGGGTGTTAGGCAAGTCAGAGTGGTAGGGGCCCTTCCTTTGGGTCCGGTCTAAAAGATGAGTAGGGGTTAGCCAAGTGAAGGGAGAGAGGTAAGGCTGACCTTGATGGGAAAGTTTTAGCTCCATTTCAGGAAGGAGCACACCAAGGTTGGCAAGAGTTGCATTAAGTTTGCACGTTTATATTGCAAGGGGGAGAACTTGGGATTTGAACGCAGGGTGTCCTGATCCTGAAGTCCGTGGCCTTGTACTAGAGCTGCTGTATTTATTCCAAGAACAACCCAGTCTTTGTTGGAAGGGTGAATGTTTGGAGGTTCTTAATAACTTACCATGTGTGCAGATGGAAAAGCACCTTTCCAGGTCAATACCAGCGGGGAGTGGAGAATGGAGTAGCTGATTACTTTGGTGTAAAGTCACGCGTGGTTCTCAAACACACCTGATGCACTCAGAGTAAGCAGGTTTGCAAGATGAACGACTCCACCTATGAGCATTCCAGCCAGAAAGACCTGGCTGAAGCCGCGTCTCATCCGTGGAGCTATCTGTCCATCTTGAGATTGCTTTTGGCTTTGGGAAATTCTCAAATTATGTTTGAAATTCAAACATTATGTTTGAAATTATATTTGACAGTAACTGTTTACCGAAGGGGCCCTACTCAGCCAGTTCCTTCCAAATGTCTCAATATCATCTTCCGTAAGTGGTTGCTCATTTACTAAGTTGCAATGAAGCCGGGTTTTTTTTTTAAATTCTTCCAACATGCCCATCTCTCTGCTGCACTAGAGCACTGATTTCCCACTGTGCTGGTCAATATACACCCCACCATCACCCGCCACTTGCCGTGGACCCCTGCTGCTTCTCATCACTTGGGTGTCAGTGGAGTCATCGCCTCCACGAAGAAGCCTCTCCAAGCCATTCCACATAAACCCTCCCTGAACGCCATCAGTCTCTATCAGCCGTCCACATGCTTTATGGCCTCTTAGCTGTGACCTTCCTGACGCTGTTAAGTTTATTTATGAGTGTGTTTGTTGATTTTCTGTCACTGGACAAATACAAGTATAGACTTTGACTTACTTTTGCTCTCTCTTTAAGGCTTAGAACAGTCAGTCCCTGGCACTTTCTAAATCTTTTATAAATATTGATTGAATGAATGAACCACCTGGGGTTGGTTGGGGATGAACGTCTTCTTGGACTCTTTTCCTCAATGGCAAATCCCTTGAGGGCAGGGAGTCTCCTGTCTCCTATTACCATCAACACACTAGTAGAATAGCTGAGCTGAGTTTGTGGCCATTGGTTTAATGAAGGCATAGTTTGTGTCTCTCCTTCAAAACAGGCTGCTTCTTGGTGCCGGAGATTAATTTTTCTTTGTCGATGCAATAAAGTTTCTTATTCCCATTATTCTCTCCATAAACTGCGGTTTTATGGGTCTACACCCATCAACTGGGCCAGCTGATAAGTCATTACCATGGCATTTCATGTTTTGCATAACACTTTAAGTGTCCCCCATGCCATCCAGCTTAGTTTCTTCTTTGTTTAGGTGATGTGCGAATTATTTTTTTAATGTTTATTTATATTTTTAAGAGAGATAGAGTGCAAGCAGGGGAGCGGGGGAGAGAGAGAGGGAGACACAGAATCTGAAGCAGGCTCCAGGCTCCGAGCTGTCAGCACAGAGCCCGACGTGGGGCTCGAACTCACAAGCCGGGAAGTCATGACCTGAGCCAAAGTGGGCCGGCTCAACCGACTGAGCCCCCCAGGCGTCCCGGTGATGTGCGAATTATTATGTATTCCAGTGCACAGGTGAGAGCAGAGTGTCACTGAGTTCAATTCACTATTTTGTAAAAAAAAAAAAAAAAAAAAAAAAATAGTGTTGTTCCAGAAGCAGAACTAGGACGGTGTTTACAGGTCTTGTTAGAGTTTTCTTCATATAGCCTTAGCCCCATTGGGCACAAGGATCGACAGGAAAGGAAGGAATCATTGCCCTCAAGGAACCTATAGTCGTAATTCAAATTTGATGTGTTGGAAACTGAGGGATACACCTGGCCCAGAGAATAAATCCGGTCAATATTTAATAAATGACTGCAAGGAAGCAGTAAGATAACCAGAATGTCCATAATTCTTTGAGTCTTTAAAATAATAATATGAGGGGATAAAGGCAATTTAAAGGCCAGTAATTAAAAGGTTTCAATGAAGAACAAACAGCAATACGGTGCTTTTAGGTACTTGGAGGGAGGCGACTCCCGTGAGGTCAAAACAGTCTGCGTTCGTTAAACGGATCATGTGCGTATGTGCGGTTGAGCTTTAAAAATGTTGCGTTTGATTTGCTGACCATTTCTACCCCATCCCATTGTAAATGGCTTGGGTGCTTCAATCCGGCTGCAGTAAGGAGATACACAAGGAGAGAGTGTCACCTTTTTTAGGTTATCCTGTGTTTTTAGGAAATCCCTCCAGAGTTCCTGTCCCTTTCTGCTCCTCTGAGAGATAGAAGTGTTTCATTATCTGGCATCCCTTCGATATTAAAGACACAGCAGCACACAGAACGAGAAATGGCGGGCAGAGAACATGAACATGCATGTTGCGGGCTATGATGCACATAAAGCCAACAGGCCATTCTGGAAAACAAGCACAAAGGACCATGTCGATTTGAAAGTCAGGAGCCAGGCCATTTTCTACTCATTTAATCAACGAGCGGGTATCTTTGGAATACATGTTAGGTATTTTAAACCTGAATGAATTATCGTGACAGCTTGCCAAAAAACCAGAACAAAGCACTGAGAAAGGTACCAGGCTTTGCATACAACGAGCAGTGACGTAGGCCTGTTAAGAGATTCTTTGGAATCTGTGTTCATTTCATGTTCTTTTTAGATTTTATTGTTTTTTTTAGTTATTTTATTTTTTTAAACTTTTTAATGGTTATTTTCGAGAGAGAGAGAGAGAGAGAGAGAGAGACAGAACGTGAGTGGGGGCGGGGCAGAGAGAGAGGGAGACACAGAATCTGAAGCAGGTTCCAGACTCCGTGAGCTGTCAGCACAGAGCCGGACGTGGGGCTCGAACTCACGAAATGTGAGATCATGACCTGAGCTGAAGTCGGATGCTTCACCAACCAAGCCACCCAGATGTCCCTTTTTAGATTTTAGAGAACCCTTTGCAAATGTGTGTTTCTGCCCTGTGACAAGATGTACTTCTATTTGGAAACTTTATCAAATAAAGCTGCACAGACCATGCGGGTTTAGAAGATCTGTGCAATGGAGAACGGTCTAGGCTCCCTCGGGTCTGGTGGAGTACCAAACACACACGCCATCTGATTTTATTCACAAGTCGCAAGACATCATATAAAAACCCTTTTAACATATATCATTGAAAATCTCTATTATAGTCCTCCAACTTAGCGAATTTGATTAAATCTCCATGACAGAAAATAGGGCATTGTAACATATGCCCTCATGTTGCAAAGGTCCTATTATCGCGTAGGCACGCTAGCCTTATTATGTTAAAAATGAATGGTCTTGGGAAAATAATTTAGTGAGAGATGAACTAAGAGAACTAAAAGCATTTAGTACTGAACAAATTATCAAGTGAAATTGCTTTGCTATGAAACTTTGGGCTCATTGTCAGAGATGTTTAGTCTGCTCAGAATGTTTGATCCAGAAGCATGCTTATGTTCAGAGAGAAATTCCGTTTCCACAGTGGGGGCTGGACAGCCTCCATGAGGCCACCACAAATGGGCTTTGCGAGGGGCTAGATCTCAGAGAACAGAGAGTCCAGGCACAGCTCGGCGAAGCTGGGGCTCCAGGTTTGGTCCCAGATGAGCACAGGGCTGTGTCTCCCCCCGGCTGCCCATTTTCCCTCGTGAGCAGTGGGGAATGTATACAACACAGCAGACTGACCCATGTGAATACTGTCAGCCCAGACAGGGGCTGTCCTTGCTGCTGGGTATTTAATGAAGCCTTCCAGCCCCATGCCCGACACGGGCCATAAGAAAACTGGAACTTCAGGACCAGCGGCAGGCACAGATCAAGTGGCAGGATGATGAATGACTTCTCCCGTGTGCGCACACTTTCAAAAGTCACTTACGCCGAGGAAGTGTTAGCACTTAATGGCAAAGAAACGGATAAACTCGCAGGATTCCCCAGTAAGCCTCAGGAACTCGAGAGATTGTCAAGGATCTAGATCTAAGCCAGACTGCTCAAGGTTTTAGATGGGATATAGACGCTGGCACAGGTCAGGCTCCTGAAACCCTAGACTGGAACGCAGGTCTCCTGATATGACAGTTGAGCCTCTTGACTCTACACGGAACTCTCGGTCTATGTAGATTGTATACTCAAGACTCTATATGGCGGCTTTGATTTTCATTCCCAGGAGGCAGCCAGGCTAGGGATTGTCAGCTCCAGCTTCCAAATGGGGAAATGGAGGCTGGCCCAGGTCTACAGCTAGCAGAGCAGGGTGTTGACAAACGTCATGTGACTCCATACATGAGGGTTCATCCCCATACAGATTCCCTGGATATCAACATCCATAACCATACAAATCTGGCTGATTGATAGGAATTTCAGGATACCCGTGGCATCACCTGCTCCTAATGTAGGTGAAGCTGCCTCCACATTTGGTATATGTGCCATATTTTATTGTGATACGTGGTATGAGATGACTAAAGAGGTCAGTTGAAGACCAGAGGGCCTTGAGTAGCAGGAAGGCGCAGGTGGCGATGCTGGTCTATAGCCTGGGTTGTGTCCTTGACCATTCTGGAGGAATGATGTGCCTTGATCCGAATAGTGGTTTAAGAAGATAACCAGTAGGAGGGGCATGTGGGTGGCTCAGTTGGTTGAGTGTCTGCCACGGTTTTGGCTCAGGTCATGATCTCGTGGTTCATGAGTTTGAGCCCTGTGTCGGGCTCTGCACTGACAATGGGGAGCCTGCATGGGATTCTGTCCCCCGCCCCTCTCTGTCCTTCCTTTTCTCATGCTCTCTCCCTCTACCTCAAAATAAATAAACTTTTTTTTTTTTAAGAAGATACCCAGTGGAATTAATTTGTAATCATGTACCTTGGGAGAGCTCCAGAAAGGTCTAACCCAGCCAACAGGAAAGCATCAGAAGCTTCCTGATGCACCGTGGTTCCCATCAGCGTTGAAACACTGCAGAATTCAAATTGCTTTGCCACTTGAGGTAGCAGCAGGGCCATCCACACCTCACCTACCCACACGTCCTTCAGAACGTGGTTCAGAAGCACCCTGTAGAGGCCTTGCTGATGCCCCCAAGGCTGGAGCTGGGGCAGCCATTTCTTGGAGCCACCATAGCACCGAGGGCTTCCCCCGTGCTGCCTGCCTTACTCTTCCTGCCTTCATCATCCCTCGGATGGACTCTGAGTACTCTGAGGCAGGAGCCAGGTCTCACCCACGGCTCTCTCTGCAGTGCCTGGACCCAGCGCCTGGCATATAGGGCTGAGACCGAGGCCTCTGCACGTGTTTGTTGAGGGGAGGAAGGAAAAACAGGCTGTGTTACCATTTCCGTCTCAGTAAATATTGACAGAGTCACTTTTTTTCTACTTGCAGTCTGGTGTCACTGTGTCTGCTGTTGCTGTGTAAATGTGTGTTAGGCTGGCAAAGGTTCACTTGCTGCTATTGTGTATAATGTGTGTGTGTGTGTGTGTGTGTGTGTATGTGTGTGTGTGTGTGTTTCCCTCTTTAGCTGTATAAAAAGCAAGCGTCTCCATAAATCTCCATACTGATCATATGCATAAAAGAAACAAACCACAACTCAGCTCCTGTCCAAATTCCAAAGGGAGTGTGTGTGAAGAATCGTGGTGTGGAAGGATTTGGAGTTGATGAGCCAGGCCAGCCCCTGCTTCTACAGATGAAGGAGTGAAGCCCGCAGAAGCATGGGGGTCTTGCTGGGGCTCCTATGGCTAATTAGAAGCAGAGTTTTCCCTTGTAACCCCGGAGTCCTTATCCTAGACTATTACTCACCCTCTAGGAGCTCTTAACTTAATTGATTTAATTTGTCACCGAGATGTCATACTTAGGATGGGACCAAAAACTGAAACTGGCTATGTCCACAGCAAGGAAGAATAATTAGCAAATTCACATGTTGCGCTGATTTTTATCCTTCTAATCCCAGGGGCCAATTATCGCTTTAAGTAAAGCCGTAAAGCGGCCAAGGAGAGACAGAGATGTGAAAACTTTTCCCGAATCTAACAAGTGAGAACTAGTTTCTTTGGAAGCCTTCTGGGCAATCTAGACTGAAGGCAAAGTCAGAGTCCACTTTCCTTCCCTGTCCCTGGCGCCGTGGTTATGGAGTATACAGTATGATATATAGTATGTCTCTTACAGATTTGTTAAATGATTCATCAAGTCGTAGTTTCCCACTAGAACATGAATGCTTGCAGTGGGTGGGATTGTACCTTCCCCAAAAGACATAAATAATTTCTGAGGTCTGGTACTTGTGAATGTGACCTTTTGATAAGTAGGGTCTTGTAGATGAATTCAGGCTCTCAAGATCAAACATCCTGGATGTAGAGTGGGCCCTAGGTCTGATGACAAGCATCCTTAAAAGACACAAGAGAGGGAGATATGAGGCACAGAGACACAGAAGGGTGGGCCATGTGAGGATGAGATGGAGACTGGATTGATTGTCTACAAATCAAGGGATGCCAAGGATGGATGGAAGCTACTGGAAGCTACAGTGGGGTTGTGATGAAGAATCTGCTCTATGCACTTCTTGCTTCTGGCGACTCCGATCCTTCCCTTGTCTTCCCTGTGTCTTCACATTGATGTTTTTCTCTGTATGTCCATCTCTGTGACCAAATTCCCCCTTTTTATAGGGACATGGCCACATTCGATGAGGTCCTACCCTGCTGGCCTCGTTTTAGTTTAATAATCTGTATAAACCGGGGCGCCTGGGTGGCGCAGTCGGTTAAGCGTCCGACTTCAGCCAGGTCACGATCTCGCGGTCCATGAGTTCGAGCCCCGCGTCAGGCTCTGGGCTGATGGCTCAGAGCCTGGAGCCTGTTTCCGATTCTGTGTCTCCCTCTCTCTCTGCCCCTCCCCCGTTCATGCTCTGTCTCTCTCTGTCCCAAAAATAAATAAACGTTGAAAAAAAAAATCTGTATAAACCCTATTTCCAAATAAGGTCTCACCTACGGTACTAGGGGTCAGGACTTCAACAACTTTTTTTTTTTTACATTTTTTTTAACATTTATTTATTTTTGAGAGACAGAGAGAGACAGAGAATGAGCAGGGGAGGAACAGAGAGAGAGGGAGACACAGAATCCGAAGCAGGCTCCAGGCTCTGAGCTGTCAGCACAGAGCCCGACGCGGGGCTCAAACCCATGAACCGTGAGATCATGACCTGAACTAAAGCCGGTTGCTTAACCGACTGAGCCACCCAGGCTCCCAGAACGTTAACAACTTTTAAGGGGGACGCAATTCAACCCATAACAATAGGCGTGGAACATATTCTCCTCCAGAGGCTTCAGAAGGAACCAGTCCTGCTGATACTTTGATTTTGGAATTCTGGCCCCCAGATTGGGAGAGAACGCATTACTGCTGTTTTAAGCTCCTAATTTGTTCCAATTTGTTACGGTGGCCCTAAGAAACAGACTTTAACAAAACCAGCCTTGTTGTTCCTCTTCTTTCTTGCTCCTTTTTTTTCTTTTTTGCTTCGTAATCATTGTCTCTACATGCCAACACTCAATCTACAAGTTGATTTTCTTTCATTTTAGTGCAAATTGTGCAGAAATTAATACTCTATTTTATTATATACTTGTTACTCATGGTTATTACGGAGGCAAAACTTCTTGGCCAAACAATAGCTTTAATAATAGACATGTAATTGTTCCCTGTGAAAGATATACTGATGTCGTTCAGCATTTCACTGATGTTGCAACTCTCTGCTGACAGCCTTGCGGTCCTCTTGACTTTCTCCTCTTGGTTGCAAGATGGCTGCAGAACACCAAGCATCAGATCTTCATACACTGCATTCAAAGTCAGGAACAGAAGTTGACACAGACATGGGGTTTGTCCTCATGTGCCTTTTTAGGATCCGAAAAGAAACAAACTTCCAGGAGATCTCCCCATACATCTCACTGGTGATAAGTCAGTTTCATGGCCACTTCTAACTGCAAGACTGGGAAAGAGGACACCTGACCTTCTAAATCTCTGTACTAGAGGACAGACAAAAGAGAAGGAAGTAGTCAACTATCAACTCCTGCCACGACTCCCAGCTGTGTCGTTCAAGGTCATGGGTAGTTTACCTGCATCAGGCATCTGACTGCCTTGGTCTGGAGCAGTGATCCCCAAAATGTGGCATATATCGGGATCACCCAGATAATTTGTTCAAATACAGATTTCTGGCAATGGAGTTTGATGGGCCACCTAAGGATGCTGAAGCTGCTGGTCCACGGACTCTAGCCTGAGCAGTACTGGTCCAGTCTCATCGTTGGTCCCATTGACATCATTATTTCTCACGGATTGTAAGAAAATGGGGAGTATTCATGAGCACTATCCTTTTAATATTGTTATCGCTATTACCACTGAAAATTAAAAAAAATAGGGACATAGAAAAGAGGATTTCCAATTGTTTTTTTGGTGAGAAACTACATTATCCATTGACCTGTGGTTTAAAAACCACTGGCCTAGGATTCTAGAGAACCCTTGCTCTGCCATGACATGGTCGCATGACCTTGGGTCAGTAACCATGCCTGGGTGGGTTTAGCTCTTCATTGGTGAAGTAGAGGGCTTAACTGTGTTTCTTATTACTTCCTTTTCCTCTCTTACTTCTATGAGTCATTGTTTTGCTCTCTTAGCAAAACTCACTCTTTCCTTTAACAGGCGCTTTTGAGCATCTACCCAGGGTCAAGTCTTACTCTGGGAGCATGCAGTTTCCTTGTATTTGCCCCATGAATAGGATTTTTAATTCTTTATTTTGCAGATGTAGGAATCAAGGTTAAATGATCAGTTTATGTGTGTTCAATGGAGGAAAAATTATTGAATAGAACCATGAGGACAATGAACACTCCTTTTGCCTTGAAAGCCGATTAGATCACCCTTCAACTTGATGTACCTTGAAGGACCTGAATGGAAAGACTCCGTGTTCCTGAACTCAGATGCAAGAAAAGACATGCTTCCCTTGCTCAGAGGAGACGTTTGTTTTCTTTTGCAAATCAAAGTATGAATTGTTTAATGGATTTGGCTTTTCAGTTTTAGTATCATAAAAAAAAAGGGAGAGAGAAGCAGAGAGAAAAAGGATCACAGACCCATTTAGTTTGGTAGCTGTCCATTGATTGTCTCCCAAGTAGACATAAGAAATTATAGCACTTAGCATGCCAGTCAGGTCTGATTTCGGCTCCAACCAGAATGAACAAGCTCTTCTCCTTTGGACTTTTGGCTCCTTCTCGCAACTTCAGGTAGGAAGATGTCCTGTGTAATGGGGAAGAGAGCTGCCTTGCTGTGGACCCCAGTCCGGCGCCTCCTGCCAATTGTCCGCATACCAGAAGAATTAAATAACTGGGGGTGGAGGCACCACTGTCACAAACAATTTTGAACGCATTCTGCATTAAAAAGCAGAGGTCTCTTAAAGACATCAGATCAGGACGCCAGAGGCTCTTTCTAAACGCAAAGTGCTGGTCAGTGGGAGGGGGGCCCGGCCAGTGAGACCATGAACGTCATACTCGGCGGCTCTGTCGGGCACCCTCTGGCTAGTGTTAAGGCTGGAAGAGCGGCGTCCCGGAAATCCTCGTGTCCTGTTGGTCCAAGACCCATCCTTACTTTCATTTCCCTTCCACTCCTTCATCTGGCTTTTGCATGCTTGCACTTGACCAGGGATTAATGAGATTGTTTGCATGATCCGAGCGTGAGAGGCACTTTCTGAGATCTGAGTGCTCTCAGCTCCTGCTCTGAGGACACACCGGTGCCCCACAGGAGAGCCAATGTCGCCTGGATTTGCTAACCCTAAGCTGGGCAGCTGCCGCAAACCTCCCATTCCTTCGGCTGCCCCAGCTCCTCCTGCCACAGAACATTCGGGTGCTCATATCAGGCGCGTGGCTTGGATATTTCTTAGAGCTTTTGAGTGGAAGACCCTGTGAACTCTCTCTGAATTTTAGACCCGATTTTTTTTTTGCAGGGGGGTTTGGCATGAACTGAAGAAAACACCTTTAAAAAATGTACTTTCGCTCCTACCGCTGTAAACACTACCATAACTACTATCCCCATAACTCCTCCTAGAAGTTACCAGTTAACTACTTTTAGTTAACTACTATGAGTAGAGCTAGTAACTACTACTTCTATAGCTCTGTGATAAATGGTTGACATCCATGGCCTCATTTACCCTTTGCAAGAGTCCCATCACAGATAAGGTTTAGATCATTTAAACAACTCAAAGTCCCAACTAATTGCTTTCCAATAGGGGTGTCAATCCAGCCGTGTTTGAGGCTGAAAGCTGTGTCTGTAACAGTGTTGTTCTATTGCCTCTGACTTCAGTGGTGAGGAAGAGAAATCGTAAAGAACGGCAGGGTCCAGCTGGGGCCTACCACCTCCCGTAGACTGGGTGGACCTCACAAGCGTTCGCTCACCCAGAAATATTCCTGAAGCAGCATCCCGCGCCAGGCTCTGGGCTCAGCCACAAAAGCGAGGGGGATGCCACCCAGAAGGCGAAGGCGCTAGGAAGCCACCTGAGGTAAGAAGGGGCGCTGACCTAAAGGCCATTTGAGGTGGATGTGGAGGAACAGACAGAGTAGCTGAGCGCATCTCGTCCCAGGCAGCCTTTTGGAGGAGCACCACAGGAGCTGGATGGTGGAGCAGGAAGAGAAGGAGCTAGCAAGGTGGAGAAGAGGGCGCAGAATTCCAGGGACTGGCACGGTATGAGCAAAGATGCAGAGGAGCCAACGCAAGAAGGGCTTTGGAAGCTCTCCTCCAGCTTCTAGAAGGTTAGTACTGAGGGAGCCCCAAGCTGTAGGCTCTCATGAACAGTGTGTGCTCAGAGGCACTGAGCCGCTGGAATTCACCGGACTGCTCGTGCAAAGTGTCCCCTCTTGGCTCCCATTTCCTTCTGAACTCAGTGTGGCATACAGCAAGCAACTTTGCCAAGGCACCTGCTTAGTGTTTAGAATCTTCCACTGTAATCTCTGATAAGCCTCCTTGGTTCACCCACTCAGATTCAGCCGTTCCTCCTGGGATATGTGTTTTCCACATGCCGTTTCTGCAGAAATGGTATTCAGCACGAGGGACACTGAAGTTCATCCACTCTTGTCCCAAAGTCAGCATACAGTGTGTTCCCAGAGCCCGGGACGGGCTGGGGTAGGACAGACCAGGTCAGGGGAAGCCTCCGATGGGTTTTACCTGCATTCCTCGTTGTTAGTTTTCAGTATGTGGAATGGAGATGATGTTGCTGGTGATATACCACCCACCATCTTGCTAGTTTGCGCTTCTCCCAAAGTCTCTGGAATTATATATATATTTTCAGCTCCCGGAGATTTCACGTCTACTGGAACTGTGAGGATGGATTTTCCTTGGGGAGGGCTGTTTGGTTTCGTACCTTAGAAGTAGCTGGATTTACCTTCCACAGTGAGATATATTATTTCAACCTCCTCCACGTAAGTGATTTCAACCCCGAAGCTTCGGATCCCCGGAGGCCACTCCAGTTGCTGCCTAGAGGGTGGAATGGCTGAGTACGGTGGGAGGGAGATCAGGGGGTGTTGGCAAAAGGGCTGCCCAGCGAGCAGGCCCGGACTAGAAGCAGCATTTGAAAGAGGTTTAAGGTTGCTGCTCCTGGTCACTTGGTCTCTGTGCTTCCATCCCTCTGTCCCCAGTGTCAGACAAAGTCCCGTGGAGTCCCCAGCGAACTGCTCCTGCCATGTTCCATGTTTGACTCTCTCTTGCAGTTCCTTCTTCCCTATTTTCCTTCCTTGGAACAGTGGGCCGGAAAACCAGAGGGAGAATTAGCCAAAGTGACAGAATGCATCTGTGATGAGAAGCAGATTCAGTGTGTCGTTCCTTTCCCACCTCAAATTCCGTATTTGTGGAGAGGGTGAGTGGTACTTGTCGCCTGCTTCCTATTGTCATATTTTCTCAGATGTAGCGCTAGGTCCAATTAAGAAGATAATTTACGGGGCGCCTGGGTGGTTCAGTCGGTTAAGCGTCCAACTACGGCTCAGGTCATGGTCTCACGGTCCGTGAGTTCGAGCCCCGCGTCGCATCGGGCTCTGTGCTGACAGCTCGGAGCCTGGAGCCTGTTCCGGATTCTGTCTCCCTTTCTCTCTGCCCCTCCCCTGCTCACGCTCTGTCTCTGTCTCTCTCAAAAATAAATAAACATTGAAAAAAATTAAATAAGACGATAATTTACAGTTCTCTCAACAATAATAAAAGTAACACGATGTGTACAGTGTTTAAAAAAAAGTTTTGCGAGAGTTGTCACATATTTTATCATAATTCAGTGAGGATTCATTGAGTGGCGGGTCTGTTGTAGTTGTAGATGGCACCGGGGAGTTTGTAATCTAGCATTGGAGATACAAACAAACAAAAATGCGAGGCCAGAAGAAATAGATGTATAACAAGGCATCTAATCAGAGAGGTAGCAGGAAGGGGGCTGGCTGGCCAGTAGCCTCTGAAAATGCCTCACCACTGCCCTTTGCCAATGTAAACTCATCACCGTTGGACAGGAATGTCCCCTCCGGACTGTTAGCCCTTTGTGGGCAGAAGCCATTCTCTTGCTCGCCATTCAGCAGAGCCCAGAGCTGGGATGCATGTCTACTCGCCCCCCTTTCAGCCCGTTGGCTGAATAGCCAGCATCTTGAACTGTCCCCCTTCCCTGAACCTCTCTCTTCATTGAGCTTTCTTGATGTAATCATCTCGGTGCTCCTCCTGTCCGTGGGGCACTCCTTCTCCATTTCCAAATGTGGTGAGCCCTCGGCAATCAGTGCTGGGTCCTTTTCTGTCTTCTGTCTCTATTCTCTTTCGTGTTGCTCTCTTTTTTGTGGCTTTACATTGCATGTAAAATCTGACAGCTCCCAAATATAGCTTACCAGCCCGAACCTCGATGAGCTCTAGACTTCCAAGCTCTCCATTCGGGCGGATGATAGGCGCCTCAGAAATGCAACGTTCCCAATGAATCCCCTTTCGTTCCCAACCTATCTTTCTTCCCAGTCTTTCCTGGATGGGGAAGTGCCTTCCCTTCCTTTCCCTCTGCCTCCCTTGTCCCACGTTACTGCCAGAAGCTAGGAGTCTCTGGACCTCTTCGTTTCTCTCAACAACCTAATGCAATCCAATTTGGTTAACAGCTCCCAATGGCTCCAGTACGACAGTTACATCTCTAGTAGCCACCCCCATCCCTCATTCTACTGCCATGACACTGGCTTGTGGTCCAAACCACCATCACCTCTTGCTGGGCTCCCAGCAACAATCTACCAACTGGTCTTTCTGCTTCCACGATTGGCCCCTGACTGACCCATCCTCCTCAGAGAGCTAGGATAGATTGGAAATCTGTAAATCATTAGAAAAAGAAAACTTTCCAATGGCTTCCCATCGAATAAAATCCTGAGTCCTCACCATGGTACCCAAGAACTATAGGATACAGAAATTGGCCTCTGCATATGCACTTCTCCAAGTTCATGCAATGCTACTCACCTCTTTCTTCCCTAATCTCTAAACGACTTAGCAGGTTCTGGCCTTGTTGATCTTTTCCAGGATGTGCTTCTACCTAGAAGGCTCTATCCCCCATTCTTCAGGGGTCCCCATGAAGAGTACCTTCTGTGGCAGGCCTTCTTGATCAAGCAGCCACTCCCTTGTCGCTGTGTTTGATTGCCCTGTTTTATTTCCTCTACTTTTCTCCTTAATACTTAAGTCAAATATAACTCTCTGACCCACTAGACTGTCAGGTTTTGAGGGGAGTGGTATGTGCCATGGCTATTCTTTGCCATATGATAACTCATGTGCAACAGAGTGGCTGGGGCATAGTAGACCCTAAATATTTGTTGACTGAATATGTAAATGCTTAGATGCATTCTGTTTAAGGATGTGTTTACGAGTAGCCTAAAATAATCGTAATTTCCAGTTTGGGGATTATATTTGTCTTCAAACTAAGTAAAACATACATTTGCTCAAATGAGACTCATTTTTTACAGAAATATTTTTGAAGGGAGAGATTCTGATTTTCAACCTCTATTTAAATGCCAAGAGTGTTGAGCAAACTTACTTCGTCACCCAACATTAATCACTCTTACGAATTACTTATTTTTAATTAAGTGCTTGGTTATTAAACAATAAAATCTATTCAGCGCATGGAGAATTTGTTACTCTCTGCTCTGAGTTCTCGGAGTCTGACCAGGTGAGAAGGATTTGTATCATGGACGTCTCTAAGTCCCATGCTAGGGATTTCTTCTGTTCATCCATTTTTCTTGGCTTCTGTTGTGCACACTATACATCCCCCTGAAGGGTACCCGTGCATGGTGAGCAGATCGGCGCTATCGGGAAGAGAGAAACCTGTATATCCTTAGAATTTCCTAAGCATATCTCTGGATGTGATACTGTCCTCTTGATATCTTACATCTTGCTACGTGAGGCCCAGCACCATGGGTATGACGAATCCAGGTTCTACGCCAGGTACAACGAATCAGTGTGTTTATTTTAACAAGATCCCCATGGGATTCGTAGGCACCTCAAAGTCCGAAAAGCACTACTTCAGACAACAGAGAGATCATGCCATCCTATGCGATCTTCCCAAGGAAACTTTGCAGTTGGTATTATCACCCCATTTTTGAGACGAGAGAACGAGGGTCCAGAACGCCTGCATAATTTGCTCAATTTCTTATGTCTGTAGTAAGCAGCAGATACAAGATGAGAAGACACCGCGTTTCTGTCTTCTAGTCCTTTCATTAGAATGCGGTGCAAGAATATCAGATCAGAATGTCGTAGCACAGGGAAAGTATTGAATTTTCAGATTCCAGAATAAAAATGTCATCATGGATCAGAACAAGGAATGGCCAACCTGAAAATAAAAAATGACTACATTTGGGATTTTTATCCCCCTAACTCCATCCCTGCAGCGCTGTCCTCCTACACACTTACAGGTGGTATTGCCTGGTCGTTGATGCACGCACACTGCCCCCAGAGAGTGCTGAATCATACTCCAAGATGTCTCCAACACCGAGATGATCAGACTGTGTAATCTTTGCCCATCTAACACAGGATAAACGGTCTCTCGTGTTGTTTAATTTGCATTTCCTGGTTGTTAATAGAAGTTGAGCCTCCTTTCGTAAATGTGCAGTCGTTTGAATTTCCTCTTCTGCTCTTAACTTTAACTTATTTTCCTTTCCATGGTTTGACTTTTCAGCTTTCATTTTTGTACTGTTTTCTAGGTGGCAAATGTTGTCTAGTGTTGATTGTATCTCACGCTCTGTTCATTACGATTTTTGGCATGAAATTTCTTTTCAGGATTTTTTTTCCCATAGTTGAATCACAAGTTTTAAGAGTCTTGTTTTACTTGGTGGTGCATTTTGTTTAAGAAAGTCTTAATTACAAAGTCACAAAACATTCTCCTATTAGACTTTCAGGTATATTTTTTAATGATTGGGTATTTATTCCTTCTGGAATTTATTTTTTTCTCTGGTAGGAAGCAGAGTACTAATTATGTTGTACTTTTTTGTTTCCTTTATAATGGGCAACCATTCCCCCCAAGCCATACATTAAATTGCTGGTTGTTTCCCCTGCTGTATTAATTAGGGGTTAAGTGTTAACTGTTGTAATAATCCTTGTTCCTCTTTGACTTACGAAACTCAGGTTCTACTCACAATTCAACATAGGTCAGCTTGCTCACCCTGGAAGCTCTTCCCTATGCAAAGTCACAGGGATCTGGTTCATTCCATTTTGAGCTTCCACCATCTGGGAGTCCTTCCCTTCCCATCCTACAGGGTAAAGCAAATGTGAATAACCACTTGGGACATTTTAGGGACCAGGCCTGCAAAGGCCATATGTCACTTTCCTCTATATTCCATTAACTCCTTCTGGGACACAAGGGGTAATGGAGAATGCTGACTTCCCGGGTGACCAGGAGAAAAGTAAATGATTTGGCAAATATCTGGCAGTGTTCCTGCCACATACACCAACACCAATCCATCATCCTTCCTCCATCACATGCTCAGTTCCACGGAGGCAATTGTGTGTTTCCACACTCACTGTTATGTCCGATGATCTGTTTTGCGTTTATCATTTTAATTTCCATAACTTATAATACATCTTGATATCTCGTAGAGAAATTCACCCATACTTAAAATTTATTTTTAGTTCTTGAATTTATGTGATCTATTTTTGCACATTTACTTATCTGTATGAAGTTTTAAATCAAGATCCTGAAAAATGCAACTAGGCTTGCATTCAACGATAAATGTATAGATTAAGTGGGTGACAACTGACACATTTCAATATCGAACCTTCCCTATACTGTGCCATGATTTGGTGGTGGTTACTCAGTTTTGTGCATTTTCTTAAAACGTACCGATTTATACTCTTAAATGGTGAATTTTAATAAAGCTGACCAAAAATCCTAGGGCAGTTGAACACTCAGCTCATTTAATTTTTATGTTTTTAAGATTTTAATTTTAAGTAACCTCTACACCCACCATGGGGCTCAAACTCATGAGCCCGAGATCAAGAGTTGCATGCTCCGACGACTGAGCCAGCCGGCCTCCCCTCAGCTCATTTATTTTCAGTCTTCCTTGTTTTCTAATAAATGCTTTACGGTATACATTTCCATCTGAACACCACGTTAGCTGAGTCCCTCCAACTTTTTCTTTGTGAAAACATGCAAACATACCAATAGTTGGTGATAGTTCAATGAACTTTTGATGTCCCCACAGCCAGATTCAATAGTTATCAAAATTTTACTACACTTAATTCATCGAGTCCTCTGTGGTTGGCTTAACTGAAGTGATCTAAAGCAACCCCCTGACATATCCTTTTACTTCTATGTAATTCATTACATATTTCTTAAAAAAAAACAAAACAATGAGGAATCCTTTAAAAAATTTTTTTGATGTTTTTATTTATTTTTGAGAGAGAGAGACAGAGCAAATGGGAGAGGGGCAAAGAGATGGGGGGGAGGAGACACAGAATCTGTTTATTTATTTTGAAAGAGAGGGAGGGACAGAGCATGGTCAGGGGAGGGGCGGAGAGAGAGGGAGACACAGAATGCAAAGCAGGTTCCAAGCTCTGAGCTGTCAGCACAGAGCCTGATGCGGGGCTCGAACCCACGGACCGTGAGATCGTGACCTGAGTCAAACATGCTTAACCGACTGAGCCACCCAGTTGCCCCTAATTTTATTTTATTTTTTTTTTGTAAAATGTACAGACTGGTGACCAGTGCAGTTGAGTAAAGCCCCTGCCTGGTGGGCTTCTGCTCTCCTGTTCCCATCAGGTAATTAAGTGTAGGTAAGACAAATATAAAAGAATGAAAGCATTTATAAAGTAGGAGGAAGATCCTACATTCAGCTTTATTGTCAAATTAATTTTTCCCTCTACTTAAATTAAAGTAAAAAAAAAATACTGGCAATGAAAAGTAGGTGTGATTTGTGCAAGAAATAACATACAGAAATCTGTTCAGCCAAGGCATACACAACATAAAAAAACCTCAACCCAAAGAGTTGACAAATGAATCTTTTTTAGGTAACGTTGTCAAGTGAAAATAAACTTGTTTTAAATAAAAGGAAAACCTTGTGGTATTGTCACATTATTGTTCATCCCTTTTGATTTGCCTATCGGTCTTAAATCTGTAGATACGAAAGCTTCCGCCAGATTTTTCTTTTGTTTCTGCCAATAATTATAATGTATCACCTATTTCTTTTGTCCTCTGTTATTTCCTGTCTTCTGCTATTTCACTTCATGACTTGTTTTTAGACCATACTCATTTCGATTTTTTGTTTGTTTGTTTGTGAGATTCTGGGGGTGGTGTATTCTGTAAGACCTCATATGTGAGATAAATGACTCCAGACCACCTTCATTTCCATGGCTAAATGTGGGCTCCCTCGCTCTGTGTGTGCATCCTAATGGAGAAACTCACATTTGTTTAAATAACCCTGTGCTCCCAGCACCTACAGATCCCTTCCCTCTCCCTTGAAAAGAATGGATGGGGTGCCCGGGTGACTCAGTTGGTTAAGTATCTGATTTTGACTCAGGTCATGATCTCGCGGTCTGTGAGTTTGAGTCCCACATCGGGCTCTGTGCTGCCAGCTCAGAGCCTGGCCCCTGCTTCAAATTCTGTGTTTCCTTCTTTCTTTGCCCCTCCCCTGCTCACGCTCTGTCTCTCTCTCTCTCTCTCTCTCTCTCTCAAAAATAAAAAATTAAAAAATTAAAAAATCAAAAAATTTAAAAAATTTAAAAAACCAAAAAAAAAATCAAAGAATGGAAATCCCTAAGCCACCCACAAATGGACAAAAAGCACTGTCACCTCAGAGGAGTCTTGTTATAAAGAAGGACATTGTGCATATTCAAGTGACTACATACTTGCCTTAAAATTTACAAGATATAAAATGACAGGATGTGCTCCATTGCCACACTCCCATCCTTTTTTGGATTACAGGAAAAAAACCCAAAAACAAACAGTGTCCTATTTTCTTTAGTAAATTATTTTAGAAGTAGAAAAACAGGAAACTCAACCATGGGGATTCACCAGAGTACTGTGTGAAGATAATTGTTTTCTGACTCAAAATGCATGCACACAGGTACACAAACTCACTAAAGCAAGCTAATGGTATTTTGCAATTCCTAATTATTTAATAAATGTAAGAGATGATTTCCAACAGAAAAAAATAAATAAACCCTTTAAAACTACATGAAAGTGAACTTCAAAAATCAGGGACCAGGAAGGATAAGAAATAAAAAAGATAAAATTCATAATTTTATTTTCTTGTTTAATGCAAGTAAAAGGAGGATTCATGGAGTTTTAAGAACATTTATGCTACTGGAAAATGAGACTGTTATTTCAGGGCCTGTCACATAACTATTGGTGTATTATTTGGAAGCCTTGAAATCAGAGCCCAATGAAAGCATAAAGGAAGGAAGGAAGGAAGGAAGGAAGGAAGGAAGGAAGCAGGGAAGGAGGGAGGAAGAAGGAAAGAGGGAGGATGGACGAAGGAAGGAGTAAGGAAGGAGAGAAGGGAGGAGGGAAGAGGATAGGAAGGAGGGAAGAAAGGAAGGAAAGGTGGGATTTAGAACATTACATAAATGAAGAAGAAATACAATCATGCCATCAGTCATTGCAGAGGAGACTTTGACTTCCATTTTCCCACGGAGTTATTTTAAAGAGAAAGGCACAAACGTAGCCAACAGAAGGGAGTTCATTTCCTTTTACAATTTTTCTTCTTAATCTTTAGCGTTCTGACCCTATTGTCTTTCATTTTATTGCAGATTGTGCCTTCGAACGATCGCCACTGAGGTAAATATAATGAAGGTACCCAGATGTGTCCACCTCCTAATTCCTGAAGCTCGTGAGTAAAAATGTTACCTTACATAGGAAAAGGGACAGCGCAGATGTGATTAAATTAAGAAACTCAGATGGGGAGATTACCTTTTATTATCCAGTAGGTCCGGTGTAATCACAGCAGTCCTTACAAGAGAGGTGGTGAGACATTGGAAGCGGGGGTCAGAGGTCAAAGCGATGCCATTTCCGGAAGCGGACCTTGCATGAAGGAATGGGCGGCCTCTAGAAGTCGGAAAGGTCAAGGGGATGGATTGTGCAATAGAGCCTCCAGAATTAATGTGGTCCTGTGACACCATGATTTTAAGACTTGCGACCTCCAGAAATGTAAGAGAATAAATTTGCATTGTTGTAGACCACTAAGTTTGCAGGGATTTGTTAGCGGCCACAGGAAGCTCGCGCAAACCCCGTCACGTTCGCACTAGAGCATGTGCTGTCTCCGGACTTCCTCCCTGGCTTTTCTCTCCAACCTCTTAGAATTTATCCATGACGTTTGTGAGGCCCCTGACTCAGAAGGAGCCTCTCTGTAGATACCCAAGTTTCCTTGTCTGGTGAACCAGACTGTTCATTTTTCATACAAGGCCAATCTTTGTAAATAGCAAATTGTTTGAGTCAAGCTGCAGCCCAAACGCTTCTCAGAGCAGAGTGAGTACTCTCTCCAGTCTCCGCCTGCCATCCCATTTCCCAGGAGGGGCAACCGGACAATTTTCCTAACACAAACCTGGTGGCTTACGCCCCTCCCTAGCACTCTCGGGTAGATTGAGCGACATCACAGGTCTTGGAATTTTGCATATTATATCTAATCGGTCCTCGCAAAACCCTTGAGCAGAAAATCTTATTTTCGTGTTACACATGAGGAAAATAAGGCTCAGACAGACTTGCCTAAAGTTTTCTACCTTGTATCACAAGCAAAATTAAGGAAAAAAAAAGTTCCGGTAAGTATGGAACATGGAACTGGGTCTGGCTGATCCTGCAGTTCCTTTCCCGCCTCTGCACCATGGAGATGCTCTTAGATGCTTTCACTGGATGGTTTTCAATCTTCCATGCACCTTAGAGCCACCTGGGGAAACCAGTGAACAAACACAAACACACACAAAGTCTGGACGCAGTGGCTGAGTTTGTCATCAACGTGGTCTGGGGTGGGGTACTGGCCTCAGTGTTCTTGAAGGTCACAATGCACTGTGTAACCAAGGTGGAGCACTACTGCTTGGCTGGAGTTGCCCTGCCTTAGCCTAGCCACGGGGCAGAGCAAGGGTGACATTCTCTGCCACGTGGACCCCAGTCATGTCCCCGGTGAATGCTGACCACCACCCAGCTTCCTGTCCTGACCTGTGGCTTCTAATTTCAGCACAGCATGGGTTTTGTTCCATTTCCTTCGGGTCGGCAATTCATGTTGTCCCTCGATTGACAAGGAGGGATCTCGGCGTCCTTTTGAGGCAGCATTTAGGAATTCCTTGGGGGTAAGGCTGTGATGTGTCTCCCAACCGCACGTACCATGACTGTGGGTGAGGAAGCCTCCCCTCCCCCAGTCCCCAGGGTCTGTTTTCATCCCTTGATCAGCTTTCTGTTGGGGACATGAAAGTGGACAGATGTAAACGCTAAAGTGCCTACAAATATCCTCTACTATTCTTGTAACCCGCACAGTGATGAGTACACGCTAATTGTTCATGGACAGGGGACATCATCAGGTTTGGAACACGAACCTCAGTATGTGACAGAGCCCAGACTTTGAGGCAAGTGTATTGGTCAAAGTTGAATACTCACATTCCATTAACGTCTCTTACAAATTACTTGTCTAATTAAGTGCCTGCTTATTAAAGATGCAATCTGTCACCGCATGGGTGTTACCCGGCTGCCTTCCCGTTTCTTCTTTGCTTTGTCCAGATGTTGTTTACTGAAATGTATTTCTTCAAAATTCTACTTTTCTGTCCCATCCCTTAAGCTGACCCCGCCGGCTGAGGACCACTCAGTGCATAACCATAGTTGGGGGGCTTCAGTAGAAGGCCCCGTTTGCTTTTTTAGGCTGGATGAGACCATCGCCATTAATCTCTAGCCACGGAAGGATTTCTCTTTATATCAATGGACCTGTCTGTTCTCTGTCTGGACAAAAGATAAATGAAAAAACTGCTAGTCTTTGGGGTAAGTGGTTCTCCATCCTCTGGCACGAAACCAAAGGTGTGCAGTGATCATTATTAAACATGAAAATGATGGGTTATAACTAGCACCCTATTTGCACTGGGCACGCATCGTTCACTCGTGGAGGCCTGTTATGTGCAAGAAGTTTAAAATACAAGGGTAATAAAAACAATTTCCATCATGTACTCAATTTTCTTGCAATCTGTGAAGAGGGATCTGGTTATGGCCCCCCAAAAGGCTTACAATCGGGCCTTTGTGTCCACCCCCGTTCTGATTCCCGCTCCACACAGGGCCGTTCTTTTTAAACACAGCTCCGTGCATTAAACAAACAGAAGTACCTTGTCTTCCGTCTTCTGCCCACGTGGCTCCTTCTCTTCCTTCCATTCTCTCTCAGATCTGTCAGCCCTTAAAATGTAAACGTGCCATCTTTACTCTTAGCTGGAAAAGACTCTTCCTGAAGGGAGGAGGAAACTGGGGGACTAGTCACTGGATTCTGCATCAGACTGTAATTGCAAAAGGGTGATATCCGTGACCTGTCTCCATTTGTCATATCTACCCTTTAAAATAACTGTAAGATATTATTTATTTAACATTTACTTTAAGATAGCGAGCACGTGATCTTTGACGCTAAACGTTCCCAGCAAATCTGATCAGGTCCCTCTAGGCTCACGTTACAGTGTCGAAGACTCTACCATGGGCAAATCAACTGATTTGCCCAAAGCCACACTGCTGGCCCTTCATGTCAGCTAAAGTTGGCATGCTTACGTGCTCCGCTAGCCTTTCAAGGGAGTACCACTTGCCCCAAATAGTGTTCAGTAAAAGAAGGACCTGCAAATGGTGTCGGACTCCCTCAACCGGAGAACAATGGGGTTAGATGAGGTCTTGTACCTCTTCCTTCCTTCCTTTCTTTCTTTCTTTCTTTCTTTCTTTCTTTCTTTCTTTCTTTCTTTCTTCTTTCTTTCTTTCTTTCTTTCTTTCTTTCTTTCTTTCTTTCTCCTTCTTGCTTTCTTTCTTCCCTCCTTCTTCCTTCCTTTCTTCTCTTTCTTTCTTTCTTTCTTTCTTTTTTTCTTCCTCTTTCTTTCTCTCATTCTTTCTCTCTCTCTCTCTCTCTCTTTTTTTTTTTACCAGTGAATAGTTTTACCTACCCTTGGCAAAGATTGACTGGATACTTTCTATTTTCTAGGAACCGGGCAGTGTCCTTGTTTGCAAGCTGGGATTTGAGGCCATAAGAAGATGCTGACACTCAAAGGTAGACACCTCCGGCTTCATTTCCTTCCTCTGTGGCTCTGTGAGTCTGTCCCCTCTCCCTTCTGAGGGTCAGGCTCCACCTTTGTAGACACCATGCAACTATGCGTACTGCAAAAATGTCCCGGTCACGTCCTGGGATTTCTACAGCTGGACAGGATGGTAATGAAGTGTCGCCCCAAGAAATCTCAGTCACAAACACAATCCTAAAACTGTGATCCAACAGCAAAACAAGGGCCGGTGACCAATTCATAGAACTTCTTGGGCATCTGAAGTTTCTTCCCTTCTTCTTATTCTATCAATCTGCTCCTTCTGAACTGGACAATGACTTGTCCAAGGCCAATGGATAAGTTGCAGCACAACTGGACCCAAATCCAGTCCATCTAATGCTTAACCTCCCACTCTGTGCCATGGGGCTAAATATTCGGCCTCACTCCCCAGTGTGATTGCCACTCTATCACACGCATGGAAGGCTTTCACAAAGGGTCCAGAGGGACAGTGGGCTCTGCTAGAGATATGCAACCTACCCACAGACCACCTAAGAGCTCAGCAAACCCAGTCGTACTGGATCCAAGAAAAGATTCAGTACGTACTCTCATTAGACCCATTGGGTCACGTACACACCTCCAGCCCCAGGTTGAATTTTTAGAGTTATGGGATTTCTCAACTGGTGGTAAGTCCCAAGCCAATGTGCAGACCCAAGTGAAAAATGATCATATAGCCGAAATGCACATCACACGGCTTAGGAGGGAGAAGCATCCCATCTGTAGAGTTTCCTGTGGCTCATGACAGTTTCAAGCGCACATGTTTCTTTCCAGTGGAATTTAAGGTCTAGTCAAGAAAACAGAACCCACGTTAGACATCTCACAAGGATGATGTTTAATATGCCAGTTTGTAGCACATGTGATGGGCAGTGAAGAAGACCTTTTAGACAAAGGGGACCCACAGCAGGGGCTGCCCAGGGAAGGCCACCCCCTGGAACCAGAACCGGCAGGAGACACACAAGTGCTGGAGATGTCGAGGGACGGGTCGGGGAGATGTGCTCTCCCTCCTCCCATCCTCTCGCCCTCTGACCTTCCAACAGTGTCTCCCAACAGACCATGTGGGCAGGGAAGCCTGAGGGCAGGTAAGGCAGGAAAACAGACCAGGCCAGCCTAGGAAGGGGTGGTCTGAGAGAAGGTGGCCGTTCTTCTGTTAGTTCTCTTCCGGTCTGGGAGGGAGGAATAATGGTGGGTAGTCAGGGTGTGTATTTTAGCCGCTTCCCTCCTTTGATGTTCAATTAAATAAATTGAAGAAACTAGAGCCAGGATGGCCTTTATTTTCTATGTAAGTGGAGATAATGCAGATGAAAACAAGATCCACTTTCTGCAGGGTTACGCCGAGAGAGGGACCGTGCTAAACACACTTTGCTGATCTCTCATTAATCAGCTCAACAACCCTAGGAAGGCAGCTTTATTACCTCCATTTTACTAATGAACAAATAAAAAGCAGCCGTGGAAGGGCAGTCAACTTGCCCTGGGTCACACAGCTTCTTTGTGGAAGACGGGGTGAGGGTTGGGACCCACCTCTGAGCCTCAAGCCTGTGTTCTTTCTACATCAGCCAAAACTTCCGACAGCAGCACAGAAGAGGGAGCGAGCCCCAGCGAGGTCTTGTTTGCCGGCTCCCTATTTATCTGCTTTAGCGTTAACTGAGCTAACGAAGGAGAGAGAAAAAAAGAAGAAAAGGAAAGGACACGCCAACCAGCCAGGCTATGGATTCTGATTTAGGATAAGAGGTAATTTCAGCCAAAGGTACAAAGGACAGTTGCCTCCTGTTCCGGCACGATGGTTCGCAGAAGTCACAGCGATCCTTGCGTCCTCGTCGTTGGTTTCTGGATGTCACCGTCAGGCTTGAATCCCCTGCCTTCCCCTGTCCGCTGCCTTCTGAGAGCTGTGTGTTCCCTCTTCCCTTCCTCGGGAACCTGGGTCCCCTCCTAGAACATCTCCGAACCACTTGCCTGTTGGGGAGAACAAAGCAGGCATGGTTTCAAGATGCTGTGTTTCAGTGTCACAGGCATAATTGCTGAAACCAAATGGAAACCAAAAAAGTGACGGTTCATGTGAGGCACCCGAGGCACTCAGGCTTCTTTCTGAGAGTCTCTGAATGGATTCCGCTGCAACCCGGTGGGAGCAAAGGGTTTTTATTTTTACTTTTCCAAATGATCCTCAGGCTGGGGGGGGGGGGGGTGTGTACCATGGAGAGGAGGGGGAGGGCAGCCAGGGACCAAAGCTCATGGCCTTGCTCTGCCTCTGACCCTGCCTGGGGGGAGGCTGGGGAGGGGGCTCGGTCATCTTTTGTTCCTGCTTCATTTTCAAAATACATTCTTGCAGCCGCCAGGACTCTAAAGAGTATGACTGAGTGGCTCTTTGAGGCAGGCGGTGGCAGATGGGTAAGTGTGAAAATGTGATCTATCTGGGATCTCACACTATGCAACACGCACAAAACACCGCTGGAATGACAGCTTTCAAGGGGGGAGCTCTCAATTTATGGCCAAATAATTGTGACTAGCTTTTGGCCTTTGGAATCGAATGGACAGGAGGTCCAGGAGCTGGGGGAATGACCCTCTTTTGCAGGATTCCCTTCCCCCCCACTCCAAATCACCTCATCTGTGTTATCTTGAAGAACATAGACAGCAGATAAATTTGTTCCTGTTGATTGTACATTCATATGCACACAACAGTATTGGGATTAAAAATGTTGGGTGAAGGTCCTTTTACCCCTGAAATGGTATCTGTAATGGATACCTGGCTCAGCCTTCCCTTTACAAACAAAACCAGATAAGGAAACAAATACACAAAAGCCAAGCTAACTTGATTGGAAGAGACACAACTGATTTGAAAGTTGTTAATACAGCAGATATTTCCACAGTATTAAGAAATACAGACCACTGTGCCCTGTATTATTCCGACCCTGAAGGAAATAGATAGGAGGAGACATGTTTTCCCTTCAAAGGGATCTGAGCTAAGCAAAGAGAGCCCTGGGGAATGACCCTGGGTTTTCCTCAGTGCACGGAGATGCCCACAGTGGTCTGAGCCAGGCCAAAAGACCTTGGCCTTTCCCCAGCCAAGGGCACAGCCCCTAGCCCCAGGGAACCCTATTCATATGTATGAGTGGAAGGAACCGACCCCATTCAGAGAAGGTAATGTTTATGCTGGATCTTGATGGACTGATTGAAGTTTGCCAAGTAGGAAAAGATAAAGGCACTTCGAGGTGGGAAACAGAATTGTAAAGGTCAGGAGGCCTGGAAGGCAGAGATGAGCTCATTGTGTCCTTATCCCCTTTGGGCCACCAAAACAGAATTCCAGGGCCTGGCTGGCTTGTGAACAGCACGTACTTATTTGTCATGGTCAGGGTGCCCGTCCGGTGTTGCTGGCAGGACCCTCTTCTAAGGGGAAGACTGGTGGCCTCTCCTTGTGTCTTCCTTCACTTGGGCAGGAAGGCTCTGGGGGCCCCTCTGTAAGGGCAGCAATCCCATTCAGGAGAGCTCCACCCGTAGGACCTGACCACCTCCCAAAGGCTCCACCTCCGAAGGCCCTCAGGTGGGAGGTATTTTCAAGGGAAGAATTTTGGAGGGGCAGGAATGTTCGGTCCACACCAATGTGGGTGCAGGAAGAGAGCCGGAAGGTGGGTTCACAGAGAAGGGTAGAAAGTAGATCTACTGCGGGGGCCAGGGTATCCCCAGAAGGCTCCGTTCTCAACATACTTTGTGCAGCAGATACACATCTTTACCCGAACTAAAATCTGAATGTGAACGGTTCAAGCCTGCGCCCTGCATCTCCTTACAACCCATTAGCAGAGCCGGCACAAAAGTGAAGACCGCAGGGAGCCTGCTTTGGGTCTTCAGTTCTTCTGGAATCTTCACTGCTTGAGAACTGAAAGTAAGCAGGATTTTGAAAATTTTTCTAAGTTATTCCTATCTTTATATTTTCATATATTTTTAGAAAATGGTTAATGTCTATTTTTGAGAGAGAGAGAGAGACAGAGACAGAGAGAGAGACAGAGTGTGAGTGGAGAGGGGCAAAGAGAGAGGGAGACACAGAATCAGAAGCAGGCTCCGGGCTCTGAGCTGTCAGCACAGAGCCTGACGCGGGGCTCGAACTCACGAACCTCGAGATCATGACCTGAGCCGAAGTCGGACGCTCAGCCGATGGAGCCACCCAGGCGCCCCTCTGTATATTGTAATATTTTAAACAGGCAAACCTCTAGGGGCGCCTGGGTGGCTCCGTCAGTTAAGCAGCCGACATCAGCTCAGGTCACGATCTCATGGTTTGTGAGTTCGAGGCCCACATCAGGCTCTATGCAGACAGCTCAGAGCCTGGATCCTGCTTCGGATTCTGTGTCTCCTCTTCTCTCTGCCCTGTCCTGCTCATGCTCTTTCTCTCTTTCAAAAATAAACCTATATTAAAAATCTTTAAAAAAATAAACAAACGGATCCCACATCCCAGAATCTTGCATTAGGACACGAGAAACCCTTGATTTCTATATGGCAAACCTACTTCCGATATTTTTAATAACATTTCTTTTAGGACAGTCTTAATACCCCAATAGTTATTAACTCAATTTTTTAAAAAGTTTATTTATTTATTTTGACAGAGACAGAGAGAGAGAGACAGAGAGAGAGAGAGAGCAGGCGAGGGGCAGAGAGAGAGGGGGACAGAGGATCCCAAGCAGGCTCTGCTCTGACAGCACAGAGCCCCACAAAATCATGAACTGAGCTGAAGTCAGACGTTCACCCAGCTGAGCCACCCAGGCTCTCCATTAACTCAATTTTATAACTCAGTTTGGCAAGTTGTTTTTTTTTTTTTTTAATTTAGTGAAAACTCGAATTATTCCTAGTTCTTGCAACAAGGTTGTTGGTGAATATCACTTGTCTCATCAGACACCTGAATGCAAAGTGGATCAACAATCTTTCCAAGCTTTTGACTCAAAGTGGATGAACGGACCTGAGGCCCGTCCTTTCCTTTGTCCCGATGTCCCTCCCGGGCCTGAAGTTGGAAGGAAAATGAGATGGCCTGGTTCGGTGAGTGAATAAGCAGGAAGTCTACTAACCCTTTTCCAGTATGCTTCCAGAAGGTTTAATGGGGCCGTGTCCTCACCTGTGTACCTGGCCTGTAAAACCAGGAAGAGAAATAGATTCAAACCTCATCGCAGCTTCCCCGTCCGCCCCAGGCACCTTCTGGGCTTCACAAAGGAGCCGTTCTCCAAGGTGATTTGTGGAACCATCACTCCCCCCACCCGCCCCCCCCCCCCCCCCCCCCCCGAGCTCACATCTGTAGGGTTAACTTTGGTCGGACTACAAGACAGCAGATGACCACAGAAATCGAACTCTCCCAGACTCAGGCTGATGCTGAGTTCCTGCAGCATGAGTCATTCAGGAAAAATTAATAATGGAAATGGCTAATTTATAACTGGGCACATCCAAGAAAAGGGTGCGTGCATGGGGCAGGAATGGATAATGGTGATTTTTCTCATTAACAGTAGAACCTGCTTGAGTGATTAATCTGCCGCACAAATGAGCCGTTCCGAAGTAGCAAAAAAGTCACCAAGCTGGGCACTGGAGGAGAGGCTGGGAGGCGGTCTGCACTTGACCACCAGCCCAGGACGTCTTCTGGCACGTCTCTGTCCACCTCTTCCTGCCACACGGTGCGTCCAGGTGCCCGTCTGAACATCAGCTGCTTGAGAGCTGGGCGCTGGGCAAGGGTCTCCTCCTCCTTTATTACCTTCCCTCCTTCTTCTCTCTCCCTGTCTTTCTCTTTACTTTCTATTTTGTCTGCCTCTCTCTCTCCTTGCCCTCCTCCTTCAGCTTTTTTGCTCTGTGTCCTTTCTCTGCTTTTCCAACTTCTGGAATAGTCTCTTATTCTGTCATCTGTCTCTCTTCACTGTTCCTCAGGATTTCCCTCTTCCTTTCCTTGTCTCCCTCTCCCTCCCTTTCTCCTTCTGACAGTAGCCTCTGTCGGCATGGCAGGACCCGTAGCGCAGAGAGCTTCTCAACCCCTGACGTGCTCAGGCATTACCCTGAGATGCTGGTAAAATGCAGAATCTGCTCCACTAGGTCGGGGCTGGGACCCGGGATTCTGCACTCCTTCGAAGCTCCCAAGTGATGCTGATGCTGAGGGTCCCAAGTACCACGCTGTGAGCACCAAGGATATACAGCATCTCAATGTCGAGTACATTGCCGAGCAGAGCCGAAGAGGAGGCCACGAAGGAGGGGAGACTCCCACAGACCCTGGGCCTCAGGGGAGCTGCTGGCTGGGCTGAGGATTCGCTTGTTCTCAGGGCTGGCCGGCTCTACCTAAGTCCACGGGACTGCTAGTCCTTCCTTCTTTGAAGCTGGCGGCTTCCTGATGGGTGTTTGCCTTCAGACCTACAACTCAGGGTGGAGACAGCCCTAGTTTCCAGGTTGAGACAAGATTTGTGGTTACAGAGAACAGACACATTAGACTCAGGTCTGGGTTTGAATCTCAGCGTGGATACATCTCGCCTCTTTGAAATTGGACAAGTCAACTAATCCCTTTGAGCCTCGGTCTTTACGTTTACAAAATGGTAAGTGTTCACCTCTCAAGGCAGTTGTGGGAATCCATGAGTGATCAGAAAGAACCCAGCCCAGGTCAGGCACTAAGTCATGCTTTGTTCCACCCTCTCCTCAAGGCTGTACGTTTCAGATGGGCCATTCTCGTTTTCAGCGCGGGCACCTGTCTTTTCCAGGGGCAGGCGCATGGAGGGATGTGGTGCCCTCTCCTTCCAGTTCTGTGGGCAGCACATGCCCCCCGTGCATTCACATTCAGCCGTTCGTGAATCATCCGAATGTGAGGAGCATGGGGCCCAGACAGCGGAAGTGACCTTCCCAGACTCATCCCAGGCATCTGTGCCTTGTCAGGCTGGGATGTAAGTCCCTGGCTCCCCAACTGGGAATCTTCCCGTTATGGCCCATGGATGTCCAACTCCAAGCATCCATGGTTTCTTATTGTCACCTTTCCCAACAAAATTTCACGCCTTCGCTGCAAAATAAATAAATAAATAAATAATCCACGTCCTGAGCTGCCTACTCTAGTCCAGCCAAACCAAACTAGGGAGTTAAAGTCCGAATACAATATCACATAGACATATAAAACACCTGGCACTCTGATACCCTTTACATACATGGAAATTACCAATCTTCCAGCAAGGTCCTGTCGGTCTTGTTATTCGTGTTGCTGTTATTACAAATAGCTTTCACTCACACTGTTTCGCTCTGCCTCTCTCTCTTTTCCTTTCTTTCCGCCCCCCCCCCCCCCCCCCCCCACCGTATGCCTGTTTAACTCCCTTTCTCCAGATGAAATGAGTGGTTCCTTTTAGCCACACTCCTACACTGCCAGATGACATTAGCCAGTTAAGGAAACTGCTAGGCTGTCGGCAGTTTTTAGGGTTTCCAGGGGGAAGGGAGGTGGGTATTTTATTTTTATGTCCAACCCTGTAAGTCATATAGGGACTTTGAATTTTCAGGTCTTTCATTCTTCTCAACACAGCAGAGCATCTGAGTGTGGTCTTGCTTGATTGTCCGAGCAGGACTCCTCTTGTCTAAAAAGCAGAGTGAGGCTGAAAATTGTATCAAGTGTCGATAGGAAGGACAGGCGAAAAGTCAGGGCTTTATCCTGGGCTCAGGCGGGCTGCGTCCATCATTTGTTGGGCGTGATGGGAAAGGCCTTCTTCCCTTTGAACTTCACCATCCTCAAATGGAAGACGGAGATAACCCTTGTCTCTTGGATGGCCATGGGGGTTATTTGTCCGTGTGTGTGTGTCATGTGCCTAGCATAGTGTCTGACAGGGATGCTTAATTCTTGCATATGCCCTTCCATCCTTCCCCGGCCCTGCGCCCCCGTCCACTGCTCAGGCCACCACTTTCTCTCCTACGGCCTCTGCTCCTCGATCAGTGTGGCATGTTTTCTGAGCTTAGCAAGAGCAAGGTTGGACATATGACCGCGGTCTATGAGTCACACCGACAAAATTCATGCTCATGACCAGATCATTTGGTGCTTTTTTTTTTTTTTTTTGCTTTGTTGTTTCATTTTTATGATATCCACCATAAAGCTGAATATGTTTACATTCCGATTTCAGAAGGCAGGAAAGGTAAGATGTTCACTTAAATTTAATTACAGGCCATGGAGTATGATTAAAACAGATGGTTTTAGAAAGTATGTCTTATGTGTTTGTTTTTTTCTTTCTTTCTTTTCTTTCTTTTTTTTTTTTTTTAAGAAAAAATCAACAATATGATTTTGCCGGCCTTCTTTTGCTAGGTCTCTTCTTTCCACTTGGATTTCTTTTTTCTTTTCCTCTCCTCTTTGCTTAATTCCTTTCTGCCTTTCTTTCTTATTTTCTAAAAGGCTCTGGATCCCTGCCAGTTATTATTATAAGCTGAATGCATTGGCTTTGAGCCAAGATGCCAATAGTTAAGCACGGAGCCAAAATGGATGGTTTCTCTCCTATTTTCCCTCACATACTGCCCCCCCCATTGTAGCTTGTGGGGGGTGGGGAGGGTGGGCAAAGGCTTCCGTGCTCCAGATTTCACAAATATGCTCCGAGAGTTGGGAGAAGAGGACCACAAGGATATAAAAGGCAAGACGATTGTAAGAGGTGAGCGCAAAGGATTTTTAGGGTCTTTTCCTAGGTGTGTGTTATTTTGGGAATCCAGTTAATCATCTTAATCGAGGTCTGACAGAGGCGTAAGGCAGGCCTGCTGTGTGTGGTGGTTTCAATGTGGGACATGCCACCTGAAGACAATCCAATTTCAGGGAGAGGGAGATTGAAATGTCAAGGAAAACACTACCAATCCTTTGCATCCGCTAAATCTTTCAGCCATCATGTCAAAGAAAGGGGCCTTCAGAACAAAAATCCCGAGAAGGGGTGTGTAAGTTTCCTAGGACTATGGTCACAAATTACCACAAACTTAGCTCGGAAGAGCACACGTCTATTATCTTACAGTTCTGGAGGTCAGGAGTCCTGAAATAAAGGCATTGGCACAGCACCGTTTCTGGGAATCCTGAGGGAGACGATCTTCCCCTTTCGGGCTCCGGGAGGATGTGCATCTTCCCGGCCCTGTGGCCCCTTTCAACAGTGACATTCCTCTGACCTGCTTGCCTCCCACATCTCCGTCCCCTCTGCTCCCACGGTCACATTACCTGCCTCTTCTGATACTCTTACTTCCCTACTAAGAACCCTTTTCACTACTTTGGGCTCACTTGGGTAATCCAGAATCTTCTTCCCATTACAAGATTATTAATCTAGCCACATCTGCAAAGTCACCTTTGCCATTTAAGGTACCATATTCACAGATTTCCAGGATAGGACATGAATATCTTTGAGGAGGGGGCTGTGATTCTGTCTACCGGAAGGGGGCCTTGTTGATTCTCACTTGTCAGACCCATGGTAACTCATGCAAGGCCCAAAAATGTGAGGTTCCACTTGGCCACTGTCCTGGAGAAGCTACATTATCCCTCTAATTCGGCCAAAGGACATCCATGTGTACATTCATGGCTGGATCCTTCAACCCCATGCTCTGTCACTGAAGTCTAGGCTTTCTCTCTGCCTATGGAAGTCCAGGCACAGGCGTATTGGGACTTGGGGGGCACTGACCCCAACCCCAACCACACTTGGGTAATGGTCAGGTACATCAGTTGTGGGTACAGCTTGCCTTGACTTCCTTGGTTTCTCCCAGACCTCACTGCTCTATCACTCACTTGGACTCCCCTCGTCCTTTCCCATTCCCCTCTTTCTCCCCAGTGCATGTTAGCACAGGCATTGCAGAATAAGTAGGCACATCCCAATGTTCAGAATGACTTCAGGCCAAAAAATAAAAGTGTCTAGGGACTGATTCCAAACCACACCTGGGCATCCTGAGATTTGCCCTTCCCCATAACACTGCCAATGGGATAAAAGATCAGAATAATGAAAAGAACCCTCCAACTCCACTGTTCTCTCACTCTTTCTTCCTTTGCTGTTGTCTTCATTTCCACAGAAGTGGGGTTCTTAAACACAGTTGCTTTTAGTAGAAGATTCACAGAAATCTTAAAATGCTATTATATGAAAATCAGAAGGACAAATCCAGAACATCATATATGCAGGACATTCATGCCCAACCCCATTCAAAACACATGACATACAGAATCTCAGTCGTCCCGGAGTTTTCAGCAACACCATTTTTTAAAGGGAGTAGATTCATACAGTAACAACTCAGAAATGGATAGTGAAATCAGGGAAGGAGAAGGAGGAAAGGGGGGAGGAGGAGGAAGAAGAAGGGGAGAAGAGAGAGGAAGGAAGAGGAGAAGAAGAAGAAGAAGAAGAAGAAGAAGAAGAAGAAGAAGGAGGAGGAAAAGGAAGGAGAGGAAGGTAAAGAAGAAACATTAAGTCTTGCAAGAGACAGGAAAGAGTAGGTCTCCAACACCAGGAAACAGGATTACACCTAGCAAACCTAGCAATGTGTCTGTTTCATATATAAACTCGATATTATGCCTCTGCAGTAACCTTTGCTCGACGCAGATATTAAAACTTCAGAGTTTGAACATGTTTGGTACAACTGAATAAACAAAGAATATTATTTATAATACTCCCCAGAGGAAAGGCTTAATATCTCTTCATTATTCAGGATGTGTGACTTAAATTATCCTTCCAGGTCTCCGAATGAAAAAGATTGCCGGTCTTTCTGACATTCGTGGATGTCAGAATATGGCACTGAAACTACAGCTGACTCACAGAAAAGAGAACAATATGGTTGCTTTTGTGGTGAGGGAAATTTGGGGATCATTTTGTGGCATCCTCATTTTCTCCATTTTTGTTCACGGTGTCTTCAAAGTGAGCAGAAGAGTGTCCAGGGCTCCCTTTAAAGACAACAAAGGAGAAGGGAGTTGAGGTGCTCTTCCAACACTACAGCCAGGCTTGGGCGGGGGGGCAGGAGGCACAAAGGTTGGACAGGGAGAGAGTGCAGAAAAGGAAGGAAAGGAAGAACAAAAGTGGTGCTGGCCTGGAGATGGGAATCGGCAGGCAGTGAGAAGGTGCTTGGTAAGTACCTGTTGGCCTCCATTTGCCCCTCCTATGTCTCCTCCTGTGTACTGGCTTGTTCTTCATGAGCTGCGGGTGCTTTGTGGTCTGGGACTGCTGTTGATCTCCCGTTCCCTCCAATACAGTGGATGCACGTGAGGCTCCAGAGAGCTGAAGAAAGAATGAATGGCAAGGATTCCTTGGTAGACACCTGTTATATTTCACAGTGTCTGGCCTGAAACAGGTGATAAATATCAGCTGCTAACATCCATCCCTGCACAGTTCTGAGGGTGCATTGCTAAGCCAGCAGATTGACAAAACGGGGTTCAGGAGGGATGCAAAATGGCACCTGGGACGTTTCCGGTACGATGCGCTGAACTGACCATCAGGGCGTTCATTACACTCACTTCCTCAGCTCTGAAAGGGAAAACTGGCAGCTGAGATGAAAGCTTCACAATTTGTCAATTGCTCATGATTGATCTAAAATCACTGTATCTAATCAATGGTAACGGCATGTCCTTTATTCCTCAACATGTAATCTATCCTTCAGATATCTCCAATCCTTAAATGGAGAGATGCATTCCAAAGTATTTTTCTTTTAAAGAAGGCCTGGGAGGGGTGCCTGGGTGGCTCAGTCGATGGAGGGACTGACTTCAGCTCAGGTCATCATCGCATGGTTCATGAGCTCGAGCCCCGCATAGGGCTCTGTGCTGACAGCACAGAGCCTTCTTCGGATCCTCTGTCTCCCTCTCTCTCTGCCCCTGCCTTGCTTGTTCTCTCTCTCTCTCTCTGTCTCAAAAATAAATAAAACATTTAAAAAAATAAAGAAGGTCTGTGAGGATACATTTCAGGATCGTGTCGGGCTTGAATCTGTCCTCCACCCCACTCACAGCTTCTGTTCATCTTTGTGCATACACATAATCAGTTTTATAGATCTCTGATCCCAAGTCTGTTAAATGGGGCAGGGGTCCTTACTCCCTAGGTTTAATTCCCCCTTTTCTTCCAGTGTCTCTGCTGTTACTCTCTTACCTCGCATACATCCATATTTCTTCCACCCTTGGTCTTTTCCTAAAACTTCTGTCTATAGACCAAGAGGAAAATTGGCAAGGAACCCAAAACTTGGAATGAAGACACCCAATTCTAAACCCACCTTGGCCTCCTCACTTCTTTCCCCTGCACCTGGTTTTGCCTTTTGCAAAAATGAGGGGCTCAGAGTGGATCGGCCCAGGGTCCTTTGCCGCCCTATTGTCACCCTCTTTCTACCAGGGAAAGCTCTGCCAACAGAGCTTGCTTCTTTCAAGGGTTTCTTATCCAAACTTTTCAACCATTGAATCTTGTCAGTCCCTTTTTTGGGCAAAAGAAATAAATGAATAAACCATGTTTCTTGACACTCAGAAAAAAAGTATTTCAAGAACATACCTGATTATTCCTTTGCCCTCCTGTTGGAATGGCAACCGTTGGAGAAGAAAACAGAAGATTGTAAGGATCCCGTCAGAAGATGGGAATTTACTTCTTCCCCCTTTATGACACTGAGCAGGTCACGTGACCTTGATGATTTGATTTTTCTCCTCTCCAAAGGTAGAAATAGTGCTTTCTCTGGCCTATGTCAGAGTAGTTTTGGAAGATCCCAAAGGAGGATGTGTATCAAAAGAGTTCGCAGCCCAGAAGTACTTAAGCGACAGTCACTGTCTCCGGTCTGTATCTCTACAGCCCGTGCGTGATTTGGCTGCAAGTTTGATTGTTGGAAATCACAGATTGGGTCATACCATTTCCTGGCTCCCGTCCACCTTCAGGATGGCGGTGGCTACCCGTCCGTCCCCACCTTCATCTCCTACGTCTTCCCCATCCGACAAGGAGCCTGTTCCCCAGCCACAGAGCCATCTTGTGGTCTCGGGCAATGTCATGTTCTGTACATCTGCACACCTACACTTTCATATTCTTTTCCCTCTGCCTGGAGTCTCCTTTACTACTCTTCCCATCTGGTTAAATACTTCTTTTCCTTTTCGTAACTCGGTTTGTACGAAGACCTCCTCCCCATCTTTTGTGTAAACAACAACAACAACAACAAGACACTACAAATATAGTTGAACTCTCCTGGTCGTCTTCACTGATCTCATTTCCTTTTCTCCCCAAAAGTAAACACTCTTCAACATGGCGATAATCAGTCCCTCAAGTAATGTTTATGAATGCCTAAATATGCGTGTTGCCATAGAAGTTGTGTTGTTAAGCATGCTTTAAGATTTATATGTATGTTATCAGAGTGGAGGCCTAAAGATCAAAATGCTTGAAAACCCAAGTTTTGCTCCATAACGTATTTGGCAGGAAAATGTGTCTTCACCTGAACCCATGAGGTGGCAAAACATGGCCGGAACTGATGTGCAGCTACTCAATATTCACGTTTTTTTTTTCCTACAGAAATATTAGTATGTTTGGTTTTATACTGCTGGCCCAGATTCTGCCGAGGGTGTTATCAAAATACAGATCTATGTCTCTGTGAAATGGAAAAAAAAATTTTAAAACACATCTGGCCCCCAAAGGTTTTGGAAAAGGAATTTGGACTGGGATGTTTTTGTGATCAATCCATGTTGATTCATTAAGCTCTAGTGCATTCATTATTAACAGCTTTAACAGCGTGGTAATATTACACTGTATAATATGGCTCGATTTACTTACTCAGCCCCCGGTTCATGGACATTTCGGGTAGTTCCAATTTTTGGCAATTCCAAACAGTGCTGCAATATGACTCTTGAGTATGAATCCTTGTACAATGAATAGAAATTTTCTAAGAGTGGAAGTGGTGATGCCTAGGGCATATGCTTTTCTAGTTTTATTAGCTATTGCCGAATTGTTCTCCGAAATGGCTGTTTCAATAGAGACATGAACTGTTAGGGCATGGAAGATTCCTGGGCTCCACATCCTGGCAAACACGGGGGATCTGCGGTCTAGGAAATGGTCCATTTTTTTACCATCTTCATGCATACTCAAAATGAACACTTCCTCCCTAATTTTGAGGGTACAAGGTTCTATATATTTCATTCGACCACACTCAGTAATTATGTTGTTTGAATATTCTAGATCTTTATTATTTTGTTCCTGAGACATCAGTTACTGGGAGAGGCATATTAATTTCTCCTGGTATGATGCTAGATTCTTCAGCTTTTTATTGTAATTTTGTCATTTCTTTTATATAATTTCAAGATATATAATTGGATAAATGTACGTTCTGAATTGCAACGCCTTCTTGATGCGCTCTTGTTCCCTGTAATACTTTTGGACTTCAGTTTATTTTCCCAAGATTAAAATAGCTACACCATCTTTCTTTTGGTTCGTTTTGCCTAACATATATTTTCTCAACCTTTCACTTCCAAGTTTAATAAGTGATTATATTTCTCTCTCTCATCCAATCTGACAACTTATCTTTTAATTTGGAAAGTTAAACATTTATATTTATTAGGACTACTGACATATTGAGATTTGTTTATAATTTCTTACTTTATGTATTCTATTTATTATGGTTTTTAAATATTTTTTCTTTCTGCCTTTTTATTGGATTGGTGAAATATTTTCCATTTCCTTTTTCTCTAAGCTATAACTTAACCATCCTATTGCCATGCTTATGTCATCTTTTATATTTGATTAAATGCACTCAAAAAATAAAAAGCAATATCTCTTCTCACTCCTGGATTAAGAGAAAGGCCCTCATTTTAAATATTATTGTTCAAAATTTCAATACCACATTGTTTCTGGGTGTGTGTGTGTGTGTGTGTGTATGCACCTTTCTGACGTGCACCTGTTATTCATTCAACAAGGTTCTGTTTCTAGTATATTCTTATTTGTCTGGAGGGCATTTATTTCACCTTCACACTTGCATGCCAGTTTGGCTGGTTATAGAATTCTTGATAGGTTCTTCCTCTGTCCTGCAGTTTGAAGACATGTTCTCTGCTCTGACTCAGTTGACTGTTGTTATTGCCGATTACACAGGTCATATAACATCTGTCCTCCAGCTCACCGATGCACCTGATTTGAGTCTGCTATTTGACTTCTCCTTCGAGGTTTGAATATCACAGTTCTAATTCTTACTTTTATAATTTATGTTTGGTTCCTTCTTACATGTTCTGTTTCTTTTCTGTGTATCTAGTTCTTTTTGTTTCCTGAACCTTTATTTTTATCAGTCAACTACTTTTTGGTCTTTATTAGATTGGTGTTTACTGAATTCCTTTGGTAGTTTGTCCTGTGATGAAAATGCCACTTGCCAAATATACCAAAATAATTATTCATTTGTTTGATCTCACATCACACATATTCAACACTCTCAGAAAGACAAGTCCTACACCCTTACCGACAACATAATTACTAAGTACTTGGAGATTTGACTTATGATCATATTTAACCTTTTACCTTCCCCACTTTATTTTAGACTTGCTGTATGCATTACACCTATATCTTGAAATAACATCACAATTTCTGTGTTCAACATTTATTCGTGTTTTAAGTCATTTAAATGGATAAGAACACTGTATTATACACTGACATATTTGCCATTTCTGCACTTCTAAGTTTTCCTCTAACATCAATCTTTGGCTGTTCCTATAAACAATTTCCTTTAGCAATCCTTTAAAAGATTTACCAATGACACATTCTCTTAGTTTACCTTTATCTGGGAATGTCTCTATTTCATCTTTATTCCTGATGGGTGTTTTTTTTTTTTTTTTTTTTAGATGTAAAACCCTAGGTAGATAGTTCTTTTCTTTCAACACGTAAGAAATGTTGTGGTATTGCTTTCTAGCTTCAGCATAATTCCTGAGTGTGACATAATGAAGTATATAGAACCCTGTACCTTTGAAATTAAAGATTGAAAGTTGCTCTGTGAGGGGCGCCTGGGTGGCTCAGTCGGTTAAGCGTCCGACTTCGGCTCAGGTCACGATCTCGCGGTCCGTGAGTTCGAGCCCCGTGTCGGGCTCTGGGCTGATGGCTCAGAGCCTGGAGCCTGCTTCCGATTCTGTGTCTCCCTCTCTCTCCGCCCCTCCCCCATTCATGCTCTGTCTCTCTCTGTCTCAAAAATAATAAAATAAACATTAAAAAAAAAGTTGCTCTGTGATCTCCGATGGAAAACCCAGTCCTCTTGATTTTTTTTTGTACGTACTTATTTCCCTCTCTAACTGCTCTAGAGTTTTTTTTTTTTTTCTTTTTGTTTGTTTGTTTCTTTGGTCATCTATCTTCAGTTTTCAGCATTTTGTTTTGTTTTGTTTGGCTTGTTGTTTTTGAACTTGCTTTGTTCACGATTTTTTTCAAGTTTTGATTTAAATTCCAGTTAGGTAACATACAATGTAGTATTAACTACAGGGGCGATTTAGTGATTCAGCACACACACGTACACGCACACACATTTGGCCCGCTTCCATAATTTGGCTACTGTAGATGTGGTCCAATAAACATAGGTGCACGCATCCCTTTGAATTAGTGTTTTGTATTTTGGGGGTAAATACCCACTAGTGTGATTGCCGGAGTGTAGGGTAGTTCTATTTATAACTTCTTGAGGAAATGCCATAGTGTTTTCCACAGTGGCTGTACCAGTTTGCCCTCCTACCAACAGTGTAAGAGGGTTCCCCTTTCTCCACAACTTTGCCAGCACCTGTTGTTCCCTGTGTGGTTGATTTTAGCCATTCTGACAGGTGTGTGGTGATTTCTCCCTGTAGTTTTAATTTGCATTTCCCTGATGGTGAGTGATGTTGAGCGTCTTTTTTAAATGTCTATTGGCCATCTGGATGTCTTCTTTGGAGAGATGTCTGTTCATGTTTTCTGCTCAGTTTTAATTGAATTATTTGTTTTTGGGGGGTGTTGAGTTTGTGTTCCGTGTTCAGCACTTTGAGCCATATTTCTCGGCATGGTTTTCTTTCCGTTTATCTTGCTTCAGTTTTGCTGAACTTCCTGAATCTAGAAATCGATGTCTCAAAATTGAGCGTGACTTTAGAGCCATAGTTATTTCAAACATTTGTTTCCATACCTATTTCTCTTCTTCTAGGGTTCCGATGGCATGAAATCACAGCCTTAAAACTTTTCCATGGGTCCCTGAGTCTCTGCTTATTTTGAAATTTTTCTCCCTGTTCTTCGGACTGTGTGATTTCTAGTCATCTTTAAGTACACTAATTGTTTCTTATTTTATCTCCATTATGCTCCTGAGACTGTTCAGTGAATTCTTTTATTTTCTGTATTGAATTTCTCAGTTCTAAATGTCCATTTTGTACCTTTTTATTGCTTCATTTTTTTCCTCAGAACTTAAAAAATTTTTTTTAATGTTTGTATATTTTTGACAGAGAGAGAGAGAGAGAGAGAGAGATAGAGCATGGAGCAGGGAAGGGGCAGAGAGAGGGGGAGACACAGAATCCGAAGCAGGTTCCAGGCTCCGAGTTGTCAGCACAGAGCCCGACATGGGGCCCGAACTCACAAGCTGTGAGATCATGACCTGATCCAAAGTCAGACGCTCAACCGACTGAGCCACCCAGGCGTCCCTTCCTCAGAAGTTTTATCTTTACATTTGTTTCAAGAGTGTTCATCTTCGGGGTGCCTGGGTGGCTCAGTCGGTTGAGCATCTGACTTCAGCTCAGGTCATGACCTCATAGCTCATGGGTTCGAGCCCCGCGGCAGGCTCTGTGCTGACAGCTCGGAGCCTGGAACCTGCTTCGGATTCTGTGTCTCCTTCTCTTTCTGCCCCTCCCCTGTTCACATTCTGTCTGTCTCTTTCTCAAAAATAAATAGACATTAAAAAAATTAAAAAAAAAAGAGTGTTCATCTTTGCTTCAGGGATGATTTTATGATAGTTTCTTTAAAGACTTTGGTGATTCCAACATCTGGCTGATTTGGGAGTCAGAATCTGATGATTGTCTTAGCCCTTTGAGATTGGTCAGATGTGTGTGTGTGTGTGTGTGTGTGTGTGTGTGTGTGTTGTTTTTGTACATCAAGCACTTTTGGAGGGTATCCTGGATATTTGAATCTTATTTTGTGAGATGCTGGATTCTGCTAATATCCCCTGGACAATATTGATTTCTGTTTTAACAGGCAATCACCTGATTTGCCTGACCCTGCAAGTTCGATCTGACCTTCTGTGGTTGGTGTTGTTAATGTCAGTTAAGTTTTTAGCCTTTAAAGTCTTTGCCGTGGTGTTTGGTCTGTCTGTGCCTGTACCTCCCAGGGGTTAGTCTGGAGTTTCATCTCTGGTTTATTTCACAGGCCAGTTGCTAGAGCTTGGGCTATGCTTCTTGGGCTCTGCTTCGTCTAAGCAGTAGCCAGGAGGGAATCTTGGACTTATGCAAGTGCATATGTAGAAACCAGGTGTCCCCGTCTCAGACCTCAGCTCTCCAGACTTTTCTCAACACGAGCTTCCAGAGGCCGGTTTTCCCAGTCCCTCTGGCCAGAAAGATAGGATTCTTTATAGATATTAGCCCTGCCAGGCCACTGGCTAATTCCATGTAACTGGGGCCACCTTCGGTGTATTGTAACGAGAAAAGAAACCAAGGATTTTCTCCAAACTACAGGGACCTCTTTTTTTGGCACCCCCTGGGCAGAGAGCAGGGTGTCATCTCAGGGTTTGGGATATCTGTGGGATATCAGTTCCGCTCCAGGGATTGCCCTCAGAATGTGGCTGAGAGAGAAAAACAGATTTCTAAAAAGGGGAGGGGAAATTTTTCCCAGACTCTCTGACATGTACGAATTTACTGTCTCCATCCTCGGGCTAGAAATAGAGGATTTCCACAGAAGTTTTCCTTTCCATGCCCACTGCACACTTGGTGATGTGACCCATCCTTGAATCAAAGCAGGGAGGTGAAGGGGGGGGTGGGGGGGAAATAATCCCAAACCTGCAAACACCATTCCTGTCATGGAAAGTTACTTACGTGGTTACTTCAGTTTATAACCACCTCTTATTGTCCAATTTCCAGAATCTTCGGCTAGTTTTATTTTGTATTCTGTTCAAACATTTGAATTGCTATCAGACGATGGTTGACTTATTCCATCTTGGCCAACACTGGGAGATTTATTTTTTTATCATTATTTTATGGTTAGGAATTGCTTTGACAAGTTTTGATCTAATTTTGCTTTTAAGTATATAAAATCTTCCTCCAAAATAAACACTACAGGACAGAGATGTGACGGGTCGAACTGTGCCCCCTTAAAGTTCATGTGTTGACGCCCTTACCCCCACCCGGGATCTCAGAATGTGACTGTATCTGGAGGCGGAGATTTTCAAGAGGAGAATAAATTAAAATAAGACTGTTAGAGTGGTCCCTAATCCAGTTGGGCTGGATTGAGAGGAAATTTGGACCCAGAGAGGCACAAGGGATGTGCCTATGCTGAGAGATCACGTGAAGGGGCAAAATGACCCTCCCCTCTGCAAGGGGAGAAGCCTTGAGAAACCAAACTGATCGACCTCTTGATCTTGGACTTCCGGGCTCCAGAGCTATGAAAGGATGCACTCCTGGTTTTCCAGCCACCTAGGCTGTGCCACTTTGTTACGGCCACCCTAGCAAGCTGAAACCAGAAGAGTGTCTCCTATCTGCCTTGTCTCCTGCTCATTGCCTTTTGGCTCAGTGCCTGTACTGTTATTGTTTACCTTCCTACATGCCAGTGGTCTTCCACAGGACTTGGCTCTCCGTTATTCGCAACAGCATCTCAAGGTGGTAATTTTATGTCTGATTTTATCGATAAAGACACTCTTCCGGCCGGTGAGCCGGACGGCTGGCCTCCAACCCATGGCCACACAGCGCAAATGCCTCCTGTTACATTGAACCGCTAAGTAAAACCCTCGCGCAAATAGGAAGAAGCTAAATGAACAGGAGTAAGATTCCCTAGGCTCTCATTTAACTGCAGCTCAAAAGCTTAAGAGTAATAAAAAAATGTCATTTTAATTCACCAATCTTTCCGCGCCCCCCCCCCCCCCCCGCCCCGCCAGGGCGGTGCAGATCCCTTCCTGAAAAATTTTGACAAACTCCAAGCACCATTCAGAAACGTGAAGGGTTCTCAGCGGGACCTTGTTATTCTGAACATTAATACAAAGCCATTCCGTACAATACAATACAACTTGATTTTGTATGGCACCCCATTCAAGTAGGAGCCCCAATGGAAGCTTATGCATCCTGTTTTTAATCATATTTGAGTGATTTAATTTCAAACACACAACCACTTTTGCCTAATGCAACCTGCATTTGAAGAAAGGCTCCTTCGTGACAACCGAGTGAGAGAATGGCAAGGGTTTTATTCTGACTCTGACTCAATAGGCCACATTTTACCTCTGATGAGGGCATATAAATACCACCTAGGGGAGGGTGAGTGATGGGTGGCATGTGATTTTTCCATTTTCCCCCTCTCTGAAGTACTTATATGCTAAAATTATAGTATTGAATAACAACAACAAAAAAAACCAGAAATGCTTTAGTTGTTTTTTTTTTTCCCTCTTTCCTTGAAAAAAAAAAAAATGTTCTGTTTATTCTCTGATGATAGAAAAGCAGCTTGGTAAAGTGAAGTAAACAGTGGATTGAGATTCTTGGCTTTTCCTCCAGAATCTGCCAACTCACTGACCAACTTTGTGTCTTGGACAACTTTTCTTCCCTTGTATTCAGTGTCCAGACCCTAGAGAAGCAAAACGCCACCCTTTGGAGTGTCCACTCTCTATCACGCCTGTTTATTAACACAGATCACCGTTGAGCTCCTTCTCAGAAGGTTTGGTCTCTGAGTGCTTAGAAGAATCCACTGATCCATGACACCTAGGTTACAGATACTCCACAGAAAGCTCCTGTTTCAATAGACATGTTGAGATAAAGATAGTGTTTGGAATCAGGGGAGGCAGTGCACGGTTGGAAAGGTAGGATTAACACATAGAGTTGATAGGACCAATAAAGCTTCCTTATCCTTACAATTTAAGGTAGAACCTTTCTGCTTCCAGCTCTGCTTCTTTAGACGCTCTTAGCATTACTGGTTTCCTTCCATAACTCTACACCTCAAGGCTGGAGAAGAAGAAGGTCCTCTTCCGAGAAACACCCCCCGCTCCCCAAGTGAAGCCATGGCAAGTATTCTCAGATGCGGGCAATGCACAGGCATATTGTCTGCAGTTTGGTTTACATCATTCGGAGAACAGAAACTACTGGATGTATTTATCCTACAGGAAATCTATGACTTCTGTTTGTCTGCTTACTTGGTCTTCTACTTCCCAACAATCCCAATTCTCCCCATTACTGTGGAGCAGGACAGCGGTTGACCCGTCTGAGGATCTTATTTCCTTAAGTGATTATCAGTTGCCTTCATGAAGAGATAAAAAGTAGATGAAGACTCCACAGAACCTTCCAGCACTGCTGCCCTAGACCCTCTCTCCCCAGTCCCAGACTGTGGCTGCTGGCTCAAGTCCTGGCCTAGATCCTGACCCTTGGATGAGGCAACATTGTATGGCTCCGTGGCCATGCATGTTGGCTCTTGTTTTCGCAGGCTTTGATTCTTATCACTTTATATGTGGCTTTTGGCTCAGTCCCAAATCTCTATCTAGTTTATTCGGCTTCTGGCTGCTTTGAGCCAAATACCAGCCTCCCAACTGGGCCCAGCAACTCAGAACCCAACCCCAGCCACTGGCCCACTTTTCTCTGCCCCCAATCGCTACAGACGGGGTTTTCTTAGATAACACCTCCCAACTGTCATCTAAATACTCTTCCAAGAATGAATCCTAAATCTTTGACAAGGTGAAAGTTAAGAACTCTTAGCTAATAGAGTATCTTTCGGGAACTATGTGTTTTTTTCCCCCAAACAAACAACAGCCGATATTTCAATTCTCCACACCAACTGGGGTGCCTGATAATTCAATTCTGACACTAACTACCTAAAGTTAATATAGATCCAGCAGGTTAAAGGCTCAGTCCCACAAGACTGTCTTCTTTTCAGACACCAGCTGCAAGCAGAATCTCCAGACTAACCAAACTTTGTCCCAGCCAACTACAAATGTGGGGCTTCCCGCAACCTCCCTTCTCAGGTTCCACAATCTTCTAGAACAACTCACAGAACTCAGGAAAGCATTTATGTTTACTGGTTTACTGTAAAGGATACAACATAAAGACAGCCAGATAGAGGTACATCAGACAAGGTATTGGGGGAAGGGTACAGGATAGAGTTTTAATGCCCTTTTAGGATGCTCCGTTCTCCTAGCACATCTGTGTGTTCACCAACACAGAAGCTTCCCAGAACTCCACCGTTTGAAGTTTTTACGTCAGCACCATACTTTCTTGATGATTACAGCTTTGTAAGACAGCTGGAGGTCTGGAATTGTGATGCGTCCAGCATTGGTTTTCTTTTTCAACATCACTTTGGCTATTTAGGGTCTTCTCTGGCTCCAAACACATTTTAAAATTGTTGGTCCTAGCTCGGTGAAGAATACTGGCATTATTTTGGTAGGATACGACAAGGATGTCCACTCTCACCACTGTTGTTCAGCATAGTACTTGAAGTCCTAGCTTCAGTGATCAGACAACAAAAAGAAACGAAAGGCACAAAAATTGGCAAGCAAAAAGTAACACTTTCATTCTTCGCAGATGGCATGATACTCCACGTGGAAACCCCGAAAGATTCCACCAAAGATCTGCTAGAACTGATACATGAATTCAGCAAAGTCACAGGATATAAAATCAACATAAAGAAATTGGTTGCATTTCTATACACCAATAATGAAGCAGCAAGAGAAATCAGGAATCTTTCCCATTTATATTTCTCCAAAAGCCATAAGATACCTAGGAACAAACCTAACCAAAGGGATAAAAGGTCTGTATGCTGAAAATTATAGGAAACTTATGAATGAAATGGAAAAAAGACATAAATAAATGGAAAAACGTTCCATGCTCATGGACTGGAAGAACAAATACTGTTAAAATGTCTATACTACCCAAAGCAATCTATACACTCAAAGCCTGTAGAAGTTTTTAGAGACGTGATTAATTGAACCTTTGACCACTGTGACCTAACTCAATCTCCAGCTTCTGTCCTTTCCAGGGGAGGTCAAAAAGTAGGGCTGAAGATTCCAGTCCTCAGATACCAGCTTGGCCTTTCTGGCAAGCAGCCCCCGTCTCAAAGCTATGTAGTTTCTCTCCTCCCATGAGTTATCTCAATAAAATACAAAAGGCACTCTCATCACTCAGGAAGGCTTTAGGAGCATTATTGTAGCAGATATTGGGACAGAAACTAATTAAAAAAAATATTATACCATGGGAACCTAATAAAAATTTAAACTCATGGTGAATTCAACCTCGCCAAGATTCCGGAGAGGAATCTGTGTCACTGGTCAGAGGAGAAGTACTTCTCCAATTTGCAGGACCCTGGGCTGCAAGAGCCAACAAGGGGCTTAGCTGAGGGAAACACAATTGTGGTGAACACAGGGATACTGTCAGTCTCCAAGATTTCCTGAGGGCTTATTGTCCTCTTGTATTCCAGGTGCTAGTCAAAGCTGCGAGATTACACCTGGGAACAAGAAAAAGCACCAGTCCTCCAGCAGCTGGGTTCTAGTTGCAGGAGGTGTGCAATTCTTGTGCTGTGTCTTCAGGTTGCCTTAGGAGAATCCGTCCAGCTGTAGGGTGAGGCATCTCAGAAGGAAAAGGTGGGTGAGAGGAGCACGAGGCATAGGTTAGTGCCAGGAACTGAAAGAGAAGGTACCGAATCCATTAATGGGACCTAGAGCGACCTCACTGTGGGACTTGGATGTCCGAGACATGGATCTCCATCCCCTCTGCCAGAAAAGCCAAACAGCAGGATGCCCACGTGAGCTTGGACCCCTCTGGGGACAACTGCCACCCATCAGATGAAGAACACTCCTGAGGAAAGGGGGGCATCAACTCCACCATCTGTCCAGGTCTCATACCCCTTCCTTGTTCTCACATCACTGAGATCATACTGGCCTGTTCCTTCAACATTCCAAGCACATTCTTGACCTGGGACATTTGCATCAAACAGTTTCCTTCCGATACTCTCCCCCCACCAATATTCAAGTAGTTCACTCACACATTGTATTTAGATTTTGACTCCAGCATGGCCCAGAGCATCATTCCCTGCCTACCATGTATCAGGTATACTCTCCTCCCCCATACAACATATCCCTACACTCTCACTCCTGGCTTCCTTTTCACATTACAACTTGATTTATATCTATTTGCACCATCTACCTATTTCTAGGACGACTTTATCTGGAAAGTTTTGTGTTTATTTTGTTTGTGAGCATAGTAGCTAACACAATATACTTACCTAACTATTTGATAAATGATAGTGGTTCTCATGTATATAGATAGTTGTGTCCTGTGCAATGTGCCTCAGGGACTCTGGTCAAAGACTACTGTGCTAAAGAAGTGATCATGGCTTCTTACAGTCCATCCATAGGGTGGTTGGTGGCCTGAGAGCTTTGCTTCACTGGAGCTATGGTACCCATAACATCTTTTGTCTTTTGGGTTGAAATGGGAGATACTGAGACAGAGGCCAGTGACAGGGAGTATCTGTGGAAAAGCAATTTCTAGATCCCAGTAGAGTGTGGGTGTACAAGTTTCTTCTGCCGAGGGCATAAAAAGAGTACCCAAGAGTTTCGGTGCTTGGAAAGCATTGGGTCATGAGGCCCAGAGGTACTGTGGTTCCTCCAGCTTTTTTTTTTTGAAACCCTCCAGAGCTTGTACAAATGGCTGAGAATCCAGTTTTCCTTACATAATGTGTCTCTCTACACTAAACCCTCCATGTTTTGAGTAAATTGAAAGGGTCTCTTGTTTCTTGAAAACCAAGAAATCCTAACAACACTTTCATGCTTTATGTGGGTTTTCAGGCTTGGTAATACCAAGCTATGTTTGGGTTACAGAGAGACGTAGAGGCAATGAATAAAGAGAGAAAATCTGAATTAGAGGGGAGGAAGTTAATGAACACCTTGAGGACCTGGCACATACTATTAATTGTGGGTGTACATGATCACATTTGATTTTCACATACATGCAGCTAGGATGGTTTTGGAAATAAAAAGAATGTCCTACAAACTGGCTTCACGAATAGGGGAATCTATCTCATGTACAGGGAGTCCAGGTCTAGTGTAGGTACCGAGCATGATCAGGGCCTGAGCTTTAGCTGTGTCCTGTTCTTTTGGCCCTATCTGGTGTGACAGCTTCGTCCTCAGGGCAGCTACCTCTTTGGTCATGTGATAGGTTGCAGAATTCCTGAGGCAGCAGGCTTTCAGGGGAGGCAAGGGATAGGGCTACTACCCTACATCACAGACAGCCTTTACCTACCTCAAGCTCTGGGTTTTTGAACTCCTTGCTCTACACGGGGACAAGATGACCATTCTTCACTGTGATGGCTCAAGTCCTCTTGTATGTGGGGGGTCTTCTCTGCCCCTTCACGTTACAGAAGTTGCGTGGGGTAGAACCAGATACTCGAATCAAAGACGGATTCTTTTTGAAAGAAGGAAGTGAGGAAGGGATATACATCATCCCCATTTCACAGATGAGAAAATTGAGACCCAGTAAGATTACATATCGTGTTCACACAATAGTAATTGACCATATGATTAAATGTTAGATTGACAGTTCGGTCTATTCTAAGGCTTGTATTTATCGCATAAGGGAAAAAGTAGGGAGGGGGCAAGAGAGGAGGGGGAATAAAAGAGGGAAAAATAAGAGACGGAGAACAAGCAAGAGGTAAGGAAGTCACAAGCTTCCTTCCCCAGCAGGCCTTGCTATGCACCCGGGCCAGCTTAAGAACCAACTGTCACCATGTGGTTTTCCAGTTCATTACTCCTTGGCATCAGCAAGTTCTCATTTGTGAGAAGAAAACAATGACTTTAAAAGGCTCATAAAGATTCTTGGACATCAACAGAGGCTTCCTCAAACATAATTTCATTACGTTTGGAGAAAAGCGACTCTGCTTTTTTCAGAGACAATCTTTGCTTCCAGATATATTAATTTACAAATGAACAGAAAACAAGTGTCCTGTGGTTGGCTAACCTCCAGATATTAGAGGAAGAAAATCACTGGAATCATTCAACTGAAGTCACACATAACGGAGATTTCCATGCCCGACTTTTAAAGAAGCTTCCAGACTTATGATTGCGTTCTGAAGTGGGACCTCTTGGTACCTGAGACGAGTAATATTTTAAGAAGGAGGAAGTTTTCTTTCTGTCCTATGGGACAGCCTAACCTGTTTCTTTCTGCTAAGATATCATCATTACCTGGGTGTCATCGGTTGGGATTGAGTGTGGGCTGGGGATTGTCAGTGGGCAAACCCTGTGGGCCACAGTGCCAGAGCCAAGGGTGGTGTCCAATGGTGTGAGCGTGTAGGCCTGATTGGGCAGGTGAGTTGCATTCACAAGGCTTTAGACGGCAGGTCTTGCTCAACATTCAAAGTCAGACCTGCAGGTGGTTTGGCTGTTTTGGGGAGTCCCATATGTGACTAGTGTTGCAGGAACCAGTGTTTCTCAGAACAAGTCTGAAAGGAGCCAGGTAGGTGTCCAGAGCTCTTGATAATTAGGACAAGATTACGGGAACATGCTCTCATCAGAAGGTCTATGCTCTGAGCCAGAAGGGTGAATATTAAGGACACCACTGCCCAGAGGGAATACTTCATATCCAATGCCCAAACTCCTATTGTACCAATGCATTCACTAGTTGGTAGCCAAATCTCCTTCCAGAGTCATCTGAATTTGAGCCTTACGCATATATTTTATTGGCTTCATCATGTGCTTCAGTTCCCTTCATTGTAAAATGGAGATTACACACCCAACTCATGTGATTTCTGTGAGTTGAGTTGTCTGGAGTAAAATAATGGAGATAAGCAAAACACTTAGAAGGTTGCATGACATGTGACAAATAATAACAGTTAATAAGTAAAAAAAATTAAAAAAATCCTAGCAATTAATGTAATTATTAGTAACACCAAAACCTACGTATTAGTCCGCTTGAGATGCCATGGCAAAATAGCATAGACTGAGTCACTTAAATAACAGACATTTGTTTCTCCCAGTTCTGAAAGCTGGACGTCCAAGATCAAGTTGTCATCTGACTCAGTGTTTTCTCAGGAGCCTTTTATGTGCTTATAGATGGCTGCCTTCTTGCTGTGCTCTCTCATGGCAGAGAGTGGGGGTTGGGGGTGGGGAAGAGAGAGAAAGAGAGAGGAAGCTCTCTTCTGTCTGTTTATATACGAGCACTAATTTTTATCAGACAAGTGCTCCGGCCTCATGAACTATCTCTCGAAGGTCCTATCTCCTAATACTGAGGAGTAGGAATTCAACACATGAATTTTGGGAGGACACAAACATTCATTGCATAACTACATATATACACACATATACACATAAATGTCCCTACAATACACCTTGACTAAGACTATCGGGTTTTCCAAGCCTTCCAGAGGTGCTTAGCATGGTAAAATGGTATTATAAGTGGAAGGATTAATCCCATCTAAAAGGCTGCACTTGAGCCTATGTTCTCCAGAGTTCCCTCCAGGGATTTGTCAAAGTTAGCATGAGCTACGTGACACTAGTTGCAAATCCACATTGAGTAGTCTAGAAGCATGACTGCCTGGAAGAAACTTTGCACTGAGAAATGGCAGAAGCTCCTTACTCTGGTAATCTATGCAACTTGTCCTGGGATTGCTTTGGAAAACATCCGTGCTTCAATTGCCTTATTTTATTGGTCATAAAGTTGGCTCATTCCAACTGGAAAGTAGGTGTAGAAAATGGAACAGCATTTGTTGTGGAAATCACCCCCCACTCAGGACAATTGCCATCTTCTTCCTTTTCTATTACTTGAATTAGTAAGTTATTTTCTCTCAGGAAGCATTTTTAGTTATCATTTAGTTACCTGTCTATGGTAAACATTATTAATATTTCACAAAAATACTTTCTACAAAATCCTGAAGAAACCACAACATCTCTTAACACAGAGCTCCACACAGACTACTGCCAATGGACACTTGGCAAACCAGCACACAACAAATTTTCTATATATGTTGAAGTACTTACTAATGGGCCTGGAGGATAGGCACTTCACATCTTGGATTTGGTGAAGTCTCAGAGATTTCAGAAATGTCTGGATCAATGGAAAGATCAGTGGAGAGATTACAGGTGTTAGAATTAGATAATTACTTGAATCCTGATTGTCTCACATCTAAACACTATGGCTTTGAGTAAATCAAGGCAATTATTTATGACTCAGTTGTTTCATATGATGGTAAGAAAAAAAAATATTACCTACCCACAGATGTGGTCTTAGGTGATATTGTTTGCCAAGACTTTGGTACGAGAGAGTATAGATAAATATCAGTTATTTTCTACCATAAGCTACTCTTGTATCTGGTGTGGGCTAAGTGTTTATCTCTGGTAAAAAATTAATTGAACATTTCTAGACTATGATGACCAAATCCACACAAAACTTTCTATTACTATTGATATTTTGAAGAAAGGTCCAATTCTGGTAATATCTGAGTTACTTTTATTGGACTTACCCTCATGGCAGTAACAGTTACAACTCTGGAAGAAAAAATGCAATGTTTTGCAGTGTTGGACAGCAAGCAAAAGTAGGCAGATATGCATCTTGAAATGAGAGATAAATTAGATGAGTTCTACATTTAGCCAGCTTTTTCTGCATAGATGTTGGGGAAGAAAACTCAGACATAAAAGAATAATAGCGCTACTGGGCAAAAGAGAAAGAAGTGTGAACTTAGGACTGGAAATTGATGGGAATTTGAACGGAACGAAATGACCCAAATATAGGAAGCCCCACATCTTTGATCAGGAGTTCAGTAAAAGCTATGAACTTTTTACGGAAAACACAGAAGCACTATGCCAAAAGGACAAGGACTACATCTAAGGACTAAGCAAACAAACCACCACCACCAACAACAAAAATAAACTGGCCCTAGAAAGGCACAAATCCATTCCAAGGTGATCTTCTAGTAATTTAATTGCCTGCCACGGAAACCAAAGCAAACCAAACAACAACAAAAACTTCAACATTATTATGAGGAACATAACAAAATCCAGAGTGTCTACATGAATCCACAATATCATGTATACAATGAAAATTCACTGAACATACCAAGAAGAGGGAAATATGGCTAATAATCAAGAGAAAATATAGACAAGAGAAGCAGACTGACAGATGACTGGAGTATTAGATTAATGGAGAAGGACTTTAATACAGATGTTACAACGATCTTAAAGAAATTACAAAAAAGAAAAGAGTAAAAGATTCAGTAAACACTTTAGCATTCTGAGGAGACACATAAAAACTATAAGAAATAACCTAATGAAAATTTTGGAATAGAAAAACACAATATATAAAGCAACAGCTCAATAACTGACCTAAAAGCAGTTTGAATACATCAGGGAAAGACCTGTGAACAGATCAGTATAATGTGAAGCCCAGAAAAAAGAAAATATTAAAATATTTAAACACAGCTTCAGCAACATGTGGAATGACATAAAATTGTCTACTATGGATGTAGTTAAAGTCCCAAAGGAAGAGGAGAAAGAAAGGTGGACAAATAAATGAAGAAATAAATAATGGCCAGAAATATTCAAATTTGGAGGAAAAAAAAAATGAATTCACAGGCCCAAGAAGCTCAGGAAATCCTAAGCAGATAGCATAGTCAAACTGCTGCAAACAATGAATATAGAGAAAATCATAGAGTGCCCACAGGAAAATAAATACTAATTACAGGGGAAAAAATACAATAATCAAGACCGACTTTTAATTAGATATGATGGAGGTCGGGAGGCTCTGAAATTGAATCTTTAAAGTGCCGAAAAAAGATCTGTCAATTCAGATTTCCATATCTAGTAAAAATATCAGTCAAAAATAAAAGTATATTTAGGATATTTTGTATTTTTAAAAAATCTGAGTAAACTCATCACTGGCAAACTCACAGAATAAGAAATGCTAAACACATTTCCTCAGGCAGAGGACAATAATATCAGGTGGAAATTCTGATTTCCACAAAGTAAGGAAGAATGCCAGAACTAGTATATATGTGGCAAAATAAAACTGAAAAATTTAAATCAATTTTTAATAACTTCGATAAATAATTGAATGTGTAAAGCAAAAATGAGATAAATAATGTGACATTTTACAACACAGGCAGAAGTAAAATGTATGACAACAGCAGCAGAAGAATGAGAAAAGGAACATAGACTATGGCATTATATGGTTCTTACCCTATATTTAAAGTTATACAGTATTTTAAAATAGACCAGGGGAAGTTATTGCAAGAACAATGAAGATAATAAAAAATAAAATATAGAGATAAGGTCAGTAGATGCTAATTAAAAAAATGGACTAATAACAAATACTCAATTAATTAGAAAAACAGGCATGGGGAAGAGAAACAAAACAGATGGGACAGATGGAAAACAAATAGAAGTATATTTAAATCTTATCATGCTGGGGCATCTGGGTGGCTCATTCGATTAAGCCTCCAACTTGGGCTTAGGTCATGAACTCAAAGCCTGTGAGTTCAAGCCCTGCATCGGGCTCTGTGCTGACAGCTCAGAGCCTGGAGCCTGCTTCGGATTCTGTGTGTGTGTCTCTCTCTCTCTGCCCCTCCCCCATTTGCACTCCATCTCTCTCTCTCCCTCTCTCCCTCTCTCTCTCAAAAATAAATAAACATTAAAAAAATTTAACCGTGTTGATAATTACACATAAATACAAATAAAACCAACAAACCAAATAAAAAGTAAATATTCTCATAATAGATACAAAATAGATAATATATATAAAAATATATAGTTGGTCTTCTCACAAAAACCAACTTTATACTGACAAATAAACATTTCAAATATGAAGATGCTAAGAGATGAAAAGGAAATAGAGAGAACAAATGAAAATGAAACAGAAATATTTAAATATGTGAATGACAGCTGAAGTAGTGCTCGGAGGAAAATTTTTAGGGTCAAATTCTGATACTAGAAATGAAGAGAGTTATAAAATTAGTGATCGAAACTTCCATCTTAAAAAAAAACTAGAACAAGAACAGTAACTAAGGCAAAGCAAGAAGTAACAACTAGGGGTGCCTAGGTGGCTTAGTTGGTTGAGCGACCGACTTCGGCTCAGGTCATGATCTCGCGGTTCGTGAGTTCCAGCCCCACGTCAGCTCTGTGCTGACAGCTCAGAGCCTGGAGCTTGCTTCGGATTCTGTGTCTCCCTCTCTCTCTGCCCCTCCCCCGCTCAGCTCTCTCTCTCTCTTTCTCTCTCTCTCTCTCTCTCTCTCTCTCTCAAAGACAAATGTTAAAAACAAAGAAGTAAAAACTAAAAGCTGATAAATATATATGAATACCAATATCAGAAATAAAAAGTAAGAAATGTTAAATATCCTGTAGTTCTATGAGCATCAAGAGAATAATAAGAAAATAAATGGAACAACTTAATTACAATTCATTTAACATTTGGAAGAGATAGGCAGTATTTTGAAAGACAAAAACTATCAAAGCTGACAAAAGAAGGAACAGAAAACTTGACTATGTCTACATTTATTAGATCAATTGAATAAATATTTCAAAATTTCCACAAAGAAAATTCTGGATTGACACTATTGCACCGATTAATTTTACCAAACATTAAGTTTACAATTAACAACTCTAGACACATCGCCTTAGAAAATAGGAGAGAAACAAACATTGTCAATTCATTTTATTATCTCAGAATTAGTCTGATAAATGAAGCAGACAAAAATATTACCAAACAAGAGTGATTAACCCTGAAGCATAGAAGCGAAAATTCATAACAATATTTTTTTGAAAATAAAATCCAGCAAAGAGCAATACAACACGAGCAAGAAGGATTTATTTTAAGAATGCAAGGTTGGTTTAATATTTGAAAACCAATTAGTAAAATTTACCACATGCAGGACAAAGGATTTAATTAAACTCAGTAGGCACTCATGATTAATTTTTTAAATCCTTCAACAAATTAGAAATACAAAGAAACTTCCTTAATCTATAAAGGGCTTTTATGAAAATACTTCCATACTAAGTACATAACTAAGGTAATATTTACTTAATGAATTATTGATTGTTTTACTATTAAGATTAGAAATATAATAAGGATGTTCACTTTTAGCTCTCCTTTTCAACATTATACCGTGGGTCCTTGCATGTACTGGGCCTGAAAAATAAATAAGTGCCTTTAAGATGAGCACAAAAGAAGTTAAATTGTCTTAATTCATAGATAACTTGATTCTTGGCATAAATAATCCTAAAAAATCTAAAACCAAATAAAAACCCCAAAATACTTGCATTAAAATTTTTTAATGTTATTTTTAATGTTTATTTATTTTTGACACAGAGAGAGAGAGAGAGCGCTTGTGCATGCGCACATGAGTGGGGGAGGGGCAGAGAGAGAGGGAGACACAGAATCTGAAATAGGCTCCAGGCTCTGAGCTGTCAGCACAGAGCCCGATGTGGGGCTGGAACTCACGGACAGTGAGATCATGACCTGAGCTGAAGTCAGACGCTCAACCGACTGAGTCACCCAGGAACCCCCAAAGTACTTGCATTAATAGGAAAATTTAGCAAGGTCTCAGTGTACAAGGTCAAACTAAGACATTTGGATTTCTATATATTTGAAAGAAACAATTAGAAAATAAGATTTGATAATCACCATTTATAATAGCATCAACATACAAAATATATGCAAATATATTTTCCAGTAACAAGCAAGACTTTTACTTGGAAAACTGACAAACATTACTGAGAGACCTAAGTAAATGGAGAGATGTACTATACTCATGGATGGGAAGACCCATTGATGTGTCAATTCTCTTCAAATTGACTGAAAGATCTAATACAATTAGAATTCTATATGATTTTATTATAAAAATTGATAAGCTGATTCTAAAACTTATATGGAAATTAAAATAATCTTTAAAGAAAAGAATGAAGTTAGAGAACCCATAGTCTATAATTGCAAGTCTTTCTAAGCTATGATGTTCTGATTATTGTGTTATTGGAGTAAGAACAGAAAAAATATTTTATGAGAATGTAATAAGAAATCCAGAAACAGATCCACAAATATATGGTGAACTGATTTTTGGCCAAGTCATTGCACAATACAGTGGGATAAAGAAAGTCTTTTCAAGAAATGATGCTAGAGCAATCAGACAATTACATGAAATGATTAAGGGATCTTACATCACACCACACACAAAAATGATTTTGAGATGAACCATAGAACTAAATGCAAGACAAAACTCTAAAGATTCTGGAAGAAAACAAAAGAACAAGGTTGTCATCTTTCTTTGAATACAAAAAGGACTAAACAGAGGGGAAAAGTCATCAAATTTGACTTTATCTAAATGAATTATTTCTAGTCACCAAAAGACACCTAAGCAAATAAAAAGGCAAGCCACAGAGTGGGAATAAAACATTTCAATACACATATCTGACAAAAGACTTACACCCAGAATATATAAAGAACTTCTGCACATCAAAATAAAGAGATTACAATCCAAAGAAAATGGGCAAGAGACAAATATCTATTTCACAAAAGAAGATAAGCAAATGAAAAAAAGGACATTCAAAGGTGCTCAAAAATATTTGTCACCCAAGAAACAGAAATTAAATCCACAATAAAACCCTCTACACACACTCTGGAGTGACTGAAATGAAAATAACTGACAACTCAAATGGAATACTACTTGGCGATGAAAAAGAATGAAATCTTGCCATTTGCAACAACGTGGATGGAACTGGAGGATATTATGCTGAGTGAAATAAGTCAGTTGGAGAAAGACAGATGTCATATGATTTCACTCATGTGTGTAATTTGAGAACCTCAACAGATGAACATAGGGGAAGGGAAGGAAAAATTAGATAAAAACAGAGAGGGAGGCAAACCATATGAGGCTCTTAAATACAGAGAACAAACTGAAGGTTTCTGAAGGGGAGGTGAGTGGGGGATGGATTAAATGGGTGACGGGCATTAAGGAGGGTACTTTTCAGGATGAGCACTGGGTGTGATATGTAAGAGATGAATCACTGTGTTCTCCCCCTGAAGCCAAGACTACACCGTATGTTAACTAACCCGAATATAAAAAATAAGAAAAAGAAAAAATGTGAAATCAAGCTCTTCTTTAGCAGAAAAATTGAAATAAAAAAAATAAAAAATAAAATAAAATAAAATAATAAACTAATAAAATAAACAAATAAAATAAAATAAAATAAAATAAAATAAAACTGACCACTCCAGATAGCAAGAGGATGAGTAGCAACTGGATTGTGTATATTTTGGGAGGAATATAAAATGGCACAGCCATTTTGGGGAACTGTTGAATAGTATCTTTGACTGTTAAGCTTTCACCTATTCTACGAACCAGCCACAATTCCTAGAGGTTTATGAGAGAGAAGTGATAACATACGCCTACAAAAAGGTGTGTATCAACATTTTCCAAGCAGCTTTATTGATTATACTCAAAAACTAAAAGCAACCCCAATGTTTATCATCAGGGGAGTAGATACACTGATTTTGGTATACTCTTAGAATGCTATGATGATAAAAATAACAGACTAATACAGAAATAAGGAAAGAAAGAAAGAAAGAAAGAAAGAAAGAAAGAAAGAAAGAGAGAGAGGAAGGGAGGGAGGGAGGAAGGGAGGAAGAGAGAGAAAGAAAGAAGGAAGGGAAGGGAAGGGAAGGGAAGGGAAAGGAAGGGTAGGGAAGGGAAGGGAAGGGAAGAAAGACATACTACTATGGGTAATTATCAGAAACCATTATATTCAGTGAAAGAAGCCAGATATGAAAAAGTGAATAACTTATCATTTCCTTCATATAAAAATTCATCTGAAGGTTAGGCTCATTTAAAGTTTGAGAATGGGCACAGCTACATTTGGGAATAAGCCTAAGGGCAGCTTTTATTGTATTGTATTGTATTGTATTGTATTGTATTGTATTGTATTTTTTTTTATTATTTATTTTATTTTTTTAAAGTTTATTTTGAGAGAGAGAGGCAGAGAGAGAGACAGAGAGAGAGAGAGCGCACACATGTGCAAGTGGGGGAGGGGTAGAGAGAGTGAGAAGAGAGAGAATCCCAAGCAGGCTCAGCACTGCCAGGGCAGACACCGATTCAGGGCTTGAACCCTGAATCTCATGGAACCATGAGATCATGACCCAAACCAAAGTCAGACGCTTAACCCACTGAGCCACCCAGCTGCCCTGGCAGCTTTTAGTTGTAAGACTACGTGGGGACCGATGGCAAATGATCATGAGAAAATGCTCTGTGAGGATGAAATTTCCACATCTTCTTTGGTGTATTAATTATTTTTTGCTGGGGCACAAACCACCAAGGAATGAGTAGCCTACATAATATTGATGCAATTCTCCCATGTTTTCAGGGCTTGTTAAGGTGGTTCTTTGACTCTGTAACATGTACCGGGGTTACCAGATGTCTGGACTGTTTTCTTCCGGCATAGCAGTTACGGAAGCAGGGTCCTTGAGGGCTGGGTCTGGAACAATCACAGCCTGACTTCTGCCAAGTTCTACTGATCAAACGAAATCACATCCAGATCCAGAGGAAGGAAAATAGAGTTCATCTTTTGATGTAGGGGTAGCAGGTACATATAAGGACAGGAGAGACTGTTGGCAGATTTTTGGAGAGCACTTAAGACAGTTTAAGTTTTGGTTACATGGGTATATATATTCATCTGAGTTTATCCAACTCTACTTTTAAGATAAATTTAAGATAAATAAGATAAATTTCTGTGCATCTCATTGTATGCAAATTAAAGCTGAAGCACCACGGAGTTGGTAGTGATTTTTTTTAATATAATTTATTGTCAAATTGGCTAACACACAGCATGTAAAGTGTGCTCTTGGTTTTTGGCGTAAATTCCCGTGGTTCATCGCTTACATACAACACCCAGTGCTCATCCCAAAAAGTTGACAGTGATGATTTAAGCTCTCACCTCAACCGTGATTAGCTGAGAATAGGAAAAAAAAAAAATAAGGGAAGCCAAAGCTTCTAGGAATGCATATCAAAGTCCATTTGTTTCCTAAAGATGTATTTATTCTTGTTTTCCAGAATCTGTTAAAAGGATCAAAGACCGTCTGAACACCTAAGGGAAAATTAAACTTTCTCATTAGGTCTGTAATTTGAATATGCTGGGAGAGAGGGGTCTTGTATGATTTGCCCCTTTTCCCTCCCTGAATTTTCAGGGACATAGAAAAAACACTGGCGTCCAGTTTGGGGAAACAACATGCTGTGAAGATGAATGGTTGGCATTGAACTCCGCCACTCAGTAGTTGTGCAGACTTGGATAAGGGGGGGCCGTTCTCTGTGCCTCACCTTCCCCAGCAGAATTAGAGGGGGTCATGAAAAAGGGCTAGTGATGGACATGTACTAGGGAGCCAGCATGTGAGGTAGTAGGAATGTGATGAAAGATAAAAACAGAGAGAGAGAGAGAGAGAAATCCCGTAACTCAGGAGCTGCAGATACTCTCAGTCTTACTCATGGCACCCTTCCTTCCATTCAGGACCCTACAACCACACACACGTAGCTGTTCTGCATCTGGGGGACTCAGTTAGCTTTACGTAGACTCTGAATATCTGCATTCTCGTCGTCATAGAATCATGTGTGGAAACGCAAACCATCCTAAGACACAACTTTATCATTATTAGGCCTGTCCGTGAAAGAATGGATTCCCCAGGAAAGAGCAGCTGTCTAATCACTACGGGTATTAGGTGACAGAAGGGTTAATCACTTTTCAAATTTTGCTCCTTAATGTTGCCAGAAGAAGGTGGGCTTGAAATCTGGTTCACAGATTCACTATCTGTGTGCCCTTGGCTCGATCAGCCTGGTGAACGTCAGTTTCCTCACCCACAAAATGGGGATAATAATAATCACATCAAAGAGCTGGCTTCAGGACTAGTGTGATATATATCAAGTACCTAGTCCTTAGTGAATGTGCGATGTACTTATCATCACTACACTTACTGTTGGGAAACCCCCACGATGTGTCAAACCCAGCGCGGGAATCGGCAACCCACTGGGCATACAGACATGGCAAGATACAATCGCAGTACAGAGAGGCAAGAGATGTGTGAAATGTGGAAACAACTCTACGAGTGCAACCAGAAAAAAAAGTAACTGCCTGGGTAATTATGAAGTAAAACCAAAAATTAAAAACAAGGAGTGCTCAGTTATATTTGATTGTTAAATTGGAAAGATGAGCACAGTGCTTGAAAAGCACTCTGAGATGTTTACGTTGGGTATGCTCGCAAATACAGGCTTGGGGTGTTAAATGTGGCGAAGGTTTTAACAGAAAGAGAACAGACTGTGGAAGACAACCAGATGATGATTCGACTATTTGGCCGCAGCTTTGTCTGGGTGACCTCAGGGAATCAAGAGACCTATTGTGTGCCTCAGATAACCTGGTGTGGTCAGTGGGAAAAATCCAACCTCTCTCAGCATGTCGGGTGGGAGGGTTGTGTGGGTTAATACGTGGAAAGTCCTTCAGCAAAGCAGCAGACATAGCTGAATAAATGCCTGGTCCCTCCTTTTAGGAGATGGCTTGGGTCATACGGCGGTGAGGGTGGCTTTAGTACAAATAGCAGAGGAACTAAGAGTGGCCTGAACAATCGGAACACTTTTAGTATCTCCCGTAATCAGTCCAAAGCTAAGAGAATAGAACTCATAGACTCAGCCGCTCAATGATGTCAGCAAAAGCCTGGCTTCTTCCGCGGTTCTGCTCAGCCCCTTGAAGCCGGTTGACCGCATCTGTCAACTGCACTTGAAGATCGCCAGGGCACCTGCACGCATCGTGTCCTTGCACCACGACGCCAGGAGAAGGGGATTTCCTCCTACATGTCTCATATATCCTCCCATAACGCAGCGGCTCCCAAGGGTTTTGGACTCAGGACCCCGAAGAGCAATTATTTTGTGCATTTATTTATGCACATATTATTGTTAACAGAATGTTATTTATATACACGTGTGTGTTTATGTGATATACATTAGCACACATGCACGTGCATATATATATACATATATATATACATACATATATATAATTTACTGCAATAGAAATTAAAACTGATGATTTAAAGGTATTTATTTTAAAAATAATAAAAGTGAACCCACTGTATATTAATGAAAGTAACATTTTAATAACAAACAACCGTAGTTTCTAAACCAAAAACTATAGGTTCTTATTGTTGTTTTTAAATAAATAATAAGTGAGAAGTGGTATTGCTTTTCTCTCTTCCTTCCTTCCTCCCTCCCTCCCTTTCCTTCCTTACCTCTTTCCCTTCCCCTCCCCTCCCCTCCCTTCCCCTCCCTTCCCCTCCCCTCCCCTCCCCTCCTCTTCCCTTCCCTTCCCCTCCCCTCCCCTCCCCTCCTCTTCCCTTCCCTTCCCCTCCTTTCCCTTCCCTTCCCTTCCCTTCCCTTCCCTTCCCTTCCCTTCCCTTCTCTTCCCTTCCCTTCCCTTCCCTTCCCTTCCCCTCCCCTTCCCTTCCACTCCCCTTCCCTTCCCTTCTCTTCCCTTCCTTTCCCCTCCCTTCCCTTCCCTTCCCTTCCCTTCCCTTCCCTTCCCCTCCCCTTCCCTTCCCTTCCACTCCCCTTCCCTTCCCTTCCCTTCCCTTCCCCTCCCCTCCCCTCCACTCCCCTCCCTTCCTGCTCCCCTTCCCTTCCCTTCCCTTCCCTTCCCTTCCCTTCCCTTCCCTTCCTCTCTTTCTTTATTTCAAACCTCTTTAATATCTGGCTCAACAGAACACAGCCAGATTCTCATACCAGCTTCTGCCTGCAAACTCATAGGATTGCTCTTTTGGTTGAAGCATATGAAGAAAATCTGGCCTGTTGCAGATATGGAAGCGAGTAAAGGAGAAATATTTTAGTAGTCTTTTCAGATGATTCCAGATAGTTTTCTTTTCTACTACACCAAAACTCAGCAAGTGGCAGTATCTGAAAAGTTGCAACGTGGATTCTGAAACCATACTGATGAACTTCTTATATTGTTTCATTATCCCCCTTGTACTTTCACTGGATATTTTAACTACACACAATCTTATAACGTCGTGCATTGCTTGTTTGGAAAATACTGCTTTCTTGAGTTATGGAGAACTTCTAAATGTTGACATATTTCATTACACAATATTTAAAATCAAGCCACTGCTCCTATCATCCAAAAAAAAAAAAAAAGTCTTTAATCATCGGGAAACTGTCAAGCTCATGGTAAAAGGCACAAGTGTGCAAAACAATTTTTTTTTTCTTAAAAGTTCAAATTTTATGGGGCGCCTGGGTGGCGCAGTCGGTTGAGCGTCCAACTTCAGCCAGGTCACGATCTTGCAGTCCGTGAGTTCGAGCCCCGCGTCAGCCTCTGGCCTGATGGCTCAGAGCTGGAGCCTGTTTCCGATTCTGTGTCTCCCTCTCTCTCTGCCCCTCCCCCATTCATGCTCTGTCTCTCTCTGTCCCAAAAATAAATACAAACGTTGAAAAAAAATTTTTTAAAAAAAAGTTCAAGGGGCGCCTGGGTGGCGCAGTCGGTTAAGCGTCCGACTTCAGCCAGGTCACGATCTCGCGGTCCGGGAGTTCGAGCCCCGCGTCGGGCTCTGGGCTGATGGCTCAGAGCCTGGAGCCTGTTTCCGATTCTGTGTCTCCCTCTCCCTCTGCCCCTCCCCCGTTCATGCTCTGTCTCTCTCTGTCCCAAAAATAAATAAACGTTGAAAAAAAAAAAAATTTTTTTTTTAAAAAGTTCAAATTTTGTCATTGGCAACAAATACTATCAGCTGCTTGGCTCAAAAGCAGAAGACTCACCTTGGTCATTTTCACAAAAATAGCTGCCAAATACTCAAATCGAATAGCTGTAGCTTCTCAGTGATTCTCTGAATCGCAAATGGTGACCCATGGAAAAAGCAGCTGGTCTGATCTGTGAGTCAACTGCATCCATACTTTCCCCAGTTCGTGGGGCAATGCAGCAGGAGGGCCCTACACACACCGCCCATTTTGTCACGCAGAATATTCGTTGAGAGTCAAGACCCCGTACGGTTAATTTTTGCAGCTTCATCAAAGACGTGCTTAAGTAAAACAAGCTAGGCACCCGCAGTTGTACCCTCCATGTCTCCCACAACCTCAGTGCGCATTTCAACACGGTGACAGAGAGAAACAGCATCTTAGTGTCGCGAACATAATCGTGCGGCTGACAAAGCCGGGAGGCATCACGCTTTGAGTGCCGCCCTGTATGTCACCGGCAAGAGGAACCAGCTTCATGTAAGGATACCTCCTAAGAGAGGCAATAACATTATATACTAAAAGATTGATTGAATACATTTCATTAAAACACCTTCTCTCTGGGCTTTCTTAGAGTGAAACTGGATATATTTTTTTAAATGATAACAATTACTATCTTCTATTTATTAAAATGCTAACACATTTTTATTATGGAAATTTAGACATATAAAAGAGTCAAGATAAAAGAAAATTAGGCGATCCCCCCCCCCAGCTAGAGATGAGTTCTGTTAATATTTTAGCAAGCACCTTTTCTTTCTTCCTATGCATTTATGCTATTTTGCAATCTGCCTCTTTCTTTCTTTCTTTCTTTCTTTCTTTCTTTCTTTCTTTCTTTCTTTCTTTCTTTCTTTCTTTCTTTCTTTCTTTCTTTCTTTCTTTCTTTCTTTCTTTCTTTCTTTCTTTCTTTCCTTCTTTCTTTCTTTCCTTTCTTTCTTTTACTTAACAATGTCTCATGAACATTTTTTCATATGATTAAATATTTATGGGCGACATCACTCTAAATTATTCAAGTCCCCTTCTGACAGGACGTCACATTCTGCCTGCAATGCAGTGGTGCTGGGTTGCTCGGTGAGACGGTTTTGAGAATCGGAGGCCTGGCGTCTTAGGATTTCTTCCTTGTGATGAGGACGTTTACTGATGAAGGTGCCACCCTGAGTCCTCGCAGTCTTTTGACAACGGCTGCTTACTCGGAGACATCCCGTGTCCGGGCTGCATGTCCTTGCCTTTGATTTTTTTCCCCATAATCCCCTAGGTCTGGTTACACCTGCCTGGCTGGGCAAGGCATCCTCTGAATCCTTCTGACACCAGCCTCTCCTTCCCGGTCTCCTTCTCATGTTGGTACAAAGTATCCCTTTTCCATGGTATTTTCTCCTCCTCGCCTTTTAAACCCTGCATTTCCATGACTCTCCTGAGCTCCTGTTGGTAAACCTAAGTAGCACAGTCCACAGTAAGGGTTCTCGCTGCCTTCTACCTTGATTTTCCTTCCTCTCTTTACCTAGACCTCCCCCTTTCCCTTCAGTCTGCTGGGACCACAGCGCACACTGGGCCAGCTTGTGGTTTTCCCAAATTTCCACAACAACATTTCCAGTTCTACATGTGCTTCCGGAAACTTCGTATTTCCCCCAAGAAAAGGTGCAAAATATATGTTCCTCCCCTTGAAAGTGGGCGGGCTTTTGTGGCTACTTTCAATGTGGCAAGAGGGACTATTGCATTGGTTATAAGGCCGAGGTAGAAAAGGAGGGACAGTTTCCCCCTGACTCTCTCTCTTCGGACATATACCCTTGGAGCCCTGGGTCAGCATCTAAGAAGCCTGGCCGCCATGAAGCCTACTTGGTGGAGGGACGACACAGAGGTGGAGGGAGGATTGGAGGCCCCAAGTGCCTCATCTTTTGCAGGAACCAGCTGTTGGAGTCTCCTGGCCAGATGTACAAGTAAACAAACCTTCTAAGGATTCTAGTTTTAGATACCGACCTGGCTCTGCTGACCCTGAGCAGGGCAGACACAGACTGACCCACTGAGCCCTGTCCTCACTAAGACTGGTGAGCCAAATAAAAGCTATTGTTGATTAAACCACTAGAGTTTGAAATGTTGTTGCCATTTTTGTTTGTTTTTGTTTGCTTGTCTGCTTTCGGAATGGTTTTTAATGTAGCAATGGATAAGCAGAGACCACATTCTGCCCCTTCTTTCCATCATTCTACAGCAGATAAACAGTCCTCCAACCCCCAACCAATCGTTAATAACTCAGGCCATGTTCTCACATAAAATCATCCACACATTCTCTTCGCTGTTCTGGCAGCCCTGCGTACCTCAAGCACTTATGCACTTGGTCTGTCTTCCGCCCATGCTCTCATCTTTTTATTCTTTTAAATAAATATTATTGGACTCAGATGCAATCATTTATTTAATATATGCATGTTAAGGAGTATAATAAAAAATGAGCAATCCCGAGCCCGAACATTACCAATGCCATGATTTATACTTCACCGTTGCCCTGGAAACACCCCTCCAGGAGAATTTTGGATCTACTCTCCTCTTTCAAAAATTATATACATTTATTCCTAAGCAAGGTTTCTTTAGAATTATTGTGGATATCACGAAAACGCAATCATTCTCTCCATAAGAGTCTACACCTATCACTTTTCAACCTACCTTACGCTTTAAGATCCACCTATGTTATAGACATCTCACGCTCATAGGTTGGAAGAAAGAAAATTGTTAAAATGTCCATACTACCCAAAGCAACCTACAGATTTGAGGCAATCCCTATAAAAATGTCAATAGCATTTTTCACAGAACTAGAACAAATAATCCTCAAATTGTATGGAACCACAAGAGATGCCTTATAGCCAAAGCAATCTTGAAAAAGAAGAACAAAGCTAGAGGGGATCACAATCCAGACGCGAAAATATACTGCAGAGCTGTGGTAATCTAAACAGTATGGCACAGCACAAAAATAGATACATAGATCAATCGAACAGGAGAGAGAGCCCAGAACTAAACCCACTCATATACGGTCAGTTAATTTGTGGCGAAAAAGGCAGGAGTACACAAGACAGAGGGCACACTGTCTTCAAAAGTGGTGTTGAGAAAACTGGACAGCAAGATGCACAATGGACCACTTTCTCACACCATACACAAAAATAAACTCAAAGTGGATTAAAGACTAAAGGGAAGACTTGAAACCATAAAAATCTTTAAAAAAAAGATGGTAATCTCTGGGACATCCTTAGCAAAGTGTTTATGGATCTGTCTCCTCATGCATGGGAAATAAAAGAAAAACTATCAGGTCTACACCAGAATCAAAAGCTTTTGCAAAGGGAAGGAAGCCATCAACAAACACAACAAAAAGGTAACCTAATGAATAGGAGAAAAATATTTGCAGCTGACATATATGATAAGGGGTTAATATCCAAAATATATAAAGAACTTACACAACTCAACACTGAAAAAAAACCCCACAAACAAACAAACAAACAAACAAACAAAAAACCAATAATTCAATTCAAAAAGGGGAGAGGACCTAAACAGAAATTTTTTCAAAAGCAGACATACAGATGGCCAACGGGCAAATGAAAAGATGCCCAACATCACTCATCATCAGAAAAATGCAAAGCAAAACAAAGAGTTATTACCTCACACCATTCCATAATGACTGGTGTCAAAAAGACAAGAAATAAAACGTGGTGGTGACGATGTAGAAAAAAAAAGGAGCCCTCGTGCACTGTTGGTGGGAATGTAAAATGGTGCAGCCACTAGAGAAAACAGTACCGAGGCTACTTAAAAATTAAAAATAGAAAAATGATATGATCTAGCAATTCCCCTACTGGATGTTTACCCAAGGAAAATGAAAATAGTAATCTAAAAAGATATATGCACTTCTATATTTATTGAAGCGTTATTTACAATAGCCAAGATTTAGAAGTAACCTAAGTATCTGTCAACAGATGAATGGAAAGAGAAGATGTGCTGTATGTCTGCAATGGACTATTAATCAGCCATAAAGAAGGACGAGATCTTGCCATTTGGAACAACCTGAAAGATATTACGCTAAGTGAAATAAGTCAGACCAAGAAAGACAATATATGATTTCCTTTATGTGTGGAATCTAAATAACAAAACCAACAAAACAAAACAGCAGCAGCAACGACAAAGAGAAACAGACCCGTAAATACGGAAAACAAAATGGTCATTGCCAGAAGGGAGGGGGCTGGTAAGATGGTGAAAGGGATTAAGAGGTGCCAACCTCTAGTTCTAAAATAAATAAATCTCATTGATGGAAAACACAGCATAGGGAATATAGCCAATAATATTGTAGTAACGTTGTATGGTGACAGACGATAGCTACACTTACCGCATTGAGCGTTGCATAATGTATAGGAATGTTGAATCACTATTCCGTACACCTGAAACTAATATAATATCGTATGCCAACTCGACTTCAATAAAAAGAGATGTATCTATGTGTGTAGCAGTGATTCATTTTCACTTGCGCTTAAGAATTCATTGGGTGAATGTACCTCCGGAGACATATTTATTTATTTTCCAGTTGATGGGCACTTGAATTGGGTCCAGTTTTTCTGCTTCTGTGAGCCGTGCTTGAATAAACATTCTTATACATGTCCTAGGTCACGTGTGCCAGAGTATGTATAGCTGAGAATAACGTGTAGTGTCCTTGGACGTGGAAATATTCAGTTTCATGAGATCACGCCAGATTTCTTACCAAAGGGGTTGGGCCAGTACCGCCCCTAATCGCCAACAGTTGGCATCACTGAGTATCTTAATTTTTATCCAGCTAGTAGTTGTAAATGGTCTAATTTATATTTAACTGGTGTCTAATTAGAGCATCTAAAGATATAGATTGGTCTCTCTATTAATTATTAATATAGTTATGTATTAACATAATATGTTATTAATTATATAGAGAGTGACATACTGTATATATCATCCATATAATTATATGTGGATATATTATACATATTACTAATTAAACGGAAGTATCTATTTATCTATAATCTATTGAGGTCTTTTGTATTTTAATGAATGAATGAATTAATTAATTTAGTATTTCCTTTTAATAGGCCTGTTCAATGCTTGCATCCATATTTCTGCTGAATTTTCAGATTTTCTTATTGACCTGGATTCGGGTGTAATACATTTTGGTTTGTTTTTGTTTGTTTGTTTTTTTAATTTTTTTTTAACATTTATTTATTTTTGAGACAGAGAGAGACAGAGCATGAATGAGGGGAGGGTCAGAGAGAGAGGGAGACACAGAATCGGAAGCAGGCTCCAGGCTCCGAGATGTCAGCACAGAGCCCGACGTGGGGCTTGAACTCATGAACCACAAGATCATGACCTGAGCTGAAGTCGGACACTTAACCGACTGAGCCACCCAGGCGCCCCAGGTGTAATACATTTTGGATGTGGGTCTTCTGTTAGGTTTGTTGTGTTTCAACTCTTCCAGTCTGAGTCTTGTCTTTCCATAACCTGTTTGATGCCTTTGGATGAATAAAAGTGTTTGGTTGTCATGTAATTGAATTTACAGTTGGATCCTTTATGTCATTATGTCTTTCTTTTTTATTTTTTTATGTGTTTATTTTTCATTTATTTATTTATTTTTGTCACTATGTCCTTCTTAGTGGAGACTGGGGGGAGGCTTATGTAGGAAAACCCCTCCCTGCTTGAATGTTATTAAATCATTTTAACATTAAAAAAATTTAATGGTTATTTATTTTTGAGAGAGAGAGGGAGACAGAGTGTGAGCAGGGGAGGGGCAGAGACAGAAGGAGACACAGAATCTGAAGCAGGCTCTGGGCTCCGAGCTGTCAGCACAGAGCCCGACGCGGGGCTCGGACCCACGAACCGTGAGATCATGACCTGAGCCGAAGTCAGATGCTTAACCGACTGAGCCACCCAGGCGCTGCATCATTTTAACATTTTTAATGTTATTGCTTACATTTTGGTCTTCAGCACATGCAGAATTCTTGTACAGTAGGGATGCGTTTCCCCCCATATGAATAATCAAATAATCAAGACGATTTATGCCTTGGAAATTTCCCCCCCCACATATCCAAAGTGCATTCTCTGTCAAGTTCCAAGTCTTAACATAAGGTTCGCTGTCTGGGCTCTTTCGTCTGTTACATGCAACGATTTTCCTGCCTTGTGACGCGACAGGTCTTAGTTACTATAGCTTTGCTACAGAACTAGAAATCTTGAGGGCCAAGCTACCCCACCTGACCTCCTCTTTCTCAGAGTGTCTTAAATATTCGTAGGCTTTTGTACTTCCATATAGATTTTAGTATCAGCTTGTCAAATTCAACCTATTGGGGATTAGATTGGATCGCATTGAATCTATAGACTACCTTGAGAAGATTTAACAGTTAAAATACCAGGCCTTTCTATTGCTAAAAATGTTTTGTATTTATTTTTACAGCTATCCATTTCTTTGGGTCTTTAAAAAAGCTTCAATTAAGCTTTATTTTAATACAGGTGCACATCTTTTATAGAAGTATTTATATGTACCATATGCTTTTATTGCTACTAAAAATAAAGAGTACCTTTGTTTTTTTCAGATTGAATCTAGAAATGTAATTTAAAAATATATTGATTTCGTGTGCAACCATTTCCCTGAACTCTTATTTTTAACAATTTGTAGATACTTTAGAGTTCACGATATTGACAATCGTGAGCCATAAAATAATGTTTCTCCTTTCTTTTCTTTCTATATGTTAATTTTTCCCTTATTCTGTCGACTGGGATTTACGGAGCAACGTGGAACAGAAGCAGAGGAAGTGAACCTTCTTGTTTTGTTCACAATTTGAAAGGCACTACTTCTACTAGCTTACCATGAGGCATGATATCAGCCATAACTTTTTGGTCGGTATATTTTATCACATTAAAGAAATTCCCTTCTACTCCTTGTTTGCAAAGAGTTGTGTGTGTGTGTGTGTGTGTGTGTGTGTGTGTGTGTGTGTGCGTTTATCACGTATGGGTATTGAGCTTTACTATTTACATCTCGTGCATCTACTGTATCACCTTTTGAGAATGACTTTTTATCACCCAGATTAATGCCTTGGAGATACACTTGTGTTGTGTGTATCAGGGTTTTACTCCTTTTTATTGCCAAGTGGTATCCCAGTATGGATGCATTTACCAGTTTGCGTCTACATTCACCCATTGAAGGGCACTTGGGTAGTTTCCAGTTTTGCTAATTATGAGCAGATCTGTTGAAAACATTCACATAGAGGCTTTTGTGTAGATGTTTTGATTTCTCTAGGATTAATACTTCAGGGCGGGGTTGCTGGGTCATATGGCGAGTATATATAAAACTGTATAAGGAATCCTCAGTGTTTTCCAAAATGACTGCAACCTTTTGCATTCTCACCAGCAATGTGGGAAAGTCCCAGTTGTAATGTATATCCCCCCCAGTGGTTGGTATTGTTCAAATTCTGGAAAGCGTGTGGTAGGGTCTCACGTGGTCTTAATTTACATTTGTCTGCTGCTTAATGGTGTCGAGCATAGCTTCATGGGCTTATTTGTCATTGGAGTGTCCTGTTGTGTGACCGTCCCTGTCTGTTGCCTATTTTTAAACAGGATTGTTCATCTTCTTACTTGTTGAGTTTTGAGAAATCTTTACATATTGTGAATACAAGTCTTGTTTTTATTTTATCCCACTTCCAAGTATCTCTCTCGGCCTATTTTTTGTGTTTTCATTCTCTTAACATTTATCTTGATGAATCCCCATTTATCATTTTTCCTTTTATAGATCATGATTTTATGATTATGCCTAATGTCATAAGAATTAATCCTGTGATTTCCTCTTATTAAAAAAAAATTTTTTTTTATTTTGAGAGAGAGAGAGAGAGAGAGAGAGAGAATGAGCAGGGGAGGGGCAGAGAGAGAGAGGGAGAGAGAGAAAATCATAAGCAGGCTCTGTGCAGAGTCTGATGCAAGGCTTGATCTCATGACCATGAGATCATGACCTGAGCCGAAATCAGCAGTGGGATGCTTAGAAGACTGAGCCACCCAGGTGTCCCTCCTATAATTTCTTCTGATCATTTTAAGTTTTTCATTTAGATCTTTTTTTATTAAAAAAATTTTAATATTTATTTATTTTGGGGAGACAGAGAGACAGAGTGCGAGCAGGGGAGGGGCAGAGAGAGAGGGAGACACATAATCTGAAGCAGGCTCCAGGCTCTGAGATATCAGCACAGAGCCCAACAAGGGGCTCAAACTCACGGACCGTGAGATCATGACCTGAGCCGAAGTCGGACGCTTAACCGACTGAGCCACCTAGGCGCCCCTCATTGAGAACTTTGATCTAGTTAGAGTTAATTTCTGTGAAAGGGGTGAGGGTTAGGTCAAAACTTTTTTTTTTTTTGCATACGGATGTACAGTATTTCCAAAATTATTTATTGAACAGACTATACTTCGTCCATTGAAATACCCTTATAATTTTGATAATACCTCGAAGAGCTTTTTGTAGATTCTGTTGGATTTTGATGCAAAGAAAACTGTAATTTCTTCCTTTCCAAGCTGTGTGTCCTTTATTTCTTCTTCTTGCTTTATTGCACTGGGTAGGCTTCCGGTATGTTGTTGAACAGAGTGGTGAGTGGACGTCCTTGCCTTGCTCCCTATCAGTGGGGTAAGAATTCCATCTTTCACCATGAAGCGTGAAGTTAGCTGCAGGCTTTTTAATACGTTCATGTGGGGTTTTGTTCTTTTTTTTTTTTTTTTGCCTATATTAAAGTGGTGGAATCAATCAGGGTGTACATATTTGTACATTTGCACACATTTCTGGATTTGATTTGCTAACATTTTGTTGCAGAGATTTGCTTCTATATTTATGAACGATGCTGTTCTGTACTTTCTTTTGACTGCTTTTGGCAGTGGGTTAATGCTGGACTCATAAAATTAGTTGGGAAGTATTTCTTCTCTTCTACTTTCTGAAATAGGTTGTAGAGAAATTTTAATTTCTTCTTTAAATGTTTGGCAGCATTTTCCAGTGAAATCTTTTGGCCTGGAGGGTTTCTTTTTGTCTGTTTGTTTGTTTTTGCTTTTTTTTTTTTTTTTCTTCCAGAAGGTTTTCTAACTACAAAATAAAGTACTTTAACAGAAGGACTATTTAAGTTGTGAATTTCAGTTTGGGGAAGCTTTTATGGTTTGCTGAAGTTTGTGGTTTCTTTGAAGAAATTGGACCATTACATTTGAATGGTCAAAATTTCTGCATGTGGAATTAGCCATAATAATCTATTATTAATATCTATGGAGTCTCATTTCAAAATATATACATGTATCAAATCATTATGTTGTATGCCTAAAACTAATGGAATGTTGTACATCAATGATACTTCAAAAAAAACTGTGGAGTCCATAATAATGTCCTTTTGCCCCCCTGATGTCAGTAACTTGTGTTTATTTTTTTTTTCCTACTCTTTTTAAAAAAATTTTTTTTCAATGTTTATTTATTTTTGGGGCAGAGAGAGACAGAGCATGAACGGGGGAGGGGCAGAAAGAGAGGGAGACACAGAATCAGAAACAGGCTCCAGGCTCTGAGCCATCAGCCCAGAGCCCGACGTGGGGCTCGAACTCACGGACCGCGAGATCGTGACCTGGCTGAAGTCGGACGCTCAACCGACTGCGCCACCCAGGCGCCCCTTTTTTTTCCTACTCTTATTTGCCTGGCTGGAGGTTTATCATAATTTTTCAAGAACTACTTTATGATTTCATTTAGTTTGCTCTTCCTCTTTCCATTCTATTAGCTCTGTTTTGTTTGTTTGTTTGTTTTTATATGTTTGTATCTGTTACTAGGTATATGCACATTTAGGCCTGTTGTGTCTTATAGAAACTTGATCCTTTTATCATTATGCACGTCCCTCTTTATATCTGGCAATTTTCCTTGATTTTAAGTCTATTTTGTTTGATATTAATATAGCCATTCCAGTTTTCTTTTGATGAGGGTTATCAAGGTATATCTTTTTTCATCCTTTTACTTTTAAATTACTTATGTTTTTATATTTAAAGTGAGATTCTTGAGGCCAGAAGGTAGATATCTTGTAGATAGGCACGTCTTAGTCTTACTTTTTTACTGTCAAATTTGACAGTTTCCTATAATTCTCTGCCTAAATCATTTACATTTAAAGCCATTATCTGGGGTTTTTATTTGTTTGTTTTAGACTCAAGTCTGCCATTTTATTAGTTATCATGTGTTACCTTTTTTATTCTTTTTCCCCCCTGTTGTGCCCCATTTTGGATAATTTAAATAATATTTTACCACATTCTAACCACCTACTGAGTGTTTGACTGTATCACTGTTATGGGTTCATAGTGATTGCCCAGGGGATTTCAATATTCATACTTAACATTTCACCGTCAACTTAGAATTAATGGTTTACCATTTCACCCAGAATGCCGAAAACCTACCATCATGTGAGTTCTCTTATGACTCTCCCCTTCCTCTTGTTGCTGGCATATACATTGTATCTGAAAACATTGAGAAACCCCATCAGGTAATGCTGTATGTTTTGCACTCATTTGTCATATATATTTTAAAGATCTTAAGAGGAAATTTTTAATCTATTTGCCCAAAGTCTTGCTATTTTTGTCGCTCTTCCTTCATTCGCCATGTTCCAGGTTTTTCTCTAGGATCACTTTCCTGCCATTTGAAGAACTTTAGTATGTTATTTTTAAAGACAGTCAGCTGTTGGCACATTCACTTAGTGTTCTTTCCTCTGAGAATGTCTTTATTTTACCTTCATTCCTGAAAGGTATTTTCCCTGACTATAGATTCCTGGGCTGACCACTATTTTCCTTCAGCACTTTAAAAATATTGCCCACGTTGGGGCACCTAGGTGGCCCAGTTGGACTTCGGCTCAGGTCACGATCTCACGGCTTGTGAGTTCGAGCCCCGCGTCGGGCTCCGTGCTGACAGCTCAGAGCCTGGAACCTGCTTCAGATTCTGTGTATTTCTCTCTCTCTGCCCCTCCCCCGCTCACCCTCTGTCTCTGCCTCTCAAAAATAAATAAACATTAAAAACAAATGTAAAAATATTGCCCACTTCCTGTGCCAAACTTCCCATCTTCCACAGGATTGTTCTTTTGGAAGCCACGTGCCATGTTTCTCTGGCTGCTTTCAGAATTTTTTCTTTGTCGTACATTTTCAACAGTTTGATTTTGATGTGTCTGAGAATGGATGTCTTCAATGAGGCCCACTGGAGTCCATTTAAAGATGTGACGGACATGCCTGAGGAGGCCCATGTAGGTGAGGAGAATCTTTGGCTCTCAATGCAGATCCAGTTTCCATAAAAAGGTGGAGTAGGTGGAGGAGGAGAAGGAGGAGAAGGAGGGAGGTTTGGATAGGAAGAGCCTTGGGCTACTCTAAAAAAAGCTTGGCCAAACCAGTGGCCCGTCAGTGGAGTCCCACACCTTGTAGGAGTGGCCCTGCATTAGTCCCTCCGCCATGCTTGGTCATTGGCTGGGGACAGCCCTTGAGAAGCACAGCCTTGGCACAGAAATGGTGGTGGATCTGAAGGGACAACAGCTGGAATTCTCCATCAACTCTGCTCCCTGTAGCAGAAGACCTGAACAGCACATTTTCATGGCCACCAAATCAAATTTACTTGTAGCAGGGACAGGGGCCAGTAGGGATGGCCATTATGCTACAGTCATTACTGATGAGAGGGTACAGTGATCGTGTTAGTGTTGGTGAGAAGAACTCAAATTTTGACTATATATATATATATATATGTATTTTTTAATCTTGTAAATGTTTATTTATTTTTGAGAGACGGAGAGAGACAGTGTGAGTTGGGGAGGGGCAGAGAGAGACAGAGACAGAGACAGAGACAGAGAGAGTGAGCCATGGGATCTGAAGCAGGCTCCAGGCTCCAAACTGTCAGCACAGAGCCCAACATGGGGCTCAAACTCACCAACCATGAGATCACGACCTGAACCCGAGTCAGACACTCAACTGACTGAGCCACTCAGGGGCCCCTCTTTATATTTTAATATTTTAAACAGGCAAATCCCATATCACAGAATCTTGCATTAGGACACGAGAAATCCTCGATTTCTATATGGCAAAACTGCTTCCGATAGCTTAATAACATTTCTTTTTTGTTAATACAAAATTTATTGTCAAATTGGTTTCCATACAACACCCAGTGCTCATCCCAACAGGTGCCCTCCTCAATGCTCATCACCCACTTTCCCCTTCCTCCCACTCCCCATCAACCCTCAGTTTGTTCTCAGTTTTTAAGAGTCTCTTATGGTTTGGCTCCCTCCCTCTCTAACTTTTTTTTTTTTCCTTCCCCTCCCCCATGGTCTTCTGTTAAGTTTCTCAGGATCCGCATAAGAGTGAAAACATATGGTGTCTGTCTTTCTCTGTATGACTTATTTCACTCAGCATAACACTCTCCAGTTCCATCCATGTTGCTACAAAAGACCAGATTTCATTCTTTCTCATTGCCAAGTAGTATTCCATTGTGTATATAAACCACAATTTCTTTATCCATTCATCAGTTGATGGACATTTAGGATCTTTCCATCATTTGGCTATTGTTGAAAGTGCTGCTATAAATGTTGGGGTACAAGTGCCCCTATGTCTCAGCACTCCTATATCCCTTGGGTAAATTCCTAGCAGTGCTGTTGTTGGGTCATAGGGTAGGTCTATTTTTAATTTGGGGGGGAACCTCCACACTGTTTTCCAGAGCAGCTGCACCAGTTTGCATTCCCATCAACAATGTGAGAGGGTTCCCATTTCTTAATAGGACATTCTTAATACCCCATAATTGTTAACTCAATTTTTTGTTTATTTATTTATTTTGTGAGAGACACAGAGGGAGAGTGGGGGAGGGCAGAGAGAGAGAGAGAGGGGAACAGAGGATCCCAAGCAGACGCTGCGCTGACAGCAGACCTGAGCCTAAGTCCTATGCTTAACCAACTGAGCCACCCAGGTACCCCAGATTTTGGCTGTATTTTTAACATAGGGCCCCAAACAGGATTTTCTTAACTTTTAGTGATAAAAGACAGGAATAGCTCAGGCTTTCGGCTTGAACATCTCAGAAAAAGTCCTAGAATGAGGAACTTAAGGTGTTATTAGAATTGGAGGGAGAAAGAGAGGGAGGAAATGGACGAACTTGAATGTGGGATTCGGCATTTGTTTATAATCAGTTAAGATTTAGAGAGAGTGAAAGAAAATCTTTCTAGACAGAGGGAAATGTAAGGTTAACATGAACGAGAAAGACGAAGACCCAGGGGAGTGAGGAGACTGGCGATGAACTGTGAGACCTTTATCGTAGACGGAGCTGATGTTTTCCATTGTCTGGGTCAACACAGCCACCTTACGTGTGTGTGATGTGACACTTAATTGGCAGCTGAAATCAAACCTAACACTGGCGTCTTTCATGAAAATGAATCCTTCGCGGCTCAGATTTTTGAGAGTTGAAAGAGTCGTTAGAGATTCTTATTCTGTCCCCTTGGTAAGCGGAGGGGGGTGAATTGAGGTCAGGTAGGGGGAGAACATAATCCCGGCTCACAAAGCCTTTTAACCTCAAGAACAGCAATAAATCCAGCTCTTCTGATGTCTTGAGTCATAGTGTTGTTTGTTTTTTGTTTTTTTTCACTTCTAAATCTGCAGTGCCCCACCCGCGATCTCCATCAACTGTGTATCACACTGTGCACTCCACTCACTGGACTGTCTCGGGGGGGCGGGGGGAGGCTAGTCAATTATGGTTAGTGTTCCTGAGATTCCACACATAGACAGTAGTTCATCACCATGAGTACAGCCCTAAAAGATTCCCAAGATAACAGAAATAAAAGGTTTTTCTCCAGTATTCTAACCCTGCTGCCTCCTCCCCAACTGCCTTTCCAGCCCCCAATAATGGGAGAGTTAGAAGCTTCTCCACCTTATTTCCATGTTCCGGTCCCATGTTCAGTGTCTCCCTTATGTACCACGTGCCACCGTTGCCACGAGGCGTCCCTTATTTTTATCAACGGAAGCAACCTAACCTATTTCTGTCTAGAGACTCCAAAAGGGTGTTTGTGTTTCTCTTAGACCTCGTCAGCATCCACCTTGTATTAGAAGGTTGTGTGTATAGGGTTTCACGTCCTCACTGTCAGCTTGGCTTCTGTAACAAACAGCCCCAACGTCTCAGCGACGGAGAGCAATGTTCATTTCTCACTTGTATCCCGTGTAGGATGTTTGTTGACTCTGCTCCAGGATGCAGCTTTGTGAGGTGAAGCCCTACTCCATATGTCTTCCCATTCTGGATCCCAGGCTCGCAGAGCAACGCTTCTCTGGGAACTACCGTCGTCACGGCAGAGGGCAGAAGAGGGGTGGAGAAAAACGTGGAATGCATTTTAAAGCTTTGGCTTGGCCATAATGTCCTGTATGTCTCACAGATCCTACTGAGCCAGCCCAGAATCAATGAGGTAAGGACTACCCAGTTTCCACAGGGGGAGGAAGCAAGCCACATGGCAATGAACTGGGATGTATGACGGAATCTTCAAGAACGATTATATGATCGACACGTCTTCTATACCTGGTCGTGAGCTCCTGGGAAGCAGAACAGGGCAACAATCCCCCTCTGACCTCTCTAAGGTCTAGCGATGTGGTTAATGTACAATAAGTACTCAGCAAGGGTCTGAGTACTGAATGAACACTTCTCATAGCAAAACTACTGGGTGACCTATTCTTATATGAGAAATATTCAAGCTGTCTGGATTTTTCAGTCTTCATTTATCTCCAGCAAATTGTCACTCTCTGAAGAAGCTAAATTGTTCTGGTCCCCAAATTTTCACAAAGCATCATACTTCCTTTCTCATGACCTTCGAGTTGTGCATGTGTCAGCGTCGGTGAAGGAAGCCGTGTGGCAGCATGGGAAGAGTGGTGGAAAGTGCCCAGTAGCCTGGGTCTGAATGCTGGCCCTGCAAACGTCATGCTCAGTGGTCGCAGAAGGTCACTTCACCCCTAAGAACCCCTGCACTCAACCACAAATTGGGAGCAAGAACTCCTAACTTGCTGGCAAGTGAAGAAAACCATGTACTTGGTCCCATAGACAGTAGTTTTTGCAAAACCGTCAAACACAGTGATAATTTGTGTGGCATCTCCTAATACCTAGTGCGCCTTCTCGTGGTAAATCAAGTCCAGAAAGCTGTGTCTCAGGCCTCTTGTTGCCGGTCCTTGTCTTGGTTTCTTCTATGCCATGCATGGCTTCCTCAGGTCGTCTCCAGCCCCTGTCTGTCCACGTCCCGCCTGGGCCATTTTGGCAACTGTCACTCTGCCCAGTGACTCGCAACCAATCATCCCCTTTAGGGAAACATACAGCGCAGGTGATTGTGACAACGCGGGCCACTGACCGGCCCCTGGGATCTCAGTCAAGGCTCTTCCTTTCCCAGGCCTCAGTTTCCCCATGCGTATCTTGGTAATGTCGGGCAAAATGGCCTCACAATTACGTTCATTAGAAAATTAAATCAGTTAAGCAGGGATCACGATTGCAGCTAGCCATTTTGGGGCAGCAAAGTTCCGAAACTCATTGCTGTGATTTGCTTTAGCAAGTTGGCCAGAATGTTCTATTTTAGTGGCATGACCTGGGGTTGGGGTGGGGGGGGGGGAATGAGTTGGATCGCTGTGCCTCCCTTAGCTAGATAGTGTGGTCAAATAGCCATTGGAACTCTTTTCCTATTCTCTCGCCTCTTTGTGAATGAACAGTTCAGTTTTCATAGTGAAAAGACAGTTGTGTCTCCAACACGAGCCAGCTGCTCCAGAGATTTCCCAGGTGGGAGTTTGGGTGGATTGTTCTGTTTCTCTGCTCCAACCTGCAAGAAACCCTCAAGTTTGAGCAGAGGCCTCTGCGTCTCTAAAGCTGTATTTTTTTTCATCCTCTCTCTGTAGCTGATAACAATGGGTAACTATTCCTAGTTCTGGTTTCTGAGGGCCAATTCTTCCTCTTGGCATTGACTGTCAAATAATCCCATTCCGGGACCCAGTGAACGAATGACCTGAGGAAGGCTTCGAAGGGGAGAAACATATCATCAGACAATTTTAAGTATAATCACCACACACTCGAGCCTGAGATCCAGTTGTATCGCATCTGGGTCTGTGCACCTGAGGTTCCTTGACTCAGGCACCCGGGCTCCTAAGCATAGCTGAAGCAGGCCACCGACCTTCTTGCTCCAGAACAGACTTCATTATCGGATGGAATGTCGCAAAATCATCTTAAATGGAAAGAATTTAGAGTGTAACTGACCACACGGAGTTTCGCAAGGAAGGTGATACGCAGCGTGCTATGGTGGCAGAATGTGGTGATCCCAGCAGCCGTCCATGGCCTCACCCAGGGGGCGGAGGGCGACTTCCCCAGGCTTCATCCCCAACTCGCGCAGGAACCAGCCGTCACTGATGACCTGTCCGCATGCCTGCCTCTTTGATTTTATTTTTCTTCTTGCTGCCCAGAGAATCGTTTAGGCCTTTACCCACGGGCGCCCCTCCAAGGCACCAGCCCGCTGGCCGTCGACATCCTTCTGTTCTCTGTGATGCCTCCATGGACTGTAACCACACGCTTCCAGACGGACAGGTGTGGCTTCTAATAATATTTCAAAACACACGGGCCTACCTCTATGCAGAAATTCTTGCATTTTTTCGGAGGAGCTTCCAATATAAGATCTTTGTTTGACAAAAAAATATGGGTGAAATGGGGTTGGGGGAGGAGGAGGAGAAGGAGGGAGCTGGGGATACTGCAGGGCCCAGGTGTTCAAGGTACTATGTTACAGATTTGTAGAGCTGATGCCCCATCGACCAGAGAGCCTTCCTCGATTCCCAGCCAGAAGTTCCTCTTGTGTCCTGTGAATCCTGACAAAAGGTTTTTTTCTTTTTCTTTCTTTCTTTTTTTTTTTTTTTGCCCTTTCCCATGGCATTCAAAACTTTGTGTTTTATAACATAGTTGTCTCTGCTCATGGAATGTTTCTATCAATAGACCACGGACCCCCTAAAGAAGAAAGACAAGGCTAACAGTGTGCTTAAAAACACACACGGATCAAAAATCATAACGCCCACGTTTTAGGTTCTGATACTTACTGCCTTTGTTGATTTTAGAAAAGTTCCTGAAGCTGATATTCTTACCGATAGGTTAGCAATGCCAACGATATGAAATTGAATGATTTTTATTTTCATTTATTTATTGTTTGTTTATCTATTTATCTTGAGAGACAGATACAGAGTGAGCAGGGGAGGGGCAGAGAGAGAGAGGTGGGGGTGGGGGAGCGGAGACAGAATCCCAAGCAGGCTCTGCACTGTCAGCCCAGAGCCCAATGCGGGGTTCGAACTCACAGACCATGAGATCATGACCTGAGCTGAAACCAAGAATCAGACGCTTGACTGACGGAGGCACCCACGTGCCCCAAATTCAATGATGCGTTGATTGGAGTATTGAGGTAATGGGAAAAAAGCACTAGCCCCATGTTAAACACTCACAATTTAGCCCTTATTGTTTTTAATAATCATAAGAATTGGTGCTGGATGCTTTGCCTGAGTCGTTTCCAGTTAGTGGGGGTGGGAGCTGGGTGGCTGCCCGCAACCCTGCCCTAGGGCCCCTGGACCAAAGGCCTGAGAGTGACGGGCACATCCTTCCCACATCTGAACCGCCTGGCCCAGGGGACAGGTTGCCTGGGAATCCCCTATTAGTATGGCTTCCGACTTTGGAACCAACTTAAGGTCCCCGAAGGAACCTGTGTGCAGGCAGCAGGCCCAAGTGGGTGACAAGGGCTGGCAGCAGGCGACCAGGTCAGGGAGGAAGGCCACTAAGTGTTGCAGGCTTCAGTGTCTACCGCTGATTAGCAGCCTGGGTCCTGTCTGAGGAACGGGTCTGGGATGGAAAGTTGGGCTCATGCACTGATTTCACAAAGCAGTGACTCTGTGCAGCTAGGAATTAGGGTGCTGGAAGAGAAGCAGTAAAGGGGACAATGAGGTCCCTTCTCTCGTGGAGCCCGTATTCCAGTCGTGGAAACACTAAATAAGTTCGCAACCAGATTTGTAAAATATCATCAGGCAGTCGCTGGGACATGTGGTATTTTGCAGGCCACTTAACGTCCTCTGAGCCTCCAGTGCCCCGTGTGTAGAATGGGGTGATGATGCTTCCCTGCCAGTCTCAAGATGGTCGCAGGAAACAGAGAGCAAGGGTTAGGGGGACCGCACAGGTGAAGGAGTCTCCACTCACGGAGCACCTGCTACCCACAGGGACACGCGGCACCCCCACCCGCGTGCTCACGCACCCCCCCTAACAACACTGCCAGGAAAGTAGCAGAATCTTTAATTCTACAGATGGAGACACTGCAACTCAGAGGGTCTGAGCGACTTGTCCATGGTCACACAGCTTGTGGTTGATGGAACCCAGGGTCAAGCCAAGGTTTATGGGAACTCCGTGGTGGGTCCTTTTCTGCTAGGCTGTCTTTCACCACACGGAGGAAGGAGTTAGAGCCTGTCACATGAGGAGAGGAAAAGGTCAGCCTGGGAGGAGTCCAGTTCAAGAATTTACTCACCCCTCATCAGTGTTTTCATTGTATGTTTACTTATTTATTTTTGAGAGAGAGAGAGAGAGAGAGAGGGCAGAGGAGGGACAAAGAAACAGAAAGAGAAGAGAGACAGAGAATCCGAAGTAGGCTCCAAGCTGTCAGCACAGAGCCTGACATGGGGCTCGAACCCATGAACCATGAAATCATGACCTGAGCTGACGTCGGACGCTTAACCAGCTGAACCACTCAGGTGCCCTAATGCCTCATCGGTCGTAAGACCTAGAACATGAGCTGCTCAAAACTTATCTCCCCTTGGAAAGTGGGGTGTGATAATACGGGTCCCTCGGGGTCTGAGAAGATCATATTTTCAAAGGCAATGTGGTCAGCAGGTTGTGACCTGACTCCCCCAGTCCCCCACCCCTGGTGTTCACGTCCTTGTGAAGTCATCTCCTTTTGGGTGCGGGCGAGACCTAGGACTCTCATCTAATGAAAAAAAAAATTATGGAGAGGAGAAGAAACGTCACTTCTGAGATTAGGTCACAAAAGACTGTGAGTCCTGTCTTCCTGGTATTTCTCTCTCTGGTTTGTCTTCCACGCGTGTTCTGATGGAGAAGGCCACCTGGGAAGGAATTGGCCAACAGCCAGACGGTAGCTGAGGCCCCTCAGTCCAGCACCTGAGGACTGAATCCTGCCATCACCACGTGGGGCACCTTGGAAGAGGATCCAGTCCCAGTCAAAGATGTCCGTGACCCCCCCCCCCCCCCCGCCCCCGGGGGAACTTCCTTGCAGCCGTGTGCAAAACCCTGGGTAGATGCCATGACTGCAGCCTCTTAAGAGACCTGGGCAGAGGGCTCACCCAGCGAAGCCATGCAGACTCTTGGCCCCGTGCGGACTAGGATGATGAGTGCAAGCCATTTTAATTGCTAAGCTTTGGGCCGCTTTGTTACATAGCGACCGATAACTAATGCAGGTAACATGTGCATATACAATGCAATATATTATGTGCCATCTTCCAGCGGGGTCTGGGAGAGCCCCCCATCATTAAACTCATCCATATTCTACGCCCATATCTATGCATTCTGTGGGAGGTACTGAAGGTCATAAATAATATCACATTTGTTCAGTTCAGACTTTGCTGCCTCGTTAGTTTATGCCACGTTTATGAACAAACATCTGGCTTTCAGAGTTTTCTGGATTTGAAGAGCTCAGATAAACGGTCGTGGACTTTTTGCACATCCCGAGGGATGTTGCCAGGATCAAAGGATAAGGTGCTTGAGGGACATACTTAAAAAAAAGAAGAAGGAAAAGCCCCGTGGTAGCTCGTTCCTGCTGTACCTGACAGTGAACTATCGGCTGGCCTCCGAGTAAACACGTGGTCCTCAAGCCCAGACACTTGCCCTGCACCAGGCAGAAGGAACCAAGAATGTGGTGACCCCCACAAGCTACTCCGGGCCCGTGACACTGCCTGCCAAGCTGTCGCTGAAAGAAACGTCTATTCAGTAAACATTTGCTCAGCACCTGTCATGGAACATCCTTCTGACCTCAAAGAAGGCCTGAATGATTCGCCGAAACCAGGATTCAGGCCAGTACTTGCGTGAGCCACTCCTCATTCCGGGGCCTGATTTCCAAGGGCAAAATTCAGTCCTGCCGGAATGTCGTCAGAAACCAAATCGGGAACTTCCTGAAGACCATATTGTTTGCAGGAAGGTGGGGGGTCACGCGCCAGGCTTCTTCTTCCCTGTAGGGGCCACGGCCACTGCCACCAGCCTGTCTAGCCTCCTGATAATGTGTCCGTGTGAGAGGGGTGTGAGCGAGCTCTTATCAGACCCCAGGCTGAGCCAAAGTGGTGGAGCGAGTTGTTCCTAATGGTCGTCGGCTGTTGTGGTTCTTGAACAAGCTGGGACCACACACGGTCCACGTCTCCATATTTGCAGACTTCGAGAAATCATACCACTTCAGGGATTTTATTGGAAGCACATTTCAATTTTTTAATGGTTTTAGTATTTGGGAGGTGAAAAAAAGGGTGAGAACTCTTGATTTGTTTCTTTTCCCAAACTTCAGACTGAGTTTTTTTTTTTTTTTGTTTTTTTGTTTTTTAATCCAAATTAGACCTTCCTGCTTTCTTCCATGTGTCAGTTACTTCAGGATAGTTTGAAAATCCCTTTTCCACCCTTATGTACCGACACAGGAAAAGACTCCACATTTCCCTGAAGTCACCCCCAAAATCCACACACACACACACACACACACACACACTCAGACCAAAAGCTGATTTGGATTTTAAACCCAGAGTCGTGTTTAAGAATTCTGAGGGCTGGTTTGGCAGTGGCTTAATTGTAATACTGTAACATCCCTGCAGGCAATTTTCTTTGATTTAATTAGATGAACTGTGGTATTTTTTTTTCTTTTTGCAAAAAGGCTTTATTATGTAGAAATGAAATATGTATAAATTTAATTTTTAATCTTGTCACTACAGTGTGGGAAGAGGCAAGCGGATTCTTTTAATTTACCCTCTTTGTTTAAGAAAAAAAATTAAATTAATCTTATCACAAGTGTTTATGAGTTTTTTGTATTGATTTGATTTTTGTACTCCAGTCAGAAGTGGAGAGAGTTAAGGCTGCCTGATCCATCCATAGCCTAAGACCCCATATGGCCATCTTTCCATCGGCAAATACTCATGGAGAGTCAACCGTGTGTCTTCTTGCAAGATGGCGGCCACATTTGGGTGAGGCATAGGGTGCCACCTCATGATCTTTCAGACAGGAGGCTCTGTGGCAAAAGAGGGCAACACAATGGGCACGGGGCCTTGGTGGAGCACTGAAAACATACTGTTTAATCCTGGTGAGTGAGATCCACGCATCTGATCATTGGACCTTCCCTGCCCACTGCTCAGAGCTGAGTCTGGCATCAGCTGGGATTATAGACACAAAGATGTTTTAGTTCTTGAAGGGCTGGTCCTATGGTTCTCAGGCTTTGGGGTATATAACGATTTACTGAAGAATTTCTTCAGAATCTTGGACTCCAGCCCCAGTGATTCAATTCGGCGGGTCTGGGTGGGGACCAGGAATTGGTCTGGGCAATTCCTATGGGCAGGGAAAACTACAGGTTGTTAGACAGTCATGGCCACCAGGAAGGATGCTTACTCTCCTCTGCAGGTATAGCCTGTGCGATCACCCTGTAATTTTCTTTTCTTCTCTTTTTTTCTTTCCTTTCCTTTCCTTCTTTCCTTTCCTTTCCCTTTCTTTTCTTTTCTTGTTCTTCTTTTCTCTTCTCTCCTCTCCTCTCTTTTCTTTTCTTTTCTTTTCTTTTCTTTTCTTTTCTTTTCTTATGTTTATTTATTTTTGAGAGAGAGAGAGAACAAGCAGGGGAGGGGCAGAGAGAGAGGGAAACACAGAATCCAAAGCAGGTTCCTGGCTCTGAGCTGTCAGCACAGAGCCCAACGTGGGGCTTAAACCCATGAACCGTGAGATGGTGACCTGAGCTGAAGTTGGACTTCACCTGAGCTGAAGTCAGCCACTTAACGGACTGAGCCACCCAGGCTCCCACCCTGTGGTTTTCAATAGAACAATATGTTAACCCTTTACATCCCATGTCTTCCTTACTCCATTTAGGTGTATATATAATCATTATATCTCATGGTATCATTTTATTATTATTTATATAATTGTATTATAATATATGATATTAATAATTACATTCCTAATTATACATAAAGCATATATGTATAACACACAATACATATTTATAGCATAAAATGCATACAATGATAGGACACATATTATATTATAATGAATATAGCACAGAGTAAGAAAAAATCACTTTGGTTCATTTTTGTATAAATTCTAAGTTTTTGTTTGTTTGATAAAATAGTTTTTAAGCATTTGGGGGAAAAAGTAATCGTTCATTTAGACCTAGTTTTTCAATCTTGGCAATATGTGTAAGGGGTGAATAATTTTTGGTGTCATGGGGGGCTATTCTGGGCATTGACGGATGGCCAGCACCATCCCTGGCCTCTAATGCCAATACCGTTCCCCACCCCCCACCCCCCGCCCACACACACACACACACACACACAAAGGCATGGCAACAAAAAAACATCTCTAGAAATTGCCAAATGCACCCCTGTTAGGACTTACTGCCCTTATATGCAGATGGCTAGTGACTTCAGACATGGACTTTCAAAATTAGTGTCCCTCCATATCAACAGCAATCCTTTAATGTGGGGGAGTACCAGATGCTGTCTGTGGCACCAAAGTCCTGAATGACAAGCCCAGGGGCTTCACGTGGTCTTTACTGAGCCAGAGACACAGGGGACCAGAGAGCAGTTTTGGAGAAGGGAGCCGGTAACCCAGGCACGATGGCAAGGATGTGCGAATGGCACTGAGCCTTTTTGGCCCCTCCGTTGTTCCTGGTTTCTTCTGGCAAATATCAGCAGGCTCCGATGATCCCAGGGAGGCGAGTGCTGCTTCTCCTCCCACACGGGCTGGTTACCAGGGACTGTGTCAGAGTGAAAGTGGGGCTCCATTTTGGCCTGAACCTACCAAACCTTTCTGAGCACGGGGGCGAGAAGGACGTGCACAACTGGTTTCTGAGAGGTCAGTGATGTGGCTCTTAGGAGACAAGAGGCACGACGTGTTCTGGAAGCAGCATCGGCTAACTCCAGACTGACAGGGGGGCAGGCTCCCGTGTGATGTGGGTTCAGGGCCCAAAGCCTGTGGATTTAATGGCAGTCTGCTGTCCCAGATGCCAGGGTAAGCCTGCAGCTAAGTTCATAGACCTAGTTTGTTCCCATGCACCAGTGTCCTGACAGTCTTTCTAGTGACCACCTTTCTCAAATGCCTTCCTTTGCAACGAAGTAAAGTCCGCTGTGACTTCTTCATGCTGCCCAGTAAGTACTAGCAAAGCACATTTACATAGTAATGCTTAAGTGCCAACTGCTCCTGGAGGGAAGAATAGAGCAGGCTTACTCACAAATGCATCTTGCTGTTTATATCTAGGTATCTTCGGTAAATGACAGACAATCTGCTTTTGGGGGTACGGTTTGTTTCCAGAAAGTGGGGTATTTTAGACCCCTTTACGTGTGTGCCAAGGAAGCTCGGGGACCTCAGATGACGCGTCCACGGTGACAGGGCTTGAGAAATGGCTGATTAGGCACTGGGCACCCCTGCCTCACCCTACCACTCACTTCCAAATGCCTTGACTGTCTCTGGCACTAATAAAATCATCAGGACTGTCACAGGCATGGGGAGAGGCATGGATTAGTGCCCGCCCTTCTCCTCCTCCTCCAAGGGGCTCTCATGTGGGCGTCCACATTTAATTATTACACTTATAATCTTTTCCCGTATGTAACATTTATCTCTTCAAGACATGGTTGGGTGGTCACACACACACGATATTTCCCGCTTAATGTATTTTCATTTCCCCACTCTCTGGGAAAAAAAAAAAATGTTATTATGGGATTTTGCTGTATTTGGCCAAATATTGGGTTTATTGAAATGCATCATGTTTCCCTGACAGGCTGATCAGCTGTAGGGGCCGGACGGGCACATTCACCCAAATTGGAAACAGGCATTGTTTACCCAAGAGTTTGGAAGGCGGGTTCTCACACATCAGAAGCAGGAGCTAAATGGCACTGGGGTGAAGGACCCCTTGTGGTTTCCATGAAGCCACACGACCATCATGCTTCTTTTCTTCACTTGGAGGCTTGAGTGAAGCTGCGTTATCTGAAGTTGTTGTTGTTGTCATTTTCTTTCTTAGCTTTCTGTATTTGTAATTACATTATTTTGGGGGTAGGCCTTCAGAGTTCCAAGTGCCAGCCAAAACATCTTTAAATGACACATTTTACGAGCATCCATGGGTTTACAGTTAACCATGTTCATTTCAGAAGTCTGGTCAAAGCATATCCTTTCACCCTGAAACCCAAGACACCAAGTCAAAGAGAAGAATGACAGGGACTGTAGACGCCATGATTTTTCTTCGTTTGTTCGTTTTTTGGTTTTGGGTTTTGTTTTTCTCCTGCTGTCTGAGGCGATGAGGATGAACTCACCGTGATCAGCTTCTGTTTGTCACCAGGGATGTTGCTACCCAGCCAGCAGGCAGTGGTAGAAGGGAAGTCTCCCCCTGAAGCAGAGGAGACGCCCCAGAGAGGCAGCAGCCATGGAGAGTGGAGGAACAGAGGGCAGCGAGCAAAGTGACGTGGGGATTGGTTCTGTGTCTGCCAATGACTTAGTAGGTGACCTTTGCTCATGGACTCTGGCTTTTCTCCTCGTGAGGCTTAGCCTTGATCAGACCCTGAATACTGGACCCGGCTTTCTGCCTTTGTAACATGGAAATTAGAATTCCTCCCTCAGTAGATTCTTATAAGGACTTTTTTAAGTTTATCTATTTATTTTGAGAGAGGGAGAGGGAGAAAGTGGGGGAGGGGCAGAGAGAGGGGCAGAGAGAGAATCCCACGCATGCTCCGCACTGTCAGCGCAGAGCCCGACATAGGGCTTGAACTCGCGAACCGCGAGATCGTGACATGACTCGAAGCCAAGAATTAGATGCTCAACCAGCTGAGCCACCCAGGCGCCCCAGATTCCTGTAAGAATTAAAGGATGTTTCAACTCAAATCTTAACCCCAAGGCCATTCTCCGGGTATTGTCCCAGAAGACTCTTAAAAGATCGTTGTGCCGTGTAAATGAGTTTGAGCTGAATTAGTGTAAATTACCTCCAACCTTGTGGTTCCCCTGCCTAATGGCCTCCGAAGGCTCACCATTGTTCAGAAGGCAGGCCCATCCAGTTAGGGTCTGTGAGAGTTGCGGTGGCCCAGAAATAGGATTCCCTTCTACCCTCACACAGGATTGATCTGGAAGGTTGGGGAGGCCGTGGCTCTGCATGTCCAGAGAGCTTTCTTAGGTGCAAACGATCTGCAGAACAACCTCGTGAAATGTGCTTCCTGAACAAAATGCTCACGCATCTTGCACGGAATCCAAAGTCTCCCATGACCTGACCCAGCGGTGCCTTCGCCTTGACTCCCTCCCACATCCCTACTCGCTTCCTTCCTCGCTCAGCTCTGTTCTCCTTCCCAGGATGTGCTCAGACCTGCCACACTTACTGCTTTTGCTACAAGCATGGAGATCACTCCTCCCCACACCCGCCCTCGACATTTAAAACCCTTATCAGATACAATTGCATCTTGGAAGCTCCCACACCCTAAAGCCACCCCTACATTCAGGTTCCTCTCTGACCATGACCACTCTTTCTGTTGTGATGCGTGTCATACAGCATTGCAGTCACTTGTAGGGGTAAAAGGTCCTTTTTTTATTTTATTTTATTTTGTTTTGTTTTATTTTATTTTATTTTATTTTATTTTATTTTATTTTATTTAAATCAACCTGGATTCGGCACTTGTTAGATTAAATGAACTGTCTTGTTTACATTGTACCTCGGGGACCTGGTGACTCGGTGGATGAGAGCGGCCTTAGGGGGCGATCCTGGGACTCTAGCTATCGCTTACACTATGGTTTCCCTGGGGAAAAAGGCCAAATGCATTCTGAGTCTCAACTCTTCCCACCAGGTAAGACGGAAGCCCATCTCCCCTGCTCCTCTGACCCTGGCAATCGGCACCGCCCCCGTCACTGCCTTCACATCAGGAGTGGCAGAGAGAAATGATGCTCTGGTCCCCACAGCTATGCAGGACATAGCATGGGGGGGGGGGGGGAGAGTGGCAGCCAGCCAGAGAGAGAGAGAGAGAAGGTAAGAAGGTAGCAAACGTGGAAAGTTTAGATTTTCCTGGTCCATTTGGTATCTTTACCCCTGAGCTGGAAGATGAACCTCTTTCTAGTAACGGTTCGCCAGTTCTCCAAATGGGTGAGCTAAAGACTAAAGCGATCCAGGGAGGGATGGGGAAGAAGTTGGAAAACCTCGTTGAGTGTCCACCCTCTCTGTGTCAGCCGGCTTGGAGCTGTATATACAACATTATAGTGAAGCTTTGAAATGCCCTAGGCAGTAGGCCTCTTACCCCCATTCTGTGGAAGAAAAACTTGAGGCTCTTCAGAGATAAAGGAACCCGCTCCAATGTCACCCGTGTCTAAATGGGCTCGCACTAGAAACTTCCTCCTACCCTTTCTAGCCTGGACCCGCTACTCTGACTTAGGAAGTAGACACTCAACGGGGTGCCTGGGTGGCTCAGTCGGTTAAGCGTCCGACTTCGGCTCAGGTCACCATCTCGGGTTTGTGGGTTCGAGCCCCATGTCGGGCTCTGTGCTGACAGCTCGGATCCTGGAGCCTGCTTCGGATTCTGTGTCTCCCTCTCCCTCTTCCCCTCCCCTGCTCATGCTCTGTCTCTGTCTCAAAAATAAATAAAATTTTTTTTTTAATTAAAGAAAAACACAACGTCTTTCGGGGTGTCTGGGTGGCTCAGTCACTTAAGCATCAGGCTCAGGTCATGATCTCATGGTTTGTGAGTTGGAGCCCCCTGTGCTGACAGTGCAGAGCCTGCTTGGGATTCTCTCTCTCCCTCTCTCTCTGCCCCTCCCCCGCTTGTGGGAGCTTGCACACTTTCTCTCAAAATAAGCAAATAAACTTCAAAAAAAAGGGACAAGCTCTCTATCCTGGGATTCCCAGGGATCAGGACGGCTCCTGGCATTAGTAGGTGCTCAGTAAATGTTTGATGAAGAAAAAAAATGAATAAAACAGCATGTGTGAACCATAAGTGTCACTGAATTTCAAACTATGACTTCAGCACCACGGGCTGTGCAGATAGATGGAGTTAATTTGTAATGATACGGAGACACCATTTTCTTTTCATTAAAGTCTGCATCTGGTGCCTTTGTAGCCTGTATTAAATGCCATTTGTCATGCTATGGTCGTAGAAGGGCCCCCGGACTCTGGTCCCGTGAAACAAACTCTGCCCCCCACATGTCTGTGTGCCGTCATGACAGGCGATTAAAGCTAGCTGGGCCCTTCAAATGAATCAGCTCCAAACCTCTCATTTTACGTGTGGGGAAACTGAGGCTGAGAGAGTAAACGTGATTTATGCGTGGTCACACGGTCCCACCCTATTCCTGTCTGTTCTTCGTTTTGTGTTTTTGCTTTTGTTTTTTTCCTCCTCTGCTTTAACAGGGAACAAAAGATCGGAATTTCCACAGGGAAAGGAAGACGCGAGGCAGAGTCATCTATTTCTGTGCGAGGCGCAGGGCTAGAAATTTTACACACGTGGTCTCATTCATCCCCGCAATGACTCAGAAGGGTGGCACTCTCGTTCCAGGGCACAGATGAACAAAGGGACACACGGAGTGGCTCCACCCAGGTCTCACACCTGCTACAAGGTTAAACTCCGGTCTCGCCCACTCTCAAACCCATTCTCTTCCCTCGGCTGCTACCTCTCGCCGAGCTGTGTTTCTAAGAGACAGAGCTGTGAAGACAATCTGTTCCTTAAAGATCCCAGTGGCTCCCATCAGCTGCAGAAGACGATCCAAACTTGGGGTTGGCGTTCAAGGCCCTCACAGTCAGCGCCCGGTGGTCTCGCTCAGCTCTGCCTTCTCCACACCACCCTCGCACGTTGTTGCCCTGCCAGTCGGGCTTCAACTCCGGCCTCTCCTGGACCCTTGGGCTCGTGCACGTACTGCTCTCCCATCCTGCAACTCTGGCACCTTCCTTCTCCACCCAAGAGCATCCTTATCATCTTTCTCTTCACCATCAACTCGGGGGGTGGAGCCCTGTCCCAGAGGCACCTCTCCAGCATAATTAATGTAACACCATCTGCTTTGCTCAGGATGGTTCGTTGTATACACGCGGCTAGACTTTCCCAATTGAATGCTGATGATTGTTTTATGTGTGTGCTTCTCCGTGATGTGGTAGCTTCAAGAAGACAGGGGGCATGTGATATTCATCCGTGGAACCTATGAAGCCCTTACCCCATTAGCACATAGTCATTGTCCCCTGGCCCACGCATCTTTCCAGCTTTCTGCAGTTAACCTTAGCACTCATCACTGGTGATCATTTCCAGTTAGCGGAACTGCTTTTCTTAGAGACTTCACGGAGTGGGTACGGCCACCGTATTGTCCCCACTTAGCGGATGAGTCAAGAGAGGCCCTCCTTGTTGAAGGTCACAAACGTAGACAGAGGAAACGCTGTGGACCCTGCCTCCAGTTTCCTATGTCAGTTTCAGCCCTCTTTCCAGAAGTGTTCAGCTGCTGGAAGAAGGCCTCCCCCACCGCCGACCCCGTTTTTGAGAGATGAAAAATTATATTCACTATTGTCCTAAAGTGGTTTTCATTTCTGATTACTTAATTTGCCCAGCGTTGGCTTTAACTGGTTTGCCACGGCAGGCTGTAGATGTTTGCGGTTGACTTTTTGACATTATAACACTTTTGTACAAAGGAAGCTACAGAAAGCAACAATGAAAACATTTACTAAGTATGTTTATAATCAAATATATCCCTCGGTAATTTAATTTGGAGGAAGCGGAGAGCCCGGCATTACAAACAGAGGGCTCGTTAATAATTCATAAGTCCTGAAACAGGGAAAGCTGGAACGAAGATTCAGACTCAGGCCACGACTGGCTGTTCCCTTCCGAGCCCACCGGCGCCCAGTGAGGGAGGCCTGGGGTATAATGGGGGCCCTCCCATGACTTAGCGTTGGTGGGTTTAAACAATATTCCTAGGAGACTGGGGTTCGAGGGGTCAGACTCCGGGGTGAGGCCAGGGAGGGGTGGAGTGAGGGCTACTGAACGGGCCCCGTCACCACCCCGCCCGTGGGCCACCGGCTCTGAGAGATGCACGTTGGAGCAAAGGATTAGGCCCGTGCAGCTGTCCGGCTGGTGTCCAAAAGTCAAGGCCTCTGCCTTTTCCGGGACCTTTGTCGTCAGACGTCTGGGAGGCAACTGATGAGCACCGAAGGAATGGAAATAGGTGAAGCACCTTCCGTTCTGCCCCTGCCTCCAACCGGCCAAGCTTCAGCCCAGAAGCACACTCGGGGCTGCCGTGCGCAAACATTCCCATGCACACCCACCCTCCCCTAAGAGTCTCCCCAGCAGTCACGAGAGGCTAGCCACGCTGCCACTGGCAGTGGCCATCCTGGGTTGGTGGGGGTGGGGGGAGCCCCAGAGCGGCCGTGGCCTGATTCAGTCCCAGCCCAGATCTGGGGTGCAGATGAGAGGACAAGCACACGATCCCCTCCTGGGAGCGCGTCCTCGGCAAAGAGAAGAGGGAGGCAGGCGTGGTCTCACATTTGCCCACATCCCAGATTGTTTCACCGTCTAAAGGGCGGGAGTAAGAGGCTTGGCCAGTTTCTCCGGCACTTGGTCACTTAAGGAATCGCAAAGAGCTTAGGAGAGAAACGGGCAGAGGCTGCGAGCAGGTGGTTTACGGATGTGTTTTAAGCATCAGGAAATACCCAGACTTTATTCGCCATGAGAGAAATGCAAATCGCCGCTCTTGGGAGATATTTTCATCCGTCGGGTGGGCAGAGACCGAGGGGTCTCACGAAACACTGCGCAGACAGAAGGTGGGAGCTGCGGGCAGGATTTCATCACCCCGGGGAGCACAGGGGACGGGCGGGCCACCGGGGCAGCGCGTGCAACACGAACGCTCACAACACTTGTCGCAGCGATGTTGTGGCATAAAGGTAAGTGTGAAGCAAGCTGAGTGTGGAATCAAACTGCAGCAAATGCCCTAGATTCTCACGAGTGGGATCGTGTTAGACACGTATGCACACACACACCGGGATAGTGGACAGGTTTTAAAAAGAATGAAGACATGAGTATTTTGTGGCTTCTCTGTCTATAGACACATAACATGAGTATTTGAAGCTTGAATTGGAATCCCCATGAAAAGAAATGTTATGCAAATAAAATTCAGGTCCCCCATTATCTATTTGAAGACAACCCATATCCCCAAAAGTAAGTGTTTTCTTTCTGAGTTGACTTTTATATTCTTCATTTTTTTTTTTTTTGTTTTGTTTTTGTCCTTTACATGCCCTGAGTTTTCAGGCTATCTGCAGCTCGTCACTCCTCTTGAGGATTCTCTCCTGCGGGTCCTCTGTGAAGCTCGGTGTTCAGAATGCAGTACAAAATGCCAAGTGGGCCCAGGCTGGCCCAGGCTAGAGCACAGCTGTCACCTCCCTTTCTGGAGACGCTATCTCTGTTAATATAGCCCGAGGACACAAAGTGCTGCGAGCCGTGCGATTACCGTGTGAATAGACTGTAAATGTGAACTAAGATACCAAGTAATATTCCTAACTCGCACCTGGGTCTTGTCTACCATCTTGTCTCCGTACAGTTGGTCCCTAGGACCCAAGACTGGAGCCTTACTTGACTCAGATATGCTTTCAACTTCCTCGCTTAGAACCGTTTTCCACCCACATTCCTTGTCCCCTCCCTTGCTCCATTTCAGCCACAGCCCCTCCCTACGCCTCCCCTACTTCCAAAGCAGATGTGTCCTGGCTGAGCCTTGACTGTGACACGTGTACGTATTTTTTTTTTTTTACCCTGTGTCACCAATGGTACCATCAGGGCGCCTCTTTCAATAAGATGCTGATTGGTCGACAAAGGCTTCCAGTAACTCAGCCTTTGTTTTGTAAAAACATTATTGCCACATTGTATAACACTTTAGAAATGTTTCAAATTTAGGCTGGCTGGTGATTTAGCAGACTAGGGGCTAGCATATGGAATCTGCTACGCTCACCAGGCTGTGGTTTTGTTGCCGGCACCACGAGGCAAGCCAAGATTAGCAACCCCAGCGACCTTCTCACATCTGAGCTGGTCAGGTCACCAGGTGTGCTTACCTCCTTGGACCAGGGGCCAAAGTCTTGTGGGCAATGGGAGAGGAAAAAGGTAGATATCCTAAGGCAATAGGTTTCTAGTAAGTTTGGTCTTTTCTTTTCTTTTTTCTTTTCCTTTCCTTTCCTTTCCTTTCCTTTCCTTTCCTTTCCTTTCCTTCCCTTCCCTTCCCTTCCCTTCCCTTCCCTTTCCTTTTCCCCTTCCCTTTCCTTTCCTTTCTTTCTTTCCTTCTCTCTCTCTTTCTTTCTTTCTTTCCTTTTCTTTCTCTCTCTCTCCCTCCCTCCCTCCGTCCCTTCTTCTCTTCCTTTCTTCCCTTCCCTCCCCTCCCCTCCCCTCCCCTCCCCTCCCCTTCCCTCTCCCTTTCCTTTTCTTTCCCTTCCCTTTCCTTTCCTTAACATGTACACTGTGCCAGGGACAAAGCTGTTTAAGGTATATAAGTCCCAGGTCCTGCGCTCAAAATCTCTGTTCGTGGTCTAGTCAAGAATACAAGAAAGGTAACACAATTTGCAGATCAGCTTGAGTATTGGAAGGTGTGGGGAGGGTACTTGGGAGTGAGGGATTGAGAAGATAGTGGTTTTGAATGTAGAATCTTCTCCTAACTATATTTACTAAATGAGTGTTTATTAATTTTTTTAAATGTTTATTTATTTTTTAGAGAGACACAGAGACAGAGCACGAGCAGGGGAGGGGCAGAGAGAAAGGGACACAGAATGTGAAGCAGGCTCCCGGCTCTGAGCTGTCAGCACAGAGCCCGACGTGGGGCTTGAACTCACAAACTGTGAGATCATGACATGAGCTCAAGTCGGACACTCAACTGACTGAGCCACCCAGGCGCCCCTAATGTTTCTTTATGTTTGAGAGAGAGAGAGAGAGCACGAGTAGGTGAGGGGCAGAGAGAGAGCGGGACAGAGGATCTGAAGCAGGCTCTGTGCTGACAGCAGACAGCCCGATGCGGGGATCAAACTCATGAACTGTGAGAGAGAGAGAGAGAGAGAGAGAGAGAGAGAGAGAGAGAGATTGAGAATGCACAAGCGGGGGAGAGGCAGAGAGGGAGACACAGAATCTGAAGCAGGCTCCAGCCTCTGAGCTGTCAGCACAGAGCCTGACGCGGGGCTCGAACTCACGGACCGTGAGATCATGACCTGAGCCGAAGTTGGACGCTCAACTGACCGAGCCCCCCAGGCGCCCTGGGGATGTTTTACTTTCCACCGCGATGCACCCTGAGCGCTTTTGCAACAAAAACAGTGACGGAAATCCAACAGCAGTGGGGAGCCCCCACCTGCTGCAGAGACGAATCTGGTGGTCGTGGTGGGTGGGGGAGGAGGTTGTCAGATCCGTGACCTTAGGGGCCCGTCCCTTCCATTTGCTCCACCTGCCCCACGCACTCCATAGTAGATGGCCAGAAGGACATTCGCCAAAGGGGTCTGTAGGGAATGACAGCACCCGGGACGGGAGCATTTTGCTGGGAGCCTGCGGAGATGGCCGTGCCGGGAATGGGTTCCTGGGGCTCAGAGCTGGGACAGGGGTCACCACCCACCCAGGGGGGCCTGAGAAGGTGGGTAAAAGAACAGACTCCATCAAAGCTAGGAAACCACAATCCTGCCTCGAGGAGGGGGGTGTTGGCACAGCTGCTTTGTAATGCTCCCCTCCCCGCACCCAGCTTCTGATAGCTCTTTTGCATCTGCTAAATCCACCAGAGAAAAGGACTCAGGTCTACCTTCTGCTGTCTCCTCACGCCTTGTAAGAATCCAGCAAATACATGATGAGTAAATGAGCACAGGGACGAACTGCCAAGAAGCAGGAGGGGGCAGGGGGAGAGGGATCAGGCTGAGACCTGGACGAGGAGCCAGAGCAGAGGTGTGGGGCCCGCGGCCGCCGTGGATGCCGGGCTCCCTGGTTCCCTGTGATCCTGGACGGGCTCCGTGTGGCCAAGCCGGCGGATGCCCCCGTGGAACCCGGGGACACCCCTGCTTCTGTGGGGCCTGCTCTCATCAGAAGGGAGGCGGGCAGGTCTGGAGGGAAGTGGATCTTCTTTAAGGGAGTGGCGCTGTGGCAGCCTCGTGTTTACTGGAAGTCGAGCAAAGTGACGCCGTCAGAACAGAGTGGAAATTAGAGAGAAGGGCCGGTTCGGAGTTGGAGGGGAGAGCAGCCCACAGCGGCGCAAGCCAATAATGCCTCTATTCAGATGCCATTAGTGGGTCTGGCAGTGGTGCTCACCATCGACTTCAGAGGACCAGGGCATTAAGGGAGGCCGATGCTAATTTGCACATAAGGAAATGCTTTTTCTCGCCGTGGATGCCTCTGTTGTGGACGGAGGGAATTAGCAAGAACTTCGAAGTCGTGAAGGCAAACACATCAAAAGAGAAAGAGAGAGAGAGAGAAAGAAAAAAAGAAAGAAAGAAGAAAGAAAGAAAAGAAAAGAGAAGGAAAGCAAGCCTCCCTTTTCTTTCCCACTTTTGCTTCCTGTTGGCCTCTCTCCCTCTTCCTTCCTGCGTTCTTTCCTACCATTTCCCTGCCCTCTCTTTTTCCTTTTGCCCTTTCTCTTGTGAGAACCTTCCGACCGCGTGAGAGTAAATAAAATTGCCTCAGAATGGCTCCTGGCATTAATAATGCATCGATCATATTTCAATTGCAAATCCTTCTGGAGCAGGGAGACCCCCCCACCCCACGTCAGATTTAAGTGGGGTTCGGGGATCCAGAAAGCACTCACAAATGAAGGCCCGTCTTCAGAGAGCCGGGGTCTCCCTCCTGACATTCACTTGGAAGAGGCCGAGCCTGTGTGTCCCAGGGTCCCCTCTCCGGAGTCCCCAGCTGCTCACATCCCAATTGGCTTACCTCAGCTCGGGTGGGTTACTGTCCCCAACCGTCTCACTGCTCATATGAGAAAGGGCTCTTCAGATGTACTTGGTTTGCTTCAGGGCTGAAACGATCAATCTCATGGGATTACCTTTATTATTATTTTTCTTTCTTGCTTGTACTCTTTGCCTTTGACTGGGAAAGTCTGTAATATTTTATTTATTTGGCAGACTAACCGGGTCTAGTGTCCCTTCAGAACTTGACACATGAAGGTATCTACCAAGCTGAGACGCCTACCTGGGTAATTGTTCCTCTTCAGGGATGGGCAAACTTTTTCCATAAAGGGCTATACAGTAAATACGTTTGGTTTTCCAGGCCAGAGGCCCCTCCTGCCTGAAGAAAACCAGCCATAGAGAACATACGAATGGACGGGTTCCAATAAAGCATTATTGATGTAGATATTTTGTGGGCCAGGTTGGCCCAAGGGCCATGGTTTGCCAACCCATGGTCTGTGGAGACTTTTTTTTTTTTCTTGTTGTTGTTTTGATTAGAATTCCAGTTATTTAACACACACTGCAATGTTAGTGATTCAACAATTCCATACAACACCCCGGGCTCATTCTGACAAGTGTCCTCCTTAATCCCCATCACCTATTTCATCCACCCCCTCCCCCACCTTCCCTCTGGTGACCATCAGTGTGTTCTCCATATTGAAGAGTCTGCTTCTTGGTTTGCCTCCCTCTCTCTTTTTTCCCCTTCGCTCACTTGTTTCGTTTCTTAAATTTCACACATGAGTGAGATCATATGGTACTTGCCTTTCTCTCACGGACTTATTTGGCTTCGCATAATACACTCCAGCTCCCTCCGTGTCATTGCAAGTGGCAAGATTTCATTCTTTTTATGGCTGAGTAATACTCCATCGTGTGTGTGCGTGGTAGGAGTCACACAGCTCTGTCTATTCAGAGTCTGTGTTCTAACTCATCCAAGGGCTAGATGAATCCAGCCCTTGAACGTGAAAGGGATGTTCTAACCCTTCTCTGTCTCTACTAACATCAGAGTGCTTCGCCACAGGGCTCCAGGTGCCTGAGGACCCAGCGAGAGGGCCAAGGTCACTTTTGGCTCTCACCACCTGTGACTGTGGGGCCTCAGCCTGAGCACCAGTGGCCCTGTGCCCCAAATCCAGCATCGTGATACTTTCCTCCTGTCCCTCCACCAACAACACAGGTGGACACTTTCACTTCACTCTCCTTTTTGTGTTTTTAAGTTTGTTTATTCTGAGAGACAGAGGGAGCAGAGGAGGGGCAGAGAGAGAGGGAGAGAGAGAAAATCCCAGGCGGGCTCCATGCTAAGAGCATGATGTGGGGCTCGAACTCATGAACCACGAGATCATGACCTGAGCCAAAACCAAGGCTTGGACGCTTGACTGACTGAGCCATCTAGGTGCCCCAGACTTCACCCAACTTTGAACTCAGTTCTGCGAGGCAGGGATGAGGCAAACCCCGATCATTGTTTACAGTACGTGCATTCGACAAGTCCTCACCAAGTGACTCACTGATTGAATGAATAATGGCTGAGAAAGTGTTTTGAAAAAGTGCGATGAAAACATAAATTACGAAAAAACATAAAAAAAACACCCCTGTTTCTCTCTTTCCATTTCTTTTCTTTTCTTTTTTTTTTTTTTTTAATTGTTCTTCGTGTTTATGACAGATGCTGAGGACATTAGAGGAGAAAAACACCGTCCACCTCCCTGCAAACCTGCCAGGAAGGTGGGTAGATGGACAGATAGAGACACAGGTTCAGTTCTGTGAAAAGGGATAATAGATTGTTCTATTGAAAACCACAGGGTGGGAGCCTGGGTGTCTCAATCCGTGAAGTGACTGACTTCAGCTCAGGTCAAGTCCAACTTCCGCTCAGGTCATGATCTCACAGTTCGTGAGTTCGAGCCCGGCTTCGGGCTCTGTGCTGACAGCTCAGAGCCTGAAGCCTGCTTCGGATTCTGTGTCTCCCTCTCTCTGCCCCTCCCCTGTTCACGCTCTGTGTCTCTCTGTCTCTCAAGAGACTGATAGTTCTTTGTTGATGTTTAACCTCTGTCGGTGCTTTTTCCTTCAGAACCGGGACTGTTCTCTTTCTCACCCAGGTATCCACACTGGGCTGACCTCGTCCTCTGCATGCAATTCCCTGTGAGACCGTCACAGGATTACAGCTGTCAGGTTGAAGCTGTTCCCCCAGGCCTGCATTATTGAAAGAAGACCATATCACTAGGAGAAGAACACAGCGATACCCACATTCAAGTTCATCTTAGCATGATCCCACCACTAGATCATTAGATCACGATCCATGAGGGCAAGACCTCACTTGTTTGTACAGTGAACTAGTATTTTTTATACATGCAAATTCGAAATCACATACACATGTATAGGTGCTTTTATTCAGAGAGAGAAAAGATATACGGTTACACAGACACAGGAAAAAATGGATATATGGATGTATGGAAAGATGGAAGGATGGAAGGTTGGATGGATGGATGGAATTTATGAAAAGGCAAAGCTTTAGAAATTAGCTAATTATCCAAATCATCTAAGCTCACTATATTTCCTATTTTTATAACCTACGTTCCCTTTGGTTAAATGTGAATCTAAACATTAATTTTATACTCTCTCATATTTTAATTTGAGGAAAAAAATTAATTTACAAAAACTGAAGTGTTTGGAGAATTGTAATGTACAATACAGGCATAGTATAGATTTGTGTTTTTTTTTAGCCTTGATCATTTGATTGCTATCTGAAAATGTCCAAGAAATTTATGATTATCACCAAGAATAAGCTGCTACTATTATAATTAATGTAATCTGGAATTCATATAAATTAATTTTTTTTTTTTCTTTACGTCTGTTCTGGTTGGTCGTTTGTCTTTTCTCTGCCAGGTTACTATTCACCTTTTCTATTATGCTGATGTTTTAACACTGGTTCAGACTGTGCACTTGTAGAAAGAGTAAAAAAAAAATCCTCTAGTGATAGTGAATTTTGAATATGAGGCTGGATTTTAAATTACCAAGTGCTCTGCCTGCTTGTCTTAACACCAAATTCAGTTCCAGGTATTGGATACAATTCTCTCTGGAGTCTTCCCCAAATGGGCAAGAGGCGGTTTCAGATAAGTCATTATTGTTTGCATGGCCTAACTTCTATTTAATTGGAAAAATAGACTCAGGAAAGTTGTTCTCACTCATTACTCAGGGATGCCTTGTATTCCTGGGAAAAAGGTGTTCCGCGCAATTTGAAAAATGGTGCAGAAACTGAGCTCCGAAAGAGCATACGCGCTCTAGGACATGAATGGATTAAAAGCAAGGGAAGAATGAAAAGAAATGCTACAAAGGAAGAAGGGGGTTGCCAGGATCACCTGTGGAGTGTAGAAAGCACAAGCAGGAGAAGAAACAGAGGCCGGATTACCCGCTAACTGGCTGTGTGATTTGCGACAAATCTCTGACCATCAGAATGTCATCTTAGGATGGATGGATGGGAGGCTGGGAGGGAGATGGGGAGGAAGAGAGAGGGAAGGAGAGGGGAAGTAAGGGGGGAGGGAGGGGAAGAGGGAGAGAAGGAAAAGGGGAGGGAGGAGGGAAGGTGGGTGGTGAGTGAAGGCCTAAGTAATTCAGGTAATCTACCTGGCTCAAAGTCCTATCTCTGCTTCCAGGTCCTATTGTAAACTCCGTAATCACATGCTAATATCCTACCAGCCATGGGAACCTATGGAGTGTCCCATTTTCCCCACCCCCTTCCAGAGCTCTGTTCTACTGACATGCGGTTACAAAGTCACATTCAATATACCTGCCTAGTCATCTCCACCCACTGAAACACCGCAGGCAGAAAACGGCTTTAATTTACTCTTTTTTTTTTTTTTTTTTTAATTTGAGTGTAGTTGACACACGATGTTACATTCGTTTCAGGTGTACAATTCAGGGACTCAACAACTGTGTACATTATGTTACACTCACCACAAGGTTAGCCTCTTTGTCACCATGCAACATTATTGCAACACCACTGGCTGCATTCTCTATGGCGTGTCTTTTATTCCCATGACTCAGTCGTTCCATAATTGGGAGACTGTGTCTCCTTCGCCCCTACATCCATTTGGTCTATCTCCCCACCGCCCTCTCCTCTGGCAACCTTCAGTTTGATCTCTGTATCTATAGGTCTGATTCTGCTTTTTGTTTATTTATTCATTTTGTTCTGTTGTTTAGTTTCCACGTGGAAGTGGAATCACATGGTCTTTGTCTTTCTCTGCCCGACTTATTTCACTTAGTGTAATGCCCCCTAGGCCCATCCATGTTGTCCAAAGGGCAAGATCTCATCCTTTTGCATGGCTGAGTAATATTTCATTGTATACATACCACTTCGTCCTTATCCATTCATTTATCAGTGGACACTAAGGTTGCTTCCGTATCTTGGCTATTATTAATAATGTCGCAATAAACATAGGAATGCATATATCTTTTCAAATGGCAATGCGTGTATCTTTTTGAATTACTCAATAGTGGGCTTACTGGGTCATATGATATTTGCAATGCACATTCTACAGACAACTGGACTGTAATCTGTCCATGGCTAAGGGAAGCTCATTTTATGAGTCAGACTGATCCTTTGTGCCCAAGCCCGTGCGCTGCCTACAGAATACATATTTTCTGAATGGTGTAAGGTTCTTGCGTGTCAAAGCCAGGAAAAGAATGGCAAAATAGACACGGTCTATAGATTGTTCACTAACTGTGAATTTTCATTAATTTTCGAATTACAAAAGCACTATTTGACTATTACGGAAAAAAAAAACAACAACAACTTGGGCTTCAGAACTATAAAGAGACGAAAATACAAATCACCTATAATCTCACAAGTATGAGAACATACTATTTGTCCTTTAGAGTTCTCTATGTGTGCTTGTGTTTGTTTACATTATAGAGACTGCACTGAATATCAACTTTTATGTGGGCTTTTTTCACTCAGTTTTGTGTTGCAGACATTTATGCGAGCGTTCACATTATCTTAAAACCCAGCTTTTTATGACCAACCGTCCACTGTGACTACAGAAGAATTTGCCGTTCACCTGTCATTGTGGTTGAGGCTCTTACATTGCTGTCGCTGCTGATTTTATATATATAAAAAAAAAAAAAAAACCGCTCCAGCTCTTGTCTTCTGGCAAACTCTGGTCTCCGTTTCTTTTCCCCGGAACACTTTCCTCCCTCCCACTTTGTCTTCTCAGGGGCCTGTTTGAGAGTTTCCTCTTCAGGAAAGGGTTTCTCGGGCCTTCAAAATACAATCAGTGGCTTTTTACATGACGGATCGGACACCTCCGTAGATGTCCCAGTTCATGTGTACTGGATGTTTTGTTACATGTGCATTACTGTCTACCCAGCTACCCCGGTTCTCCCTAGGTGAACGTGGACGGTCTTTCCCTGCCCGCTTTCCGAGCTCAGCTACCGAGGAAAGATACCAGTGCTCGCCTGGTGACAATCATAGATGTAAATTGATGCAATGCGGTGATCTACATGCGAAACGCCCGGAATAGAAGCCGGCATACTGAAAGGTGTGGGTACAGCCTCAGTACCTAGCGTGGTGCCTGGCCCTTAGAGCTCGGGAATTATTCATTGAATAAAACGGCTAGGGTTTAATTTTGTTAACATTAACATCATAAGGCCCTTTGCTCAATGGATATGCTAATAAAATTGTTATTTATAATGAGATTTTGCATCTACTATAGAGTGTTTATTTATAGATCTCACCTTCACATATAGTTTAGGATTTTATAAATCAAACCTTATTTTATCTAGAAGACTCTCATATCACTACAAAAAAAGACTTTAGAGACAGTCTAATAATTGCCGTATGTTCAGGGAGAAAGGCTCTTTTCATCATCCAAAAATGAAGTTAGTTAATTGAATGGTTATGATGGCTACAGAAGGGGTTTATAAAAGTCACAATTAAGAGGAGCCCACTGTAAGAAAAGGCAAACTGTATTTTCTTAGCCTCCCATAAGCTGCGTTTTCAATGCACAGATTTAAGAAAAGTCCCTTTCCAAATCCTCTTTTGTCCCACATGAAAGGGATGATGACTTTTACGCAGCCGACTTCGGGCTTAAAAAAAAAAAGAGAGAGAGAGAAATAAAAGGAATGTTTACTGTAAGTAGAACATCATGGGCTTTGTTATAGCAGCTTCATGCCATACCCTTCCAGCTGTTTTGATTTAGCCCTCCACTTCCAATAAAACTTAGGTTTGATTTCAAGGGGCAATCCGTAATTAACTTTTCAACTGGTGCCACCAACAGTGTGGAACTCGGCCTCACAAAAATAAGAGTAACGATGAGCGGCCTGGCGAGAACACTTTCGCTGCGCCCAGTGAGGGTTGCGCCCCGCAGAGTTTTCACAGGGACGGAGACCTTCTGGGGTTCGGCTTGCCCCGCACGAGGAGAAGCGGGTCATGTGGCAAAGGTGACTCTCAGATGTTCCCTCCTTTGTCAAGGATAGATGCTTGCGGGATACCAGATGGTGACAGAGAGGGGAGAGAGAGACAGAGACAGAGTGAGGCAGAGAGATACATGCACCCGTATCTCTATCTGTCCATCTACCCGCCTTCCTGGCAGGTTTGCAGGGAGCTGGACGGTGTTTTTCTCCTCTAATGTCCTCAGCATATGTCATAAACACAAAGAACAATTAAAAAAAAAAAAAAGAAAAGAAATGGAAAGAGAGAAAGCAGGGTTTTTTTTTTTTAATTTATGTTTAGTGAGAGAGAGAGAGAGAGAGAGAGAGAGAGAATGAGCATGGGAGGGGCAGAGAGAGAGGGAGACACCGAAGCTGAAACAGGCTCCAGGCTCTGAGCTGTCAGCACAGAGCCCGACACGGGGCTCGAACCCATGAACCGTAGGATCATGACCTGAGCTGATGTCTGACGCTTAACCTACTAAGCCACCCAGGTGCCCCTAGAGAAGGCATGTTTTTCTCCAGAGTCTCCTGAGTGTGGAGGTAAAGAGAGAGGGAGGTTGAGACAGTAAGAAGGAGAAGTCAGAGCGAGAGAAAGAGTGGTGCATCTTCTCCTTGGACACAAAGAGCCCATGCAGAGGCACCCTAGTGTTTGCCAGTGACACTGGGTGAGTGTGCTTTTCCCCACACTGTGGACCCTGACCACTTGTCTGGATGCCGCGATTGCCTGGGTCTTCCCACGCACACACGGACCCTGGGACCCACGTTGCAGTCACTCTCCAGAGAAAATGGGCACCAGGAAGAAATCGGGGTTTAAGAGCTCCCCATGGGGAGCCAGAGTCTCTTTCTGGAAGTCGTTGCCCTCAGCAGGCAGGCCCCTAGATAAGTCATGGCCAGGTAGCTGGGTACAGCCTCTGAGCCATGGGAAACCCTTCCCTGGTCGGTGACTGGGTGAGTGGGGACAGGTCCCACCCTGGCATCAGGCCAGCCTGGGTTTTAGCCCCCTCTTTGTGCTTTCCTGCCTCTGACACTTGGAGCAACTCTCTGGACCCTCCTGTGCCCTCACCTCTCTGCCTGAGATAGGTTAGGTGGGGGAGAAATGAGGTTATGTTCACAGGACACCCAGAGTGCTCTCTGACACAGTGGGCATTTCTTACTTCCCATTAACATTGATCAGGTTTGTGAAACTTGGATCCCTGGGATCCCCAGTGCCCCAGTTTATTCCTGCCCTTTAATTTATGAATAAAGCGAGTCTTCATCTCATGAGAGAAATAGAAATCCCAGCTTTCTCTCCTCCTTACACTCCTGGCCTACAATGGCTTCCCCCCCTCCCTCCCTAGCCTTCCATCACCTCTGCTTCCTCTGGTCCAACTTACCTAAAATACATATCCAAGAAATATGAACATGGGGTTCAACCATATGCCAGCTGTGCAATCTTGGGCAACATATCTGTGCCTCAGGCTTGCCACTTGTGAATTGTGGATACGGATGGTGCCTATTTATTTTTTTTTAATTTTTTTTCTTATTTATTTTTTAATTTTTTTCTTATTGTATTTTATTATTTTTCTTTCTTATTATTTATTTATTTTTTCTATTGTAATTTTTTTTTCTATTTTTTTTTCTATTGTAATGATGTTTTCTTTTCTGTTACTTGTGTAAGTTCCTTAGCAAGAAGCACGTGCCACGTGCACATTCAACACGTATCGATACCCTCGCTGAACTCCGTTGTGTGTACCCTCATAAAATTGCACACAAAAGGGTGAAGCATTCACATGTCTGAGTCACTTCTGTGTTATAGTAGTTGGTGCTGGCACACAGCGGGTCACTAGCGGGACCCAGGCAGTGCTACTGATTTGCTCGATGGAGAATCCATTTTCCACTATAGCTCCAAGCGAGAGATGCTCCTTCCCTTCCAGAGGGGCTAATACTGCCCTTCCAGTTACCCTGCCACCTCAAGACAATGGTGCCGCCACAGCCACGTGGGTCTGAGTTTCTCCTAGGACCTTTGTTCTCAACACGCCAAGCAGAGGGCTGGCCGTTTGCAGAGGGTAAAGGAGGAACGTGAAGCTGTATGCAGAAATTCGCTTTATTAACGCCTTCTTTTTAGCCAAGTGTTGAGTAGAGAATGTGGCTTCATACAAATGGAGGCACTGAAGCAAGAGTGCCCTTTTTAGTCCAGCTCCATGGTCAGGGGACAGGACAGACCAGAAGACAATGGAGAAGGCAGAGTGGCTCCGCACGGACACAAATCCCTGGCAGCCTATGTTATTTGATTTTATTTTATTTTTTCCAACGTTTATTTATTTTTGGGACACAGAGAGACAGAGCATGAACGGGGGAGGGGCAGAGAGAGAGGGAGACACAGAATCGGAAACAGGCTCCAGGCTCTGAGCCATCAGCCCAGAGCCCGACGCGGGGCTCGAACTCACGGACCGCGAGATCGTGACCTGGCTGAAGTCGGACGCTTAACCGACTGCGCCACCCAGGCGCCCCACCCTATGAAATTTTAGGAGGGGAAATGGAGAGTGACACTGAACACGTGATGTATCAGCACATTGAGAAACCACACGAAATCCTCATAAGGAGAGCATATGTCATTCCCCACACCTTCTTTTGTTGTCTCCACAGAGTACCAGGTGAGGAAGTCCCTCCTGACCGTGTGACACACAGCTCGCTGGGCCAGGCAACTTCAACATGACTGTATCAGGGTGTTTTCACCAGAAAATAATAGGAAGCCCAACTCCACTGGACCAGGTGATATATTGCATCACTCCCCAAGGAGCCCAGTGGGAGAGACGTTTCAGGTAAATCAACCCAGTGGAAGAACCAAGGATGCAGGTTGCTTCTGGTATCATATGTAGAATGCCCCAGGCCAGTCTCCCTCCAGGTTTAACATACCTGCTTCAAAGCCCGCCTCACACGCAGACCCAACAATGAGGGATGGGCCAGTGTCGTGGATCTGCTAGAACATAGGACCATCCATGGGGTAGTTTAGAAGAGCAGACATTTATGGCCTCATAGTTCTAGGACTTATAGCCCCCCTGAAACCTGTAGCAAAGAACCCCCCCCCCCCGCCTCTTCTCCTGTCTGGGGTTTGCCAACAGTCTTGGGCATTCTTTGGCTTACAGCTGCCTCACTCCAGCCGACCCCTGTCACCACACGGCTATCTGGTCACTATGCATCTCTGTCTTTCACGGCCGTCTCCTCTCAGTGTTTCTCCTCCTCTCTTAATGCGAGCACCAGAAATATCAGATTAGATGTCCCCCCTCCTCCAGAATGACCTCATCTTAACTTAATGAATTACATCTGCAAAATGGCACTATTTCCAAATAAGGCAACACACTGAGGTACTGGGAGTCAGCACTTCAATGTATTGTTTGGAGGACACAATTCAACCCATAGCAAGGGGTATCTCCTCTCTGTGTCACTTTTAAGAAGAGAGGAAATATTTCCTAGAAATAACAAATACTGGGGCGCCTGGGTGGCTCAGTTGGTTCAGCGTCCGACATGATGTCGGCTCAGGTCACAATCTTGCAGTTCATGAGTTCAAGCCCCACATCAAGCTCTGCACTGGCAGCATAGAGCCTGCTTGGGATTCTCTCCACCACCCCCCCCCCCCGCCCTTCTGCCCCTTCCCCTGCTGTCTCTCTCTCTTTCTCTCTCTCTCTCTCTCTCAAAATAAAGAAATAAACTTAATAAAAAGAAATAACATAACAAGTACTCCTCTCACAGGTCATTGGCCAACATTAGGTCACAGAGACCCGTCTCACCAATCACCTGCCAGAAGAACAGAGTTTCCATGATTGATTACAATTGACTCTCCCTACCCCACCCAACTTTGCTGAGGTATAATTGACAAATAAAATTGTGTATATTTAAAGTGAACACTAAATGATTTGATAGGCATATACGTTGTGAAATGATTACCGCAATCGAGTTAATTAACTAGCCGTCTCTTCACACAGTTATTTTGTGTGTGTGTGTGTGTGTGTGTGTGTGTGTGTGCATGTGTGTGTGTGTGAAGGCTTAAGATGTACTCTCTCAGTAAATCTCAAATATACGATAAGAGTATCATTAACTATAATTATCAAGGTGCATATCAGATGCCCAGAATTTATTCATCTTGCAAATGGAAGATTACAAGATGACCAACATCTACTCATTTTTCCCCACCCCCAGGCCTTGGCAACCGCTATTCTACTCTGTTTCTATGAGTTCAAATTATTCTTTTTTCTTTCTTTCTTTCTTTTTTTTCAATTTCACATTTAAGTGAGGTCATACAATATTTGTTTTTTTTTTTTTTTTTCCTGTCTGGATTATTTCACTTAGCTTGATGCCTTCCAGTTTTTTCCATGTTGTCACAAATGGCAGACTCTCCTTTTTTATGGCTGAGTAATATTCCATCACACACACATGCATGCGTGCGTGCACGTGCGCACACACACACACACACACACACACATGCCTTCTTTATCCTTCTGTGCAGCAAACATGAATGAGGATTATTTGTTACTCGGCACGCCGTAGGGTGAGGCGCCATCATCTTTTGTCTGGTCTCCCTGCGAGAGCCCAACCTACTTTCCTTTTTTCCCCTTGAACAAGAACACATTCTCCAGAAAGAAGTCCAAGATTCTCAGTGCCCTTCACATCTCCGTGATCTGGACCATCAAGGACTCTAATGACCACTGTTTTTCAGTCTTTGGTGAGAAACACAGTGCTTCACCTCCCAACATGAGGCCCCTTAACCCTCCAAGCCTTAACTCCAACGCACCTCCTTGTGATGAATTCAAGATGGCTCCTCCTTCCTCTGTGTTCCTTCTTCCTGTCCTTTAGTGGCTTGGGCAGGACCCTTTGTTATATTTCTGAGACTATCGCATTCAGTTCACCCCTCGGGGCCCAGTTCACATTTCTCTTATTTTAGAAGTGTCAGCATTGTGAGATAATTTCTTGGACTTTCTTAGACAGAGGGAATCGTTTCCTATTCTTGGCTTTTCTCAGTCACTGTTCCTTCATCTATGACAACTCCCAGCATCGACGCTTACACTGATAATATCTATGCGTGCATCTATTTCTCATGGTACGTCGGAGCACCTTTGGGAGACGCCTACCTATTTATCTTGGCAGTTGATTGCCCACGTGCCAGCAGCAGGAACAGGGGATCTTGGGAAACAGGTCAATGTCAACTGTTGTGCTACGTGCCCAAATAGAGCCCTGAGAAACTTGCGCAAGACAGAGAGGAAGCCAAGAAGGGTGGTTAGCTATACATGTCGGAGAAATGTTACCGAAGCTTGGAAGCCTGGATTTCACACCCACCGCTTTATTTACTTTATTTAACTCTTACGGGACTCTTGTGTGGTAAATGTCCCTTTGGTAAATGAAGAAGTCGAGACTCGGGGAAGATAAAGCCATTCTCCAAGATCCCAGAGCTGGTATGTGACCGAACCATGGGTCAAACCCAGCTCTCCAGCTCTTATCCCATTGCTGCAACAGGCATGCTTACGACACAGCAGGGCTGGATGCTTTCTCCTTGTCTACATTCCTGGAATTTTGCTCAATGTTTGCAGGTCTGTAGAACACAGCTGGGAACAAGGCTAGGTATTAAATAGCAAGCACACAGCAAAGCTTAGATTGCTGGCTGCCCACATGGGCTGGCTAGAAATCCAGCGGTGTATGGAAATTAGACACACACAGAAGGTTCCTGCAGTGTGTCCAGAGATTATTCAAGCAGTTGTTTTCTGGAATCATCCCCAGGGCTGTACGTTAGCTGTTGTGGGTGAGATTTTTCTTCCCCAAAGTCTTGGCTCACCATGAACAGTGGGTCAGAGAGGTGACTGGGGTGTGCAAACCCCATATCACCATTTCCTAATTCTTATCCTCAAAAATACTGGAGACTTCTTTTGTGCCTCCACCCCTAGTGAATGCTGCTATGGCCCAGTCCTCTTCTCCTCTCGGGGCCTGAGTTTGGAAATCCGCTTGTGGGTATAGCATGCCTAAGCAGCGTCACCCAAGGCAGCCTCCTAGAGAAAAAAAGAAGGACATGGCGACAGGTAGCACGCGTGTGGACCAGACTGCAGTGGCTTTGAGGCTCCGCTATGAGGCCAAGCTAGTGAGCCCCTTTGAAGATCAATTTTCTCATCCATAAAAAGGGGTGATATCTGTTATGGGATTGTTAGATGAATCACATGAGGAATTGTCCCTACAGGCCAGGGCTCTTGACCAACGCGAGCTTGGTGTGTGGGCCTGTGGTCAGTAAATGGTAATTTTTACAAATAATTGTGTATTAAACACTCAGAATTTCCAACACATAATACATATTTGATAATTATTAGTTATTTTTCAATAACAAATACGATAAGCACCTGATTACATGAGTACTAAAATAGAAACGGAAGCAATCTTTCAAGATTCCAGGAGGAGAGGGCGGGAAGGTGAAGCCTCCCAGGGTCCCAGCTGTGTCCTAAAGACTCAAGGCTGGTGACCCATAAAATCTAAAACCAATGACCATGGGTTTGGCGATGAATGCCAGCCACCACTGCCCCTGCAGCTGACGGTGAGCCCGACTTTTAAACTTCAGCAACAAGACAGACCCACAGCTGCATGCAACTGTGCATAGAGAGCGTGCACAATCCTGGGTGTCACCTCAGATATCTAGCCTGGCTGGACAAAAATTTCCTGAGCAATAAAATATCCCAGGCTGCAGAGGACGCAGACCCCACGCCTGACGCGGACCTGGAATTCCTGCTTGACTTCAGACACATTGGTGAGCTCAGGAGACAATGGCCAAGTATGTTTCCTTTTCCTTTGCTAGGTTCTGCCACCACAAAAACAAGTCAATTTCACTGTCTATCTACCAGTCACATGGAACCTACAAGAAAAGCTACATTCTTGCCCTTCTCTTGACAAATCCTGACTCTGCCTTTGGACCCAGGTTTCACCGGTTTCATAATGATCGCTGACGTTGCCTTTCAAAGATGGAAGTGCCTGGGTGGCTTAGTCAGTTGAGTGTCTGACTCTTAATTTTGGCTCAGGTCTTGATCCCAGGGCTGCGGGATCAATCCCTGCATCAGGCTCTGCACGGGGAGTAGAGACTTCTTGAGATTCTCTTTCTCTCTCTCTGCCCCTCTCCCGCTCTCACTCTTTCTCAAATAAAAAGAAAAGGAAAGAAAAATGAAAGCACGTATTGGATTTAAGGGAGCTTGAAATTAGTGACTTTAGTGAAACTAATAAGAGAGGTAACCACGATTTTGGAAAGGCCTACTGAAAAAAACTTGGGGGAAGGTGGGTCAGGTTAGAAAGATTCTGAGCTTGTGTATCCTACAAGAGGCCGCCATTCTTGTCCCTTGAGAAGAGGCCATTTTGGCTGACTTTTCTCTCAGCTGGCACTCCCACTGCTGGGGATACAGGTCAAAGGGGGACCCTGGTCCTCGTGTACCCACTCTTCTCAGATCCTTCTCCTTGTCCTCACTCGCAGCCTTGGTGTACCTGCTGGATGGTGGAGAGGTCCTTGTCCCTACCCCCGTGAGGCCCTCCCAGTGTCCCCACACAGAGCAAGTGGCCCCCCCATCCTGTACCTGAGGCTTTCCCTGCATACTTCTTTTTTTTTTTTTTTTCAACGTTTATTTATTTTTGGGACAGAGAGAGACAGAGCACGAACGGGGGAGGGGCAGAGAGAGAGGGAGACACAGAATCGGAAACAGGCTCCAGGCTCTGAGCCATCAGCCCAGAGCCCGACGCGGGGCTCGAACTCCCGGACCGCGAGATCGTGACCTGGCTGAAGTCGGACGCTTCACCGACTGCGCCACCCAGGCGCCCCTCCCTGCATACTTCTATTGTGCAATTGACACAACGGGCTCCCCCTGCCCTTCACCAGACTGACCCATCCATTTTGCTAGGAATGCCGTAGCAAAGTCCCTCACACTGGGTGGCTTTGAACAACAGGAATTTATTCTTGCAGATCTGGAGGCCGGAAGTTTGATGTCCGGGTGTGGGCAGGGTGGATTCCTTCTGAGGCTGGCGGGGGAGAATCTGCTCCTGCCCCTCCCTAACTTCTGGGGGGTTCTGGCGATCTTTAGTGCTCATTGGCGTGTACAAGCATCACTCCGATTTCTGCCTTCCTCTTCATGTGACGGTGTCCCTGAGCGGGCATCTGTGGCCAAACTTACCCTTTTTACAAAGACACACTTCATATTGGATTGGCACCTAGGCTGATGGCCTCAACTTAACTTAATCACCTGCAAAGCCCTTATTTCCAAATACTGTCCTATTCACAGGTACTGGCATCAGGACTTCAACATATTTGGGGGGGGGGGACACAGTGATGACGATGCAAAGTGACCCCTGGTAAGACACTCCGGGCGCAGCGCTGCTCTTGGTCATGGCCAGTTAAGTGTTGACTGAAGGAGTGGATGAATGAGCCAATGCCAGGAGCCTGTGTTTCCTTGTCCCCGCGTGGCGCACTCATCCAGTGCCTGATGGATGGAGCAGTTCTTGGCAAAGTTGGCTCTGAAAGGAACAACAGCCTTTCGCTGATACAGGGAGCAACCCTTCAAAGCAGGAGGATCCTTCCTCCCGCGCTCTTTTCCCGGCACTGAAGCAGCATCTGCGCTCTGGGCGCCTGTTCAAAGGACACCTTCTTGCCCCGGCTTCTACCGCACAAGCGTCATGCGCGAGGCCGACAGCAGGGATCTCACCTCCGGACTCCGGCTGGCTCCGTGTGCCGACTGCGGACGTGGGAATCGTTCGCTTTTAATTAGAGTCCCCTTTGGCACTCGGTTCCCGTGTGGCTCGTCTGTGGCAGGAGTGACGTTTATTGGCTGAGTGCGTTTAGCTAAAGCAGTGAGGGTTGGAGTACATTTTGCCCTGTTAAGGCCTGGGTTCAAGGGGAGCCTCGAAGCAGAAACGAACCCCCTGTTGGAGGCCAGGCTCCCAAAGCCAGCCCTGGGCCTCAGACGACCGTGCAGGAGAGCCTAACCTTGCACAAGGTGCTTGTTGAAAAGGAGCTCGACATTAAAGGCTGAGAAGGAGGAAGCCTCTTTACTCTCTCCCCAGGCACGAGGCCTCTGGCTGGGGGTCAAATCCCAGGTAAACAGACAGCGGGCTGGGGAGAGGGGGCTGCCTGCACATTCCTGAGCCCTTCCTGACTCCTGTGCACACACAGGCTTGGCCCTCAGAGCCTTCATCTTCAAACATTCTTCATAGAAATAGTTTCACAAAACTATTCACCTTTCTGGCTGCTGCTAAAATGACAGCTTGCTTACTTACAGAAAGAAAAGGGAGGAAAAAAATACGTTTGCCAAGTTTGGAAACAGAAGGCCACTTTCCAGTATGTGCATTCATTCAACAAACAGAAACTGGGCCGCGTGCAGCCGTGGGACACAGAGGGGACAAGTTTCCAGGCCTGGGACAGCTCAGTAAGCTTTCTGGGGCTCAGTTTCTTTTCTTTTTTTTTTTAATTTTTAATGTTTACTTATTTTTGAGAGCGAGAGACAGAATGTGAGTGGGGGAGGGGCAGAGAGAGAGAGGGAGACACAGAATGGGAAGCAGGCTCCAGGCTCTGAGCTGTCAGCACAGAACCCGACGTGGGGCTCGAACTCACAGACCGTGAGATCATGACCTGAGCTGAAGTCGGCCGCTTAACGGACTGAGCCACCCAGGCGCCTCACTGGTGCTCAGTTTCTTAACTGGGGAATGGAACAGAGGAATATCTGACTCACACCCACATTTCTGGAAGGATCATAAGGAGCACGGGGATGGAAATGGACGAGTCTGTGAACTGGCAGGAAGACGCACATCTGGTTGTAAATGTCCTTGTGTTGGATCCCTGAGGGTCACAAGGAAGCCATGTCTCTTGTTCTCTAGGGAACCCAATATGGACTCAGCATCCATTGTTCACATAGCACAATGTCACTCCCAGACCAGGTGCATGGCGGGGAGGCGGGAGGGGGTCCTGGCCCTCTCTCACCTCGTCTCTTCCTCCTCCCCTCTCTCCTGTGTGTGCGTAGATGGTAAACTAAATAGTTGTGAGATGCTGTGCCCTGTGCCTCTGCCTGGACATCTGGCTTTTCCAATTTCTCCATCTTTTTTGGGGGGGGGGTGCAACTCCACATGTGGCCTCCAGTCCATTTGCAACTGCTACTAACCCAGGAGGACATACATGCAGAAATTGAGGGGAAGCATTTAGAAACGTTTCTAGCAATTTGACCCAGCTCGGCTATCCAGTGTGATTCGGCGGCCTGACGAGACTTGGTATACAGGATGTGTGGTTAATGCAAGGTGAACACTGGCGGGGCGGGGGAGGGGGGGTGGTTTCAAAGCCAAGAATTTCAAGATGGCGGCCACAGAGATAACACCGAGGGCTGGGCTCCTCGGAACTTGGGGCCCAGTGGGGCTGCACTGGCCATTGAACTCACATGGTGAGAGCTGTGTGCAGCCTGCACATCAGGACCATGCTCTGCTAGGGCTGGAGGAAAGGCTGGTTCTGCCCCCCAGAGACTTCCAGGAGCACTTCTCTGGCATGCAGCTAAGGGCCCTTCTTGCCCAGCTCTTCCTTCCTTCCTGGCCTCAGTTATCAGTAACCCGCTCCTGGGGCATTCCCTTCCTGCCTCTGTCAGAGCCCTGCCCCTGCCAAGACTGTTGTTAGCAGTTCAGGAGCTTCCTCTCTTCTCCACGTGACTCTGGGGAGCTCAAGGTCCAGGGGGTGTGTCTGAGTCATTCTTACAACCATTCCCTCGACGAGATTCGATGAGCAACTTACTATGTGCCCAATGCTGTGCCAGGCGAAAGGGAGGAGGGTGGGCTCTGTGCATAAGAAGTTCATAGTCTAGGTCAGAGACCGTGAAGGTTGATGTGCAAGGACATCCAAGGGCAACGGGGGGGGGGGGGTTGGGCAGCTGGGGAAGCAGAGGAGGAGATCCAGCCCTGCCTGTGTGACTCGGGGAATTTCTCCGAGGAAGCCTCCATGTGTAGCAACCACTCAAAGGGCAGGAAAGGAGGGAGTGAGGAACAGAACAAACACGCCCTGGAATCAACGATGGCTCCAACATGGGGAACCTGTAACTCTCACTCATGGAAAGTCCAAAGCAGACATTCCCACTGGCGAGTTTCTCCACTGCAAGGGATGATTCAGGCTCTTGACTCGAACCCTGTGACTTCTTCCTCTTGAAAACATGGTCTCCTAGACCTCCAGACACACCTGCATTGAGCCAGAAAAAAGGAAGGAGCAAGAGGAACGGCATGTGGTAGGTGTTCCCGGACCAGGTCTAGAAAGGAGCTCATTCCTTCTTTGGCATCTTATGTTCTAGAACTCAGTCCCGGCCCGCTGCAAGGGGTCTGGGTAATACAGCCTGGCTGCGTGCACAGGAAGAAGACGAAATGATGAACAGCTAAGCTCTCTCTCAGGGGGAGATAATGCTGTCTATTCTGTGAATGTGCCCGTGGGGGGTTAGCGGTTGGGGGACGGGGAGAGGGGAGAGATCATTTCTAGCTGTAGAACTTGGAACGGCCATAGACCATAGATGGATTTTGACACCTTATAAGGCAAGTCAGATTGGGACATACGGAGGTAAGCTTGCAGTTATGCAGGCATCAGCATAGTCTTTCCTTTTGGAAAGAGCCAAACCAAGGAGAAAGATCATCTATTAGGAAGACGAGTTGGTGCAAAATTCCAGAATACTCAGGATGCTGGGCTTGCTTGTCTTCTCTCAACACTGTCCAGGTCTGAGATCTACTCACTGGAGCCTCCCAGGATGTAGAGCAGGCAGAGAGCACAGCCCACGTCTGATGGAGGAGGGGACAGGCTGAGAGCAGGGGGGTGGCTGTCCCAGGGCACTTGCATCGGTCAGAGGGAACGGCAGACCCGAGCCCTTTATCCCTAAATCCAGAGCTCTCCAACACTCCCCCTGCTTCAAAAGAGCCCGGAGCATCGGGGAGCCTTATCCTCAGTATCATTAAGGGTTTTAAGGTTCAAGCCAATCAGGCTTCTGAAGTTTATTGCATTTCCATTTGTCCCGTTCAGATAATAAAGCACGCAAAGTAAGACCAAATTAAAATTTGAAGCATGGTTACATTATTAAAATATTTTGACTGCCCTTTAGCTGTTCTCACCAGCTTCTGATCTTGTCTTGCTGGCATTTTAATTGCAGTGGGCACAGATTTAAAGGGACAGTACCTGCCCTGATGTACAGACCAGGGTATCCCGGGCAACACCACATCACGGGCTTCAGGGCCAGGCTTCAGGGAATCCGTAGAGGATCTAGCCCCAGCTTTCCCAGACTTCCGGGCGAAGAAGGCACTTCCCCAGGCATGATGTGAGGCAGCCGGGAATGCTACCGGGAAAGGAAGGACATATTTGCAAAGCTTATCATCATGGTAATGATAATGACTGTTCACCTATTCCCAATGTGCTTGCACATCCAACAGCTCATCTGTTCTTTGCAAAACAGCCTGGAGCCCAGGATATGGCCTATCACGTAGTAGGTGCACGGGTATAGTCAGGGTGGTGGATGAGAGACTCCGTGGAAATAAATATAATGTGCATTATCATCCTCATGGTAGATACATTGACACTGCTGGTCAGTGTTCCAGTTCCTTGCTGAAGGACGCGTATGGCTGGCCTGGAGATAGAATCAGATCCCCGAATGTGGGCCCAGTGCCTTTCTTCACTTCTGGTCCACGCTTCTCCAAGTGTAGGGCCCTACAAGACGGGACCCAAGATGGCTTCAGGCAGTGCGTGACAATGACATCAGAGAGCATCAAACCTCGTCATGAAAAATGTCTGTCGTTTCCAACTTTATTTCAGCTGCTTCAAGGAGAAAGCTTCAGATGGGGGCCCATGTACATATATATTATTAACATCTTTCTACACAGATTTCGAGGACCCCTCCTTAATAGAGAGGTAGCCAGCCATAGACCCAAGCCTTGGCAAGCAACAGCATCGTGCTAGAATTTCATAGCGATGTTTCATTCTCGTTGTCTTCATTTTACCTTCTTCTCTAACGTATGACATGGGACACTGTGTCCCCTTAAAAAAATGCAACATAGAGTGTGTGCAAAAAATTCATCCAGTAAAGAAAACTGCATTCTATTAAAGGGAACAATGATGAGACAATAATATAAATGATAGATGAGACATAGCAAAAGTCATGAAAGTCATCTAGTTCGGGGATAGAAGTTTGGAAATCACTGCTTTGTATCAAGGTACCCTCTCAAACAAACCAAAAAAGGCCCCCAAATCTTTGATAAGAATAAAAGGTAGAGAGTCACAGATAGGGCCACTTGTGAGTCCTACCTGATGTGGGGAGATTAATGCATGATATTTGTAAGTCCTGATCAGTCTAACTGTTCTCCATGTCCTTTTTTTAAAGTTTATTCATTTATTTGAGAGACAGTGTATTAGCAGAGAAGGGCAGAGAGGGAGGGAGAGAAAGAGAATCTCAAGCAGACTTCACACTGTCAGCGCAGAGCATGATGTGGGGCTCAAACCCACGAACTGTGAGATCATGACATGAGCCGAAATCAAGAGTCAGACGCTTAACCACCGACCCGCTCAGGTGCCCCTGGTCTCCATGTCCTTAATACAAGGACACGCCATTTCCTCCATGGAGGCTTTGAAATTTCCCCTAACCAGGGCTGGTCATCATCTTTATGAAGTCTCCAGAACCATTTATCTGTACCATTTGTAGGGCAACCGAACGGCTTTGGCTGTTTTCAGGTTCTGTCTGTGTGTTCCTCATTTTCTTTGATAGTCTTCTTGAGGGAAGTCCTGTAACCAGCAGCCTTATTTTCTTCCCATGTGTACCAAAGTGAGTCAGTGCCATCACTTCTGGGCTAGAGAGATTGTCTTCTAAAAGGTCTCTAGATGGACAGACAACTGGGACCTCAGATGCTTGTCAGAGGGCTTGCTCTGGACTGAAGTTGGTCTTTGCGGGGAAGCAAAGAGAAGCCACCAAAGCCTTGGGGAAGTGACTAAGTTCCTGGACTCGCTGAGTGCCAATCCCTGGCCTCACCTGAGCTTCTTCTGTCCTTTTCTGGGATGGTCCCGAAAGTCTTCACGACTTCCCGCTAAGGACCACTCAGCGCTCTGATGCAGACCAGCCTCCAGGAAGCATGCCTGCTCCAGCATGACTGGCGAAAGTGAGCAGAGCTGAGGGTCACAGCACAAACCATCGTTCACCCCAGAGGGAAAGACATTGTAGGGCAAAGGACCTGCATGCGCAAAGGATCGGAGACATGAGGCGGTTTTGCTCATTGAAGGAGTGTGGACACTTTCAGTGCCATAGAGCAAAAAGTTGAGGGTCGAACAAGAAGGGGTGGGGTGTACCCTCACAGGGACAGTAGGTGAAGCTATGGGGTTGAATCCTCATTCCAAACCTTGCCGGAATCCCCTGGCGATGTTTCAGCGACGGAAGGGCATGCTCAGATCACGGTCAGCGTGGCAAGTTTATTCCAGCAGCCGTGGAGTGAGAGGTGGTGGGTTGGGGGTGGGGATGAGCCAGGAGGCCGGGAGAACCCACTTGGATTTCCAATCTGGAGCAGAAGCAGAGAGGATGGGGACGATGGGGGCGGTGGGCAAAGGGACGCACCAGGAGGCCTGTTGTATGGAGCTCTACCTTAGACACGTATTCATACTGACCCACTAGAATATTTGGCAACCATTTCTCCAGAACGGAGCAGCGATTGAACAATAATTAAATTCGCTGTTTTAAGCCCATAGCAGTAGAGTTTATTTATAATTGGAGCCACAGTTTGAATGCACTTTAAATGCAAAGAGGAGCTTTAACCGTCAAGTTATTATATTACTCAAGAGTTTAATTAATAACACACTAATTGTAGAAGCCAACATCAAGAGTCACACCATATTGTTCCTATTACGTTTGGAAACTGTTTGAAGTGATTTGGTAATTAAAAAAATGAACTTCGGAATACAGCCTTATCTTCTCGTTGATATGGAGAGTCTTTTGTTTGTGCGTTCTAGTACTTTTTAAGATCTTGGGTTTAATGATGAAGAGCCTCTGAATAATGCCTTTAGAATAGATATATGCATACATATTTAAGCAAGTCAGATGCTTGGATGTCATTGGTTACAAAGGCAGCTATCAAAAAGTTAAATAAAATAGTAAAGTAACAACAACAACAAAATACATCTGTAAGATTAGAGCCGAAAAGGGACTTCAGGCTTGATCTGTTTTACCCTCAAGCCCACTCTCCGTCTGTGATAAGCGAGGTGAGTGAAGTCGAAGAGTTGGCTCAAGAATGGTCAAGCAAGCGGGCCACATGTCTTGGTCCCAAAATATTCTTCCACTTCTGAAGTTCAACGGCTGCATCCATGTCTGCCTACCGACAAGAATACCCTCTCTTTCATTCTCTCCCTCAACAAACACAAACTCAACCAAAAGAGAGTGGGAGTGACCCATTCGCCAGCTGTCTTCTCATGGGCTGCACACCCAGACAGTGGGCCGGACTTGGCCCTGGCAACCTCGGTTCCCTGGTCATCGTACTGTAGGTGAGATGTGGTGTCCCCTTGGTCTCAGGGAGGATCTCTCAAGCACAGAGCAAAACAGCCACTGGGATGAAGCAGAGTCTGTGCTCTGGTGCCTGATGGGAGGGCTTGTTTGGAGAATGGTTGGATATGAGGTCCTCGTGTAGGTTAGGCCACATTTCCAAGGACTTTGACCGTCATGCTAAATAATTACGAGTCTAGCCATTAAACATTGGGAGCTGATGGAGAGCATTCTACAGGGGAACGCCATGGTTAGCTTTGGCTTTAGAAAGATCACCGCGCATCCTGTGGAGAAGGGCCTGGAAGGAAAGGTGCCAGCAGCGGAGCAACCAACGAGGGTGTTGTCACACTAGCCCAGGGGAAGGAACTTGCCAGAAGGAGTTCCTAATTTGACAGGAGGGTGTTGAACGGAAACGTCAACAAGTTACTAAACATGTCTGAGCAAAGCTCCCAAGTCTAAAGAGAGAACCGCATGAAATAAACACTGATGGTTCTGGAGAGATGTCCTGATTCCTTCCTGGAGGACACCAAATCCAGAAATACCGAATCAGAGGGATAAGGGAGAGAAACTTAGATTCTGGGCACAGAGAGGTTAAGGAATTTATCTAAAACCGCACAGCCAGTTACTGATCTGGATACAAACCCCTCCATTAACTTGTACCCTGTACCTTCTAATGTTTACGTACGAGTTATGTCTCATGACGCATCAGGGCATGGATGCAGACCGGAAAGCCTCTCTCAAGTGAAAAGCTCGCTTAACCAAACTTGTGGGTTAGCTCATTTGAGTCCTCCAGAAAAAACGCATACACGGGGTTGAATCTCACAAACAGGGTCTTGAGTGAAAGAAGCCAGACACAACAGAGCACAGGCTGTGTGATTTCAACCACACAAAGGACAAGAACAGGCACAGCCACTATGGGCTGGCAGGAGCCTGGCCCATAATGGGAGCTCCACGAAGGGCTGGGTCAGCTCCCTGCGTCTTGCACATTCTTTATCCACGTGGCCTGGTTGGGGTGAAGGAGCCCAAGACTTAGATGCCTAGGACTGTAGGATGCCCGCCTTGGCCACCAGCTCTGCCCGGCCCCATCCAGAGCTCGGCTGAGACCTTCACCCCAGCCCCCCCTGCAGGTGCTCCAGCCAGCCTTTCATGCTGCGTCTGTATCTGCCAGAGGGACCTGTAACCCCTCTGCTAGAAGTCCATCATTAACGGGAGCCCGGTCTGAACATCCTCAAATACTACAAAATGCCGCCTCGATTCCTAACAGCTTCCTTGCCTGATAAATAGAGTTGATAATAATTGCCTTTCTTATCTCCCAGAGCTCCTGTAAAAAATCATAGGAGATCATAAATGTGAAAGCCTTTTGTCTCCTCCAAAGAGGTAGACAATCGTAAGGATGAGCCGCCGTCACTCAGTGGGGCGCTTGCCTGTTCATACGTCTGCCTCCCCCGAGACTTCCAGCTCTGAGGTGAGGAGTGGGTGGCCTTCCTCCCTGCACCTTTGGAACCTGGAACACACACTGTCACAGAGCTGTTGAATGAGAAATACCTGAAGGAACGGACTCCCGCATCACCATGGGCTCTCCATGCTTTAGGAAGAAATGACGCATGATGAGAGCATCGCCCCCACCCCCTCCAGCCCTTATAAATCATCAGCGTGTTTTCACTGAGTTGGACAATACATGCCCTGGACGTCGAGATGTATATTAGGGACCATAAACCGTAATAAATGACGACATCGTGCTAACCACGGAAAATCGATGCGAAAACAGGGAAAACAGTATCTTATTTCTGGCTCGGGTGACCTAGAAATCAGAGGCGTGTTGTCCACATTAGGAATTAGATTAGGAAGTTGACGATACGGTAAGTTTGAACAAAAACGAGGCTCAGCAATCCTGCAGAATGTTAAAGGCGTGGCGATGAGTCCACGTGCCAGAGTGTGGCACTTCGCGATGTTTCTAGTGTTACAGGAACCTTGTCCGCTGTGGAAAGAGCATCCGTAGGTTTGAGTCAGCAAGTATGCGTTATTGCCCGTTTTAAACCTGACCTGATGGCGTCCATTTCAAAACTTGTAGATTTAAAACGATGCCATGTTCTCTAATTGACCAGTGTTCAGGTCACACACGTATGGCTTGTAAGTTCCTAATGAGTTACAAAGTCCTGTCATCTTATTTAGTAGGCTATGGTGCGAGAGAGCCGTGCAGAGCAGATACAGGAAGAAACAGAAAGAAGGCATCCGATCTCTTCTCTCTGGTGTTGTAGTTTATGAGAAGAGGAAAAGTGATGTGTTTGATAAGCAATTCCACTCACTCTGGGCCGAAGTGGAGTTGATATCATTCATAGATACGGGTCAGTACGGTTTATTCGCCCCGTGCCACTGTTTGGCTAGGCATTCGGGTTTTAAAATATTCAGCCTCAAAATGCAGTGCACACACTTTTGAAATCCATTTTCCACCGCGGGCCTCTGAATGGGATGCAAACCCGATAAAGGTCTCATGGGTGAAATTTGAAATTTGTCCCATTTGATGTCAATCCAATAGGATTTATAATAGCAACAACAAAGACGGTCCAAATTTTCCGATTTTAAATGGGAACATTTAGAAGACGTTGCCCCGATGTAGCCCCGAGGACTAAGGTCTTTCAGCCACAGACCTGATAGGGAGGAACCGGAGATCATAGGAGCTTCCCCTGGCTCACTGGAGTTCAAGCTAGGTGACAGGCGGCCAGGGCCAACATGAAAACTTCTGGAAAACAGGAAAGAGGTGTCACTCCTGTACCTGATCTTTGGCCAACCGTGGAACTTAGGAGGTCTCGTTTCATCCTGCCCTCAGCTCCGGCTGTGGAGCGGGGGGCACTGAGACTCTGGAAGTTGCCTGGTTGTCCTTGCCAGGGTCTCGCGGCAACCCAGTGTGATTCCAAAACCCAGGCTTCTCCAAGGAGTCACTTCCTGAGAACCTGGTGCCCGCCAGCCACGTGATGGTGAACTTCCAACCAAGTGGAAGCCCTGGGCGGTGGTGGTGGTGGGCGTGGGGGTCGTGAAAGGCCGCGCCGGGGATAATCGGATGAGGAAGGCATAGGCAGGTCAGACTGGCCCCAGCCAAACTGCAGACCCGCATATATGCCAGCCCTGCCGCTGGGAACACGGGGCCCCATCGCCCCACTTAGCAGAGGGGCAGACCTTCATTCCAGGGAAATGGATGGGCCCGAACGACACTTGGCCCGGAATCACCAGCGTTCGCCTCCCGTGAAAACAGCTCCGGGACGCCGGTTCTCAGAGTTTGTAACAGACCCCAAGTAGGGGGCAGAGGCTGGACGGTGCACGGAAATCCCCGTGGTCACGTCCCTGCTTCTCTCCTTCTTTGAGGAGCTCTCCTCTCCCCGAGCCTCGGCCTTATGAGCCGGCGTGTCACAGGGATTGGCCTAACATGCCCGCCCCCCATCCTCGCATGCCTACCTCCCAAATGACTGTTCCAGGCCGGTGATCTCAGGCCAGCTAGGAACCTCACTCGGGATTTCTCACCTGGGGCCGGGGGACTGTGAGCCCGGGGCTGTCCTGGTGACCTGTCTGCTATTTCAGGACCAGCCAGTGGAGCCGGTAAAGGGAAAGCAGAGGGGCAAGAGGCAGGAGGTCCGGCGCTTTGCACGAGTCCCCCGACTCCAGCCTTCCCAGCTGCTCCGTAGCTTTGCCTTGTGATGTGAGCCAGGGCATGGCCCCCTCTTCGCTCAGGCTAATTCTCACTGTGTTCCCATCGCTAGCAACTAAAATTGTTCTAAATCGTATGAGTCCGTCAGCCTTCACTCACCGCGCTGACCCGGGGGCATGGGACGGGAGGGGTGAGGGGGTCAGGTGCGTGGACAGAACGTAGAACCCAGCAGGGCAGAACTCATCCCTACTCAGAGTCCTCCAGAGGTCACCAGTATCAGCATCGCTTAGGAACTTAACAGAAACACAGAGCCCCAGACGTACTATAGACTCTGCATTTTCACAAGATCCTCTAGAGATTCATAGAACATCAAACTGAGAGAAGCACTTATCCTTATGACAATAGAATCACTTATTGATTTAGCAGAATCAACCAGAGCAGCCAGTGGAATAAAGAGGAAAATCCAGCTTCTCTGCAGGTGCTAGGTTTTTGTTTTTTTTTTTTTTAAGTTTATTTATTTATTTAGAGAGAGGGAGCTCGAGCAGGTAGGAGTAGAGAGAAAGGGAGAGGGAGAGCGAATCCTAAGCAGGCTCTGCATTGTCAGTGCAGAGCCTGATGCGGGGCTTGAACTCACAAACGGTGAGATCGTGACCTGAGCCCAAATCAAGAGCCAGACGCTAATCGACTGAGCCACCCAGACATCCTTGTAGGTGCTTGTTAACTGAGAGACAGTGATGTGGATTCAGGATACAAGGCCCCTGGAATCCCCTCTTATGCACTTGGCCCCCTGTATAGATGGGAAGACTGAGGCCCAGGGAAGTACAGTGAAGCCCGTGCAGTCTCCCAGTCCAGGGAAGGAGAGCTTCCTCCAATCTCGTCGTGAAGTTAAGCCAGATTGCTATGCTCTCTGGTCTTTCTTACCACAGAAAACTTTCCCTTGCCCTCGTGTGTTCAGCACTGCGTACGGGGTCAGACACTCACATGGAGTTCAAGGCTGCTCCAAGCGGCCTCGTCGGCCCTGGAGTGAGGAAGGCTTCCCTACCCCAGCAGAGTGTTCATCTGCTCCGCTGTGCTTGGGCTACAGTTTCACCCTCAGTAATTCATCCTTCAAGAATCTCCAGTAGCTTCATAAATCTGGAAAGCAATAAAATCATCAACTTTTCTTAAGCTTAAATTAAGTTCAGATTCTTCTGTTCCATTTAAGTAATAGCAAAAGGGATGCTTTCTTTGCAGTTCCACACATACTTATGGGCAACTCATGGCACCAAGACCTTTCCCCTGTCCTTCCAGCAGCGAGGCCGTAACTTGCTCCATATTTGCACAGAAATTTAGGGCTTATAAAGTCCTATCCAAATCTGACCTCACTGTATGCAATCGGATGCTGAACGCGAGAAGCTTTTGTGCGTTGATGTTCAGGTGCTAGTTAATATGGTGCTCATATTAATGCTGATAATCATGTCACATGAATGGTAGTGATGACGATAGTAACCCTGATGGACCAGGTATTCAAATGTTTGTTGAGTTGATGAACATAAAAGTATTCATTATTGATGGCTTAGTTCTCACATCTAGATCCTGGGAGAGCTGCCTTAACCCAAAGTTAAAACGAATGCACGGAAACACAGCAGACTCTAAACATGTCCATATCCAAGCCCTGGCTCTCGTGACTATGTTACCTTCAATGGCGAAAGGGAATTTGTAGGTGTGATGTAGGATATGGACCCTGAGGGGAAAGATGATCCTGGATTATCCAGGCGGACCCAACCTAATCACATGAATCTCGAAAAGAGGAGAACCTTTCCCAGTTTGAACAGAGACATAGATGTGAACACGGATGAGAGCCATTTTGTGCCGTTGGCTTTGACGATGAAGGCAAGGGTCATGAGCCGGGAACACAGATGTCCTCTAGGAGCAGGAAAATGCAGAGAAACAAATTCTACCCTCAATTTCCACCCCCCCTCCCAAGTCAGCCCTACTTCCTGATCTTAGCCTGGCGAAATGTTAGGCTTCTAATCTCTAACTGTAAGATGATACGTTTTTATTGTTTAAGCCACCAAGGTCATGATTTGTTACAGCAGCCATAGGAAGCAGATACAGCTACATTATCATGCGCTCTGTGCCTTAGCTCAGGAAATGGCATAAGTGAGGCACAGCAGAGTTTACGATCCTAAAAACTATTCCTTTCTGGGAGCGGGGCGGGTGGAGAGGGTGCTGTATCAGATTCCAATTTGCTGACTAGCCTTGTGCGGTGCTTGGGAATCACGCTGCCTGGATTCAAGTTCCAGCTGTGCCACGAACGAATTCTGTGACCTCGTGCAAGGTACCCAGCCCCTCTGTGCCTCAGTTCCCCTAAATGAGGAGTAGGGATAATAACGATATCGATACTCTGGTTCTGTGTGAAGATTGGATGAGTTACCATAGTGCCTGGCCCATAGTCCTTGCTTATGCATTTTGAGCTCTATTTCTAAATCGATTTTAGAAACCTCAGTTGAACCTAAACACTTACTGGGGGAAGAGCAAGAAAAAGGTTTGAAACTTTTGGAATATGGAGAGAACAATTCATAGGGTCAGATTCAAATGGAAGCTCAGCCAACGAAGGGCAGTTTACCTAACTTTTTTGGTCTTCGTTTTTTTTTCTCCCGAAAGAAAGTGAAACCACCCAGTGGAGTTACTGCAAGATTGACATGTGGTCACACAGGGGGACCTACCTGTCTAATCGATTTGGGGGCCACCCACCACGTGTGCCATAAATCTTAACCTCCCTGTCCCTACATCAGGAGGTGTGTGTGCCCTACCGGCTTCTCCAGCTGCCAGGAGTCGTGTGGAAATTGTTTCTTAAAGTCTAGCCCCTTGCGTGCACAACATGGTTATCGAATGACTTCATTGCACATACTAATTATTTATTATAACAATCAAAGGCCAGCAGCAGGTTACAGCCCACGTGGCAAATGGCGCCCCAGGACTTCGGCAATTGCAGCTGTGGTTGTGAGGGTGGTGCTCCCAGTCGCTGGGGATCCAACTTCTAGCCACCTTACATAATGAGCCCACACCCCCCACCCCCGCAATCTGAAAGGACACTTGTTTTCAGGAGCACAGGTTAGAGAATGCCTGGCTTTATATAGAGGAGGCACAGTTGGGCAAGAGATTAGCTAAAAACCAAAGGGGTAGGTTGCTCCTTGGATGATTGGCATGTCTAAATACCCACCCGACAGCCAAGGGATGTGCTGTCCTCAAAGGAGAGAAGGACTTTGGACCGCTGTGCCCAATGGTTCCGTGGAGCCACTGTGGTTTCTGGGGGCGTGGAGGGGGGTGACGGGCACGGCAGCGGATTGTCAGAACCGCGGGGCTTGTTCTAAGCTGGGAACTGGGCCGTCGCCACTCTGCACAGGTGTTCACCTGAGCCACGCTGGACTCCATTTGTAGGGGAGCGCCCGCTTACCAGGAACGTGTGAGGTGAATCCCTTCTCGATGACGCCCCCCCCACTCCATCACCCTCTCCTACTCCTCCCCAGACCGCTCTGCAGCCCAGGATCTCACATGGCTGACCTTCAGCTGGCTTAAGCGTCTTAGCTTCTAGGGGCACCTGCGTGGCTCAGTCGGTGAAGTGTGCGATTCTTGATCTCAGCTCAGGTCACGATCTCATGGTTTCATGACTTTGAGCCCCACCACGGGCTCTGAGCTGGCAGTGTGGAGCCTGCTCGGGATTCTCTCTCCCACTCACTGCCCCTCTCCCCACCTCTCAAGATAAATAAATACACAAACATTTGTTTAAAAAACTTGAAAAAAAAAAAGATTCGGAGCATCTGTGACCGAGGTAGACAATAACGGAAGGTGGTGGAAGGAGGCCCTTGTAGGAGAATCGGTTCAGTTATGTGCAGATATGGGAGATGTGAATTATGGGGGCATGAAGGACACTAGCAGAGAGGCAGCGGCCTCAAAGAACCACCTCAGATATAGAGCTTGACAAGGAGTCAGGAGGCCCTGGCTTCAGTCCTTTGGGAGTCCCTTTGGGTCACTGAATCTCAGTTTCCACATCTGTAAAATGGGCACGATTATCACCACCCGGAGGTACTGTTACGCATATGATTCACAATATACGTAACCTCTCTAGCATGCTGCCTACCACGGAAAGGTACACAGTATCATGCCCTCTGACCCTCACCCAGGGCTGAGGCAGTGGGGTAGGGTGGCGATTGCTTGATCTGGCATTGCAGTCACTGGGTAAAATTCCCACCACCTAGCCACCAAGGGGTGATTTGGAAATGATGGCCACACCCACAGACTGATGCTTCTATAGCACAGATGTGCATGACCATGAGACGAAATTGCATAACATGATGACACATTGTGGGTTTGTATCGAGCTCTGATCTCTTTTCGTGAGCATCTGGGAAACCTCCTGGCGGGTGTCACTCAGAAGGATGTCTCTTTTCTGGCTCTGTCTGGATATGCCTGTGCTGTCCACGTTCTGCGAGGTTTGCTGATGCTGTGCTGGATCCCTCCTTGGACAACGGTTTTGGTGTCCCAGGGCCTTGGGCATCAGCACTGAGAATTCTCCTTCTTTGGAGTTCTTCATTTCACACAGAGAGGATGGTCTCCATGAAATAAATTTCTAAGGGGGCACCCCTCCTCTGGATTACTTTCTCCATGGAATGACAACACTATGGCCACAGAATAGACTCCCTCTGTTTGTAGCATCTTCTCTGTCCTTCTCACTCTGACTTTCTCTGCACCTTCCCTTCCTGCCTGTGCCACCCAACACCTTTCAGTCACCTTTCAGTCCTGGCCTAGCTGAAGGACCTTTTCAGAGCTTCTTTCTTTAAGCTCAGTGCTTGGGGTTTGGTTACCTGGTGATGGTTCCATGTTACTTTGAACTTTGCATATATAAGAGTTTGAAAAATCAAATATCTATCCATCAATCATCTATCTATGTATCTATGTGTCTATGTATCAATGTATCTATCCATCCATCCATCCATCCACCCACCCGTCTGCCAACCCCCAAACTGTCTGAACATCCATCCATCCATCCATCCATCCATCCACCCTACCCATCCATCCACCCATCCACCCATCTATCCATCCATCCGTCCATCCATCCATCTGTCCATCCACCCTACCCATACACCCATCCACCCATCCATCCATTCATCCATCCATCCATCCATCCATTCATCCATCCATCCATCCATCCACCCACCCGTCTGCCAACCCCCAATCTGTCTGAACATCCATCCATCCATCCATCCATCCATCCATCCATCCACCCTACCCATCCATTCACCCATCCATCCATCCATCCGTCCATCCATCCATCTGTCCATCCACCCTACCCATCCACCCATCCACCCATCCATCCATTCATCCATCCATCCATCCGTCCATCCATCCATTCATCCATCCATCCATCCATCCATCCACCCACCCGTCTGCCAACCCCCAATCTGTCTGAACATCCATCCATCCATCCATCCATCCATCCATCCACCCTACCCATCCATTCACCCATCCATCCATCCATCCGTCCATCCATCCATCTGTCCATCCACCCTACCCATCCACCCATCCACCCATCCATCCATTCATCCATCCATCCATCCGTCCATCCGTCCATTCATCCATCCATCCATCCATCCATCCACCCACCCGTCTGCCAACCCCCAATCTGTCTGAACATCCATCCATCCATCCATCCGTCCATCCGTCCGTCCGTCCATCCATCCACATACATGATTTAACATTCAGATAGGACTAGAGGCATTTTGATAGAGAAAGCAAACCTCTGCCCCACCCCTCTCCACACCCAATGCCCAACATTTAAAAATATTTAGCTGTTTTGTCTGTTACTTCTCTGTGTTTATGATAACCTGCTAAGAGAGCTACATGTTATACGCATCTCAGGCTTTACCTGTGAACCTCCCACCATGTAAAATGATCTCTGTGCCTTTGAATAGTCTCTGTGCACACTCACGAATGCACACATTTCATGTGTCTCCGTACCCAAAGTGCTGCTCAGGTCTGGTTTGAAGCAGTATTTAACACGGTGTCATGATGACTGTGTCAGTGATAGTCTCCCAGAGCCACCAGGTGTGCAGTGATGGTGGTGGTCGTGGCCCCCTCCTCCTGCCGTCCCACTGAGTAAAGCATGACCTCATCTGTTGAAGCTTATTTCTTTGGTTTTGTACACTTAGCATCAGTTCAGCCCCAGAGTTTCTCCTATACATACTCCTCTGATTCAGTCAGAGAAGGCGGGCTTCTCTGTTCTATTTTGTTCTAGGAAATAACTTTTCTGCAACTTTCTGTGCCCCTGTGTTGGTCTGGACCTTATCTTCTGTAAACCACAAGGATGTCACCCTACAGCTCCCCCCCTTTTTTTTTTTGCTGATCCCGGGATTTCCCTGCACAGCTCCCCTGTTTTGGGTTCCCCTTCTTCAGTTTCCCAGGCTTCCCTGATTCTTGGCTTTCTTGGTCTCGTTTCGAGCACACACTCTCCAGTCATTCCTAGAAAAAAGGGCAGAGAGGACGTTTCTCAAAATATTCTCATCCAACCTTCCCACTTGGTTTGTGGTTTGGCATCCAGGTACGGAATTCTGGGTCGACTACCCTGCCCTTGGAATTCTATAGACGTTGATCTACTGTATTCTACATCCCAGGGTGGCTTTGAGAAGCCCATGCCTCATGACGTCTCCATGAGGTGACTGCCCCCTTCTCGTTCTTGCTCTTTGGATGTGTTTAGATTCTTGATCTGAAGGGGCACATGCACCCCAATGTTTGTAGCAGCACTATCGACAATAGCCAAAGTATGGAAAGAGCCCAAAAGCCCATGGACTGACGGCTGGATGAATGGATAAAGAAGATGTGGTGTATTGGCGTAATAGAATATTTCTCGGTGACCAGAAAGAATGAAATATTGCCATTTGCAACAATGTGGAGGGTATTAAGCTAAGTGAAATAAGTCAGAGAAAGAAAAATATCATATGATTTCACTCATTTGTGGAATTTAAGACACACAACAGATGAACATAGGGGAAGGGAAAGAAAAATAAGATAAAAACACAGAGGGAGGCAAACATTAGACTCTCTTAAATACAGAGAACTGAAGGTTACTGGTGGGGTATTGGGTGGGGGGATGGGCTAAGTGGATGATGGGCATTAAGGAGGGCACTTGTTGGGATGAGCACTGGGTGTTGTATTAAGTGATGAATCACTAAATTCTACTCCTGAAACCAATACTAACTTGAATTAAAAAAATAAATTTATTAAAAATTTTTTTTACTGTTTTTACTTATTTTGAGAGAGAGAGAAAGAGAGAGGGAGATAGAGAGAGAGAGAACAAGCAGGGAAGGGGCAGAGAGAGGGACAGAGAGACAGAGAGAGAATCCTAAGCAGGCTCCGAGCTAACAGTGCAGAGTCCGACGTGGGGCATGAACTCATAAACGGTGAGATCGTGACCTGAGCTGAAATCAAGAGTCAGGCGCTTACCCCACTGAGCCACCCAGGCGCCCCTAAACAGATCAATTTTTTTTTAAAGTACCAATTTGGCTAAAAACTAGAATATCACATTTTTTTAAAACAAAAACAAAAAGAATCTTCCCATTATCTCCGTTGTTCTGAAAATAACAGTTCCTGCTGGAGCCTTTCTACATGTGCGCACAGGACACTCCGAGGGTATGCCTCTGTTGGTTTTTGATGACTTTTTTTCATTCCTGAAGAGTGTGAGTGACTTCTGTGCTTTTTGGAAACAATTGCTGCCGATACTGAGAAATATTTCCTAAGTGTTTTCCAAAATGTTTTATGTGTTACACAATATGGCAGACACACGTCTCATACACCTTTAAGATTGAGCTGAATTGTTAACACGATCTCCATCTCAAGAGCAGGCAACCATTCAATAGGACTGTAAAGCCATGATCTCATGGTTCATGAGTTCGAGCCCCACCTTGGGCTCACGGCTGTCAGTGTGGAGCCTGCTTGGGAGGCTCTGTCCCCCTCTCTCTGGCACAATTAAGCGTCCCCTCCAACTGCGAGACTCCCCCGGGACCCGGTTTCAACATCCTCTCCGCACACCGCCCGGTAGGTCACGGGCAGGTACCCTCGGGTCCGCGGTCAGCTTTGTTCTGACTCGCAGCGTTCCCACCTTGAATGTCTGCTCAGCGCTGAGCTTTGGGGCCCGTGCTTATTTTCGTGTTTTCATTACAGGTTGCCACTGGATTCTCATAAGGCAAATTGGCCCCAACTCTCTTAAAAAACAAACAGCCTCTCCTAGTGCTTCAAAATAATTATCTCCAAAAGGGAGCAAGGCAGCCCATCCATTGTCAGTCCTAAATGACATCATGGCTGGCGTGCAGTATTTAGAAGATTAATAACATCTGCTTTTTAAATCACGGTTGGTCGCAGACCCCGGAGCTCACATCAAACATATGGGGTATTTTGTATGCACGATGTGCAGGCAAACTCTACACGGCCAAGGCCACATGCTAGAGAAAACGCTGGAATAACAACACTGACTTGCCTTTATTGAAGGCCTTATAAGACATGGCATGTCCTGACTCCGTAAAGGTGCTACGCCTCTCTTCGCCGAAGTCAGCCCGCAGGCTTAAAGAATTGCGATTCCCGCTTAGCTTAAAGAAAATCGAAAGAGCCAAGAGATTTAACAACTTAGCCAATTTGTGCCCGGGAGTAAGTGATGAAGCCCGGGTTCGACCCCGAGGAGCTCTGATTCCAGCCTGGATTCCAGGGCTCGCGAGCCTTCGCCCTGCTCGCGAATTTGGGTCAACAGGGTCAGGCGTTTACAGAGCGTCCCCGAGGGGACAGGGCCATTCCCTCACTCACGCATATCTGTTCAGCGTCCCGTGCCCGGTTGAACACACCCCAGAGAGTGGAGCTTGGCCAGAGCCATGATCCCATCCTTGGAGAAGGATCTGCGTTCGTTTCCCGGCGTTGCGGGAAGCGGCTCTCATGACTACTGATCCAGAATCTGCAGCAAATCTCTGCTGACGGGTACTCAGAGACAGAGCGCAAGTGAACGACTGCATTTTGAAGCCTGTCTGTCTGGGGTTTGTTTTTGGTTTTGTTTTGTTTTGTATTGTTTTGTTCAGGGTTAGAGAAATTGGCAGGCCGCCTTGAGTGTTTCAAGCGGGTTTCAATGAACGAGCAAAGGAAAGAGCTTGTCAAAAACAATGAGCACGGGCACAATTTCTAACCGTGTCCGGGGCAAAATGGTAGTTCTGACAACTTGAAAGAAATGGATAGAAAAGCCAGGCGTGGTCCCTTCACTTTTCTCCTGCAGGGGAGGGATGGGCCCGGGGACTGTGCTGGGAGCCAGGGGTGGCGTCTGCAGCCCCCCCAAGTCTGAGAGGAGCGAGGTCTGCCTCTGCCTGGGTCATTGGAAGGCATCTGCTCATAGCTTCAATCCCGCGTTTCAGACCATCCTCCCAGCTCTCCAGAAAACTGGGAGGGGAAGGATAGGGGATGAAAATTGAGTTCGTTTGCAACTGTTTTGCCCACGTCACCTAAGCTACTGACACCGTTTGAACACGCGGGTCTTGTGGCAGTTGGCAGGGGAGAAAGGAGCCGGGAATGAAGACTAGCTCTGCACGCCCCCCTCCCGGCTGCTCTGCCCCAGGGGCTCTGCCAGGGCCGATCGCGGGACTCCCGTGGCAGGCAAGTGGCTCAGAAGGGCCCGGGCCTCGCTTCTTGTTCGCTTCGCCAACACGGGGTGCTCCCCTCTGTATCAGTCACTGGAGGCCGTGGGACAAGATTCACCTGCTCCCTGTCCTCATGACCCCTTTACACTCCTGAGGGAGACTAAGGAAAAACTGGTAAGGGCACAAATTAATCAAAGGACTGCAAGGAGAGTCGGGGGCTTTGGAGGGGACAAGAAAGGCCAGTGAGGCAAGCTGCTTCTGCGGAGTGGTCGGGAGGGGCTCTCTGAAGAAGCAACTTTTCAACTGAGACCACAAAGGAAAAAGGAGGCCAGCCAGGCAAGAAACGGAGAACTCCGCAGGAAGAGAAGAGCTTGCCCACACCTGGGCGGGGAGGGGTAAAGTCACAGAAGGACTGGGTCTCAGCAAGGAGGTCAGGGTGCTGGGGGAGGTCAGGGACTGGGTTGTGGGGGGCCTTGTACAACGGGGGCAACGAGAGTGGCATTTTAACCAAGGGACTCCTTGCACCAGGGACCAGCAAATCCCACCTACCACCTGTTTTGGTAAATAAAGTTTTATTGGGGGCGCCTGGGTGGCTCAGTCGGCTAAGCGTCCGACTTCGGCTGAGGTCATGATCTGGCGGTTCGTGAGTTCGAGCCCCGCATCGGGCTCTGTGCTGACAGCTCAGAGCCTGGAGCCTGTTTCAGATTCTGTGTCTCCCTCTCTCTCTCTGACCCTCCCCCGTTCATGCTCTGTCTCTCTCTGTCTCAAAAGTAAATAAACGTTAAAAAAAAAAATAGTTTTATTGGCACACGGCCACACCCATTTGGATGCCCACTGTGTTGCCATGCAGCTTCGAAGGGCAGAGTCGAGGAGTTGTGACAAAAAGCCGAAGATATTTGCCATCCGGCCCTTTACAGAAAAAGCATACAGGAAGGCGTCTACGCCACGAGACCTGGGGTGAACTCGACTCCTTTGAACATCGGTTTCTCATCTATGAAACAAGGAACTGGGAACAGGTGAATTTCATGGTATGCGAATTCTATCTCAGTGAAGCTGTTAAAACAATGAAAATGCTGAGGACGTGGACGTGATAACGCTCCACAAAGGGGCAAAGGAGGTAGGAAGGCACAATCACACGGCAGATTGGCATCTGGACGGACCCACAATGTCTGCTGTTGTAGTCTGATGAACAGCGGGTAAAGCAAAGGCTTTTCATCCTTCCCTTTTCCATACGCTGTGGTTTAGAGAAGTTAAGTCACCAGCCTGAGGCTGCACAGCACTCAATAATGGGTGTAGGATCTCAGCCCCCTCCCTCGGGCCCCCAGGGCCTTTTCCTGTGCCTTCCAGATCACTGTGACCTGCCAAGGCGGGGTAGAGACTGGGAGGTGGGAGTGAGTCGTAGGGACCAGTTTGGTGAAGCTGGAGGGAATGCGTTTCACGTCTTCCCCTCACCAACCCCCCCCCCCCCCCCCCGTCTGGTTTCAGGCTGTGAGAATTCTCACTGCCCCGTGTTTCACTTTGAGCTGGGCGCTCATGGGAGCTCCGTACTTCGCGTGAAATCTGGCCTGACTTTTGGTCGGTCGGGGGCGAAACCGTCAGAAACTGCTGAGTGGGGCGCAGTCACAGGGCCCCATCAAAGGCGCTGGCCGGGGCTCCCAGACCTGGCTCTAAGGCCGGCCAGCCCACAGCTTCCTCTGGGCCAGGACGCCGTCAGCTCGTTTCGTTTCAAGTTTCGGCTCCCCTCCTTTCAAGTTTCGCTCTTGAGCGGTTCACACAGAACCTTCTCGCCCTGTCTCTGTGGGCCGGTCTCTGCCGTGAGACGCGGTCTGAGAAGTCAGTGGCCCGGTAGGTGCAGAGTCGACCGGACCTGGGTCTGAGGGTCTGAGTCTGGCTCTCTGCCCCCAGATGACGAGATCTGAGGGCCCCCCAAGCGCAGACGCCCCTCCAGGCCTCAGCCTGCCCCTTGGGAAAGCGAGGGCCGGGGCTCCGGGCTCGAAAGGTCTTCTGGGTTCTTCTAATCTGCCAGGCCTGCTGGGAAGCCGCACCTGTAGTCTCACTTTTTCCATCCTTTTACAGATCTGAAACACGCTTTCGAGCTTTCCTAGTTTCCCTGTCTCCTTTTACAACGGAGAAAACAAAGCTCAGAAATGCTAAAGGGCTGTTGCAGGCTGTCAAGGAAGTTCGTGGCGGCACAGGGACCCGGATCTGCCTCCACGGGCTCCTTGGGCGGTGCCCCACGCCCGCATCTGCGTCCCACCCGCCGGTACCCACGGCTGCCCCGCGTCACCTTTGATTTGAGCCTTTCTTGTAAACAAAAACGCGAGAAAGGGGCTTCATTAATACCTATTACACCTTCGAGAAGTTAACAGCAATTTTCTTTGCTGCAGCCTGGCGACGTTCCCAAACATCTGGTCAGGGCCGGGCAGGCCTGGCCCTCCCGCTCCTCGGAGGAACAGTTGGGACTGCGAAAGCCTGGAGCCTTGGGGCTCCCTCGGGACGGGTGCTACCCAACGCGCTGTCTGCGAGGCTCGCTTCACTTCCACAACACCTGCTTTCCGGAGCCGAGCTGCCACTCAATCCCAGGCCATTGGAGCATGGGAAGGCGGGAACAGGGGAGGAACGCGGCGCTGTGGCCGGGGAGACGACGTGGCATCGGGGGGAGGGGCCCGGTGGCGGGGGGCAAGGGGAGAGACGTGGAGTTCAACATGCACACGCGTCACGAGGACGGCTTTGGAGTTAAGGAAAGGCGAGGTGCTCAGAGCCCTCTCTGCCCAGGCTCAGTGGGTCTGCTTTGAGTCCGACACCCCGTGGTGCTTTAATTCAGTCTCCCTCTGGCCTGGGGCACCCTTAGGGGCAAGGCAGCCCCTGTCTGAATGCGACAGACCCATCCGGGCTGGGGCTCCGATCCAAACTTCTTTGGACTATAGGCAGATCACCCTGCACAGCACAGCAGACACAAGCACAGATCCCCTCTTACGTGCCGTGCTGGGGTGGGGGGGGGGGCTACCTGCTGAGAGACAGAACCAGAGGCCTGGGTCCCTCTCTTCTAGTCGAGGCAGGAAGGCGAGGAGGGCAGACGTTTAACCAAAAAGAGAAAAGACGAGAGAAAAAGGGGTTTTGATATTTATAAAGGAATGGGGAGGGGGAGTAGGGAGAGGGGAGAGAATCTCGGGTGCGTGTGGGGAGCAGAGGAGAAGCATCCGGCCCTGGGGGACGTGGGGGGCAGCCAGGAAGGCTCAGTGGTGGATGAGTGTCTGAGCTGAGTCTCTACAGGAGGGCAGGGGTCAGCCAGGAGCGAAGCGAGGGGCTGACCAGACCAAACGCAGTGAGTGAATTTGGAGAAATGATAAACCTCATGTGAAGCACCCACCAGAGTCCTCCAAAAATGTCTGCTGCAAATATTGTCACGTTATCTAAAAGACAGCAGGTGCTCTTGGGCGTGGCGGGGCCCCTGGACTTCATTTTTCCTGTGGCTTCAATGCAATTCGTTCCCACACACTGAGAATGCGCCGCGCGGAAAGCCCTGTAACCGGGAGTAGAGGGACCATGAAGACGTAAATGAAGGCTCTCATGGAAGTCACCGGTGGTTGCTACCCAAATGCCACCTGGCCACCTCTTTTTGATTAATAGACCACACTTTTGTTTGCAACAGCAGCACTCCCAATCTCAGGGGGTGAATCTTAAAGTTTATTTATTTTGAGAGAGAGAGAGAGAGAGAGAGATGCAGAGAGAGGGAGAGAGAGAGAAAGAGAATCCCAAGCAGATTCTGCACTGTCAGAGTAAGGAGTCTGATGCAGGGCTCAAACTCACCAACGGTGAGAGCACGCCCTGAGCCAAAATTAAGAGTCAGGCGCTCAACTGACTAAGCCACCCAGGAGCCTCCAGAGGGTGAATCTTGATCAGTAATAGGCCAGTTGGGTCCATTGATTTGGCTTTGCCAGAGACACATCCCAGTCTCCTTGGGATGTGGGGTGTAGTCATGTGACACAGTTCTGGCCAATGGCATTTCTAGGGAAACACTGGTCCAGCAGTATAAATAGAGCTCCCAGCAGACCCCAATTTCCTCCAGTTCCCAAGCACTAATAAACCACGATGCAATTTAGAAACAATCAGCAGCCGCAAACCCCACCAAATTCTAGACCTGAAACCGAAAAATATAACTCAGGTGCACTTTACAAAAAAATAGATATAATTATATACAACATGATAGTAGTCTCAAGTGTAGACACAAGTGATTGGATATTTATATATATTCCAAAATGATCACCAGAATAAATCTGGTTTTCATCCATCACCATACGTACTTACAAAGGTTTGTTTTGATTTTTCTCTGCAATGAGGGCTTAAAGATTTAAGTTGAAGTTTCTCATAGCGACTTCTAATTATGTGACATATTATTATGACCTACGGTCACCATGCTGTACATTGCATGCACGTGACATTTATTTTATAGCTGGAAGTCTGTACCTTTCGATCCCTTTCACCTGTTTTACCAACCCCCGCCCCCCAACCTCTGGCCACCACCAAGCTGCTGGGTGCCTATGGGCTCAGTTTTCATGTGCAGCATCACTGTTTTCAGCAGAGAGACTCATGGAAAATCAGAGAGCTTCATCAAGCCTCCCTTTGTTTTTTGGCATGACTAGAATAAAAATGCCCGAGCCACAAAGGTCGATTTGGAGGTATGGATGGACCATTTTCACGTGTAAACGCTAAAAGCATTTTCCAAAAATGTCATTTTGTGATTTTGTGTTTTGAGACAGAGAGACAGAGAGACAGAGAGAGAGAGAGAGAAAGAGAAAGCATGAGTGGGACAGAAGGGCAGAGGGAGAGAGGGAGAATCTTAAGCAGGCTCCAAGCCCAGCACAGAGCCCGATGTGGGGCTCGATCCCATGACCCTGGGATCATGACCTGAGCCAAAATCAAGAGTCGGATGCTCAACCGACTGAGCCACCTAGGCGCACCCCCAAAATGTCACTCTTAATAATATTATGGTGTTATTCCCTAGGCTACTCAGTGTCGTTATTATAATTACTCTTTATGTTTCTCAGTTAATTGTATTTTTTCTATATTATAACTATTAAACCATAATGGCATATTACCAAACCCCAGTGTTTTCTAGTAACTCTTCAAAAAAATAATTTGAGTCTTTTTCATAACATTTTTGAAGTAAATGGGGCTGGGCACTGACAACCTTTTTTCATAGGTTTTTATCAATGTTATTATTTTTATATTCTGTGCCATGCAACATTAGTTACATTTCTTTACCTAGTAACATCTTTAGCAGAGAAAAAATTAATGAACAAAATCAAACATGTATATTTTTATTGAAGCATAATTGACATATAACATTGTATTAGTTTTAGGTCTACAACATGATGATTCGATATGTGTTATACTGAGAAATGATCACGATATGTGTGGTCGCCATTCGTCATCACACAAAGCTACTTTTTTTTGTTCTTGTGATGAGAACATTTAAATTTACCCTCTTGGAAGGTTTCACATATGCAGTATCGTGGGCTGTAGTCACCATGCTTTACATTACAGCTGCACGCCTTGTTTATTTTATTACTGGAAATCTGTACCTCTTGACGCCCTTCACTCATTTCATCCAACCCCCGTCCCCTGTGAACCTGACAATGACCATTCTCTTCTCTTATATTTTATACAAACTTGGTCTTACTAAATTCCTAGGTAAACATACACTCTTCTGGATTAAGGACTTTGCGTGCGAACCAGACGAGCCTGGCAACCAGTGGGTTTTAGATTAAGCTTGAGCAAGGGAGTTGTCACAATTTGGCAAAATTTCCCCATGAAAGTGTGTGCTGTCATGATCACTAAGGTTCTTTTTCATGTATTTCAACATCCTTTCCTGTCTTCCAGCAAAATGGTAGAACTAGGACTTAGCCAATCAATTATGTGCTGAATCGGTTTGAGTTGGAACGATTTCCCACTCGTGAAAGTAATAAATATTATTGAAATACCTAGCAAATAAGCTTTGGATAAATGCAGAAACATTCTAGAGTGCACAGAACACCTTCTAGATGGGAAAGCGGGTCTTAAAGTAATAGTGGCTCTGAATGTTACTAAGGAAGGTACAGCATACTATGGAGTATGCTCTAAAACTCCAGTCCGTGACACTTGTCCACTATGCTAAGCTATCCTGGCACAGGAATGTAAGGGTAAAATCTCATCAGAGACCAAAGAAACCAGTTTGGTCCTCTTAGAGGACCCTTCCTCCTCCTCATCCAGGACAATCTATAACAATCTATTTTGTTTCTTCCTATAAAAACATCATCTCTCTTCTCACTTTCCCTATTTCCCTGTTTGAATGCCTGACCTTCCAGACAGACCTAAGCGTGATAAGAGTGGGAGCCTGTGTACCCTACCTGCCACCAGTTCTATGGCCTCAGGAAGGGCTGATACTTCCCTTTGGCTGGTGGCCACCATTTTGCTTCTCTCCTCTGTACTGTTCTGTAAGAGGCAGAGAGCCTCTTCCTGCCCCTTTTTCTCAAGTGGCTTTCTGTCCCTAAGCCTCCCACAACCTTTCTGTAGAAGTTTACATATTGTTGAGACCCCAATCTCCCACATTTTAGCCAAAGTTCAAATGGTGAGTCATCTGTTGAGTTTAGATCAAGCTGATTTGAAGCCTAATGTTTCCAGATAACATTTTTCTTTGTGTCTGATAACTTTGTGTAGTAGATGAGTAGAGGAAGCTGTGATATCCAAAAGCCGTGATCAGGAATTGCCACATAATTTGGAAACATGAAACTTGTACTCCCCTTTCAAGAGTCCCTTCTCAGAGCCTTATAGATCACTAGAAATGAATATAGTGCAGGGAGACAAATAAACACTGAGCACATGGGTTTCTTTTGTCCCTCTTTGATACTCATCACAAAAAAGACTGGGCCAGCAATCTGTTACCCACATGACACAGCCTCCAAAGATATTTCGTGATAAATCAGCTGAGTTTGGAAGTTGTGAAGGCCTGACTGCAAATGTACAGAGTAGGGCTTGGTCAAGGTGGGTCATGAGGATGTGGATGGTTTCCAGAGCCGGGAACAAACGACAGCACTTTGGAAAGATTCACGAATGATCGAAGCTAAGGTATCACAGCTTCCCTTCCAATGGCCACGCAGTTGGGACCATGGAGAACAAGAGAGAATCCTATCTCGGCATGTTCCTTTCCCCTTTCTCCCATGTTTTCAGGTGGGTGGTGAGCTGGAGAGAAAGACGACAGACTTCACCCATCGGTATTCCCAGACATATTTTTAATATCCCAATTAAGTGATGTGTTGCTAACAGACCTGACAAGTTAAGAGGAGAGATGCCGATTGGGCCGTGTACTGTGTGAATCAAGACTGCAATCATTTCTTGTAAAAAAACTGTTTATTTGTTTCCAATATTTATTCCTTGTTTTACATTATGTGTACCTTTTTTCTTTTTTTTTTTTTTAATTTTTTTTTTCAACGTTTATTTATTTTTGGGACAGAGAGAGACAGAGCATGAACGGGGGAGGGACAGAAAGAGAGGGAGACACAGAATCGGAAACAGGCTCCAGGCTCTGAGCCATCAGCCCAGAGCCTGACGCGGGGCTCGAACTCCCGGACCGCGAGATCGTGACCTGGCTGAAGTCGGACGCTTAACCGACTGCGCCACCCAGGCACCCCTGTACCTTTTTTCTTAAATGCATCTCATATCATTTTTGAAAAGAAGTAGGGGAAAAGGTTAAGAATTAGTAACAGAAATAAATGTAAGATCTTAAGCGATGCCTAGAAGAACACTTTAAGATACTGTCTACCCACTTTCTGGATAAGGGGAGCATCCCACTAGGGGAACAAGAGCTGGGGTTGAGCATCGGTCTGCAGTTGGCCTACGCTAAAGTCCATGCTACTTGTGACATCGCAAGCTTCCCAAGGGAGCTCTCTGGATTTCACTACAACATGGTAGTTCCAGGGTAGAGCACCCACCGGTGGTCAAAATCAAACACAACTCTTTGGTAGATTAAATACTCTACTCATCAATAGCAATCCCTAAATGTGGGATGAATATACACACACACAGACACACACACACACACACACGTTGGTCTTTGCCACTGGCTCCTGACACAGAGCTCCTGAAACTCCTATAATTTCCTGGGTGATAGGGATGTCTTTGGTTCTAATGCGGCAACTCTGCATGGGCTCAGGATGGCTCCTGGGTGGAGGCTGATCACCAGAAGGACCAAACCATGATTAGAAGCTTAGAATTTTCAGCCCCATCCACATCCTCCAGAGAGGGGAGAGGGACTGCAAATAGACTTAATAATTGATTATGTCCATGTGAAGAGGCCTCCGTAAAATCCCGATTATAGGGGCTCTGAGCGCTTCTGGTTGGATGCACACATCCACGTACCTGCACTACGACATACCCCAACTCCACAGGGATAGAGGCTCCTGCACTCGGGCCCCCCACTCCTGGACCCCCCTCTCTGTGTCCCTTCATCTGGCTGACACTCGGGAAGCACACGAAAGGAGGAGGACTGGGTTTGCCCTTCCATTGCATAGATTTTCCAGAACACTCACTGTGTAAGTGTGGTTTTTCCCATTTGCTTAATTCATTCAGCAAATATTTAATGGATGCCTAGTATCTCAAGAATTGCACATCTTAGAGCCGATGAAAATGATTGTTAGGTAATTTTAAGAAATGCTTGATCATTTTTTGGTACCAGAGACATCTGGTTCCATACACGGCAGGGGGCATCGCTCCGGAGGACCCGTCAGGTCAGCTTGCGTAAGGCTCTCGGTGTCCCATTAAATCTGGTTATTCTGTACGCCTGTTCGGCCTTAAAATCCATGTATAACTACCAGAAATTCAATAAAACAAGTTTCATCTTTTCTGGTATAGCGTGACGTTTTCAAAAAGAAGGAGGGAAGGCTTGTTAAAAGATTCTGTTCTGAGGGCTCATTCAGCCAGGTGAGTGCCTTTGTTCAAGGCATTGGACCTTTTGGAGGTTCTGGACTGTCACCTTCAAAACAGAATATTAATAATAGAAATATCAATAATGCCTCTGCCACGTGATTGTTTCGAGAACTTACCTGAGATCCTGGCATCAAAATCCTTAACAAAATGCCCGGCTCTCTATAAATTAGGCAAAAGCAAAGCCCAGACTTGTCACATTGATTACATTAACTAGCAAATGTGGAAAAACCAAGCAATGCATATTGAAAATTGCTGTATATATTTACTTTTTATCGTAGCTGTTTCTATCTGTCTGTGTAGCAAGCTAGTTATCTATCTCTCATCTTCTTCCAGAAATAATTTAATGTGGTCTATTTAATATTATTATCTTGTTTTATGATTCATTTTCTAGTCAACCTTATCCAGACACATTATTTTCTAGAAATAATAATTATAGTGATTTCAATATAAAATACAGTATACATGTATTGTTGGTTTCCTTCTAAGAGGCTGTCAGCTACTTGGAGGTGTAATTGCTATACCACTGACATGAATTTACAAGGCTGGAAACCGTAAGGTGAACTCTCTAGGCACTCGCAGACTCATACTTCAAAGGACTAGAACAGCAAGAAAGTCTACATTTAAAAGAACAAATCATGAGGAGTTAATATACTACCTTTGCACCCAAACTTCCATCATGTCCTTGGATATAAAAATTCTATGTGCCAGGTAGACTTTTCCTGATGAAACCTGCTCAGAGTGAATGTGGGGGACAGGGGTTGGTCTGCCAAAGGTTACAGGGCTTTGAAACACACGGAGTCAGAGTGGGAGAAGAGATCCCGCGAACAATCTGGTCTCATTTCACTATCAAAGCGAGACTTGCCTTCCTTAACAATTTTGGGAAAGGGTCATCTAGACCTTGGTTGACTGCTCAGAGTAACAGGGAACCCACTACTGAACAAGGATCATCAGTCCATGGTTAGGTATCGCTATTAGGAAACGTTCTACCGTGAACTGGAAGGAGGGTGACCATAGTCGGGAAGATTTGTGTGTTAACGGTCTCAGTCACTTACAAGTCACTTGGCAAGTAATTTTTTTCCCACCTGGGCCAACTGCAAATGGGGAGAGAAACAGGCTACTCTGGCAAGTCCGCGGCGTCACGTGAGGTCACCGGTATAACGTGCCAATATGGCTTAGCACCTGGCGTCTCCTGACTTTGCCTCCCTTTGACTTGAAATCTTGCTAGTTAACAGCCGTTAACGTTTGGGAACTTTCTCATAAAAATGTAATCATAATCAAGACGAAAACAGGGAGGCAGCCCAGATGAGAGTCTTAAATACAGAGAGCAGAGAGTTTGCTGGAGAGGGGAGGTTGGGTGGGGGGGGGGTTGGGTTAAATGGGTGATGGGCATTAAGAGGGTACTTTTGGGGATGAGCACTGGGTGTCAAATATAAGGCATAAAGCACTGAGTTCTGCTCCTGAAGCCAAGACTACATTGTACGTTAACTAACTTGAATTTAAATGAAACAATACAAAATAAAATAAAATAAAATAAAATAATAAAATAAAACAAAACAAAATAAAATAATAAAATAAAATAATAAAATAAAGCAAAAAAATAAAATAAAATAATAAAACAAAACAAAACAAAATAAAATAAAATAAAATAAATAAAATAAAACAAAACAAAACAAAATAAAATAATAAAATAAAATAAAATAAAATAAAATAAAATAAAATAAAATGAAGTAATAATAATTCAAAACAAAACAAAAACTGGAGTTGTCCCTTCTCCTAAGGAAGCCTCCTGGAGCAGAGAAGCCTCTGCCCTCTGTAGACAGGACCAGCGTTCTGCCTGTGGCTCCAAGCCCCACACAGCTAATGCAATAATAGATATTGAGGTTTGTGACCTCTAATGTGTAAAACAGACTGCGTGTCCTTCTAGATCACTTTCCAAACGTCAACTTAGACCTTCCATTGACCTGAAAACCACTCCAGGAGCCTACCTTTACAAATGTTTCATTGGCGCCCCCAGTCAGCGTCCTGGGGATGACCAGAGCCACAGGGCAGTGCCCTCTCCTGTGGCTGCTGAGGACCACCCCACCCCCTCACCCTGCCCCAGCTTCCCTCAGACCTGCCCTGATGTGAAACCAGGTTAACACATGTCCTAGGCTTGTCCTCAGGGAAATTTTGCAAACCCCTTGCTTTAGAAGGTGGCTGACTAAGTGTTATCAATTCATACTGAAATTTACACTCTCCTCCTCCCTCTGGTCCCATCAAACACTGTGGAACATTCTGCTGTTTGTTCTCGAGCAAGAGGAGGATGCCTATGTCGCTGGTGGTATTGGGTTTCACATGTGGGCCAAGGAAGGTCTCGTAGGGTCTGCTCTTCTCCGTGTGGGGGATGTCTCTCCTTCTGACACCTTACAGCACAGTCAGAGGGCTCAGACTCAGCTGGGGTCTCAGGGAAGCCCAGGTCTGGAGACTAGCTGCCATACTAACTCCCCTCCCCCAATGAATCCCATGGAAAATAATCATAATCATAATCATAATCATAATCATAGATTTGTTGGCTGTTTGCCCTGAACTGTTGTCACACCGAGCCCTTTGGAGCAAAGTGAAGAAGGGTGATGCTCAAGGGCAGGTGCTAGCTGATGACCTGTGGTAGGAGCTTAGGCACCAGGAGCTGGGGAGCTGGTAATATTCCAGGACTCTCATGGGGTTCTGGGCAATCACACGGTGTCCCTTACTCTGGTCCATCCTTCCAGTTTACCATCAGCCCTTCATTCACTGGTGCACTGAGCATCTACTTAGTGTCAGGCCCTTCTTGGGTATTCAGAAGACATACATTAGTGAATAAAACAGATCTAGGTCTCTGCCCTTGAGGAGCTCCCATTCCAGGGAAGAGAAAGATCAACGATAACGCAACAACATGGTGCATCATAGAGTCCAAGTGTGGCACAACAGGAGAGGTAGTGTTGGCCAGGGGGACTATGAGTGTGGTGCGGATGGGCATGAATGGGGTTAGGCAAAGAGGACTTACAGAAGCAGTCAGGTGGTTGTTAGTGGGTTGGGGCTCGGGCTATGATGGTACAGTTCCTGATTTTCCAGTCTTGGCTCGAGTAATAACCTTTCTGAGCGTCCTTGTCTAGGAAAGGAAGATAATGCAAGGCTTCCTCACAGAGGGCAGGGAACATCGAGTGAGAAGGGTCATCACGACACCCTCATTTAATGTGTTGGCTCCTTGTTAGCCCCTTCGTGTTGCAGGTGTGGAGACTGACACACACAGAAGAGGCACAGCTTTCCCCAAGGGCAGACGTGGCGGGACCCGAGCTGGAGGGGCGGGCTGTAGGTCCGTCACAGTCCATCATAAACCATAATGACCAAATGTGCAAGTGGTTTGTGTCCTTTGGGTGCTGTGAGGAGGCCGTCTTCTGCCCCGCTCACCTCTGCTTTGGGGCCCTAATGACACGACACCTCAGCACGGCCAGGGGGCAGCCCTCTTAGATACCCGGCAGGACCTTGAGGAATGATGTTTGATCAGTCAGTCTCTTGTGTGAGGCATGGAAAGCCTTTCTCTCAGGCCCTGGCCTTCTGAGCAGAAAAGACAGCTGCTTGCTGATTAGTGTCCACGTGATCTTATATATAATTAAAAACACATTAAGTCCCCCACCCGAGTTCTCCTTGGACCACATGGCCCCAGCGTGTTGAATTCCCACAGGGTCCCTTTTCAACCCTTTTAGCCTGTCTGTCACTCCTTGACCCTTCTCCTCCTTCCTGGGAAGGACAAGCACTGGAGAAAAGGCAGTGCACTGTTGTAGGGGAGGAGGGGTAGGAGAGGGAAGAGGGAAGGGAATGGAGTCTTTCAGGGAATTCCCTACATCCTTAGTTAAGATTCTTGCCTGAGAGTGAATCCAAGGACAGGGCAGTGCTGTGCAGACCTGGGATTTCCTCCCCACCCCTTTGATTATGATTGTTGTTATTTCTTTCCTATCCCTCTGGCATCAGCGTGGCCAGCATGCTAAAGTCTTTGTTTACACCAGAAAAGGTGATGGCTGCTTTATTCGCGTCTCTACTCCATTCATTTCCTCATCTACCTTATTTAAGGTCTCCTGGGCTCTGCCACAGGCCTAGAAGAAACAGGAAAAAAAAGAAAGAAAGAACAGGGAAGGATGGTAGCAAGCACAGGGTGCCACAGAACCAAGAAAGGGGTAAAAGACTGCCCACAAGAGAAGGGTGGACAGAGGAGGACATACAGGGGAAGCAAAGCATGAGCTGACACTCGGTGGCCGAGAAAGAATTAGCCTAACAGAGACGATGAGGAAGACAGAGAAGCGGGTGTGAAGACTGACAGGTAAGCAGGACCATGGCTTGTAGGTGAGGGCTGGGACCGACTGTGTGAGGGAAGACAGTGATGGGGACCCAGACGTCGGGGCTGCCTAAGGAGGGGCTTTGGAGGAAAAGGGAGCAGGTTGGGGTCAATGCTGAAGCCAACAGGCAGGCATCGAAGGGTTTCAAGGAGGAAAGGGAGAGGATGAGTTTTGTATTTGTGGAGATTTCTCTGACTCCATGTAGATAACAGAGCAGAGGGGAATGGGAACAAAGAATGGTCAGATAACATACTTCTGCAAAACTCAGGAAGAAATGTAACGGTGACCTGAACCAAAGTGATGGTAGTTTGGCTGGAAGGGAAGGGTTTGATTGCAGGGAAATTTGTGGTGGGAGCCCTCCATGAAATGGAACCGTTTGTATCGGTCAGTTTAGGTTATGCTAAGAGTAACAAACACTCCCCAAACCACAGTGGTTCATGGCAACAAAGATTTATCTGTGGTTCCTATTTATGTTCCTCATGGGACTGACAGGGGTTCTGCGGCTCTGCGACATGCCCTTTACATCTGGGTCACACCACTTTTATAGAAGAGAAAGCCAAGAGAGACATACAAGGATTCTGAAAACCTCTGTTGAGAATCAGCACCCATCACTCCCATGCATGTCTTCTTGGCCAAAGCAAGCCATGTGACCAAGGCTGGCATAACCATGGTGGGGAGGACTCTGGCTTTTGCAATAACTGTTTTTTTTAAGAGGGGACAGAACAGGTTTTCACAACCATACAACCTATCACCATCTGCTACATTGGTCACACACAGAGTCACCTCCCTTCTTTACTCACACAAAATGCACTCAACTTTTCTCAAAAGTCCTAGCCCATCCCTGTGTCAGACTCAAACTCCAATAGACTCAAACTCCAGACTCAAACTCAATATATCACATCTGCAGAGAGCTCCTTCTGAATAAGAGTAGGAATTCCGTCGTGACCCTGCCCTCCATGACCATGCAACTATGTTAGAGGGAGAGGGGCAGGTTGAAGGCAGCATCGCTCCTGTTTAAGAAGAGCAGGGGCACCTGGGTGGCTCAGTGAAGCATCCAACTCGTGATTTCAGCTCAGGTAATGATCCTATGGTCACGAGATCGAGCTCCACGCGGGGCACTGAGCAGACAGTGCAGAGCCTGCTTGGGATTCCCTCTCTCCCTCTCTCTCTGCCCCTCCCCTGCTTGTGCCCTTGCTCTTTAAATAAACAAATGAAAATAAAGAAATCAAGAAAGAAATCAATCAATCAATAAATAAAAGCAGAGTAAGAAGCACCCATGACATTAGTACTTACCAATTCTGAAATTATACTGGACACATACAATGAAGACCCTCTACCTGGAGGTAGGGGGTGTTCCTAATTGAGCCCAGCTTCTCCTCCTTGGGAGGAGCCCCACAGCCCATCATTCTCCACAGCTCTTGGAGGGCGAAGCATAAATTCTGAGGTGGTGTCAGAGATGTTTAAGAGAGCTTGGTTAATAAAGAGTTTAATTTTTGTAACATTTTGACCCAGAATACTCTCAACTAGTTTAGATTGTTTATGAGTTCAGGGTATGTGTGTGTGTGTGCTTAAAAGTCTATTTATAACAGCAGGTTCAGGGCACCTGGGTGGCTCAGTGAGTTGCGTGTCTGACTTTGGCTTGTGTCATGATCTCGTGGTTTGTGGGTTCGGACCCCACATTGGGCTCACTGCTGTCAGCACAGAGCCCGCTTTGGGTCCTCTGTCTCCCTCTCTCTCTCCCCTTCCCCTGCTTGCACTCTCTCAAAAATCCAAATACAATACAATGCAATACAATAGAATACAATGTAATGCAATGCAATGCGATGCGATGCGATGCGATAAAACAGCAAGTTCAAGCTTAGTTGCAAGGTGGAAAGTCATACTCAAACGCTGGTGTCCTTGTATCCTACATCAAATTGATTTTTAAAGTGATTTTTAGCTCTTCCTTTGGACATTGACATGACCCCTGAGATCTCCCCAGGCACTGCAAATGGGTGTTGGGAACACAAACCCAGTTTTGAGAAGAGAAGGAAATGCAAGTCTACTTTTCCGAGACTCTGGGCCAGACTTGACCTGCTGTGAGCGTCCCTGTTTCTGCATGTGCAGGACGGCCAGTGGTCCTCGTGTGTCTTCTCTCCAGCAGTGTCTTCCACGGGCAGGTTTCCACATGAACAAGGGTAGACGTTCTCAGGATTTCTATCATCCCCTGCAGGTGCATGTGAATAGCAGCTATACTTCAGTGACCTGGTTCTGGGCTGGAAGGCAAGTTCAGTCACAACTTTAAAAAGGAAAACTTACTCAGTGCCCCATCCCTTTGCAAACATAAAAGTGTAGTATTGGGGCCACTCAAGCCTAACCGTGTCCCCAGTTAAAATTTACAGTTGTTCATTTCTGGGGCACCTGTGGCTCCGTTGGTTGGTGTCCGACTCTTGATTTCAGCTCAGGTCATGATTTTATGGTTCATAGGGTGAAGCCCTGCCTTGGGCTCTGTGCTGATAGTGACGAACCTGCTTGGGATTCTAAATAAATAAGTAAATAAATAAATAAATAAATAAATAAATAGATGTTTAAAAAAATTAAAAAAATAAAATTGTGAATTTCCTCTTCTTTCATCAAAGAGAGAGGGGAAATTTATGATTTCACAATGGCAGACATGATGGATGGCCATTTATAAACATTCCACTTGGCCCACCACACATCACAGCCCCCTTGCATTTAGACAGGGCCATCCAGCTGCCTCTGAACACGGGCTGTGCACAGAATTGGCACTTGACATTTCTGGAGAAAATGTGGAAGATTCTCTGTTCAGCCTCCTAGAGCAATCACTTGACCTACTGTGGTGAGTGAAAAGATGCTCTGTCCAGAGGAAGCAGGTAAGATGGGATCTCTGTGAGTCTAGATCCCTGGATGAAATCCCGCACCGAGCTGCATGGGACATACAGCTTGACCAAGATAAGCCATCCCGGGTTATGCCCTCGCCATCAAGATCTGGGAGTGTTTGTTACCGGGCAGTCTCGTCTAGGCTTTTCTGACTGATACTGAGAATCAAGAGTTCTACCCTGGCCCGTGAAGCACAATTTGATCACTTCTCTTTCAAAACAGTACTTTATAGTTCATTTGGTTTAAAAACCCTCCAATGGCATTAGGAGAAAATAACACCCTGGGAAGGGAAGCTATGGGTCAAAATTATATAGCACATAGGATAAGACTGGAATATGATCCAGTCCTCAGGCTCCTGTCCCACACTGCAATTAAAATGAGGACTTTCGTTTTTTTTTAACCTAATAGAGCCAGTCACATGCTTGATATCACATTCAATATTCAAAATTACGCAAATGGTTTCAACATCAGCTACTCTGTCCCAATTAAAATTAAACTATTTGTACTACATGCATATTTATACAATCATCCCCTCTGACTAGATGTAGTCATATGCATAGTCACCCAAGCTACATCATGTATTGTCTGAACAAACAGACGCAGGAGAAGGACGGGTTGGTATTGGGGGCTGGGGCTGGCGTCTCCACTAGGCAGGCAGTTAATTTAAAGTTTAAAAAATGGATTTTCAACAGCTGATACATGGCAGATTTAATAACCTGACATTTTTTCTCTCTCTCTTCCTAGATAGTCCGTTCAACTTTGACTGGACCTGTTGCGGGATGGTTTGATTACCATGGTGTGCCCCCTCTGGCATTATTTAAAAAAGCGAATCCCTAATCCCTGCTTAATTTTATGAACTGTCAAAACGATTCTAAATATCTCCTCTGTTTGCATTTTCACCTCGGGACAGGGGTCCAGAGGTACGGATCGGGTGTGCAACAGTGGACTTCAGGCAATTTTCATCTCTTAATGCCTGTAGCGTGAGGGGCTGAATTTGTAATAATCACCAGATTATCTCTAAAGATCGCTCTGTTGTACCTGCAAAATGGTGCAGCAGGAAAATGCAAAAGGTATGGAAGAAAGTAATTGATGAGAGGCAGGAGATGATTGGTCTTCCTGACCCCTGATGGAAAAAGAAAAAAAAAATCTCCCCAAGACGAATGTTGGTAATTTCTGTTAAATGCTGTTTGGAATGTGCAATGCCACAATCCTGCCTGAGAGCCAAAGATGGCCTTCTTCCCCCATAGGCAGCTCACAGCGCTGGGGCATAAGGGCTTGGGGGGGGAGGGTAATTCCCAAAATGGGTCCAGAAGAGGAGGTGGGACCTGAGCCCAGCAAAAGTTTAGAGAGTAGCCCCTGCAGGAAATATCAAATCCAACAAAGCGGGAGTGCCCCTGGCACATGACCTGGAAGGGGCCCCACACTGGCTTGTTTCCCTTTTCCTTTCTTCTCCCCCCTGGAGACCGGCAGGATGGAAATACAGGAGGAAGGCCAGGGTCAGAGGGCAGCATGCTTCCAGGTACTGTGCGACTTTGGGCAAATCCTACGCTGTCTGTCTCCAGGTTTCTGTCTCTGCACCTGACAATTGAGGGCGGAAGGTTCCACCCACAGCATAGAATGCAGGGAATCTGAGCCCCTCCTCCTCTTCTTTGCAAGCTGGGTTTGCAGTCCTCCATCCATGATTCTTTGAACCCTCAGTCTGTATGGCAGAGGTCAGACTGGGGAGAGTATAGCATGACCCTGGCTTCTGTGCCTCTAATCTTCGGGAAAGGAAAAAAAGATTGAGTGTAACTATAGGCAAGAAAGGGTTATGTGTCTGGGAGGATCCTGTTTTCCCTGCAAAACACAAAACCTGTGGTTTTAAAGACGTTTAAACAATCACGCAGGCAGAAGACTCTTGTAGAATCACTCCTCGCCTCAAAATGCTAAGAGCGGACCTTCTAGGTAATAGAACATCCCAGAAAAATCAAGGAAAGTTTTCCTAGAAATCCTGCTGCCCCTTACAGCTCACTAGCCAGAGGAGCCAGAATGTAAAGGAAGGCAATTACTCTTTTTCAAGACTGATAGAGGAGGAAAAGTCAGACTTTTCGTTTATGCACTTGTAAATAATTACAATAAATCCCAGACTGACCTGTGTTCCTGGATTGTGTCACTTTTCCCCAGAGAAAAAGCCAATCCCTTTCTAGTTCTGATGAACTGAATCAGGCCAAACACAACCTTCCGCCTTACGACACCTTGCAGGTGCCCTTGTGGAAGGCCAGGCAGGAGGCCTGGGTTCACTAGCTAGAATCTTCGAAAGGGCGTGCTCGGTATATGAGTCCTCCTGTGCCAGAATGTTTTAAAGCGTATCCTTGTCGTTGTTGTTGTTGTTGTTGTTGCTGTTTTGTGGGTTTTTTTTTTCAACCTGCGGAATTTAAATCCATTTTAACTTTGAATCTGTGAAATCTTCGGGTCCCTCTATCAGATTCTCCTAAATAGGGACTTGGCTGTGAAATCTTTGTGGTGCAAGCTAAAACTGACCCCAAACAATCAGAAGGCAGGAAGTTTCTGAGGCAACTGGTATGATGCATTTTTGTATGCCTTATTTTTTTTTAGAATATGCTGCAATGATAAATTACTAAGCCACTTCTCTTCTTATGATGAACGTTCGCGGAAGGAGGACATTTATATCACTTCCCCGCGAAAGCATCGCCATTGTTACCACCTTGAATGTTGAGCAATAACTAACCGCGACTCTGTACAGTTGCTTTAAAACATTATAGTTTGTAAAGTGCTTTTAATACACAGTACATCATACCAACAGCGTGGCTTAACATTGTTTTATTGACTAATAAAATGTTTTAAATAACGTTAACAATATTTAATATTTAATAATATTAATACTATTTAACAGTTCACTCGTATTAAAGTAATGGATGAGGGGAACACTGCTATAAACCAGACACCGTGTAGGTGTTTTATGTAATCTTGTTCCATTTTTCACAGCAATACCAAACGAGTGGTCTTAGAAAGTCGTTATGGAATAGACTAAGGAAATGAAGCTCAGAGAAAGTCGGTGCATGGCCCAGGTCACACACCCAGTAAATGACAGAGGCAGAGGCACAAAATCAGGTCCTCAGATGCCAAGTGAAATAATTTTTACAGTGCATAATATTAGCCAAGTTAAAAAAAAAAAAATATATATATATATGTATGTATCCTTTGCAAATTACACAACCCCCCAAGTTCTACCATTTGTACAAACTCCAACGGTTTTGGAGAATAAATTGCTACTTTGAGGTCTGAAGGCTTATTCGGTACAATAAAGACTTCTACCTTTTCTAAAACCCAGAAAGGGAAAATTAAAAACAAAATGATCTGGAAAGCGAGTCGAACGTGAGCTCTCATTAGAGAGCGCAAAATCCTTTCTTTTCGGAGGAGGCATTTTGTACATCATCACGTGGGAGATACGTGTGCAAATTTTGTACTGCTGGGGCCCGGTGTGAACATATGGGCCCATTAATCATGAAATATTGATTGTGGATTGAAACTATGAAACAGGTTCCATGACACATGGGTTTGTTTTGTTGGTCTGAAGTGTTAAGTAAAATAACACAGAAGCCATGTTAACATTCATCCCCAACTCTCCTTTTGTTAGCAGGTTACTGCTCACCCAATTCACATATCCTCAGGTTTATGAATTATTAATCAAAAGAGCTAAAAAGTCAATCCAATCTGGTTAGATACTGTAGTTCTTGTGGCTTCCAAACTTTTAAATAATGAATGGTTTCATCACTTCCCCAGTGGATGTCAAGCAAGAAGAATGTGTAGAATCAAAATCCCACTGGGTAACAGAAGCAACATAGTCAAAAAAAAGTAGTAATTTTTAATAATAGCAACTCCAACCTATTGTATCATCACTGCCATTCTCGAGAGAGATCATTTCAGAATGGGAAGGAGAGGTGTCTTGAAAAAAAGGCTTTATGGGATCAAATATTGCCAGAAAAAGCGATATAACATAAGGGAGTTGGTAGAGGATATGAATACATCCACACAAATACGTTATATTGTAAAAAAAAAAAAAAAAAAAAAAAAGAAAGAAAGAAAAAAAACCATGCCTTTGCTGTTCCTAATTCTTCAAAAGGAAAATGTACCTTTAATTATTCCTTATATTGGAGGAATTCTCTGATGAACACCACTTGGTGAATGAGAACTTGGGGAAAACAGCGTAGAATAAAAGGGAGAAATAAATGGGGTTCTTAGATTGGCCGGATTATCACGAACCATGGGACTCAGTGCCGACAGGGAGGTATTTAGTGGGTAATAACAGAAAGAAAAAAAAAAAACAACTCAGAAATAACTACTTGTAGCGGGTGGGGATGTGGTAGAGAAACGCAGACTCTAGGTAAGAACGTGAGAGGAAGAAAAGTAATATTATCAAGTACCGAAGCGTGACAAGGGATTGATAGGTGAAGGCATGTGGGAACAGAATCAAAGCAAATGGTTTTAGAACTCTGTGCTATTGCAGAGAAATCGGTTGAGCCCCGTTGCCTCGATGGAGGTGGGGGTGCCAGTGAAGGCGAGGACCAGGTGGCTGAGACGGAGGCAGCCCCTGTGGGCATCTTGTCCAGTTCCCCCTGTCCATCCTCCTGCAGGCTAAACACTTCCTTCACGCTGCAAATGTCAATTCACGCTGATAATCCCATTTGCAATAAAAGTTCCCAGTCCCTCCAGAAGGTCCTCACCGGTGAGAGGAATCCCGGGCCACCTTGAGAACGGGTTGTATGCATTTGACTAAGTGACTGGGCTGTCCCTGGGGATGATGTCTTTCCAATGTCGTCACGATGGCTTTCCAAGGCAAGCGGGAAATAGGGTGTGCCTTCACGATTCACCAAACTTTTGCCCCAAACCCATTGGGTAGCTTTTTGGTAAAATGTGCTCAAATATGCATGGATTAATAACAAGCCCAAACCCTATTATTTTTTTCCCTTTTTCCTAAGTTAGGGCTGCTATAAAAAATACAAGTTATTCAGTTGCATTTGAATTTCAGATGAGCAATATATTTTTAAGTATATGTGGTCTCAAATAATGCATGAAGCACACTTATACTAAGAAAAAAAGTCCTGGGCTCTCTGGGATTCTAATTTAACTGGGTGTCCTGTATTTTAATTTGCAACCCTACCCTAAACCTCAACTCAAATCTCAAGATATCCTCGTCTTCTGAAGTTGGTTCACGTGGACACAATCTTAATGAAAATGCCACGTATAAATAACTTAGGTTTAAAATACATGTGTCCACTGCATCCCCTTGCTCCTTTTCTGTCTCTCCCCTTATTTCCCTTTCTTCTACTTTTACGGAGCAGATGTGCCTGCATCTATGTGCTGCTCGTGAGGGTATAAAACTGAATCAGACCCAGCCCTTTTCTTGGAAAAGCTCCCAGCCTCTTGAAAGAAAAAGGCATGCAGATACCATTGGTCAAAAAGGAATATTTTAATAGAATTTTTATCCTCCCTTCATCCCTCCCTTCCTTCCTTCTTTCCTTCCTTCTCTTCCTTCCTCCCTCCTCCCTCCTTCCCTCCCTCCCTCCCTTTCCTTCCTTCTTTTTTCCCTTCCTTCCTCCCTTCCTCCTTTTCCTTCCTCCCTTCCTTCCTTCCTTCCTTCCTTCCTTCCTTCCTTCCTTCCATCCATCATCCACTCATCTATAATCCATCTATCCATTCATCATCCATCCATCATCCTTCCATCCATCCATCCATCCAACACTCCTTCCATCCACCTATCCTCCATCTAAATCTGATTCATGGAAGAACCTATTGATTCTGCTTCAAAAAGGAATCTTGCGGGGCACCTGGGTGGCTCAGTCGGTTAAGCGTCCGACTCTTGGTTTCAGCTCAGGTCAGGATCTTGCTCTTTGTGAGTTCTGGCCCCACATCGGGCTCCACGCTGAGAGTGCGGAGCCTGCTTGGGATTCTCTCTCTCCTCCTCTCTCTGCTCCTCCCCCACTCATTCTCTCTGTCTCGAAATAAACTACATTAAAAAAAAAATTTTTTTTTTAAAAAGGACTCTTGCCACAGCCTTACAATGTATCTTTAAAGCAGAGATCCCATTTTAGGGGTGATAAAACCAAGTCTCCGTGAAGTTCCTAAGCACGGTAGACCTGATATGCAGCAGGTGCGGGATAGAAATCCTTACCCTCGAGATACACTTCATTTTGATATGTAACAAGAGACAGAGTTAAAGGTGCACTTCGCCACCTTCTCTGCTTCTGACTTTTTTTTTTTTCTCTTTCTCACAGAACCTCTGCCCCCTCATGTGCCAACGCTCACACATTTCTCTCTAGTGACATCTGTGGCATTGGGCCCTGTGACTCCTGTCACCTGTGCCAGGCGGCCTCCTTCCCCTCCCCCGCCTTCCTCGGCTGGGTCTCTGACCGCAGGGGCTGAGAGTCTGGCCTCTGAGCACCACTTTCTCAGCGGGGCACTTCCTTCTGCACGCTGCTCGGGCAAGTTGTTTATCTCTCCCAGGGATAGTAACAGAGATCGTATCTGTGGAACTCTATCTGTCTGGGCACAGATGTCTGCCTCCGTGGCAGCCGCTTCATCTCCCTGCTGGGCCTCACCTTCCAGAAGCCTTCTTCTTCCTCCCCCAGGGCCCCTCCTCCATCTTGCAGAAGATTAGCTGAAACACAGCAGGGCAGAGCAAGGGGAGCGCAGAGGCCATTCGGGCCCCGCCCTTCCTGGCCTCCCCACAGCTACTCAGATACTGGTTCCTGCTGGGCCGCCAGTGAGGAGGGGGCAGAGGCCCTGATGGTAGCTGGGAGAGCAGCTCATGGAAGGACTTGCCCGCCCCGGGTGGCCGCGGGGAGGAGAGCCTTCGGCCTGCGGCTGTCCTCTAGCACTTTCTGCGGCGACCGAAAAAGTCCCGACCTGCTCTGTCCAGTGTGCAGTAGCCTTCAGCCCCACGTGGAGGCCGAGCACTTGAAATGCGGCCAGGGGGACTGAGACGTGGGATTGTTAACCTGGTTTTAGTTAATCAAAAATGAAATCTAAATAAGCACCCGTGGCTCGTCACCACCAAATCAGACAGCAGCACGGAGTCAGAACCGGCTGCGAGATACTCATGTGGAAGGTGCACCCTTCGGGCTGTGAAACCAGCTCCCTTCTGAGCCCCGCTAGTGCCAGGAGGAGTCATCGGCTTGCTTGCTCTTAATTCGTTGGCTTCCCCTTCTGTGCAGTGTGATTGATAATCACAACGTGTTGGAAGGATCCAGTGAAATAACTGAGGGTAACGGTCATAATCAATGAAATGATCGATGACAGCAGGTGTCAGCCTGAGAATAAGCATCGCGGCTTTGTCAGGACTCTGTGTTCTTCGGACGCCTTTTGTTTAGGACTTTTGCACACTTGGCAAAGCTCCAAACAAATGGAAGCCTCGGCGTGACTGTCGGTGTCCTGGTGCTTATCGCCACGCTTTGGATGCCCCGAGAGAAGCGGCATAGTGACGTGGGTAGAGAAACTCATCGGTGTCCGAACGCCCTGAGTTTCCATCCCGTAGAAGCGATGACCGTGGGCGGGTTACTGAACCTCTTGGAGATCCTGCGTCCCCATCAATGAAATAGAATCATGATGCTCATGGCATCAGGCTGTCAGAAGCGATGATAGGAGGTCCTGTGTTTGAAGTGCCAAACCAAGTGCCCACGGCACCCACTAAATGTCAGTCCCTTTCTCTCCCCATGGAAAACAACCGTTGATTTTGATGACACATTTAGGATGAATGGTAGCCTTTGAATGCCTGACTAAGGGCTACTGGGAACATTACAAAGGAAAATTCTGTGCGTCTGATTGCAGTTCTTATTTTCTTATTGAATGCAGGGAGAACTTTGGCTGTTTCCAAACCCCTGTCAAATGCCTCGACATTTCTAGACTAAAGTCACTCGTCTCCAGTAGGCTTATTTACATGCAGCAAGGCAGAGTTTCCAGCTTTTAAGGAAAGAGCCTTTCAAAATCATATTAAAAAGACCTCAAAAGGTTTTCGAGGCATCAAACAGCCCTTAAAATAATATTTTGATAATTTAATTGTAAATAAATCAGGAACATGTGGGTTACAATTGCCATTAAAACGCACATGACTTTTAAAATCAGGGAGCCAGGGTTTTACTGAACTCAGAGCATTTGAGAAAAGCTTTGCGGCACAGGGCAGGGCTCCGACGGAGTGGGGTGCGCCCTGCTCTGCCTTGTTAGTATAACACCAAAGGGAATTTTCGCTGGGCATTTTCAGCCTTCACCAGGTCTGATTTGAAATGGCCTGCACGCCCCGTCCTTGGGCAACCAAGCACCGGGAGCCCGGAACCTCAATAGAAGAGAAAAGCAAAGGGCCACCGACTAAGTGGATGGCAGAGCACAGCGAGTGGACTTTTGGAGGCAGCTCTGCCCCTTTGGTCCTGTGGAAAGGACAAGAAGGTCTGGCCATGGGCCCCACCAGCAGGTAGAGTGACTGAGTTCATCCACAGGCCACTGCTGAGCACAGATGCGCCGGGCGGGGCCAGGGAGCCGCCTGGTGTGGAGATGGCCAGGGTGTCTGTTCTCGTGCACACGTCGCAGGCACGTTCAGACAGAGACACGCACGTGCACACACGCTCTAGCGTGACCTGGGGGCGGGGGGGGAGATTGGGGAGGCTGTCAGCATGCTGCTGGAGCTGACCCACTGCCTTGGCTCCATTTGACCTTGGGCACGTGTCTTCTATCTTTTAAATGCACTGGAGGCCACAAGCTAGAGTGGGGACTGGAGCCCCGTCCTGCCCTCCCCCTCCTCCCCCTTCTCTTCCTCTCCTCTCCTTCTTCTTCTGAGCTCTTTTGTTCCTCCCCCCCTTGCCTCCCTCCTTTTTCTCTCTCCACTTCTCTATGTCTCCCCCCTCCTCCTTCTCTCCTCCTCTCTCTTTGCCTCTCTTTCCCTCCCTTGCTCCCCACCGAGTCCCTCCCCGACGCACATCCGGGATGTATCATGCATCCCAGTCCAATCAACCTCAGTGTCCTTTCGTGCTCCAGGAATGTCAGCGTGTCTGCTCGTCCTCACCTCCACCGCTTGACACTCGGGCCGCATCCCACACTTGATGACTGTGTCAGGCGATGGGGCACGCCGGCACACGACGGGAGGCCCCAGGTTCGAGAGGGAGCACGGCCAGTACGAGGCTCCCAGTGAGTGATGTGGCTGAACGATGGGACTTCTTCGAGGAGGAGAAACTTGCCCATAGACCCGCCTGGGGAAGCAAGGTTTCAGGGGAGGGAGGGAGCAGGATGAGACGGACCTGCTAATTACAGGCATTCAGACCACGGGATGGTCCCACGTGAGGCCTTGCAGGTTCTGTCCATGCATCGCTGGGTTGGTAAGAGGAGAGTAGAATGGCCTGGGTTGACAGCCCGGCTCCTGTGTCTCCCACTGGCTGATTGTCAGTAAAAACCACCTTCCCAGGACCCCAGGGTCTAGTCTTCATTTCTTAAAAGGGGATTTGGGGAAAGCTCGTCCACGGGGTTCATCTGAAACTGTCTGAAGAGAAACAGCCCCCATCCCCGGCTGCCACGGCTGTGCGGTATGGTGTGGGCGAGGTGTCCACAGCTGTAGGACTCGGCTGCCCCGTGGATGCCGTCCTCTGCGTGGAGGCCACCCCAGTGTCCTCTCTGTGGGGTCTGGGTTTGGTGTCGCCCTCAGCGCCCGGAAGTGCCAGGAGGAAGACGCAAGGAATTGCAGATGGGAGTCTTGCTTGTGAGTGCCCGGTGAGGACAGCTTGGGGACCCCTGGCTCCACATGACACGGAAGGGGAAGTGACCACAACGGGGGTGGCGGCCATGACCGGTCACAGTCGTGGCTGTGAGTTACTAAGTGCTGGCCACCACGCTGCTCTGTGCTGAATGCCTTCCTGCCTCATTTTATTTTCTCGAGAATCCTGGGCCCTTCATCATACCCACTCCCCAGGTGAGGAAACTGAGTCTCTGTGGGGTTTATGGACTCACAGAAAGACACACGAATAGGATGCAGTGGGTGCTAGAACCACAGTCCTTGCAACCATCGAGGAAGCTGCTTGTCGCGAGGCTCGGGAGAAGAGAAATACAGTGAAGCCTCGGATTGCAAATTTTAACTTGATAAATAAGCGATGCCTTGCAATACGAACAGTACGTGTCACCGAACGTCACGTGCTCACAACCGAGCCAATGGTTCTTGAAACTCGCTTTGATACACAAGTGCTCTGGGTTACAAGCATGCTTCTGGAACAAATTTTGCTCACAAACCAAGGTTCTGCTGTATATCCAAATGATGACCACCCCTAGAGATCTGCTCAAAGATATTTTTTTATTAAGGCTATGATGACCCACACTCAGCAATAACACTAAAATATTGATACTGATCCATTAATCATTGACGGCGCTGATAATCCCAGTGATGCGCAACGCAGCTTCTGCGGTCGAGTTTAGCCCCGGCTCGCTCATCAAGGTCTGCTAGGTTTGGGGGCTGGTCGTGTTGACGTAACACTGATCTATCTTGAGTCCCATGTTCACACAAATTTGCATGCTGAATCTTAAAACACATTATTTTTAGGTGTGGGTCCATATTTCACTTGTCAAATGGATACAAAATTCCTCTGTTGGCCCAGGCCTCCCTTCCAAGAACAACTTGTCCTTCCGGAGTCAGACCCCTCCCTGCTTTCTCCAAAAAGCCACCCCAAGGGCGACACCGCGTCTTCCTCCCTTTCTCACCACTGACTGGACTCAGAGACACCGCCTCTGTCACTACTGTCCCCTCGACTGTCTCCAAATTCCAACTTGGGCAGGGGATGCGGGGGGAGGAGGTATAGCATGGGTTTGGACCAATGCTTGGCTCTGCTATTTTTGATCTCAGTGACATAGCACGGGCCAGTGGGCCTTCATGCCCCTGGGCTTTCTTGTCTGCCCCGTGGACGTCAGTAGTTTCCTATGGAGCTCTAAGACACGTGACATGGAGAGTGCCTACACAGGTCCTGGCCCTCACAGGGGAAGGGCCCCCTCCCCCACCCCGCCCTCCCGGATGTAGACTCTGTTCATGAACCCACCAATACGCTCCAGGGCAGAATAGACTGGAGACAAGGTGAACGTGGACAGACAGATGTGGCTCCACCCCTCTGGTACGCAAGCACAGAGGGCCAGAAAGAGGGCAAGGTTCAGAATATTCTAGAGCTTTGGATGTCTCACGTCTAGAGAGAAAAATACCTGCGGTTCAGGATAATGATAAAAATTAAATGAGCTACCTACCACTTTCTCCCAAGGTCTAGCACTTCAAGAAGCCCGCCACTGTGTGAAAACAGTGTTTATTCTCTCTTGTCCTTCCCAGACCTGTGTTTGAACAAAGGCAACAAAGAGGCAGTCAGGGACAGAAGTGGGGGGACCTGGTCCTCCCACTCATGGCCCACCTCCTGGTTCAGAGAGCCTTTCAACAAATATAATTTCGTATAACCCTGACAACAATCTCAGGGGGAAGCTAAGACACTCACTTTGCAGATCTAGAAACTGAGGCCCCGCCCGTTTCCATGGTCCGCCAAAGTTGCCCACAACCTGGGACCGTGGGGTCCCTGGGAGGGCTGCTGCCCACAGACGTCCCGCCTTGCAGTGGAGGTCCAGCTGGGGCTCTGTGGGTTCAGAGCCAAGGTCACAGATGTTGAGAACATCCCCTGTCTAGAAACAGGATATGCTTGGGGCCAGAGCAGGGACTGACCAGTAATCTTCTCTTTTGTAAGTTTCATCTATCTAAAGATGAAAAGAAAAAAAAAATCCAATAACCTTCCCCTCGGTGTCTTCCCTCCCAAATTCATTCTTCAATTCTTGGCTGAAGTGTCAAGCTGTGCTCACTGCAGGGATAGGTAGAATCTGCGAGGTAACTCTCTGCCTCTGAGCAGCGGGCATGGGAAAGGAAGAAGATTCCGGCACCCCCCGCCATATTTCACCCACCGCCCCCACTCCCCAGACCCTGTCCTCCCATCTCACTGCTGTGTCTTTGCTTCGGTCGTTCCTGTGAGGTGATGGTGCCCCTCCACCACTCCAGCTCTGCCCTCAGCCTCTCCCCCATCGAGCGCCCCCTACCCCATACTGCCCCTTTGCTGCGTTCCCCAACTATTCCACAGCCACATCTGTCACTCCCCCCTTCAGGATGAGACTAGGGATTTAATGAATTCCAGTTTCTTACTCTCTCTTCTACATTCTCTCTGGAGTCTCCAGGGCTCTCCAAAAGGCCCAGCATCTTCTCGGCGGTGGGGACCCAGCCATTTGATTCCGGTCTTGTCTGCCTCCAAATGGCTCTGCCCTGGCCTCTACTGGTGCTGACCAGGGCTAGCCACAACCTTGGCCTCTGTCGTTCACCCCCAAATGCCAGTGTCCCATAGAGCCAGACCCTCTGACCTCTGATCTTTGGCTCTGCATCTCAGCTCCCAGTACCCTCCTCCCAGGCAAGTGGGGGTGCCCTGGCTGGGCGTGCTTCTCCAGGCCAGTGGCAAAAGGAGGAAGCTGTTCTCCTTGGCCCCTTTGGCCCCAGAAAGGCAGGGTCACTCCCTTCTTGCTCTGGGGCATGACGTCGGGCTTCCAAGGGCACTCGCCCACTTACCAGCCCCCGGCCCCTAGCCCTGCCCCTCCACATGTGACTGACTTCTCTCTGGATCAGTTTTCTCATTTGGAAATGATGTGATTGAAGCATATGTTTGTAAGGTCCTCTCCTGCTTCTATTATCTCTTTTTAAATGACCTAATATTTGGGATATTTTTTTCTTCAAGTGATCTCAGACCCGCTCGAGACCCAGGGACTGACTTTGAAAACCACCTTGTGGGGGGGGGGATCTGTATGAATTAATCCTCCAAAGTTTCATTGATGACCCGGATAAATGTGAAGACAATCACATCCAAAGTTCGCACAGTCCGGAGGGAGAATAAGACGGTAGGTCTTAGGATACTGTCCTCACAAGGATGCCAAGAAACTGGAATGAGGAGCTAAATTTGAGTAGACTTTCCTCCTAGAGGAAATGATAGCTGAGCTGGGTATGAAAGAATATTTTCCTTAGAGGAAAGTGATGATGTTTAAGTTGTAGCAGGGCAGACACCGGGGACACCAGACTCCTGTTTTCAAATGTCACAGATCCCAAGCTTACCACATCCAGCAGGCAAAAGAAACCAGCCTTGATCTCAAGGCCATGGCCAGGAGCAGTGCTGGGCACTGCTGTGAGGTAGATGTCCAGTCTCAGAAAGGGTCACTTTACAGCAGGAAAAACCTGTCATCCATTCAATTGGCACATGTGCCCGCAGGAGCTGCTCTGGCAGCTTCAAGGAAGCAGCAGTGATCAGGGTGGGTCCACCTTTTCCCACCCAAGTGTACCTTCTGGAGGTGGGGGTCACGTGATAGGACACGGGTAAATGCATGCTTAAACAGGACATCGTGACACAGGTAAGCTGGTACAGGAACAGCACATAATGGTAGCCAGGCGTGCCCAGTGCGTGATTACACGCAGGTAGGTGGGTACATAAATTGCACGTGATAGAACCCAGGTAAACATGTGCATACACAGTACAGCACCGCCCACATAAGCGTGCACATAAATAGCACATAATGGTACACAGGTACACACCTTCCTAAACGGTACGTGATCACATACACGTAAGTGAGTTCGCAAACGGTGCACGACCACATGTACACAAGAAGCCTCTGATAATACACGGGTAGAGGTGTGTAGAGACATAATCACACACGGAAACATGCAGACAGGGGCACCTGGGGGGCTCAGTCGGTTGAGCGTCTGCCCCATGGTTTCGGCTCAGGTCCTGATCACAAGGTTTTGCGAGTTCGAGCCCCGCGTGGAGCTCTGTGCTGACAGGGCGGAGCCTGCTTGGGATTCTCTTTCTCTCCCTCTCTCTCTCTCTCTCTCTGTCCCTCCTCCACGCATGCTGTCTCCATCTCTCTCAAATAAACAAAAACCTCAAAAAATGAATTGATAAATATGTCTATTTAATAGTAAACAACATGCATGTAGACAGCACATAATGGCACACAGATAAACATATACATAAAGGGGACGTGGTGGCACATCGTAAGTCAACAGGTATGTGAGGAATAGACAACCACACACAGGTGAACAGCGGTCAGTGCCGTGAAGGGGATGAATAAGATGTGGTACCGGGATAGGGAGTGAATGCAGGTGACAGCAGTGGCGTGGTGAGGGGCTACTGCAGGTGGGCGGTCAGGGAAGGCGTTCCTGAAGGGTACCCCCTGAACTGAGACCAAGGGGCTAAGCAGCCATGCCCAGAGCTGCCGCTTGGGCCAGGGAGCTCGCATTCACCACCTCTGAGGCTGGACAAACTCTAGCGCTCTTAAGGACAGAGTCGCCATGGTTGGAGATCCAACCTCTGCTTACAGAGATGAGGGGCGGGGAGAGTAGGTTAGAAATACGGGCAAACACCAACTCCTGCAGCTCCTAAACTTACCAGGAGAGTGGGCTCTAACGAACTGGTGACGTGGTGAGCTTCCCATCAGCTGGGGGATGCAAAAGCAGAATGGCCACGGGTGAGGCACGTCCAAGAGGCAGTTTGATATTAGATACAGGAGACCAAGGAAGGAATGTAAGAAGGATGGCTTCGAGCCCGGTCCATTCTTGAGACCAACATGTTCACTTTCCTGGCCTGGGAGACATCTGAAGATTTGCCTCCTGGCAGATCGGATGGGTCACATTTTGTCAACATGGAGGAACAGCCACCAAGGAGGGCGGGGGGGTTCAGTGCAAATGACAACCAAACAGAGGCCAGGGACGTGGTATCAGCGTGAGCATTGGCGGGGCCAGTGCTGGGGCTCGTTTGAGACTGGACCCTAACAGCACCCACAATGCCTCCTCCTATGGACTCCTGGAATCATTAAAAAAGAAAGAAAGAAAGAAACGAGAAAGAGCTTGTGCTAGACCTGCCAGTATTTTAGGCTCATGAGATGTTAGAATATAAACGCAGTTTGAAACACAGCACCGTCCCTTTTGATATAGCAAAAAGCTCTCTCCGCTAGACTGGGACTTTGGTACGATGCTGGAAGCCAAAAGTGCTGCTTGGCTCCTCTCCCGATGGCAGATTACCATGATCAATTTAGTCTTGGTTCAAAAACTCTTTTAGTTCTGCTATGCTGAAGTCAAATGGACTTCTATCATTATTTATTTAATTTTTTTCGGCCCAAGATGCTCGGTAAAATGCAGAATGGGGTTGAGAGTGGAATCACATTTGGGAGAGGAGGCTTCATAGTTACTTGGTATTGAAGATTTCCCCAAGAAAAGAATCCATGACCAAGGACAAGAGTACAGCGGTGAGGACTCACCTCTCCCTCTAGCACTCTGCAATGAAATAGAAAAAAATATGGACCGTATCATCCTTCATCCACGTTCCAGACTCTCACGTGTATTTACTCCTGCGTCACTGATACGTGATGTGAACACATCTGCGTCTCTGCGGCCAATTTTCCATTCGGCACGTGTGCTTCCTTGAACAGGGCAGAACCTCCATGAGCCTCGATTTCCAATCTGTGAAATAGGAACGAGGTGCGTGCCACCCTCAGAGAGAGGATGTGGGGTTGGTCTGGGTGGTCCCAGAGGCCCCACCGACCCTAGGTGGCCAAACCCTCTCTCTTGGCTTTTACGATACTGCGTAGCTCACTCCACATTGGTGGAGATGTCTGATTGTGCTCTGGTTCTGGAAAGATAGTCTAATCTATGGATTGTGAAGTCTTGCTGGAATGGAGGTGTTGTCTTCATTGTCATGTCAGGACACTTGAGACTTCTGTGTTTAAGACACTTTCTATAATACAGTAAGGAGCAAAATTTTTATTTTTTTTTCCCAAACCAAGCTCGCTTGGCACCAATGGCCATGCTTTGTCCGGTCACCATAATGGCCCCCAAGAGACATGTGTGGAGCGTCTGATCTAGTGGCACTCAGTTACAGCAAGAAGCTATAGGCTGGCCTCCTGGAATCTGTCCGTGCCTGCCAGGCGTCCTGCCCCCACCCCTTGCTAGGCTGTCTGATGAGGACCCCACTCCATCTGGTGAGATCTGGGAACCTCTGGTCCTGTTACCAAATCACCCTCCCAGCCCCTATATCTAGAAGTCTCCCGGGAGGGAGGACCAGGGTAATAACCACGCTAATGACAAAGCGCTAACCGAAGACCCGGTAACCTCTTGGTTTCCTCCCTTCCCATGGCCGTGGTAATGAAGCCGGGCAGGCACTGGGGAAGTAACAGGATCCAGCTTGGGGTGAGCTAAGAGGTGGTTTGTGGTCAGGCGCCCAGCAGATGGGTTCAAATTACCTGGCTTTAGTTTCCAATAATTGGTGGGCTGGGTTACCCTCCAGCTCAGGGGACCTGGGTCTATACAGCTCTGGTTATCAACCCAGAAAGAAAAGAGACCCTCCCCAACAGGAGACCCTGCAGGCAGAAGTGGGGGGCACAAGGGATGCCCCAGTGATTTGAGGAGACTGGCGGGCCAGAGTCCTCAGCCAGCCTGGAAGGCTTCTCATAATCTTCTCACAGATGTTACAAAGGCTTCTGCCAGAAGATGGGAAAGAGCGGCGATCAGGAGAGCCCAGATCTGGTCATACGAACCGCATTTTAGTTTTCAACTATCAGAATGTTTATGTGCACGCACATAGTTCCAAATGGCGGCTCAGGCAAGCAAGCAGGCACCTTGCTGTGGGTCTACTCACAGTCTTGCTAACGGCTAGATTTTAGTGGGGGCCTTGTGGACGCCAGGCTGTGTGTTTTACACGCAGGAGCTTATATAATGTGAAAGTGACCTCCATGGGGTACAGACTCCTACAGCCCGCAGCTCACGGTTGTGCATGTTGACGGCAAGAGGGGTGAACAGGTGTCAGCTGTTCCCACGGCTCCTCGTGGACAGCTGGACAATGCTCCCAACCCCGTACATGTGAAGCCATCTCCCTCACCCAACTCGCTGTCTCTGCCAAGGAAAGACTCTTCACCTCCTCTCTTGGCAATGCTAAGGTCTCCCCCCGGCATCTGCACCCACGGCACCTTCCCCCAGTCTCCCCAGCATGCAATAAACCATTCAGCTGTTCACCCACTCATTCGTTCGTGCAGAAGTGTGTCCCCAAGCCTGCTCTTCTCTTCTGCCTGGCAGATCCCGGTTGCTCGATGACCACTTTTTGGCTGAATCAATAAGCGAGAACATCATGATTAATGAGACAGGGCGCTTCGGTCGAAAGCCCGCGCGCAGCCCGGTGAGGAAAATGGAAATATACACAAATCTACAATACACCGGGACCGTCTATTGCGCAAAGACGATGGTAAGGGGAATTACCACAGTGAGGATAAATGAAGTCGTGTGTGCAGAAAAACGAAGTGTCTTACACCTCATTGGGCGTGCACGCATATACGTTCCGTGGCCAGGTCGGCGTGGCTTCCCCTGTAGACTGCTGTTTCCAGGGCTGGAAGGGAAATGGACATATGCACCTGTGTGCACGTGTGCCTATGTGCGTTTGCATTGTCAATCCTTGGCATCCCCGGGGCCCCTGGTTCACACCTGGTTGTATCCTTGGTGCCCAGCCTCCGATGGGTGCTTAAAGAAAGCAAACCAAGGGCTGAGATCAAGATAGGAGGCAGTTAAAATGTCACCCCAAAGCTTCCTAGGGGCTTTAGAAAGGCGGCACGAGTTATTTTGTATTCTGCGTTTGTTCTAAGAAGTGCTCTCTGACAGATCATCTGGGAACAAGACCAAGAGGAAATATAGCTGTCTTGCTCCTACCTGCTGCAAGCTCTAAGCCACAGCTCTCCCAGAAACTTCCCAGAGAGGAAGAGACACTGGCTGGCTGGGAAGGGCAATTGGCTGGGACCTGGGAAGCACAACTGTCCGCAGAATGGGGGTGATCTCAGCCTTAGTGGGGCCATCGGGGAGCAATCTGACATAATCCGTGAAGCTAGCTCTTAGTCAGTTGTCTGGCCCACAGGACAGACCCCTGACCTTGATGACCCTCAGTTTCCACATCTGCAAAATGGGACTGATAAGCCACCAATGAGAGAATGACCCCTGAGTCAACTTGAGAGACTGTTAAGTGCTACGGAGGTGCGGTCTGATTTACCACCTTACAATGTGTGCCTTTTTAACGCATGACCTTACCGCGAACGCGAACCTTGCCCTTCTGGCGCATTATGTAATTGTCACGGCCAACTGAACAATTCTCACATCAAGGCTGTCTACGTTACTGAGGTGGCCACTGGGAGAGCTCGGGCCCCCAGACAGTTAAACCACGCTGGGGCCACCTGGTACTTGAAGCACTTCAAGGGCCTTCATAAAACTGTTGGGTGACCACAAAACCAACCACGGGTTCCTGAGGAGCCCGGGCAAGCAGCGCCGCTAGCACCGCGGGAGAAAGGGGATGACACAGCGTTTTGGGGCTCCCGGCCTCGGGCAGGCTACAGGTCCCGGTTATCAGCTTCTCACAGAGTCCTGCGTGGAAAGTCCCACCTGGCCGAGGGCTCTGGCTCTCTGCCCCTCTCTGCCTGTGCCTGGGCTGTTCCCTCAGGGGCTGCACGCCTTGAACCCTTAATGTTTTAAGGAGTCTCAGTGTCTTTGGGTTTCAAGGGGATGGGCTTTTCAGCCGACAGCAGCCATCGCTGGTCTTTCTTGGGCAGCCTTAAGAGGGCAGAGGGGAAGCAGAGAGGAGCCAGGCACCGGGGAGGGCATCCCCCGGTGAGATGTCTTAGCAAGGTCTTGGTCACTGCAGGGCTTGGACATCTGGGGACAGAGCCCTGGAATATACTGACACCACCTGTTTCCTCCCTAAATCTTAGATCTCCTCCCTCAGACCCCCCTTCCCTACACACACCCGCCCTGAACATCCCTCAACCACCCTGTTCTTTTCTTCTTGGCACACCAGAGAGTTCAGATTGCTTAGTGAATCACAACATGGCCTTGGGAACCAAGGCCTGGGTTGGAATCCCAGCACTACCACGTGCTGGCCATGTGGTTTGGACAGCTCATCTGATGTCCCTGACTATCCATCCTGTTTCAGGTGATTTGGAGGCAGGGATGGGGGTGCTGAGACTCTGCATTAAAACCAACCAGACAACCCAGGGATTATGTTGGCACCATCCCAAGAACCACACTGAGAACCCCTGCCCTGGGTGGGGGGGGTCCCTGGGTGAAGATCAGAGGTTTAGACGCCCCCGGGAAACAAACAAAAAAAGGTATTATTACCTGTGTGCATTTCAAGATAAGTGTCCTAGACTTCCGGTGGGACCTCTGACCCCCAAATCAACTTAGAACCAGAATGTAGTAGTAGAAAGAGAGGGGGTCTGGTTGTGCCTCTGGGTACGGGGCTTGCAGTCCTAGAACAATGCACAGCCCTGCTGGATGGAGGGGGGCGGCTAGGGAAACTGTTGGGGAGAACAGAGGTCTCCCCTGGAGATCCAGGCACGCGGGTTGACAGCAAGGCATCTGCACGGGGCCGTGTCGGGAAAAAGCGGGAGACACCGAGAGGGTCTGGCGGAGGACTGGACGGTAGGAGCTCCCGCTGTCCAAGCCAGCGACGTCAGAGGCTCCGAGGGCAGTTCCAGGGAGTGACGGCTGCAGGGGGGAGTGGACAAGTCTAACTGATGAAGATCAAGAGGGCCTGGACTTTACAGAAGAAGTAGGACCTGAGGTGTTCCTGGAATAACAGAGGCACGTTTATTCTCAAGCGGAGCTGATGGAGGTCGATGCAGGAAGATTCCAGGAACTGCAGAACCCACATGGTTCCCAGCCTGCCTCCCGCCCCGTCCGTGGGCCTTGCCAAGTAAGCGCCCCTCTGTGTCGACACCCGCCCAGGACCCATTGCCGGTCTTTACTGGAAGACGCGTTTCACTTCAGGGTTTTTGTTTGGTGACATGCCACCCTAGGAGTCAAAGGCTAGCCCCCAGAGGCGTGTGGGAGTCCCATCCCTCGGGGTGGGAAGCTCAGAGACCCTCATCTTGCGGGACCGTGTAGGAGGCACAGCGAAGGGGGACGGCCAGCCGGCAAACACAAACTTGGCTGAAACGCCGACGCACAAGGCACACCCCACTGTCAAATTTCTGCCGGATGCCTCCAAGAAATGAAAGAGAGCCGGGCTGCTCTGTGGGGCTCAGTGGCCCTGCCCTTGCTGCCTAAGGAAGCGGGCAGTGAGGGAGGAGAGACAGGGGAGAAAATGGCAGAAAACACATAGGCCAGTCCAATCCCAGGCTGGTTTATTGAGCGCCTACCGTGGGCTGTGACTGCCCCCGGGGGGCATAAAGGAAGAGGGTCTCGGGACCAGAGCCCAGTTTATGGTGGTCCTGGCCTCGTGACCTTCCATTCGGGGTGAAAGACCCCAGAGCAATTAGGACTGTCCTGGGCCACTCCTCCGCCCCGAGGGACACATTCCTGAAAGTCATCCTCTGAGCCTCAGTCTCCCATGTTCAAGATGACGGTAACCAACTTCTCTCCACCCAGGCTCCATCTACAGGAAGCCGAGGAGATAAAAGGAGGCAGCAAGCACAGAGAACAGGTTTCGTAAACCGAAACTCCTCGTAGGAGGTGGGCTTTGTACTCAGGGCTTCCAGGGCCGACAATATGCACACGAGGAGTCCCCTTCTGTTTCCCTTGTAAGCATCTGGAACATTAAAATAAAATAAAATAAAATAAAATAAAATAAAATAAAATAAACGTTGACGGTTTCTTCTTGTCATCTGAACGCAGAGGCCACCAACCACTCCTTGAAAAAGAGTGAGCTTCGCAATATGAATTCGCAGCCCGTCTTTGACGCCTTGGGGGCCGCATGTGCTTTGGCATGGGGAATGTTTCGGATTCAGATCGGTAAGATGTTGCCGGCTCGGCATCATTTAACACGCCCAGTGGGGCTGGGGGCAGCACCCTGCAACCAGGCGCATTAGTATTTCTGCAGGAAGATGTCTGAATGTGAGCCCAAAGTGGGATAAATAAGGACTATAAATAGCCTCGTGTCAGCTCAGGTCAACGTTTGCTGCTAAATGAGTTCAGGAGAGGTCAGCTGTTGCAGCCAAACACGTCACAAAAGTTAGGCGTTTCAGGGTGTTGGGGCTAAGCAGTTGTGGATGTGTGATAACCAACAGCGTTGACGGGGTACCCCTCCAGCCCCCATGTTGAGTGTGCCAGGCACCGCCTCTCAAGGCAGGCCTTGTTACTACTCCCCCATGCCGTGACAGGGAACCCGAGGCGTAGAGAGGATCGTGAGGGCGACAGCTAGCATGGTGAGGTCTAGTCTCCTCTACTTCCAGAGCTTCCATTGTGAACCAAGGCATCAGACCCAAATCCTAGGACGGTCAAGCCGGAGCTGCAGAAATGGTCTGAGGACCAACGTGGTTCACAGGGATGCAGAAAACAGCTTGCTCTGGAACTCCCAAGTTTCACGAGGACCTCCTTCCGCCCAAGAAGAGAGGGTAAGGTTAAGAGAAGGAAAATCAGAAGGGGAGTAAAATGCAGATGCACCGTTTTCCCCCAGAGGGTCAAGAAATCAGGACTCCTAGGTCCAATTCACCTGGACTTCTTACCTCCAAGGACCACGTAGTCTCCTCCTTACCTTTCTTGCCCCTGTCCCAGTGTGAGAACCTCCCGGCTCCCCTGTCTCCAGATGATCTCCTTCTGACTTTCTTCACATCACTGTTAGATTTCTACTCCTAAAGGGTATCTCTGAATGTGGCATTTGTCTGCTGAAAATACCCTGGGGTCCCTGCTCTCCACCGAAGTTCAAATGCTTTGCACTGGCCTCCAAGGGTACCCGTGTGCTACATGCCTCCTCCGGTCAACCAAAGCGCGTGATGTCACCGGACAGGCCCCCGTCTTTCCGCGCCAGACTCTATTGCCACTTCTGTTTTGTTTTGTCTTGTTTTCAGTGGCGTTCTCTTGCAATTTAAGGAAAAGCCTGCCTGGATTTTTTTTTTTTTTAATGTTTATTTATTTTTGAGACAGAGAGAGACAGAGCGTGAACGGGGGAGGGGCAGTGAGAGAGGGAGACACAGAATCGGAAGCAGGCTCCAGGCTCTGAGCTGTCAGCACAGAGCCCGATGCGGGGCTCGAACTCACAGACCACGAGATCATGACCTGAGCCAAAGTCGGACACTCAACCGACTGAGCCACCCAGGCGCCCTTCTGTGCTGGATTTAATCATAGAAAGAGTCTTTCCTTTCCATCTTGTCTCTTGGGTCTTCTGGCATTTCTGCCAGCTTCACAATCCATGGGAAGTTTACAACAGGAAACCCCCGTAGCACAGAGGGCTCTCCTGGTTATTCCCGATAATTCCTACAAACATCTCATCTTCCGCTGGTTCCTTAACATCCTATGCTGCCTTTCGCTTTTAGTCCCGTTCTTTTTTTTTTAAATGTTTATTTATTTTTGCAAGAGAGAGAAAGAGGGAGACACCGAATCTGAAGCAGGATCCAGGCCCAGAGCTGTCAGCACAGTGCCCGATGCGGGGCTTGAACTCATGAACTGCGAGATCACGACCTGAGCCAACTGACACTTAACCAACTGAGCCATGCGGGCACCCCCTCTGATTAGGAAGACACCTTAACCATCAACATGTTCCCAGGAGCCAAATGACAGACATGGACCCTTAGCCTGTTCAGAAGTTCGGGAGCTTTGGCCAGCCTTGGGTAGCCACATCGGCATTGCTGGGATGGCCTTGGGAGCTGGGTCTGCCTATCCTACTGTCTTCAGCCTGACCCCACCTCCTCAGTCCCTGCTCATATAATACTAACACTGGATAGCTCTAAGGGATGTGAGCTTACACATACTGTAATTTCAGGTTTCTGTTGTTTGTTTGGCTGCCTTGTTCAAGAAACTTTTTTTTAAGTTTATTTATTTATTTTGAGAGAGAGAGAGTGAGAGCACACATAAGCAGAGGGGTTGGCAGAGAGAGAGGGAGAGAGAGAGACTGAGAGAGAGAGCAAGAGAGAGAGAGAATGCCAAATAGGCTCCATGATGTCAATGCAGAGCCCGACAGGGGCTCAGTCTCACCGACCTTGAGATCATGGCCTCAGCTGAAATCAAGAGTTGAAGTGTACCTTACTGAGCCACACAGGCACCCCATATATATATATTTTTGAGAGATATAGAGGGAGCGAGAGAGAGAGAGAGAGAGAAAGAGAGAGAGAGAGAGAATCCCAAGCAAACTCCATACTCAGAGTGTGGTCTGACTTGGGCCTCAATCCCAGGCTCCTGGAAGCATGACCTGAGCTGGAATCATCAGCCAGCTGAGCCATCCAGGCACCCCTCAAGGAGCTTTTCACATTGACTAGAGCTTTGATAATATATATGAACCAATTTTCCTTAAAAACTTCTTTTTTTTACGTTTTTTTAATTTTTTTTTTTTTTTTGAGAGACAGAGACAGAGCATGAGTGGGGGAGGGTCAGAGAGAGAGGGAGACACAAAATCCGAAACAGGCTCCAGGCTCTGAGCTGTCAGCACAGAGCCCGACGCGGGGCTCGAACCCACGAAGCGTGAGATCATGACCTGAGCCGAAGTCGGACGCCCGACTGATTGAGCCACTCAGGCGCCCCTGAAAAACTTACTCTTCTAAAATAAAATGTCTCTTCTGGATCTGTTTTTGATCCATGCTTTTATGCGCCACGTGTCAGATTCAGTCCAACAATAGCGACACAATTGTGCTGTTGTTGTGTCTGTATGAAAGTTCTACTTTGGGGCAGACCCCGTGGCTCCCATTGGCGTTACAGAGGTGACTGAGTCCTGGTTATCCCCGACCTCAAGAACCTCCTAGTCCAGAAGACGAAATTGACACGGGCTCATTATAACCAACTTAGACCTTCTCTTTTTCATCATCTCTTGGAGACATCGGGAGGGGCCTCCTGACCCACCTCCCAAGGCTTCGTTGAGCATATGGGCAACACCAGCATGCCTTTCCTTGTGGAGTTTGGGGCATCAGGAGTGGGAGTTCTTCTGCCTGTCACTAAAGCAGAGACAACATGAGTGGGTACAACTGACATGTTTCTTCCTTTTGGGAGTGTGGGTGCCTGCAACATTTTCTTTTCTTTCTCCCTTCCAGAAGTGCAGCCGGGAAAATGCCAATGAGGAGTGGGTGGTTCCAACCACAGCCATCCAACCGGCCACCCTGAATCTTCTAAATCTTAAACATCTATGTTGATACGGGGCTGGGAAGATCAGACAATATGCTGCTTGCTCCCTTGCCCATATTGGAAGACGCTCGGAGCATTGCCAGAACAGGCTACTGAGATCATACGGATCTTTATGCTAACAGAATGCCAATACTGATTCTAAGACTAACACTAGCACAGGCTAAGAATACAGCTTTATGTTCCTGTACTTGAGTGTTGCAGCTCAAACTTCACTTTCCTCATGGCAAGTTTCCCAGCTTCCTCTTCCCAATGTTGTTGGCACCCTCTCCACTTCCTATTGTGACCCCGTACTTCCTATTGCGACTCCCATACTTGACCTTCTAGCACATTCCTTACACATACAGGTATGTGTTTAATGTCTGTGTCCACCATTAGCCCGTCAGCTTTGTTTGGAGTAGGAGGGGGTCTTTTTCATCATTGTTCTTCCAGAGTCTAGTGTGGGTCCTGACCCAGAGTAGGTGTTTAATATTTAATATGTATTTGCATAGTTGAAACAGGATTCAACATTTTGTTTGGTGACCACAATGACCTTTTAAGCTATGCAAAATGGACTTTATTACCCCAGCATACAGACGAGGAAACAGATTCTGGGCTGGTGACTGAGATCAAGTCAAAGCTCTAGAACCTATGTTTTCCAATTATCAATATTCCACCCCCCCCAAAAAAAAAAAAAATATATATATATATATATATATATATATATATATATATATTTATATATTTAATCTTTGGGAAGACAACTGTTTGGAAGTCATTGCCTATGGGATTAAAACTGGGGGGGGGGTCACTGAGGGTCGTTTTAAACAATCATTTTATGAAAATAAGCCATTGTTTACTAAGGTGGTTTGGAGAATATAGGTCATAAACAAGAAGGGATGACAGTCCCTCAATTTCCTTTCTGTACATTTGTGGGGGGAAATGTGACATGCTAGCTCACTGAGTGGTTCTCAGGGACAAATATAGTCTCAAGGTTGTAAGATTTGGGGAGCCTGTCTCCGTGTCAGATGATGGGAATTTATCTCCATGACATAGCCATTTTGAGAGCCTGTCTCTGTGTCACAGTGGTGGGGGCTTCTTTCCATGACATCCTCATTTTCAGTGCCCCTTCACTGTAGCTCTGGGAACTCCCTAGAAATCATCTGAAAGTTCAGCAGCAAATGTTTTGAAAAGATGTTTTCTAAGACGTCTGCTTTTCCAACATTATTTCCCTAGGAGAGATCGTTCAAAAGCTCTAGTCTATGCCCCTCCACTTTCCAGATTGCTAGGTCTCTGAAAATCCTGTTTCAAAAGGTTCATCTTGATCAGGTCCCAGACTCTGTCCTTGTAGATTTACAGCCTAGAATGTGGGCCAGGTGCTTTAGATTTGTCTTTCAAATTATCCGGCAACTGGTTCATCGGGGGAAAAACGCTGTCCCTCAGAAACAGAAGAATGTTGGGATATGCGTGTTGTATGGGTGTCCATGCCTCTTGGTACCAAATAACTACCTAGATCCATTGGCGTGCTACCTTCAGGTGCAACACCTGTGAGGTGATGGAGGGGTGACCTACAAACCTGGAAGCTTTCTTTTTTTAATGCAAAGTCTCTTTAACAAAATACACCTTTGCCTAACCGTCCGTGTCCTCTAGCCAACTTCCCACATGGAGAGATTTAAAACAGCATGCCCCACTCCCAGGATTTCTCACCCCCAATTTCACGTAGGTGACCCCATCCTGCTGCGGTGAAAGGTCTACTCTGATCATTTGTAGAAGAACACACTGTAAACTTTTAAAACATATAAGATTTCTTAATTGGGGTTCTGTTTTTAGAAATTTATTCTGCAACATATAATACTAAAAAATCATAAAAATAGTGGGGTCCCTGGGTGGCTCAGTCGGTTAAGCATCTTGACTTCAGCTCAGGTCATGATCTCACGGTTTGTGGGTTTGAGCCCCGCGTCGGGCTCTGTCCTGACAGCTCAGAGCCTGGAACCTGATTCTGTGTCTCCTTCTCTCTCTGCCCCTCCCCCACTTGTGCTTGTCTCTCTCTCTCTCAAAAATAAATACAAAGTAAAAAAATAAAAAATAAAAAAGTCATAAAAAGAAATCATTGTTTTCACAAACACGTCATGAATGTGTAAAACTGATCTTCCCATCTCTGTGTGAACAAAAGGAGCTCAACTGGGGTTCCTGCTGGATCCAGGGGTCAGAGTGGGGTTAGTATGATGCCCCTTGAAATGCTTGTGTACCATTTACCTGAGTTCTATTTCATTCGGAATCCAGACTCACCACACACTCACTGCGGCATTCTCCCATGATGCATGCCTTACTCTCTGGAACTCTCTGGGGCATGCCTTCACAGCCCATCTCATCCATCTTTGACTGTCGGGGTTTGGTAGAGGCCTTTTAGTTTCCAGTGGAGGAAAAAGACTCCTCTCTCTTTCTCTTGGTGCCTGGCATGTAGGGCTGTCTTAAGAACAGCTTATTTGAGGAAGAACACAAATCACTGGGCTTAGCAACCTAGACAGCTAGTTGGATGGTAGTGTCTGGATGGGATGGTGTGGAGACTGCCGAGAGGGGGCCACGGAAGTTGGAGACCTCTGTATGAATGAGCTTTATAATTCATTGACCAAGCAAACGTCCGCTAGCAGCCTTTGCCCTCCTCCTGGAATTACGGATGATCATCTCAAGAACTTCAGCAAAGGCCAGTCCAGGAATGCATGTTGGAACTGTGGTAGGTCTCTGGAGACCAGGCCATTTATTCCTTGTGCACCGAGTACCTCATCCATACTTTCAATCCCTCATTCGTAACTCCAACATTCGAGCATCTACTTTGTACCAGAAGGTACTGTTTGTTTAGGCGCTGAATATATAGAGATGGATAACATAGTTTTGTTCCAAAATAACCTTGCGAGGCAATCAAGCATGCATCTAATGAAGTAGAATGAGAGGCCCAGTGATTTCTAGTTTTATGTTCCCTTTTTCATTCCCTACAGGGCCTAGGCTCCAATGCGCTCTTTCTTCAATGATATCAGATACCAATGGCGATTCTGTTTTTGGCCAAGCTCCCAAGATGAGGATGAAAGTAGGGGTGGAAGGATCCCGGACTAGGAAACACGACAGCGACGAGGAGGGCTTTTGCTCTACTTCTGTCCGACACACACGTGCCTGCAAACCAGCCGAGTCCCGGCTCTGAGTTTCATTTTCTCAGCTGTGAAATGGGGCTGCTGGTGATTGTTCCTGTCACTGAATCAAACAAGATATCTATTTTTTTTTTTCAGTGAAAGAACTTTGAAAAGTCTACAATGCAACACAAATGTGGGGCAATGGTATTCAACAGTTCTGTACAGCCACCTGGAGCCTCAAACGAACCGGTGACAAGGAGTGAGGAGACAAGAAGGCAACGGGTAGTGAGTGATTTGCCAGCCACTCAGAAGATGTCGAAGCCACTCTAGGAAATGCGCAAACCTACGACATTTTTCCAAAAATGTAAGGGAGTTCACAGACTCCCCGGTGGCCCAATGAAGGAACACTGGACAACTCTGTGGAGAGCAGTCAAAGGCAGTATCTGGGAACTCAGAGGGATGGCCAACTCAACTCGGAGAAGAAAGCCTCCGATGGGCCTAGAAATTAGCAAGCACATGCAAGAAGCGACCCTTCCCCATCCGGCACTGCTGAATATGGCCGTGCATATTTACATCTTATCGTTTCTTCTAGTGAAACAAAAGAGCACCATCTGCCCAACCACATTCCGCTTCCAGGAAATTGAAACGAGAGCGGATGTTGTCTCTCACTGCTTGTTTTCATTTTTGTCTTCTTCCTTTTATGCGGGACTGTATTTTTCTTGTGACACCCTTAAAAGAAAAGAGATATACTTGGAGCTATTTTTTTCCCCCACATGACTCCAAAGCTTGGGTCTTCTCAAGTGCAAGATGCCTGTCTCACAGGAGAAGTGGCAAGGAGTCCTCCAGCTATTTACCAAAAGATGTTGTAAGCCGCCCAGTAGATATTCCCTCACATTGCTCTATGGCAGGTGCTCTGCTTTCTTCCTCTCCTATCCCCAAATTGTCAGCTTGCAGTAAATATGGGTTGAGATTTTAAGACCAGGAGCGGGTCCGGAAGTACAGTGAGTGCAAGGTCACAGGAAACTGTTCAACAGACCAAGGCTGCCAGGGTGTGGCTGGGAGAGAGTCTTCCTGTGAAGACACTTACTGACAGAGCCCGTGCAATGGAGCTTCTGAAAGAGGGGGTCCCTAACAAGGCAAATAACCCCCCAAGGCCAGAAGGACTCTGGAGTTCTGTCCCATTTGAAAGCTCTGTCCTACCCAAAAGAACAGGAGGCTAATTAGTGAGCCTAGTGAGCCATAGGTATGGGAATCAGACAGACAGATGAGATTGCTAGAGGTCATCAAAGAATCTCTTAAGATAGATGGGAGTCATGAGGCAAGGATAAAACCTGGTCACTGCCTTCCGTTTCTCTGTCTACACAATGCCTAGGTCAATGCAGTCCTTGGTAGGCAACCATTTGATCAAGGGAACTACTGGCTTGTCTTCAAGGGTCAGTAAGCTATAAGGAGATTTTCTATGGGGAAGAAAACACAACATGTGGGCCAAGGAGGAGAGACAAAGAAGAGGACCACCTCGTCTTAAGAGCCACGCTAAAGCTGAATGAGGGATCCTGGGGTCTTGGCTGGGAACTCACCGCAGCTCCCCTGGGCCGTCAGACAAGGAGGTCAAGCTTAGAGCTCTGAGTGTGGCCAGAACAAAGTTGGATGTCCAAGTTGGGAGACAGAAAGGTGGCCAAAGAGTCAGAGAGCACTCATTCCCTCCTAGCAATGGCGGAAGACAGAGAGGCTCCACCCACAGCAGGGAAGGAGAGTATGCCTGGCTGGTCCAGCTGCAGAAAAGAAATTTTCCCGATGAAAACTGAGGATGCTGGACATCTAGGTACCATTTCCCACTAGCGGAACCTGGGAAAAGTCCCTACTTCTCCTGAGACTCCATTTTACTCTTGGACAAAAATGAGATAAAGATGACAATGGTGTCCACTCCCCACGCCTCAAGGCAGCCGTAAGGCTGCAGTGTGAGGGTGCAATTTGTGTGCAGCTGCCGTGTAAACAGTGAAGTGCTGTTCCACTGCAGGGCCTGTTGTCTTGTTTCGCAAAGACCTGCTCCCGCTTGCCGTCCGTGCTGGAAGATGCACAGGCTTGGGATTCGCGCAGGGTGGTTGGGAAAGTATGAGGCGCGAGCCGACACTCTAAAGTAGCTAAGACTCTCGAATGTTGGCTTCATCTGTCACATTTCCGCACACCTTATCTCATTTGTGTTGTTCTAATGGTCTTCCTAGGTCGCTGAACGAGGCCACTGCTCTCTTCCTTTTGGAGGTATAGTTACACCGACAAGGGGAGCAGGACCTAGGTGGTGGGAACAGGATGTGACCAGAGATTTTGCTGACCTCCTACCTTCGTAGGCTGGGCAGTGTTATTGACCTACACTCCAGAAGTGGACATCAATTTTAGGCTCTATCCAGGCTCCCAGACATTACAGGCTCATAATCTACTGTACCCATAAAACTCAAGTCAGAAGCAGGGTCTATTCCCTGCCTCCCCTCACCCAGAGCACCCTTGACTTGTTACCCCTGAATTCGCTAAGACCCCATCTCCTCAGCTGAGACCAATGGGAAAGGTGACCCATAAAATAACTGTTCCACTGGGGAGACCGGACTCTTCAGCCTCCTGTAAAAGATTCAGAGTTACAGAATGTGTGGTCACACAGAGCTGGATGAGAATGACGAGGAGACCATTGCCAGCATAATGCCAGAAAGGATTTGCTCTAGAGCTGTCCGTTGCTCCCTAAGACTGCCTCCTCTAGAGGTGGCAAACTGGAGACATTCAAACAAGGTTAGGGAACATTTTCTCTTGCATTTCAAGAGAGGTTCTCTTGATCAGGTGAAAATGTAGATATAAAAAATCTATAATATAAAGAATGGTTAATACATGTGACCATACCATACTTTATGTAATAATTCCTCTTAATTATATAAGACTGAGCTCTTCAGCAGGTGTTCTCGCATATTCATACATGGTCTTAAAAGCTTTGCTCGAGGCCACTCAGCTGGTGTCTCCATCTTCCTCACATAAACACTAATGCTCCCTCACTCACCTAGGCAGCTCCTTGGTGGGATGGACTATGGGTGAGGCCTATGGAAGCTGCACCCCAACACTTGAGCCCTAAGGTCAAGGGTACTAACGCACACCACTTCTCCAGCACTTGGCACAGAGGTTGAGATTGCAGCCCCTAATTAAAATTTGTTGGGAACTTTCAGAATCGTAGACTCAAACCCATGTGTTCACACACTAACCGGTCCTCCTGGACCGGAGGCTGTTCAACTCATCATCAGAGAAGTTGCTCAGAAGTTCACTCCTGACACAAATTTATGATCCCTCTCTCCTTCCTTCCTTTCTACGATTCTATCAATAAAGATAAACCCTTGACTAAGTCCCAGACCTACTATATGGATAGGAAGAACACGGTTCCCTGCCACTGTGATTAAAGGCTTAAGAATCAACATAATTGGACAACAAAATAAGGATGCCTCAGTTCTGTGATGGTGATTGATCAATGCTATAGGGATCCACTGGTATTAAGTGCAAAGGAGATCATATCAGAAATCCTTGCAATTACCAAATTCAGTCTTCTGAGAAAGTTTGCCATATTGTACTTTCAAGATCGGTGAGAATTTCTAAGAAGGGTCGACAGTGGCCTGGCCCTTGAGAAACAGTGTTAAAAATTAGAAGTAATTCTGGGGACCAGGTCTTGCTATTTAAATCATTTTTCCTTGTAAGCAAGGATTTATGCCTCCCAGCCTGTGAGGCTACTTCTATCAACAGGTGCTGGCACCCACCAGTGAGGAAGACAATCTCCCTGCTCTCATGGTGCATGGGGACTAGTGTGAAGAGCTTTCAGCCTACCAGTGTGTTGGACTTCCCACCATCATAGTGGACAAAGGCAGGCTTTTTGGCTGGCATGAAACTGTTTTCATCGACAAACAAACAAAACAAAAAAACAAAATTTTCAGTAAGTTTTTTGGTTTGTTTGTTTTATCAGTTGGGAAACCAGAGCAAACGGCTGACAAACCAAGGAGAGACAAGTTTGGTTCCATTAGGCTCTTTTATTCTCCCCTGGCCCGCTGAATGTGCACAGGTGAAAAAAAAAAAAAATCAGAGGTCTGGATGTCAGTAGCTAGCCACCTTCTAGAAGAAAAGGGGTCGGGGGAGTTAATCTGTTATCTGGTGTTTCTGTAGCTGTAAGTAACAACTGCTTTGGTTTGCTATGATTCAACTTCAAGACACGTAGAAATAAAAGATATTTTCGAAGGAAGAGAACACTTTTTGTGGCAAGAGAGCTATAAAAGAAGGGTGCATTCTAATGTAGAGTGACAAAGAATTGATCTCTGAATCCTTTCAAATACTAAAGAAGGTGATGCTCGCGGAGCATTTTCCATGTGCTCAGAACTCTTCCAAGAGCACCTCGGTGCCTTAACGCATTTAACCCTCAGACAAGCCCAGTTTCTGCTGCGGGGGACTCGTGGGCAGGTGTGCCCACCAAGAATTCTGGGATCCTTGGCTGTACAGGAAATGTTGGGCTTCCTAAGGAGGGTCTTCCAATGAGACCTTCAGGACCTCCTCGTTATTTTCATCAAAGTTGAGTGAAAATCCATCCAGGGTGGAGGAGGGGAGCACGGTGGCAGGAAACAGGTCTGGTTTTGTGACCACAGATGGCTTTAACCTTCACTCACCTTCCTATGATATGGGTGGGGAAAGTCACAGACTCGCACAGTGGGCTCCCAGGTGTTTTGGTATATAGGAAACAGCCCTAAAAGAAATCTTCCCGGGGGCTGACAGCATCCCAAGGACCTGTCCTTAGGTCAGGTGGGAGGCCTGTCCTTTGTCACAGACCACAGTGCCTTTTATTGTAAGGGCAGGCTTTCTGAAGGTATGTTTTTCTTTTAATTCCAGCATAGTTAAAATACAGTGTTATATTAGTTTCAGGCGTGTAGCACAGTGATTCAACCATCCCATACATCACCCAGAGCTCAGCACAAGTGCTCTCCTTAATCCCCATCACCTTTTTCATCTACCCCCCACCCTCCTCCCGTCTGGTAACCTCAAAAAGTGAAAAATAGAACTACCCTACAATTCAGTAATCACACTGCCGGGTATTCATCCCCAAAGCACGAAACAGAGGGATCCATGCGCCCCTATGTTTATAGCAGCGTTATTTACAGTAGCCAGACTATGGAAGAAGCAGCCCCAATGTCCATCGGCCGAGGAATGGATAAAGGCGATACGGTATACATAGACCGCGGAGTATTAGTCAGCCACGAACACGGATGAAATCTTGCCATCTGTAAGGACACCGGTGGAGCTACAGACTATAACGCGAAGCGAAATAAGCCAGGCAGACGAAGACAAATCCCGTAGGGTTTCACTGATATGTGGCTTTTAAGATACGAAACGGGTGAAACAAATATTGTCGATGACCCTTGTCCTGGCCATGCTTCCCAGGCCAATCGGAGAGGCAGAAAGGAGGCGCTGTGAGAGTTGACCGACCATCAGTATGTACTGGAGCTGGGGGTTCAGTCCTTCTGCGAGGACAGATCGTTGACACTCGTCTCGTGGCCCTTGCTCCACCCTGTTGCACTCTTGTCTTGCACACGCACACCCGGGGCTTCTCTGCAAAGAGCCCATATCTAGACAGACTGCTCATTCCTTTGGTTAAGCACCAGGATATACGTGGGAGTCAACACTGTTTGCAAAATCAACCCCTAGTGCCAGCAGCAAACTTGATAACCAAGTGCTCTGGTCCAGACTGGGACCTTGTCTTACTGAAGTACCTGGTTATTCACGATAAAACTCCATGACGTGGAGGCATGCGACTTTTGCCACACCAGACAGGGTTTCACCATGTGGAGGCTGGTTCTTTATTTGGGGGCCTGGTTTTCCTGCGGCATTCTGCGTACCCTCTCATAAGCTCTCCATAACAAGGCATATTTAAATATGAGACAAAGATTCTGAGCGAGACTGCCGATTAATAGTTCAGGTTTTACCTATGACACGGTCCTAACTCGAAGCCACCGTTTTTGTTCTGCGGAAATGTCTCCAGCAAGGCCACCAGCCTTTTCTGGATCTAGCTGGAGGCAAGAATGCTCCAAAGCACTCTAGAACTCCCTTTCATTTACCTTCCAGAGGGCTTCAGGAAATAGTTCTTATTAAATACTTTTTTTACAGCCATTGGAAAACAAACCGCCCTATGCGACCACATTAAATCGAAAATCAGAAATGCCCAGGAGGAAATGTCTGAGCAGGTCACACTTCAGGCAAATGCCAGGGACGAGTCAGAACAAATTTCAAAACCTGCTCAATCCTTCTGAAGTCTGTCTGAAACGCTTCATGTAGATACGAATATTCGTGTTGCTGGAAGCCTGTGTGTGTCTACGCATACATACATGCACACACACGTGCACACAAATATTCACATGCATACAGAAACACGCATATGCACACACACACACACACACACACACACAATTACACACTTTTCCAGCAGCACAAGGTTCCATGAACTCTAAGAATTGAAGACGAAATGACATTTTCCTCATTAGAAGGGAAGTCCCCAAACTTATGTGATAAAGGGGAAATTTTTTGTTCACCAACCCGATTTTTTTTTTTATTTTTTTTATTTTTGGGACAGAGAGAGACAGAGCATGAACGGGGGAGGGGCAGAGAGAGAGGGAGACACAGAATCGGAAACAGGCTCCAGGCTCTGAGCCATCAGCCCAGAGCCCGACGCGGGGCTCGAACTCACGGACCGCGAGATCGTGACCTGGCTGAAGTCAGACGCTTAACCGACTGCGCCACCCAGGCGCCCCTCACCAACCTGATTTAAATGAAAGCAAATCATTACACTTGTGCTCAGCTCTTTGACCGTATGAGGCGCCCAAGGTTGACTGTGAACTGTGTTGGCTGCTGCACGTTCTCAGCAGAGGCCCCCGGGGGACACAATTGGCTCCTTAGGTTAGGGGAGGCTTTTCAGTTTGGGAGCGCTGCTATGGGGCAGGCTTCCCCACCCCCACCCCAGTCACCGAGCAGAGCAGGGTCTCTGTGGCAAAACTGCCAGCGTTCAAATCCTGACCTTGCCCCTTCTCCCTGAGAACCTTGGCTAGGCCTCTGTGCCTCAGTGTCCTCTCATCTGTAAGTAAGAACCAGTCCCAGGTGGTGGGGACTAGGTGAGCTGATGCAGAGGAAACACAGGGAAGAAGGTGCCTGCTATATGGATGACATTCCATACACTCCTCTAGTTTGCATTTTCCTGGGAGAATCATAACAAGAGATAAGTTGCCTGATCTGATTAAAATACAGGACCTGCTCACGCCAGTTCAAGTGGCACCTCCTCCAGGAAGGCATCCCAGACTGTCTTTGAGAGAAGGAGCCTGCCCTGCCTTCCTCTGCTCTGCACAGGGCTGGCTACGCAGAAATTCTACCCCCACGTGTCGAGCAAGTGGGGAAATCAAGTTACAGCCTCATCCGGGTGTGATGCGTCATAGACTAAGATCCCACGCATCCCGGAGAACGGGCATGATTCCTCAGCCTGTCCGACTCTGCCCTCGTCTTCATAACTGATTTCCTGCTGGGGGTCAAGTTCACCCAGGAACAATCCATGAAGGGAGCCTGGCGGGACATTCATCTTTCTGACCTACGACCTTCTCAGGCTCTTGCTAATAGGTGGTCACTTAATCTGCCACGGGCATCAGACATTACAGATAACCAGTCCGGGCCTGGTGCTATCAGTTAGAGAAAAAAGAAAAAGAAAAAAAGAAAACAAAATGTAAATTGTCACCTGCCATGAATGTCATCAAAAGCAATATTGGTGGGGTGCAGGGGTGAGAATCCTCAAACAACAGCCCCAAAAAGAAATCCCAGTTCTAGTACGGACATGATTTAAATTTTCATGAACAAATCAGCTGGTTCGCACAAAGGCAGTGGCGATGAAAAAAAAGTAATAAACCATGGGGGGTGGCAGGGAACCGTGACCTGACTGGGTCCCCCAGAGGACCCCTCTGACCAGGCTTCGGTGTGGGCTCCTTGTCGCAGAGACCACATCCTGCACTGGGCTAATTATCTTTTAAAATTCATATCTGGAGCCACGGCTGCCTCATGGGATTAAGCACAGTACGCTCTGCAAATTGAAAATAAGATAGCTGTTAGGAATATATACTTGCCTCTATGATTACCGCGGCAAACAAAGGCAAAACATTAATTTACATCTATTATAATAGAGAAACAAAGCTGGAGATACTCTTCCTTTGCATCTCGGGCAAGAGATGACTTTGCAAAGGTGAAGTTCCCAGAAGAGGACAGGGTGATGGGCTGCAGAGGTGAGGGCTGGAGGGGCAGCACTAAGGCCAACCGGCCCCTGCGGAAGGCATCCCCCCCGCCACCTACTCACCTTACAGACAAGGAGACCAGTTTAGAAAGGAGAGACACAGGGCCATTTCTGCCCAGCAGGTGGGGAGCAGAAAAAAATGTGGTCTTTTCCAATCCACACTTGGGTGTCCCACAAGATGATAGCCACCGGATTTTGTTTCTTCATCAGAAGCTCGGTGGGATGGTGTCGAAACTCCCAGAATAACCGTTTTCTTACCGAGTGGAGACTTGTCCCTGAGAGCCATTGGACAGAGAAGACAGAGGGTCAGAGAGGCTAATATATTTAGCCTTCTGGGGGGCTTACATTATCCAGACCCTTGGCTATGTCTGAAGCAAGCACAGACCATGTGGCATCCGACTGGCCCTGGATGCTGGCTCTCCAAACACAACCTGCTGGTCTGATGTCGCTGAGTTCATTCGTACCGAGAGCACTCCCTTGACACAGTCCCAGGGGTGGCTAGCGTGGGTGAAGGGAGCGGGGCAGCTGTCAAGATATTTATGGGGTTTTGGAGTCTGGCGTCAAGTAGACCTTCCCATGTGCTGCCTTGATTAGGACTGGAGAAGGAAAGGGTTCAGGTATAGTTGAGGATTGGCAGACATCTCCTGATGAAGATGTGGAGTCTTGGGGGGTAAACTATCACTTGATGCTCTCTTCAAAGAGCAGGATCGTTCGATGTTCTTCCACCCGGCTTTTCCAGAAAGTTCCTAGAGTGCATCATGAATTTATTTTTTTATTCCTGGGCAAGGATTCTCCGGAGAAGTAGTCACGTTAATGTAGTCAGTGGACTGTGTAGGGTGGATGGTTTCGATGGTCACACACCTAATCTCATGTCACCACCTCGTATTGGATCCCATAAAAAGTCTACCCCTCTGGCGGCCTTCAAACCACCCAAGGACACGGAACTTAGGAGGGGCAGAGGCTGGATTCTGTCCCCAACAATGTTACAATCATTGTGAGGTCTTGACGCGTCACTGGCCCTCTCTGACCCTCTGCTTTCTCCTCTGTCCACTGGGGCTTAGGCACAAGTCTCCACTTCATCCTACGACACTATGACTAAGTTTATTTGCCTAAGGTTGAGGCTTTGGGTAATGGCATGACTTCCTAGCAGAGACAGGAAAGGGGAGGAGGGGAGGGCACTAGAGAGAGCAGAGGGAGGTGCAGAGACAGAAGGGGGCAGGTGTAGAAGTCTCTAGAACAGCAAGGTTGCTTTACTCAGGTCTGGGGCTTTTGAGTGTTTTATCTAGAAGAAATGCATACAGCATTTACAAATTGGAAATAACTCTGTAAACTCAGATAAGATTGTCCCGGTAATATTATAGCCAGACACAGCTCACCATGGCTTCCTTTCAATTAACTATTTAAATCACAGCCCATGCAAACCCCAACCCCTGCTGCCTTGTCGTAATAAAGAAAGTTAGACCAGAGCCGAAGAGTCTTGATTCATGCTGCTGAATACGGAAGATCCACAATCTTTCTCTGGGAGCCCACAGTCTAATGTAGCTCTTTGAAAGAACATTCCTTCCGCTGCTGGCAGAGATATCTCCCCCACTCCTTCTTCCTTAGCTGAATTGTGGTTCATTATAGATAACCCCTCCTGATTCATTTTGTTTTGACTTTAACTTTGACATTAAAAAAAAAAAAAAAACAACAATCTGTAATCGGTACAATTCTCCCCTCTAACATTCAACGCTCAGCTATTTTTAGCCGGCTTTGGTGTTTGATGAAGAAAAAGAAAAAAAAAATCTAAATTTAGAAAGAAATTAAATTGTTGATTGTCATCGGAAGTCCTGGCTGTCAGATGAAAAAGTCATTGTGTTAGACCCTTTGCGATGAATAAAAAATCAGCGATTTCCTTGAAATTCTTATTTGAGTACTTTCCTTTCTGTCAACTGGAACCATCAGAAGATGGGTTGGTTAGCAAGGCACGATCTGGATAAACTACAAAATCAGGGGGTCCGTACAGCCCAGGATCTTTGAGGGACCGTTCGGTTATCGTCACACTGGGATTGACACAGTAGCGTGGTCCAGCTGAACAACGATGGGTCAACAAGGTTGATTTGAATCCTGATTTCTGGGGTCCAAATATATATATATATATTTTTTGGTTTCTTTGGGCCTCAGTTTTCAAGTCTATAAAATGGCTGGACCAATACGTTGTACAGAGATGCCAAGGGATTAGGGATAATGTACAAAAAATCATATGTAGGTATCCAGGATGTGGACACAGCCATCGTAATTATAATCATCATCGGTCGTAGTGTAGACAGCTACTGTAACTCGATAATACAGAATCCACAGGGAAGCTGTCGGGAAGTCTGACAGTGGCTTTCAAGTGTGTTCAATCTGGTTTGGCTTGAGGTCAATGACTGAATGGACTTCCCTTTACATACATGAGGACTTGAACATATAGTCTCAAGTCCAGGTTTTCCGTCTTTTTGTGACGTGAGGCACAGCTGTGCTCTAAATAATTCCCAAACAGGAGCACCTGGGTGGCTCAGTCAGTTGAGCGTCCGACTTTGGCTCAGGTCATGATCTTTCAGTGTGTAGGTTTGATCCCCACGTCGGGCTCTGTGCTGACAGCTCGGAGCCTGGAGCTTGCTTCCGATTCTGTATCTCCCTCTCTCTCTGTCCTCCCCTGCTCTCTCTCTCTCTGTCTCCTCCTCCTCCTCCTCAAAAGTAAATAAACATTAAACAATTCCCAAAGACCGTAATCACAGCGAAAAGTCACAACAAAAGAGCGAAATCAAGACCTTCGAGGAACAGTTAAGTGATTGTCATGAAACTACACATTAACCTTGGCCGCTGAAAATTGGGCAGAAAGTTTTTCACGAGTCTTTGTATGTCCTGTTTCCTCCTCGTCCCTGCCCCCTTGCCCTCAGACCCATGCCCATCCCACGGTGATGCCTCTCTTCTCTGAAGCCCCGTGGAGAAGAGGTTGTCTGGAAGAAACTTCGGGGTGGATCACAAGAAGGAATGAATGGGAGGAAGAAAGAAAGGAGGGAGGAGAAAAGGAGAAAGGGAAGTGGTGTCATAAATCTTTATGGTGGGAGGCATGTTACAGGCAGAGAGCACTGTTTTGCAGTTTCTAAATCAGGGAGAACGGGGTTTTCATGACCCTGTGCACAGAAGTGCTGCACACATAGCAGATCCCTAGGAAAGATCATCGATGAATTCAAAGGGAATTTTCAATTCAAATTTGGGCAACAATAGCAATTTTTATCACGACAAGCGGCCTTTCTTCTGTGTAACACATAGGCAGTGTTGTCTAAGTTTTCCCTCAGGCATATTCCAAAGGTTCCCGAAGTAAAATTTAGTAAATCACAGGTAGAACTGAGCCACCCGATTCTCAGCCTGCCTTCTCTGCCCTCAAGCCTGTGCCTCCTTTACCATCCCAGGATCTGGGCATCACACAGTCTATAACATCTATAAACATCTTAGAGGAGAAGGGTCCTGGAATTCACTAGAACAGTGGCATTTGACTTCAGCCGTGGGGCACTGACATGGCAGAGGACACAGAGCATCTGTCCCAGTCCCGTGGCTCACGGAGGGTCTCAGAGGCCCATCTTCTCAAGGCAAGCAACCTGAAAGCTGGCTAGAGACCCTCACTCTTGCCCAGACCTTGTCCATCTTGTTTGCATAGCTGGGGACACTCTGGTCTGAGAAGAGAAGTGACTGGCCTAGGATCACTTAGCCAATTAGGGGAAAGACTGAGCATAGAAAACACATTTTTCAGAAACCTTGCATAGGATTTTTTCATCTGATTGCTTCCTTCCAGGTATGAACTAGATCTCTCTAGACGGTGATCGCTCTGTCACAATGTTTGGATATGGCCATTTATTTACTTCTAGGGGCCTCCATGGTATGCGAACCCAGGCCAGTTGGAATTGGGGTGAACGCAAGTCTGGTTTTCATGAAAAGCTTGGGACACCCTCCAGACTCCCAAGAGGGGCAAGTCATGCAAAGCCAGGTCCTCAGAGGATGGCCCAGGGGCCATGTTCCCAAAGCTTGGGGCTGGAAGCAGTCACATGGCACCTTCTTTGCCTGGGGCTGTGCACACATCCGTCCGTCCTGTCCCGTCCGTAGCTTCGGAGTCTGCCCCCCTTTAGGGACATAGGAAGTGTTCCCTCAATGTCTAGCAGTGGGGAAATGAACCTTGGAATTTGTCAGATTCATATGCTCCATGATTTATTTATTTCTTGGTGCTGTGTCCCACTGTAATTTTAATTTATTAAGAAGAAAAATTTCAGGCGCCTGTGTGGCTCAGCCAGTTGAACTTCCAACTCTTGGGCTCAGCTCATGTCTTGATCTGAGGGTTGTGAGTTCAAGCCCCGTGTTGGGCTCCATGCTGGGCTTGAAGCCTACTTAAAAAAAAAAATTTTTTTTTTTTTTTTTAAGAATGAAAACTTTCTCTACTTTTAAGTTTATAATCAGTGGCTTTACTAAAGGACGGGATAAACAAGGACTAATCACATCTATGCTCAGCACACTAATGTCCCTCTTCATTAACCGTCCTCGCTTCACCTGAGTAATGTCCAAACCCTCAGTCCCCTATATATATTTAGACAGATTTGTATCAACATTGCATTGTTACACTTGACTTCCCCCTTTTTTTTAATTATGTAAAAAAAAAATCACATTAAGCCGAATCTAATTACTGCAATGTATATTAGAAGCAGGGCACCATCAAAATTTTATTTAAATTAATCAGGTTTTGATTTAAGATATTAAATTCAAATTAATCATGTAAAAATGGAAATGATCCTTGACGTGCCTCCAGCTGTGACTTCAGTCTGTTTTCTCGTGAGTCACTTTCGGGATGTCTTGGGGGGAACATTACAAAAATTCATGCCGGTGCTATTTCAATTAGAGTTATTTAGCAGGACAGATGTAAAGAATATGGTATAATTAAGAAGGAGCTGATGACATGGCTACAGATTTTCAGGATTAAAAGGAGGAAAAAAAAAATACGTGAACTAAAGTGAAAATTGACTACTGGCCATGGTGCCCAAGTTCAAGTGCGGGAAGGTTAAGCATTCATTAAAGACAGAAAGGAGATGTGCGGAAACACGGGACTTTTTCTCTGGAGCCATCTACAGACTGCTACTTTGGTTTCAACTTTGAAGTTTCATTAACAAGCTGGTACGCACTGATATTGCAATTCGTATCATTCCCGAAATTATCTTTCCCCGTGGCAATCATAGCCATTGACTAATTTAGTTCTAGGGCCATCAGAAAGCTATGAGAGTTCAAATAATACTTCAAGACCCACTTTAAGTCAAATCGAATATATCAGCACATACAATACTGCATATATAGATCTATTTATTTTCTATACCAAGGCACATATATTAGGTATGATCATATCAATCTGTTCCTAAGATAATGCCACTTTTTCGTATTTATAATATGGAGGGCAGACTACAGAGCGTTCGTAATCCATGAACTCACTTTTTAGAACACTCAGATGGCATGGCGTGGGTAATAGTGCTTTATTCACGGATGAGAAGACGGGCTCATAAAGGTTGTACAATTTTCCCAAAGCCTTGTACCTAATTGGACACTGGGGACTAGAATGCGCCCATTCTCCCGGTCTCCCCACAGCAACGTACTTCTGCAGTCCATAACCCTCGGTAGCAACCCCACCTCTGGGAACATTTGGTTTTTAAGGCCTCAGAAAGCCCCAAGAGTCAGAATATGATTTTAAGGCCCATTTGGGGCACACCTGATCAGAACCTAAATCCTGGAAATGCTACTACTGTGCTGGGGCCCCTCGTCTGTTTCCAGTGATTTGGCTGTGCTCCAGAAAGGGACTGGGGTAGGGGGTTTCCTACCAGAGGATGTGACTCAGTCGGGGTTTCAGAGTCTCAAATAATCAATATTTCCATGTAGAGATATCATGTGTATCCTTTCATGCATCCACTCTGAGAAACACTGCCTGCTCCCATGGACGTCATCCGGCCCCTCTGTCCTGCTCTGACCCGCCCGGACCCTCAGGCTGAGGCTTCACCCTTCTGGCCCAGGACAGGGCCAGAGCTCCCGGACAAGCCAGACCCCCTTTTCCACACCAATCTTCACAGTATAGGCGGCCTTGGGCTCCTTCCGCACTACCTTGGGCTGGACCCTTGCTGCGGGCTGAACTCGGGTAACATTAGCTGTAGGTGCATAGCTAGAACGTATCTCCAGGGAGGGAATGCAAGTCTGTGTCTCACAAATCAACTTATTTAAAAAAAAAAAAAAAAAAAAAAAAAAAAAAAAAGATCAGGGACTGTGTCTTTTTGGTTTTAGGATTCTTAGATTAGCACGGGGCACGGAACCCAGTAGGTACGCAGTTTGTGCAATGAGGAAGGCAGGGAGAGAGAGAAAGAAAGGATGAATGGGTAAGTGAATGTTTCCCCCGCTGAGTTCATAGAGTAGGTCGTCATGAGTCAGGATGAAGAGTTAGGCAGGAAGCTCTTCTCTCTCACCATCCCCACCCACCCCAAGTGACTATCCAGTCGAGGCAATGGTCCCACCGCATGGATATCGAACTTAGGTGCATCTCACACGTGTGTCTGGACTGATTGTGGAGTTGTAGGAAGCAGGTGATTCAGTGACATGTCTTGCCTCCCACTCCTGTGATATAAATATATGTAATTACTCTTTCAAAATCACGTTTTACTCTTAAAGAAAAAAAAGAATCAGGTGGGAGGTTAAAATAACTTTTTTTTTTTTTTGTTTTTCTTGGTGGAAAGTGGTCTTTGTCAGTTAAATGCTATTGTTGATTTCTCAGAAATCCAATCAATCCAAGAACAGGAACGTTTCAACGACTAGGAAAACAAAACCACATTTTCTTCTGGACTGCTCTGGCTTTTACATCTTCCTTTACACTGAACTCTAGAAACACGCAACACAGCTAATGGAAAAGGGCCCTGGACAAGGTGCTTGACGTCTCCAAGCCTCAGTTTCCCTCATTGACACCTATTATTTTTGGTGTCAGATTTCAACCTATCCTTATGCTCTCTGCCTCCTCTGAGTAGAAGGGGCCTGGATTTTCACGATGGTCACCTGTTGCAAGGGACAGTTGCTGAGTCCCTACAAACTCTTAATAGATAAAGCTCTAGTGGGCGGCTGGGGCTTAGAAGTTGACCCTCAATCCTCCGGCTCTGTAAAGGTATTGTGGAAAGCGATTTGTGCTTCGGAGGCTTGAGCTAGGATCCGGCTTTGTAACTTAGTTTCTGTGACACTGGGCAAACTTTCTAAAGTTTTCTGATCCAAGATTTCCTCATTTGCAAAATGAGGTTCGTGATCTCCGTCTAGAAGAAAGTTTGCGAAGATTCGGTGAAACGATATTGTGCTTCTCGGGCCCTGTATTTTATCATTGCCTCCCTTGCATAGCCCTTCGTGTTCCTTAAATATGCCGGGCAGGCTTCTGCCTCAGGGTCACTGAACTTTCTGCCCTCTCTGCCTCACCCCAGTTAATGACATGCTTTTCTCTGTCACTTGGCTCAGATGACCTCAGTCCCTTGGCAGAGGCCCCCTGATCGTTCTCTCCTGCCACCAGCATTGTCTATGCCGTTATCCACGTTTATTTTTCTTCATACCACTTTTTACGTCTTTATTTCTCTGCTACCTCCCCCCTCCCCTGCCCCAGCTGACCCGTAGAGCAAGGACTTTGTCTTTTATTCACTATTGTATCCCTGAGATTAAAAAAACAAAAAACAAAAAACAGTGCCTGGTGAGTAGTAGGTGCTCAGTAAATATCTGTTGAATGAATACCTACGTCTGAAATGAAGTAGAAAATTCACCCAGAAAACGCAAGCCGTCCTGCTTTCTATGAATCTTCTTTTTGGAGAGAACCCTGGGCCCAGCAGAAGAGAATGGGACCTTTGTCATCCCGTCCACTGAGCCTGTGCGTGGGGGCAGCTAAGTGTCCTTGGGTGTGAGACAACACACCCAGAGAGAGACCAAGAGGGACCGAATTGTGGGGGCAGAGAAATTACCCAGAAGGAAAAAGCAAGAAACAACAGAGACGGAACAGGGGTGAAGAGGGACCAGAGCGGGGAGGGGCCATCATGCGTGGGAGCAGCAGCGGGAGACTGAGCTGGGAGGGCTCCCTTGTCACCGTCCCCGGTCCATCCACCCAGAGCCTGTCTTGCACCTGAGCACAGGGAGAGCTTTGCATCATCGCCCGTGGCTCCCGGGGAGCCCAACTCTGCCCTATTTACTCAGCTCTCCTGGTCAGGGCTGAGCTCCTCTGCGAGCACAGCATCCCTGAGCGCTCCCCCGGAGGCTGAGAGCCCTGGCAGCACTAGGCTGGGGACAGCTAATTAATACTGGAAAGGTCTTCGTGACTCCTGCTGATTGCCAGGGACTCTGCAGGTCTAGGTGTGCTGTAACCCGCCCTCTCCCTCAGCCCAGGCTCCCAGAGGCCACATCCTATTCCAAGTCGAAGTCAGCGAACGTCAGAGTGAACGGTTCGCCACATCTTGGCATCAGATCTGGAAGCCGTTACAAAGCACAGGAGGGAGCACGGACGGCCTTACGGTGCCAGAATAGCCCCGGAGCCTGGAATCCTCACACACGTGAGCCCATATCAGCCTCATGATGACACTGCTCCGGAGGTGTGTTTTTGCCCCCTCCTCTTGAAACTGGGGAAACCGAGGCTCCCATGAGCTGCACTTTTGAGGATGCCACAGGCAGCTGCATAAACCAGAATCGGGGTTGAGGTTGATCTGATCTCACACGCCCACACCCGCGACCACCCAGCCCCGCAGGCAGGACAGAGCTCCGAGGTGGCAATACGACATTTGACCTCCGGGCTCACGATCCCTTTACTGAAAAGGGCCTTGAGGCCAGATGTATTTCAGAAATCAAAATTGGCACATTTGGGGAAGTTAACATTTCTCGTAAGTGTACCCTATGTAACACCCCCCACAGGACACTGGGACAGCCCCTCATGATAGAATGCGTTAATATCTCTGCAGCAAACTGTATGGATAGTCCTGCAATGTGGCGGGGTGGGGGTGGGGGGTGCGGGGAGAAAAGACTAGAAAGAGCCTTCCATTCGCTCTGTCAGTTCAGGTGAGATTTTGCCTCCAGATAAATAATGAAAATGAATTTTTGGAATTGTGGCTATAACGTTATGGGCCAGGAAAGGCTAGGAGGCCAGAGAAACTATTTCTTTTTTTCCAGGTGACAGACAGCACATAAGGCAACAGTTTCACTTTATAAACTAGATGCCATTTGCAGGTAGAACACGCATGCAGAACAGAGAAGTTTCTCTAACAGAGCGGTGGAGGGCAGACTGCTGCCAGCCTGGCCAGGTCCTGATGTTATTCTCATGGCCACATCACCCAGCCTCAGTAGGTACGGGGACTCACGCTGACCTCCTCCCGGAGAGGCAGCTTGGACCCAACAGACGCCCAGCACAGGGTCTGATGCTCCGTGAATGTTCCACACACAGTGCCTATGATTGTCATAACCCGGAAGAATCTAGAAACAGCCAGACCAAACCTCTATTAACTGAGTAGATAGATGCGTGTACCCTGCACATTCAGTAAATGGGCGTGCGTTTCTCCAAGCCTGTCTCCGATCAGCGTCTCGGCTTAAATTGGAGAAGTTTCCAGATGGGTCCCGGCCCATGCAGAGCTGTCTGTCATCAAGGCTCACGTACCACCCTTGTTACAAATATGGAGGGTGGAGGGAGGCGGGCATCACAAGGACACGGTGCTTTTTCGAAGCCTTTGATTCGGAGCATCCTCGCTAAAATCCGGAAGAATCTTTTACCCGACTCAAGGCCGCTTACCAGAAAGGAGTAAGAGCCTCTCCATATTTAGACCAGTGATCTTACCGCAGGTCTGCACACGCGTGGGAGAGAGGCTATTTTGTCAAAGCCCCAAGAACACCTCTTCCTCCTATCTGATAGGGTTGCTACTTCCTTTACAGTGTGAAGAGTAGGGGTGCGGCTCCCATCCCCCCGGCCACGTGGCCACGGCAAAGAGCCAAAAAGAAACAGGCCAGGTTTGCACAGAGGAATACCAAGGCGATGATTACGTAACCAGGGGCAAGGCATGCCGGTTCACGTTCACGGGCGGGTAGGAAGGAAGGCGATCCCAGGGCTTTGGAGCAGGGCTCTGACTCTTGCTTGTCTCCTCGCAGCCACGGGAAGCCAAGCTTCCTGTGGAGTGAGCACCCCATAGCCCTCCCCGAGACGGGGTGAACGTGGAGTCCCCCCGTGGAACCCCAGCTCAGAAAGGACTTGCCGTCTCAGCTGTAAAGACGGCTACCTGCAGCCACATCCCAGGGCCTTGAGGACGTCAGGATCCCAGGCAAAGAAGGACTTGAACACGTAGCAACGAGTGTTCCAACCCTGAGCGTTCGCGACAGCACAGACATGATCTCGTTCACTCCTTTTCCACAGTGATGTCGATTGCTTTTACCTCCACGTACCAACAAGTGTCTTGAAGAGTTTTGCCCAAGAGCAGAGGGTTAGCAAGTGGTAAAACTAAGGCCAGGCCTCAGGGCTGTCTCACTCTGGGCTCACGTTAACTCCACTCACTAGATCAGTTTTAAAACCAAAACAGCAGGGTCGCCAGAGTGGCTCAGTCGGTTAAGCATCCGACTCTTGATTTGGGCTCAGGTCACGATCTCTTGGTTCTTGAGAACGAACCCCGGCTCAGAACAGCCCGGAGCCTGCTTGGGATTCTCTCCCTCCCCCCCCCCTCTCTCTCTCTGCCCCTCCCCTGCTCTTGCCGTTTCAAAATAAATCCCCCAAAATAAACTTTTAAAGCGGATACAACAGCAAACGAGCAAGTCACTGATACACAGCGATAGCAGCAAGAAAACAATTATTCTTCAGCTCGAAGTGTCCAGCTTTGCAAACAGGAGTATAGGCAAATATTAGATGTTCATATCTGTTTAACGTGTGCACAGTTCCCTGCCCGGGGTAGACTGCAGGAAATAACTGTTGGCTTAATGTGCAGCATCTAGATCAAAACCTTTCTGGTAGGCACTGGAGGTGCATAGTGCAAAAATGGATGTGCCCTGAGCCAGGAGAGGCAGCGCGGCCCCAGAGCCTCTCAGATTCTCCACCTGGTGTGTCCCCGGGGCCTGGAGGGGAGAAGCTTGACCTCTGAGATCTTGCAGAATGGGCACCTGTTCTTGAACGCAGTCGCTGGCTCCTACCTTTCCTGGGCTGAGCACAGCAGTTGGGCCCCCCTCCCCCGCCCCACCCCTGCCTCCCCCTCCAGGCCCAGGCTCCTGTTTTCACAGCCTCTGAGGCCAGCCTGGTTGCTGCCCTGGGAGTCTCTCGGCCACAGGTGAGGTTCCTCGGCCCCAGCAATGCCCAGGGGGCCAATCAGGCTGGGCCTGCATGAGGTAAGATGGAGAGTCGCCCTGTGTGCCCTGGGCTCTCTCGGAAATCTCAGCAGATCAATGTCACTGTGGCTTTTAATTACCCCTCCTAGGCCTCATCATTATTTCATGGCCTCTAATACACCCAGCAGGCAGCCCTGGGTCCAGAGATAAACAGCCACCCAGCATGACCTGGCCTCCGAGGTGGTGCCCACCATGGCCTCCAGCCCAGGGGACGGTGGCCTGACAAGATTCCGGCCCTGTTCAGTGCCAATTGTGTTGACAATTTGAGCCTCTGAGTATCTTGGAGCCGCCCTCCTTCCCAAAGCACCGGTCACTGAGGCCCACTGCGCGCCAGGCATTGGAGTTTGGAAGTATGCGTTGGGTCCCCGACGGCTTCTCCAGAAGCCTTGCCCATCCAGGTCCTTCTGGTCACCACCCACTGTCCCGCCACGCTCGCAGCCATTCACCTGGAGCAGTCAGTGTTCTTGGCCCGGGATGATTTTGTCCCTAGGAGACTTTCGACGATGCCTGGAGACTTCTCCGTGGCCAGGGCTGGGGGAGGGCTGCTACTGGCATCTAGTGGGTGGAGGCCGGGATGCTGGTGAGCTCCCTCCAGGGCCCAGGACAACCCACAGCCGCGAGCCGTCTAGCCCCCAGTGTCAGCAGAGCCAAGGTCAGGAGCCCTGGCCTGGTAACAAACAAGCCTCTGAGGCCGGTCCGTGTCAGGATTCTTGCTTCACTGGTGCCCTTCCGGGCCACTCCGGCCTCACGTTTATTCTTCATCCAGTGAAACCGCTCACTCCTCCCTCCGCCTCAAACCAGCCCGCAAAGCAACAGCTCACATGGTCAATCCCACGTGTGATTATGAGCGTGGTTGAAATTCTAGGACTTGGGAAGGGTCGGAGTCTTTAACTAAACAGCGTGTCAACACTGTAAGAGGGCCCTCTGCCTCCTGAAGGTCCAGGGGCCCTCTTTGCATGGGCAAGGGCCCTGTGGCGCTGGGAGGCCTGCACACTCAGCAGCCTGCCCGCTCCACCCCCCAGGAACACGGAACCGCGTGTCCACCTGCATGGTTGGGACAAGTAGCTGCTCAAGAAATATGCGCTGCATGGACGTGTAGACAAGCCCCTCCTGTGGCCTGTGATGGGAAAGAAGGGGTTCAGACTAGCTGGTGCGGGGGCATCTCCTGGAGGCTGGGGACGCTGGCTTCTCGTCCTTCGACCCTGGCTCTGGCCAGAAGCTGGCTTTGCGGACGCTGGCTGAACGTCACCACCACGTCAAGGGACGCCCTCAAAGATTTCATTCTCATCTCGGGAGGTCGGCCAGAAACACCGAGGCCCAGAACTGTTCAAAGTCTCCTTGGAAGGCTTAGCCAAGATGATGTTGGAAAACTTACCTAAGGGAAACAATCCTTCTTTTGCTCTAAAAGAGAAGGAGGGAGGCTAGCCGACTGGCCCAAGTTCACCAGCCAAGAAGGGAAGGAACCAGGAATCTCCGATAACGTGGGAAAACTCATCCAGACCTACCCGGCAGCAGACAGACCTTCTTTTTGCTCGGAAGTCAATTCAATATATTTTAGGAGCTCAGTGCTCTGTTCCGTGCCAGGCCAGGGCCAGGACGCCGAGGAACTAGGCCTGGTCCCTGCCTTGAGGTCACACGTGTCAGCTCCCCGCACTCAGGGCAGGCCTGGGCAGGGGCCCCGTGGTGACAGGCTAGGGGTTCTGTCAGAGAGGCCAGCGGCTGCTAGTGATTGACAAGTCCTTTCTGAATTTTGCTACCACATGATGGATGTGTGGGGGTCTCACTTCAGCACCTGAGTCTCAAGCATGTGTACTTGGCAGGTGTCTGTACCTGGTGGGGGGGGGGCACAGATCTGTCATTTGGGGCGAGTCACTCTGTTGAGTCCCGTGATCTTAAATCAGTGAAATTGGGAAAATAGAGGACCCACCTCAGGGTGCTGGTGGGAGGGGGGCTGGCCCGGTGCTCAGGAGACAGGGACCGTGGTGTCTGGACCAGGGCAGGCTCGGAATCCATGGGGCACAGCGGCTGTTTCCTGCTTCCGCGCATTTCCACACACGCTTCCTGCTGGCTGCGGTTTGTCCAGTGTAGACCGCAGGGGTGGCCCTGAGGAACTTTGCGGGGCTTCGTCCATGCAATCCAGAGCTCCAGTGGGTTCTAAGAGCACGAGAGGAGAGAGCCAGGCCCAATTCGAGGCGGTGGTTCCTCCTGAGGCCACTGCTTAGGATCTACCGTGCTGCCCCCCACTGCATAGCAGATGTCTACAGCAGACGATTCCAGAAACATGGTGTTACACCTTCTCTAAGTGTCCTAATTACTAGCTTATCCTCTCCTGTAATCCTCATGTCAGAGGAAGCCTCTTCCGTCTGGGACTTCTCCCGAGGATGTTTAGACCAGGGCTGTCTCTGAACATGATCCTCACTGGGTTGTTATTCTTTCTGGTCTCCAAGTGAAAACTGAAGCCCTGATATTTTTGTTTGGTCAGGAAGGTAATTTGCTAGTTAGCTGACCCTCGATTAGTTAGACTTTCGAAATGGGGGGAAAATCATTTGTATTTATTTAGGAGAGAGTTTGTACAGAAATAACTCCACAAATTCAACTTTAAAATATTTGGAATTTTTCTTTCAGAAAGAGAGTATGAGCGAGATGGGCAGAGGGCAAGAGAAAATCTTAAGCAGGCTCCACACTCAGAGTGGAGCCCGACTCAGGGCTCAAACTCACAAACCATGAGTTCATGACCTGAGCTGAAATCTAGAGTCAGATGCTCCACTGACTGAGCCACCCAGGTGCCCTTAAAATAATTTGGATTTACCTAAAGCTAATATTCTTTCAGGAAGATATTTTGGAAAATTTGAAAAAAAAGATGTAGGAGTTTAGATGCTAACCAAATGTATGTATGTATATATGTATGTATGTATGTATTTAAATGTTTATTTTTGAGGGGCACCTGGGTGGCTCAGTAAGTTAAGTGTCCAACTTTGGCTCAGGTCATGATCTCACGGCTCGTGGGTTCGAGTCCCGCCTCGGGCTCTGTGCTGACAGCTCAGAGCCTGGAGCCTGCTTCAGGTTCTGTGTCTCCTTCTCTCTCTGCCCCTCCCCGGCTCGTGCTCTGTCTCACTCTGTCTTTCAAAAATAAATAAATGTAAAAAAAGATTAAAATTTTTTTTAATTAAAAAAAAAGTTTGTTTTTGAGAGAGAGAGACAGAGTGGGAGTAGGGGTGGGGCAGAGAGAGAGGGAGACACAGAATCTGAAGCAGGTTCCAGGCTCTGAGCGGTCAGCACAGCTTGAACCCACGGACTGTGAGATCATGACTTGTACTGAGGTTGGACGTGTAACCAACTGAGCCACCCAGTGGCCTCTAGCCAAACATATTTAAGTTTTCCTCCTTCCTCCCTTCCTTCCTTCCTCCCTTCCTCCCTTCCTCCCTTCCTTCCCTCCTTCTCTCCCTCCTTCCTTCCTTCTCCCACCTTCCTGCATTCAGTGTCGGAACTGTGTATGATATTTAGGGAGGAAGAGATTTGTATTGGTTGAGGGTTTACACAAGGGTTTCTGCAGGCTCATAATACCCCTCTGAGCCAAGTTTTACTTTCCCCACTTCTGCACAGATTTCGATTTGCCCAGGTTCACGGAGCTTGCAAGTTACAGAACTCAGATTTGCCCCAGAACCGTCTGACCTCAAAACTAACGCTCTTTCCTCCAAAGACACACTCAATGAGGTATCCGAAGTAAGTGAGGAACCCGAAGGTGATCTGTCACTCGGTGTTCAACTTCACTAATGGACCATTTTGAACTTTAACCTCAGTTTGAAGTTTGGGTTATGGAAGGATACTTCTGGAAGTTTTCTCAGAATGGGAGTGGCAGTCATGGTGTGCCATTTGAAGCTGGGTAACCAAACCCTGAGATATTTCTTGTGGTTCCTCAAAAAAAGTAGATTCTTCCTTATGCTACAAAAGGCACAGACTGAACTCTGGGGGTCCCTGGTTGAAATATGGGGATCTGACTGAGCTCTGGGGGGTCTTGACTGATTTCTGGGGGTCTTTGACTGAAATCTGGAGGTCTCTGGACTAAACTCTGGGGAACTCTGGTTGAAATCTAGGGGTTTCTGACTGAACTCCGGGGGTTTCTGACTGAGTTCTGGGGTCTCTGGACTAACTCTGGGGGTCTTTGGCTGAACTCTGGGGGTCTCTGACTAGACTCTGGGGGTCTCTGAGTTCTGGGGGTCTCTGACTAGACTCTGGGGGTCTCTGCCAGAATTCTGGGGGTCTCTGACTGGACTCTGGGGGTCTCTGCCAGAGTTCTGGGGGTCTCTGACTGAACTCTCCAGGTCTCTGGCTGACCTCGGTGTCCTTAGTGTCCCCTCCCTTGCCTGGGGCTGAGTGGGCGTGTGCCCCAGGGCCTTGCCTGAGAGCCTGGTGGGGCCTCTCTCCTCTCCTTCCTTCTTAAGGTCTCCCCTTCACATTCTGCAGTGTTTTGATCACACCTTTGCAGGAACCCCTCACACCTTCCCACCACCCTGAAGGTTAGTAACGCTCACACCTTGTTCCCACATCTGAGCTCCCCCGTGAGGCTGCGGGTCAGCAGTCACCTCCCCGGGCCGACGAGCGGGCAAACAGCCCTGGAGCCCCTGAGTCGTTTCCTTCTCTCCTTTTATAACGTTCGGCCTCTCACACGACTTTTCCTCTTCCACTTACCCATGTGCATTTATCTTTGATTTTGACTTTTTTTTTTTTTAACGTGGTTGAAGTAATGGGAACTCATCAACACCTCTGAGCCACAGACCGTAGGAAAACCCGTTACCCTAGCCACCTGTCTCCCTAGCCGCCCTCCTGGACACCTCGACCGTTCTACACCCCTCAAAGGAACCCTTGGACTCGGTCGCATCCTATGTTGTTAGAGCTCCCGGCTTGCGGTCCGTTCGGGTCTGTGGACTGGCGCTAGAATGTTCCACCTTGGAGGAAGCTTAGGTAGAGCAACCCACAAGCCATGGTGTCAACGGGCTAAACATCCACCCGAGTATCTGGGGAGGTGTCTCCCGGGCAGCCACCTGCACATCTGCTCGTGGCTGGGGGCAGGACGTCAGCGAGGCCGAGGTTGAGCAGAAGTCCACAGGGGTCTGGGAGCAGGACAGAGGTCTCTCACCAGCTGCCACTGCCATGAGGCTAAGGTTTCTCCCATGATAGTGGAGAACACCGTCACGGTGCCATTTTGCAAAACTTGCCTGTTTTTTTGCTCTTTTTTTTTTAAATTTTTTAATGTTTATTTATTTTTGAGGGGGGAGACAGAGCACAAGTCGGGGCGGGGCAGAGACAGAGGGAGACACAGAATCCAAAACAGGCTCCAGGCTCTGAGCTGTCAGCACAGAGCCTGACGCGGGGCTTGAACCCACGAGCCGTGAGATCATGACCTGAGCCGAAGCCAGATGTTCAACTGACTGAGCCACCCAGGAGCCCCTCAACTTGCCCGTTTAAACATCAGTCATCCTGAAGGTACTCTTTGAGAGAGGCCTTGATAGAAAAGTGCACCGTTTAAAATATTAGGCTGAGCAAGGGACTTTGTGGAGGAAGCCCCCTCACGGTCCTTACCAGGGAGAAGCAGCGGGGTACACGGACCTTGACCCAGGCCGTCTGGGGCACCAGCGGCCCGATCCTGGGTCTCCCAGTGTTCACAGGGAAAAGCCCTTCTCCACACAACCAACATGAGGACAGAGACAGAAGAGGCAGGTGGGAGCACCCATCGTGGCCCCTGATGCAGAGCAGGTACTCAGCACGGATGGCTGGAGGAAAACGCCATCAGCCCTGGCTGTTTTTGTGGGGGTGTGGTGGGAGCCACGGAAGCTAAGCACTCCTTCTGGTTGGATTTTCTAGAAAATTCTGTCTCCATTTAGGATGCAAAGATCAAGGCTCATGTTCGTCTTCCTCCACAGGCTTGCTAAGAAGTGACCAGAGGGTGACCTTTGGGTCTGGTTTGTGAATGCTGAGCCTGCCCAACCCCCCACCCCTGAGATCCTCCTTCGCTCGTTGTCCTCTGCGGACCGAGGAGAGAGCTCTGCCTTCTCTCGTGGGTCAACAGCTAGCCTTGATATTCGCCACGTTTGTTTATCAATGCTTGCCGTGGAAAATCACGAAAAGCAGGTTGCTTTTCCGCAGAAAGGAGCCAAGGACCTGCTTGTAAAGCCTGCTTCCTGGAATCCAGCCTTGGTGGGGACTTTCTAGAAGGAAGAGGACAGGAGAGCCTGGAGGTCCCTGGGGTGGGTGCAGAGAGCCAGGCCTTCTGCGCCAGCTGCCGGGGCTCTCGGGATGGGAGGAAGCTGGCCTTCAGGAACATTCGACGAGTGTGTGTCCAAAGTGTCCCATCCAACAGGTTCCCACTCATTTGAAATAATTAGGCTGACATCTGGGGGTGATTTATAACCATAGTTTATTTGATGCACAGTAAAACTCCACAGTTTGGCAGGGTGATGAAGGCTGCCGAGGCCGAAATGTGAACGTGATACTGTTAAGCTGCAGGAAATGCGTCTATAAATTACATCGCACATCCCTGTGGGGATTTCAGGTGAATGTTCTCAAGTCGGCAGCGTTTTGGACTCCAACGCCAGTTTTATGAAGTGGTCACAAGGGGAAAAAAAAAAATTGCAAAAACAAAACAGACTCTCAAAATTGGGAGGGGCAGGAAGAAAGGGGAACTTAATTGAGGGTCCCTGTCTCTGCACGTGCGAATTCCAATTGGGAACTGAAGCCAAAAGCAGAACATCTTGGGCAGATGGATTATAATAATAGCGGGGGGGGGGGGGGGAGTTTATTGAGCATTTGCTGGGTACTTTTAGGATGCGTCTCATTTGACTTTCTCAAGAGCATAGTGGGGTAAGTTCCACGTTACAGGTGAGACAGCCAGAGTACAGAGAAACGACCTCATCCCCCAGGCTGCCGGGTTGTCCAGGGGCGAGGCGACAGGCATTCGGGGGCAGGCCGACTCACCCCCTTCGCTGGCTGGGTTGAGCGAGTGGATAGAATATGAGTTCTGGTCCACAGGGCCCGAGAAACCAACATCCAGTCTTCTCCACCAATTTCCCAACGGGGCCTCAGTGTCACCATCTGTAGGATGGGCATGATGATACTTACCACGTAGAGGTGTCATTGGGCTAACGTATGACTTAATCCGACAAAAGTGTCCACCTACCACAGTGCCGAGTGCCTAGTTGTCTCTCAAGGTTTGCCAGCTCTTCCTTTTGCCTTTTTTAAATTCCTACAGAAAGTGAGCTGAATCCCATGTGACCTGAGTCTGCTCTCAGCACTCTGGGTGTTATTTTGTGTATGAATGCTAGCTTCAAGCAGTGTGAGGAAGTGAGCGAATGCACAGGGCAGCGGGGGGTGGAGGGGGTGAGTCTTTGACCAGTGTCCAGTTGGGCAGTAGGTGATGTTTGGACCTTTATACTGTGGTGGCCTAGGACAAGACTGATCAGTGACAAACGTTTACTTACCAACGCTTTTTAAGTTTTCTGCAAGATCCTTCATTCAGGGGTCAGCCAAGGTGAATTACAATGGTTCTGCCATCTGGCCCCCATTTGTGATCAGAAATCACCCCGAATGGGCAGCAAAAGGGGACTGGGGCGGGGGGGGGTGCTTTGCTCAGTGCCTGAGCTACCGGAAGCAATGTGTGTACCCCTTAGTCCAGAGTTAGCGCAGCCAAGGAGGGTGAGTCCTGAATTGTGTCCCCCGCCTCTATGAACCAGGCTGGGACACCCCATTTCTTACAAGCCTGTGGTTTGGCCATGGAATGGTACATCCACTCTGTGGACGCCATCGGCATTCCCCATTGCCATTGCCTGGGAACGGCCCCTGGGATTTAGTAGAGCACTCAAAGTAAAATTAACTCATAATTTATTAAATTAATACAAAGAACGTATGTGGTAAAAAAAAAAAAAGTCAAAAAATATGTAAAATGGGTATACAAGGAAAATTCTCTTTTGCATCAGGGGTGATCACTGTGAATTGCATTCATCCTCCCAGAAATAGACTATGTGTTACCAAGAGTGTGTTTGTCCCTTTGTGTGGCATGTGGGCACACCCCCTACTTTGTTATGTAATTAGCAGCCATTTGTGGACCATTCTGCATCGGTGTGTAGACAATGACCTCATTTTTTTCATGACTGCCTAGTTCTCTTCCGAGTGGATGGATTGTTATAGTAGTGAGTGACTCCTGTTCATTTATTCAATTTTTTATTTTTTTACTTATTGAAAAAAATTTTAATCTTTATTTGTTTTTGAGAGAGAGAGAGAGAGAGAGGGAGAGAAACTGAGTGTGAGCGGGGGAGGAACAGAGAGAGGGGGAGGCACAGAATCCGAAGCAGGCTCCAGGCTCTGAGCTATCAGCACAGAGCCTGACGCGGGGCTCGAACTCACGGACCACGAGTTCATGACCTGAGAGGAAGTTGGATGCTTAACTGACTGAGCCACGCAGGTGCCCCAATAGTTAGTGACTCCTGTTTAGATGAGCATTCAGGTGGTTGCAGACTTTTCCCTGATAAAACTGAAGCTTCAGTAAACTTGCTTTCGGGTATTTTGCAAGAAGGTGTGAAAACGTCTGCAGAATCAAGACCAAAGCTCTACGCACTTTTAATTTTGATCGGATATCGCTGCATCGCCCTTTAGAAAGTTTGGGCACATTTAAGCCCGCGTACGGCAGTGTTTATTCCGCACACCCTTGCCAATACTTTTAAACTCTATGACAATTCTGATAGGTGAGCTGATCTCATTGAAATTTTAATTTAAATTGCTTGACCTGTTGGTGAGAATAAGAATGTGATGTCACGGAACAGTTTGCATTGTCCCTTATGTCAGTTGCCTGTCTGTATCCTTTGTACATTACAAACAGTCTCTCCTATTTTGCGGTTGTTGGTATGCAGATATTAAAATCAGGCTTTCTCAGGTTTATCAAACGTTTCCTTTGTAAGTTGTTCACGTTATGTCTCCCTCAGAAATGAGACCTTCCCATGACAAGATGAGAAGATGCACTTTCCCTCATTTTATCCCAGGCCTCTCTTCCAATTTTATTTTTTATTAGGTTTAAATCATTGATTTTGTTTTTCGAAAGCAGGCCCCCCCCCCCCGCAACATGTGGCTCCCCAGGTGCAAGTGGGCCAAGGGAAACGAAGGAAGGCTCTAGAATTGTACTGTTCTTCAGAGGACAGCAGGGTCCCTCCTTACCGTCCCCACAGAGAACAGCAGTGAGAGGATTCTTGGGGAGAGGGCTGGGGGTCTGCAGCAGACTCAGGGAGCTCTGTTCGGCCACCCTCCTTCCCACTGCCTCTGCTGAGGGTTTCTCCTGGGGAGTACTTGACTCCTCCCATTTTTAAGGCTCTTCATTTGTTGGCTGGGTGACAAGAAACAGAGTCCACCAGTCATGGGAATCACCAAGTCATGGGTCTTGACAAAAATACCGAGTGGGTAGGCAGGAGCGTGATGGGCCCTGGGATGAACCCTGAGCAGCCTGGGGTGACTCCAATGTCTGTGGACATCGGGGCAGGTGGATCCTTGCAATGGGAAGAGGGAGGGCCTGGAGACCGCAGGCCTTGGGACTTGGTGTCTGTCCCTCGGCAACCAGCAAGGGCGGTCCAGGAAAAGCAAGCCTGACCTTGGAGGTAGATCTGGGAGATTCAGAGGCTATGGGCTCTGCTATGAGCTCACAGAGAACGGGGGGCTGTTGGGGTGAGTGGCTCCAGGGTCACTCTTGGAAACCATGGAAACCAGCACCAGCTTCCACATTTGCCTCTCACTAGCCCTGAGTCCTGGGCGATTCCCCAGATCCTTGAGCCTTGCTTTGAACCCACCTGGAACCCACCTCCCAGCTTCTGCTCGGAAACACCATTGGGTCCTTGAGAGCATCAAAGGGAAGGCAGTTGTCGTGGCAAAGAGCAGGACTTCCCTCCATTTGGGGAGAGAGGGTAAAACTGTATTTTACTGTCAGACTGTCTTTTAGGGTCATTGCAAGGTTACTGAGGGCTCAGTGTGTATATAGAAAGTGCTCAGTGACTAGTGTCTCTGATCCTTACTGGAGTGGCTGGTGTAGAAACCAGTTGTGTATAATAAAAGTCAGTGAGTGCATTACAGAGCAGTGAAGAAGGCCTGTGGGAGTTCTTAGAGGGTTTCTAATGCTTCTGGAAGGGTAAATGGAGATGGCCCAGAGGGGCATGGTTTTGAAGGATGAAAGGGAGGTTGCCCTGTGAGAGAGAGAGAGAGAACAATCCCGGTGAGGTGACATCACAACCAGAGAGCTAAGTTTGTAGGGAGAACAAAGTATGTGTGTGTGTGTGTGTGTGTGTGTGTGTGTGTGTGTATTTGGGGACATATGGTAGGAGGTAAGAGGAATCCCAAGCCTGGAACACCAAACAAGAGCCACAGGCCACTGTGACTTCGGGTGGGGCGGTGACAGAATACAGGGACAGAGGACGCCAGGATACTCTAGTGTCCCGGGCACCACAGCTCTGCCCGAGGTTGTGTTGTGCCAGAAGATTGTTTCAAAGCCCGCCCTCTCCCTGTCCCTCCTTGTGCTCCCCGCCCTCCACAGACTAGCACAGTGCTTAAGAGCACAGCCTGCTAGACTCAACCCCAGACCCGTCACTGTAGCTGTCTGACTTCTGGCAAGATACTCAGCCCTCTTTCTGCCCCCATTTCTCACGTAGGAAGTGACAATATCAATGTAGCTGTCTGAAGCAGGTTGCTGGGGCCCTTGGATGGGCTCATCAACGTGCAAACCTCAGAACACAAAAGGAGAATCTGAAGGCGCGTTAGAGTTGCATGCCTCCCGGCAGACACTGAGAAGTCCCTTAAGCACATGGCAGCAAGATGGAGGACGTGCCCCTGCCCCGGAGAAGCTCACAGACCAGTGGGCGAATCAGACGTGGGCCCGACAGTCGTCACATGCGTTCCTACAGAGCAGGTAGTGAGGAGGGAGGGAGGGACGTAGGGGCACTCCCCAAGGAAAGCGAGTTGATTGGCCTCTGGAAGGAAGAGCCAGGCTTTATCAGGCTTGAACGAGGGGATCCCAGGGTCAGGTCCTTTCTGGAACTTTCCATCCTCTCCCATAAGGCGAGGGAAGCTGGGCTTTCACAAACAGTATCTTCCCTAATCCAGATGCTTCCCCTTGCCTCAACTGGCATTTAAATAATGCAGCTTTGGCGGGAGGTGGGATGGGTGGTGGAAACTTCCGGAATCTCTGTACCCCCTGCATGCTGGGGCCACCTCATAACGATCTGGGTTGGCTCAAAAGAAGGAAACTTGGTTCAAAATGTATGAGTTCATTTTTATGTTCTACTGAGAAAATTTATTCAGTGTGATGCTCAGGAGCGAGTGCCGTAAAACACCTTAATCCCTGGTTGAAGAAAGGTAATACCTTGACAGATGTGTGCCTCCTACTTTCCTCCCGGCCATGTTTCAACAACAAACCTTTATTTCTGCTTCTCGGCTATAGCAGGGAAGAGAAAAAAATGAGGGGCAATAAAGCAGTCAGAAATCTCAGGAGCCAGGCGGCGATGCAATCGTAATGACAGATTTTTAATGTGGCGGGAGAGATTGACAGGGAAATGTCTTCGGAGCAAACGCTCGCCAGATGGAATTGCAAACGGTTTATTGGAGTAGAGAGGTACACTGAACCGAGGAGAGAGCGGGTATAAGGTGGTCTTTCTGGCTGCTGCAAGTAAACACGTCAGAGAGAGGGACAGGGAGAAGAGAGAAAACAATAAATAAATACATACGCATGGAGAGGGGGAACGAGGCGTTGAGACGGACCTGGTGGGAAAGAGATTGGCCTGTCCTTGCTTTGCAGCTGAGTGTAAGGTCCCTCCAAAGGAGAGGCAAGGAGGGTGCCCCATCTGAAGGCGGGAAGCCCCGGATTCAAGGCCAGGGCTGGTTAAACTGTTAAGAGTTCTATTGAATCTTGAGGCTCAGTTTTGCTGGAACGTCGAGTCTGTCCGATGGTGGAGATGCTGATTTGTGTTCTGCAAACATTCTCGGCATCTGTTGGGTACCGGGTCCTGGACCAAGCACTCTAGACAGGGGAAGACAGGTCTGTTCTAGCGGGGTTCAGAGGGATACGCATGCGCAGCACCGATGAACTGATCTCTGTGCAAAAAGATAAATTATTTATGATTAGAATACCAAGTGTGAGTGTATAAATATAGGCGTTTACCTAGTCATCTGGTCATTCATCCATACTACCCATCCATCTATCCATCTATGCCTTTTTCCTTCCTTTTACAATCAGTGTCCAGCATATGACTCAAAATTCGTTCAAAGCGGTTAAAAATGGTAGCATCCTCCAATTTAAAAATCAACAAAAGCATACGATACGACTTAAAATAGGAAGAGCGAGAAAACCATTTTATAAGATTTTGCGAAACAATCGAATATTAATAATACGTTTGAGTCCAAACAGTAGTACATGTTAGGGCCACATTTTTTGTAAGTATAGATAGCTGTGACAGAAAACGATGACTAAAGGAAAACAATAAAATTGATTAGTAGGAAGTCCTGAAGACCATGTCAATGGCGCCAATGATCAGACATCCTGGCTCAGGTTCAGGGATTCCAACGTGGTCATGAAGCGGCTCTCACCTTGAGCAAACCACTTCTCTTTTCTGGCCTCAGTTTCCCCAGGATGTAAAATCAGGTGTGGTGGAGTGAATGAAGACACCACAACCAACAGAGGACTCGATCCCCCACTTTTTTCTGCTGCTACCATTTTAGGGCACTAGGCGCAGGCTTCTGCCGGCAGATATTCTCGAGGCCAATAATAATTTGAAAGCGACAAAGCAATGGAAAGGTGGGCGTATGTGGAATGTTCTTTTATAACAAATAATACAATAAAAATACTTTTTAAAAAAATCATCCGTGACAGACGAACTCATCTTCTCTATAGAAAAATCTAATCAGATGCAAAGACGCCTCTTTCCAGCACCCAGAGCTACAACTCTTCTTGTCCTCGGAAACAAACAAATTGAGACTCCGTGTTCCCAGGGATGGCGAGTCAAGTTGAGACCTGCTGCCAGAGGCCCCGCGGAAAATGTAGATCCGTAAGATTTCATGCCAGACTTGAGTGCCAGACATCTTGCAGTGGGGAGGGGAGAGGGCGGGCAATTAAAATCGTGGTTAAATGGAGGGACGGAATGGGAGAAAATCCGATCACGCTCCCAGCCACCCAGACAGCATTCTTCTCTGACACGTTTGTGATACTGATCTCAGCCCAGAGCAAAGTCCAGGATGAGAAGCCAAGCGGAGTGAGCCCCGTGGGGTCGCGGGATCAGGACTAGTGGGGTGCAAATGGCATTCTTAATCACTTTGCGTGTGACTCTATTTTCCAGCTCCGCAGAGTGTTGGAGGGCTTTAGCGTCCGAAAATAAATAAAATAGAAATAACCAACTCAGCATGGGGAGGAAAGTTGTATCTGTGCCGTGCACATCTGGCATGTTTTCCCTTCACGTTTCATCCTGCCAGGTCTTACGATGTCCGAGGAAATAGCCCGAAGCCTCTCCTGATCTGCTTATCCAGTGTTGTTTTTTTGTTAATTTTTTTTTTCACTTTCATCTTAAGACAAATGGCCACATAAAGAAACAAATTGTTTTTCGTAGACGATTGTTCTTTGGAGCTCCCATATTGTCCCGTTGAAATTTCTTAAACGATGAAAATCCTGTTTGGCGTGAGAAGGCGGCTGAGTAAGGACATTTTGGTCCCCAAACTAAGCAAGGGGAAGGATGCGGAAGACTGACAAAACAGACAGCTGGATTTTTGGAATATGGGCAACGGAGTCTTTGGGTTGGGTAGAAAGCGAAAGCAAAAAGAAGGAAAAAAGGCAATGTAATGACTTCTGTAAAAAAAAATTTTTAATGTTTATTTATTTTTGGCAGAGAGAGAGAGAGACAGAGCATGAGCAAGGGAGGGGCAGAGAGAGGGAGACACAGAATCCAAAGCAGGCTCCAGGCTCCGAGCTGTCGGCACAGAGCCTGCCGCGGGGCTCAAACTCACAGACCATGAGATCATGACCTGAGCCGAAGTCGGATGCTCAACCGACTGAGCCACCCAGGCGCCCCTGTAATGACTTCTTGATCTCATTTTGCACCACGTCTCCAAATTTATGATGAGACTTTTGAATTGAAAACCAACTCTAACAAGCCATTTCCTTTCCCCACCCTACCCTCCCCCTGCCACGAGAAAGGACCGGGACTCGGTGTTGATGGTTTGTCTGGACTCTGCCCCATTTCTGAGACGTGGCCACAGCTTAGCCATTTGGGTGCTCAGAGCCTCAAGGCACTTGCCCAGAAACTGGGTGCAAACATTGACATGCCAAGATCCACGGGGAGGGCAGGTGCACGTGGATGGAGTCTGCAAACCGTCAAGTGCCCTGAGTTATAGCCTAAGAATTATCCCAGTATCATGGGCAACCGGGAAGACGCTTTCTAAATTGCTGCTTTCCAGGTAACCCACCTTACTCATTTCTACAACACCTTGCTTCCTATGGGGGGGCTTGGACAGTGCTGGTTCAGAAACGAAATATCTCAGTCATCAACGCAGCTCCTATATTCTGCCGGTTCTCACGTTCCCTCTGTCTGTACGCAGGACCCAGGAGCTGCGTCTACTCTAGGAGGACATAGCAAGTCCATCCGACTTTGTTCTGCTTTTGTTTGAAAGCAGAGTCTCTCCTGGAATGGCTCATCATTTCTGGCGGTAGTTTTTCTCCTCTCGCGGCTCTCCATCGTCTTGAGATGGGAACACCCTGGAAACATGGTAAGGTGGAGTCGAGCAGGGCTCGGGTCCCGCTCTACCTTGGAGCAAGTCTCCTCACCCCAGGGGGTTTCAGTTTCCTCCAGCACAGCTGGAGATAATTTCCAGGACCCTCTCCTTCTAGAGCCTACGACTGAACCCTTCTGTGTTATGAAAACCAAAATTTGGACAATGACCCAGCGCCCATTTTATTTTATTGCTCCTAGTTACTAAGAAATCAAATCCTGAGGGGCACTTGGGTGGCTCAAGTCGGTTGAGCATCCGGCTTCGGCTCAGGTCGTGATCTCGCGGCTCATGGGTTCGAGCCCCGCATTGGGCTCTGTGCTGGCAGCTCAGAGCCTGAAGCCTGTTTCAAATTCAGTGTCTCCCTCTCTCTCTGCCCCCCACCCCGCCCTTGCTCATCCTCTGTCTTTCTCTGTCTCAAAAATAAATAAACATTAAAAAAAATTTTTTTTTAAAAAGAAATCAAATCTTGAGGCTGCTGCATGGCAAAAAGCCACTGAGTTTTTCTTTTTTAATGGAATCAATAGCTAAGCATGAACCTGCTATGGGAATCAGTAGTCTCTATGTATTTATTTTTTCATTTTACAACAACAAATGCACAAATTTTAGAAATAAATCTGGAGATGTTGCCACATAGAAATTGGTGTATATCCTTCTAATATTTTAGAAAAGCATACATATGAATATTTTTGCTTCTTTGCTTATTTATACAAATGGCTTCACACTGGGTGCAGTGGCGTATAATCATTTTCACTTCTTACAGCAGGTTTTTTTTTTTCTTCCACATCATTAAATGCGCTTCTACAACATAATGTTTAGTTACGTACTTCCGATTTGCCCAATTAGAATGTAAGCTCTGTGGACACAGGGTTGTGTTGCCTTTAACACTGTCGCATCCTTCAGAACAGTGGCTGGAGCATAGGAGAACCCCAAATGAACAATTTGAGTAAATGAGTTCACAATCGTCCATCTTGTGCCTATATCGTAACTTGTTCCGTTTAATTTTTTTTTTTCAACGTTTATTTATTTTTGGGACAGAGAGAGACAGAGCATGAACGGGGGAGGGGCAGAGAGAGAGGGAGACACAGAATCGGAAACAGGCTCCAGGCTCTGAGCCATCAGCCCAGAGCCTGATGCGGGGCTCGAACTCACGGACCGCGAGATAGTGACATGGCTGAAGTCACACGCTTAACCGACTGCGCCACCCAGGCGCCCCTATAACTTGTTCCATTTAGATCTCCTTGCATTATTTTTTAATTTTTTTTCAAAGTTCATTTGTTTGTTTTGAGAGAGAGAGCAAGCGTGAGCAGGGGAGGAACAGAGAGGGAGAGGGGGGGAAGAGAGAATCCCAAGCAGGCTCTGTGCTGATAGCGGGGAGCCCAACGTGGGGCTCGATCCCAAGAACCGTGAGATCATGACCTGAGCTGAAATCAAGAGTCGGATGCTTAACAGACTGAGTCACTCAGGCAACCCGCTCCTCGTATTATAATTAGAGACCCATGAGATTGGGATCTGGTCCACTGTGTTTACTGCTGGGGCCTCAGAACTTGGAATAAGGCCCGGCATTAAATAATTGCTCAATAAATGCTACCCAGAGAATGACCACAGTCTCCCAGCACTGGACGTCTTTGCTTCCAATATTTTACCATTATAAACAACAATGAGATGAACATCTTTGTAGCTAAATATGTGTGAACATCCCCGATTTTTAAAGAATAAATTCCAGGGCAATATAATTGGTGGGTTAATGGGTGGCATATGTTAGTGAAGCTTTTGAGATTTGCTTCCTAGAAAAGTGATGTTTGTTTGTTTGTTTGTTTATTTGTGCCAATCTACATTTGACCAATTCTATAGAGAGCACCTCTTTTCCTGATGCCTCAGCGCCAGAGAGGTCAAATTTTTAAACCTTATTAATTTGATAGATGAACAGTCATATCTCCTTGATATCGTCTTACATTTCTTTGACTATAAAAAGATTTAATATTTTCTATGTTATTTTAGTGTTTGTTCCTTCATTTGTTTATTTTTACTTGGCTGGTTTTTTTCTCAGTAACTAAATTAAAATACAGCTTTTAGGACTACTTGGCAAGTCATAAGCACCGTTCCCCTTATTATTATGACTCTTATTTTGTTTTAGTTTTACTTCCTTCTTTTTACTGATTTGTGAGAATTTACTAGTATGTGTCATATAAAGCATATTTGCATATTATTGGTCGACGCATACGATAAAATATTTTGTCCATTTATTTTACTCATTTCATAAATATTTTATTTTTATATTGCCACATCTACCTACTGTTTTCTTTTCCTTTTTTTTTCCCCCTCTGCTTTTGCAGCTAATTTGTCTTTTGAACTGTGTGGGCAACGTTTAATATACTCTTCAGACACATGCGATATTTATAGGATGGCTTGAGCTTAAAAAAAAATACCGGTAGCCTAAATTGTATTATTGTTAAGGATCCTGCTTCGTGATTTACGGTGTTCAAAGCAGTTTCATATACGTTTCTTCCGAGTCTTGTGTTTATGGTGGCAGGTGAAACCCTGATACGCCCATTTTGCAGACCAGGTAACTAGAGGCTTGAGCACAGGGGGGACAACAGGTAAAGGGGATTGCCTTCTTCTGGCTGTAACTTCAGGCTTCTATACATTTTGGCTTTTACTTTTTCTCTTTATTTATTTATTTTTTATTTATTTTTCATTTTGGAGAGAGAGAGAGAGAGCTCAAGAAGGACAGGGGGCAAAGGGAGAAAGAGAGAGAATCTCAAGCCGGCCCCATGCCCAGTGCAGCCCAACGACCCTGGGATCGTGACCTGAGCCGAAAACAAGAGTCGGAGGCTCAACCGACTGAGCCACCCAGGCACTGCTACCCTGTCTTTTTCTTAAGAAGCTCGAGAAAACCCGCAGTGATGATGGAGGGGAGAGGAGAAGGGGTCTGTGTATTCGGGGTGGGAAGGCAACATCGTGGTGACTGCACCTCCAAGGCCTAAGGCTCTCCCCATTCACTGCGCGGTGTTACGTCTGACAAAACCAGCCCCGGACTTTGAGTGGCAAATTATAGCCTGGCTGTATAACAGCTCTCGATCTCATGTATTCACTATTTTTTTTTTTTTTTTTGAATTCCTAAAAAAATCACGGCAGTACATCAGCATGGCCCCCTGCCCCCCGCACTGGGGAAGTTTGATAATGTATGTCCTAACCGCTTAATTGATTGATTACCTCACGGCAGCTTCCTGAGGTACCGAATTTATCTCTAATAGCCAGAGTCAGGCTCTGCAGACAACCGTGGGGGGGACCGGGGTCCCTTGGTGTCGATTTGCTCTTAACTGGAAAGTCATTACCACTTAATACATGTAGATTGTGTTGAAAGAAAATTATGTGTAATGAAATGAGGGAAAAATTAGTGGAGTGTTATGGGCGAAAGCAGATGTTACAGAGGAATTATGCTAGCAGAGATAATCACCTTCGTTGGTATTGTGTGTGCTGGGGTGTTAACTGAAGAGGAGGAGGGGACAGGGCTGAATGAGGGCCCTGATCGGCACAGATTCGCCCCCCCCCCCCGAACCTGCCGCACGGGATGGGCCCCCCCAGGACCCGGCAGCTGGGCCTCTGTAGCTTGGCCCACCCAAACCTGGGGCCCCTCTGCCCTGCGGTCTCCCAGGATGCCTGGTCGCAAAGAATCTACCCGCGGGTCTGGGGAGAGACAGGGTGGAGGAACTAGGGATGCCTCCTGCCAACTGAGGCGGGTGGAAAGCATGGGGCTCTCATTGCTACAGCCTTAGTTGAATCTGGGCGAAAGCAAAGCCCCAAACTCCCCCCCCCCCACCATCTCAAACAAACACACAAACAACAACAAAAACCTAAACTTAAAAAAAAAAAAAATAACAATAATAATTAACTAATTAAAAAAAATAAAAAAGCTTAGCCCATAACAGGGTAAAGGCTGTTGAATCTTTTCCTAAATAGTCTTATCTCAGATGGAGGCATGTAAGAACCTGTGCCTGTGTGTGGAGCCAGGGGGAATCAAACCTCGCTGCTTTTACGTCTCGCGATCCTTGGGGACAAGAGCTCGGCCCTCACGGTCCAGACCTCTTGCTCGACTCCTCTGCTGCTGAGGAAACTGAAGCCAGAGAAGGAAAGACCCTTGCCTGCAGTCACAGACGCAGTGAGGGAAGAGGGGAAGCGGGTCCGCACACGGACGGCGCAAATCCAGCGGACCCCGGTGCTTCCTCGAGGGGGATCGGGTCTCACCGGTAGGAGCTGATGTTGCAAAATGAAGGGATGTTTTCAGCATTCTGGCATCATACAACTACCTGCGTAGATCGTAGAGCCATGAGAGGTGTGGATGGCAAGCCGAGTCTTCTGCAAGTGGCCACCCTGATGGTCCCTGCGGAAGCGTTTTCCCCTAGAGATGCTTGGATTCGACCTCATTCAGAGGCATTCGCAACAAGAGTTCAAAGTCCCTGGTTCTCTGCAGCATTGAACGGGCTGGGAGAAACTAGAATCATTTATCCTCAACCATGTGGGCCACCTGCTCAAGGGTCAAGGTTGAGTTCATCGCATGGCCTTGCCAATGTAATCACCGCCTCCCCCCCACCCCAACCAGTGTCCTGTCTGTGGAAGGGGTAGCTGCAGAACTTACCCCACAAGTTTTCTATGAATATTGACAAAGCACTGACCACAATGCCTGGTGCATATAGTAAGTGCTCAATAATTGGTTCTCTCCAGTGACCAGAGTAAATGTTAGATTTTGCCTGCAAGTTACATGTTTGTGTGTGCGTGTGTGTATACATACACACACACACACACAAACACCTAGACTCTACAGGGATGAAAATATAATACATCATTTTAAAAGGTTACTGAATTAACATATCAAAGTCTTTCAAATTCAGAAGCGTGTCTTAATTAATGTAAGATACACCGTAATCGGGTACTGTAGCCTTTTGCTGTTACTGTTATAAAGAAGCCCTAACTCTTGAAATGGTTGAAGGCGCCTACTGTATACCTAGACATCGTAAATTAACCCTGGTCTGGAGCAAAAAAAACCCAAAAAAACAAAAAAACAAAAAACAAAAAAACTGGCAGAAAACCAAAAGACCAAGGGTATAAATAAGCAAAGGAATGTTATCCACACTGAGTGTCCTTGGGTAAAGCCTGTTTTATTGCAAAAACCAACACTGTGCCATCTTAACAGCTCCAGTAGAAACTGTAAGGAATTTTCCTCCAGCATCTTACAAATATTTAAGACAGGCACACTCCGGGCTTCATCATGGCGACTGCCATCATGGTTTTATTTAGAGCTGGCACCATTTACCCGGTAGCCACCACTACCAGGGGGACTGCGCAGGTCTCCGGGACTGTGAAGCTGGAACAGGTGTTCCAGGATGTTTGTTTGAATTATAACAATGCTTATGGGTAAGAGCAGGACTGGACGATGCCACAGGGTATTCAGGAATGACACTTTATTTGCTAGTTACTAAAGAAGTCATACTCAACAAGGAAAGCTTGGCAAACAGAAAGAAGCTTCAGAAGCACGCACACATCACACGCACACACACACACACACACACACACACACACACACACACTCAATGACAAAACACAGCCAAAATCCCCCGCCTCACCCAACCTGAAGCCACTGCTCAATTGTTTTGGGGTATTTTTCCGTTCTTTGTCTTTATGTGCACACCTGTACGTATGCATGTGTCTGTACATGTATGTATCATTCTTAGGGGACGCAGTTGAATAAACACACTATAATTTTCAGAGCCAGTCCAGATCTGGAGGAGGCTCTCAGGTTTTTGTTTTTCTTTCTTCCTAACAAGGACCAACATTACTTAACGTATGGCGTATCTCTGATTCTTTGCTTAGAATACATCGCTAAAATGCAATCTCAATGCTGTAGAGTGTGATTATTTTAAAATTTGAGAAATATTGCAGCCAGCAGCAGTGGAATGGATCCAGGTGAAAACAATCACTACAGTGGCTTACTTCCATCTGAAAAATGCATCTGATTCTTTGCCATGCTGACTCCTTGAAGCCTAAATGCCACCATTTACCCATTAAGATATAGTTATGTGGGGGCGCCTGGGTGGCGCAGTAGGTTAAGCATCCGACTTCAGCTCAGGTCATGATTTCACGGTTTGTGAGTTCGAGCCCCACTCCAGGTGAGCTCAAGCCCCACTTTGGGTTCTGCACTCCCGTTCCTCCCTCCCTCCTTCTCTCTGCCCCTGGTGGGATTCTCTCTCTCTCCCTCTCTCTCTGCCCCTCGCTCACTTGCTCTCTCTCTCTCTCTCTCTCAAAGATAAATAAACAAATAAATAAATAGGAAAAATCCTTATAAAAATATAGGTATGTGTTCATCGCCCTGTATGGTACGCACGTGTTATAAACAATCTTGTTTTAAACATCACAAAACCCCAATAAACTAGGGATCAAGCCCTTTTGCCAAATGGGGTAAAATCTTTTCACGTTGGCTGATAGCCACAATCATCGGAGAAGAATTTGATCACGATTTTAACCATGCTAATGCACAGTACGCTGACTTCGCAATTACTTTAAAGTTAGACCCCCAGATGAGCCCTGGTTCCATACATTTTCTTCATGATCTTTAGTGCATCGTTGAACTTCCCTGGGTCTATTTCTTTATGCGATAATGGGGAAGTGGAACTTGCTAGGTTATTTGGAGGATTCTTATCATTAACGAATGGAAAATGCCTGGTGTCCATCGTTTCACTGGTAACTATTATCAGCATTTTTACAATTATCTACACGTTTTAGGTCTCTGGAAATTGGTTTTCTCACCCATAAAATGGGAATAAAGACACCTGCCTTGCTGGGTTTTCATGGGGAATTATTGATAACATTAGAGCCCAAAGCAGAACCTGGCACATAGTAAGTACACATAGTAGCAACACAATAAGGCTTTTAGCATCCATGACAAAAACAGAAATTACACTCTGGAAGATACCAGCCCTCTTTCCCCAGATTCACAGCTGAGCGGATTTCCAAGGGGAGCCCAACTCGCCATCTCTATGTTAATGGATTCAAGAGGCAAGCAGGCTCTCTTGGAGCCGCCGGAAAACTATGATGAATGTTTCAGCGACTAAAAGAATAATTAAATCACTCAGTGCTGGATGTCATTAAATGAAATGGCACTGAATTAGTGGCATGTCGCCGTTATTATTTATAAATACAAAAAAAGCAACGTTTAGTTAATGCTTTGGGTCTGCCTGTGACAGACACTCACAGAGGCGGTCAGCATGTCAACTCCAGTGTATGCCTTCTCTTTATTCACTTCGGGGAAGGGGCCTACAGCCACTTGAGCAGCGAAGAAAGGGCCCTGAGTGTGCCTTTGGTTTTGCACAGCATTAACAACTTCCTATCCTCAGAGCCAATGTCTTTAATGCTAGGACCTCAACTTACCTTGCTGTGCGGGAAATGAAGTGTCCCATACAAAAGATGGTCCCATGAGCTCATAGCATGGGCTATGGGATAAAACCTCCCTGAGTCTGAGACCCACCATGTGACTTTCCGCACAAGAGTTGTCCTTCAACCTCATGTCCCTATGGATCCGACCGAGATAAAACAGACCTGAAAGGTTTTTAATGGTGATTGGAGGAACCAGCAGGAGAAACAGCTCAGCCTTCACCAAAAGGGTGCCGTCCTTCTCTTTCTCCCTCCGAAGGCAGATTTGTTTCTGGTTCTGAATGGAGCCCAGATTGCGGGACTAAGATCTCCCGTATGATTCAAGATCTCAGGTCCTGAGGAGCCCTTTCAGTTTCCTGGCTGTGCTGTGGTGAGTTGCGGACTCAGATGAGCGGTCTCTAGATGAGGAAGGTCACGCCCTGCCTGCCATGGGAAACCAGGACACTGACATTTAAGGTGCTTCGAATTCCAATATTGGATGACTCATGGGACCTGGTGACTGGATTATAATTTATACCGACACTGATAGTTGGATTTTGCATAATGGATTTATCAATATCTGTAAGAGTGCTCTGTAAACCACTAAGAACTATATCATGGGAAGCATTAGATCACATCACCTGTGGTTGAAAGCAGTCTGCTTATTCAGCCTTGATCACCCCTGGTTCTGACTAGGGTGGACACGTGTGCTTCTGGAGTATAGGGGCCATCTCCAAGAGGCTTGTCCTTGGCAGAGCACCCCAGTACCTGTGGGTACCCAATGGGTTCTGTGGCAGCTGGAGACCTTGGGCTAGTCACTCCTTTCCAGATCACTGTGATGTTTTCTTGTCTTTTTCACACCATGTCACAAACGTAAAATCATTTCCTGTGTGTGCCACAAGGTCAAAAAGTTAGGCAAGCCCTGCTAGACAGCACTGCCTTCATCCAAGCCAACATCCACGGCATCCAACATGCCGGCTGCTAATTTCAATCAGGACACTGCCCTATGCTGTGTCATTGCACTTGTGTTTTCTGGCAGGAGAAAAATACCCCAACATGACTACTCTTTTTTCTTTTTTCTTTTTTAGATTTAATTTATTGAGAGAGAGAGAGAGGAAATGAGTGAGGGAGGGGCAGAGAGAGAGGGACCGAGAATCCCAAGCAGGTTCCATGCCCAGCATAGAGCCCAACGTGGGCCTTGATCTTAAACCCTGGGATCATGACCTGAGCTGAAATCAAGAGATGAAATCAATCAGATGTTTAACCGACTGAGCCACCCAGGCACCCCATGCTACTCTTGATTCTAACATCTCAGCACGTCATTTAAGAAGGCTTTTCCACTTAACACACTGTTCCTCTCCTTCACCAGGGACGCCCAACGACAGGAGGATGAAGTACATCATCAATGGCGGGCTAAGATCAAACGATACTCCCTCAAGACACCCTGTGTACGATTCGGAACCTTGCTGCCTCTTAGCTGGGCCACCTTGGACAAATCTCTTAACTGCTGTAAGTCTTGGTTCCCTCATCTACAAAATAACACAATTAAAGGAAAGGCGCAAGCTGTCTATGTGTGTACCTGCGTCAGAGAGAAAGAAATTAGAAAAGTTAAATATTGATACGATTTGGCTCTTTCAGAAAGTACCATCTGATGCTTTCCTGCCTTTGCTCCTGAATGAAGCTAATGACGTATTCAAATATTCAATGAGCCTTCTCTGGATACCCACTCTCTGCTGGTAATAAGTGATAAGAAGACACACACGTATTTGATGTTCTTTTACCTTACTGATCAGTGGGAGGAAAATAATATGTAGAAAGATAACTCCGTAGATTTGGTTATTTGTTCATAAGTATTCATTTTTCCACCATTTTTGCCTCCCTGAAAACAGAGTTTATTTCCCCAGCAATTTGACATAGAGGTTGACTGTACTACTCGCTTTGGCCGATGGAAGGTAAAAGCGTGTCACGTTTACCACATTTAAGCAACGGGTTTTGGAGCCGTGTGTCCACAGCTCTCTCATTTCCTGACCTCTGCAATGGTCAACAACCAGCAGTAAGCAGAGGCTGCTTCATTAACAGTCCCAGAACGAGAAGACACAGGGAGCGGATCCACAGTCCATCAGCAGCTTGGAACAGGACGACAAAGCTTCAGCCTACTCCAGCTTATGCATAACACAGGATGACAAGTAACTAGGAGTTATTTGTTAAGCAGCATTGTTACCGCAATAGCTGATAGATACAGATAAGAACACAACAGATACATTTTACAGGACAGGCACTGTGAGGGTATTGAAACATATTTAGATCTATCCCAAGGGAGATGTCACAGAGAGGTAGCATTTGAAGTGGGAGTCAAGGCTGATGTTATGAAGGCTAAGTTTGTTTACATGCTGACAACATACTTGGCGAAATGTCAGGTACATTACCGATAAACAGTAGAGAAGTCAGCGTGGGCAAAGGGCTAACTAGAAGAGCATGTTCAATAGATGAGTCCCTTCTTGTGCACTGTCATCGGGGCTCTGCAACGGCATAGGGATTCTGGCTTTGACTTGCATTGAGGAGGTCTTTTAGTAATGAAAACATTGATCTGTAAATCCAGAATTTAGGCCAATTCAATTAGAAGAAAAGACAAAAGCTTACAACATTACCATTGGTAGAATTTTTTTTTTAATTTTTTAATGTTTATTTATTTTTGAGAGAGAGAGAGAGAGCGAGTGGGGGAGAGGCAGAGAGAGGGAGACATGAAATCCAACGTAGGCTCCAGGCTCCAAGCTGTCGGCACAGAGCTCAACACGGGGCTCCAACCCACGAGCTGTGAGACCATGACCTGGGCTGAAGTCGGACGCTTAACCTACTGAGCCACCCAGGCGCCCCAACCATTGGTAGAATTTCTTCATACAAATGAATATTTATATAGAAGATCAAAACTACAGATGTTTGTGTTCAGACACATACACTTGGATGAGTTTTTTATATGCATTTGAACATGAAATATAATTATCGTAATGTTTTCTCATATGTCTATGGCCACATGGTTTATGTTTAAAGAATTTATTCTAAAGAAGGTTTTTGATGTGTATATACGGTTTTGGACTGTGGACCTCTTTGGCTTGCTACTGCATAACCTTAGGAAAATCACTTAAGCTTCCCCAAAGCTCAGTAACCTCACCCTAAAAATGGGGCCATTATTAGTCATATTTGATGTTATTATTTTGAGGAGTAAATGAGGTAATACCTGTCAAAGTATCTGATGTAAATTTAAATGCTTCCTATCCTCCCTACTTTTTTTCCTTCCTTCCTAGAAATAGATATGGTATGTATGCAATTTACATAATTAAATAAAAGTATATACATGTACTTTTATTATATATATTTATATATATACTCTTATTATATATATTTTTATATATACTCATATATATTTATATATATACTCTTATTATATATATTTATATAGACTTATATATATTTATATATAGACTCACATATATATTTATGTATAGACTTTTATTATTATATACTTTTATTATATATATTTATATATAGACTCTTACATATATTTATATAGACTCATATATATATTTATATATAGACCCTTATATATATATTTATGTATAGACTTTTATTATATATATACTTTTATTATATATATTTATATATAGACTCTTATTATATATATTTATATAGACTCATATATATATTTATATATAGACTCTTATTATATATATATTTATATATAGACTCATATATATATTTATGTATAGACTTTTATTATATATATTTTTTATTATATATATTTATATATAGACTCTTATTTTATATATTTATATATATACTCTTATTATATATATTATATGTATATACTTATATATATATTTAATCCATCAACATTTAGAACCTAGGAGAAAGACAACTGTCCCCCCATCATTAAAAAATATGTCTGTAGGTTCAGGAAGTGGTCTGTCATTCATGGCTCTCTCTCCTTCAATACCTCTAACATGGGATACACCTGCATCCATTTCACATGACCTTTGTTTCAAGTTGGTGATGGTCATTTAAAACATAGGAGGAGCAACAGTGGGGGGAAAGTTCAGTGGACCCACCTGCCTGCAGTCTTCGTAGATTTTTGAAAGGTTCTGCTCTGAGTGGAAGACGAGAGTTGAAGGCAAGTTGGAGGTTTATGATGAGGGATAGAAGTAGCCAAGATCCCTGGATTCTGTTCTGTGGGCAACCGACCGATCCAGAGGGGCATTTCTCATCACCAAGTGATAGGTCTTACCTGAAAAGACTGGTCTCTGGTCACTTTTGTTCAGTAAAATGCTGAGATAAAGACAAAATTCATCATGGCAGGAATCTCAGAGGTTTGCATGTGTTAATGTCTTGATTGTATTGAGTCTTGGTTTCCAAGATCTCATTCTCTCTCCTTCTCTCTCTCCTTTCCCCTCTTTCTCTCACTCCCCCCTTCTCTCTCTCTCTCTCTGTCTGTCTCTCTCTCATGCTCTCTCTTTCATTATATCATTCTCAATGACCTTACATAATTCTTTAAAAAAAGAAAACCCATGAGGTAGTTATCATTAATCTATATTAGTTTGTCCTTATAGATCAGGAAATGAGGTTGTAGGAGGTAAGTACATGAACCCATAGGAGTTTGACCACCACAACTGTAACTACTTTCAAAATTTTCTGTCGTGTATTTGAAACTTTAAAATTATTTTGTATTGCTTCCCATCAAATAAAATTGATGCTTCAGAGACAAGCACTGTGTTTCCCCTGAGGTCATGTCCTGGTTCCCAGGAATAGGCACGCACCAGCTTGAGAAGCTTAGGGGTTAGGAATGAATGAGTTGACATTTTACACTGTGGACCAAAAGGAGTCAGGTTCCTCACTAAGGGCTCTAGTTATAGAGTCTGCCTGATACGACTCACCAACTATATCATAAATCCAAAGGTTTTGCTTAAAATTTTAAACGGGAGCGAGGGGGTATCAGCAGACAGCATAGCTTGTGCAAAGGCCTTCCGTTTGAAGAATGCATTTTCAGTGCTGGGACCTTTTTTTTACCTTGTCCACGCTGAACTCCTAGTAGAGAAAGTGAGTAGACTGATGTTCAGGGTTTCATCATGGGTTTTTTTTTTTAAAACCAAGCACCAAATTTGTTTTAGTGATTCTCTTAAGAGTGATTCATCAAGGACCCTCGCCTGTGTCCCCTTTGTGCCTGGGTACAGATGTGCATCTAGAACACATTTAGTTCTATGTTTTCAAAGAGTGGCCGCCCACTCTGTGCATATGATTAATTCTACATGCAGCTAATTATACCCACAATTGGCTAATTGTCAGTGCAATTAGCCAATTGCAGGCCCAATTGGCCACTTGTCCCATAATTTGAAGGTGCAAGTGGACAATTGAAGAACAGATTAGATGCAGGCCGAGTTTTACATATTCAAAGAGGAGGGAGACTACAGGAGGGACAGGCTTTTAAAACGTGGTCTTAAGTGCAAAGTAAAAAATCAATACATGCAGGTCTTTGAGAAAGAAAGTTACAGTTTCCTGGAACACGCTTTCAAACTCAGTACTTTGGCTGATATTTGTTTGTTTGTTCGTTTTTGTCTCTGGCTTTGTTTTGTTTTGTTTTGTTTTCAAAATGGAGCAAGGGATGAGTTTCTATGCTGCATTGGAAATGTAAAACAAATTGAAATGTTTAGAATTTAAGTCAGAATGACCACACCCTCAGCCATCCTGTAACTGTTTATTTACACGCAATGTTCAATGTCAACATTTTTTTTTCTCCCTAAAAAGATCGTAAAAAAGCAAACAGACAAACAATCAGATTTCCAGGACAGAGTTGAAGCCAAGTTTTTAACCGCTAAGAACTCTTCCATTTCAAAGCCTATGAATTTGAAGGGTTAATAGTAAATCAAATAAGCCTCTGAGAACGGCAAATGTTACCAAGCTTTTGGCCAAATCTCCTGGACTTCTCTCGTTTCTTTCCAGTTATTCTTAATATTCTTTACTATAAAAAGTTCTCCTCACGTCAAAGGCCCTCATCGTTGGTCCTTTCTTTTCTCTTTTGCACAGCTGCATTATCTAGGACACCTCGAAGGAATGGCTGAGGTCACCCCTCACTTTATGTGATCACATTCAGGGATTAGGACTATTGTTAGCAATTATCTGTTCAAGCACAGCTATCTAGATGCGGAGCCTCAAACCTATAAATATTCACCCTTCTGTGCATGTTTTCTTCTCAGGTGCCCAGATCCAGAAGTGGGAGCCTAAAATAGCAAGAACGTGTGTGAAAACTGGCACATCGTAGGCACTTAGTAAACAGCGGCGGGAGAAGAGTGTCACTTATGGGGAGTTTTAGGGCCGAGAAGGAGGTTTGGAATCTGCTCCCGCAGAGTGGATTTAGTTGCCTGGAAAGTCATTGCAGTTAAAATAAAACAAGATCAGTATGGCTTTCCTTATATCCGCAGTTTATATTTTTAGGGACTTCAACCCTCTATAAGTTGGCCACAGATTGAGAAGTAAACCCAGCAGACTTTCATGTATCAGGATTATCTGCTACGGAGCACGTGCACCAAAACCCTGTAGAAAATGTCACTGAGCCCAAGTGTCCCAAGCTGATCTTTGGAACATGAGTCTCGAGGGATTTTCTGAACGCAAAGGACTTCATGGTCAAAGATGGATGGGGACATAGCCCACTATTTGCATATTTAAGGTATAAAAACAAAAAGGTCAGCAATAAAAAAAACTGTTTAATTTATGTTTAACTCAGAATATTTCAAAGTAATTGACCAAGACATCCCATTTTTCCATCATCGCTAGTACTAGGATACCGAATTCGAGTTGAATGGGACACATTTTTGGAAATACAGCACTAGACCGTGGTTTCGAGCTAAATGATGAGCTAATATGTACCTTTAAGAAACCTGATCATTTGATGTTCAGCTCACAGAAATTTTTTTAAAAGATCACTTTCAGGGCTCAAGACCGGGGAACTCAGAAATTAAAAAAAAAAAAAAAATCAATTTGGAATCTGTGTCATAGGTTATTCGTTGAAAGTAAGTCACTTGCCTCTCTGGGCCTCAGTTTCCTCATTTGTGTGAGAGAGTCAAATTTGATGAGGGCTGAGCTCCTTCCTGCCCTGGCTGGCATCCTGGGGCACTCAGAGATTGAGCCAAGAAGTGCTTTCTTTATTTTGTGAATTTGTCTTTCCTGTCGCCATCTCCAGGGCTTGCTGTACACGAAACCGGAAGCCAGACTTTCCCATTCCAGATTTTCTGCGTATCAGCTCATCACCTGGGATAAGTCTCAACTGCTGGAAACCTCAGTTTCCCTAAAGAAAAACTGAGGGTGATAATATAACCAAAGGAAGGCTCAACAAGCTAATGAAGGTGAAAGCCATTTAAAATGTATAAAGTGTTCCCTATTGGTGCTGCTGTTAAACAGTTTACTAGCAGTTCGTATTAATATAACTAGTAGTTACATTAACTACTATAAGCCCAGATTCAATTATTATTCTTATTCATTGCCCCTTAGCTACTACTAATATGCTAATCGTGATAATTAACCAATGCTATGCTTGATGCATTTCAGCACCAGATTTTGCTCTGCTAAACTTGGGGTTTTGCTTGGAGGGGAGAATAGCAGTGCTGGCCTTCGGGCCGTGCCAGGAAAATGTGTGGGCCAGATGGCAATCCAAGTTGGTCTGATAGAACATTTCTATTTCTGTGGATTCTCAAAAATGAACTGACAGGCACGAACCAAAGTGGTGACTCATAGCCTTCAGGCCCCTGACTTACAGCTTCTGAGCTGAGATTTCCTATTGTCCTGCAAAACCTATTTACGGAATGCTACAACTGGACCCTTCTGTCCCCGTCGTCATCAATGTCGTCGTCACCATCACAGCCGCCCTTCACCGAGCACCTACTGTGTGCCTGGGCCTGTTGGGCGGTCTATCAAAATGGACCCCTTTCGGCTCTGTAACTACCCCACGGTGCCTATGTCTGAACGGCCCGTCTTCAGATGCAGAGATTGTCGGTCAAGGAGACTGAGCAACTTGTCCCCCGTCACAGAGACCCCGAAGGGTGGTGTTGAGATCGGAGTCCCGAACTTCTACATTTTTCTTCTTCTATGATATTGTGTCTCCAATTGTAATCCTCCTGTGGGCAGTCGCTAGAGTATGTCCGTGTGTACGCATACATGCAAGCATATGTTTTAATTCCATTCCCCAGAGGAAATACAGTACTCCGGCCTGTTTCAGAACATTCGATAGAAACGTGCTCGCTGGCTTGAATTTCCAGAAAGTCCAAAATTTGGTCCACAGTCATGCTGTTTTACCCTTGTAAGTTGATTGAATATCAATACTGGACCCAGATTCTCAGTAAATAACTATAGAGATGGGGGCTTGAAGTCACTGGCAGATTAGGCTTAGAATCTAGACCTTCTTCTGGCTCTCGGGCCAACACTCGACACGCTACACCTTAGGAATGGAGAAACCCATTTGTTCTTAGTCACTGCTCCTCTTTAATCTGCTGTTGCTGATGAAAAACAATCCCTCAAGGAAGGGAAGGAATATCTATATCTATCCACTAGAGACATCTTCATCATCATTATCGAGAACATGTGGGCAATGGCAGGATCCTGAGTTTCTCAAGTTGTGTTTGTGTAGGAGACTGAACCGCACTGTGGATCAGTTGCACAGCTGGAGTCCATGTGGACCTGAGGGCTTTGTAGGGTCTCCGAGAGACATCAGCCAAGGCCATCAGACTAGATGGTGGTGTGGACACCCAACACAGCCATTTTGGCAAGAAGATAGTAAAATACTATTTTGGATCCCATTTTTGAAGGGACTGACTTCTTAAGGCACGCACTAGGTTTTCGTTACCAAATGAACAGTCCCATTAAAAAATATTATCAAATTAATAGCATAACAAGTTTTTAGGGGAGGTTTATTAGAGTCAAATATTTTTAAAAGCTGTCATTGAAACAGACATAGTTGTTAAATTGAGGAGATAATTAGGTACCTGAAATTAATCAAAGTATGTTTTCAAAAATAAAATCTATATTTGACTCATTGCAAATATGTCTCATTCTTTTCTGCGTCCCTGTAATATATTAGAAATTGGCAATTTTACAAACCAATCTGCCAATTGCCCTTGGCCGTTAAAATCCTGTTCTGCCCTTACCATGGTGGATTCTATAAAAGTGTGCCCCAAATGAAAATGCAAGCTAGAAGATCTATACAGTGTCCGGGCATCCACTGTAATGTATAAAGACGATAATGCTAAATTGAATACCTTTATGTTCAATTTTCTACTAGTCTATTCTTTCTCCTTTGTTTTTCTTTTCTTTCTGAATTGCTCTTTTCTAGGGGCGCCTGGGTGGCTCAGTCGGTTAAGCGTCCGACTTCGGCTCAGGTCATGATCTCACGGTTCGTGGGTTCAAGTCCCGCATTGGGTTCAGTGCTGACAGCTCAGAGCCTGGAGCCTGCTTCCGATTCTTTGTCTCCGTCTCTCTCTCTCTGTCCCTCCCCTGCTCATGCTCTCTCTCTCTCTCTGTCTCTCTCTCTCTCTCTCAAAAATAAAGATTAAAGAAATTGAATTGCCTTTTTCTATCAGCTAGGTATAGCATGATGATGACAGCTTAGTGGGCGAGGGAACCGCAAGGAAAAGAGTAACAAGGCAAGAATGTGACATCCGTAAGTAAGAACCCAGGAGTAAGTTGAAATTAATTCATTCCAAAAATATTTATTGAGCACCTATTATGATGCAATGGGAGTCAGCCTAAAGCCCTGACTCCCATGAATTTTCATTCCCGTCAGGGGAAGAGACGGCCCACAGAAAACAACCAACAGTGAAAGAGATGATCTATCAGGTGGGAATAAGTCCTATGAAAATATATACTAGAGAAGAGAAGGTGAGACGGTGGTGGGGGGAATGAGAAGGAGCCCTCCTGGGAGACCAAAGTGGAAGGGACCATTCTACGCCTCCATCCATGAATATTTACGTGGCGGGGGATCTCTGGCATCTCTGTTTCTGCTTCGTTTTCGTCTCCTCAAATGCAATTTCAGTTTGGTCAGAGCTGAGGTGATGAACGAGACAAAGGTTTCTGCCTAGCACCCAGGCCACTGAGGGCAGGGGTGGCGTGTCAGAGCTTTGCGCGAAGGGGCAGGAGCCATGCCGGTGCTTGTCTGCCGGGAGCCCACTAGACGCAAGGATCGCCACCTTCCCTCACCCCCGACCTGGAGGAAATCAAACCTCATCCAGTATAAGATGCACTCATTATGGAAACACTGAAGTCCAGCCTTTCTTCAGCATCTCCGCTAACTGCAGGCGTATTTTGTGAACCACGTTGATAACATTGGCTCGCCTGAATTATGGCTTAGAGTCCGTTTTCTTTCTCGGCAGGGTAACGGCTCATCCAATTCCGTATTCTCGTCTTTTCTCAGTCCTTGTAGAGTTTGCTGCTTCTTCAGATGTCTTTGTCTTGTGCTCATCATTCCAGAGAAATAGGATTTGATGTTAGAACGGAAAGGTGGCATAGAAAGGGAACAGTGGGCTCCAGAGATATGCCGAGACCTGGTCCAGGTGCTAGACTAAACAAACCTTGGATCAGTTAACCCCCATTAACAACCCTGGGAATAAAGAATACTCCTGTGTTCAGGAATAATTTCAAGGTCACAGGGATTATAAGGGCTATGGCGCCCTTATGGTGCACCCAGCCACTCAGTCCAGGGTTTCAAATTTGGTCGCACGCCTGAAATTCCCTGGGCTCCTTTTGTAAAAAACAAAAATGCAGATTCCTAGGCCCTGGATCATAATAACCTCATAGCCTGAAACTATAGGTGAGTTGGGATGGCATACAAAAACCTGCAAACACAAAAAACAAAGGAAGAAAAAAAACCCACCTCTTCTTAGTGATTCCGAAGATCACCCAAGTTTGGAAACCTTTGATTGAGTTCCGCTTCCTCTTTCAGAATCATGACACGTGAGACCGAGGGAGGAGAGGGAGGAGAAGACCTTCTCAAGACGGATCTGGGGCTGGTTCCCGCGTGTCTGACCAGGCCACCCAATATGGAAATGTTTCCCTCTTCTCCTTTACCTTGCTCACTGATACTTGGTCTGTAGCGCTCACAGCCTTCTTAGATGCTACTGTGCCTGGTGCCGTAAGCCTGACTGCCAGCTGGAGGCGAGAGCTTTGCCCCTGTTCGTTCCTTTCACCGTTCTGAGCACCAAGAACATTGTCTGGCTCATAGCAGGTGCTCAGTAAATCTTGAGTTAATTCTGATCGCTCCTGAGTTTCAATGAGAACTATTTCCCCTGGGTGGGGCCGCTACTCCCCTCTTCCACCGAGGGCTCTTGACCTCCCCAGGACTGGATTTCAGGAGCTTCCCCTTCCCGTATCAGTATGAGTCCCATGGATGGGGTAACAAGGCTTCTTTCCCTACCTCAGAGCAGGGTAGATAGATGGGAGGGTGTGAAGGAAGGTGAGGAGGGCGGGCCTCCCATTGCCCCATCTTTGCTCTGGAAGGCCTGACACTTGCCTTCATTAGTGGGCCATGATTAGTTGTGCTGACGTCTCCAAAAAACCGCAACCAAAAGGTAGTGGAGACTCTGGGAAGAAGAATCTGGGAGGAGCTCCTGCCAATAGGCTGGGTCCAAAATGGCACTCTCTTTACGGGGGCACAGACCAGGCTGGACTCCCGCACCAGCTCTGTGACCCTGGGCAAGTCACTTTCAGTTCCCGTTGCTGTCCAATGAGAAAGTGAGTCTCTAGCTCAGAAAGCTATTAGAGAGGGCTTACCTTACCAATCGGGTCTCTAAAACTGGCTAACAGATAAAAAGAAACCATTTTGATTTCTACGGACCATGCGAAGTTAGCAAAGCGATGGTAAAATACCACATCTCTACCCATGTGTGGATGTCTGCGTCACTTATAAAGCTGCATGTGTACATAATTTAAAAGTAAACTAAGGCCAGTTCATCGAAGAAGAAGAAATGTAATTCAGTTGTAGGCGGACTCCTGCCTGGACTTCTTTCCGTGGGCCCTAACGCATTTCCCAGCGCACAGTAATTGTTCAACAAGGGCACACTGAATGAATGGCCAATGTCCCTTTCCGGGGTCCTATAAGCATAGTGGACCAGCCATAAAGACAAGAATAAGCAAATGCAAGGGGCTCAGTGTATTTCTACGTGTCACATAAACTGGAGTTATGTGTACCAATGAAAAGACTGGCAATGGCCTCCCTTGCTCGGATCCAGTACAACTGGTACGTGACAATTAGAAGATAAAACCAGTGTCACCTTGGGTAGCATCAGTATAGACTGCTATCAAGAGGACCCCCGATATTATTACCAGCTGCAATAAAAAAGCACTTCTTTGAATGGTTTTTTCTACCTAATTGTCAAAACTGAATAATATTATCAGCTTTTTCATCCTTTGAGTATTTTTCTAATAAGAAAGCACAGAGATGCATTGCAAATAAAAGCAGAAGATTTGAGGATGCAAAGCAATCATGCAAAATGACTTTTACATCAGTTTGATAAGCAGCTGAAATTTAATAACTACATCTCTCCTATGGTGTTGGATGAAAGTTTAATACTTTCTGCTTTGGCTTCTTTCTTCTGCAAGACGCTTATTCAGAACTGAAGCTTCTCCTTTTATAGTCAGGAAAATGAGAGGTGCAGTGGATTAATCAAAGCCTTGCGGGGCCTGGCCCAGCCCCAGCCCGGGCCAAACCATTGTGACTTAGAATCTAAACTAAACCACACCGAGCGCTGTCCCTGACCACCAGAGAAATAGGGCGAGACGTCCCAATATCTCAAAATACCAGTAGAATGTCACCGTGGAAAGGACACACCTCATTAAAAGCCGAGAAATAAGTCTACGTCTCCAACATCTCTTTATGTCTTTGATGAGGACAACTTTTACAACTGATGATGATGATAATAATAATAATAATAAAATAGTAACATAAAGAAACCGCTTGGAGTTGAACTAAGATCCCGTATTTTAAGAGGCGATCACTTCGAATCCAAGAATACTATGACCCTGTTAACACACCAAATGTGTCTTCCCCTATAAACATGCATTTAGTAAAGCATGAATGAATGCATGCGTGTAGTAATGAACGACAGAGTGCAGGCAGGAAAGAATGAATGAATGTGCCATTGTTTTGCAGATGGTATCTAGCCCGACCTCCCCAATTTAGAGTTGGGGAAATTGAGACGCAGGAAAAGGAAATAAGGGCTCAATTTGGGTGTCAAGTAAGTCAGCATGAGTCAAATGGCATTGGACATCTGTCTCCTTAGGCCTCGCGAGAGCCTCAGCAGCCGAGAAGTCCCCATTCCCAGTGCTGCCTCAGCAGCCTTGGGAGGGGATTTGCCCGGAGCTCCTAGCACCCACACGGCAAAAACCACAGCCTGATGAGCCCCTTTGGAAAGACAGAGACCCTCAGTGGAGAGGGAGGAGCATTTGAGTAGACATTGTCCAGGACGAATTGGGAAGCCAGCTCAAAACCCGTGGTAAGCCCAGATGGAACTCTCTAGCTCTGGGTCTCGCCAGGAAGCGATGGGTTTCTCAGGGCTGGTGGTCTTGCCCCGGTGAAGGGCTAACTAGCCAACATGGAGTTTGGCTGGCTTGCTCTCCTACTGCCCCCTACTGGAAGGTTTCCTGCCAAGGAGTCAAGTGAGTCGCCTTTAAGTTGTTTTTCACGATGGGGACCAACAGAAGTCAACAGGGGATTCTAACTCAGGTGTGAGACCAGAGACTGGCGTGAACCACGTCTAGTAACCCAGAAGCATGCGTGCGCCTTCTAAAGGTTACAGATGAAGCTCGATAACACGCAGCCCCACGAGGACTCGCATTACCTCCTTTTGCCAAAACTGTTCGAAAGAACAAGGGCACACAGTTTCCTGGCTGTTTCTAGAAGTGTGCACCACGCAGATTCAAACGGAATATGTTTGTTTGTTGTTGGTGTTTTTTTTTTTTTTCATAAAGGTATAAACAGATAGTAATCCAATGAAGGAACATCTGATCCAGTCATCAGATCTAACGGCAGCCTTTTAAAAGGGAAATGTAACTCCAGATGTCGTCTTAAGAAAATGCATCAATTAGGCAAATGAGAAATCCCCTCATAAATCAGAGAATGAGAAGCTCAAGTCCAGGACTTGCCGAGGGGCGGGGGCGGCCGGGAGGCTGCAGATGATGCCTCCCTCTGTCTTTTTTTCAGGCCCAGGTAACCCGGCCGCCTCCCGCTCGCCCCGAGTTGTGTTTACCTTCTTGAAAGCTGGTGCGATTTGGAAAGAGTGCTCTGAATGTTCCAAACCTTTTACCCCGAAGATAATAATGCCTCAGCCTTCGGGAGCGGGACCCATATAAGCTGGTGTCACTATTCATAAAATAATTGAGTTTACACAAAAAGTGATTTCAGTAATAGCTGCCTTTTTATAAGTATGTACATTTTATTTAAAATTACTGACTCAAAAGGCAAGGTAGAAAAAAAAATCACCTCCAACAACTTCCTGTAATTGCGAATTATTGTGAGGGAAACAGAAGGAAAAGATTTCGAAATTATGAGCCATTATGCTCAAGAGAGAGAGAGAGAGAGGAGAGAGAGGGAGAGAGAGAGAAGCCGCGGAAAAAAAAAAAAAAAAAGACATCTCGGCTTCATGAAACACAGCTGACAAGCTCGGCTAAATTACCCCCGGACCATTACAAAAATCACTTAATTGCCAAGCATTTTGTTAGGTCAATTGACTCTAATTGAAAAAATAACAAAAAGCTTATTATGCTGCAAATGTGGCCGTGGAAAATGAGTCTTCTGTTAGAAGGAAACAATAATTCTAAATTTCAGCTGCTGCTCACACTACAAAGTTCAGTGTTTCCTTCGGGTAGAATCCGCCTCGGAGGACAAAGTGAATACGCATCCATTGATTACTTTCCCTCTTAAGACCCCCCCCCCCAAGCCTTGCTCTCCCTGCTGCCCCCCTGCCTCGCCCCCACAGGAGTGCCAGCGACCCCCACCCCTTCCAGCCGCGAATAGACACCCACTCCTGGCTCGCTGCTCACCCCCACGCGGGGAAGGGCCTGGGAGACAAAGAGGGGAGAGGGGCAGGGCGTGGGGGCCCGGCTCTCCCCCTGGTGGGACACTGCCCTTTGGCTAAAATGCCTTCCCCGCCACCTTCTATCCCCAGCCCCTCTCCCCTTCTCCCCTCCCGGCTTCCTCTCCCCTCTCCCCCTTTTAAATACAGATAACAGAATAAGGGGAACGGCTTATGTCCACGAAATTTCTGGAATGGCCCCTCACACGCACGCCCAGCCCTGGCCTTGATTGACATCAAGTGCCGTCATTAAAAACCCCGCCAGCTGAGGTAGGTGAAGGTTTATTTATAATTACACATTTTTAGGATGGTTTGTCCAGAGTTGGCGCGTTTAAACAGACAAATGGGCCGCAGCTCTAACCGCCCCAATTATAGATTTGGACGCGGGGGGTTTGTCACGGGGGTGAATCTGCTTTGCAAAAAGTAATTATTTGCCCGTAAAACCAGGAGGCCAGGGTAGAAAAGTCTGCGGGCAGAAGCTTTGTTTGGAAAGCCAGCGGGGAGAGGGTGGGTGTCTGTGCGTGTGTGTGTGTGTGTGCAAGCGTTTGTGTCTGTGTGTGTGTGTCCCTGTGCGTGTCTACATGCGTGTGCTCCTGTGTGCCCATTATGTGTGCCCGTGCGTGTGCACAGGTGTGTTGAAGGGAGTCATAAGTTGCAGAAAAACCAACCTTCTCCGCAACCCCCTGTCTAAACACAGGGCTGTAGAGCACACACCCCTTCCCTGCTTGCTTTATCTCGAAAATTACAAATCCCTGACCATCTTCAAACCCAAGACAGTGAGATCCGCCAACCCCAGAGAGCACCAGTCCCCGGCTGGGGGAGCCCGGGGAGCCCGGACTGCGGCCTCAGGGAGCACGGAGCCTGAGAAGGGTGACCTGCAGAATGAGGGAAGGCTGTCCAGTCGCCCTGGGGTGGAGGCGCGGGGCTGCGGGGGGCGCTGGGCACAGGGGACCGGTGCCCTCGGAGCAGAGGGGGGGGCGCTGGGCATGTGGGGGGCCGTGCCCTCTGGAGCGGGAGTGCTGGGCATGGGGGGACAGGGCCCTCGGAGGCAGCCGGCACATCCTCTCTTCCACCTCCGCTCGTGTGGCTGCCTCTTCTAGGGCCTGGCGTCCCTCAGCCCCAGGGGCAGACCGGGTGGTACCAGGAGGCTGTGTGCCTCTTCACCCTTGTGGTTTCTTGGGGGCCCCACAGCTGGAGACAATGGCAGGAGCGGCCTTGGAGAGCCCCGAGTGTCACCTGGCGTCTGGGCAGGCAGCAGAACCCGGGAGCCAAGCGAGGCCTCGGGGTGCTACAGGTGTTCAAGGCGCCCTGAGCGCGGCTTGAAAACTCGGATGGGAGAAGGGGGGGGCACCCGGAACTGAAGCTGAGGGGAGCTGCGCCAGGTCGGAGGAGCCTTGGCTGGGGCTGCAGGGCGTGGGGCTTCCACGGGGGGGGGGGGCAGGCGAGGGGGGCGGGCGGGACGCAAAGGCCACGGCTGACCTGGGGGGGCGAAGGAGCCGCAAGAGGTCAAGGCCAGGCCCCCAAACGGCCCCACCACCCTGACGGCTGCACAGGGAGAGGCCTGACTGCCTGGAAGGAAGCTAGTCCTTCCGCAGAAGCGGGGGGAGCCCCACGGAGAGAAATAAAAGTGAGGGATGGTGAATTCGGTACCACTTGCCAGACCAATGAGCTTCATCAATTAATCACAGCCAAATAATCACCACCTACATTAAAGAATAATACATGAAAAGGACAGGGGCCTCGCTGTAACTTATTCAGAAAGGGCTGCCTCCCTAATCCCTCTGAGTCCTGACATGTTAACTGGGTAGCGACTAATTAGATGTCAAAAATTCATAAGCGCTCTTTAATATTGCATATATCTGCAGCCGCCGACATTTCAATATGAGAGGTGTATACACAGAAGTCACTATAGCATTAAAACACAGCGGGGTGGGAGGAATAAAAGGGAACCAATAAAAACAATGTCCCTCAAAAACCCCAGAGACTGTGGGCTTTGGAAGTGTGTACTTTCTTATTCAGAAAAGGTATCACCTTAATAAGAATTATAGGCAAAGGGGTTTCGCTGCTCCGTGCTGCGTGGACAGAAAGAGGGAGAGGAGACGGGCTTATCAAAGGCACTGCCAGGTAAATAGTAATTTATTGTGCATGCACAATGAACATTACCCAGTGTTCTGACACTGGGTAATAATGAAAGACATGTTATTGTGGCGTCCACAGAGGGAACTTCCACTCCCGCCTCCTCCCTGCTCCCTGTCTCTCTTGAGCAAAGAAGCGGTGATGGGTCCTGGCAGCTTCTGCCTGTTTCAAGCCATTTCACATAATATAGGAAGCACCTGAAGTTTAGTGGATTAAGTAAGTGAGTTAGTTTGCCGGCTCGGTGATATATATGTTGCCTGCATGTGAACTTATATTTCAAATGCTGGGGACTATATTTTCATGAAACAAGCCTTTTCCTGTTGGAAGAATTATAGGAATGTGATATAATACAAGGCAGTGAGATTAAAAACAATGCATCATAGCAGGGAGAAAATGCACTGTTTTATGACTTGCATCCGTTAATTGAACCTCTCAGGAATAAAGAGAAGGGCTCTGCAGGAACCTGCTGGAAAATCATTCTCTTTTTTGACTTCCAGGGGGCGTTTTTTTTGTGTTATTTTGTTTGTTATTTTGATTTGTTTAGCATGCATGCGCATACATAGATGTATCTGCACACACACACGCTCATGTGACATAATCACACACAGACAATGCACACATGTGCATATTTAAACACACATGCACACTCGTGTGCACACGCATACCATATATGCACGCATGCACGCACACACACGTACACACACCAGCGATACTCTGACTGACATGCTCGACGTTCTGTACCAAACCACTCTTTATCAAAAGTTATGATTCTTTTAATCCTGCTCACATTTGACATAGGAGGAGAGTGAGTAATTGTATTGAGTGTATAAGAGAAGATGTGAGTTCAGGGGCGCCTGGCTGGCTCAGTCATTAAACGTCTGACTTCGGCTCAGGTCATGATCTCACAGCTCGTGAGTTCGAGCCCCGCATCAGGCTCCGCACTGTCGGGGCGGAGCCTGCTTGGGATTCTCTCTCTCTGCCCCTCCCCTACTTGTGCTCTCTCTAAATAAATAAATACATAAAAATTTTTAAAAATTTTAAAAAGAAAATTAAAAAAAAAGAAACTATCTGAGGATCTGAATTCAAATCATTAGATGGGCAATTATTAGCAGCTTTGCACCAGTCCTGTTGGTATTCTGAGGCTCGGTTTTGCCTTCTGTAAGATGGGAGAAGCAGTGTCGTCCTCCCATTTGGTCGAGCAGGGTATGGGATCACAAATGCCAAGTCGTCTGTGAGATGCCAAGAGCCGTATAAAGGCGACACGTCCTGATTACGTTCCACTGCCTGATGGCCAGCGATGTTCCTCCTTGTGTATATCGTGATGTTGATGCAGACTTTTTTTTTTAAATATCAGATGAAGTTTTATCTTTACCCAAACCCCTGGATGATTGCATTGATGTAAGCCCCACAGTAGATATTAATGGTCAGTTTCCTGGTTAGGGGGAGATGCCTGCCAAAGACAGTCCTGGGCTCCGTTTCCGGTTAAGTCTATGCTGACTTACCTTTGAGCGTACCTCCAGATTCGTGACTGTCTCTGGAACGTCAACTCGAAGGGAGGGACGGTCCGGAGAAGGTGGAGGAGACCCGATTTAGTCATCTGGCACAGCACCGTGGCCAATGGTCAATCTTTATCTGATGATACAGGGTCTTTGCCTTGGGACTCACTCTAGTAATTCAGGCTGAGACAGTCCTTTAATGACCGATATTTAAATCACAGTTAACTGCACCCATTTGCTATTTTTGTACTCCTGATTCTTTCTCACAGTGTTAAACTGGTTTCTTCCCCAGCCTCAGTGTTGTTGTTTGTTTGTTTGTTTGTTCTCTCAACTCAGGAGCCTCTATCAATTCTGACTGGTAGCTAGGAAAACATGATCTCCCCTGGTTTGCCTGGACTGTAGGAAGTGAGACAGTTATTTCCTTAATGGGTTGAGATCAAAGCCCAGGTCATTTCACTCACTCATCGTACCACCCACTCACTCATTCTGCCACTCATTCACCCATTCCTGCCTTCCCTTTTCAAATAATTTTTAGCATAATTACCACAGCCTGACTCAGTTTCCTGCTCCCCAAAACATATATCCAATGGGTTGGTGACATGTAAACAGGTGACCCAGATGTAATGATATAAGTCCCGGGGGAGACGGGTGTTTTTAGAGCGGGGGGTGTTAGGGGCACCCACAGCAGGAGCACCCAAGGTAGTCCAGAAAGGAGAGGTCGGGAGAGGCACGAAACTGGGCACAGAAGGGCCAGAATGAGATGGGAAAATGAAGGTAGGAGAATTGCCTGAGGCACAGGGAACGGCACGTGACAGGTTAGTGCAAGGGACATTTGGGTATTTGTTCTCTTCCCTCCAGCCGACCACCACCTGGAAATAGCACTTGGCATGTTTGGGGGGCACCCCCATTCTCAGTCATATGACTTCAGTGTGGTAGATCCCCTCCCCTCTCAAGAACAGGCTCTCTCTAGTTTCACCCATGATTGTGCCGACTCCTCTTGTCACTCTGACTGGTCCAGAAGTGAGTACACAATCTCCTCAAAGCCAATGAAATGTGAGATGCTTGCTGGGGATTCTGGGTAAGAGATGCCTCCTCTCACTTCCATAGGATCCCTCGGAACTTTCTCTCCCTTTCTGGACGGTGCGGTGTGAAGTTTTGAGGTCTGCGACAGCTGGAAGGGACCAGAACTGCCAGGACTATTGCACCGCGTCAGAGGGTAACACTCACATTGTGAAAGGCAGTGCAGAGAGGCAGAGAGGAAACGGATCGAGCTGATATTGTCTGAGTTGTTGGATCAATCCTCACCTCAAGCTAGATGGCTGTCAATTTTACAATTTTACGAGCCAATAAATTCCTATTATTGTTTAAACCACTCCAGTGAGGGATTTCTTTTATTTGAGGCATAAGGTATCTGGGATGAAGAAATCTGGGGCATCTTGTGATGAAAGGGAAGGGGAAGGAGGAGGGGGGAGGAGGAGCAGGAGGAGAAGAAGGAGGGGATATGGGGATGACGATGACGAAGGTGACGATGGAGTTGATGGTGACAATGGATGAAGCTGACGAACATGGCTACCACGTCCTGTCTCTAACATATCACGCATCGTACTCAGTGCCTTAAAATTACTGGCTGCTTGATCTTCGCCAAATCCCGTGAGACAGATATTTGCCCAAAGTCCTACTCTTAATAAATGGAAGAAGAGGGCCTCAAACCATCTGGTCTCGCTCCAAAGCCCGACTCCTTGGCTGAGGGAGATATTGCTTAAGATGTAAGAGGAAGGAAGGCGGGAGCCAGAGGCAGGGCATTCGGCAGCCCAGCCCAGGGTTCCATGTGGGTGACACGTTCCATGTGTGTTCCACGCCTTGTAACGGGATGCTTGTCTCTGCGCTCCTTGGGCTGGGGCTCCATACACACGTGGACCGCCCTCCACCACAACACTTGTCCCGTTCTTGAATTAACGGGCTTCTGGTCAGTATCCCATGCTTTCTCCCACACAACGCCTGCCCCTAGAGTACAAATCACGTTCTCCACCCACACACAGCACGGGTACCTTCAGCTAATAGGCGACCGAGAGGTGTCCATGTCACGAGGCTGGTGTCCATGTCACGAGGGGACCGACCTTGTGGTACCATTTATGTTCCAGAGCTCCCCATGGGATCTAGTATAAGCTAGACTCCCCTGCAGTTACAGGCTTGCCCAGCTCCTTCGGATAGCCTCCCCCTGTTTTCTACCTTCTTTTCCATGCTTCTGTCTCAATACGTCACTTGCGTATGAATGTCTATCTCAGGCTCTGTCCCTTGAGAACTCCACCCTTAAGATGTACGGTGAAGCAGAGTGACCACACAGAGGGTTGGGGCTGGAGGCTTCTGTCCAGTGCTTACTCGGTTGTGGGGACATAAACCTAGCTCTAATGCACCCCCAGACAATAGTCAGGGACAAATGAATAATCTCCAGGCCCTACTAAACACTCCGGAGGAAGCTTCTAGTCTGTCCTGGGCTTGCTTCAGAAAGCTGTGTTGTTTGGGGCTCAGAACAAAACCAGGTGGCCCTCAGCGGCAGGGCTGTGTGGATGGGATGGGCCAAGCAGAGGTTTAACAAAAGGAAGTCAATTTTGGTTCACCTAGAAAACCTCACTGGAAGGATCATTGTTTTTAAGTCTTAAAGAAGGAAGTGAGCTTTGCACGCGGTGATGAGGGCTTTGTCCCTGAAGCCGCAGCTCAAAGCAGAAGCCATAAACGTTCAACTGATGGCAATGATGCTGTTTCAGAGACCCAAGAAATAGCAGTTAAACCGATTTCCTAAACTTACAAAATTCCAATCTGCCTAAAATACGCATTATTCCACTGACACCCTAAAAAAAATATGCATTTGACAAAGGTTCCCATTCCATTTTCCCAGATGCAAAATTGAGTTCAGGGAGAGTTATTTATGTATAAGGGATGAGCTTTACAGTGGGGTCTGTCAGATCCTAAATACGGTGTGATTATTTGACTCCATGTCAAAGAGCCGCAGCGGTTTTTTGTTTGTTTTGTTTCGTTTTGTTTTGTCTTTGCACCGCAGACACTTAATATGTATGTGGGCAAGAATTAGCCCCCCACGAATGGTGCCCTGTGACAGCTGGATCGTGTCCAGGCCGGCATTAACGAAGTCCTAAAAGACAGCTCAGTGACTGTACCTCGGGAAGGCTTGACCTGCCCGCGTCACTTCAACAAAACGATCCAGGGGCAGGAACATGAATTTTAATAGCATTTGTGCTTTACACTTCCCTGATAATTCCTTAGATTTTACGTGTCGCTTCCTAAATAGCCCCTTCTTTGCGAAACGGCGTGGAAGAAGAGAGAATAAATTCTAGAGAAACAGTCTCCAAACAGGTGGTTAAAAACTGTGGCAGAATTTGGACCCCAATCCACACAACTGATGTGAGAAATTTGGTGTTTTGTCTGTGCAAAGGAGCAGAGGCCAGCAGTCTGGTCTCAGGAGGGGTAAGGCAGGCTTATCGTGACAAGCGTCGGGTCAGTGGGAACAGGCTGGTGGGCAGAGGGGGGTGCAAGCAGCGGGCAGGGAAGCGTCCGCACAGGGAGAAGGCACAGGCAGGGTGGTTTTTCACTCAGGAGTACACTCACTCCTAGCGTGCAAGGGACTTCGTGTCTCTTCTGCACGTAACTGCCTACATGCTTTACTATGTCAGGACATGTAATTGGACCGAAGACGGAAAGGTCCTGTTCTCCAGGTGACCCACGCCACGGACAGGATGATGAGGGGGATTTTATGACGACAGAAACAGCGAGAACCCAAAACCCCACAGTTATGACGCTTCCCAGTTTCCCGGAGCTGGTTTCCTGCGTGGGACACGAAACAGAAACGTCTGCAGACCATATCGCAACTAGAAGTTTCCTTTGGGCTTGGAAGCGACGGAAAGGAAATCGCTTTTCTGAGGACTTGTTCCGTGCGTGGTTAGATGCTTAGCACTTTTATTATTTTGTAAAGCGTATTTATTTTGAGGGTGGAGGGCAGGGAGAGAGGAAGAGAGAGAATCCCAAGCAGGCTCCAGGCTGACGGTGCTGAGGCGGGGCTCGAACTCATGAAGTGCGAGGTCATGACCTGAGCCGAAATCAAGGGTCAGACACTTAACCAACTGAGCCAGCCAGGTGCCCCAATGCCTGGCACTTTGTGGGATCATACTTAATCTTCATAGCAGCCTCTGCAAGCTACAAGGTAGAGCCTCCATGAAGAAAACGAGGCTCAGAGGAGTTAACTTCCTGGACTAGAGTTGCTCAGCCAATCAACCGCAGAATCCAGATTCAGGTCACTATGAATGCCAGCTTCTGCCTGCACAGGGAGAGCCATTTCCCCATGGTCAGGAGCCACCTAACAAAAAAGCCACCTATCAGACTCCTAGTCGTGTTCTCAGGATGCTGCCTGGGTCGGTCAGTCAGCCTCTCCCTTCCTTCCCTCTTTCCCACCTTTGCCACAGAGTGTCACCTTTCCTCCAAGATACTCATATTCTTTATTTATAAAGCAAACCCTCAGACAGGTCATTGCAAGTCAACAGCTGGAGTACCTCACCCACAGCCCAGAGGCCCCAACGATTCCTTTTAACTCATGATGAATCTTATGTTCCTTCATACATTTAAAGAAAATGATGTAGAGGAAAAACAAAACAAAACAAAAACTCTGAAAGAAAGAAACACTCTAGAGTGGCTTTATTTAGAACAGATCCAAATTGGGAAGGGCTCCTATATCCAACACAAGAACATCAAAAAAGAATTGTGCCGTCCATTTTAAAACAAAACGCAACTTATTACAAGGCAAAAGAGGGGCACCTGGGTGGCTCAAACAGTTGAGCTTCTGACTCTGGGTTTTGGCTCAGGTCGTGATCTCATGGTTCATGAGTTCAAGCCCCGCATCGGGCTGTGTGCTGAAGGTGCGGAACCTGCTTGGGATTCTCTCTCTCCCTCTCTCTCGGCCCCTCCCCTGCTTGTGCTCTCCCTTTCTCTCAAAATCAGTAAATAAACTTCAAAAAAAGAGAATATTTCTCACGGAGATTTGCAAAAATAAAACAAGTGTTAAAACATGAAAGAGAAATCAAAGGTGCGATGACCTTTTACAACCAAGATGCAACATTCCCATTATTGCAAAATGATTATTACTAGATTTGTTACGAGTGCCTACCTCAGAAACGCAAGAGAAGAGAAAATCCACTTTTACACGAACTGAAGAACTTGCAGAATTAATAACAATTAAGTAATATGACCATTTCAAAAGAAATACACTCAAAATCAATAGATTTCCTATGTATGAACTTGAAGAATGAACTCACAGCCAAAAAGTATATGTAATCCGTCCTTAATGTATACAGTGCCTAGATGGAGAACAGTGTACAAATTTATTCATCAAAAATATATATTAAAGGGGCACCTGGGTGGCTCAGTCAGTTAAGTGTATGACTTCAGCTCAGGTCATGATCTCACAACGTGTGAGTTCAAGCCCCGCGTCGGGCTCTGTACTGACAGCTCGGAGCCTGGAGCCTGCCTCGGATTCTGTGTCTCCCTCTCTTTCTGCCCCTCCCACTCATGCTCTGTCTCTGTCACTCTAAACAATGAATAAATGCTAATATATATATACATACATATATATATGTATATATATATATACATTAAAAAACCTTGATTGAGATATCTGGTTCCCACCCACCTGTTGGATTACATCCCGTCCCATTCTAGGGGAATTTGCACATACTGTTTCTTTGCCAAAAATGCTTTTCCCTCTGAAGCTTTTTCATGACTGACAGTTTCTTCGTATCTCAGATTGCCTATAATCTCAAAGAGATTTCTCTTCCTCATCCAAAGCTGTCTGTTCTCACTGCCAGTCATTTGCTGTGACTTTGCCCTGTTCTTCACGGCCCTTAGCATCACCTCATGTCGTCACACCCACTTGAGTTATCGTCTGCCTCCCACACCTCAATGCCAGCTCCGTGGAACGTGATTCTTTCTGTTCATCTCTGTCTGACGCAGGGTAGACACCCAACATATATGTGTTTAGTTATATTTGAAATACATACTGTGGATTATTTAGAAAGAATAAATTTTGGAAAGGGGGTAAATTCTCTCCCAATCAGTGAGTATTTTTCATTGATCAAAATGAAATTTTGAATAGGTCAGTCTCTAGATGGGGGGCTGGAGACACAGTCAATGATGCTAGAGGTCAGTTGAAAGAATAAACAAACGATATAAGGGAATGCAAACAACTATTTTCAGCAGATTACCCTATGACCCAGCAACGCATTACTAGGTATTTATCCAAAGGATACAAAAGTGCTGACTCAAAGGAGCACATGCACCCCAATGTTTACAGCAGCACTATCAACAATGGCCAAATTATGGAAAGAGCACAAATTTCCATCGACTGATAAATGGATAAAGAAGATGTAGGGTGTGTGTGTGTATATATATATATATATATATACACACACACACATATATACACACACATATATATACACACATATGTATATATATATACACACACATATGTATATATATATACATATATATACACACACACATATGTGTATATGTAAACACACACACATATACAGTGGAATATTACTCAGTGATCAAGAAGAATGAAATCCTGCCATTTACAATGGCATGGATGGAACGAGAGTATATTGTGCTAAGTGAAATAAGTCAGTGAATGGAACTTAAGAAACAAAAGAGATGAATATAGGGGAATAGAAGGACAAATAAGATAAAAAAGAGAGAGGGAGGCAAACCGTAAAAGACTCTTATAGAGAACAAACTGAGGGTTGCCGGTGGGGTGTTGGGTGGGGATGGGCTAAATGGGTGATGGCCATTAAGGACGATGCGTGTTGGGATGCGCGCTGGGTGTTATATGTAAGAGATGAATCACTAAAATAAAGGGAAAAAAATATGAGTTGGGGACAGGTATGTAGGCTGGCTCTATTACGAAACTACGTCATGCTGTATTAGTGAGGGAAATACAACACGGGCTCGAGGACAGGTAAGCACGGAACCAGCGGAGCTCATTAGCAGGTCATGAACTGGAGAACAACCGTGAAGAGTAACATATCGTAAAGATGGTGTCACAACTTGGTGTGGTAGGCAGAATTCTCGAATGGCTCTGCGGACTCATAACCCTGATATACATGCCTTCCATGTTTTCCTCCCCTTGAGAGCGGGCCAGATTGGTGAATATGATGAATTTCACCCCCCTGGTTAGGTTCCCTTATAGGACAAACATGAAGGAATTTTACAAATACAGTTGAAATCCCTAATCAAAAAAATTTTTTTAAAAATTAGAAAAAAGTATTGGAAATCAAAAAAAAAAAAAAAGGAAACCAATTTGACAATAAATTTCACATTAAAAAACAGAGTGGTATATTTGTATTGGTTGGGCATTGATGGAGTGGCATAAGAGTATATTACAAGGTTAGTTTCCTTGTAGATATTTAACTTTAAAAAAAAAGTCTGCTCTTTGTATTTGCTCTAAGTATTTGGAAAAATGTTCCCACAAGGGAAATAATTGTGCTTTCTGTACAGTGAATGATGACACATTCAGATAACATCCCTAAAATTTAAGAATAACTATTTACAAAAAAAAAATCCCTAATCATTTGACTGAGTTAATAAGGAGGGGGATTTTTCTAGGTGGGCCTGACCTAATCAGAGGTGACGTTCGAAGTGACTAAGTCTTACCTGAAGGGTCAAAGTGTGAAAGGGTTTATAGAGGGGATCATGTGCCAAGGATGTGAGGACAGTCTGTAGTAGCTGACAGTCCCCAGCCAGCCAACAGTGAGCAAGGAAAGAGCGATCTCAGTCTTACGTTAGGGAAATGGGTTTTGCCAACAGTCTGAAGGAGCTGGAATCACGAGTTCCCCTGAAAGCCTGGGGATGAGAACTCAGCCGTTGCTGCCTTGATTGCAGCCGTGTCCTCTCAGCAGGGCACAAAGACGCACTGTGCCTGGACTTCTGACCTACAGAACTTCGAGCTAATGACCGGGTGCTGTCTGAAGTCGCTGCATTTGGGAAACTTATAACCCAAAAATCAGGAGCTACTGCAGTGGAGAAGGGCAGGCAATTCAGCAAATATTATCAGGAGAGTTTATCAGTGTCTTGGGAAATCCAAGTGTGGATTTCCGTAACATACTCAGTAGCGAAAGAAATTCCAGATAGACTAAATACTTGGATGGGAAAAAGCGAAGCCATGTATCATTTAAGTAAGCACTTCCACAATTTTAGGACAGAAATGTAGTTTTGGAGCACCAAAATGATGGAGAAAAATTCTAATGCAATAGATTGGAATGTGCAAAAGTAAAACTTCTTTAGGCGAAAACAGCAACCCAAATCTCTGAAAATATTTGCCTCAGAGCTAAAGATTTGGTATCTTTCCTATGTAAAGAGCACAGAAAAGTCTATTCAATATTTGTAAGTGTCTGCACATTCATGCAAATGTAGAAGAAAAACACAAAGAGCAAAATATCCTCATCAGATATCTCTGGATGATGAAATTATGAGTGTCTTTCAAATTCTTCTTGTAGATTACATTCCTAATCTGTGTACATTTTCTAAAAGAATTCTGTATTTATGCCATGAATATATAAAAATAATAATTAAATGTATAACATCTCAATACACAGCTCCAATGACATATAACGTAATTTAGCAGGATTAATTACATTTTGTAATGTTTTTATAAATATTTAAGAGCTAAAGATCAGGGGAAATCTTAGAACATTCTTGTGTATGTATGCTATTGTTACAACCATATAGAAACATTACAAACATAGATGGATGAAGTTGAGAAACTGTGTTGTCATTAACATAGATGCTGTGTGAGGATAGTGGAAATAGGGATGAATAAAAATATCTTCTTCAGACTTTTCTATTTGGATTAGATGTTCATCTATATTGACTATATAGATAGGTAAGTAAGTAAATGGATGATAGATAGATAAATAGATAATTGATAGATGGGTGATGGATGGATGGATAGATATATAGACAGGTGGATGGATGGATGGATAGATAGATGATAGATGGATGTTGGGTGTATAGATAGATAGATGATGGATGATGGGTAGATAGATAGATAGATAGATGATAGATAATTGATAGATGGGTGATAGATGGATGGATAGATATATAGATAGGTGGATGGATGGATGGATAGATAGATGATGGATGTTGGGTGGATAGATAGATAGATGATGGGTGGATAGATAGATAGATTAATAGATAGATGATAGATGATGGGTAGATAGGCAGATGATGGATAGACAGACAGATAGATAGATAGATAGATGATAGATAAACACATACTTACATAGAAAGATTTGTATTTCTAGGGTTTCTGTAACAGATTTCTACAGCCTTGGTGGCTTAAAGAACAGAAATTTATTTTCTCACAGTTCTGGAGCTGAAAGCCTCAGATTAGGGCATCAGCAAGTTTGGTTCTGTGTAGGCGTCTCCCCTTGGTGTGCAGATCCTCCCCCTCTTTCTTTAGCAGTCTTCTTCTGTGTGTTTTTTCTTCTTATAAGGACACCGGTCATATTGGATCCCCCTCATGACTTCATTTTAACTTAATCACCTCTTTTAAGACCTGTCTTTGAATACAGGCACATTCTGAGGGACTTGGAGTCATCCCGCCCAGCTATGAATTCTGGGGAAGACACAATTCAGCCCTAACATTATGCAAAAATGTCACCTTCCAAGGGAGGCAAGAGCACTCAACGTTTTGTCCTTTTCTAAAGTGTGGCTTTAACAAAATTCCTTAATATAATGGTAATAAAATTGTCACTCTTAACCTGAGTTGGGCTCTTTCAACCTTGATTTGGTTAAAGGACTAAATATCCCTGTGGCCTCATGTATTAAGAGGATTGGGTGAGATGATGAACCAGAAGGATCCAGTGAAGCATCTGGTACAAGAGACCAGGAAGGGAGTGCCCCTCTTCCCTCCCCCAACACTCTATTGTTGATTCCGTGTTTCTCAGATCTTTTCCACCAATGTCCTCTAGCATCAGGGAAGACAGAATTTGAGACAGAACCCGAAGAGGTATTCAGCAATTCTTTCTTATTTTTACTTAAAAAAATCACAAAAATGTTAAACTTTTCTCCAATAGATCCATATATATTAAAGTAGAAGAGTTTCACCTCCTTGTCACGTAAACTTGATCTGGGAAAACACACAAGATTGACGTTGTGCCTTCATAAGCCTGGTTGGGTGTTTTCAGTCTGAGACACAAGCTCTGGGAGAGGTAAGACCCAGCGTTTCCCTCTGCTTCTAGAATTCCTCACAGCATGCTTCAGATGGGGAGCAAGATAGAAAATCAAGCAGGAGACTGGTGTTGCAAAATTACCAGAAGAAAAATGAAAAACAAAAAGCCAGACAAATATAAAAATAGGCAGGCAACAATGCCAGAAGGACAGAGAACAGATGGACAAACAGGATTACAAAACAAAAGCCAAGGACTAGAAGTGGTGGTGGCTGAGTTGGACAACATTATTAGAAAATAGTCAGATTCAGCCAGTGTGCACCAGCGTAGGACCATACCTACAGAGAAGTGACTCGGGAGTCATGCGAAGTCTCTTATAAAAATGTATGTGCCCGCTTATTATATTTATTGTCTTGTAACAGAACTCAGAAGGATTCCTGCTGTAAGTATTGGAAAGAGGGACCAGCCTCGAAGATTAACCTGCAGGGGGATTTTCCACAAGGGATCTTAAATCTCTGTTTCATCCAAATGCTCAGGCCAGCCCTTATCGGGGGCGTTCATGACCTCTGTGCACCACTGATGACCATCACAGGGACAGATCAGAGCCCATGCCAACAATGAGATATTCCTATCAAACAGGCCAAGGCAAACACCCACGCCAGAAGTCCTCTGTTATTTCGCAATGTGGCTCATCAATATTTGTTCATATAAGCAAAGAATTTTGTTCTCCCTTCAAGAACCAGTTCCATCAGCTGGACTTAAAGTGTCTGGTAACGAACAAGGCTGAGGAGTGAGTGGAGTAGTTATATCATTTTCCGTGTTATTAAAATGAAACCAGCGACGGGCGGAGTCAATGACTCACGGTCAGCAGTCAGGAAACTGTCCTGAATATATGAATGCATTCATAAAGTGCTCACGGGAGTGAATGCTTACCCGTGTAAAGGGTGACCTCAAGCTCTTTCCAAAATAGAGACTAAATCAAATTCTCATGCAAGAAAAATCAAAAGAAAGAGACGCCATATGGCTGACTAGGCCAGCAGTTGACTAAATATGCCCAACAGTCAAATCTGGCCCATCCTGTCTTTGAGTGTCCCTCCAGTTAAGAATTGTTTTCATGTCTTTAAAGGTCTATAAAGATAAAGAGGTAGAGACAGAGATGGAGGGAGACAGAAGACTATGGAACAGAGACCAACTGAATACTCTAAAACCTATGCCATGTATTATCTGGACCTCATGCAAGTTTCCCACATCCCCCTTGGATTGGATGATGCTTTCTAGAGTAATGTTTATGAACCACTTACGAGTCTGGCATTGCCCTTCCTAATGGTAAGGCTTCCTGGTCACTGTGAGAAGGGTTTCAAAACGTGATATAGTCATAAGTAACATTCCTTAATTGCCTTATGCGTACCTATGAGAAATGAGGTTTGCGTGTGTTAACCAACTAAATTCTTGCAGCTCTTCTCGATAAAGTGTCCCCCCCCCCCACATGTTACGTGGAGACAATTGAGCAACAGAGAGGTTTTCCTAAAACATGTAACTAGGACATGGTGGGAACCAGGATTCAAAGTGGTTCAAATCTGAACTGGTTGAAGCTGTCTGTATTTATAGATAAAGATGTCAAGAGAGATAAGCATATCCTGCAGTAATAAATCACTCATGGTTTTGAGTGACTATAATACAGAGCAGTTATTTAATAGATAAGAATGTATGCTTGTGCTGTTATATGCCCAGAGAGGGTGGGCCGTGACTACTGCAGGAACTTTGTTTCTGGGACCCAGGACAACGATGTAGTTCTATGTATGCCAGCCGGGCAGCAGAGAGAAAATCCCATGTTGACCCCTTTTTGTAAATGTTTACTTATATTTGGGAGATAGAGACAGAGTGTGAACGGGGTAGGGGAAGAGAGAGAGGGAGACTCAGAATCTGAAGCAGGTTTCAGGCTTCGAACTGTCAGCACAGAGCCCAATGCAGGGCTCAAACTTGTGAACCGTGAGATCATGACCTGAGCTGAAGTTGGATGCTCAACCAAGTGAGTCGCCCAGGCGCCCCGGAACCAATAGGTTTTAAATATATAAATGTAATATGTAGCATATTATATATACGTGTGTGTGTGTGTGTGTGTGTGTGTGTGTCTGTGTGTGTGTAATAAATACAATAATAGGTAATATCTATATCTATAGATGGATGAATATACAGAGAGACAGAGAGGAATTTATTCTGGGAAGTTAGCTCATGTGATTATGGTGGATGACAAATCTGAAATAACCAGGGCAAGCCAGCAAGCTGGAGATCGAGTAAATTGACGTTCCAGTCTTCAGTCCAAGGGCTGGAAAATCAGGCAGAGTTTCTTTGTTGCAGCCTGGAGGCAGAATTCCTCCTTCTTGGGGAAACCTTGGTCTTTGCTGTTAAGGTTTTCAACTGATTGGATGAGGCCCACCCATATTTTGGAGAGTAATCTGCTTTACTTAAAACCAACCGATTGTAAATGTTCATCATATCTAAAAACAGTCTTTATACCAACATCCAGATTACCTAGCATTTGATCAAACCACTGGGCACCACAGTCTAGCCGAGCTGACACGCGAAATTCACCATAGCGTTTAAGGACTACGTCGCAGTGTAAAAGTCCTTCCACTAAAGCTCACATCACCCTCAGTGTCCTTCGCGTCTCATATTAGCTGCCACTAGTTGTGATGACAAATTCCCACATGTCTTGATGATTTGAGCATGCTACAACTTATTTTTAGCCGGGTGAAGTCCAAAATAAATGTTCCCCGTTGGTTCATGGCTCTCTTCCAAGTGGTGACTCAGGGCCAGACACCTCCCATCTTGTGGCCTTCCCACCTTTAACATACAGCTTCCAAAACTGCTGTGGTTGTCTGCATCAAGCTATCGGAAGCAGGAAGAGCAAGGCAAATCGTTGTGGGGTTATTTTATGCACCGGGAAGGAACCCCTCCGTGTCCCTTGTGCTTACAACCCATTGGCTAGCATGCAGTCACATGAGAATACCTACCTCAGGCAAGTCTGGGAGATATAACTAACTTTGTGCCCAGAAGGTGCAAAGAACGGGATCGTTGATCTGTTGAACTAGTCTTTGCCTTATTCCCGCATCCTCCACAGATTGAATTTTAACGTAGCTAAGGGAGGAAGAGACTACAGCAAGGTACACGGTCTTTCTGTATCTTAGGTTCTTGTCTTATCAGCTGGAAACAAGTCTCCTAACTCTGATAAAAAGAGCTAATACAAGATGGCACAACTCCCTGTTGCACACTAGGTGCCCAACGTGTCCTTCTGGTTTTAAGAAATTGAAAATGAGCTCTGAGTTCCTGAAGGTTTGGCAAACAAACGTCATAGTCGTTTCCACTGGTTCTAGAAGGATAAAGAAAGAGTTAAATGTCTCCAGGTAAAAAAAAAAATTGCACTTTTTTAGAGTCTGCTTTCAAAGTGCCTCCGAACACCTTTATGGTGGAAGCCTCCAAAACTGAGTCATACACCTTAGAAACCAGCTCATCTTTGTTAAAATGGGTTTCATTTCTTACTGACCTTGTCAACAGCTCTGCAAAGCTAATTTGCTAGTTCAGTGGCTCATCATCAGTTCCTCTTACATGAAACTGACAAAGGTCAACCTTGTAAAAAAAAAAAATTTGATTTCAGACCTTAATCCAAAGAGTTGCAATATTATCTCTGCTTCTCTGATTGAATTCACAAGAAATTAACCTAATTGCTTATTATACATGGAGGAAACAGGCTTTCTCTGCTGGTCCCTATCCCTATCTGACTCCTTTTGAGTGACACTTGAAGCCCAGTTTAAGTTAATTTGTAAGGAAGCAACCATGATCTGTCTATAGGCCAAACCCAACGTGTGGTCAAGGACTCCAAAAAGCATCTGTCACTTATCACCATTGTCATTCTTGAAGGCATGGTGTAACATCCTCACGGGCCAGCCAGAACTTTACTTTTTCATTTTTTTAAAGTTTACTTGTTTTATTTTTGAGGGAGGGAGAGAGAGAGAGAGAGAGAGAGAGAGAGAGAGAACAAGTGGGGAGGGGCAGAGAGAGTGATGGAGATCTGGAATATGAAGCAGGCTCCAGGGTCCGAGCTGTCAACACAGAGCCTGATGCAGGGCTTGAACTCATGAACTGCAAGATCATGACCTGAGCTGAAGTCAGACACTTAACCCATTGAGCCACCCAGGCGCCCCAGCCAGAACTTTCCTAATCAGCTTACTTGCTTTCAGACTTTAGTTCTGACTTTGACTACTAACTTTACACTCTTGGACAAGCCGGTCGAATTTAATGAGCCTCCATTTATTCTTCTGTAAAATGGACCCACAAAATGTACCTCATACAGGTTGCTTTTAGGACTTGATGAAGGTGTCTACAGCAAAGTTGTTGGCCCATATTGAGTCCTACGTGATCTCTAGGTGTCCTTCCTCTCTCCTTAAGTGTAGATCAACTGTTCTTTGCTCAGTATCACTCCATCATGCTCTATTAGTTGGGACATTTGGTCTGCAAGCAGGAGAGACCAACACATGCTGAAATGAGATTGGGGTATTTAGTGTAAGGGTAGAGTCATGTCTCCCTGAACCTCACGGTAGGAATATAGCCTTGGAGATCCAGTCCTGGAATAAGGCACAGAACAGCATCTGCAAAGCCTAGCAAATGGTCCTTTTGTGTCGTATCTACTCTTCTCTTTATGAAATCCAGCTTCTTCTTTTATATATCTGCAGATATACTTTCCTACTTCCACCTGGTGGAAGATATCCAAGTCACAGCTCTGGATACTTAAAGCTATCTTTTTTGTTGTTGGGGATTCGTCTTGTGTGAGACATACCAATGAATATCAGTTCGAAATTGGATTGGCCCAGCTTGCATCAGCTGTCTACACCTGGCCCAATCCACTGGGGCCATTTATAAATATGGATGCTGAGGTGCACGCTCTGTTCATGAAGAAGGCTGTTAAGGGGACACTGTGAATTGAACAGACACCACAAAGTATGCCTACTACAGTGGGAGTTTCAGAAGGAGTTTATTTTTATTCTAAACAAAACAGATGGGAAAAAAAAATGGAATTTTCTCTCCCTGCCCTTTTGTTCAGAATTCCAGATACATGAAGAAACAATCCTGGTTTCTGTTGCAAGTCATTACAGAATGGACACGTAGGACTGTGGAAGGAAATGGACTGTCTGGGTGAGCATACTAAAAACATCATCTGGAAGCTACTGGAAACTTCTAGAAGCTTAAACACCAATGTCACCACAGGGAAAGTGTCCTTCACACAAAGTCTGCTGTGACAGAATCTGAGAATATTGCACCTGGATGCATCTCTAATGCTTTCTCTCTGGCAAAATAGATGACAAGGGTCTTCTGACTGTGGTGCTTGGGTAGGTCTGTACCCACAGCCCAGTGGAATGCTGGCAAAGGTATGGGGATTGCCGGCGTTGCCAATGATGAGCCTTCTGCCCATTTTCAACAGGTTCCAATATGAAAATGTCCTCATACTTGGCTGAATTAATTGAGAAATTTTCTCTTTCCTATAAAAGGAACTTCAATCCCATTTATGTGTGAAACATAATGTTACAAATAACAAATTTCAAATAAATATTTCCTTTCTGCATATTTTAAGGCATCGTTTTTATTAGAGAAATAAAATGAAAAAGTTTAAGTTTGAGTTCCCTTGGCAAAGGAGGACATTTCACAGATACTTCTTGATGTAAATTAAAATAGATGAATATATATACTGATAAATTAACTTTGAGACAACGGTTGGACTCTAACGTTTTAGAGTATACGACTTTTATTTGCCTTTAATCTGACAACTGTTTTCCAGACATTTCCTATTGGAAATACATTTTTGTATGGTATTTAACAATTATAATTCCATTAGGTGGAGAATAATATTCTCATTTTATGTATTTAAAAAATATTGAAGGGGGCGCTTGGGTGGCTTAGTCAATTAAGCATCTGGCTCTTGATTTTGGCTCAGGTCATGATCTCACAGTTTGTGAGTTTGAGACCCACATCAGGCTCTGCACTGACAGTGTGGCCTGCTTGGGATTCTCTCTCTCTCCCTTTCTCTCTATTTGTCCCCCGCTTATGCACATGCTCTCTCTTTCTCTCTCTCAAAATAAATAAATAAACAAACTTTAAATAATTAAAACTATTTCAGTAAAGAAGTTCAGGTAATTAGTCTGAGATCAGGTAGCTTACAAGAAGCAATCTGAGGTGTGAAACTACTCTATTGGACTGAGGAAGGGGAGAAGACATGCCTCCTAAGCTAAGAAAATAATTGACCACAGTTTTAGAAGAATATCAAGGTTATTTATAAGCACAAAGCATCTTTCCAGGCTCTCCTCAAAGATCCTAACCGTGAGTCATTTTTACAATAGAAAATGAAACCCAACTTTGATTCCTGACAAGTGGAAGTAACAGATACCAGATGTAACATCACAAATAAAATGAAAAAAAGTAAAATAAAATATATAACAGCAACAGTGTTCAAGCACTGGATGTGAGATCATGACTGACAGGGAACACTGAGATATGCAGAGTAAGTGAGATGTAGCCCAAATTTATCCCAGTTTATTGCTGAGTGTTTCCAGGCCACTGCAGAGGGAGAAGGAACATGCCAGATCTTGGCAGTCTCCCTGACTTGAAGAAATATTGGTGGGAGGCCAAGGTGCAGAGACTTCACAGGGCAGCGTAACAGAGCAGAGAGCTGTACAGAGAAAGATTTCAGAAACCCATACGGGGTCCCCTCACATCTTCAAATGAGGACTGTTGAGCACATTCCTGTGAAGAATCTACACAACAGAGGGAGAGAACCACCAGAAAGGATCAGAGGAAATAATCCCTAGAACTCACAGGGCTAAGAAGAAGGTCTGTTTCCATTGGCTGGAGAGCCTCATAACTCATAGGACATCAGGTAGAGTCATCAGAAGTTTTCCCTTAGCAATAGGACAAAAATCAGACGTAGGCTAAATGTTGCTCTGGTCTTGCCTCAATAAGGCTTAAAAGCAAGATCCAAAAGAATCAGACTTGTTTCCAAGATGTAACTTAGCTACATCTCCCAATAATGCTTAATATTTATGGGAATATAAAATATCCATCACTCAACAAGGTACAATTCATAGTCTCTGGCATCTAATAAAAATTACTAGCATTCAAAGGAGAAGGAAAATGTGAGTCTTAATGAGGAGAAAAATCAATTGATTGAAACAGACTTAGAAATGACATAGCTGATAGAATTAGTAGACAGGACATTAAAACGGTTATTATAACTCTTTTTCACTGACTCCATATATTTAGTGGTCTAGAGCAATGGAGGAGCATGTTGAGATATTATATTTTCTTTTATGAAAAAGAAAAGGAGCAAAATAAAACTTCTGGAGATGAAAACTATAATGCCTGGGATGAAAACTATGTTGCATGAGATTAACAGCAGATTAGACACTTCAGAAGAAAAGACTGGTGAACGTGAAGATATAATAATAGGAACTTTCTAAAATCAAACACAGAAAGAAAACAGACTGCAAAAAAAGTAATTAGAGTATCAGTGACCCATGGAACAATAAATTGCCTAAAATACATACAATTGGGGTCCTGGAAGAAGAGAACAGAAAAATAGTTGGAAAAATAACAAGTAAATCTTTAAAAATTCTACAGATCCAAGAATCTCAATGAATTCCAAGAAAAAGGAATCAAAAAGATAAATTAGAAGGAATCAGAAACAGAATTAGAAATTAGAAGGTATTAGAACTGAATGGAAATTAGAATACAATGTATCAAAACTTGTAGTTTGCAGCTAAAGCAGTACTTAGAGGAAAATTTATGGTACTAAGATGTCTATATTAAGAAAAAAAGAGAAATGTCTCAAATCAGTGAATGCAGCTTCCACCTTAAAAGTGGGAAAAACAAAATTAAACCCAATTTAAAATAAGCATACATCATATACGAATAATATCTCAATCTGAATTAGGTATACAGTATACTTTTTTCCATCCTTACAGATACCAACACACAATGTGGACCCATACCTTCAAATCCTGGCCCTGGCAGAACTTACATGGTCTTAGGCAAATAATTCTGTTTCTCTGGCCCTCCATTTTCTTCCTCATAAATTGGGATAAAGAGGCTGGATCTTGAAGACTGGATCAGAGCTTCCTAAGAGAACAGAACAGGTAGAGACAGATAACATTCCAGACAAAGAGGAATATATACCAAGATATCAGGACTACTAGGAATGTGATATCTAAGGCAGGGGGCACCCATTTAGTTTAATACCAGCTTAATAAGTATGAATTGTATGAGGCAGAGAGTGGGGGCGGGTGGGGATGATCTCAGCCCTGACCATGGATGGCCTCACCTAGCATCCGGAAGACAACAGAGAGCTGCCCTTGGGCATGAATTTCAGCTAGTGACATCAATAGAGGCCCATGGTTTCCAAAGACCATAGCTGTGGTCTTTGGATGACTAAGTCACATGCTTCAATTATTCATGAAACCCACGTGATTTTCAAGGTGAATGAGAGATTACAGGATTCTTTTTACACAATTCAACAAGGAAATTTTAGGTTGATCTGTTTGTATTAGAAATCTGCTCGTGCAAATTCATTATGTGGGCATACTGATTAAAGGAACTATTTATCTGATCTTACAAAAATTTGTCTATAGAATTTCTAAATAAGACAAATCTCTCAGATAGGGATTCTTTCTTGGAAGCATTCTTAAAGTGCTTTAAGACCATCTTTCTTTTTCTTTTCTTTTGGCCAGATTCACTGGACTCTTAGATTATTGCCATTAAAGTATGGCAGGAAGCAGACACATGCATTTTGTGGAAAATCTCCAAGTTCTAGACGCATACATACCCAAGCAAAGTGCTCTCGGTGGGCTGTTGCTCAGCCAAAATCCAGTTAAATGTGGCTAGAAATGTCAAGTTCACCTGCTTTCATTCCTTTCTGAAGAAAGTGGCAAATGCCCATCTTGGGCACTGGAGCACAAAATTAGCCAAGTGCCCCAGGGAAAGGGCAACTTGGGAAGAAATAAACAAGAGGTCAGAGACCCTGACTCATGTGGGGAATAGAAGAAATGGATAAAAGAAAAAAATGAGGCTTATTTGTAATGGAAACTATGCCATCCATGTAGCTAAGTCCCTTTGATGGCAAGGAGATCTCAGAATTTCCTCCTGTCCTCGACACTGATGTGGAACATGGCTGAGTTAAAGCTAACCTCTGACAACTCAGAACTGTTTATTTCAGATCATCGGGGAATACATTGCACTTTCTTTTTTGTCCACGTTCATGATCACATACAGAATTCAAAGGCACAAGAGGGCTTCTGAATTATGCCTGCATTTACATTAGCTGCATGAATAAGGGATTTCCACCAGCTGTGAATAACATAGACTTAAATAAGCTGGCTAGATGTTTATTTCTCTTCTGTGTATAAGAGGTCTAAAGGTAAACAGTCTGGGAATGGTCTGGTAGTTTCAATATCACCAAATACCCTTGCTCTACTGTCATTCTGTTCCAGTATCCCTTGCAATGGCTCCCATCATCAAGCCATCCCAAGGCCCAAAATGGCTGTTGAAGTTCTAGCCATTATGACAGTATTCCATGGAGAAAAGTAAGGCAGAAAATTATAGATAGATAGATAGATAGATAGATAGATAGATATCTCTGTGTGTGTGTGTGTGTGTGTGTGTGTGTGTGACTGTGTAATACTTTTAGAAGCTTTAATGGATGTCCCAGTGAACACTTTCACTTACATCTCATTTGTGGGAACTTATTCACATGGTGACACTTGGGAGAGGGAGATTGAGATCGACAGGAAACTCATCTTCAGCTCAACCCTTTACCCCTTAAATGAATATGGGATTATTTTGAGAAACAAGGAGAGAATGGGTCTCTGATAGGCAAATATTCATTGACTTTTTACTTACAATAGTGCATGCAAATCCTTTTTGAAGGATGTAACCTGCTTTTCTAAGAAAAAAAAAAAGTTTCTTATTTCTAAAACTTTCAGAAAAGGGAAAACAAGTAGAGAGAAGAAAATAAAATAGCAGCCATAATCCATGACCTAATGTAAACACCATTAATGTTTGATGTCTTTGCTATTACGTTTTTTTGGTTTTTTAAAGATCATATGACATATACAACATCATGTGTAACTATTTTATTTATTTTTTTAATTTTTTTTAGCGTTTATTTATTTTTGAGACAGAGAGAGACAAAGCATGAACGGGGGAGGGTCAGAGAGAGGGAGACACAGAATCAGAAACAGGCTCCAGGCTCTGAGCCATCAGCCCAGAGCCTGACGCGGGGCTCGAACTCATGGACCGCGAGATCGTGACCTGGCTGAAGTCGGACGCTTAACCGACTGCGCCACCCAGGCGCCCCTCATGTGTAACTATTTTAAAATACAAACGATATTGGGGCGCCTGGGTGGCTCAGTCGGTTAAGCGTCCGACTTCGGCTCAGGTCACGATCTCTCAGTCCATGAGTTCGAGCCCCGCGTCGGGCTCTGGGCTGACGGCTCAGAGCCTGGAGCCTGCTTCCGATTCTGTGTCTCCCTCTCTCTCTGCCCCTCCCCCGTTCATGCTGTGTCTCTCTCTGTCTCAAAAATAAATAAACGTTAAAAAAAATTTTAAAAAATAAAATACAAACGATATTTATGATTGTGCAATTAACACTAGTTTTGTAAAAATAGACAAGTATAGAAAAGTATAACAAAGAAACTGAAATTCAGGTAGTTAATTTCCAGAGGCAAATCACTGTGAATATTCTAGAGTGTTTTAATGCTGAATTACCTTTCGATTTTTACATTGTTGATATCATACTGTATATAAGCTGATTTTAAGCTATGATTAGTACGAGAAGATTCATAAGGCTTATCTGAAACATGATTGGATATAAAGGAATATAATAACAGATGCCATATTTCATTGATTCGAAGACATATTTTTCACACTGTAACATCTCTGAATGGGATGCATCTTATAATTAATGGCAGATCATAGTTTAATTGGCATCCTTTTTTTCTTAGTGGTATATAACACAATGATACTTCTTATGATCGATAATGAATTAGATTTTATTAAAGCAGTAATATCTGTCACGAGATAGTTGATGAGTCATTCAAACTAACTCAAGTCGTTCAGTGATTCAGTGTAAAATGTAGAGAAGCAGAAAGTTATTCTGCAAATTCTCTGGCAATAAAATGAGACGATTATTTTGCTGAGTCTAACTTGGTGTTTGGATAGAAAGAGAGAGAGAATTAGCCAGATATATACCGCCTTTATTCGCGTCCTTTTCATGGTGTTGCCAGGACATCGGCAGGTTTGAATGAGTTTATCCTCAGCGGGTTTCCCTGATCCTGGACTGACCTTTCATCTCTATGTTCTGGTCTTCTATAAACTTGAGGACTTCTTCTTCAACTGTGAACTGTGTGGTGGGATAACCTCCGATTTCATTCACTGACAACCACAAGTAATTATTGGCCCCCCCCCCCCACGTTGTTCAGGGAAATTTCCTGCATAGTGATGGCTGACACAAGATTCTGGTCCCCGCGGAGCTTAAAGTCCAGTCGAAGACGAGACAGTGAACTCATAAACAGTGGATGGGCTGAAGGGTGACGAGTCAGGGTTGACCTCTTCTCTTTTCGCTGTGGGTCACTTATGGAGACTTAGTGTGCTCTATCGGGCATGAGGCTCCCTGTAGCGTGTGTACGTAAACATGACTTCACAACATGGAGGCTGATGCTTCCATATAAAGAATAGAAGCTTGGTAGATAAAAATATTGGTCTTCTTGATTACTTCTCCCTGGTAAAGTTTGCCCATGTCGCTCAGACTATAAGGTCTAAGAATTCACAGATTTTCACCCATATTGTCCATTTGGCACCAGAAGAATCCTTGGGATATAGTAATTAAATAGTTAATAATCACTGAATGGATGATAGATTATAGCATATCTTTACCTTGTGACTATGGCCTCTCATGCCATTTCCTTCACTCTCATTCTGACATGCCACCTAGAGTTTCTGTTCCTCAGCACCAGCTCACTTTTCCATACTATCAAACCTGCCTTTCCATTTCCACAGCACTTTTGTGGCTTTACTGTAAGCCTGGTCTCTGTCCTCACGCTTCGAGTCACTTCCTGGGGGCCCTCTCCCCTCCCCCTGTCCACCTCACCTCGGTACTCCTCTTAGGTGTGGCTTTCCTTTTATTTACTTTTTTATAAAAAGCATTAATTAATTAATTTAGAGGGCAAGACCTAGTGGAGGAGGGGCAGACAGCGAGAAAGAGAGAGAGAATCCCAAGCAGGTTCCACACTGTCAGCGCAGAGCCCAACATGGGGCTCGAACTCACAACCCTGAGGTCATGACCTGAGCCGAAATCTAGAGGCAGATACTTATCGGACTGAGTCACCTAGATGCCCCTCCTTTTATTTGGTTTTATATCTTCTTCCTTCCATTCCTGTGAGGGGAACCTGTCACTCTTCAGGATCCTCTGATATGGGTGTTCCTTCCCTTTCAGAGGATGGCCTTTTCTTTGCCTTGATGTTTTACTCCCGCTTAATAAGCGAGAGAACCGACGTTGGTGGACAGACGTCACATGTGGGTTTGCCGTCATGCTCCACGCACTTTCTTTCGTGACTTCATTTCCCTCTTGAATTGTGCACAGTCTCTTGGCTGTACTTGTCTTCACCATTAAAAACACGACTGGGCTCAAAGGGCACTGACTTCACGTGGCATACAAGAGTAGAAAGAGACTTAGAGAACTGTTACGCTGTGAATTTCTCCATTTTACGGTTGAGGAAACCGAGGCCCGCCAGAGCAGGTCTCGCTTAGTCAAAAGGCTAATGCACAAAGGTTCTTCCCCCTGCTCAGTCCAGGACGGCCCCAGCGAGTGTCATCGCTCGCGGGGAGGGGACACAAAGCTAGAGTTCCCTTTCCTCTCCATGGGAAGTGTTTCTCGGGGAATATCCCAGCTTCGAGATCGGGAGAAAAGTCCTGGCCCTGTCAGAGCATCTTTTCCGTCGACCCGCTCCCTCCGTATTTTTAGATTCCTGGATCATATTTTGTAAAAGTCACCGTCTTTGTCTTTCGGATAGCCAAGTGTTTCTGATTTAATTAAGAATGTGGAGGAGGAGGTAGGTTAGGGGTGGGGGACAGACACCAGAATAATGTGATGGTTACGTTACCTTCTCTGAAGCTTTTCCAAGGCCATTTGCCAGGGCTCCTTTATTAGGAGTCATTTCGGGCTCAGACCCAGATGCCTGCTGGCCGTGCCCTTTGCTGCCGTAAAGGCATCATCCATTTCCAGGAAATGAGTCTGCACAAGCCCACAAGTGATTATCCAGGGCTGAGGAGTCCAGTCCAGTTCATGTAGGTGAAGAACAATTCTCTCAAACAAATCAATTAAGATTTATTGCCGTTGATTTGAACAAGGGGTGAGATGTATTCTCCCCCGGGGGCTCTCTGGGAGCAGGGCTGGCCCAGTTGTGTGAAGGGGCTTTCGCCCGTCCTGACGGCATTTACGTGTTAAGGATTTCACGATTTGGGTTCCACAACTGCTTGTTACTTCCAGTCTCTGGCCAAAAATAAATAAATAAATAAATAAATAAACAAACAAACAAACAAATAAAACGATTGTGAATTAAGGAGCTGATATGAAAATAGAGGAAGTTTGCATTCTGTTGAGCAAGCCTGGTATTATTATTAATTTTATGCATTATTTACAGTGATAGTTAAATATATTGATCTTAGCAAAGCAGGAAGTGTTGTGACACCAACAACTAGATTTGACTAAGAAAGAGGTAATAATTATCAATTAGCAGGAATTACTGCTAATAAGGTTGGGGGGGGAGTGCAGAAAATTTCTGATTAGGAAGAACTGACACTTTCATAGTGTTGTGTAAATTGCCAGGATTTTAAAAATACATCTGCCTCGTATGATATTTAAAAAGAAAAAAAAAAGTGTCAGGCACGTAATTGCTAGATACATCCAAGATACAAACCTTTTTGTTGTTCTTTTAATCATTTGGAAGGAGAGGAATCATCGCTTAGAAGTTTTTTGCCCTTTTCTGTGGATAACAAGTAAAATTAACCAACAGCTCAATTATTCTGTTAATGAGGTGATTCCCCGCCCCCCGACTTGCATAAACTCAATTTATTATTTTTTTCCAATATCCTTCTTTCCACCATCAGTGAATAAGCCTTCCGGCGTGGGGGGGGGGGTGGATTATCTGCTGAAAGGCGGGGTCAGGGCGTGGGGTCAGGGCAAGATGGAAGCTGATCATACATTATAATGTGGAAGCAGAAATGAACTTAAAAGAACCCATTTTACAAAGGAGGAAACCAAGGCCCCCCAAAAGGTTGCCCGGCCAGCCCGGGTCAGAGCAAAGCTGAAGTCTAGTGCTGAGGTGTCGGCTGTTACCCAACCCTGCAGGGGTCCAGGAGGAAGCACGTTCTTTGTAGACCGTTGTTTTCCACGAATGCTTGTCTGTTTCTTGGTCATCCCATCTTACTAACTAAGAAGATAAGGTAAGCAGTAACAAGGGAATAATTCTAGGCAAAAGCAAAGCGAAGGAATCTGTAGGTGAGGAGCGCAGCTTCATCCGAGGTAAATATGAGGGTTCTTTTTGGCTTTGGGGAGCACCGGGAATCTGTCAAGAACTGCATCTTTGGGCAGCTGTAGAAAGAAGTTCGAGGTCCGCAGGTCAGAGGCCGAACCAAATTTTGTTCTCTTTCAGCTCTGACGCGTGGCCGTTGGCGGCGGCGGCTTGGCACCCGAGTTAGGATCCAGAGGACACGAGTCTCCTTGTTCACACATCTCCTACCGCCTTGACCTCGGTGGCCCACGCCTGTCTAAAATAACGCCGAACACATTGGCTCAGAATTCAATCGCTTTCCCACCTCCTCTATGACCGTCATGAACGGCATCACCACCACTCTGCCACTTACAAGAGAAGCTCTGAGCGTCTTTGTGGACAAGCCCCCGCCCTGTGCGATGACCCAGTCATCCGGATTCTGTCTTGACAGTGTCTCCTGGCATTAGCTCCTGTTTTCCCAACTCAGCCACCTGCGTGTGCGGTTCCCTGCACACCTGTCCTCCTGGTGGGCTTCTGCTGACTTCTCACCAGGCTGCCTGCCTTCTTCCCGTGTCCCTGCAGTGTCCCTCCTGCCTTCTCTCCTGTGTCTCTTGTGTCCATCTTGGCCATTGCTGCCAGAATTTTTTTTTCTTGAAGCTACATTTGTTTTTCTTTAAACACACACAAATCATAGGTCAATGCTTGTTGGCTTGTTGTAAAATGTCTAAAATAAATAATACAGAGCAGATTTTATGAGTTCCCCTTCACCCCCAAACAAATAGAACACCCTTAAATGGCTCTGCTCTTGCCAATGTCCTGCACCAACTTCTAGGCACGGAGAGATACTTATATGCCCATCATTTTTTGCTTGTGTGTTTTCACGAATATGAGGATTCATCGATTTCCCTGGCTTATTATTTTCCCCTCGATTTCCCTGGCTTATGTTTTTCCCCCCGGCAGTGAGAGAATTCCGGGTCAATTCATGTAGCTGCCCTAACTTACCCTCAATGGCTCTGCGGTATTCCAGAGTTTGGGAATTTAGAATCCTTTTGCTCGTGTGTGGATGGACTTCAGGATTAATTTTGCTATTTGTTGCTCTTCCATGTAACGATGCAAAAAACACATCCCGCAACATACATATCATTGGACCACTTTACATGTTTTGAAAGGTAACTGCCAAACTGTACCCCCAAAAAGTGGAAACAATTTTTTAAACAGTCTCAGTAGCTACAGGGTCTCCTCAGGTTGGGATTATTGTCATTTTTTTTAAAAGGAAAACATGATGGTTGAACAATGCTGTCTTACCGCTCTGATTTGCATTTTCCGGAGCACTGGTGGCCATTGAGATTTCTCCTTTTGTGACCCGATACTTCATCTTTCTGTTAATTTGCTAATTTTCCTATTGAATTGCTAGGCAATTAATACTTAGTGTGTGTAAGACAAATACATTCTTTCAATCTGTTGCCTCTTAACTTTTCATATAGCATCTTCTGACAAATGAAAGGTTCATAATTTTATATATTCAAATATGCCAATCTTTTTTTTTTCTGGCTTCTACTTCTCCTATCTTCTTTGGAAGACTTGATCCAATCCAAGATTTTATCAATCTATCATCTATCTATCTTTTATACACACATATATGCACCTATAGCCACACACCTTTCCTATCGCTAGTAATTTTTTATAGTTATGACCACAGACTTAAACACGGACATTAACGATCTTCCTTCTAAGTTTAAAGTAATTGATTGTCCTTGCCTTCTGTCTTCTTCCTCTTCAGAATAAACATGAAACTTTAGTGTGCACTTGGGCCTCTCATGGCCTCTCCTACCTCATTTTCTCCTGCCTAGTCTGCCACCAGCTATCTAGAAGCTACATTGAAATCTCAAAGAGCCAGACTCCCTCATGCCTCTGGGCCTTTGCGCATGCTGCCTGCTCCTAGTGAAAGATGATAGATAAGCTTCTAGTTTCATCAGTGTCCCTGTCTAATTAGCAACCAGGAAGAATATTAGGTCCTTCCTTGAAAGATGAGAGAAAGGGGAGGAGAAAGGAGTGAAGGCAGAATGCCCAAGAGTTTACTGTGTATCGGGAAGTCTTGCTAAAGTCCTTCTGAATTTAGCAGGAAACACCAGAAGCCAGTTGTTTGGCAGGAGGCATGATCGTGGACGGAGTCTTTCTGCAATGACTACAATCATGCCTTCAGAGTCTTTTATTTACTGGGAGGGCATTTTCTAATATTTCCTAATTTGGTGCTTTGCAGGTCTATTCAGAGGCAGCTGAAGAACAACCCACAGAAAATGAAAAGAAAGAACATGAATTTTTAATGGTTGGAAGTATGTATTTGACGGTACCCCTGCTTAAAATCCACCTGCTTTCTCCATAATCTCCAGGATGAATTGGACACTTTCTGAAGGTTTCCAGGACTTCCTTCCTGACCCTCAGCACCATGTCTCTCCTCGCTTCCTAACACCCTTGGCCTGCAGGGCTCCTCTGGCAAGTTCCTTGTGTGTATCACTCTGCTACACCTCCTCCAGTATATTTCCAATGCCTGGAGTTGTTCTGAATCCTTCTGTAGGTGGACACATCTGTGCTGACCATTTCTGAGTCAGCTCACATATCAGCTCTCACAGAGGACTCCTGAGGCACCCTTATGCCTAGCCATCCCCATCCAAACCATGACCTGAACCATCCATCTACTCGTCCCCAATCCTCAACCTAACCTTACTTCTTCTTTAACCCTACACTCAACTTTATCCAAGCTACCCATAAAACTAAACCTGGTCTCAGCCTCCCCACCCTTAGGCCTCACCTTTCCAAACTCTAACCATAAATCTTACCTTACCTTACTCATCCCTAACCCTAAATCTAACCATCACCTTAACAAGTGAAAGGTGAGTGACAGATGAGTGAACATATATGTATGGATGGATGGATACTCACATGGATGGGTGGATGGATGGATGAATGGATGGATGATTGGATATTTACGTGGATGGGTGGATGGATAGATAGACTGATGGATGAATGTATGTACATATGTATGTATGTATATGTGGATGGATGATGGATGGATGGATGGATGAACTAATAGAGTAATGTATGCATGTATGGATGGATGGATGGATGGGGAGGTGGATGGTTGTATGGATTGATAGATGGGTAGGTGGATGGACCGATGGATGGATGGATGAATGGAAGGATGGATGGAAGGATGGATGATTGGATACTTACATGGATGGATGGATGGATAGAATGATAGATGGATGAATGTATGTATGTATGTATATATGGTTGGATGGATGGTTGGACTAACATGAATATATATATATATATACGTATATATATATGGATGGATAGATGGAAAGATGGATACTTACATAGATGGGTATATGGTTGGATATATGGATGGGTGGATAGACTGATAGATGAGTGGATGGGTAGATGGGGGGTAAGAAAGTGGACTGTATGCATGTCTGTGGGTATGCATGTGGGGTGTGGGTACATGAAGAGTCATGAGGATTATAAAGTGATTTACTGGATGTGAAGAGACCTATAAGAAAAATTTCATACAGCAGGCCCACACCAGGGTGGAGGCAGAAGAAATGAGGATGCAAACATAAATTAGAGGACAAAATTTTTTAGAAGTCTGTGATGTCATCAGTGAAGATGTTGCCAAAAAGAAATGCTGTGGTCCAATGGATATCAGGAGCCTATGCCACTGTGTGATTTGTAGAAGCTAAACATATTTCCTTAGCACCTGCTGCACAGGGCCTATGAATGCATTGAGTAGCACAAGGGCCAGCTTCAAGGTAAAAACTCTGTGGCTATTAGACCAAAGAAAATTGAGGATGTGCTATTCTGGAAAGATGCTGTTTTATCATGTAACTCATGAAGTCAGTGAATCTGGCCTTCTTGGTGCATCGGGATCGTCTTTGGGAATTGTTTAAAATATACACACACAGAACTTCCAAATGGACGGTCTGAAGTGGGCCCGGGCATTGCCCAACTGATTCTAATGTGCATCTAGGGCTGAGCAACTACTCCATTCACATGTTAATTAATAAAATTCAGCCAGAAAAACTCTTACTTATCCTTCCAAATGGATTGCACCCATTTGGTGACACTTTCTTTGCTTACAGAGCCAGCTAACCACCCTACTCCCTCCCGTTCATCCGTTCATTGAGCCGTGTGCAACATAATGAGGCTGTGTTGGCATCTGTCCTCCTCCCCTCACTGACACGATACCCAGAAATCAGCTGACGGCAGAGGGCAAAAATATGAGCAGTCTCGGGGAATTCTGTTCCCAGAAATACCATGTAGTGTCCCAGGAAGTGAAAGACTCGTCTGTCCTTGGAGATACACAACGTCTCATCCCTTTGTGCAGCTACCTTGTTCTCTCTGCAACTTTTCTCCAGGCACACGATGAAAAAGACTGCTCAATACGCAAACAGTGGCGTCGTGTCCCAAGTCATTGTGGCTCGGCCTCAGTGTCTCCAGAAGACAGCATCTGTTTGGCACTTCTTGGGCCAGGTGTCCATCCCTGACCCAAGCAGCTGAGATCAGGTAGATAAAATCATGTGCTGCTTAGACTCACTCTTGCCTAGAGAGCTGCCAAAGGCCTGTCTCCAAAGAGGTCTTATAGTAAGGGAGAAGGTGACCCACACCTGATCCCACACATCACTCTAGGGGAACCATCCTAAGCAACCCTAAGCAACCCAGTGCCCAGCCCAGGGCCTGGAACATTGTAGGTGATCAGGAAAGACTTTTTTAGTGAATAAATAGAACAAATGGGAGTTGAGGATCTGACTGATGAGGAAGAGTGATTTCCTGTCAGGGTCCACAGGCCACAGAGTTCTCTCTTAGAAATGGATTGAGAAGGTCTCACAGATATGAGCCACCTTAATTGGGTACCAGGGGAAGACCTCACGGGAGTCTCCCTTTGCCAAATGTCTTATATGCCTCCTGGATGAGTCATTTACGCAGTCTGACAATTCCTAATTGGGTACTGTGGTGGGGACTACCTAGTGGCTTGAATAGTACCCCCACCCCCCCAAAGATATATCCACCTGGAATGTGACCTTATTTGAAAACAGGTTCTCTGGAATTGTGATTAAGCTTTTTTTAAATTTTTTAATGTTTATTTATTTTGAGAGACAGAGAGGGAGAATGCGTACGGGAGGGGCGGAGACAGAGAGGGAGGGACAGAGAATCCCAAGTAGGTTCTGTGTTGTCATTGCAGAGAATGAAGCAGGGCTGGATGTCACAAATAGTGAGATCATGACCTGAGCCAAAATCAAGAGTCAGACACCTAACCGACTGAGCCTCTCAGGAGCCCCAAGAATTTTTTTAAGACTCACATGTGCAATATAAGTGTTCAACAATTCTATGCCTTGCTCAGTCCTCATCACAAGTGCATTCATTAATCACCTTTACCTATTTCACCCATTCCCCTGCCCATCTCACCTCTGACAAGCATCAGTTTGTTCCCTAAAGTTGCGTCTGGTTTTTTGTCTGTCTCTTTCTTTTTCCTTGTTTGTTTTCTTTCTTCAGTTCCACATAGGTGGTCATCCTGGACTTAGGGTGGGTCCTAAATCAAACAGGGGGTGTCCTTTATAAGAGAAAGACAGAGGGGGGCATTTGAGACAGACACACAGAGAGAAACCATAGATTGGAGTGATGTTGCCCCAAGCCAAGGACTGCGTAAGACATCAGAATGTGGAAGAGACAAGGAAGCATTCTGCCCTAGAGCCCTCAGAGTGAGTGTGTCACCGCTGACCTCAATTTTGGACATACGGTCTCCAGAACCTTCAGAAAATGAATTTCTGTTGCTTTAAACCGTCCAGTTTGTGGTCATTTGTGAGGGCAGACCTGGGAAACTAAAACATGTATGCAGGAGAAATAACCTATTCCCCTAGGAACTCAGGACATATATTCTCCATCTTACCGGAGTTTCAATTTGCTGATAAGGGCTTGTCTTGAACAAAGTCAGCATGGGGTAGGATTTTTCCTTAAATGTGGGATTCATACCTCGTTCCTTTAGGAGACCAAAGAAGGAGTCTTCAGTGATGTGTTTTGACTTTGGGTGGCCAGAAAATGTGTGAAGTATCTCTCATGCACTGCCTTCTTTGTGCTTCAAAAGCATCCACTAATCAGAGATGCAAAGGAAGGGGAGAGAGAGACACCACTATGTGCCCTGACTTGGAACGTCTCTTCTCAACACCTCAAGATTTTGTGGTTTCGTTTCCCAAGACTTATGGATCCATTCATCAAGTTCCCAAGAACACACTGATTTTACATATGGTTCTGCCTACTCTGTGCCTTCCGAGATGATCAAAACCCACACTATTTTAGTAGAAAATAAATAAATGCATAAGGAAAGCATTCTTCTTCTCAGGCAATCACCTTTTCTTCATTACAGCATTCTAGTTGCCGCTCCTAGTAATGGATATATATTTTTATCCCTCTTTCATCCCTGCCACGAGGAAGCAGGATAACCCTCCCTCTTCCCCCAGGAGACTCGTCTTCCATCAAAGGAGAGATGACTACGGCTTGAGTGTCTTTCTTCGCTCTCCTGCTTTCCTGCCCTAACCATCCTCATCTCATCTTCCCTCATTTTTGTTTACATGAAAGAAGTTTCTCCATCTCCCCAGCTATTCTCTTTGAAGGAAAGCAGATAAAGCCTCCCGTCAAGTTTATCATCATTATGGTCATTATTTACCGTGATGATCTGTGTTCTTGAGAGTATGGAGTTGGGTCTCAGATCGCTGGAAGAAAACTCTTTTTCACACCTTGGTGCAGCAAGCACCAAGTGATTAGAAGACCCCTGGGCCGATGGTGTCCTTGGACGCCCTGTACCTGAATTATTTCTCCTCACCCTTCCCAGCCCCTGTCCCACTGCTGCCCCAGTGTTTGTTGCGACTGGAGATAGAGGAAGCACACGCTGTGAGAAGAGCATTAAAATAAACTTTGTCACAGCTAACTGTGATGAAAATAGCCTCGCTATTAAGGGGGAGTCTTTTGGGTCGCCCATGAGCATGGAAGCAAGATAGATACCAGAACTTTTCTCCAAATATTCCATTCCTTCCCTGTTTGGCACTAAAAATAACTGTAATCTAAAAATACGCTGATGGAGAGACAATATAAATCGCAGTCCCATAATTTCTCTCCACCAGTGAGTTTGGGCAGAGGTTTCAGGCACTATTTCCAGGTGGGTGGGTGTGATCATCCAGAGAGATGTCTTCCAAGTGCTCCTTTCTCTCTGTGATGGGGCCTGGCAGCACTCCCCATGGTGGCCACTGAGTCCCTCTAGACTGGTAGGGAGAACCATTCCAACATGGAGGAGTCCCAGGCACACAGGGTGGCTGGCTTCTTTGCTCCTCAGTTCAATGAGTGGCAAGGGCTATTTGTTATTGCAGCATAACTTGGCTTTAGTACCTGGACAGAGCACCTCCAAAGGAGCGAAGAAAAGAGAAAGAACCGTTTTCTGAATCGGACTCCACCTCTTTGTGACTACGGATTCATAGAGATAAGCCGGCTTCTGCAGCCTCACCATCCTTATAGCTCAAATGAAGAGGAGTCACTTCCGATCCCCTGCAAACTGAAAATAATAAATGTTAGACAACTTTGAGTAACATGCAAACTTTAAGTGGCCGTTATAGTTAGGCTGATCTGGGACCATAGCTCTCTAATGGTTTTATAAATCACTTTTTCCTCTATATGTTAGATTGTCATCTCTCTCCCACTTATTATCTTTTCAATTATATTTCTGGTGAAATTTAAAAAAAGATAAGTAATAACCGATTCACACAGACTACACTGAAGCATTGATGAAAAACTGCATTTCAGCTTTTCTTGAAGAATAATAAGTATCAAAAGTCATGGCTATCTTCCCTCCTACCCCCACAGACAGAGTGAAAGAGTCATAAATGTGACTTTTTTTTTTAAATTTTTAATGTTGATCGAAGCAATCTATGGCTACAGTTTAATGAATCGAATAGTGTAGAGTCCCTGGTCCCAGTCACATCCATCTCCAAATCGCCCTCTTCAGACCCACAACTTACATCTCATATACATATTTAGTTCTTTATTATATTTTTAAAAGATACCTCCTTGCTGTGCTTTCTTGTTTTCTCTTTTCAGGTGTTATTTATTGCCTTAATTCCATGGAAAATGTCACGCTAAAGGGTTGGACACCTTTCTGCAAGCAACTGGGAATCTCTGGAAACAGGTTGAATCACGAACCTGGGGAAAGATGCATTCCCCAGACAAGTCAGCTCTGGGCCAGGCATGGGGTCACAAGGAATGAGAAGACACTGGGCAAGCACCCCCCCCCCCCGCCAACTGGTGAGGCCTCAAAACTGCTGATGGATGGAGGGAAGGCACCATGGAGAGGAGATGTGACATGATGGATAAGTAATTCTGCCATGTGACAGCAAGTATGGCACTGACCTGAGGAAGGAAGAAATGGGAAATCCATCTTTGAAGGAAGCTTAAGCTTTTCTGTGCCCACCCTGATTTGTTCTTTTCTCTACCTTCTTTGTAAAGCAATTGACACTGGCTTCTAAATCCATAAGAGAAAGGATGCTGCTATGGCTGTGCGGCAAAGACCGGATTCAATCCAGATGGTCATGATGAAGACATTCACCTATTATTTTGTGCTTCCGTATCCTTAGTTGGCTTTAGCTTGATGACAGTGAGGTAGATGATCCACTATCTGTGTTTGAGGACTTGTTTTAAGGGGCCCAGGATATTGTCAACAGATGGAATCCTTTTTGCTGGAATCTCACAGATGAACTCATGGGCTAATGAAACACTCTCCGGTCAAGTGTACCCTTGGAGATGGGGAGAGATGAGAGTCAAAAAGCAGGGTGAGGAGAAAGTCAGAGAAGAGAAACTGCTCAACAGTTGAGACATCCTTTCTCACATCCCATTTCATATTTATAATCCATCTATGAGGTAGATATAGCAAGTATAGTAACTTAGTCCAGGTGAAGAAACAGTCTGAGGAACTTTCCAGAAGACTTCTTGGAATAACGACAGGTGCCCTGACTTGGGAGTCAAACCAGGTCTTTGTTTATATTTCAAATGTTTCAGTCACAAGTTAAGGCAATGAATGTTAAACAGCCTTAACGATATGTAAGCCTTAAGAATTATTATGGTTACGCTGGTCTTACCCCTAATTATCTGATATCTTAGGCAAACTACTTAGCTTGTCAGAGCATCCATTTCCTCAAATACGAATTGGAGGTGACAATAGTTGCTTCAAGCTATTTGTTGAACATCTGGGGCGATGCTATCTAATACGTAGTGTTCACCTGCGCCTGAATTACCAAAGGGTTTTGTGCATATTGACTGACATACAGCAAGCTTGTGACATACCAAGCTTATACACCAAGGTTCAATGATGACCATATGCTCCATCTGGCAGGTAGGCAGCTCAATGCGTGAGCTTGAAGCCATAGTCCCTACACAGCACTGCCTCACTCTTTGGAAACATATACAAGGCTGCATAGGTTCTAGATTCTAGATTCTTGGTGAATGCTGGTATCTTTGAGCAACATTCCCAGGATTCCATGGAAGTAAGTGTTGGAAATCTCTGGTGAAATAATCACCTAGGATTCCTCCCAATGCATCAACCTTCTCATGTCTTCACCTTCCTCCTTGCTCCGCCTAAATTATTTTAGGAATACTTTTGTCAACACCCCCAAATCCCTTACTCTCTGCTTTTCACATCCATCTGAGTAAAACCCAAGCCCCAGCTGAACTCAGTGGTTCACTTGTCTTCACTCAAGAAGCATGTGCTGCTGGAGATCGCCCAGGAAGGCAGAATGCATAGATGTTCGTCTTCAAAAGTGGGATCACCCCCACCAGGAAGTCCTTTTGTATTTCCTTGGCCCATTAAGATCCTGTTGTCACAGCAAGTATTTCAAACCCTTACTACCTCTCTCAAATCTCTGTTGTAACTACCCTCACAACCCACAGAAGAGAACAAAACCTCCAAGTTCTCAGATACAATGGAAGTAGTGGGATAAGAACTCCCTCAACTTTCTCTGAATGCTGAACCTTCCGCTTACTGTGTCCTATCCTTCTATTCTGGTAACTTTGAGGAGACACCCCCTTCCATTTGAGCTCCTTTCCATCCTTTGTTCTGAGACAGCCTTCCCTGTTCTTGAGAATCTTAAAATCTCATCATCCCTTGTCTGTCTCCAGTACATTTCTCTAGATCCTTCACATCGATACTTGTTCGCTTAATCATGATCTTCCCATTTTTAGAGAAAAAAAAAAAAAACCACTTTGTTGCTCTCAGTGTTCCTCTGATTAACACCTTATCTTACTTCTCCTTTTTGCAGACACCTTATAAAAAGAGCCTCTTTCCTCCTACGATGCCAGACACTCACTTCTTCCCTTACCTCTCTCTGTCCTCTGATAATCTCTAGATGAGTTCTTCCTTGCTTAGATCATGGGGTACTCAGTGCTATACATGGTCGTTCCTACACTCCCAGGGTAAAGGATTTCCAGGGTTTTCTTCCTCCATCTCTGGGTTCCTTCTTCTTAACCACTACTACCTTTAATTATTGGAGGTCACTCATCCTCAATGCCTTACTCTTCTTCCAAGCTTCTTCCCAAGACCAGATCAACAAAATTTGTGGCTTCACTAGTCATTTGCAGGCTAAAGACTCCCAAACTGATGGATAGAACAAAGCTTCCGGCTCTGAGTCGTATGTCCTCATCACGTCTACTTTGAATGCTGAAAATTGCATTGAACGCAAAATGTCCAGGACCAGATTCTGGATCTTCACCCCTCCCCTGTCTTAATAGATAGCATTAATGTTATTAGTACAACCTGGTCCCTTTGGGGCCAATGGGAGTTCTATCATAGTTTCATCCTCATAACAAAGCCATGGCCAACATAAGGTAAGTTTACCCTCTCAAGATCTGTCTGCTCTGTTCGCTTCTAGCAATGCCTGTCACCAATGTGTTAGCCCAGGAGGCCATCATCTCTCACCCGGACATGGCAGTGACCTCTGATTCCAAACCCAGGCCAGGCTCCTTTCAAACCAGCCCTGAAGATCTGGTGCTCTTTCAATGCACAAAGCTGGTTGTGTTTCTCCCAGATTAAACTTCCCAGTATGTCCTCATTGCTCTAGGGATAGTGATCATAGTCTTTAATATGCTTCCAGGACCAGACACGGTCTAGACACCTCCTTTCATGGCATGCCTGGCCCCATCGACTGTCCTCTGCCCACACTACCTGTCCCTGTTGTCTTTTGCTGTGAAAGAAATGACTCCACAGCTAGAAGAGCTAAGAGCCACCATTTTTATGGAGAAGGAGTCCTAAGGGTGGGGAAAGCAGGAAGAGTCCAGTGAGAGATGCTGAGACCAGGGACTGGGGCCAAGATAAGCTGGGACTGCAGGCTCCAATTCCAAGATGGCACCTTCCTCCCCAGTCTCGGGGTGAGCCAGGATGGTTGAGTACAGCCTCAGCTGGCATTGTCTACCCCAACACCAGCCCATGGCATCTGCTGGGGATCCGTGGCTGGTATCTGAAAGAGAGCACGCACAGTCCTCCAGAGCTAGCATTCCCAGACGACCAGCCAGAAGCCATGGCCTTGCACCCACTAGCCTCTGAAGTCACAGAGCATCCTTTCTGTCACACTCTGTTCACCCAGGCACTCACAAATTTCTCCCCATTCCACAGGACATAGACCCGGCCCTTTGATGAAGGGAGTGACAAATAATTTGGGGACCATGTTTGAAAAGTGCTGTCCTCTTTTTCTGCCATCCCTTGAGAGTGCCCCTGACCCCCCAGCCTGGGCCTGGACCACCCTCCACCCTTTACTTCCCCTGGTTAGTCCCACCTATCCTGCAGATGCCAGATCCTTCTGGGATTCCCCAGGGAGCTCTCCCTAAGACTACAAGCTTGACCCCACTCCCTCTCCATCCCTGCTTCCCTCATCTGTTTCTTTGTGTCACTCAATGCCGATGCCATTTTACCCTCAGGTTGCTGATTGATGACTGGCTCCCTGCTATGACATCATGAACTCCCCAAAGACAAAGACCCTAGACTGAGTGAGGAAATGACACGGGAAGGAGAGAGAACTGGTGCATGGCCTCTCCCACTAGATGCACAGGGCTCTCTGACCACAGTTTGCTCCCTCTCTGTGAAAGGAAGAACGTTCTGGCAGATAAGGCAAGGCCTGTCTTCGGAGAGCTGTGCTGGAGGTCCTCCAGGAGAGATGTGTGAGAAGAACTCTCTTGCCCTGTTTCCTTAATCGTCCTAAATGAAGGAACAAAACACTTTACAGCCTCCGCTGGCAGCCTCTGGCCCCCGCACACGGCGGCACAAGAATGTATGTTTTTAGTGCTTGCTGGGGACCTTTCGGGTGTAGGCAGGAGGGCACAGGCCGGGAGCAACAAGGAACAGAAGCTTGCAGCTACACCTGGCTATTCACCTCCTTTGAGCCCCGGGGGCACCTGGATGCTTTCCAGAAGGGGGACACCTGGGTGCCCCACGGCCTGGATGGCTGCCACGGACCTTGGCTGCCTGCTGAAATCCTGGGCAGAGCGGCCAGCACCGCGAGCACACGAAGCCCACGTCCGAGGTGGGGGCCAGTGAGGGCGGTTGGGGGTGGGCTTCCGGTGAGGTGGGCCACCGTCCCCACCCCGTGCATCACAATCTCCCCTGCTGCTTGCGAAGACGATTTTCCTTCCTGAGGCTGCTGTTCATCACACGGGAGTGACCCAGGCTTCCAAGTTCCAGCAGGAGGGGGCTGGATGGTCTGTGTCGTGAAATGTTCACACAACAAATACCGAAAAAATAACAGCGACCTTTTTCTACTTTGAGTTGATCACTTACCAAGTCCAAAAGCATCACATTGAAAGATAGTAGGAAAAGGACTCGGCTTTACTTTGGGTACTTATTTACATGTCCACCCGGGCATACAGATACATGTGAGTATGGTGTGTGTGCTCCCACATACGAATGCGTGTATATGTGAACCGACTCCCTACCAACCCAGTCATGATTTGCATTCCCCTTTTTTTTAATATGAAATTTATTGTCAAATTGGTTTCCATACAACACCCAGTGCTCATCCCAACAGGTGTCGCCCTCAATGCCCATCACCCACCCTCCCCTCCCTCCCACCCCCCATCAACCCTCAGTTTGTTCTCAGTTTTTAAGAGTCTCTTATGTTTTGGCTCCCTCCCTCTCTAACTTTTTTTTTCCTTCCCCTCCCCCATAGTCTTCTGTTTAGTTTCTCAGGATCCACATAAGAGTGAAAACGTATGGTATCTGTCTTTCTCTGTGTGACTTAATTCACTTAGCATAACACTCTCCAGTTGCTACAAAAGGCCAGATTTCATTCTTTCTCATTGCTACGTAGTATTCCATTGTGTATACAAACCACAATTTCTTTATCCAATGGAATGGCAAAAGATATTTGCAAATGACATATCGGACAAAGGGCTAGTATCTAAAATCTATAAAGAACTCACCAGACCCCACACCGGAAAAACAAATAATCCAGTGAAGAAATGGGCAGAAGACATGAATAGACACTTTTCCAAAGAAGACATCCAGATGGCCAACAGGCACATGAAAAAATGCTCAACGTCGCTCCTCATCAGGGAAATACAAATCAAAACCACACAGATATCACCTCACGCCAGCCAGAGTGCCTAAAATGAACAAATCAGGAGACGATAGATGGTGGAGAGAATGTGGAGAAACGGGAACCCTCTTCCACTGTTGGGTGGGAATGCAAACTGGGGCAGCTGCTCTGGAAAACAGTGTGGAGGTTCCTCAAAAAATTAAAAATAGATCTACCTCATGACCCAGCAATAGCACTGCTAGGAATTTACCCAAGGGATACAGGCAGGAGTGCTGATGCAGAGGGGCACTTGGACCCCAATGTTTACAGCAGCACTTTCGACAATAGCCAAATTATGGAAAGAGCCTAAATGTCCATCAACTGATGATTGTATTCACCTCTTAAGGTAACTTTCTTTCCTTGCCTTTTTTTTCTTTAGATGAAGTTCCACGTGGGCCAACTGATTCAGGAAAGCTAGATCGTCATACGCAGCTATTAAAAATCAACATCATAATCGTCTTTATGAAAGGTAATGGTAACGATGATTCCTTCTGCTTCAGGCCATCTTACTGACCCTTCACAGGCTCGGTACAGGATGAGATGTCACCGCTGTGTGTCCGCAGGGGACCATCCCAGCTCCAACGTGGGAAGAAAAGCCACCGTGGTCCTATGCTCATCATCTATTTTACTGGAAAATGACCCCAGTAGATTTAACCAAAATTAACATTTGGGGACACCTGGGTGGCTCAGTCGGTTAGGCGTCTGACTTCAGCTGTGGTCATGATCTCACGGTTCGTGAGTTCGAGCCCCACATTGGGCTCTCCTCGCTGACAGTGTGGACCCTGCTTCGGATCCTCTGTCTCCTTCTCTCTGTCTCTCCCTGGCTCATGCTCTCTCTCTCTTTCTCTCTCACAATAAATAAACAATAAAAAAAAAAAAACATTTTTATGTACTTCCAAACTTGGGCTGCCTTGAAAGAAAGGGTGGCATGAGAGTATTCTGAAATGAATTAAATGTATCTTCTCTCCCAGGAGAGCTGCTTTGGAGAAGGACAGCAGCAAACAATACTCCCCCCGCCCCCCGGCATATCTGATTCTGTTCCCCCCGCACAGGTATTTGGAGCTGTACTTTTATTTTAGAAATAGATTACGATCCCTTTAAATAATAATAAAAACTTTCACTCCGTCCTCACAACTCAACCTCCAGCCTCAGAGACACCGTGGATCTTGGTCTCCAATCTATACACATTCCACTCCGTGTAAGAATCACCGATGTTGATAGAAATAGCCATGGGGTGTGCTAAGAACCCATTTCGTGTGTCAAAGGAGCTGGGTCTCCGCCAGATGAAATGTCAGAGGAAGGCAGATATCTCTATGTGAAATGACCTTAAGAAAACCCCGACCTCGCCGAAGATGACCTTTTTCCAGCAAGAGGCGTTAAAATTACAACCATATTCATGTTTCAGTTTCAAAAACAATATGTATTTCTCCTCCACACTCTCTGACTTGGCATCCTACATATCTTAAATAAAGATATGCCGGGGTCCTATTTCTTCCTGGCGGTGAGGCGTTGATTTATTTCTGTCTGAACACACCCACGGAATGAAGCTGCTGTTTTAATTCCTCAAGAGGCCCATCGAAGGTCCATTTTATTGCTATTTTAGCTGAATGTTTTACTACTGTATCTGTATTTAATATTTCCAGTGTGGCCTCATTTTTGGAATTTTTCCCCCCAAATCCCACAGGCATCCTCGTTTTAAGTAAAACGTATGTCTTATCAATGTGTTAATCAAACTGAAAATTCTGAGGGCCTTAAAAAGGCTGCTATAGAGAAATGTCCGCATCCGATCACATTTGGATCTTCAACTGCGAGAGTGACAGATCAGGGGCAGAAGTGTATTTTATAGCAGCGGCTGGAGGAACAAGGTTGGCCCGAAAGCCGCATTGAGAAACAGGCTTTAAAAGGCACTTCCTGTATTCTGGTTCATTATTTAGTCCTTTGTTTTCTGTCTGTCTGCTGTCCAGTGCCTTGCCTTGCAGATGAAGTCCGTTTCTTGGTCAGCACACATTCCATGGAATCTGGAAAGCCTTTTCCCTCAATACCTAAGTGCCAAAGAAAAACCGAGGATTGCAAAGCACCTGTAATTGTAAGAATGAGAGAATGGCTTCAGGACCCCCAAACTGTGTGTGTGTGTGTGTGTGTGTGTGTGTGTGTGCGTGTGTGTTCCCCCCATTCATGGTGTTTAAGGTGCTGTGACATAGCTGGATTGCCTTGGTCTATTCGTCAACTCTCACCTTTAAGTTCAACAATGGTTTCTGCCTCACACGTCTGTTGTGAAGAATGAACCAGATGATGTGCGAGAAACAGCTGGCACAATGCAGGGCAGAGGGTTCCTGTTCAGGACTTGGGGTCAGAGTCTCATAAAAGACACAGCGCTGAGGAGAGGTCCTGTCAATCCCATGCTTGCATAACAGAAACCACAGCAAGGCGATGAGGGGACCAGAGAGAGCAGGTGTCCTGGTCCTTGAGCCCTTGGGACTCACGTTGCCATTTTGTTGTTCTTTCAGATTAGAATAAAATTCCAGGGAAGAATTCTGACTGGCTTGGCTTCTATCACCTGAACACTTGGCATTACAATACACTCTTTGGGGAACTTCAACAGGACACCGCAGTTTGAAAGAGCCTATCTCAGAAGGATAGTCTATTCTGAGTTGACAAATTATTGAAAACCCAGTTCCGTGCATTCCTGATGCCAAGGAGATTCTGGCATCCTGCTCGTTGGCGAATCCCTCCAGCAAAAGGCTTCCTTCTTCCTTGCAAATCAAAACTAAACTATGCCGTTGCCATTCAGAGAAGTCCTTCCTCCGCTGAGAGTTGTATCTATCAACCTTACTTTTCACTGTTTCCTTAGGATTTATTTCACAGATGAGTCAGGATCATCTGAGTGCATATCTTCCTTACTTAGGAGGATGACGACTCTTTCCATGTGTATCCGGCTTTTGGAATTTACCATGTGATCGTGCATTCATTATCCCATTTGATGTTTGGGACATAGGTAAGCAAGCTGGGGACATAGGTAAGGATCATAACTTATGACGTATCTCCTTGTTTAAGGCAAGACACGCTCAAAAGTTTCTGAAGCGTGGAGTCAGAACTAGAACTCAGGCCATCAGTCTCAAAATCAAATTCTCTTTTAGAAGCCATGCCATGCACGGACACTTTATTCCTCGTCTGAAAAGCATGGCTTGATCGCTGACCAGCCATGGTCTGTACCTTTAAAGATGGCTTGGGAATGCTGGGACCACACCTGCTCTCTGAAGGGTGTAAGGACCTTCTGTCCACAGCAGAGCTCCACTCCGGACCCTCGAGCTCCTCAACGAAAGGCCACATCTCGCTGCTCAGTGGATTTTCAAACCTGAATGTTTTTTCTCTAATTCAGAATCTAGGACCCTCTCTGGGAATTCAGTGAAAGCACCATCAGACTGTCTTGCGTCTCCGTTCCCATCAAAAGCCTGTCCAAGATTTATGAAAACTCTTTGAAGGAACGTGTACTGTGTCCCTAACTCTGCTATCTCTGACACACTCCTTAAAGCCCAGGTAGCCTTGAAAGCCTGCAAGGTGACCCACATGTCCCAGTGCTGCCTACATTTGACATGGTTTTAATTTCATGTCATCAGCTTTAGTCTTTTTTTTTAATGTGTATTTTATTTTGAGACAGAGAGAGAGAGAGTGAGAGCGCAGGGGAGGGGCAGAGAGACAGAAGAAAAGAGAAAATCCCAAGCAGGCTGCACTCTGTCAGAGCAGAGCTCGAACTCACAAACCCAAACCCTGAGATCACGACCTGAGCTGAAATCAAGAGTCAGACTCTCAACCAACTAAGCCACCCGGGCGCCACCCATCGGCGTTAGTCTTAGTGCTAACAAAAATGATCATACACATTTAGGACGTGGGCGTTTGAGAAATATTTGCCAAATCATTGTGTGTGTCTCTTACTTTGCCAAAATAATTTTGAAATATCTCACCGCAAAGATGAACTTATCAGTTCTTCCTTGTATTTCTACCATTTTTGCTGTAGTATTTTGAAAATATGCTCCATGTTGACACCACATTGAGAATAGATGTATCTTCTAGATGAATTGGCAATTATCGTCATTATATGGGCAGTCTCTATACATAATATTTTTTTGTCTTAAATTCTACTTGTCTAATTTCAGTATGGTTAGAATTTGCTGTATCTTTGTCTACCCCTTGTTTCCACCTTTGCATTTTGTCATGTGCTAAATACAACCTTGTAAACACCATATACCTGACATTTTTGAACTCAGTCTTACATTTAATGACTTCTGACTAACAACTATACTTAGTCCGTTTATATTTATTGTGATTATGATTTACTATTCATACCATTGAGTTTCCTCCTAGCACGTTACTCTGTGTCTCTTACTTAACGCCTTTAATAACAATGTTATTTCTATGACTATTCACTTGTCTGGAATTTTAATTTTGGAGGGAAATGGAGCATGGAGGGGAGTTGATTGTGGAATTTTGGTGTTAATGCCATGGGTTTTTCTTCTCTATTGTTTTCATATGTATACATATCACTTCTTTATTTTCAATGGTCACACTTGAAATTTTTGTCTTGTATATTTAATAGAGTTTAAGGCTAATAATTTTTTAAAACTTCTCCCCATAAAAGAAATAGGAGAATCTCAGATATGTTTTTCCTTCTAAAATTTTTATTTATTTAAGTAATCTCTACACTCAATGTGGGGCTCGAACTCACAGCCCTGAGATTAATAGTCACATGCTCCTCTTTTTAAAAAAAATTGTTTTAAGTTTATTCACTTTTGAGAGACAGACAGAAGAACAGAGTGAGAGCAGGGGAGGGGCAGAGAGAGAGGGAGATACAGAATCGGAAGCAGGCTCCAGGCTCCGAGCTGTCAGCACAGAGCCCGACGCGGGGCTCGAACTCACAGACCGCGAGATCATGACCTGAGCCGAAGTCGGACGCTCAGCCGACTGAGCCACCCAGGCTCCCTATGCCGTGCTCTTATAACTGAACCAGCCAGGTGCCCTGGAATTTTTCCTCCTTCTAAAATAATTTGTATCTATCTGAAGAATACCTTTTCAAAACTTCCTTTAGCGTTGTCTATTGATTACAGTTTTCTCAGTTTTGAGCTATCAGAAAAGATCTTTAGTTATTTTTACTTTTAATGATAGTTTTACAGGTTATATATTTCTTCCTTGAAAGTTACAGCCTCTCAAAATGTGGAAGATGTTACTCTGTCTTCTTGTTCTGCTATTTCAGCTGAAAATCTGTTAGCTTGTTGATCTTTTTCTCTCTGGCTACTTTTGGAATCTTCTTCGAAGTTCTGCAGTTTTACAACAATGTGTCTAAGTGTGAAATTCCTTGTTTTGTTTGGTTTAATTTGGCTTCATATACACTGTACTCTATTTTCTATGTTCTATATTTTAGTGTTCTGTAACGATTTTCTACTTCCTTATTTCTCTTTCAAACATTCTGAGTATTTCTTCTAATTTCTTTTAAGTTTATTTACTTATTTTGAGAGAGACAAAGACAGCACAAGTGGGGGAAAGGCAGCTAGAGAGGGAGAGAGAGAATCCCAAGCAGGCTCTGTGCTGCCAGCGCTGAGCCCGATATGGGGCTCGAACCCACAAAGCTGTGCAATCATGACCTGAGCTGAAACCAAGAGTCAGATGCTTCACCGGTTGAGCCACCCAGGCGCCCCTCTGAGTATTTCTTCTGATTAGGTATTTCTTCATGATCCCCAATTTTTAGTTCATTTTAATCTTAATTAACACTTAACCCATTCATTGCATTTTGAAATTTAATAGTTTTATTTCTAAAAGGACTATCTAGTTCTTTTATTTCAAATCTGCATGAACACGATTGATTTTTGTTCTCTTCTAATTTTGTTTTATTTCTTGAAATATTTCAAATACACTTATTTTGTATTCTGCATTGTATGTATAACTGTGTGTGTGTGTGTGTGTGTGTGTGTGTGTGTGTGTGTAGGACCTACATTTTGCATATGATCTTTGGGAGGATTTTCTTTTCCTTTTTTTGAGGGCCAAATGACCCACACATATGGCATTATTTTTGGATCCCCGTTTCAGAGTCTAAAGTCCAGGTCTCAGGGTGAAGACCTCTATTGTTCCAGGGTCTAAACTTAGCTTCTTTTTTTTTTTTTAAGTTTGTTTATAATTATTTTGAGAGACAGGGTGGGTGGGGGAGAGAGAGAGAAAACCTCAAGCAAGCTCTGCAGTGCCAACATGAGCCTGATGCAGGTCTCGATCTTACAAACCATCAGATAATGACCAGAGCCCAAATCAAGTCTGACACGTAACCAACAGAGCCACCTGGGCTCCCCTAAACTCAACCTCTTTAACATACACCTGCTGATTGCTCATGCCTTCTGTTCTGGTTTCAGCTTGGTCATTTTTTTGTCTGCTTATTTTTAGTTCTTAGAGATTTCCTTTATATTCTATCAAACCATAAAAAAATTAAAACTATTTTCATTTATATTTGTGTTGTGAATTTCTGATCAACCCAAGATCTGGTCATATTTCAGCCAAGATTTTGTTCTGAAGACTTTGCCTGCCATACAACCAGAAACTCATTTCTGGAATTATGTTTGGGGGATATTGTCTAATTGATCATTCGGTATCTTTGGACTTCCAAATAGTGATAATAAAAAAATAGCTATAATAACAAGAACTGTATACTAGGAAATTTTCATGGCACCAGAGACCATGCTAACCATTTATAAATAACGTCTTCTCAACATGGTAAAAAACCCGTGTTCCGGAGAGTAAATGTGAATGGTGTTTACTTATTAAAACCCTAGTAGGTAGTGGACCTGGGGTTGAAAGGAATTGGTATACTATTCTGCACACTTAACACTACACCATGGTATGTATCAGTTTGAAAAATATACAATTGTATAATTTTCACGGAAAACTGCTTTTAGAATTCACAGCTACAAAGTATATTAATTTGCCTCAAGACACAGGCGTGGCCCCTCTTTCCAGCAGTGAACCCTGCATGAATGGTCAGGCTTCCACTTTACCTGGGACCCTGGAGGGCTCTGGAACAAGCTGGAAATTCAACCTCGTCCATTTAGGTAGACATCCTTTTTTGCATTCTCCTCTCTAATCATTACATTCTAGTTGTATGTGTATTTTATATGTATTTGCCATATGACGTCTTATTGCAACCATTTCAAAAGTGAATAGATAACTAAAGAAAGCTGACTAGGGCAGATTCGTGACTGCTTTATGCAAAAAGCTTAACTTGCTCAGTTTTTGTTTTCAGAGCACATAAAAGGTTCTAGCAGCTCAAATGTCCACGTCATGTACTATGTTAGCCTTACTTACAGAGGCTGGATCCTCTTCTGGTATACCAGGTGGCAACAAAAAAGTAAGGGCAGCAAATGCCATCTGATGCACATCAGAGACCTTGCGAAAGGATTTCCTTCCATTTGTCCTTTCCTTAAAACAATCATTTCTGGGTCTCCTTGGTTCTATACACTTAGAGTTGAGAAAACAGAAGTCCTGAGGCTCTGTGGCTTGTCAATGGCATGGGACCTGTCATAGTGAGGGTTCTCCAGAGAAACAGAACCAATATGACATATATATACATTATATATATGTGTGTGTGTGTATATATTATGTATATCTTATATATATTATATATAATGTATATATGTGTGTGTGTATATATATATTATGTATATCTTATATATATTATATATAATGTATATATGTGTGTGTATATAATATATATTATATAATGTATATATATTATACATAACATATATAATTTCATATAATAATATATAATTCCATATAACAAATCCATATAATAATAATACATATTATTTATTTAAATAATAAATTATAATAAATAAATAATAAATATTATTTAAAAATAAATAATTCCATATAATAAATCATATATTATATATGTGACATATATGATATATATAATAAATCATATATATAATATATATTATATACGTGACATATATATTATATATATGTGAATATATGTCACATATATAATACATATATTATATAAAATATAATATATATGATTTATTGTATCATATATATATGGTATTGTATCATATATATATATGATATATATCATATGATATATATGATATGAATTGGCTAACATGTGATGATGGAAGCCAAAGGTTTTGTGCTGAGAGCCAGCAGGCCAGTGACGTAAGTCCCAGTTGAGGACAGGAGACTGATGTCCCAGCTCAAGCTGTCAGGCTGAGAGCAAATGCCCATTCCTCTGCCTTTTGTTCTCCTAGGCCCTCAGTGTATTGGATGGTGCCCACCCTCCTTGGGGAGAATAATCTGCTTTACTCAGCCCGCCGATTCAAATGCTAATCTCTTCTGGAAACACAATCACAGGCACGCCCAGAAGTGATGTTTAAACTGGGCACCCCATGTTCCAGTCGGGCTGGCACATAAAATTAGCCATCATAGCCAGCAAGGGGGAGAAGCAGGAAGGACGACCTCATCGGTCCGGAACGTTTCTTTCCCCCCTGGTGCTTCCTATATTGTTGAGACAAGTACTGGTCTTGTGCTCTTCCCCAAGTCTCCAGGGGAAAAATAGTCATAACCACAAAATAATAAAAAGCTCTTTTTCGGGGTGCCTGGGTGGTGCAGTCGGTTAAGCGTCCGACTTCAGCCAGGTCACGATCTCACGGTCCGTGAGTTCGAGCCCCGCATCAGGCTCTGGGCTGATGGCTCAGAGCCTGGAGCCTGTTTCCGATTCTGTGTCTCCCTCTCTCTCTGCCCCTCCCCCGTTCATGCTCTGTCTCTCTCTGTCCCAAAAAATAAAGTAAAACGTTGAAAAAAAGAAAAAAAAAAAAAAAAGCTCTTTTTCATCTCCTTTTCTCCACCTTTATTCTTCCACTTAGAGAAAACCTATAGCCCATTCTCTTTAGAATTCAGCATTTCCTAAAGGTCCTCCTGTTTGTTCCTAGGGCTCCAAGTGCCTCTGAGAGGGTCGAGGTACTGACCCGAGGGGCCCCGGAATCCGCCAGGGTTTCCCTCATGTCTGATGTCAAATATCTCTTAATTTGCCTCCCCAGCAGTCCGCCTAGCCTCCATGAAAACGCGCCCCTCCTCTGGAAAGGCCCTCTTGTTTCCCTACAGCACATGTCCCAGCCAAGTAACTTAGCGTCTCTTCTCTGCAAGATACTTTCCCAGGCATAATATTTCCATTCCAACATGTCAACTAAAGTTCTGTGAAAATACCATTTTATTAAGAGCGATTTGCCTTTTAGGATTTCTTGTCTTGCATGGATATAAATGCCGCAACTCTCCAAATTCAGAGGGGACATTGGATAATTCGGGCTAACGGAGGTCCACTCTTCCTTAGAAGCTGGAATCCCGAGCTAGAGGGATACCTACATAATTGGCTTGTTGGACACTTTGATTGTGCATTTGAGGGCGCTGAGAAACCGACATCAAGTCACTTATTCAAGAGCACACGGGCCATTTTGACAGGCGTATTCAAGAATTACTTATTTTGTGCTTAAAATTTCCAATTAGCAAGCGGACACAGTCACAGTAGCTTGCAAATCCTAGAAGGGCAGTTATAATGTCTTCATAATTCTATTCTCCATTGACTATTTTAATGATATACCCAGATACTCCAAACATGACTTCCACATCCAAAGATCATAGCATTTTCAGGCACTCAGAAAATTTATGGCAGAAGAGAAAGTTGTATCTCAAAAATCATGGAATCTTCCTTAGCTGCTAGAAACCAGGCTGTGTGCCTTTCAGGGCGTTATCTCTTTAATTTTCGTAAGAACTTGGTGAGGTGGGTACGGCTATTATTTTACAAATGGAGAAACTAACACATACAAAGATTGTGTATTCTGCTCAGAAGGGCCAGGCTGTAGCAGGTACGATGAAGCCTTACACCTTGGTTTCTCCATCCTGCAAGCCCCAGCTCCTAGCCATGTTGGTTATGCCTCTCATGCACTAGGAGCCACACTGGCGACCACCCTGGGGCCACTGAGGACCTGCCACCCCAAAACTCAACAACCCCAGTAGAGGCTGGCTCTGCAGGGAGGAAGTCCAGACCAGCAGGAAGGGAGGAGTGAGGCCCTACTAGGGGACGATCAATGCTGAGCCCAAGACTCCATAATAGACACCACTGGGAGTCAGAGACACTGTGGAATGTTGTGGGGAATGGAGAACCTAGAGTCTCGGTAATAAGGCGGACTGGCAGCCAAGCTCATAATTCTGTCACCTGAGCGGTGGGTCAGGTCTCGAAATACTGGTAAACAAAGCAGGGATGTGGGCTTTCAAGTCCTGGGAAGGAGACAGGGTGGCAAGGACAGGTGAGGACCGACAGCTGGGCAGTCACGACCCTGAACTGGGCAGACAGGCAGTGTGGGGTGGGAGGAGATCTTTGAGTTAAGAGTACATCACTCCAGAAGCCCAATATCTCCCCTCCACGCACTTGCTGTGTGACCTTTGCTGAGCACCTAACCTCTCTGAGCGTCAGATGTTTCATCCCTAAAATGAGGACAACAGCAATTATCTCAGGGAAGTGTTTTAAATAATAACAAACGCACACGCACAATACGCGAAACTGCCCAGCATAGCACTTGCCGTACAACAGGTTATTTTTAATATTTTATTTTTGCCTAGCCTTCCTGAGACATAATTGGCTCACAACACCCTGTAAATTTAGGTGTACAACGGGTTGACTTGATATATCTATATATTGCAAAATGATTCCTACAATATCATGAGAGAACACCTCCATCACATCACGTAATCATTTTTCTTTTTTTGTGGTGAGAACATTTAAGATCTACTCTCTTAGAAATGTTCAAGTGTAAAATACAGTATTATTAACTATAATCACCATGTGACACGTTGGATCTTCAGAACTGATTAGTCTTGTAACTAACGGGAAGTTTGTACCCTTTGACCAACCTTTTCCTGTCCACCCCTCTGTCCCCGGGTAACCGCCATTTTACTCTGTCTCTAGGAGTTTGGCATTTTTAGATTTCATGTATAAGTGATATTTTATACTACTTATCTTCCTCTCTATGGCTTGCTTCACTTAGCCCAGCTAAAAATCTTTGTACCGCAAAAGAAACAACCAGCACAATTAAAAGGCAACTTATGGAATGGGAGAAAACACTTGCAAATTATGTATCTGATAAGGGGCTAATATTTAAAATATATAAAGAACTCAGACCACCCAATAGCAAAAACCTAATCTGATTAAAAATGGGCAGAGAACTACATAGACATTTTTGCAAAGAAGACATACTCAACGGGCCCATGAAATGTCTTTTGCAAAGAAGACATGCTCAATGGGCCCAGCATCGTTAATCATCAAGGAAATGCAAATCAAAACCTAATGGGTATCACCTCACACCTTCTGGAATGGCCATCATCACAAAGGTTAAGAGATGTGTTGGCAAGGATGTGGAGAAAAAGGGATCCCTGGTACACTGTTGATGAGGATGTAAGTTGATGTAGCAACTATGGAAAGCAGCATGGTGTTTCCTTAAAAAAGTGAAAACATAGGGGCGCCCGGGTGGCTCAGTCAGTTGAGCGTCCGACTTCGGCTCAGGTCATGATCTCGCGGTTCATGAGTTTGAGTCGCATCGGGCTCTGTGCTGACAACTCAGAGCCCGGAGCCTGCTTTGGATTCGGTGTGTGTCCCTCTCTCTCTGCCCCTCCCCCACTTGCACTCTGTGTCTGTCTCTCTGTCTCTGTCTCTCTCAAAAGTAAATCAACATCGAAAAAAAATTAAGAATTAAAAATCTGACTGTCAGATGACCAGCAATCCCAACTCTGGGTATATTTCCTAAATGAAATCAGTGTACTGAAAAGATATCCACATCCCCATGTTCATTGCACCATTATCCGCGATAGCCAAGATACGGGAACAAACTAGCTGTCTGTCCGTGGTTGAACGGATAAAGAAGATGTGGTGTATATATACAATGGAATATTAGTCACAAGAAAGAAGGAAATCCTGTCATTTGCAACAACATGGACCTTGAGGGCAGTGGGTTCTGATTCTAAGAACATGTATGAATTCTTCTGAAACCTTCTCTGCATGAACTTCTTGTGGCTTCCGTAACAAATTACTGCAAACTTAGTGTCATAAAACAACACAAAATTATTATCCTAAAATCGTGGACTTCACAAATCCAGTATCTGTCTGTAGGTGTCTTACTGAGCCAACTGGGATGTTGGCTTCCTTCTGGAGGCTCGAGGGGACAGTCTGTTCCCTCACCCCCTCCAGCTTCCAGAGGTGCCCATATCCTTGGCTCGGGGCCTCTTCCTCCACCTTTAAAGCCAGACATTTAACGACTTAAAATCTCTCTTCCTGGTCTGTCTTTCACGCCTCCTACTCTGATCCTGACCCTCTTTGCCTTCCTCCTAATAAGGAGCCTTGTGATTAATTGGACTCATCTGGCTAAAGCAGGATAAGCCCCCTGTCTCAAGATCTTTAGTCCCTTATGCCACGTAAGGTAACATATCCACGGGTCTCGGGTATTAACACCTAGATATTTCAGGGGTCCTTTTTCAACTGACCATGCGCTGTAAGGATCACATGATGCCAGACATCCGTGTGGAGCCGAATCTCCAGACAGGGCAGGCCTGGAACCCACTGCAGAGGGAGGTGACTGGGTTGGGGGTGGAGGGGGGGAATGTTAGCACACTGGGTAGGCATTCGAGAACAGCACTTTTATTCTGCAATTGAGAGTAGCGGGACCAGCAAGGCAAAGCGCCTCCTCCAAGGGTACAGAGAATGAGTTTGGGGTGACTTTCTTCATATTTAACACAAACACGATAAAGCAGCAAATGCCCCTACTCCTTATTCATGAGCAAAGGTCACCTATGGCTCCTGAATAAATTTCTCCCGATCTCTTTTTTTTTCAGGGCCTCAAGGCTCAATTGCACATTATCCTGTGTCTGTGTTTATTTGTGTTTTATCTTAGCACTTGTCATTTTGTGAAATGATCTGGTTTTTATTTGTTTGCTTTCTAAATTGCCTGCATTTTTTTTTCAAACATTGCCTGTTCGACAAATGTGTGCTGGCTGGCTGGATGGACGGATGGACGGAAGGACGGATGGAGAGCTAACTGGCTGGCTGGATAGATGGGCAGATCGATGGATGGCTGTATACTCTGTATTAAACAAAATGCTAAGCACTTCATATACCTTATCTGTGCCAGCCTCACATCTCTGCAGGTAAGCACTAATACAGAGGAGAAATGAAGACTTTGAGATCATGTGATATGACCAAGGTCATAAGCAAGCACAGAGTTGGGATTAGAACTCAGGCCATCTACTCCAGAGCTATGAAGAACCCCACCCCCTGAAAAGTACTGGGTAAACCCCGGATTCAGAGCCAGCCTTTCCACAGGCCGTGACTGCACGCAGTTATCTTCTGAAAGGGAGTATTCTTGAGACTTTCACTCTCCTGTCTGCTCTGCTTTCTTCACAGGCTTTCAATTTCAGTGTAATCCAACTTAGCAGCACAGAGCAGCCCTGGGGAAATCGGTTTGTATGTGTGGATGTGCCCCTGGAGCCCAGGGCGAACAGATTCTCTGCCCCTGACCACCCAGGAGCAGATAAGTAACCAACGTATGGATGGATGGTTGTGGCGAGGAGGTCACAGCATGTGCACCACGCACAGCTGGAAAAGAATCTGAAATTGACATGTAGGAAGAGAGGGAGGAAAAATGCTCTGAATGTGAATTCACTATCAACACTAACCCACATTAAAATCTCCCCTTACACTGAGCTCTAAATTTACACTTGAAAGTAGGTTTCAAACACTGAATCGTCCTGGGGAAAAAAAAAAAAAAAAAAACAACTTATGTAATAAAGTTACTAACCCCACTTAACAGAACATAAAACCAGGACTCAGGAAACCAGAGTAACATGCCTTTGACCATATAGCTAGTAAGAACCATTCTTCTGTAAACTTTGCTTTAGTGCCGGAATAGCTGACATACAGTGTTATATGAATTTCAGGTGCACAATACAATGATTCAGCGATTCCCTGTGTTACTTACTCAGCGCTCATCACGGTGAGTGTCCTCGTCATCCCTGTAATGCTTTTCCCCTTTCCCCCCACCCCACCTCCCCTCTGGAAACCATCTGTTTGTTCTCTATAGTTAAGAGTCTGGGTTTTTTTGTGTGTTTGTTTGGGTTTGGTTTGCTCTCTCTCTCTCTCTCTCTCTCTCTTTATCCCCCTCTGTTCATTTGTTTGTTTCTTAAATTCCACACATGAGAGAAATCATACGGTATCTGCCTTTCTCTGACTTATTTCTCTTAGCATCCTACGGTCTGCATCCATCCATGTCGTTGCAAATGGCAAGATTCACCCTTTTTTAGGGCTGAGCAACATTCCATTGTATATATCTACGCCACATGTTTTTTATCCATGCATCCGTCGATGGACACTTGGGCGGCTTCCATAATTTGGTTGTTTAAATTATGCTGCGATAAACATCGGGGTGCATACATACCCCTTCAATTTTAGTGTTTTTGTACCCTTTGGGTAAATACCCCTTACTGGAATTACTGGATCATATGTTCGTTATTTTTTGAGGAACCACCATCCTGTTTTCCACAGTGGCTGCACCAGTCTGCATTCCCGCCCACCGTGCACGAGGGTTCCCGTCTCTCCACATCCTTGCAACACTTGTCGTTGATTTTAGCCATTCTGACAGGTGTGAGCTGACTTGAATCCTCTTATATCTTGGCACCAAGTACCTATTTACCCGATGCTGTGGGCTGAATGGTGACCCCCATAAAGGTATGACTATGACCTAATACCCAGAACCTATGAATATTACCTTATCTGGCAAAGGTAGGCTCTTGAAAGAAGGAGATTTTCCTGGATTACCCAGGTGGGCCCTAAATGTCATCACATATATCCTTATACAAGAGAGGCAGGGGGGGTTTGGGGACAGAAGAGGGGGAGACCATGTGACCAAGGGGGCAGAGATCGGAGGGATGTGGCCACAAGCCAAGGAAAGTCTGGAGCCACAGAAGCTGGTTGAGGCCAGGCACGGATCTTGCCCTGGCGCCTCTGGAGAGAGCGCGGTCCTGCTGACACGCTGATTTCAGACGTCTGGCCTCCGGAATCCTGCGAAAATAAATTCCAGTTGGCATAAGCCCCCAGTTGGTGGTAATTTGTTACAGCAGTGACAGGAAACTAATATGCCCCAAGATCCCTTTGGCTTTAGTGAAACTGATACTTTAGACAAGGTCTCAGTTTTTTCAATTTAAAATGGTACATTTTAACGAAGATGCTTGCAAGGAGGCATGTTTCCTAAGCATTAAAAATGTATTTTCACACACTTAAAAAATCTGTATAGAAAATGCATATATAACTACGGATCTGTAAGATCGATGCTTTTCATTGAAGTGGATTGCAGTGACCAGGTCTTTCTGATGTGTTAGCAGAATAAAGGAATTCTGTCAAAGTCATCCCCAAGGCTGACTTCCCCATCTCTCAGGCGGGTATCTTACAATTTATTTGGGCTCAGAGTTGCTTTCTACTGAGGGGATTTTGCTGGTTATTGAGAGCACAGCATTATTTCCCAGGGACTCTGATGGTCTTTATACGGAGAAACAGTCCCCAGAGGACCCAAAGCACAAGCTATGGCTACTCATGACCCCAAAACTGAAATGCACAGAGGGGCTTAAGCTCCATGTGGGGAGCACTGACCTGACTCTGTCTGCCCAGAATTTAAACCACCATAAAAATTAACGTGGCAAGAGTTTCAGGACAGGGGATAGATTCTGGGATGGAAATCAGGCAGGTGCAGACATAGGGGTGAGAGGTCTCTGAAGTCCTTCCTGCACAGGACAAAGGCCTAAACACACAAAACTCAAAGACAACCTCCAGCTCCTTTTATGCTACAATTAGTAAATAGAAAAGAGATTATTCAATTCACCACAGGACAGAAGTTCTGCATCCCAGCGGACCGGATAAAAGTAATGATCCCCCCGAATCAGTAAAACCTAAACCACTTTGGAAGGCCTGGTCAAAAAGAAGCTGTGACGTGCTCGTTGGCTGTGTACAAAGTCCAGAAGGCCCTAGGAACTTGAGGAAGGATGGCATCAGTGGCACAAAGACACCGGAGGAGGTGATGCTGTGACAAGGATGAAGGTGATGAAGGCGGCAGTAGCAGGGTGAAAAGGGGTGGTCTCGATGCAATCCACAACGACTATTACTCCAGGGACTTTCCAGTTTTAAAATCCTCCTCCTTAGGATGGTGGGATTTTAGGAGGTCTTGGGTTCACTTGGGTCAAGCCTCTCCTGAGTCAAGTCCGATTTTCAAATCAATGACTTCATCCAAGGAGCATTTGCCAAGGGCCAGCGATATTCGTGGTGCTGTCCTAAGCTTTGCGGAGCGAATTTTAATAAAATAGCGTCTCAAGGAATTCTGAGTCTCGGAGTGAAGACGCGGGAGAAAGGTGGAGTTGTGCCAGAGTTCAGAAAGTGCCGCGGGGCGACCTGGTGGAGGGGCAGGAGTTAAGCGCAAAGGGCGAAGGGACACTTCACTGAGCCAGATGTTGAAGGAAGCCCACCTGGAAGGAAGCCTGCCATATGCCCTCTGCACCAGACAGCAAGTAAGAGTTGTCCTTGCCATAGTGCAAAGCAGGGTGGGGCATGGAATGGAGAAAGAACATGGGCCAGCCTGTCCCCGTGGGCATCAGAACAGGAGTGAGTGTGTGTGTGTGTGTGTGTGTGTGTGTGTGTGTGTCAAGCGCCAGGCCTCGTGCTGAACATGATGCATGGAAAATCCCCCAGGGACATTCTTAGCAAGTTGTGACCATTACTGTCCCCATTTTACAGATGAGAACACTGAGGCGCAGAGAGATGAACACCTCGCTCCTGATCTCCCCGTGGCCCAGCCGGATTCAGTGCCAGGCATCCAGTCTGAAGCTCCAAGGCTCTTCCCCCACTGGACCCTACTGTCCAACGATGCCTTCGTGGCTGCGGGCATGTCCAAACGAAGGTGTGTGGGCTTTCAGGGGGCCTTGGACGCATAGATGCATCTCCGTTAAACTTGTCTCCATCCCAGAAGGAAAATTCACTCTGGATGGTTGTGAGCTTTTTCTTTTTAATAGCATGGTATCCTGTGGCGTTCGATAGCCTTTGTTTTGCAAGCACTGTCTGAGTCGGGGGCACAGGGGGGCATGCTAGGGGCTGGAGGGGTGGTTTCTGGAGTCATCCGATGGAGCCTGCAAACTGCCCCTACCCTTCCTAGCTTGCGAACATATGCTTCTCTCTGCACCTCTGCCCTTGCTTTCTCCTTGGTAATGTAAGGTACCTATTTCACAAGGATTAGCACGTGTGATATGCCTCGTATGTTCCACACAGCACAGTAGGTGTTTGACAAATACTGGTTGTTATTATTATTATCATGCAGATGTCTCCCTGATGGGGATGTAACTATGCCCCTCATTCTTCGTCTCCAATGGACTTTCTTCTTGGAGGCTTCAAACATTCTTAGGGCTTTAAAGTATTAAATGCTCCTTGAGGGGTGCCTGGGTGGCTCAGTTGGTTAAGCATCTGACTTCAGCTCAGGTCATGATCTTGCAGTTCGTGAGTCTGAGCCCCGCATCGGGCTCTGTGCTGACAGCTCAGAGCCTAGAGCCTTCTTCAGATTCTGTGTCTCTCTCTCTCTACCCCTCCCCAGCTGGCTCTCTCTCTCTCTCAAAAATAAATAAAACATAAAAAAAAAATAAAAAAAATAAATGCTCCTTGATTCTGGCACATCCTTATCCTGATGAAGGGACCACTTCTATGAAGCCTGGTCCACATCCCACTTTGTGCTGCAATTCCAGAAACGGATCCCACATTCTGGTTGCCCAGTGAGCTTATTTGGGGGCACGGGGACCTCAGGCCCATGTTTCTGGGACTCTGCCCCCTTGGGTCTTCCTGCTGGAGAAGCAGCTTTCTGACCCACCGCTCATGCCTTCCGGCCCTCCCCTGCCATTGGGAGGGCCATGTGCTCCTTCTAGATAGTTCTGACTGGTGCCCTCTCCTCCTTCGGGTCTTTGCACAGTGCCCCCTCTCAACGAAGCCCCCCTGAGAAACCCCAGTCCCCCACCTGGCACTCTCTGCCTGGTTTTATTGTTCTCCCAAGGACTATCACCATCCAAAAGGCAAAGTATTGTCGTTTCGTCGTGTATTTTTGTTAGATGACTTAGTTTATCATCTGATGGACGTATCAGAGGCCCTCCGGTACCACATTCCCGGCATCTCCAACTCTGGCTTTCACCTAGGAGGCAGTAAAACAGGAACCCTTGCAGGAAGACCGCCGGCTGGCAAGTGTTCTTGGCAAGGAGCCCACACATGCAGGAGATTTCAATAACTAATGACCCGATGGACTCCGGCGAACAGAACACTGACCTGACTCAGTTATTAGCATAGCGGCCATGCTTCCTAGCGTGGCGATACCTAAAAACACATATACTTAACTATCTCTTCACATCAAAAGCACTCCGTGGTAAGTATTGTCCCCTTCCGAGGGGGCCGACGGCTTGCCTCGCATGGTCATGGGAGAGCATAGTGGAGTTTGGATCATCTCCTCGGCTAAAACGGCCCCAAAGCCTGTGTTGCGCGCATTTCGAAGGAAACTTCAGATTTATTTTGCCATGTCTATTCATTTAGTTTGAAGGGAGGAGGAGGGCAGAGAGAGGGAGAGAGAGAGAATCCCCAGCAGGCTCCAGGCTCAGCCCAGACCCCGACACGGGGCTTGATCCCAAGACCCTGAGATCCTGACCTGAGCCGAAATCAAAAGACGGACGCTCAGGGGTCCCTCAAATTTATTAACCATCCGAATCTGATGTGATGCTTGCCATGCATGGAGACTCCCAGGCCCCGGCCGTAAGCTTCTGATGCTGGAGGGCTGAGGGGAGGCACAAGGAAGCATATTTTCACACAAGCACCCCGCAATGGTTCTAGTGCGTTTGGCTCATGGATGCGCGTTGAAGAAACCCAGACTCCTCCCTGCTGCTCCTCTATGGAAAGAGCTGGAGAGAGTACGACCCGGGTCTGCACTCGAAGGGGGTCGCCCACTGTGATATTTGCCACGTGCGAGAGAGAAGGGGAGGCGGAATTGGTTGGGGAGGGGGTGTTATTAGTTTATCCCTCCCAGCCCCCCAGATATTTATAGCTCAAATAATGCCCCAAAGAGACCGCTTGACTCTCAACTCATAAAACGTCTACTTGGGAGTCAGACAGTAATTTACTTTTCTAAAGATGCCTCAATTATATCCAAGGAAAAGCCCGGTTACATTTTTAAGACTCAGGAGCAGCAGCTTTTAAATTTATTCAGACTAATGAGCACGTATAAATTTGGCGAATGCTAATTCACAGGAGTCGGTGGTGGCTGCGGGAGGAACACAACAAGAGTGTCACTGCCGGGGAACAAAGTGAAAGGCTGATATGAGTGACAGTAAAGATTTCTTTTAACATCACTAAAAGGCGGCTGAAGTGACAGGTAAGAGGACAGACGCGGCATTCTGCAGCACTCGGGGAAATTGTGTACTATCAAGAAGGGACACGTTGACTTGGTACCAACTTAATAAGTTCAGCAGAGAGTTAAGAGCCGCTGGTGGGGGGGGGGGGCGGTTCCGGTGGCAAAAGGGCACCCGCTCTACATCCTTGGGAGGCAGGGGACGCTGATCACACAGACGTGTAACTGGGGGCCCCTTCTTGCAAATTTCGCAGGGACCAGGCACACGGTTTTCATCCGTTTCCGCAGATCTTCCAAAGGATCATCTCCAAGGGAATGGAATCCTAAATCAAAACCCATCTGGGTACATCTGGATTTTGAGACAGTCCCTCCCCAGTCAAATCGACAGGCTTCTGAAGTCGCCAGGCTCCAGTTCAGGGAGAAAGCCGTGGGAGGCAAAACTTGGAAACCTTCCTAGGAGGGGCTTCCAGACCCGCAGTTGCGCTCCCTCGGGGTGGGGGGTGGGGTCTGAATGGAAGACCGATGCCAGAGCGGTTGCAGTCGTCTCACTGATTTTCTTCCGCCAGAGGTGGGCACCCACCTGCACTGGGGACCCCGGGCCCATCTGAGCACAGCGCGTCCTTGCTTCTCTCTCCAGCCTTCCCTCTCCCTCTTCTGCGCACACACCTCCCCCGGTCACCATTTGTTCCGGGCTGAATTGTGCCCCTCCAAAATCCATAGGAGAACAGGTGTCCTTCTAAGTAGAGAAAGACATACCAGAACCCTCTCTCTGCAAGGCCACAGAGAAAACGCCACCTGAGGACACAGAGAGAAGGGGACTGTCTCCGATCCAGGAAGAGAGCTGTCACCAGGAACCAGCGCTGTGGCACCTTGGGCTTCCACCCTCCAGAACTGTGAGGGAGTCAGTGTATTTTGTTTAAACCCCCCAGCCTGTGGCACTCTGTCACCAGCAGGCCAAGCTGACTAAGGTGCTATTTGCTGAAGGGTCCTTGTGCTCTGAGCCTTCATGTCTCTTGTGCTCTCTTAGGAATGTCTTCCTCATGTCACCCACTTGGTGATCAAACGATCCTCAGCTCAGCTGCCTGGGACGCCCTCCTGGACTTGCCTCGCTTGGAAGGGTGTCCCTGCTCACGGCTTACTTAGCATCTCATGTCTCCTCTCTAGCAACATGAAGTTCACCGCCTAGAAAATACGGTTTTACCTTATTTTCCTCTCTGCTAATCTCTAAATACCGGGAGGGCACAATTCAGACCTACAGCTTGGTGTATGCAAAACTTAGCTTAGTATCTGTCTTGACTTTCTTCCCATGATTGTAAATTGACTAATGGAAAGATTAAGTTGATAGATAACCGCCTGGATGGGCAAATGGATGGATGGATGGACAGATGGATGGATGGACTGATGGGTGGCTAGTTAAGTGGATAGCTGGCTGGCTGGCTGGATGAATGGATAGATGAAAACCTATTACTTTTCCTTGTCTGGAGCTTTCAGCAGTGCAGAAGATAGGGAAAGGGCTGGGGTTAAGGCACAAGAGTGTACTTTCTCAATGCATACCTCTCCCCTCATCAAGGCTTCATAACTAAAATCTCCTTACTTGTCCCCGTGCTGTCCATGCCACAGGCTGCCGAATCCTTACAGTACTGGCTGGGTTTTCGTAACTCTTTGCCTAATAGCTGGCTGGACCCATTCTTTGTAGCGTGTGTTGTCACATCTCATTGCGGGGCTGCTCTCGTTTCAAAACGGGGTCTGCAGAATAATGTAGTATAACAATAATTGTGGACTGGCCATTGTGACAAACTACCATCTCATTTCATCCTCAAAAATAAACCTCTGAAAGTTGATATCATTAACCTCATATTATGGCTGCAAACCGTGAAGTTCAGCCAACCAAGGGCAAAGACAAGATTCAAACATCTCTGCAGCCCCGGTCCCAAATCATAAGATGGATGAACAGCCCCACTGCCCAGTGCCTTCTTGAAAGATGGACATCCAGTGCTATCTGGATTGCACCTGCATTTTCTGCAAGAAGAATTAGGCTGGGAGACATATTTCTCTTTGAAATAATTTTACTGGGGGAAATTTCCCACTGTGCTGAAAGCTGACCTCTTGGACAAACACACTGTCATAAAAACTTGCTATTTGCTACGAGTGCATTGGGAGTTTTAAATCATCAAACTAAAGTACCCCAGGCTCTGACAGTAAAATTTTCATTCAAAGAAGGACTCAGCTTCACAACATAATAAATTATATATGACTGGGACATATAAAACATTTAAAGATATACGGAATTTCTCTGCATTTGTGTTCAGTGGGAGAGTTCAGCTCTCAAAGTACTTTTTTATGTCAATCCAGCCTATTCATAAGAAGAAAAGACACCCCCTTGCCTCCTGCCTAAAATGAGACATAACAAAACAAGTTGCCTATCTCCCACATCCTAAAGTTCAGATTTTATGTTTTCTTTTTTCTCTCTGTTTTTTTTTCAAGTATGTGTGGGGCTGAGGCAATGCCATGATGGATACCGAGTAGTTAGAGACACTGTATGCAGAGCGTTTGGTGACCCCTGAGCCAGAATAATTAAACTTAACAGCAGAGGCGCATGCCAGACAGACCCCAGGGAGCTTTCCAAGACATGTCAAGGAGAAGATCGGTGGAAGTCCGTAAAGAGTGGCGCCTATAGGAACAAAAGCTCCAATTACTGGAACCGTTTTTTTAAAGGGTGCTGAGTTTAGAGAGACACATAGTAAAATAGCGGAAGCAAAGCCATTCCTAGACACGAGGTTACAAACACAGTCCTGGTCTGTGGTAGACGCTTACTGCATGATACATTGCTTTACCTTTCCGGACTGAAAGATGATCCCAACATAATGCTAACACATACACGTGCATTAGTCAGCAAGTGCTGCATCAATGCTGTGTAACAAAAGACCCCCAAGTTCGGTGGCTGACAACAAACATCTGACTGATGGGGCCACAGGTCATCTGCAGTTTGGCTGAACTAGGCTGGTCTTGACTGCAAGGCTCTAATTCTGGACACTGGTCAGCTGGACTGAGAGCCAGAGTCGACTTACAGCATGTGTTTCTTCCTTCTTTTTGGGCTGGAGCCATGTTGGGCATACCGTGCTCGTCAGTAATGGCAGGAATTCAGGAATGTCAACAAAAGCAGGTGATGTCTCTGGCAGTCCTGGCTCAAAACCGGCTCACTCTCCTTCCACCATACTCCACTGGCCCCAGCAAATCACAGGGGCAAGCTAAATTTCAGTGGGGCAGGGAAATATCACTTGCTAGGTGGTTTTGAAATGTCACACAGCCAAAGACATGAAAGCATAATTCAAGTACCAGAAGATCGCGAAGAACTGCAAATAATAATTTTATTTACCTCTCTTGGGTTTCATCTCTGCCCCATCTTAGCTTGCTGCGGGGCCTCAAGGAAATCATTTCTCTCTCCCTGTCCAGATGCATTCACAGTGTGATCACAGAGCCAGAGCATGGGCCTCACCCTGGAATTTGGGGGACACCCAAGGTCTTGTGCCCTGCCCAGACCTACTGGATTAGAAACCAAGCTTCAGGGAGTTAAAGTAGCTTACCTAAGAGCACTAAGTGACAGTCTGACCCTGTCCCTCTCACCCGATCTCCCTGTCAACCAGGATGAATAGAGAGAGGGGAGCAAATACGCGGAAGTGGCTAGAAAAAAAAATTAAGCGAAAATGAGAGTTAAAAGCACTTCCCAAGTATGCAGACAAATTCATTCATGTGTCTTTCACCTCTTGCCAAGCCCACATTCCATTGAAAGCATGTAGTTAATCACCATTTGTGCAGAAACTGGATCCAAACCCTCAGGTCGCTTTTTTGAGCCTTAGTTCTATTTTTGTTTTCTGAAATCCCATCCGTCTCACCGGAGACTTCCAGGCCTGCCCAGCCCTGGAAGGGGACGGGAGGTCTCCTGGCAGGGAAATGTCCCTTGTCCTCATACAGAGCAGGAATCTGAAGGTGCCCCCCCCCCAACAGCCACAGCACTCAGGGATGACTGCCACTTGGGAACACTGGTGAGCACCAGCAACTTGGGGGGCACAAGTGGCCAGTGTGATCTCGACTGAACTCCCCATGTGATTACATGGGGGGGCGTGGCTGGGGAGGGGCAGGGCTCACAGCACCGGGGCCAGCTGGGGGTGCTGGGACTGAGCGCCGAGAGTGGTTCTGATATCGACCCTGACCCTCCTCAAGAACTGATGCTAGGCGATGTGCCTGGGCTTCCGGGAGCTCATTTACCAGTGTTCATCATTATCATCAGATTATAGTATATCATACATTGATATACAAATATAGTATAACGCTAACACAATATAACATATTATGTCATATGTCCTTACGTGTGTATTATGTGTCATTATAATGATATTACATAATTTAATACAGTAGAACTACATCATCCTATGTTATATCTTGATTCATATGATGTAACTATATTATTTTGCTATGTTATGTTATGCTCTATCATATACTAATATACCATAACTATATTATATTACATCATACATACTAATAAATGTGGACACATATATTGTACATAACGTGCATATAATAATGTAATATTATATCGTATTACATAATTATATATAAAAAAATATGATACAATATTCAATGGCAAATGCAATACTTTTTATATTATATTATATTATATTATATTATATTTTTATTACTATGGTTGCCATGTACTGAGTTTGCCCTAGAGCTGGAATCCCTATCCATTTTTCTCCAAGTCCAGAATATGTGAGCACCAGTCTCAAGCCCTTCAAAGAAGATGGGCTTCCGAGGCCCCTGCTGCTGTAGGAGGCAGAGCCCGAAGGTCGAAGGCGCCGTAGGCTCTGGGGCCGGCCAAAACCAAACCGGAATCTCAGCTTTGTTGCCCCTTCTTCAGCCTCAGTTTCCCCATCCATAAGCTGTGGTCGTTTGGACAGCTGATAAACAACCTCAGCTGCTATCCATCGGCCGGCATCCACCCGAGACGTAGCAGGCTGGACGGACGGCAGCATGTCGTAGGGCAGGCGTGAGGTCTGGGGTCAGATACTGCTGAAAGCGAGCGCCAGGTTCCAGTTCACCAGTCGGGGACCCTTAGGCCAGTCTCATAAACGGCTGGAGACTTTCCCGATCCGTTCAAAGATGATATTTGCTTCCCAGTGCTGTCGGGAGGCCTATTGTGACAGAGTTAACAAAGCACTTGACTCTCAACCGTGACCTGTAAATAGCGATTTGTTTACGAGTGACCCGGTTCTCCTTCTAGAGTTGGGGCAAGTTACCCTGGGGGTGGCAGGGAAATGACGACTCAGCTTTGCTTTGAGACTCGAGAATGGAGACCCACCTTGTTCTCCATTATCTGGATTGCCCAGGCCACCGGTGCGGATCTGGAAAGGTTGGGTGGGGGTCTGCTGAAGTTCCCTCTGACACAAGACTCTGAGAAGCTCCAGTGGGGCCGCGGAGAAGCCTGTGGACGGCTCCCTGGAGGCCGCCTCCACCTCCCCTACCTCAGCATCCTCAGCAACTGCCTCATCCCTGCCCACCCCGTTCTCCCACCTCGATGCCCACCCTGCTTCCTCCACCCAGTGTGACCCTCTATCCTGTCGGGAACCTAGTACACTCTCCCCTCTGTTCGTTCACCCTGGGAACATTGACTGTGCACTCGTGGTCTCCCCACTGGCTGTAACTCACCCGCAGTCTGCTTTCAGCCCCGCCCAGGACACTTGTCACCCCAAACCTTACAAGAATATTTGTGTAAGGCACTCACGTCTGCATGATTGGTGCCTAGTGGAGGCCTGGCTAAGGACTGCAAAGAATTTCGGCTGTCAGTGGGCTTGGCATTTATTCCACGCACATGGAATTAGTGGAAAATACGATAGCCAGGAGCTACACGTGGCTACTTAAATTCAAATTAGTTAAAATGAAATAAAATTAAAAATACAGATGCTCAGTCTTACTGGCTACATTTCAAGAGCCCAATAGCCATATAGCTGGTGGTTATTGTATCGCACCCCACAGACAGAAGATTTCTATCTTCGCGGAATGTTCCATTGGACCACACCGCTCGCTCAAGATACTCTGTCTCCCTTGAACCTCTCTTATGCCCTCTCACTGTGCTCTTCACTTTAAAAACCCTAACCAATTACTTGCACACTTATTTGTTTAGAGGAGGTTTCCCCAATTAGACTGGGAGCTTCCCAAGAGTAAGGATTATGTTTATCTCTTATGCCACTTGAACCTCCACACTCTGCTTTTTTAAATTTTTGTTTAAGTTTGTTTATTTTGAGAGAGAGAGAGAGAGAAAGAGAGAGAGAGAGCAGGGGAGGGGCAGAGAGAGAAGGAGAGAGTGAGAATCCCAAGCAGGCTGAATGCTGTCAGCGCAGAGCCTGACGTGGGGCTCGAACTCGCAAACTGTGAGATCATGACCTGAGCCAAAAGTGAGAATGGAACACTCAACCGGCTGAGCCACCCAGGCGCCCCGAACCCCCACACTTTGAACAGGACTGACCCACAGGGAGCACCGAGATACGTTGGTAAAATGAATGCGTGGACCGTGGTGCCTCTACACCCCACTGACCTGACTTCAAGGTCTACGTGGGGGACAGCACCCGTCTCTTTCCAGCTTCATCTGTCTCTTGCCCTGCTGATACCTCCTGCTCTGCCCACACACATCCAGCCAGGTCTCGCTTCCCTCCTCCTTGCCTCTGTTCACGCAGGGCCTCAAGCCCCCGCGACGTCCTTCTACGTCCAAGTCTGCATGATTCCGTTGGGCCCATACTTCAAGGACCAAGAGAAATGCCACCTTCTCCAGGAAGTCTTGTTGAATAGAATGCCTCCCTCTTGTTCCCTCACCTTCTTCCCACAAAAGGGAGTTAGGAATGACCTTCAGCTTTGAATGTCCTTGGTTTTAAACCTAAAACTCTCAGGAAACTCCTTTCCTATTGCCCTGTCCATGGCCGTTTTCCTACACTTTATTCTCCCTGGTTCTTTTTTTTTTTTTTTTTTTTTCCAATTTTCTAATCTTTTTAATGTTTATTCATTTTTAAGAGAGAGAGAGACAGAGCACGAACAGGGGAGGGGCAGAGAGAGAGGGAGACACCAAATCCACAGCAGGCTCCAGACTCTGAGCTCTCAGCACAGAGCCCCACGCGGACCCACGAACCGTGCGATCATGACCTGAGCCAAAGTCAGACGCTCGGCTCACAGAGCTACCCAGGTGTCTCTGCTTTTCGTGTTTCCCAGGCTCTGAGAAAAGGCCTTGGCACAAGATAGATGTTTAGAAAAATTACGTGAATGAACATGAGTAAATAAATCATCATTTCCTAAAGCTATGATTCGATGATTTTTCATACATAAATGATCGTTTCCACTAAAGAGCTCAATTCTCCTGTGGCTTACTCCATGACTTCTTTTTTTTTTTTTTGTCTAAAAATTCATGTTAAACTATAAAACATAAATCTCTGTAGCTTCTGTAATTTGTAAAACTAAATTGTAAAATTAAGAGTTTATTACATACAATGGTTCAAGGACCTAGGGCTAAGAGAAGCAACTTTCTAAATGGAAACGTCTCTTGGGAAGGGAGGCACATTCGTTTTGATTCTACAACAAAGTAAATTAACCAAAATAGAAGAGATGTGAACCGTTCGTGTAACTTGCTTGCAACTTAGATCCATATTAATTTCCGACATGAGATGCATGGATTTTAGATCAATATTTAAATAAAGAAGCTACAAATAAAGGATCACCTCCCTTTCTACCACCATCCCACTCCTCTGAGACCATGCTCCAGAGGACAACGACAATGTTTCTCTGTGTTGAAAGCTTGAAAGATCTTTTTTTTTTAATGTTTATTTATTTTTGAGGGAGCTTGCGAAAGAGAGAGACAGTGCAAGTTGGGGAGGGGCAGAGACAGAGGGAGACACAGGTTCCGAAGCAGGTTCCAGGCACTGAGCTGTCAGCACAGAGCCCGACACGGGGCTCGAACTCACGAACTGCGAGATCATGACCTGAGCCAAAGTCAGACACTTAACCGATGGAGTCACCTAAGCTCCCCAAAAGCCTGAAATGTCTTGCACATCCACTGACACATGCACATCAACTCTGTAATTTGGGACCTTTATCCTATTGGATGCTGGTCCCCAAATATCACCAATACGACCTGTTAGAAGAACATGCTAAGAGTATTGCTTACTAAAGCACTGGGGAACGTGGGAAGAACTTTAACAGTGTCTCGGGGGGGGGGGGGTGGGACAGGGAGGAAGAGGCAAGGTTGCAATTTATTCAGGATGGGCAATTCGGGTTAAACAGGTGTTCCAGTGTGGAGGGGGTTTGGTGGGGGTTAGGGTACGCATCACAAGACAACGGTCCCGAAGGGATGGAAAAAGCGAAATGAGAATTTCCGAACCAAGAAATTAGAATAACGTTAGGACACAAACTGTCTGTGGCCATTTGACCTTGCAGAAAAGTCAATGGTTATTTCAGGGACCTCTGCAGCAAACAGTCAGACATCAAGCCATTTGCCTGCAGAAGACCTTCTGGCACAGTGAAGTCGTGTTAACCAAGGCGACAGAAGCATGAATCATGCTAGTGTAGACGATAAGCTCGCTTAGGGGAGAGAGCTTCAGACCTCAGTGGTGACGGACTCCATGCACGAGTGGATATAGACCGGAGGAGAGACATAGCTTCTGGAAACAGGACGCCATTTCCTTCTTCCATACAGATACCCATGTTTAGAAGCAGTGCCTGCCTTGTTCTTGAACTCTAGGGTAGGAATGAAGGACCCCTCCCTGTCTGCAGGGAGCCCACCCCCCAAAAGGAAAGAAGGGTTGTTAAGAGCCGTTTCTCCCTGTCTGGCACACGATATGCAAAATAAGACCTTAATTTGAGTGCTTTTTGAAACACTCCAGTTGGTTTCTGATCCGTGAAAGTGTTACATAAGTAGAGATATAAATACACGTCGATCAATATTTTATTCAATTGTCTTTGAACCACCTTTGAACCGCCTTCCAGGTGGGTGGCAATTGAGAGCGTTGGGAATTGTAAATGCCGGTTGGCAACTGGTGTTTAGTGACTTTAATTTCCTTCTGTGAACATGGAAGGCGTGTGGAAAGGTGCCACCCTCGTTCAGGGAGGCGATCTGTGGGATGAACGCAGATTGTGTACGAGGGCCGATGTGGCACCTCAGTGACACAAAAGGTTGACGCCGCCTGGCACTTCCAACGAGGCAGCCAGAACCGGGAAGTCAAGACCCTGGCAGAGACCTCGGCACCTGCTTTCCCACTTCTCCGGCACAGCAGAGACATCAGGTTCCGTTTCTGCAGCCACCACAACACGGCACACAGGACACAACTCCGCCCTCTCGAGCTCTGCCGCCCTGTGTTGTTGACGCCGGATGGTCTTCCCGTTTGCGAGTTTTACTGATCTCTCCTCCTTTCCTTCGAAGCGTTGCATACAAAAGGGGAGAAGCAGACGGTGGCGATGCAGTCCCCCGTTAGGCGACGTCTGGCTGCCCCAGGAAGGAGCCCACGGAGGGGCCGGGGTCCCATCCAGCCTCACCAGCTTGGGGTGCTGTCGTGAAGTCGAGGCCCCTGCCCAGCCAGCGCGTCTCTAGCCCACCGTGTCCTGAGACTCCGGAATGTGAATCACAAACCCTTCCCCGCCTGCAGGAAGCCCACCCCCCCAGGAGAGAAAAGGAAAGGGGCGGGAAGTTGTTTTTACCTGTCCATGCCCGTATGTTACGGATTTATTTGAAGGTACCTTTATCTGGATGCAGCCATAGCACCACCTGTTCCGGGTAAATCTGGATTTGGAGAAATTCCGCGGAATCTGCTCGGTAATAGTTTCCTCTATTTACTTGGTGTCGTGAGAAGCCAGTTCCGTCTGTATCGTACCCACATCCGTATCTATATCAACACGTATGCCCGTAAACAGCTATTTCATGCGGAGGTGAGGTCAGTCCTGAAAATCCGTCCAGCAGGTAAACCCATAGCCGGATTCCAAAGATGTGGGTTTAGGTCCCAATTCTGCCACCGAGCAGGTGAGTGAGCTCAGGCAGCCTAAGTGCCCTCCCTGAGCCTCAGCCAGCTCACCTGCAGAATGGGGCTAAGAGTCCTGCCTGAGAATGTGGAAATACGCCGCGTCACGCCCTGTGTGGTCACGTGCGCTGAGAGTTGGTAAATGATAAAATAAAAAAATGGCATCGTAACCGGGACGCCTGGGTGGCTCAATCAATTGAGCGTGTGACTCTTGGTTTCGGCTCAGGTCATGATCTCACGGTTTTGGTGAGTTTGAGCCCCGTGGCGGGCTCTGCACTGACAGTGTGGAGCCCGCCTGGGATTTTCTGTCTCTTCCTGTCTGTCTACCAAGGCCTTCCCCTGCACCCGCTGTCTCCATCTTTCTCAAAATAAATAAATAAGCTTGAAAAAAGTCAGCATCATCAAAGTAGGTATGCCAAGAGTGGATACATCTGAGTGATGGGATGATGTCTCTTCAATTTTTGTCTTCCCAGCTCTTTGGGATTGGCCCTGAGGGACATGCTTTTCTTTAACTCAGGAAAAAACGCCTTAATAATGAAGCATGTGCACGTGTGTGTGTGTGTGTGTGTGTGTGTGTGAGGGTGTGTGTGTGTGTATAAAGGAAAATTTAGTGACAGTACAGTCATTCCAACTCCTTTATGTGACCTAAATCAACCCTTTTACACTTGTCATTAGCCAGCCTCGTGTGGTGTGTTTTAATCTATATAGTCAACAGCGCTGTCCCTTTCCTGTGGGAACGTGTAGCTCATTAGAGCAGGGGGGGACTTTGTCTCAAGAACACTGCCCCCTCAGTCGGGGCCACGCTGATGTACGGGGGGGGGGGGGGGGCGGAAGCAGAGTGGAACGGGAAACAAAGCTCGCCCTGACTCTCCCTTGCCCATGAGCCTGTTGCATGACTGGAGAACACACAGTAGAGGGCTGATCCTTGCCCAGGGGAGGCGCCATCTTCCCAGGAGGCTGCAGTCACGGAAGAGGCCTGCTTGGGCCCGAAGTAGGCCTGGGGCTTTAGGCAAGAAGTCCCGGGACCTCGGTTGGGGAGGAGGCAAGGGGGCTCTGGCTGGACTCCTCTCTTGGACCCGAGGCAGCCCTCATCATGAAGGGATGGTTGAGGCCGCAGGGAGGCTCAGGAGGACCCCCTCAAGCACAAGGCCTGACGCTGAGCCCCCGGGGGTCTGGGTCTTGGGGTGATGCTACTCCAGTGTCCACTGCCTGGGGTGCATCTGATGCACTCTGGCTAAATAGCGAGCGGACAAAGTGGCTGGCCCTGTGCCATCCGTGGCTCGAAGAGTGACTTAAAGCTGAAGGTGAAAACATCTATCGAGACGCTTCCCTCTGGGGACAGGAGACGAGATGAAACTATCAAATACGGGAAAGTTCTGAGACTTGGAGGCACAACCTGTTGAGCGGCACTCTTGGCTTTAGGAACCGGATCCCACATCTTCTTTAAGGACGCCTCGCCATTTGGGTTAAGTCTATATTCCGTTCCACCTGTTTTAATCCGCTCGCCTTCCTTCAAGCGGGGATTAATCAGGGTATGCAGCCATTTTCGACAATCGTTCTACGACAAGAGGTGTGTGGGCTCTTACTGGAAGTTTTAACCACACAAGGCGTGGACACGGTGGGGTGACAGGAGGAGATCTCGGCGTTGGGGAGTTTGGTAGAATTAAGGAGAAAGATAAAACCGAGACGTGCTGGAGTGCACTCTCTCCGGGCCGAGTAAGTTATGAGGGGCGAGTGGGTCTTGGAAGGAGCCAGTTTATCACACTCAGCATCACAGGACACATATTTATCGCCTGACTCGCTCCAGCCTTGTAGAGTGAGCGCAGAAGCCATAAACTGTGGACAGAAGACGGTGCAAACTGTTGCATTCTCTGAATTCATTGAACATGATGTGAAAAAGTTGTTTGGATGCTTTATTATGTGTGGAAGGGTCATAAAAACCCGGCTGTGCCACCAGGAGGCGAGTGCGGTCAGACATAAGGGTGTGTGTGAAGGAGATGATGCTGCAATTGAACTTGAAACCCTCTCTTTATGGACACATTGAAAATCACGCTCGAACCAATAGAATGAGGAAGCAGGCACCGCGTATCAGAATCCTGCCGCTACGAGCCCTCAGCCCCGCAAAATAAGGTCTGGAGTGTTTGCTATCTCTCAGTTATGAAACGACGGCACGCCAGCTTAAATGCCATCTAAGTGCCAGGCAAGGATTGTTTTATTCATGTAACAAACAGTTTTAAGGTGCCACACTCTGTACTAGGAGTGGGAGATTTAATGAGAAAGAAAGAAAGAAAGAAAGAAAGAAAGAAAGAAAGAAAGAAAGACAAGAAAAAAGAAAAGAAAGGAAAAGAAGAAAAAGAAGAGAAAAAAAAGAAAATAAAGGAAAGGAAAAGAAAAGAAAAGAAAAGAAAAGAGAAAAGAGAAAAGAAGAGAAGAGAAAAGAAAAGAAGAGAAGAGAAAAGAAAAGAAAGGAAAAGAGGAGAAAAGAAAAGAGAAAAGAAGAGAAAAGAGAAAAGAAGAGAAGAGAAAAGAAAAGAAAGGAAAAGAAGAGAAAAGAAAAGAAAGGAAGAGAAAAGAAAAGAGATAAGAAAAGAAGAGAAGAGATAAGAAGAGAAGAGAAGAGAAAAGAAAAAGAGAGAAGAGAAGAGAAAAGAAAAGAAGAGAAAAGAAAAGAAGAGGTAAGAAAAGAAGAGAAGAGAAAAGAAAAGAAAAGGAGAGAAAAGAAAAGAAAAGGCAGGGTCTCTATTCTGGAGTCCCTGTTAGATGCGGGCAAGTGGCTAGTGGCCGGATCATTTTAGTATGGAGTGGGGTTGTCTGTATACTCTGGACACACTTTTCCCTTTATAATCATTGTTAGGGTCATGCATGCCCGTGGGAGGAAGTTTTCAAAGTTCTGAAAAATAAGTAGAAAAAGAAAACATCAAGCATGTGTCAATGAGGGGCACCCGGCAGGCTGAGTTAGTAGAGCATGAGACCCTTGATCTCAGGGTCGTGAGTTCGAGCCCCACGTTGAGGGGAGAGTTGACTCAAGAAAACGTGTGGAAAAAGAATGTGTCAACCATATTCAAATAAAACAATTTAAATAAAACTAACTTTTCTCGTGGAAAGAGAAAAAAGAAAAAAACAACCTTGCCACTCAGAAACAACAAAATACCTATCTTTTTACCTATGCATACATTTTCGCATTATTGGTGTTCCTTAACCGTCTTTACTACATATAAGTGTTTCATATGTTATTTTAAATGCTCAGCAACCTTATTTTTATGATTTAATTTAATTTTTTTTATTTTTTAATGTTTATATTTTTTGAGAGAGACAGAGAGAGAGAGAGAGAGACAGAGTGCAAGCAGAGGAAGGCAGAGGGAGAGGGAGACACAGAATCCGAAGCAGGCTCCAGGCTCTGAGCTGTCAGCACAGAGCCCGACGCAGCCCTCGAACTCACAAACTGCGAGATCATGACCTGAGCCGAAGTCTGGCGCTTAACCGACTGAGCCACCCAGGCGACCCGAGGTCCTTGGTAATTTTTAAGTTCCTACGGGACTCTGACAGGCGACCAGTATTGAGAAACCATTGATAAATTAATTACGCTTCTTTTATTATTACACAGCTTACGTCTCCCCAGGTGCTTTTTTCCCCCCACCAATAACACATAATCCTGCAAAGAACATCTTGCTATAAAGCATGCCTGCGTTCTGTCTGCATTGCGTCCTCAGCAGAGAACCTGAGCAGTGGGATTAGTACATGCAAAAGACACCCCTGTCTTCCTACACCGTGATTTCTTCTCATTCCTCCCAAGGAACCCGTTCAGAGGCAGTGTGGCAATTTGACAGAGGGGAGCACTAAGCCTCAGGAAGTTTCAGTAGCTGGCTGAGTCTGGCTTCAAGGAACCTGACCTTTCCACTTTATCTGTATTAACTTCGCAGCCAATCCTTCTGAACTTTGTATCTGTTTTATTCTTGGTGCGATTGTGAGGTCTCAAGCCAAGAAGGTCCAGGAAAAACAGGTGGGTTTTAGGGATCCGTTGCTTAATCCGGACGAACTGAGTGCCTCCAGAGAACAGAAGATTATATGGCATGATTTTGTGGTCGCAGACCGTGATTGACTAGCACACAACTACCCCCGTCATCTAGTTATTGTCAGAAGAATCAGAAGAATTGTTAGAATCAAAACCCAAATCCCAGTCATCACTTTACTATTACATCCACTTTGTCCGTGAAGAAATGGAAATCAGAGACGTAGAGTAACTTCCCCTGGGGCATCTGGGTGGCTCAATCGGCGAAGCGTCTGACTCTCGGCTCCGGCTCAGGTCATGAACTTGCAGTTTCAAGAGTTCGAGCCCAGCACCGGGCTCTGCGCTGACGGTGTGGAGCTTGTTTGGGGGTCTCTCTCCCCCTCTCTCTCTGCTCCTCCCCTGTGTGCGCTCTCTCTCTCTCTCTCTCTCAAAATAAATAAATAAACATTTAACAAAGTAACTTCTCCTTCCAGGTTTATAAGACAAGATCTGACTACCAAACGGGTTGTTGCTGTGTGCTTAAAAAAGACTGTCTACAGTCTGAGGCTTTTCCAAACCCACCCTCCTTCCTTCCCTGGGTGCCCGACCCACCTCTCAGTCTGAAGGACCCGCTCTCCCAGTCCTGCTCCTCCCCGTCTTTGTCATTCACAGCCATGTCCCCTGTTCAATCTCTTCCACTTCAGACTCAGTGTCGGGGTCTGCTTCCCGGAAGAGTCTCAAACTAACACAAGGTGCTACCCAGCAAAGTGCAGGAAAGATGCCCCAAACCAGTGGTGAGGGCCAGACAGCCACTCGTGGGGGTCCCTTGGGCACGCCTTGTCCCAAAACTGCATCGGTGGCATCCCACCGATAGCGTGACATTGGCCACGGCGGAAGCGTTTACACTACAGAGATGAGCATACTCTACAATTCAAGACTGTTTCTTTCCCTGAGAGCCTGAGTCGCCAAACGTTTCCTACCACACCGCTGTTCCCAATGTTGCACCAGCTAGGATTCTTAGAAATTCTGGTCCACGAGTGACATTTCCTTCCTTCAAGTAGGTAGCTGCACATAGCCTGCCTCCTGCTGTTAATCGCCCATCGATTTTCCTCCTGGCGTAGGATGAGAACCCTGTTCTTCATATCCCAAGAGTTCATCATGTACACACTTGTCTCCACCTGCTCGCAGGGAGAGTTTGTCTGTTCAAGTGCTTCTCATCATTCCTGCTTGCTTAAAACTCTCTAGTAGCCGACAACACTCGAGAATTTCATAATCAATAAGAAATTGTACCGGCGAGAGGACCATTACAATAAGTCAAATTCAAAATGGTATGCTCTGGATGTAATTGCACACCCCACCTTCTTCTATGTTTTGTTTTTTTTGTTTGTTTGTTTGTTTGTTTGTTTTGTTTTTTTAATATGAGCACCTGAAAAGTCTCGAAGAGACCATTTGTATTCGTAAAGGGTAGAAATCCTCATGAAAAAAAAAAAAATTCAACCGCCATGGGAGTGAGGCTGGCCAAAACAAACAAACAAATAAATAAATACACATAAGGATTGGCTTCGGTAAGGAACATTCATTCCCTCTCGGTACTGGGAGAGGAATACAAATTTCCTTAGGGCTATTGATGGAAACATAAAAGAAATCATACCAGAAGATTTTAACTTGTGGTTTACTAGTAAAATGTAAGCATCAGTTTCTTAACTGCAACACGTCTCTTTTCCTTTAAGTTTACTTATTTGGAGAGAGACAGACATAGCACAAGTTGGGGAGGGATAGAGAGAGAGGGAGAGAGAGAATCCCAAGCAGGCTCCCGTGCTGTCAGTGCAGAGCCCGACGTGGGCCTCGAACTCATGAAACTGCCAGATCATGACTTGAGCTGAAACCAAGAGTCGGACGCTTACCTGACTGAGCCACCCAGGCACCCCCAGCATGAGTCTCTTAATACCCGCATCACAGTGTTGTTTCTGGGCACGGTAACACTCTATGAGTGTGTGTGTGAGGCGTTTGTCTACATGTGTGTGTGTGTCTATAATGTGTGTATATGTGTGCATATGTGCATGTTCATGTGTATGTGTGTGAGGTGTGTGTGTGTGTGTGTGTGTGTGTATACTACTAAGGTACCTAGTAAGTGTTCAATAAAAGGGAATTTATCCCCTGCCTTCTTTTTTAGTTAGTAGACTATATGGAGAATAAGGTTCCCCCATTGTCTTGCTGAGTGTATTCATTATTAAAGAAGAGAGATTGCTTTCTGGTGTTTCTGTAAGTGAACACTAATGCATTAAAAGTCGAAAATAAATAAAACAGGCAGACAAAAAGACAGGGCAGAATTCATAGTGGAAATATCTCTGTTAAACCTTGCAAAACGGGAGCGTGGCCATGCAGAAGAAAGACGGGGGCTGGGAGATGTTTGGAAGGTGAAGGACGCGATTATCCAGGGAGAGGCGAAATGACTCAGTGTCCAGGATGCCTTGCAGAAAACACGGGTGAGCATGCCATTACAGAGAAGATTGTTTTTTTACAAACAATAGAGGTTTTCCGAACAGTCCCCCTAACCTTGTGCTACAATAACCACATGAGCTGGCCACAGGCCCTGAACGAGACCCAAGCGGTACACTGCTTTCTGGATTCAGCTCCTTCCACCAAAACTGAGTAAAGCACAGGGGAGTGAGGTTAGGAGGTTGTGTGACAAATCGCCTCGGATGTGGTTTTCATCCTTTGTCTTCTATTACATAAGATCGGAACGCAACTCGGTGGATGGCCGGCGCAATAGTTTGCATGTTTAATACAACTTCTGCTACATGCAAAACAGTACCAGATAAACCGTTCCTATCTTGATGATAGGTAAATAATCCTTTAGTGTCACAGATGAGCATGTGACGGGCATTCTCCGTCACATGCTCTGTGAAAACACCTTTATTTTTGTACCCCATTACAGCAGAGATCTCGCTACGTCGGTAGCTGAATTCGTACACCGAGAGACAGGGAATAAACAATTCACACACATGCACACGCGCCAGCGAGATAGCGGTCACACAGTCATACAATAACAGCTCCCTGCTAGAAGCTAGAGAATCTTTCTCTGTTTCCCGACGACAGGAAACACAGCCCTCTGTAATAGAAAGAAAGCCGGGCTCTGCGCATTCCTACCACCGGGGTCCGAATTCCAGGTGCCTGCCTGTGTAGCTGTGTGACTGAATATTGTTCTGCAAACTCTCACTGTGCTCATGAACCGCCCCCCCCCCCAGGATCCCGCCTCCAAGCTGGATTCTGATTCTCGGTCCGGGGCTCTGCGGTTCCCACAAACTCCCCAGCTGGTGACCCTTGGATTCCACCACGAAGGGCACGGATGTAGACCCGCCTGGGTCTTCTCTTTTGGGTCTCCGTGTCTCCATCTGCAGTGTGGGTGCCGATGTGTGTTTAACGATGCCTGGAGCAGCCCCAGCCGAGGGTCTGGGGTGCCCTGTGCCCCACAGGTGCACGCCCGGGCACCGAGCCAGTGCCCCCTAACCCCCTGATGGCAACGCGGTCAGTCCCATCCACGTCAATATCATGGCTCAACGTCCTCTTCCCCCGACAGCTAATGGGGCCACATTACTTAGCCCCGGAAATGCTGGCCCCGACGCACCGTGCATTCCGTCGACTTCTTCAAAATAGACATAAAATTGGGAGGGAAATAAAGAAAACGTTTGCCACGGAAAGTATCCACAGCTCGGCAGAGCTCGGCATATGCACTGGATATGGATAGCAGCTTCCTTTCCCAGGGTCTGAGAGAGGCCATAATCCATGAAAATGGAACACAAGTCCCTGCATGATGCCCTTTGCGGTAAGCCGCCAAGATTCACTTGCAGCTCGGCATGAGACCCTCGAGCTCTCTTTGGTACGTTGCCAGACCCGAGAAAGCTGAGAATGTGTCCATTATTGCGGGGGCGGCTGGGGGGACGCGGTGTGATGAGTGGGGAGGGTGGCGGATCGGGAACCCCCCGGGCGCAGAGCGCGCCTTCCAACCTCTTCCGTTCCAAGAAGGGCGCTCGGGTTGGCGTCGCGAGGCACCCAGAGCCCAGGCGGGGCAGGGCGACAGACGATTTGGGCCGCCGTCCTCCCAAGGCACGCCAGTGGCGAGATCAGGGTGTGAGGAAGGGTTTTAACACCTGTGGAAATGGGGGAGCCCGCAGGAGCCAGCTCTGCCCCTCCCCCGCGGCGGGCAGAGCGCCCTGGTGAGCAAACCGGGAAAGTGCGAGAAGAGTAATGGGCCCCGCCGGCGAGGCCATGGGGTGCTAGGCATCTGGGTCCCTGCCTTTCTGGAGGGCAATTTGGCGCTCCTAACCAAAACCTCTAAAAGTGTGCATGCCCTTGGACGCTGCAGCCCTGCATCTGGAATATTATCCCAAGGAAACAGCATAAATGTGTGGAATATTTAGCTTTAGGTTACCATGCCTAAACCCAGGATGAATTTTTGTGTTTCCTCTCTGCTTTTATCTGTTTATTTGTTTTTTGCAAACTTGATGCGGTAGGGGCAGCCAAAAACAAAACCCAAACCAACCGCAGGGGTACAGAGACAGAGCAAAAAAGTGATCTCTTTTCAAAGCCACAGGCAGCTGGAGACTGGAGGAGGTGGCTTCCGGTGGAGGGGGTTCTCAGGTTTAGAAGCAATCCCCTAGGTGGTGAGGAATATTGAGCAAATACCCTCCCCAGTATTCCCAGGCAAATCTGAGAATGCAGGTGTGTTAGACTCAGAAGTTAAGTGCCCTGCTTTGTTATGTAAATCGTTAAGTGCCCTTTTGAGCCAGAACTGCATTTTCTGCAGGCTCCCGATGCTCCTTTATATGTGGATGTATATAAAGAGCCCCATTTCCCTTCTAGGTAGGGATTCCAGCAGGTTGCAGTTGGCTTGGAAAGAGTGGCCATTAAACTGTGTGATGTTCAGAGGATGAGAGGCAGGCGGAGGCCAGGAATATGGCCTGAGGACCTGCCCTCAATTCGTTTATGTTCTAGAGGGCTGAGAGATAATAAGCAGACCCAAGAGGAAGAGAGTAAATAGAACCGTGTTTACATTATAAGTTCTCTGAAGAGGAAACGTACAGTAAACAATAGGCAGTATGGGGACTAAGACCCTCCGCTAGGACAGTCTGGGTCCCGGGGGCCCAGCTGAGGCGGGAACAGGTGAATGCGGGAGGAGGGACAGTTGTAGCTAGACCACGGGAACGCTCAGAGCAGGTGTCGCTGTGAGCATCTACGGACAAAGGGCGTGTAGCTGGGGGACGGGTGGGTGCCTGGGAGATTTTATCTTGCATGCGTAGCTGAAGGCAGATTTACCGGCGTATGAAAATGATGGAGGAGAGAAGAAGAACCCGATGGTACAGAATAGAATGCAGGAGACTAGAATAAACAGTCCTTGAGAAGGCGGGAGCTCAGAGGGCAGGGAGGACAAGAAGAGGAGTTTGTCTTAGGGACGAGATGGGTGCTCATTCCATCCAGTGAGGGAGCCAACCCGTGACTGTGGGTGCTGACACAGGCAGCCTACGACACTGGGCAGACGAAGATGGAGAGTTTGATCCATCTTTGAAATGCACGGGGAGGGGGCACCTGGGTGGCTCAGTCTGACTCTGGGTCTCAGCTCAGCTCATGAACTCGCTGTTTCATGAGTTCCAACCCCGAGTCTGACTCTGCGTTGGCCACGCGGAGCCTGGTTAGGATTCTCTCTCTCTCTCTCTCTCTGTGCCTCCCCTGCTCACGCTGTCTCTGTCTCTTTCAAGATAAATAAATAAACTTAAAAAATTAAAAAAAAACAACCAAGAAATGTAAGGTGAGGTCACCCACCAGTAGAAAGTATGGCTGGAGGGGGCGGTGGGTATTTGAGGAGAGAGAAGTTGTTAAACCATCATCTGTGGGGCTGGAAAGGTAAATTAACTTGGAAAAGGCAGAAGGATGGTCTAGTCAGATTCATGCCTGTTTCAGATGTGCGGTCACTCCTTGACATGCGTCCCCTCAGCCCTGTTTTGTAACAGTCCACAGCCACGATCGGCATTCTGAGAGCAAATGCAGAATAAGTGGGCAGTGGGTATAATCAGGTGTGATGATTAATTTTAGGTCATCCTGGCTAGGCCACAATACCCAGATATTTGATCAAACGTCATTCTAGATGTTTTGGTGAGGGTGATTTTTATTTATTTTTATTGTTAATTCTTAGAGAGAGAGAGAGAGAGAGAGAGAGGCAGAGGTAGAGAGAGAGATGAGAATCCCAAGCAGGCTTCATGCCCAGCACGGAGACGGAGACGGGGCTGGCTCTCAGGACCATGAGATTATGACCTGAGCTGAAACCAAGAGTTAGACGCTTAACCGACTGAGCCACCCAGGTGCCCCAGCGAAAGTATTTTTTGGATGAGATTCAATTTAAATCAGTAGACCTTCAATGAAGCAGATAGTCCTCCGTAATGTTAGTGGGCCTCATGAAATTAGTGAAAGAACTTAAGACTGACCTCCTTGGAAGAAAAGGAAATGTTGCCAAGAGACCACCTTTGGGCTCAAAATGCCACTCTTCTCTGAGCAGCCAGCCTGGCGATTTCTACCCTGGAGGGTTCTAACCATGGAGATTTTGAACTTGATGGACTCCAGAGTCACAAAAGCCAAGTTTTTTAAAATAATTCTATCTATGTGCACATCCTGTTTGTTCCGTTTCTCTGGAAAATCCTGTCTAAGACACCAGGTTTAGGGAGATGGGTGGGGTTACTAGGAAAGACGGATGAGTGGAGAATGCTCAAGGGAATGAAATCTGTTTTCTAGGGGATGGTCATGGTTGTGGTCAGGGAAGTTGTACCTGGCGGGAGACTGTATCCAATCAGAAGGGGCTAAGTTACCCTGGAATCAGAAACAAGCCCAAAATCTCAGTGGCCTATATCACAGCAAAAATGTATTTCTCATGCAGGATAGACGTGGCCTCTGTTGGTTGTGACCCTTCGAGGGACTGGGCTGATGAAGGTTCCATCTTGGCACTGGCTCCCAGAACGACAGCAACAGGAAGGAGTCTCTCAAGTACTCGCACTTGTGACTAAAATCCACACGTCACTTCTGCACAGATTTCATTGGCCAAAGCAAATCACAAGGCCTCACCCAATTTCGGGAGGTGGTGAAGCAGCAGTTCTGGCATGGTTGGGAAAGAAGAATATCAGAAACCTGAAGGAGTTTTAATGACTAGCAAGGAAGGCGGATACCGACAAAGTGGCAGGATCGATGGGCTGGAGGTCCCAGGGAAGCTGCAGAAATTCTGGAGTCAGAGGAGTAGAGTGATCCGGAAGCCTGGAGGCTACAGTCAGAGTGTGGTGAGTGGCTGAAGCTCAGTCTCAGAGATGGGGAGGCCATCAGAGATGACAGTTTGAAGGGAGGGCCGTGCTGGCGGACACCCGAGGAAGGGTGTAGAGTAAGACCCATGCAGTAGTCTTTCTCAGACTTTGGAGAGCATCAGGACTTCATGAAGGGCTTGTTCGCATACAGATTGTGGGAACCACCTCCGAAGGATTTCTGGTTCAGGCCTAAGGTAGAGCCTGATGATTTGCATTCCTGACAGGTTCCCAGGAACTTCCCATGACCTTCACCTTCCAGCTATGGATACGTGAGGAACAAGAGGCCTTGGTGTTAGATAGGTCACTACCATGGGTGGTGAAGTTTTTAACAATGATGACTGGAGAGGCGCTCGGGGGGCTCAGTCAGTTAAGCATCCGACTTTGGCTCGGGTCATGATGTCACAGTCCGTGAGTTCGATCCCCACGTCGGGCTCAGAGCCTGGCGCCTGCTTCGGATTCTGTGTCTCCCTCTTTCTCTGCCCCTCCTCCCCTCTAAAATCAATCAATCAGTCAATCAATCAATAAACAAACAAACATCAAACAATTAAAAAAAAAAAAAAAGGAATGATGACTGGAGCCAGTGGCTAAACTAGTTCATGATCCCTGGGGGCAATAGTTTATTGACAAATGGTGGCACCAAGGATGATTATAGAAAATCTGATGGTATGGACTTCAAAGATTTTTATTGTGAAAAGAAGAAAATAAGAAGAAAATGAGAAGAAAATAAGAAAATGGTGGCTTTGAGAAGCAAAGAACACACTTCTCCAGCGTACAGATTTCAAGATAGACATCATGATGTGGAAGAAAAAGAGTGCCCGCTTGATAACACTCTAATGGAAATGGTGTCTTAAAAAAAAAAAAAAAAAAAGTGTGACAACCACATAAGGGGAAGTTTTTATGTGCATAACTGCCATCTGCAAGTGAGACTATTTTGTTTCTTCCTTTCCAGCCATTGTCTTTTTATTTTCTGTGTCGTATTGGTCTAGTTGCAGCCTCTGAAATGATGCTAAATAGCATTACAAGTAAGCATCCTTGCCTTGATCCCAAACATAAAGGCAAGCTAGTGTTTCAGCGTAAAACGTAACATTAGCTGTGGCTTCTCATGAAGCCATTCTGTGATCAATAAAGTTATATTCTGTTCTGGCTTTGCTGAGAAGTGTAGGATGACTAAGTATTAAATTTTGGTGAGTGTGTTTTCTTCATGTATTGAGCTAATCGTATGATTTTAATTTTTTGTTGTTCTGTTAAGGTGGTGAAATATACTGTTTTTTAAAATGTCAAAGCTAACTAGATGTTAGTGTATCCTAGCATTCCTGGGATAAACATTCTTGGTTATAAGTTAACATTCTTATGCATTGCTGGATTTGATTTGCCAAGTTTCTGTTAATAGTATTTCCATATATGGCGATGAGAGATATTGACTGTCATTTTGCCTTTCTGTATTACCTTTTTCTGTTTTGGTTTCATAATAATGCCAACCTCCCAAAATGGAATTAGAGAGTGCTGCCTTCTCCTATATTTTCGGAAAGGGTTTGAATAAGACGGTTACTATTATTTTTTTAAACATTTGATAGATTTCACCAATAATGCCATCAGACATAGAGCTTTTTTTGAAGAAAAGCTTTTGAGTAAAAACTAAATTTTCTTGATAAATATAGGTCTATACATAATTCCAATCTGTGATATATGTCAGTTTTGCTAATATGTGTCCTTCAAAGAACTTGTCCATTTAAATTTTCAGGTTCATTGACATGAGAATTTTTTTGTTGTTGTTATATTCTTTCATGAACCTTTCAGTCTTCCCAAGAGATGCCTCTTTAATCCACAATGTTCATTTGTAGTGTCCCCCCCACTTTTTTTCCTGATATGAGTAATTTATGTTTTCTATCTTCCTTTGTTGGTCAATTTAATACGAGTTTTTATGTTACATTTATCCTTTCAAAGAATCAACTTTTGGTTTGGCAGAATTTCTTCCTTCCTTCCTTCCTTCCTTCCTTCCTTCCTTCCTTCCTTTCTTTTAAAAAAATTTTTAATGTTTATTTATTTTTGGAGGGAGAGAGAGAGACAGAACATGAACGGGGGAGGAGCAGAGAGAAAGGGAGACACAGTATCCAAAACAGGCTCCAGGCTCTGAACTGTCAGCACAGAGCCCAACGTAGGGCTCGAACTCACAAACCATGAGACCATGACCTGAGCCAAAGCTGGATGCTTAACTGACTGAGCCACCCAGGCGCCCCTCTTTCTTTCGTCTTCTATATCACTGTTTTTCACTTTTCACGTTACTTCTGTTTTTCTGCCAACTTTGAATCAAATTTCCTCTACTTTTTCTAGTTTCTTAATGTGTAAACATAGACCAATGACCTTAAAATATTTCTCCATTTTAAATTTTAATCACGTCGAGTGGCAAATTTCCCTCTGCATGGTGATTTATCCACATCTTGAAATGTGTCATTAACAACATTTCATCTTTTCCTTTTAATGTCTTTTCTGATTTTTTTTTCCTTGATGCATAAGCTATTTAAAATATGTGGGTCAACTTGGAAATTCTCCAGGTATCTCTTTGGTTATTGCTTTCTAATTTCTGTTTTCAAAATTATTGAGGCTTCGTGCGTAACTAGATTATAGTCTGGGGTGGTGAAGATTCGGTTGTGTACTCTAAACGTCCTGTGGGTCAATTTGGTTTATAAGATCATTCAAATCTTCTATACTCTTGCTGACTGCCTGAAATGGTTTCATCTTACCTTCATATCTGAGACATCTTTTAGTTGGATGTACATTTCTAGGTCGATAGGGATTAAAGCATTTTTTCACTACTTTACAGACATGAGGCAATTGTCTCCTGACTGCAATTCTTTTGGGTGAGAAGTCAGCAGTAATTTTCAGAATTTTTCCTTATGTACCATATTCCTTTCTCTCTGGATGTTTTTGCCTTTTTTGAAGTTTTTGCTTCAGGTTTTGCTTTTCTGATGTTATTATGGTGGGCCTACGTGTAGATTTCTTTATGATTATCCTACTCGGGTTTTGTTAAGATTCTTGGGCCTATGTGTTGATATATTTTTCAGATTTGAAAAAAATGTGAACTATATTTTCCAAAAAAAAAAAATATATACTCCAATTCTTCCTTGTAAAGGGGCAATCTTTTGCACTTTAGTGCGTATAGTATCATTCTTGACCTCTGCCCACTAGGGGGTAACGCCTGGTTATGATTGTCAAAGGTGTCTTCAGAGATCATCAAATGCCTAGGGTATGTGCACTCCTAAGGTGTGGTCTTTCTGGAATTCCAGCTGAATATTCAGGCATGGAGTGAGCGCCTTCCACTGTGGCACACAGGCCTCCACATCTCTCGGTTCCATGTGAATTCTAGAACACCTGTTCTCCCTACAACCCTCCATTCTTCCTCCAATTGCACACCATCTTGTTTGTGCGTGTGCTGTCCAGCGTTTGTCCCCGGACTCCGGGATGCCACCTGCATATTTATTCAATATAATTAATAATAATTCTCTTATTCTCTGCCAAGCTGCTTCCCCTCAGTTATTTTGCATCTCAAAGTCTAGCCATGAACGTTGATGTCAGTTTCCCTAACTCACAAAATCACCGTGCCCTGTTTTGTTTTATGGTATTCCCCCCCCCCCCCCGCCACCACCGTGTTGTCCAAATATGACATCAAGGAGAAATTTGGGGAAGTATTGGGTCTCGTTTCTTATTTCCTTTCATCCAGAAATCACAATCCCATGCTGCCTGTTGTTCAATGTCTGTAGTCAAATCAGTTTGCCCAGTTTTATGGTTTCTGTGGTGGGATCGGCTGGTCTGGTACCAGTTGACGTTCGTAATGATCGCTGTGCTATTGCCATTTGAGTATAAATCTACAATTAAGTTCTCACAGTGATATTAGCACCCCCGACCCAGACATGCAAATAAACACACACACACACACACACACACACACAGAGGCACACACATGTGCACACACTTTGGGGGTGGAGTGGACTTTCCCCTGAAATACGAAACTTTCCTGTGAAGTCTATAGGCAACCATCTTGTAAAGAGACTGATCATAGGATATGAAATGAAGTCATGTGGGGTGCCTGGGTGGCTCAGTCAGTTAAGCTTCAGACTCTTGATTTTGGCTCAAGTCACGATCTCACAGTTTGTGAGTTCAAGCCTCATATCCTGCTTTGCACTGGCATCATGGAGACTGCTTGGGATTCCCTCTCTCTCTCTCTCTCTCTCTCTCTTTTTGTCCCCCCTTCCCCACTCGTGCTCTCCCTCTCAAAATAAATCATCATTTAAAAAATTTTTAAAAAACAGAAGAAATGAAGCCAATGTGGGGAGATTTAGCTGACTGAAGGGGTGTGAAGGTGCTCATAGCACATCCTGGGATAGAGGGAGTCTTAACACCCCCTCTGTTTTAGGACTGGGTACAAGTTAGACTTTCTTCTATATGTCTTTTCCTCCACTCACTGAATCTCTATAAAGTTTTGCCAAAGTTGGAAGATTTTCCACTCTCTATAAAATGAGAAGTGGGACGATTGCACACTTGAATGTGAATCTTTAGGCCTATCAATCCAAGCCCCCTTATTTTGAGAGTGTATGTTGTAAGTAATTAGTGAAACCGAAATTGATGCACCGGAGAAAAGAGGGGATACGAAGGTAACACAGGGATAGTCACTATAGGAAGCACCTACTATTCCCAGATCCAAGAAAAGAACAGGAAGAAATTGGATTTTTGAGCCTCAGTGCTGGGGGAGGGGCCCTGTGGAACCGGGACCCAGCTATCTGGGAAGAGGAACATCAGTCTGCTCATGGTGCTTCTGGACTCAGAAGAGGACCCAGGGGCCCGGGCTCTGGGCAAGAGAGCTTCCTGGCTGGTGCTGGCATCACTGAGGAAGCAGCAGGTCTGGAAGCATCGGGGGGAAGAGAGTCTGGGCTGTAGGAACCCACTTCTGCGGCCGGGGCCCGGAGCCATTGCTGGGGCGGCACATGACCGCTACAGCAACAGCAAAGAGAAGGGGCAGGAGCAGGTTCTCTGTCCCTCGTCTCCCTGCAGACCCTGCAGCATCCTTTCGCAGCAGAATCTGCTGGGGAGCTGGCTGGCAGAGGAGAAACGCGCTTGGAAGGGTCTGGACGCGGACAGCGTGAGGAGGAATGCACGAGAGCAGGTTTGGGGACGGGCCGAATTGCCAAGCCAGCACAGCCGTGGATGACACCTGTTCCGGGGTCACTAATCATCGAGGGACTCAGGCTGCAGGCCCGGGAAGGTGGCTTCTTGAAGAGGCCGCATTACACAAATACACAGATACCGCCTTCTCCTGTGGGCACCCAGCACGGACGCCTGGAGACTCTGAAAAAGCCAAACATCACAGGCACTTTGAGGGGTACCTAGATCCTCTACCCGTAGGGCGAGCCTGACAGGTTTCACAGTTTGGATATTGATGGCCTGTGACCCCGTTTTTGGATTCGCAAACTTTCGAAGCGTGGCTACGCCGATTAGATGAATAATGTTGAATAAAGGGCAGATTTCATGGCTAATAAGAAGGCCTTGGCTAAATAAATTGTTATACACCGATACTGCGGACGACTTAGCGGCCCTTAAACATCATGCCATAAGTGAATATTCAGGGATACAGGAAAACATTGTAGTTAGACTTAGAAAAAGATCATGAACCTTATTGTTGAATTCTCTCTCCATAAGCATTTATCTTCATATGAATCTGTACATTACTTATACAAAAGCATTTACAGCAGAACTTTACGGAGTTTCTGTGAGGGTCCAGCCCAGATGTAGTTCTCATTCTTCTTGTGTTTATATTTTTTAGTACGGCCTGGATTTTCCAAACAGAAAATCTACGTGTTATTTTCTTCTATGAAAAATAAAATAGACTTTTTTTTGTTTTAATTTATGCTTTCTAGAAATAAGAAAGGATAATGTGTCCAAGTAATTAGAATGTGATTTTCTCAAATCCTTCTGAACTGATGAAGCCTCTATCTACCATCCCACCGCATCACCCTTGTGGTGGGAAATACGGTGTTAGGACATTTCCCAAATTCCTAGAACTGTCCTCTATGACCAGCCTCCCATAGGCAGCAAGTTCTTGGAATAGTACTAGGAAATGCTTCCCTCTTTTCTTAGTGGGAAGGATCTTTTAACCCTTCTCCTCAGTGACTGCCTCTTCAGTGCTTTTCCTTAGCTGCTTCTGGAAAATTCCTCAACATGGGAAGTCTGGTTCCAGCGTTCTGTCTTTATAAAGCCTCCCAGCATCCAGCTGGAGGAATCATTCCCTTTGTCGTCTAGGAGTTCAAGGCTTTGCCTTTTGACAACTCCTGAATTCCTTTACGAATAACATTTTAATTATAAGCGGTTATGTGAAGTTTGTGTGTGACTATCTTTCTCGATAGGGTCAGAGAAAGTGTTTTCCGCATCTCCAACTGTCAGAACTATCTTTGGCACCTAGAAGGAGCTCATCACATGTATGTGGCATGGATTAATACAAAAATTCCTAGGCAATATTGATGTATGCAGAATTTTTATTGCTTATTTATTTATTTTGAGAGAGAGAGAGAGAGAGAGAGAGAGGAAGAGAGAGGGGGGGACAGAGAATCCCAAGCAGGCTCCACACCACAAGCACAGACCCTGACCCAGGGCTTGATCTCACAAACCATGAGACCATGATGAGCCAAAATCAAGAGCCAGATGGTTAACTGACTGAGCCACCTGGGTGCCTGTGATGTATGCGGAATTTTAAGGGGACCCACACATGTACTGCCCCTTGGGGGACACACTTACAGTTCCCTCCCCTTCAGCTTGAACAGGATTTGTGATGATGGGCTATCACTCCCATGATGATTATATGGCAGCAGGGATTATGGAAGTGTAATCAAATCCCTCATCACTTGATTTTGAGTGAAGCGAAAAGCAGATGATCCTGGGTGGGCCTGACCTAATCAGGTGAGCCTGTCAATGAGAGTGAGGCCTTCTTGAAGGAAGAGGTTCAAAGTGTGAGAGGGCCTCTGGAGGGGGTCACGGGATGAGGACCGGAGGGAGCCTCTAGGAACCGAGAGTCAGCCAGCAGTTAGCAAGATGACGAGGGCTGAGTTCCTCCAGCGACAAGGAGGCAGACTCTTGTCAACAACCTGAGGGCACATGGGAACAGACCCCTCCCTAGCTGAACCTCCAAAGACGCACGTAGCAGCTAACGACTTGAATTGGCCCCATGAGACCCTGAGCCAGAGACCTAGAGCCAAACTCTGCTGGACTCCTGGCCCACAGGAAGCGGGACGTAATGAACGTGTGTCGTTTAAGCTCCTCGGTGTGTGTGGTGATTTGTTCCACGGTACACGAGTCAGCGTTCTCCAGAGAAACAGAAAAATGATAACTGGTTAATTATATATAAGAAATATGTACAGATTTGCTTAAGAGATTTGCTCGTGGGACTATGGGCTGGCATAGGGCAGGCCAGAATGCAAACTCGGGAGTCTCGAAGCTAGGTTTCTTCTTCTCCAGGAAACCTTAGTTTTAGTGATTAAGCCCTTTCAACTGCTTGGACGAGGCCCACCCCCGTGATCAAGGGTAATCTCTGTTACTTAAAATTAGCTGATTATAGGTGTTCACAAAGTCACTTGCAGCAACACTTAGATTCGCGTGTGATTAAATAACAGGGCACCGGAGTCCAGCCAGGCTGACGCAGAAGCATGATTCCCACCACAGCACACAGTGACAGAAAACGACTACAAATTCATTGATGCTGGAAGGACAACATTACAGTGGTATAAATAAAACTTTTTAGGGCGGGGGCGCCTGGGTGGTTCAGTCGGTTACGCACCTGACTTCAGCTCAGGTCATGATCTCGCTGTACACGGGTTCGAGCCCCGCGTCGGGCTCTGTGCTGACAGCTTGGAGCCTGGAGCTGCTTCCAATTCTGTGTCTCCCTCTCTCTCTGCCCCTTCACCACTCATGCTCTGTCTCTCTCTGTTTCTCAAAAATAAATAAACCTTGAAAAAAATTTTTAAATAAAAATAAATAAATAAAACTTTTAGGGCAGAGCACGGCATATAGCACACTGGATAAATGACCGCGTTTTTTTTTTTTTTTTTTTTTAGAACCATCTGTCTGGAAATTTAATGTTTTAAATAATACCTGTTCCCCACATGCACAAGGCAGTGCGATATAACGGAATTATCACTGGACACAGAATAGGGATCGTTAGCAAATGTCGGTTCCAGAATTTGCCAGCCCCTTTATTTGGGGCAAGTCCCTTAACTTCCTTTGACTCCTGATCCATGAAATGGTCTCACCCGGCAGGAAGAGAAGGTACATTGATCTAAAAGTGCTTTCTAGCTGCACGGAACGCCTCGGAAGTGATCCAGCAGGACTTAAATTTTTTTTTTTTTCAACGTTTATTTATTTTTGGGACAGAGAGAGACAGAGCATGAACGGGGGAGGCGCAGAGAGAGAGGGAGACACAGAATCGGAAACAGGCTCCAGGCTCTGAGCCATCAGCCCAGAGCCTGACGCGGGGCTCGAACTCACGGACCGCGAGATCGTGACCTGGCTGAAGTCGGACGCTTAACCGACTGCACCACCCAGGCGCCCCAATCCAGCAGGACTTAAAATGAAACAGGCTTCAAGACAGTGGAAAAGAGAACCAGAAATTTAAATATCCACTTAGAAGACTAGGAGAGCACATTTCTGTCGAGAGCCGATGAAATTATCGTGGTCGAGCAGATGGAGGCTGGAGATTTGCAGTAGCAAAGGTAAAAAGAGAAAGATGATGCGATATATTCATTTGTTATTCCCACGACAACTGCTATGTCCTGTCCCGTAAGGGAAGGGGATGCACATTTACACGTCCGAGAAATATCTCTTGGAGATATTTGATTGTGTTGCGACTCAGAAAAGGCAAAAAATGATGGACGTGCCCAGTACAATGGATGCGAGTCAGACCGGCCTGAGTTCAAGTCCCTGAACTGCCAGTTCCTAGATATGACTCCGAAGAAGGTGGCCTGAGTCTCCATTCTCGCAACCCCCAGATTGGAAAGAGGCATATCTTGTTTACTGAATGGCTGTGATGTTTTTAATGAAGCTAGTGAATCTGAAGTGCTTAACACGGTGTGTGATAGAGAAGACCAATACCCATTACGTAGTCAATTTGAATTTTGACCATCATTCTTCAGGCAGATATTTAAACGTCCTTCCTGTGGTCTTTGGTCTTGCAAAGTCATGGCAGAAGTTGCCCAAAGTCTAGAATGAACACAGAAGTTTTAGTTCCATCTATACATACCTTCTTTTTTTTAAATAAATGTTTATTTATTTTGGGAGCAAAACAGACAGGGGGGCACACAAATGGAGGAGGGGCCGAGAGAGAGTAGGGAAGGGACAGAGGATCCAAAGCAGGCTCTGTGCTGTCAGTGCAGAGCCCGACGTGGGGCTTGAACTCACCAACTATGAGATCATGACCTGAACCCAAATCCAGGGTGGGACGTTAAACCGACTGAGCCACCCAGGCGCCCCTAAGCTTTAATTTCTGAGTGCGCTGTTCTAGGAACTACTTTAGAGATTATACAGCCATTGCGAGTTTCACTTTTATCGTCTATCAAAGTTCAGCACCGAGGGAGGTGACGGTATCTGCCTTGGCGGGAAGTGGAGTAAAGCTAGGAAATACTACAGGTGGGAGTCGAGCACAGGGCCTCTGCAGCCTTCCAGACCTCAGTGACAGCCCGATCTTCAGACCCTGGATCCATCCCGTCCTGCTCACTGCTCGCAGACCATCTCAACCTGGGAAAACGGTTGGTCCTTTCCAGGACGATGTTCATACACATGAACCTCACATCTCAACGAACATGTGTCTGACAGCAAATTGATGTCAGGACACGCTGCTCTTCAGCAACTGTAAGAGGGCAAAATTAACCTCTGCTCAAGTAAACCCTTCCCAAATGCAGCACCGGATGCTAATAAGCTGAGAGCTTATCTTTGTGAGACCTGAATAAGCCATAAAATGGAAGCTCTTTTTTTTTTTTTCCAAATAAGAAACTGCCATACACCAGTAAGTGCGATTATCTGAAGAGAAAGTTGTTTTCCTTATTTATTTATTTATTTATTATTATTTTTTTTTTCCTTAGGATATCACACCCGCTAGTCTGCATTTCCACGGGTTCATAGTCTTTCAATTAGATACTCAGTTGAATATAAATCACTTTGCCAGTGATCCTCGTGGAGGAATGTTTGGGGGGGGGTGGAGAAAGCAAAGAAAAAAAGCTTTGCAAACAAGAGGCCTCATCATCTCAATATTACACTTTGTCATTAATGACACTGACTGTTTCATTTATAATTCAGCCCAACTTCAGAGTAATTTGTGCTGAGAGCAGGAGCAAAGAGGGGGGACAAAACGAAGGCTGGAGAGAAAGTGTTTATATTAGAAATAATTTTAAAATAGTGTCTCTAATGCATAGTGAGAAGTAATATTATTTTCACCATTGAAATTCAATTATATGCACAGTAGTTTTGTCTTTCTCTTAAGTAGCAAAATGGTTCTACAAAGGCTTGAATGTGGTGATTGAGTATATGTACCTTCCTTCTTTTTTTTTTTTTTTTTTGCACTGCATCCTTCATATACTTTTATTTACAAATTAATTATCCTTAGGGGAATTTGTTTTGAATTTTTTTAATGTTTATTTTTGAGAGAGAGAGACAGAGACAGAGTGTGAGTGGGAGAGGGTCAGACACACACACACACACACACACACACACACACACAGAACCTGAAGCTGGATTCAGGCTCTGAGCTATCAGCACAGAGCCCAATGCAGGGCTCGAACTCAAAAACAGTGAGATCAGACCTGAGCCAAAGTTAGAGGCTTAACCCATTGAGACACCCAGGCGCCCCTAGTGGAATATTTTTTAAGGTGAAGGAGGTTCTATTGTTTTTTAATGTTTATTGTTTTAATGTTTATTTTTGAGAGAGAGAGAGAGAGAGGCTGTGAGTGGGGTAGGTGCAGAGAGAGAGGGAGACACAGAATCCGAAGCAGGCTCCAGGCTCTGAGCTACCAGCCCAGAGCCTGGTGCAGGGCTCAAACTTATAAACCAGCAGATCATGACCTGAACCCAAATAGGATGCTTACCCGATTGAGCCACCCAGTTGCCCCAAGAAGAAGTTGCCCCAAACAAATGCAACCAGGGATCTTAAGATCTCTGCTCTTCACATCTTGAAATTTAAGAGATATTTCAAGATGTGAAGAGCAGAGATCTTAAGATCCCTGGTTGCATTTGTTTGTTCTGTCCACAAGTACGTGTTACCCCCTAGTAAGTCTCAGGCACCATGTTAAGCCCAGAAATTACCAGGAAGTAAAGATGAGTCTCTGCCCACATAGGACATATTCCCAAAGGGAGATGGTCCCAGAATAAACAGTTACGAAGAAGGGATGAGAAATGGCAGTGGGGCTTGGGGAGGATGCACCATGAAGGCAGCCTTTGATCCGAGGCAATGGTGGACAGTAATGTCGAGGGTGACTATCTGGGATCCAGGGCAGAGTGTGGTGTGCTGGGGACCCATAAGAAGATCCAGTTTGCTAAAGAGTAAAATGTGAGGTGGGTGCTGTTGATGGAAGGAAAGATGGACAGCTTGGTGGTTTCCACATCGTGAAGGACTTCAAAGGATGCCCAAAAGATGAGTGCATGCAAACGGGTGAAGTCACAACAAGTTCGTTAATAGCGTCAGGGTTAATTTCAGGGTGATCAATGGGGGAGGCAGCGTTACAGGCACACAGGGACTCTCTGCCCCATTTTTGCAACTTCTTGTGACCCTAAGACTATTTCAAAGTAAAAATGTTGAAAATACTGAAAAAAAAAAATCACGCAACTGTAAAAAACGACGCTAAGACATGAGGGTGGTCAAGTGTCAGTGCAGAGTGCGGTCCAGAGATGGGTTGCCTAAGAGGTTGCACTTGGAAGAAACTTCAAGGTTTTCAATGATGCCCACCTGTACCGTGCAGGAAATTAAGTGGAATCCCAGCCAGGACTAACGGGTACCACGATACATCAGCAATGGAGCTGAAATGAAATAGGCTTGTCTGTTGGCTGGCTGCTTGTTTCATTTTCTGTGTGCGCTTAGTTGGAGCTGCTGACCTATATTGGAAAGAACACAGTCTTTTGAGTCAGACGCCCTACTCTTCAGCCTACCCACGTGTGCTCAGCTCTACGTGTCACGGGTTGTGTCCTGAGGTAGCTTCAGGCACACCCTGGACTGGACAGCCCAACACCCACTTCACCTCCATTACCTGCGGGACCCAAGTTCATATGTCCTCCCCCCTCTCCACCTGTAGGGCAGAGGAAGTCACAGCACCTGTTGCATAGGTTTGTGGCAAGGGCCAACCTCGATTACCTGAGTGAAAAGATCTCAGCGTCTGTTGGAGCACAAGGGTGTGAAATCATTATTACCTATTGTTATGGTTGGAGCTGATTGAATCCAAACGTGCTACTTGGCCTTTATGAACTTCCAAGTCCACATCTGTGAAATGGGAATAATCATATGTACTCAGCAAGGCCACTGACAAGATGGAGTGAGATGACAGGTGTTGTAGGTGTTGAACGGAGGACCCATTAATGCCTGTTGGTTCCTCCTCTTGCCTCTTGATTGTCCTTCCTACCTGGCCAACCTTCCTGTGTCCAAACCCACCAAGTGCAAGTGGCCTAGTCCCCCAACCCCCACCTATAGCTTGCCCTGCTCCAAGTTCCTGCCCAGGTCTCTCATCTGGGAATATATCCTTTTTTGAAAATAGATATTTATTATGGACAAAATGGAAAAAAAACGTGTAAATAAAAAAGCAAGAAAATGCCCTTCAAATTTTATGTCTGAAGTCTTGTGCTGTGGAACGTTTTGACACAATTTCCTCCAGGTTCATTCTACGTATTTTTACACGGATGAATTTATTCAGAGAGAGAACAGCTGTGTATCCTCTCATTTATCATTTATAGGGGAGCAGGGTAATGAGCTAAAGAGCCTTTTCCTTTGTCATACATTTTATTTCAACAACTTACAGTGGCTGCATAATAGTCCTTTGTCAGATGGTATACGTATGTAATCAATGATTCTTGTATGGAAGATTCTTTATATACATATATTCTCCATGTGCGTGGGTATAGATAGATATAGATATAGATATAGATATAGATATAGATATAGATATAGATATAGATGATATAGATATAGATGGCTAATAATAAATAACAGCACCATAAGTGAACATTTCACGCATAAAACTAGGACTCACCAATGGACTTGCCTAATGTTGAGTTCGCGTCTCTCCCTTAGGTTTCTGAATGTCATATGCTCTAGCTCTGGATTCCGCCCTTCTGCTTTTCTGAAATTCATCACTGCTGGGTAACTGCTTCTTGCTTGGCTTATGACCTGGCTCCTAATCTCTTTGGGTACCATGTTCTTCCTCCCAAAGAAGGCTCCTGTTCCATTTCTGCTTGCCAGATATTATCAGAGTTAATATGACTATCCTCTATTTTTCACAAGCAGAAACAAACAAAAACCCACAACAGACTCTTTCTGTTTTATCAGGATGACTTTGCAAGACACTTTGGTCCTCCTGTTTTCTTTACTTCGGTTTCGAGTGGAAATGTCAGCTACTCCAAGAAGCCTAAAGTAGAATGGGGAAAACATGAACCAAGTCCGTTCTCGGGGGCTTGGCCACGGTGCAGATACGCACAATTACTAGCTTTGAGCTACAGCAGAGCTGAATTCCAGGGTCAATTCTCCCACCTCCTAAATGTGTGGAGGAGGAGGAAGTCTTGAACTTCTGTGACCTTCAGTTCCCTGCCCGAAACCAGCACCTACAGTAGATATGGGGGCTTCTGATCCTGGGGCTTGTGCTGGTCACTGGCACTTGTCCAGCCTCTGAGACGACTGGTACAGTAGAAGTCATTGCTAGAAACTCATGATACCGTTGCTCACTATTGAGGTGAGCTTAGACAAGATAGTGATCCCCCCCCAATAAGCCTCAGTTTCTCTCTGAAAAAAAAACAAAGACAGAGAAGCACATATCTATTTTGTAGGGCTGTTCTATCAAAAGGAATAATGCATTTAAAGTGCCTGGCATATGCCAGACATTCAATAAATATTCATTTCTTCTCACACTCCTCCTTCCTAATGCCATCTTGGATTTCACCACAAGGCGTTTGACCAGGCAAAGAAGGTCACGTTGGAGACTCGGGCAGTGTGGAGCTGCACTCCTCCAGACTTTTTAGAGAGTGATTGAAAGTTAAACTCGGCCAGGAGTCTGGTGACGTTTGGGTGAGAGACAGAGTTAAATTAAGGTTTAATCTTAGCCCCTTCCATGTGTTAACCAGGCTGTGCAGAGCGGAGAGCTTGAAAGAGATTCAATGCTGAATTTTCTCACTAATCTGATGAGAAGAGAGAGACATGGAAAAAAAGAAAACAAGAGAAAGAGAGAGAGAATCAGAGTTCAGATGGCTAATTTTCTAGCCAGCAGCTACTGGAATGTTTCCATTAGGAGATAGGAAAAGAGACAAATACAAATAATAACTGTAGATGGGCTTTGTTGGCCAGAAAAAGTTCTTGTTCTGCTGGGGTGAAGGGCAGTGGGCAAGAGAGTGATGGAAGCAGGTACTCAGGGGACATATTTCATTTTAACGTGGTCACTTGGGTACCTCTCTATCTGCACATTCAATTAGCATCGTGGGGAAAAATAGAAGTCCCTCACATGTCAGCCTGCTTCCCCAGCTCCGGGGACAGAGCTGGGTAAACGCAGTGACCTTACATTGCTTCCCTCAGAGAGCACTTTCTATCTCTGTGTTGGCCTTCAATGTAAAAGAAAGTGGATATATTAATTCTTGCCCTTTTCTGTCTCCTTTGGAAAAGAAAAGGTTTAAGTGTCGTTTTAAATGAAAGCAGTTGAGTAATTGTCTTTTTTGTACATTCTCCCTTGTCCCCCCGAGTCATAAGATTCAGCCCCTGTGCTGTTCCTTTTCTCTCTTCCTTGCTCAAGTGTATTTTGCTGATTCACTGAAACAAAGCCCACGTGTCCACCCATCCACTGTCCCACTGTCTTCCAGGCACGTAGATGGGAAGTGACCAGGTGAGCTTTGGATGGACCTCCAAGGCCAGGGCCACCGGCGGTGAGGCTTCCTCCAGGCTGGTCTCTCTCCGTTTTGTTCTTGTGGCTCCAGATCTCCAGTTCAACTTGTTTGGCCTTGTGCTCTCCTGGATCATATCTTTCGATCATAAGTCCCCAAGAGGCCCTTTACCCTTGATTTTCCAAACTCTCCCACTCTCATTCTCCAACATCCTGATCAGATCGTATGCCCCAGGCCTCCTTACCATAACTCTGCATAAAAATTCTGCCACTCACCTCGCCTTTGCACAAACTTGAGGGAGTCTGAGCTCAGATGCATTCATTCCTCCATCCATTGTATTTGTTCTATTTGTGGAGGACTTTCCAAAAATGGTCACACTACTTGTAGTCCCATATGCTCTTTCAAAACCTTGTCCCTCCCCACAAAGAGGTGCTCTTTGTCCCCTCTCCTGGAAAGTGGGTCGCATTTGTGACTGTTGCCCTGGCTAACAGGAATTGGAGGTGATACTGCATAAATCTGCACTAGGTGAATAAAGGGGACATAGTCCTTGCCTGGCTCTCTTTCTTAAGATAACACCCTTAGAACCTCCATGTTGGGAGGAATCCCAGGCCACATGAAAAGGTGGCATGTAGGTGTCCTCATTATTAACAGCCTATCGCCAATATCAAGCACCACACGTGTGCATGAATGGGCTTTCAGATGGTTCTAGCCATTGAACCACTCACTCTTGACTCAAATTTTCCAGCTGAGGAGGCCTCAGACATCTTGGAATGGACACCACTATCCCCACTTTCCCTTATTTGTATGGCTGACCCACAGAATCTGTGAGCCTAATACTGGTTACAGCAATAGAAAATAGAACACACTTCATCCATCCACATACTTATCCATCCAACCATCCATCCAACCATCCATCCATCCATCCACCCATCCACCCATCCATCATCCATCCACCATCCATCCATCCATCCAACCATCCAACCATCCATCCATCCAACCATCCATCCATCCATGCATCCATGCATCCATCCAAGCATCCATCCATCATCCATCCATCCATCCATCCATGCATCCATCCACCCATCCATCCATCCATCCATCCATTCAGTCATCCGTTCAGTCATCCATCCATCTATCCATCCATCCCCTCATCCATCCATTCATCCATCCATCCATCCATCCATCCTCACATCATTCCATCCATCCATCATCCATCCATCCATCCATCCATGCATCCATCCACCCATCCATCCATCCATCCATCCATCCAACAATCCATCCACCCAACCATCCATCCATCCAACCATCCATCCATCCAACCATTCATCCATCCATGCATCCATGCATCCATGCATCCATCCATCCATCCATCCATCCATCTATCCATCCATCAATCCATGCATCTATGCATCCACCCATCCAACCATCCATCCATCCATCCATCCATCCATCCATCCACATAAGACACATTCATTGATACCCCATTGTGTGCCATAAGCATGGACATGGAGGCACAGAGATAAAGAAGTGAAGGTGCCTGCCTTGAGGAGCTCACGGTCACGCCAATCATTCTACTATTGATCCATGAATCCCAAACAATCATAAAGCACCCTTCCTAAGATCCCATTTCAGACATTTATAGTCGATTATGCATGTGTTTGTGCTTTGCCGTTCCAATTAAGCTCCTTTAGAATAAGGGACCAGCTCCATATTTCCCATGGTACATAGCACAGTTTCATAAACTTAATAGATGTTTGATACAGATTTGTTAATTAAAAAATTCAGTTCATCTACTCGCATTAGGTTTTCCAGGTCCCAAGCAAATAAACTAACTACATCTTGGGAAAGACCTGAATGAATGAACCCATTCTGTGAATATGAGTGAAGGAATAAAGACATCAACAGGTTTTTCTTTTTCCTTTCTTTTTTTTTTTTTTTTTTTTTTTTTTGGTTCTTACTATGTGACAGGAAACTACTGTTCTATTTAATCCCCGTAGCAATCCCATAAAAAACATGATAATCCTCAAATTACAGATTTTGAATTTAATCCAGACTGGCTCTGTTATATGGCCACGACTGTGGCTCTAGGAGGCTGGCCAATGCCACAAAACCCTTCCCAGCCAGTGTGGTGGCTCCTGCATGAAAAGGCAATGACACAGGTGACATTTGCTTACGAGACTTTGAACAGGCCACCTTGAAGAAGATGCCTCCCACCGTATGACCTTGTACCTTCTGTGCCTCCGGTGAGTGTCTAACTTTGTTGCTGCCACACAGTCTGGATGCCCCCTCGTTCTTTTCCCTAATGACCACTCGGGGCAAAATGCTCCTGATTCCTACTCCCATCCACACATGGGAAAAACAAGGCACGGGACTTAGGAAAAACCAGTGTAAGATCCTCGTGAAGCCTCAAAAATTAAAAACAAGAATAAAAACGAAAACACATGCTAATGTTCACCAGGAAAGCTCTACTTTAATTGTGGCTCTTACACATTTTGTGAGCATTGCTGGGCCCTATTTCAGGGAACACAGAGAAGAAACCGAGGAGTTTGGAGGCATCTCCTGTCACAGCCGAAAGGACATCTTACCCTGTTCCTGGGCTCCCAGGAGGAGGCCCTGTCCTAATGTGAATATGCCCTATCACTCTGAGTGACCTTGACATCCAAAGCCTTCAGTTTCACACACACACACACACACACACACAAAACCCCATCTGTGTTGAGGCTGTGGGTGGTAGTGTCTCGAAAGATGATATCACTGTTTATTAAAGGAAACTGTGGTGTTGGGAAATTATTCTTTGGACAGTGGGACTTCTCACAAGAGAATCCAAGAACCCCAGAAGCTTCTGGATAGCATATGTGGTTCTATGGGTAAAGGAATACTCATGCTTCTAACAAAGTCCTCCTCTGCTGCCTCTAGAGAACTGTGTAATTGGGATCAGAACTCTGGATGTGATGAGAGTGACGTCATTATCCCACATCATTTTGAAAACGTGGAAATCAGAGGCTGCTGGGGTGAGGGTGCCACCCGCCCCCAAGGTCACCAGTGGTTCAGGAAAGTTGTGGTCAGTTTCAAATGGATCTGTGGAGCCAACACTCTGCAGCCAAACACTAGTCCCATACACCCTAGTCTGCCCACCTCCCCCACCCTCTATCCTATTCTCCACCTTCCCGGCTTCTGACCTCCTGGTGGGTGTTTTGGTCTAGGGCTCCTTCCTTCCGTAAGGTCTGGCCACGGTCTCTCTTATAAGCAGTGTCTTTCCCTAGAAGAGGGCCAGGCATTGAGAACATAAGCATGCCAGGTAAAGATCCTCTGGGGACTGGAAAGGAATCATTCAGATTTAAATATGTCCACCGTTCTGGCCAAAGCAACACGTGTGCTGGTTGAACCTGGCTGGACTTGGCTGCACATGCAGGCAATTTGGAAACCACCGCATGGACCAAACCATAAATGAGGCTTGATGTTTCGTTTGACAGGTGGGTCATCAAATGACCCCTGATGGATCTCCCACCTCCTAGAACATTCTTTCTTTCTTCTGCAAGGCAGTCCGGCGCTACTGCAATAGAAAGCCTCTCTCCCCAAGATAGAACTATCCTTTTCTCCTTTGGGGATTCCCATGGCTGTATTGCCATGCAAGTAAAAAGAGGAGTAAATAATATCAATCCTAACCACAGCGATAACAGCAGGAAACCCATTGCCGGACGCTCACATGCCAGGAAGGTGAAAGACTAGGCGCATGTTTTCATTTAATAGGGAAAAGTCTCCTAGGGATGGAAATTCTTCTTTATTTCTTCTTGCAGGCTAGGAAACTGAGGCAAGGGGAAGTAGGCTTTACAAAGTCCAAACACCGGTATTGGGAAGGCTCAGTGACACGCACGTCTTATTCTAGAGCCCCCCTCCCTCACCACCAGACATCTCTCTCTGTCTCCACCTACCACTTAGGAAGATCTTCAGGACTCTTTTCTGACCTTATTGTTTCACATTCCTCTCTTCTGCCTCGACTATGAGCTTCTGAAGGAGAAAGACAAAACCTTCAACCATAGTGAGGACTCAAGTAACGTTTTATGAATGGGGTAGCCGTGGCCTTGCAAACTTTGAGGCTCAGAATTGTATGTTGACATCATCACGCATCACTGTGTTGTTAATGGAACACATGCAGAGCCTCGCGCGAGGGGGACACGTGGCAGAGTCATTTTCTTATTTTCTGTACTTTCCTTCTGTTTGTTTTTTAAATCCGTGACTGGCCCTTTAAGTCGCCACTGTGCCATCACTAAGTTTTGCTGCACAAAGGGCTTTTCCTAAAATGGGACACTTCATTCTGATTGCTTCCAATTACATCCTCACTTGATGTGAATCAAATCAAGACTTTGCTGCCTAACACCCCCATGATCTCATCTCAGTAAAAACCCACCAAATCGTGACTAAGTATGACAATGAAGGAGGACAGATCCTCACGTGTCCCCTTCAGTACAGGCAGGACGGTGCCCGTGGGGCGCTCCAGAAGCGTGCTTGTGATTGGCAGGGGTGCCCAGACGGTTGGCAGGAGGAAAAAGTTAATGGGAATCGGGGTTACCCTCAAGGCACCTGGTGAGGAAGAGAGGAACCTCTGATTTGGGTAATCCAGCACTCTGTCAACAACCTAGGACACAAGATCATTGCATGCAGGGTTCCCGCAAGTTATTTCTCACACTAGTCATTGCACACGATGTTCAGAAACAAAAGGAATCTATAATCAAATAATTATGGGACACAGCTCATAGAGGAAGTGTCACAATGTACATTTGCATATGGAATCTCTGAAATGTACAGAAAAGAACTCTCAACTGTAATCTGGTAATTTGCACTCTTCCTCTTCCTCAGTAATTATGGCAGGGGGCGATGAGTTGTCATGGATTACACATTCTCTCCAGCTTCCTTGGTAGTAGCCCTCTGATGTTATCCACATCGGCAATACCCTTGACCGAAACATTACATTCCCCAGCATCTCTTACAGCTGGATACGGTTGCGTGACTACATTCTGGTCCATGAGATAAAAACAGGAGTGTCATGAAAGATTTCAGGAAAAGCTATTTAAAAGGAGTGATGTATCTGGGAGAAGCACCATGCCAATCCACCATGCTTCCTATTCCCTCATTCCTGTTACTTGGAATGCAGATGTAATGGCTGGAGCGCTAGCAACCATATTGAACTACTAAATGATTTTGAAAATGGAAGCCATTGCAAAGGATGCTGGGAAGAAAGATGGAAGGATCTGGGCTCCTCCTCATATCACCCCAGGGCTGCTCACCTCTGGATGACATTTGCTCGAACGAAAAATAAATTTCCATCTTGTTTAAGCTACTGTCCTTTCTGGCCTCTTTTATTAGTACTGAAACATACATTCAGATTAAATTAGTCACTGGAATCTTTTTTGGCATAACTTACTATTACTGTCCTTTGGAGCAAGCACATTTTGGAAAACATGGGAATCAACCCCCAATATCTACATCTGCAGGAGGAAACCCCAGACCAGAGAAGAGATGTCACTTGTCACAAGTGATACTGACAAGTTCAGCTGTGGCTCTGGACGTTGGCCCGAGCAATCTGAAAATTGGTCCCTTGCAAAATAATTTTATTTTATTTGTATTATTATTTTTTTATTTTATTATTTTTTGAGGGTGGAGAAGGGAGGAGAGAGAGGGAGAGAGAATCTCAAGCAGACCCCACGCCCAGCACAGAGCCCGACAGGAAGCTTGATCTCTGGACCCTGAGATCATGACCTGACTTGTCATCAAGGGTTGGATGTTTAACCGACTGAGTCACCCACACGCTCCTCAAAAATACATTTAGATCTAAATATTTTGGATCAAAAATACATTAGTATAAATTCACTCGGTGCATGAATTTACAGATCTTCAGATGCCTCAGATAGAAACTCAGGGTGTCTCAGAAAGAAAGTAAGCCATTTCAGGCAACCTGTCCTGAAATGTTCACCACTGGGCATTCAGGGAGACTTGAAATCCCTTTGTCACTTAGGCACAAGAGGGGGAGATTCTCTCAGAGAAGGCAAGGGCCTAGCACCCAAGAATGATACCTTTGTCTTCTTTGCCTTCAAATGCAAATATATCAGGAAGAGCTTCACATTTGCCCCGCCAGAATGCCTCAGTGAATGGTTTGAGTGGTTTATCAGTTTGTCTCACCGCTCCCGGGCTGATTAAAACACCATGAGGAGGGCACTTGTTGGGATGAGCACTGGGTGTCGTATGTAAGCGATGAATCACGGGAATCTACCCCCGAAACCAAGAGCATGCCATATACACTGTATGTTAGCTAACCTGACAAAAAATTATATTAAATAAATAAAATAAAGGAAGTAAATAAAATAAAACACCTTGAGGAACCTGTAAGTTTCTACAGAGGCAAAAATGGGGACCTTATTTATTGGGGCTCTTAAATAGATAGATCCACTTTGTCAAACCCATGGGGACAAACTCCTCCTGTTCCTGTCTTTCACGACTCTGAGTGCACACACACACACACACACACACCACACCACACCAGATACACTGAATTCTGCTGGGCTGAAATGGATACAGGGAAAGAGAAAGCTGGATCATTAATTACTCTTCCATTGTTAGAAAAAAAATTAAATTATGATATTGTTACCTGAGGGCTTGCTGACAGACTTCTTCTGTTCTCCCCCACCTGGCGTAAATCCAAGGCTGCTTTCTCCCTCCTTACTTTTGAATTCTGGAATGCAGACAGCAGACTTTTCCAGCAGTAAACGAATGTGTCTAAACCCCAATTATCATGCTGTGTCACATGAAGGGGCCTTAGCCACCAGGTTACTCCACCTTCAAGCAATGAAATGCCAGATCCTTGCACTATCCACAGCCTGAATCTCCCCGAAATGTCCCAGGACTTTGAGGGTCTTTCCCCTACACATTTCCAGCCACACCCATTTTTAATGGATTGTTAAAAACCTGAGGTGGCATTTCACATCTGGTCTCCTACACGTTCTTACATTTTCAGAGGGATATGGGAAGGTTTTGTGGCCTTTTTTCCCCTCTCTTCCTGCACAAGCCAGAAGCTGACTATGCTAACAAATGATCCCCAGTCCTCCAAAGTTCAACAGATAAAAATGAGCATCTTGTCTCTCTTTATCATTGTCCATGAGGTCATTGCGGGGGTGGGGGGGGGAGCACTTTGCTCTGGGCCAGGCTTTGGCGAACTACAACCCACACCTCACGGACTCAGCCAGGCTGTCACTTGTTTCCATAAATAAAGTTTTCTTGGAATACAGCCATGCACATTCACTGGGGTGGTGTCTGAAAGTCTGTGGACCCCTCTCTCGGCAAGTGTGTGGGACCCCGTCTCCTTCTGCCCTGTGATTCTGCTCACACCTTAGTTCTTGACATTGTCCTTATATGCTGGCAGATGGGAACCTAGCTCACCTGTGGGAAGGTGTTTTTGCTTTGTTTTCTTTTGAGATATATATATATGTATATATGGTGAACTCTGTCCAAGATCTGCCCAAAAGGCTTGATTGTAGCCTGACGTCCTCTTGTGCTTGATCCCAGAGCGTTCTCTCCCACCAAACTGACTGTCTTCTTTACTCTGTGACTTGTTATCTCTGCGTGGAAAACACATTGTTCCTTTTGCCTGGAAAACTCTCACCTCCCCACACCTCAGCTATCTTATCTGTTTCAACATATCCAAGTATGACCCACCCTTCCTTTTCACAAAACTGTAGGCATCACAGTGGGGCAGGGACTGGGTTGTTTTTATCCATTCATTCCATCCCTTCCCTGCACGTGGTGAATGACCAACACTGTTTTCCATGAATGAATGAATGCATGAATGAACACTTGTTGGATTCCATACACACTTGCACCCCCAACTGAGCTGGGATCTTTCTTTCCTCTGAACTGTTATAACTGTTCTCTTTTTCAGTAATTTACTCTTTATTTAGTATGAACTATATGGGTACATTTGATATCACCTCCACTAGGCTGCATAATTCCCAAGGGTAAGAGAATTATCACTAGCATCACAGCGTCTAGCACATGGCCGAAGCTCAACGAATATGTGATAAATAAATAAATGGGTAGATGGATGAATCTGAGTTCTTTCTTGGTGATTCTGGCTTATACACATGCTCTAAGCCTCACATTACTTCCTTCAGGTGGGAATGGCGAGTGAGGATATTAATCTTAGAATGAGAAATGTCTTCTCTCTTAAAAAGGGTTTGAAAGGCTTTAAATCAAGAGCCAAGAAGATTCAAGGTTAAGTAACAGCTTAAATCCTTGAGCAGTGTGGCTCTCCCTGTTCTTTTATGCGTAGACAGGAATTAAGGGTCTAATACCAGGATGGATAACTTTGGACTTAGTTGTAATATGAAGAGACAAGGAGAAAAAAAAAAGGAATGGACTCTGAATAGGTAATTGTTGGAATGTGTATATCAAGTATCACACTAACTGCGTTCAATTGAGTGGAAGTGACTAGCCCTGAATCATTTTTCCTATCCATACAATGGGTATCGCTTCATTAATCAAAGCCTAGCATTAGTGTGAAGAGGGTGGGTGGGATTGAAAAACCTCATTATGTGGATGATTCAGATGTGAAATGCTAAGAACCAATTCTTTGAAACCACAGACTTTTCAACACTGGAAACTTAGAAATAGATTGCCAGTAAGCAGGCATCTCTCCCTGTGTTTAGGATTCGTAGGACGGGCTTGTTGTGGCAGAGACAGCGGATCCCAAATATTTCATGTGCTCCTCTCTAGTTCCCACCTCCTTTGTAGTTGGATGTGGCTCCTCTAGAAACAGATCCCAAGACAAGGCTTTTAATAGGCTGGTAGTATCTTGAGAAGATAAGGGGGAAGAAATGAAGGCAATATAGGTTGTGGTCAATGGAGCTTAACGTTACCGAAAAACTTTGGCCATCAGTGCAGAAGGAGCCTCAGGATCCCGCTGAAAGAGAAATGAGAAAGCTGGGGTACTTATGCATTACCTCGCCTCTATCACCGGCTGTGAGCTGCTCTCAGAGATCTGCTCCCATGGCAAACCAGAGGTTGCCATGCCAAGCAGCACTGGGAACAGAGATGAGTACCAGGGTGCCAATATGAGGAGGGCACCAATATGGGGAATCATTGTGCCAAGTTCTGTCCAATTCACCATGAGAGAACCAATTCACTGTGAGAGAAGGTGACACGGGCACTGTCTGGCTAAAGCCTGTTGACCACATCCTCTCTCCCCTAACCAAGCTGACTACCTAGTCACAGGTTCAGATGGGTCAATGGTGCCATGATGAACTGATCAGCCTGGATACGTGAGCAGCTGTCTGGAACAATCCTCTCTACCTCTGACCTCCCACAACTGCTGTTGAACTTTTAACATGAGTAAGAATAAAAACTCTTGCTGTGGTAAGCCACTGAGATGTCGGCTCTGGTCTGTTGTGGCAATAGCATTAGTTACTCTGGTTAATATCCTAGATCTATGCCACAATCAAAGATAAAATCGTCCAGATCCTCTGGTTCATAAAACCTCCTGTCTGTGGAATTCAGAGCTGGGGAAGCTTCCATGTAAGTTTCAACCCTGACACATGGCAAGTGAGCATCACAGCAGATACCCCGTATTCTAGCTAATTCACATAAGGACCCTCCCCTCCCTTATAATCTTCTCCATTTTCCCTAGTTTTCTTTTTGAAATCTGCCAAACATCGATCAGGAAAGCTGTGGACAGCTCCAATTCTACAAGACTGGGAGAAAAGGCATTTGACCTACATTCTGGTGTTTACATATTAGATTAAGTCACTTAACTGAATAATTCACTGACAAAGACAATATAGTTCACTCCAGTGCTTTTCCAACTTGAGAGTACATTGGACCCTCTTAGGGAGGTTGTTAGGGTAAAAGCTTCTGAGCCCATAGATTCTGACTCAGCGGACACAGGGTGGACGCTGAGAATTTGCATCTCCAAAAATTTCTCAGGATCAAGATGCCAATGACGCCAGTCCACTTTGAGAAGGTGATACGTAGTTTGGATGATACGTTTCATGGTAATTCTCAAACTTCACCGAATCACACACGTCCACCTTCATTTTTCTCCTCTGTGCTGTTTATGTAATTTTGATCTCTGCAACATCATCAGTCACTTGGCATCTTCCCATTTATCTTTTATTCACACAACAAACATGTGTGAAATGCCTACTCTGTGCCAGGTGCTGTTGAGTGCTGGGAATTCAGACATAGTGAAAGGACTATTGTTATCCTTAAAGAACTCGTGGTTCTAAGAACATGGGTGGACGGGGGCTCAGAGAATACTCATCTGGGGCCAGGCAGTGTGGCTTGGCAACAGTCTGGCCATCATGGCAGAGGGACAGCCACTTAGGGAAGGTGTGAGAAGATTCCGGTGTTTCACTTCCTGCTCCTTTCCTCTTCCCCTCCCCTTGTTTTCCACTCTGTATTTACCTCCACACTTGATTTGAACTGCTCTGCATATCCCCGCACAGGAAGGCTGACATCTAGCAGGTCCCCAAATAAATTCACAGCATCCACATTCATAAGCAAGTGCACCCATGGCCACCGTCTATTTAGAAAATTAGCTCTTTAATCACTGGAATAGAATACGATGCACAAATCACTACACAAATACATTATGGAGATGGCCTGATGGCACACACATTTCTCTCCTGGCCCAGAAAACCCGAGATGCTCCCCATTCTATAGGAGCAAACGACTAGAGGGCAGGGGCAATCTCAGTGTCATTTTTAAGCATGTGAAACATCCAGGGATCCAGTGCATTTGCTGCCTCCAAAAGCCAAACTTCCCGGCTCCCTCCATTTGCCAAGCTGTGTTAATTCATGAAACGCACTAGAAGAAAAGTAGCTGAATGAAAAAGAGGGTTCGTTCTAGATACTGACAAGGTTTTCCTGTTCTCAGCTGCGGTAATTTCGAGCCATTTTGGCTACAGCCCCAAGCCCCGAGTTTGCAGTTATCATCTGAATTTTTCACCATCAAGCTGGATAAAATGCCCCCTTAATTCCGTTTTGTACGTGCTGACCCAGATAATAAATCACCTATGCGGAGCCAGTTAGGCAGAGCCCCTGCTCTCCATCTTCTTTCCCTGGCCTCCTCCTCCTCCATGTCCGAGGAAAAATTGTAAGTCAACTGTTTCTTCAGCACCTCCGTGCTGAACGGGGAAGGGAATCGGAAGTAGAGATCTGAAGGAAAATACATTCTTTTCTTTAAAAACGTGACAGAGCAGGAAGAGTGGGTGAAATGACTGTTTTTCATAAGAACGTGCTGTATTGATAACTCTGTAGTGGTTTTGTGGACTGAATCATCGCCCTCTGGAAATATCTGAAATTTGAACTTAGCGTGGGTGCCAAGTTAAACAGACATCCCTCCAGCCATTTTTTTATGTGCTGATAGCGTTCTGAAGTTTGTCAGGCAGTGGGGGTCACTTCCTAAAAAAGGCAAAAGTCTCCTTTGTGGTCCAGAGTTGACCCTCTTTGGCTTGTTCTGACTCTGGACTTTGGAAGTGCCTTCTTGGCTGAATCCTCTTAAGATACTCTAACATCGCTGCCTACTTGTTTGTTTCTGCTAGTGAACTGCGGAATCCCTGTAGGAAATGGACTGTGCATAGTCGATCCTAATATATGCTTGCACATAACTGATGCTCAGTGAACATTTAGGAAATGAAATGAAATGAAATGAAATGGTTGGTTGGATGGATAGATGGATGGATGGATGGATGGAAAAAAGGGGAGGCAGAGTGGTGAATGATTGCACAGACAGAACAATGGAAAGATCAATGGATGGAATGCTGATTTAATGGATGAATAAGAAAATAAATGACTAATGAATGAGTAAGCATAGGATTTTTGACTTATTGCTCCAAGACTCTTCATCTCCACAAAGGATCTTGTTGGGGGGGGGGGTGAGGGAGAAGCTATTGGATATTTAATGTAGTGATAGAAAGTAGAGAACATCAACAATTGAATAAAAAGAGATGGTTGATAGAATTTCAACCATTTTTGGAAGACAGAGAAATTGTTTGAAACTCTGTCTGCATTGGAATCATAAACCCACTGTATTTGGTTAGTGGGATTTAGAGATCTCTGGCAAAATGTTGGAGTTCAAAGCTGTGCAAAGAAGATTCAGTTTGAAAACTACATCTCGATTCTCTCCGTCTCCCTCCCCCATCTCTCTTTCTCAATATCTATCTCTATCCGACTCTCTCCGAATCATTTCTGTAATTTCCAGCTTAGCCATTTTTGTACAACTCAACTCCGATCAAGACATTCCCTGTGCTTGTGCTATGTACTCTTCAGCGGTCCCTCAACGTCCATAGGGCACACTCAGCATCTACCGTGAGTTCTGATGCAATTCCTGGTCTGGTCCCTCCCCCACGCTCCCCCTCCCTCCCACTCTCTTTGGTCACCAGCTGCCCAAGACCACCTGCCATTCTAGTCAAGAGAGACTGATCAGGAGAAAAGACCACAGTGTCTGGTTCATATCCTAGATCTGCCACATATTGTCCATTTCTTCATCCATATGGGGAAGTCGTACCTACCTCAATAATTGTTAACTCCTCTTCAGCCTGGAACACCCTTTCCTCCGACCTTTTGGGAAAAGGTCCATCTTCTTGAATGTGAAGCCTTATTTGTGACTCTAGGGCCTCGTTGGAAGGGTGACTTCAGTGGTCTCACATTTCCATGCACCTGGCCCAAACACTCCTTTATCACACTATAGTGTCATTACGTCCCCATGTGATTCTCCCAACCCTCAACAAATAGCCCAAAGAGCTAATGTTAGTTGAGTGCCTACTATGTACCAGTTCCTATTTTAGCAACTTAAGTGTATTCACTCATTTCGTATCTACAACCATCCCATGATGCAAATATACTACTATTCCCATTTTACAGATGAGAAAAATGAGGGCCTGAGAGTGTATATCCATTGTAAATTCCCTGAGAACAGATACATGTCTTTTTTTTTCCTAGTGCTTGGCACATACTAGGTATTTAATAAATATTGATGAAACAAATGTCATAAATCTGATCTCCGTTATTGGATCCTATGCTGAGACCGACGAATGAAGGGACGACCGTATTTTTGTGTCATTTTCTGTGTGATATTAAACTGGTCTCTGCAAATTCCCATTTATTAAATTTCTCATATTTTCACTTAAGATTAATTCCCCGAGGACTTTTATAATATTTTTAAGCCGAATATATGACATTGTTTTCTCAGATGGCAAGCTAGGGTTTCTTTTAAGATTGTATTCAATAATCAGGCTGTGATATCTGTCCCCTGCAGGGTCTTCACTAGGTGAAACCTCTTCCAAAAGAAAACTGATGTCCTGACTTAGCTGAGGAGTAACTACATCTTTTGTCCCATTGTGCATTTCACTTATCTGATTTGTGTACGTACCTTATTCCATTTACTATATCCATAGAGTTTGGAGACTGAGCTTGTGTCTGAATTTTACATCCCCAGGGTCCAATAGTGTAACTGGTGTGGAGTAAATGCTCAATAAAAGACCGAAATGGCTCTCTGTTGTTGCCGAGTTGCTTGGATCGTCACGTTCTTCTGCAAAATGGGTACGATAAAAGCGACTACAGGAAACTCTGGAGAATGAACGAGAGGGCATGTGGGCGAGCTGTGTGCCTCATGACCAGTACATGGGTAGAGAGACTCATGTGAGTATTGCTGAGGGAGTGAGTTCTGGAATAGATCACCTTGAAAGTCAGCTTTTAGGGATTTCACCTTGGACTTTACCCCTTTAAAGGGGGTAAAATGTGATTAGTAACAGAACTTGCTCTACATATGTCAAAGACCCAGACCCCCAGTTAAATGTGAATTTCATGTAAAGAACAAATCGGTTTTATTTTACTTTTAATGTTTCCTATTTGTTTGTTTCATGGAGCAAAGGAGAGGGGCAGAGGAAGAGAGAGAGAATCTTAAGCGGGCTCCACCCACAGCACGGAGGCCGATGCGGGGCTGGATCCCACGACCCTGGAATGACCTGAGCTGAAAATCGAGAGTCGGATGCTCAACCAACTGAACCGCCCGGGAGCCCCAACAGCATATGGTTTTTAATACAAGTATGTCTCATGCAATATTCAGGACATACACCAAAAACACATGTCCTTTATCTGAAATTCACATTTAACTGGTGTCCTGTATTTTTTGCAAAGGAGATAAAATAATGCACGGGACACCCTTGCCCGCGACCTGCTCGGGAATATTCCCCGTTATTTATAATGTGTGCTCGGTAAATAATAACTCCCAGTCTCCCCTCCCCTTTTGAAAATACTCTGCATTACTTCCGTCACTGTCTCCCTGGCAGCCTCTCACCCCATTCTCTGCCTCTTAATATACATTGAGATGTCAGAAAGGGTCTTGGATGTAAAAAGGCAGCAAGCAGCTGCCGTAGAAAGAAGTTGCTGTCAGTTCAAATGAATGCTGAGCTAATAGGCCTATTAATAATGAGCTTTATTATAGGAGGCCACTTACGTTAATAATTCTCTGTATTTGGTGTTTGACGCTGTGACATTTATACCGAGCTGAATGGTGGCTGTGTGTGTGTGTGTGTGTGTGCGCGAGCGCGCACATGTGTTTAAAGCCATTTAGCTCACTTTTACTCTGAATGCAGCTGCAACATTGGGGAGCAGAAAGTGTGTTATTTAAACACACACACACACACACACACACACACGCCATCTGACCGTGCTTTCCCCCGTGGGCAGCCCTCAGCTTGGGCGCTGCTGAGCGGAGGGGAAAATGGGGGCCAGGAAGGAGGCTGGCGATGGCGTTCCACCTTTTCACCCCGAGATTGTCAATCCAAAACCCCCCGCCCGCCCCCGTGCCCTTGCAGCCCCAGCAGCTTAGGGTAGATTTAATCTGATTTGCATACTGTGAATTCCCACAACAGTAGCTGGAAGTGTGACAGGGCCTCATTAGCATTTCCCTCCCAACTCTTGCCTCTTTTATATTTGAGGACAGAGCCTGAGCAGTAGGGGAAGTTTAACTAAACCCAGATTAAGAAGTGAGCTCAGGTTCTGGAAGTTACAAAAATCAACATTCCCAGCGGGTGTCGCTTGACAAGGAAGAGGTTTGGGCAGAGGGAATATTTATTGGTGTGGTGCTGACTCCAAGGCTGTGGCACAGACATTTGTATTGAAATGCACCCACCGGAGCCCCACCTGAGCACCGGAAGGAAGTCCCCCCCAGAGAGCCAGCCCAGAGGGATTGCTGTCCCTCTGTTCACCTCAAAGTCACTGCCAGGGAATCTTCTCAAGTGAGTTAGCGAATCCCAAGCAACACAGCTAGAAATTGATGAGTCCGCGTTCAAACCCCACCAGGGCCGTGTCCGCTCAAACCTGATGGCCTGCGGTTCCGGTGACCCATCGGGGAGACTCGCTGTTATCGTCGTGCTGGATTCAGGTGGGGTCAGGCGTGTGCTCCATCTGTCTGGGGCTCACAGACTGATGTGCAGGCCAGGGACAGGGGCATCTATCACTCGGGAGCTTGTTAGAAATGCAGAATCTCAGGCTGAACCTGAGTTTCAACGAAACCCCTAGGTGATTGTCTCCATTAAAATTGGAGAAGTCCTGCATTGGAGCTTTCTTGAGCGGACAACGGGCTTCCCCTTGAACTCGTGGCATGACACACAGCTTAACCATTTCCTAGAGTGGCCTGACCCCTTACCGGCACATCTCGCATCTTGGTAGGGCCAGCACTCAGGGTCCGAAGGACACGGTATCCCTCTCACCAGGCAAGGCGGTCAACAGCCCCCCTCAGCCTTGGCTCCAGTGGGTGACACTTGTATGCCCCACCCACCCCCCGCCCCTGCTTGCGGTAGAACAATTAGCAGGTTAATTTTGAGGCCACCAGCGCGTGCACAAAGTACCTGACAATTACCAAACCCGACTGCTCATAAAAGATCAAGCTAGATGAATTTTCTTAATAAGTGGTTAAAACATCTTAAGAGTTTCCGGCGCTATTTTGCTGCTCGAGGGTTTTCAATAAGATGCTCTGATGATGGAAGAACCACTTTTATCAAATATTAAGCTACTGTAAATTTACTGTAATTGAATAATTTGCCTCTTAGCTTTGGTTCACTAAGACTGAAGCGAGGTTTTCATCCCTAAGTGATCGCTCGACAGTCTGTTTCAATATATGTCATGTCAAGCAAGGCTCATCTACGGCACCATTTGAGAGTTAGTAATTTCAAAGCCAAGAGACCCTGTAAATGGTCTGGATGATTGACCATAAAGTATGTACATATTTAGTTATATTAAATTGTGATTAGGGTTTCGACTTCCATATTTAAACTCTGAGTAGTTTGCCGAGCCTTTATGACTTTTATGGAAGTGCTAATGTGAATTCCGCAGGGCTTTTTATACGAATCGAAGCACAGGCAGACCTTTTGGTCCAGGTTGCATAAATATTAAGGAGACAGAGTAACAAAAAAGAGGCCCAAACACCAGGAGGAAGTAGATCAAATGAATCAATACCCACATCTATAAATTATGTCTTAAGAGACAGCAAAGCAAAAAAAAAAAAAAAAAAAAAAAAAAATCTTGAGCTTTGAATGAGAACATCTGAATTTGTCTTCAGTTCTTATCATATATTTATTGGTTTAGGGATTTGGGCAAATGAAGTCCCAAGCCTCAGCTGCCCCATCTGTAAAGTGAGCATCGTGTTGCCTTGAGTAGCCCGTTGAGGGGCAAAGTTAACATGTCGGTGAAAAGGTTTGGTAAAACCAAACTGTTTCTCAAACCTTTGCCCTTGGGCCACCTGCACGGGAATTACCCCCTGAGACTTGTTAAAAAATCCAGATTCCTGGCTCTCTCTGCTCTACTAAATCGGTATTTCTGAAGGTAGGACTCAAGAATCTGGAGTTGTTTTCAAGAATATTAGCTCATTTGCATACACCTTAAAGCACAGGAAATGCATTTCTAAACACATGTTTATTCTTATTGTGTCAGAGTAGAGGTCATCTTTCTTTCGGTTGTCCCTTTCTATCTACATTGTACGATCCAGGTTTTCTAGAGAAGTTAGTCCCACACCCATGACATATGAAAACTGAAGAGTGTCATAACCACTTCATAAACCCCCAGCGAGAGGAATTGGACCAGATCATGGAACAGCAGAAGCCCTTGCTATTTAACTTGGATTGTATCTTCTCACTGCATTGTGCCCCACATGCTCTTTTCTTCTTCAACTCTAACTACTACTCACCCTTCAAAACCCGGATTAAAGTTGTCATTCTAAAATGTGTCCAGACCCCTGACCTGGCAGATGGGGACTAGCTATCCTCTCTTGATGTGCCCAGAGGAGACGTGAGGGATGACAGATAGGAGAGTTCCAATATGGCCCCCAACATCCCTCTCTCCTGGGTAGAGACTCCATAATCCCCTTCCTTTGAAGATGGTGGCACAGTCACTCTCTCAATTAGGTTATGCTGATAAGACTGAAGACAGAGATTCTACTGTGGGTTAACATCTTGACTTCCACTTACTGAGCAAGCAGAGGGTCCAGCTAAGTCGTATCCCGACTCCTCACCCGTGGAAAGGGTGAAATAATATGTTTGTGTTGTGTTAGGCCGTTATGATTGTGACGATTTGTTATATAGCAATAGATGATGAATACAGCAAGGGGATAGACACTGAAGACACAGAGAAGAGACCGTACAGATGCCTGGACAACAGACCCTCCTCCCCCCAGGCCCCCCCCCCAACAAAAACTTTTTACAGAAGCTCTGTAGGCTCCATTTTGGAGGAGGAAATGGTGGGTAGGACATCAGACTACGTCAGACACTTACCAATCTCCACCAGACGTCAGAAACCGGAAGGTTTTACACAAGTGGCTCAGTTCAGGAACAATTGCTCTGTCTTGGGATGTCTGACAGCGATTGGGCTGGTAAGAATGACACAAAGAAACAGCCATGTCAATGCACCTACAAAACCTATCCTTTACACAACCAGCAACTTCACCTTGCATTTCAGTCGTACCTTGGAGCGTCTATCAGTATTTTTCATCCATCAGCAACCAATGCCATAGTCTGGCTCCAGAAAGAGTGTGTGCCTGGGTGCCTAGCGATTGCACAGTTTTTGTGGTTTGTCATAAAATTACTTCCTCCCAATCATGCATTCCCTTTCATACAAAGAGCTCCTAGTGTTTTATTCATAAACATAATTATCCTCATTTTACAGATGAGGAAACTGGGTCATAGAGATGTGAATGCTGTGAATTAATAACATCAACGGAAGCAAAACTTGCATCACAATGCAAGTGCCTCGCTTTCCCTTCTTGGGGACCCATGTGTCTACCCGGGGATGGTATGCACACAGACATATGCACACACACACGTACACACACACACAGTTCAACTCTGCAGCAGTCACTACCAAAATCTTGCTCCCCACGCCAGCTTTTCCCAGTACAATATTCCTACCCTCCTGCATCCAGCCGGGAACAGTCACCATGATTTAACTCCAAGTAAAATTCAGATGTGCTTTTATATCTACGTGGGCACAAGGACAAAAACGGAGGCTGCCTATGGGGCACGCTGGCAATCAGGCCCTATATCATTCCACTTTAGAGACAAAACGTTAAAAAAATCATTACTCCTCTATAAATACCAACATTGTGGAGCTGAGAGCAACTAGCGATTTGCTTTGTTAAAATGCTGCCTGGATGTCAGCTGGCACTCTTCAATGGGGGCCATGAATAGGAAACAGACAACCAGCTCTGCCTCAGATCCACGGAGGCTTTGCTGTGGTCTGAGTTGATTCAGCCCCGTCCCTATCCCTGGAAACTTGAAGAGCCTGGGCTATTCTGACCAGCAGAAGCCAAACCAGAAATGTCACGCGAGGGTTGGGTGCAGGTGCACATGAATCCACTTTTGGAAACCTGGGCCCCACTCCGTGACCTCAAAAGGTCTGTCCTCCGCTCCCTAACCCCATCACCATCAATATTGTTCCTCTGAAATATTTTTGAACCCAGCGATGATCACCTGATCCTGCAGCAAAGCTAGGGAAGGTCACTGAGTCCACTTCGGAAGTTAAACGATGCAAAAGAAAATGGACTCTGACAGTGATTTGGTGCTCCCCACTCTTCCTAGACTATCTGGCTAAAAGTAGGTGCTCAGTACACTTACTGAGAAAGTGTTCCAAGTGTGGAACTGAGAAAGTTCCAAGTGTTCTTGCATTTCTGTCCTCCAGTCTATGCCTGCCGCCTCCACCATCGTCCAGAATCTTGTCATCTCCTGTTTATGTTAATGGCCTCTTGATGGATCATCTGAACAATGTATGCTCCCACCGAAGCTTGAATGTCTCCAAAGCATAAACATAACTGTCTTCTATGTTCACAACTCCTCATCCCTGCCCCCCCCCCCCCCATAAAGCACAGCGTTCAAGCTCCCGAACATGCAAACACACCCTGACCTGACCCTGGCCACCTCTCCTGCTAGATCTCTTCCCTCTAATAACATGTTACCCGCCATCAGCCTGGGACTGGTCCCGGTCACGCCCACAATGCCCTCTCTTGTTGGCGTCTCTGCTTCTGCTGTTGATTTCATCTGGAGGGTCCTTTCCTCCTTTCAGCACCCCCCAACTTCCACTGTGCCACCCACTTTCTCAATAGCCTTCAAGGACCAGCTTCTAGATAACTGTGTCCCTCACTCCTTCCTCTTCCTAGATCTGAGGTGTGCTCTAAGCTCTTTTGTCCACAACTTCACAGCTGCACGTGCCCTGTCTCGCACTTCTCTGCATCCTCGTCTGCTGTCCCCATTCATTCGTGAGATCTGGTGAGCAGGGACTAAATCATATACGGCCGAACACGCCCAGGGTTTAGCATTGGAGTTCACGCACAGTAGACACTCAAGAAAGTGTACTGAAACAACGAACAGATGCCAGGAATAACTGGCCCACGGAGGAGTAAACGACGTCTGCAAGGATCTGCTCCTGGTACTTAGCTTCTTGTGCTTAAAAGGGTTAATTGCCTATTACCTGGAGTTCTGAGTGAATTCCAGTCCCTTGTGTCAGACTCCATTTCCCCTTGCCTCACCCTCCTTCTAATGACATACAACTGGACAAATAGGAAAAAGCACCCATGGCACAATTTCTGCTGATGAATATTTCAGCAGGTGCCTCTTGGCTAAAAGTCGAGATGAAAGCCTGGCTCCAGGCAAATTAAGAGGGGAAGAAAGACTTGTAAGTACATAAGGCTTTGGAGAAATGCCCCGATGCTGAGCCCCAGACAGAAATCCTGCCGTTAAAAATGAGGAGATCACAGCCCAGGGTACTCTCCCAGTCTCCTCCTGGACCCCAGGAGAGGGAGAGGAGGATCCGGGGGGACAGGCTGCTCTCAGAGTTAGAGCACCAGTCACTCCCGAAACATTTAGCATCACCGAGACGCGGCCGAGGGCCAAGGCGGCCCATCCACCTATAAATTTTCAGTCCCTGGTAGAGGGTAGCTTCCTGGATAAAAGGCGAGTCTGGGTGATCTGCAGCCACAGCCGGTTCCTGATGCAATGTGACTTTCAGCTTCTGTTTGCTCGTCTGTTTCTGCAAGCAGGCTGAACCGCGGCAAGCCGGGCTGGGACCAGCCGTGTGCGCGGGGCTCTCCCACCTATTTGCGAAGAATCTCAGGCCCCTGGGTCTGGTGGGCTTCCCTCTCTTCGACGTAACACAATGACTTGTTGGAATTTCAAGAGCAGGGAAAAAGTTAAACGGACGTTACTTACCGAATTCATATGAAACTAGATGAACCTGTTCGTAGCCATCTCAAAGCTGGATGAGCCAAAAAGTGGAAGCAGGGAAGAAAACAGTGGTTCACCAAAACCGTGCGAGGAAAAGTGCCGACTGAGGGGAGCCTGGGTGGATTTGGGCGGGTGGGAAGGAGGACATGCCCGGGCGGGTGGGATGGGAGTCAGCGACCCTGGTCCCGAACCTGGCCCTGGCCCTGACCTCAGGTAAGTCGCTCCCTGTCCTGCCATGAGCATCAACACCCCAACTGTGCAAGGAAAGCGTGGTCTGAGATGCCCTAAGAGGCCTTAAAGGTCAACTTGGTTGGGAATTCCACCTACTGGTCTTTGGAACATCTCTGGGACTCAGAAGCGATAGCGATGGAACCAGGCTGTCTGTGAGTAGGGCATACAGTTGCAGGTGTGCCTGGACATGTGCCAACAACCTCAGGAGGGCTTCGCCTTCGCCTACCAGCTCTACTGCAGATGTGCAATCTCACGGGAGCCTCGAGAAAAATCTGTTAGAAGAAAGGACTCCTCACGGTGACACTTGGGGCACCGTGGCTGGTGGAGGGGAGCTCGAGCACGAGGAACAAATGCCAGAAGTCCCAGTGAGTGGTCTCTGAGGCAGGAACACGCTGGAAGTTCACCAGGGGTCTCCCAAGATCAACACTGGCAGAGGGAGGACAGGGCGCAGAACTGGACAGAGGGAGGTATGAGGCCAGGGCTTCACAATGGGGGCTCGGGTGACTTGTGGAGAATTTGGAAGCTGGAGTGACCCATCCAAATGCCCAGGCTGGGGGGGGGGGAATGGGAGTGGCCATTTATATGTCACACGTTGATGAGTTCCTGCTTGGGGCTGCCCTCCGAAGGAGGCCATTCCCCAACGGAGCTGCCCACGAAGGACCGTCAACTGAGCACCTTTGCAGACGCTGGGTGAGCAAGTTCTTCGGTTCCGTGGGGACCATCTGGGTGGCACAGCAGAGCGTCACAGCTCGGCAAGCATTGGTTTCTATCAGGCAGGTGGCCACACACATGGCAAATGAGTTTTCACAATTTAAATTGCATACCAACCACAGGGGAGTTTTCTAAATATGCATCTCCCCAGCCTCAGTCTGGATCGATTAAAACAAAATCTGAGAGTGTGACCAACACACATATTTTTACAGCTTCCCAGGTGATTCCAACGTGAGCCGTGGTGAGAAGCAGGAGCGCTTGCCGTAAAATGAAAGGAGCTGGGGAGTCAGCATCAGATCTGGAGTCCAGCAACGGCTCCCCTCCTGAACAAATTGAAAGAGACTTCCGGCGATTGCACCTGTCTAAGCCTTTTTGTTTGTTTGCTCGTTTACTTCCGTGCTTTTCTCAAAGTGTGATTGACATACAACGACCTACCTGTCTCAGGTGTATATCACAGTGATTCCATATTTTTATACGTCACTGAAAGGTCCCCGTGGTTAAGTCCAGTCACCATCTGTCACCATGCTAAGGGATTGCAATATTACGGACTAGGTTTCCTATGCTGTGCATTACATGACTTATGTTTTGGCTGGAGTTTTGTACCTCTCAATGCCCTTCACTAACTCTCCCTTGCACCAAGCCCTTCCCTCTCCGGTAACCTACAGTTTGTTTCCTATATCCGCGTGTCTGTTTCTGTTTTGTTTGTTCATTTGTTTTGTTTTCTGGATTCCATATAGGAGTGAAATCATAGGGCATTTGTCTCCTTCTGTCTGACTTATTTCGTTCAACATCATGCCCCGTAGGTCCATCCATGTTGTCTTGAATAACACGAGTTTATTCTTTTTGGTGACTGAGTAATATTCCATGGTGTGCACGTGTGTGTGTGTGTGTGTGTGTGTGTGTGTGCCACATCTTCTTTATCCATTTGGCAATCGGTGGATGCTTGGGTTGCTTCCATATCTTGGGTACTGGAAATAATGCTGCAGTGAACCCTGGGTACATACATGTCTTCAAATTTGCCTTTCTGTTCTTTGGATATATACCCAAAAGTGGAATGTCTGAAGCATAGGGTAGTTCTATTTTTAATTTTTTGAGGAGCCCCCATATTGTTTTCCATGGTGGCCGCACCAGTTTACGTTCCCACCAACCGTGCAACAGCCCCTTTTCTCCACATCCTCGCTGACACGTGTTGTGTTCTTTCTTGTTTCTTAGATACTGGTCATTCTGACAAGGGTGAGGGGGTGACATCTCATTACAGTTTCGACTTGCATTGCCCTGATGATGAGTGATTAGTGATGATCAACGAAGCCTTATTTATCTTATACAGAGCAAACGAGGTGGAAAAACCGAGAGCGATCATAAAGAGTAAGTGATATCCCACGCTGACGAAAAGTGGGAAGTTTCATTAGAGAGTTTTAGGTAAAGACAAAATCAATGTTAAGGACTTTTCTTTTTCCACGGCACACGATGATCGCTCGTCGAGTGGTGACTACAGCTAATACTTAAGCAGGAAGTATTTTCGGTGGAGAAATCTTTTTTAAAGACTATCCTATCTCGATCTCTCCTCTGAGATGCAAGTGTTGCCTTTATATTGGAACAGAACTTCTTCTTATTTTAATACCGTTTCTCTTCTTTATCGCAAGGCACGGGGATGGATGTGTTAGCAAACGCCTTGACTGATCCGCCTTGAATGCCCGTCTCTCTGAGGTTTTGCCACTTTCTAGTTTCCCTTTCCTGGTGCACTCATTTCCCTCACAGCGCTGCTAGGCACGTTCCTAATCCCAGCGATCCCAATCCATGTAAATGATGTAAAACTCTGGAGGCCCCCCTCCCTGCAGTACTGCCTTTTGGCAGCTCCTTCCTTTTCCTCCCTTCCCCGCCCCCCACTTCTCCCTCGCATCCTCTGTCCACTTTCTTCCTTCTCCAGTGATGGCTATTCGATCTTCTTCTTTTCCTTTCTTCACCTCTTCCAATTGCTCTTCCACTTAAAAAAAATGTACATCCCGGGGCGCCTGGGAGGCTCCGCTGTTGAGTGTCCAACTTCGCTCAGGTCATAATCTCACGGTTCGTGGGTTCAAGCCCCGCGTCGGACTCTGTGCTGACGGCTCAGAGCCTGGAGGCTGCTTGGGATTATGTGTCTCCCTCTCTCTCTCTCTGTCCCTCCCCTGCTCATGCTCTCTCTCTCTCTCTCTGTCAAAAATAAACATTAAAAAAATTTTTTTTAAATGCACATCCCATTTATGGGCATGAGAGATCTAAAAAGAACACTTGACTGAGGTCTTATGGAAATGGTGCCAATCTTTAAATTGATTGTTTCAATTCATGCCCATAGGAAACCTATGAATCCCTGCGTGAGTCGGGCACTAGGCTCAGAGACAACCCACATGACCTTTGTCTTTAGCTGGTCACACTGACAAAGGACCACTGGACAACAGGAGGGCTAAGCCAACAGGCAGCACAGGGTGCTTTGGAAGCATGAAGAATACAACCCCTCCTTCTGCATTCTGACATTGGTCATGGACTGGACCTCTCCTCCAGCCTGTTTTCCATCTCTCCTGGGGTCGGGGTAGAGGAATTTAAATCGTTTACTGGTCGACGGTATAGTTGGGTTAAGAGAGGAGAAGCTTAAATAAACAAACACATAAAACAAAAATGAGCTGGGGATTTGAAATAACAAATTCCATTTTGGTGGCCCCAGCTCAGATGAGTGCCCATCTGTGCTTTGGCCTCTAGGGCAGTGACAGATGTGGTCAAGACTACATCGACAGGCATAGATGCTTCTAAACGCTTTAGAGATTGCCCGATCCAAGTCAGTCTTGAATGTTTCAGGACAAGAATACGTGGCCCTGAAAGAGATCTCATCTGAATTACCTGAAGTCGTAGAAGCTTTCTACCAATCCCAGATAATTTCCCTCCACATTCTATTCATTCTCTACCATTCCTTACCCTTTGGTTTTTGATGGACATATACGGCCCTTCGATTATAAAATTCTAAAGGTTAATTGAACATTTTGAAGCGTAAACTAGCATTGTGTTTCTTTTTCATATACTGACTCTCTGTCCAGAATGCCCTAGTCACCGACTCCTCTGATCTGTTATTTCAAATTATAGCTCATGTCCCCAGGAAGAATTCCCTGAGCACAAGATGGAATGCTTTCTTCTCTATCACTTGTTCCACTCTGTGATAATGACCAGTCTGTTGCAAACAGTCTGTGAACTACAGGTGGGCTGGGCACATTTTTATTCAACTGTGTGCTCTACTATGGGTGGCACAGATTAAGCTGATGTCAGCCTAATAGATGAATGCCAAAAATAAATCAGTAAATGAATTAAGGAATTGACATAATAATGAATGAAGTTCTATGCTAGAAGACATTTGTTCAGGAAAAAAAAAATAGAGCTCAGAATCAGCCTTAGAACTATCGAGAAAATATGGCTAAACTGAACCTTTTAGCCATCTTGAATCTAAAGCAAATGCTAGATCATGGAGTTATACAACGGTAACTCACCTTTGGAAGAAATTTAATGTTCATGTTAGCTAATAAGGCTGATTGCATTTAGATGGACTTTTTTTTTTTAACATTTATTTATTTTTGAGACAGAGAGAGACAGAGCATGAACGGGGGAGAGGCAGAGAGAGTTAGATGGACTTTTAATGGGGGAGTCTGAAGAGGTAAAAACATTCCTATTTATTGTTAAGAAAAGACCAAATTAAAATGCAATTTTCCCTGACGGGTTGCTAAGACCGAACCAACCGGAAGTAGGCATTTAAGAATTCATTCTTTAATGTTAATTTGTAGGTGGCAGTCTAGAAGAAGTACTTATCCCCCGGAGAATGAAATTGGCGCACCTGTGTGTCACACAACGGAACAGCCATGAACCTGAACCTGGTTTCACGGAAGACTTTCTCCAAACGCCTCTCCCTGAAAACTGAGTCCCCATCCAACTTCAGATAGGGAACCCTGGGTGCTTCTTTGTTCCTAGATAAGCAACATCCACAGGTTTTGAATGGCACATTCTGCCTTCCTCTCCTCAAAGGTAAGAAGGGGGCATTTAATTCTTCTGACTCAAAGCATCACCTTTCCCTTTAAAGTGTGCCTTTGGAAGGAGAGTTTATGACTCAGAGAACAGTATCTCCGAAAGTAAGGTGGGTTGAAAGTGGCAAAGCCCTCTCTGTAGTTTGTGATGAGAGAGTGGTGTAATGACTTGAAGCTTAGCTTTCTACACCCGTGAGGAAATTCAAAGCTTGCTCAAAACCAGGCTTAATATTGGATTTGAACAAAGGGTAGTGCCTTTCAATACTAGAGCAATAAACCACCCTGCTCTGGGAAGGGATCACCACCTTAGTGACACTGTTTTGGATCTCAGAGAACCAGCACTGTCCCTTTTGGCTTCCTGGCATTCAGTGGAAACACACATTTTATAGTACCCGTCACACACAAAATTGGTGATCTCTTCCCATGTGCTTCTTCCCCAGATGAACGTGAGGCTCAGGGAAGCAGAAGGAAACGTGGCTGAGTCATTGCTGATCATGATGGTCTTATTCAGAGCCTAGTAGAAGCGGGTCCTTGAGAGGATAGACAGATAGGTGCATGGGCGGGGATATTCGCTTATCTTTTCTGCAGACAAAAGGCATAGTGGAAGAGAACAAGCTGAATGATGGACAGCTGTAAGGTTTAAAATCAAGCTCTGCTGTGCATCTGAGATTCAGATATTCTGTTTTTCATCTGCAAAGAAAGGAGAACAAACCCTTGACTGGCAGGTGGTCAGAACAGAAGGAATGATGGACAATGTGCCTACATTAATGTCTGTAACATATTTGAAAGAAAGAGAAGGAAAGAAAGAAAGAAAGAAAGAAAGAAGAAAGGATGAAAGAAAGAATGAAAGAAAGAAAGAAAGAAAAAAGAAAGAAAGAAAGAAAGAAAAAGAAAGAAAGAAAAAGAGAAAAAGAAAAATTTCTCTGTGCCTCTTTCTAATTTTTAACAGCTTTTCCTCTCAGGATTCTACCACTAACTTAATCCCTCAATGCATCTCACTTACCAACTATGGGATTTGATATTGGTCACTTAACTTTCTGAGTTTCTGAGCCACATTGTCAAAAATGGAAAAAATACCTATCTCCGGGGAGTTATAAGGAATACATGAAGGCAATACAATTCTATAAATTCACTAAAATGCTCTATGATTCTATGGTGTTGATTTGGTATTGATTTGCATTGTCTAAGAAGAATCTCCTACTTCTCTACCCACTTGAGGTCTTGATAGAGTTTTTTTAGTCTCCTTCAGCAAAGATGAGATTTCTTTTTTAACAAGGTACGCTTTTGTTGATTAACAAGGTTGAGCGATTAACAAACATAGCAAACAACCAGGTACCAAAATGCTAAATGTATAGTTTAATTGCTCTGCATATTCACCAACAGGGTAATGGACACAAATATAAAGGGCTGGAGTTTGAGTTGAGATTTACAGGAATTGACCAGGTAGCAGGAAAATAAAAAAGCTTTCTATAGGCAAATGAATGAATGAATAAATAGTGAAGTTTGGGTGCCCAAATGAGAAACAAACTGTGCTATGGTTAAGATGGTCAGAACAGAAACAGTGAGCGATCACAATGATTGTGTCAAGCGATTCATGAGATCATCTGTGATGGAACAGAAGGAACCTGCAGAAAGGTCTCCACTCCAGTGTCCAACCCATGCCTGTTATCTCTACTTCTCTACTTCCAAGCAAGTAAGATGTTAACATCGCCATTCAAGAGAGGACACAGTGGAGGCTAGGAATCGATCTGCATGGACTTTATAGCCAGTGAGTGTTGGGATGCACTCTTGACTTTGTATCTCCTACCCACCATTGTGGTCCTTCCTTCCACGTACCGTTACCTTTCTCTCCACCCCTGGACAACATCACAAGAAGACCATGGGCTTTCCATGTAGAAAGTTCATGGTTGACTGACATGCCTGCTACTCACCCGTGGTGCAAACTGAGGCAAATCATACAGCCTCTCTCCTCCAATTGAACACACGTCCATGATGATGCCTATCTTTTGTTATAAATGATGGAAATCCAAGTCAAATTAATCCTCGGCGAAGAGGGAAATCTGTTGACTCGTGTAACCAAACAGAGGAAAGAACGAGATCCACAGAACCTGGATGTCAGAGGCAGCTGGGTCTTTTCCATTACACACACCTACTTCTCTCCGTATTTCAGATTCTGATCTATTAGACGGGTTTTCTCCCGGAGGCTGGAACCAGGGATGTTGGCAGCTTTGGCTCCCATCTTTACAGCTTCATCAGCACAATATTCTTTTTTTTTTTTCCTTTTTATTTTTTATTTGAAAAACCCAGGACGGGGCACTGATTGGCTTGGCTGAGGTCCATTGGGCCCAGAGACAAGGTAGGCTGATCAAACCATCATAACAGAGGGGTGCCTGGGTGGGTCGTCGGCTGGGCGTCAGACTTCGGCTCAGGCCATGATCTCACAGTTCGTGGGTTCGAGCCCCACGTCAGGTTCTGCGCTGACAGCTCGGAGCCTTGACCCTGCTTCAAATTCTGTGTCTCCCTCTCTCTCTGCCCCTTCCCCGCTCACTCTCTGTCTCTCACTCTCAAAAAATAAATAAAACATTAAATTTTTTTGAAAAAAAATCCATCATAACAGATAACGGTAGATGCCTATTCCAAATGCATCCCCCTTCTGATTCTGACCTCCTGACAAAGACTGACAAAGACTGTGTCTCGTGAAATAGGGTACAAATATTAGGCTCTTATCTTCCCAGATCTTGCAGTTGGGGGTTGTGGGCATCCATGTGACTCTTTTCTGGGCAATGATGAATACGGAATGTCTAGTAGAATTTCCTAGAGAAGATGTTTTTCCCACATAAAAGGAGATGCATGAGGGCAGGGGAAGGAGAGAGAGAGACAGAGAGAGAGAGAGAGAGAGAGAACTTGTTTCTTGCTACTTCTGCATCTTGTAAGAGGATGTGATACTTAGAGCTGCTGCAGCCACTTTGAGAGCATAAGGAGACATCTGTCTTATGTGCTGTGAATGGCAGAGCAGAAAGGTGAGAAAAGCCAGTGTACTCGATGACCTTGATAAACAGCCCTGAAAGTCTTGACCTTTCAGATCAGCCCTGAAACTGCCTACATTCAGATTTCTTGTTAGATGAGAAATTCTTGTTATAAGAGAAAAATAAAGCCCTGATGAATAAGCTTCTATTAGCTCAGGCTCTCTCTGTCGTTGATGCTAATTTTTCCTTGACCCTCTTTCTTCCCCTGTCAGGTAGCGTGCAGAGTCTAAAAAGCGATGTGGAAATGTGGACAGGCCAGTGCGCCTCTGGCTTCCTGGGTTGTAAAGCAAGGTAGGGAAGGACAGCCAAGCTGCTGGTGACAGGCAGGTTCTCACAGTACCTGCCAGGGAAACTATAGCCTTCTGGCCACTGGCTTGTTCAGCCCGTGCTGAGCAAGACAAGTCCAGAAATGGACACCATTGCTTTTTCCTTTGACACTGGAAAATATCCTCTGCCTGTCCCCACCCCCACCCAAAGGGAACTGATACAGCTGACATTTCAATTCAGCTCTTGGCGTTTCTTAGCTGTCATATTTAGGGGGACAAGACTTCTCTGGTTTGACTTATTGCTAAGTGAAATGGGGAAATCGAGACGGACCACCACTGGCAACTCTGAGATGGAGGGAATGTGAAGAGATAGAAGCAGAGTGAGGCTGGGGGCTAAAGGAGGGCGCTGTGGGTTTCTCCGAGCCTTGCATTCACCATCTTTGAAATGGGCAAGAAAAAAATGCCTGTTTGGTTATATTTAACATTAGCTTCAGTTCCAAACTGAAATAATTTCCAAAATAATTTCATTATTTTTATTAAATGTTTATTTACCTATTTTGAGAGAGAGAGAGAGCGGGCAAGGGAGAAGCAGAGAGAGAGAGAGGGAGAGAGAGAATCCCAGGCAGGATCCGCACTGTCAATGCAGAGCCAGATACGGGGTTCGAACTCACGAACTGTGAGATCATGACCTGAGCCGAAACCAAGAGTTGGATGCTCAACCGACTGAGCCACCCAGGGGCCTCCATTATTTTTAAAGGAAGGAAAATGGTACCTACATCATAGAATTTCTCTGAGAACTCGAGTACGTGAGGAAAAAAATCTTTATAAGCCTAATTTATAAATGTCGATGTTCATAACAATTACTGTGACAAAAAGAATTAAAAAAAAGATGGGAGCCTTTCATCATCTGCTTAACCACGGCTCTATCAAGAGGGGCCAAAAGTGTAGGATGGCATTGACAAAAAACCTACCGGCTTCCCAGAGAAATCTTTTAATGTATATTATATTTGCCCAAAAGTCTATATCCCGTGACTTCTGTATAATTGAAATGACGAAGCTGTAAAAACACTGTCTACATACAAGGAGTTGTTAATATTTCAGAATATAACAACAGTACAGAATGGCTCATAACAGTGCAGATTTAGCTGATCTGCGTCCAGAAAAATGAGAGGAAGAGGATATCAGTGTGTGTGTGTGTGTGTGTGTGTGTGTGTGTGTATCGAAGTTAAAAACACAAAAGTATCTGAAAGAAACAAACAAACAAAAAACAAAAAACAAAACAAAAACAAAAAACACAATGAAAAACAGAAAGACACAAAGGAAACAAAACCAAACCAAACAAAAAGAAACCCAAACACTCTAGTATCTAAATAACAAACAGGGATTGCATTTAGCAAATATTTCTCTTTTATCCTGATTTTAAATCTTCTCCTTGGTTACTTCGTTATAAAGGATGTTGTTTTTTCCTTTCTACCTGAAACCAGCACTTAAACACACTGGTTTCACCTAGGCCTCCCGTGTGAGACGGCAGGAGGAGACGAACGATATTTTCTGCCTGAGAGTGTGGTATTGTGCTCAAGGCTTTGAAATCACGAAAGAAATGACAAACCCCAAGAAGACAGCGTTTCAGCGCCTTGAGTGTTGTGTGGAATTAGGACTCAGTTCTTGTTTGTTCTTATGATCGCTATTATTAATAACTGAAGACTCCATAGATGTTGATTACGGTTTAATAGCTTACCTGGAACAAGTGACTAGCTTTCAAAATAGAGGGGTGAAGGGGCATCTGGGGGGGCCTAGTCAGTTCCTGATCAGTTCCGCATCTGATGCTTGATGTCGGCTCAGGTCACGATCCCAGGGTTCGTGAGATCGTTGGTCTCTGGGCTGGCGGTGAGGCGCATGCTTGGGATTCTCTACCTCTCTCTCTGCCCTCTGCTCGAAAATAAATAAATAAACTTAAAAAAAAAAAGACAAGGATAAAACTCAATGACTTGCAGGTGATTTTCGTTGTTACCTTAGCCAACCACTCAGGGTAGAGACAAAAATGTGAATCCAAGCAGAAATTGGAAACTGAGCTGTTTACCTAGCAGAGACGGTCGCACTCTCTCGTGGTGAAACTTGGTCCCTAAGTGTGGGGGGAAGAAAGCCGAGGTGGCATTTGACGTTCTCCAAACCTAATCCTCTTTACTTAGAGAGAAAAGGGAAGAGAGAAATTCAAAGACCATCGTTAGCAGAATAGGAAATGAGCAGAATCCTTGCTAAATGTTAGTTATTAGAGCCGGACAAATTTCCACTATTGGATAATGTAATTATTCCCCACACTATATTTAATTATCAGGTGTGCAGATAAACTGACATTTTTATTCCTCTTTTAAATATTGAAAATTAATTGAAGAAAAAAGCATTCTCAAAAGTGGATAATTAAACAAATATGCTATGAAACAAGGCCATGTGCAATTTTATTTTATGTGTAAATTATATGTGGACCCAAAGGGGCCTGCAATCTTATTATACATTTTGTTCCCCATTAGCATTTCAATAGAGCGACTTTTCCTCCTGGTTTTGAGGAACACGGAGGCATAGGCAGCACCTGCCAGAGGTATCTGCAAAAGACTTTCAAAAGTTTCTCTACTTCTTGGAAAGAAAAAAAGAAAAGGAAAGGAAAGGGGGGGGGGAACATTCAATGTTTATTGCACTCGCACAACTTTCTGCCAGCTAGGCAGTGTGGATCCTGGTTTGGGTTGGGGAATCGGATCCACACAGCATTGCAAGACTACAGGATTGAGTCGTTCACGGCTGGGAGAGAATGTGGGGCGCATTTGGTCTGATGCTCTTGTGTGCAGTGGGAGGAGCAGAGATTGGCCTGGACGCTCCGTGCGACGACTGGACGCTCCGTGTGTCTCTTCCCATCTTTTGCCCATTATCTGTTTGACGGAATGTAGGGAGGAGGGCAGAGAATGTACATTGGTCGTGATTAATAGTGATTCACCAACTTCACTGGACAACTGGGTTTGTTGGGCTAGAGAGGAGCTAGATTAGAAACTGCAGCACGGAGGGATTCTTGCTGTAGAAGGTGGCCCTGGCGCCCCAGTTGCAGAGAGCAGCTGCGTGTTATCTGATGGGTTTCTGCCACTCAACACTGGCTGTTTCCACCAGTAGCACCCCTCTCTTTTGAGCCTTTGATGGCTCCTTGGTCTCAGAGTTTTGCTTTTACATGCAAATGTTATTAAACAGGGTCACACTTAAAATTCCCTATGACTTTGGGGCGCCAGGGTGGCTCAGTGGGTAGAGTGTCTGACTTCGACTCAGGTCATGATCTCGAGGTTCACGAGTACGAGCCCCATGTCGGGCTCTGTCCTGATGGCTCAGAGCCTGGAGCCTGCTTCGGATTCTGTGTCTCCGTCTTTCTCTGCCCCTCCCCGGCTCTCTCTCTCTCTCCCTCTCTCTCAAATATAAATAAAAACATTAAAAAAATTAAAAATCCTTGTGCCTTAGTGGGGATTTAGTTGAGAAGAGGGGTAAGAATGGACTAACCACCTGTCATGGCTGAACACTTCTCAATAGTAGGTATTGCCTGAAATTGTTTAGTGAAAAGGCTGCTGTTAGAATTACAGACCGTGCCCTTACTTAGTCGCTGTGATTTGTTTGTTTGTTTGTTTGTTTGTGCTTTTTTTCCAGAAAACCACAGTGCCTTGCATCTCTGTCTGTGTTTGACTAAGTGATATAACTTTATATGGAAAGAAGGAGATTCCCCCAAGGCTTAGCACTTACTAAGGCCACATAAAATGTTCCAAATCAGCCCTGAGATTCATTCTCATCCAAGCTATGTTATTTTACACGCACCCGTAGTAAAACTATTTACAGGAAGCTCTTAATTTCTCTCTGTCATGCCATCAGGACTCACAATGAGTCAAGAGGGCAAGGTTGAGAGGCTCTGGATGGAGCTAGAATGTTGCCCCGGGGAGCAGAGAATGAGACTTTCCAGGTCAGAAGGAGGCAGGCTATAAATTGCCAGTAGATTTGCACTGGAGACAAGGGGAGAAGTTCAAGTGGCCTTGAGGTTTATCAAGATACTTGTAATCAGGAAGTGCACAAAGACCAAAGCCGAATGGGCATACTCTGTGCTGTGTGGACTTGACTGGGCCAAGGAAGGGGCTCAGGGTCATGAGTCAGGAGGGTACATCCATTCCTGTCCCCAAGTGTGATGGGATATGGCCTGGGGATGGCGGTGGTGACGACTCAGCCTCCACAGCGGGTGGTCCACAGCTAGGAAAAAGTAAACGCATCCAAGCTTAAAATTCAGAGACATGAACTGGCTACATCTAGGTCCTTTGGCGGAGCTGGACCATGGTGTCCCTTAAAGAGATGTAAATAGCAAGAGTATAGTTTGGTAGGAAATAGCAAGATAAGGCAATTGTAAAGGAATTGGGTTTCAAACACTTCAAGACGGCTATAAGCACTCTCATAAAAGAGCAGGCTTCTACTGCATTTCCTACGGAGTTATTCAGACAGGAGATCTGCTTTGAAATTTCTCTGCAAATTATTGGAACCCTAATGCACAGCTTGAACCCCAAAGCAGCAGATGTTTTGAAATAGTGTAAATGTGCAAAGAATGACTTTCAAGAATCCAATAAAATGCTAGGAGAGAGGTCAAGAACAGCACCACTGAAAAAGCAAACAACACACATTACTCAGGTATAACCATCGTTTATATGTTCATGTGGAAAAAAAAAAGGATCCATTTTCATTACTAAGCTATATCAGATCCTTTTCCTAATTTTCCCATAATTTAACGTTCAATTTATTTTACTGCCCACATCACAGATAATTCATGGATAGAGTCTTGAAAATTTGATATGATTCATTTCATTCCCAAGTAACATAAGGACTCCTGCCTAATTTTCCCATATTTTTACATTCAATTTATTTTACTATCCACATCACAGAGAGTGGTGGAAAGAACCTCGAAAGAATCAATTTGATTCTAACGGTAGCGGACATGAAATTAGAAACGAACAGCAATATAGCTATCCATTCATTCAACAAACATTTATGGAATGGAATATTCCTCTTGTTACCCCCAACACAGCATTGTAGGGATTAGACATGAATTTGACCTTGACTTCACTGAAGAGCCTGTACTTTGGTGGGGGTGATAAAACATATGTAAAAGGAGAATATGGATGTAAAAGAATTATTTGAAGTCTACGATGTGTGAGGCACTTTCAACTTTTAATCTTTAGGAGACCTCTAAAAGACAGATACTATCATGACCATTTCTCTGATGAGAACACCAAGTTTACTTAGATTCACCTAAGTATCCAGGGTCAGGTTAAGTGGCAAAAACATGGTTTAAACTGGTGTGATGCGACGTCCATAGTCATCCCGTTATACCAGGCTTCTTTTTGGTGAATTACAGACTGAGTTAGAGATTACTCTATGGGGAAGACAAAAGCAAATACCTAAGGAAGTCTGGGTGGCACAGGGCATGGCAGGAGAAACGGCTTCTGGTTGCATCAGCAGGAAGAGAGGGCATCTGTCTCCGAGCTGGGCTTTGAGAGATGGCAGATTGGGAAGGATGTGCGTGTACCCACATGTGTGCTGGTCAATGCAAGCATGGGCGATTGGTATACATGGGTGACTGTGTCCTTCATTACCTAAACTGGCTCGATATTTGGCTCTCTCCATAGACAGCACCATTCCTGGTTTTTAAGCTTTTTTTTTAAATCACACTACACAGTGTCTTTCTGGAGCTTTTCCAAACATTCTAGATGCCCTTCATCTTCTTTGACAGATAGGAAAGAATTCAGATAAAAGAGCTACAAAGATGAACAAGGTTGGAAGAAAAAGGAAAAGGAAAAGAAAAAAGGAAAAAAGGAAAAGAAAGTGAAAAAGAAAAAGAAAGAAGAAAAAGGAAAAAAGGAAAAGGAAGTAAAAAAGAAAAATAAAGAAGAAAAAGGAAAAGAAAAAGAAAAAAAGGAAAAGGAAACAAAAAAAGGAAAAGAAAAAGGAAAAGGAAATGAAAAAGGAAAAGGAAAAGAAAAAAGGAAAAATAAAAAGGAAAAAAGGAAAAAGAAGTGGAAAAGAAAAAGAAAAAGAAAGGAAAGGAAAAGGAAAAGGAAAAGAAAAAGAAAAAGAAAAAGAAAAAGAAAAAGAAAAAAAAAAAGATGGCTTTATGAGGTGAAAATACCTCTGTGCTCCTTATCTGGGCAATGAACTTGGACAATGGTTTGAAGTGCAAACCAATACAAGAAGTCATTTGGGGCATAGTGGTCAAAGGAGTTGTAGCCCACAGATTACTATAAAAATACAGATGATGGTGGTGAAATCCAAGGTGTTTTAGAGCTGGAAGATTTCGACTACAACTCTGAATTTCTGGATGAGAAACAGAGAGATGAATGGACTTCCTCTTAGACACAAAGCAAGTAGGCTAGGATGTCGTGACAGGAATCCGGCGATATCAATAATTCCATTATTATAGGTGATTGAAAAATCTTCAGATGGTATTTAAGAATAGGGAAATTAGAATTAAAATATCCACTAATATTAGAAGGAATGTAATGTAACTATTTCCTTTAGGAATGGTGGTCTTTCTTGATCTGAGTTGTCCTGTTTGTAAGAATAAGAGACTGGGCGAGACAATACAAAATCCTTTCCATTAAAAAAAATGCTGATATTAATGACCACTTCATAGCAAGTGCTAACAAGGTGGTAACTATGGGAGAATTTTTAGTCCCAAAATATTATTATTTTGATTTATCTGAATTAATTAGACAGCGTAAATAATCACATGGTAATATAAAAACCACACTCAATTGAGTTCTGAATGCATTAGAAACAATTTCCAAAAAGTGTGACAGTGCTGATGTGTGTGTGTGTGTGTGTGTGTGTGTGCGCGTGTGTGTGTGTGTGTGTGAGTGCTTTGCAATCATGACTATGAGAGAAGTTAGATCCTATTATTGGCTTTAATTATAACAGTAGTCCATGAAGGTGATAGCCACGTCTCAGTCTCGGTTTCCTACGAGGTAAATCGAGTAATCCCTCCTTCGCATCTAAGTAGCCACCGCAATGAAAACGATAGCAGGAAAATGGCTAACATCTAGGCAGTGTACGTATGGTGTGCCATCCTCTCTCTACCACTTTGCAAACGTCATAACCTGTAGCCCCCAGCACCTAAGGAAACCTCAGCAAATAGGTGGTGTCCTCAATTTTCCATAGCGAAGATGTACGTACAGAGAGATTAAGTAAAGGTCACTGCTTGGTTTGTAGAGGCCTTCAACTCAGTGCCTGCATCACTCTTGTCTCAACACCACTGTGGTACCTCCAGAGATGAGTAAGAGACAAAGTAACTTATTAAAAAGTGGCTAACTCTCTATATTCATTGATAATGATGGCTCTCATTATCTGAGTGGAAATCCCCGAATGGCTGGCCAGGAGTACCTGCTGGGCTCACACAAAACATTTTGGTTGACCTCCAAAATATTGTTTTTGGCGTTTAGAGGAGCCTACGTTGAAAATATCTTGAAAAATTAGAAGAGCCATACACCCCAGAATTGCATGGATTTTTAACATCACTTTAAAAAAAAATGTTTACTTATTTTTGAGAGAAAGAGAGAGCATGAGCAGGGGAGGGGCAGAGAGAGAGGGAGAGTGAGAAGGAGAGAAAGAATCACAAGCAGGCTCCATGCTGTCAGTGCAGAGCCCAACGTGGGGCTCGAACTCACAAAATAGGAGATCATGACCTGAGCCGGAACCAAGAGTCGGACGCTTAACCGACTGAGCCATCGAGGCCCCAGGAACAGCACTTTGAAAGGAGTTGCGTATCTAATGGCAGCCTCCTTTTGACCTGGAATGGATTCATAGCTTTACCCCAAGGCTTGGATTTCTGTGGATGAGTCACACTGCTCTGATTTGCCTGGGAAATAAGACTTTAATATCCTGAGTATGTACACTCTGTCATTATTGAAATGTCACCTAGATTAAAAAAAAAAATCTGCTCTTGCCATTTTCTTACCTTGCTATTTAAGTTTTGTTCTTATCTCCTTCTAGGAAAGCATGTGGTGAACGTGAAAAACAATAATCATGTCACTTAGATGACAACTTGACTCAATAATGATTAATACCCCAAGCATCCTCACTCCCCATTCTCCACGGAGCGAGGTTCCCCCACCTTGGGTCCCTTAGGCATGTCAGTTCCCCTAGTAGCAAAACAGTCCCTGAAATCAGTGAGGGGACCAGTGATGTTTCTCTTGGAGGTTGGTAGTTTGTATACATCAATGCAGGGAGGGAGGGAAGAGGGAAGACGTTATGAAGCCCACAGATTTTAGCAGTAACTAAATATGTGTGTTTATCTGTGATTCCCCGAGCCTAACTTTCCTCTACAAAGGATAAAAATGCATTACTCACTTCTCCCCAACTAAATAAAGCTACTCTAGGAAAATATATGTTGAGATGCTGAAAGAAGCCAATGTTCTATTTCTGAATGTTAACACCCAAAATTGAGAGAAAGAAGAAGAAAAGACAAGAGTGATACCAGACATCATTACAACCTCTTCTACAGCCCCTTAATGGAGACTGTCCTAGCAGGGTACAGAAATGGGTAACCTACCCCTGATAGGGACACATGCAAGATAGCAAACACAGGGCAGAGCTTCTATAAAATCAATCCCGAATCTGAAGTTTAGTAATGTGCCCCTGAGAGACCTCCTGCTTTGGCATTTTTATCCTTCCTTCCTTCTCCCTCCCTCCCCCTTCCTTCCTTCCTTCCTTCCTTCCTTCCTTCCTTCCTTTCCTCTTCCCTTCTTCCCTCCATTGCTCCCTCCCTCCCTTCCTTTCTTCCTTCCTTCCCTCTTCCCTTCTTCCCTCCCTCCTTCCCTCCCCCCTTCCTTCCTTCCTTCCCCTTCTTCCCTGCCTTCCTTCCTTCCTTCCTTCCTCCCTCCTTCCCTCCCTCCCTTCCTTCTTTCTTCCCTTTCCACCTTCCTTCCTGCACCCCTTTCTTTACCACCCTATCTCCTTTTATTCCTTTCTAGAAGATGAACTCTCTTTGGTCTTTAAATTTATGGCCGCTATTTCTCCAGTCCAGGAAAATTTGAGGATTGCCTGGGGCTCTCTGGGACAGAGAGATGTAATGTTGACTTTAACGAACAGATGGTATCCGGAGGAAAAAAAAAAAAATCTACCAGGGTTTTAAGCATCAAGAGTTTGATAGGGAATTTGCCTGTGGGGTGTCTGGGAACCTGGACAGGGGAACGTGTTCTAACCTTATAGGAAGTGGGGGAGGGGTTTCTCAGCCTTCAAAAATGGTCTGGCTTGGAGAATGGACTCAGATTTGAAGGGACATGCGTATATTTTTTTTTGTCTTCAGCAGAATCTCATTTTCAGAAAGGAGTTATAGTATAGAGCTCAGTAGCAGAGATGACAAAATCCTAACTGAGTATAAATGCTCATCGTGCTCTTGGCCTTTCTTTCAGGGAGATAAAGACTCGAAGTCTCTTTGCAAACGGCGTTGCTGATAGACAGACACAGATGTAGAGATAGATCGAATTGTTTTTCCCATTATTATCATTTCTATCATTGTCAGTCACTCGCTAGCTGCTTGGACACAGGACAAGGTTATGTGACTTGCCCCAGCCTCCGTTTCCTCCTCTATAAAGTTGGGATCATGACTTACACCTTCAGGGTATTTGAGTATTAAAGCAGCAGGGTGGACGGTGCCTGCCTTGGAGCTGCTCAGCTCATTGCCGGCTCATTTTTCTGACTCTCAACAGCCCTTGGGGCATCTTGACAGCAGTGGTCCTGCCTCTGGTTCCTTAAGTGCCAGCTCCGTGCCTAGAACATGTTAAATTCTTGGTATATACTTGTTGAGTACAACTTGAACGGCCTTTGAAGTCCGTCCACAGACTTCCAGAAATACCCCATTTATTGGCATCTGAATTGCCAAGAGTGTCGGCTTGCACCGAGGGTCTCCATTCCTCACTGATACGTTCCTGGAAAAGTCTTCCACGTCTTCCCGGGAGATCCCTGAGAGATAGTTTAAATGTCTCCAGACACAGCACCATCTCCAGAACATTTGTGAGCTAGTCAGTGAGTCAGAGGACTCCTCCTCATCGGTGCCTTCTCTCCTAACCCATCACGCAGAGGAAGCATGCCCTTGGACCTTGCGGCTTTGAGAAAATCAACGATGTCAAACTCAGCACAAGCCTGGGGGGCCTGGTCTGATAGTCGCCCACACGTCAGTGGCAAATAAACGGCTTCCAGAGTCAAAATTACTCAGAGCCCCTTTCTCTAGAATTCTTGGGTTTGGGCTATAACATTACTCATTTTCCATTTTTCACCGAACCAATCAACTCTCTCTTTTGTGTGCCTACCATTTGCCATGTGCTGTGCTGCAGAGCTTTCCCCCCTGAAACCACAAGTCTGTCACATCATCACTTTTGATGCGATCAACAGCTTTCTAGAATGAACCATATCCCTCCCTGTCTTCTGCTTTTGAAAGTGAGTGTCCTGAACACAATTCCACTTTTACTCGTGGTTCAGGAATAGCCTGAGGAACACGGTAAAATCTCTTGGGACCTGCGTTTAGCCTGTTTACTGAACAGGACCACCTGCCTCCTTTTTAAATCTGCTTTTCATATATATATATATATATATATATATATATATATATATATTTTTTTTTTTTTTCCCTTTTCCACTTTCTGGCATGCCTTGTGACCATCAACATTCCCACCTGCTGGTCTACCCATAATATCTTTTCTATTTGTTTTTTTTTTTGTGTGTGTGTTTCTTCCCCCCCCCCCCCCCTTCTGGGCTTGGGAGTGAGAAAATCAAAAAGGGAAGAATCCTGTGTATTGTCAAAAAGGTATCCGTGGGCCAGGGTTGGAATTCTTCATTTGGAGACCAGTTGGTTATGTGGCTGGAAAGGCCCCTGCAACCCTCTGGCCCCCATTGTCCTCCCTTTAAATTGGGAAATGAACCAAACCCACCTTTTAGCTCATTGGAGAGATTAGCCCTGCTGCTTACAATGCTCTAGCCCAGTGGCCGAAATGCCGCTGCTGCTGGGGTATACGGGGTTTCGCCTCCCCTGTGCGTCTTGCAACAGCTGCCTTGGATGCCCAGGCTCATCTTCTGCTGGGTAATAACACGTTAGGAGTGAGTTACTGAAGCCATGTAGTTTATGTCCATTACCTTCTTTAACCTCCACCACAATGCGGTGAGGTTTGCAGATAAGTGCACCGGAACTCAGGAGGTTAAGTGGCTTGTTGAGATCACATAACTAGCCAGTGACTCAATCCCACGTTTCTGACACCCAAACCATGAATCAGTTCACCGCCCTGGACTTTCTCTCTGGGAATAAGACAGGTTTGCTGAGAGCAGAGTAATGGATCATCGAGGTATAACTCCGCCAACCCCAGAAGGCAGTTCGCTTCTCGGGACATTGATTATCTTTGGCAGACTGCCACATCTGCGACGATCAAAGACTCCAGTATTGAGACTGGATAGATTTTTTTTTTCCTTCCTCTCTATCTCAGAGCTTAGTGCTTGGGGGACCCGGATCTGCTTGGGCTTTAGGAATCGAGTTCGCTGTCTTCCTGCAGAGTGCCAGGGATGGCACGTCGACGAGATGCTGGCCTGATCAGGTGAGAATTTATGTAAGCCGAAACCATTAGGTGGCTTAATTAAATCAGGGCATTTAACTCATTAGCCTTCTGCTCCTGGGACTAATAAATTTGAACCCGGTGCTGCTAATCACAAAAGAAGTCAGGTTAAGCATCTCCCCTCCCCTTGCTGGAGAGACGAGAGGGAACAGGAGAAAGGGAATAACAACCTGAGGAAGGGTGACAGCCGGTGTCGCGAAGCTGCACTGGAAATGCTGAGCCTTAACCGAGACTCAGGGTTACGTGGGAGAGAATGACGACTTCGTTGTCTAAAAGGAAGCCTGGGATGTCGCTTGGCAGTCTCCCATGGGTGACTACATTGAAGCCATCGCAGAATCCCTTGTCTGTTGAGTGACATCTTGCCACAGCGTCTGGGAATGCACTTGCTGTCTCACGGCTGTGGTAGCGGGAAGGAAGCCTCTTTGGCCGAACTTGGTCTCGTTGTTCACAGGTGAAGTGTAGGTATTGACTTCCCTTTGCTCAAGGTCACTTACCGTACTTGCTGGGCTCCTGAGATGAGTGGCATTTCATCAGTCTCTTGCCTGTATGACCTAAATAGCTGATGACTTGTGTCTCGTCCTCTGATCTCACTGTCGCTTCCCGAACATAGCAGCCGGATCCGGCTCGTGTAACTAGAGATCATGACGCCAACGCCCGGCCTGAAATCCTTCCATAGCTTTCCGTTACCTCCAAGATCAAGCTCCAATTCATCAAGGTGCCCAACCAAGCCTTCCCTGAAGCTTGATCCCTCACCCCGCCATCTCTGCTCTTCCTCTCTCAGCAAGGACGCGCTGCTCATAAACAGTATGAAGAGATTTGGGTTTTCTCAAACGTTTCACACGTTTCTACGAGCCTATGCCCCGGGATTTCTTGTTTGGTTTAGAATTCTCCTTCTTCTCCATCGGGGAAATTCCTTCACATCATTTGGTGGCTCGGACAATGATGTGAAGGGGAAATTCCTTCACATCATTTGTTGGCTACCCCAACAAGCTCTCTTTGACATCTTCAGGCTCCGAAGCCCATGCCTTATGTGGGCTTTCTGCATGATTCACACAATCCTTTCCCGACTCCTGGGCGCTGATCTCTTTACATATTTGTCTTCCCCTTTAGATTCGCAACTCCTTGAGGTCAAGGACCATGTATTAATCATTATAATAAGCAGTGACGTGTGCTATGTTTGAGGAGCCCTGAGTGGTCTTCTGAGTAGTGCCCGGCAGCTTTTCAGGAGGAGTGACCCTGGCTGGCATCCTGTCACCCCGAATGGAGAGCAAGCTGATAGAGTACACATGGCACCCTCAGAGGCCATTAAAGGGAAGCGAGCGGCAAAGAGAAGCTGGCACCAGGGGAGGAGACCTGGGGTGAGGACAGAAGGTCCAAAGCAGGGGTTTATGGCATTTTGGCACATGGCATTTAAAGAGGGGCATCTCTGTAAAAATCTTCTCATAACATTTTCAGTAAAAGAGCCATTTCTTTTTAATGTATGCTGGCCCTTCTGGGGAGGATGTGACAAGCTTTTGCACATGGCTCTAAGTCTAACTTGGGACACCCATCACATCTGCATTACTCTTACCTCGATGGCCATAGTGGCTCAGCTTTTGTCAGCCATCTTTACCTGTGGTGCCTCCGGGGCACTTCCCTTGCAGTGGGAAGTACCCACTAGTTAGTACCCACCACAGCCCCCGGGGAGAAATACGATGAATGCGCCTCTTACGTGAGAAAGATGGGATGATACGGAATAAAAGATGTTTCCCAAGTCACATGCTAAGTGGGTGGGAAACTGGGACTCGAACCCAGGTCACGGTAAGAGGAACATCCATTCTGTTAGGCTGTTCTCCTAGGTCCCTCTTTGGCACAGGGCCCTGGTGCAATGGCTCTCCCAACATCGGCGACCCAAGGATGGCAAGAGAGGTAGTTATGGGATGCCTGGGGGCAGGGGGAGCAGAGACAAGGAGGAGCCGCTGAAAGTCTGGGACGCTTCTGGATGCATTAGAGGTGAGCTCCTGCTTCCCGGTAGAGACAGGATTTAACCAAGCTCCTGTTGAGATTTCTGATGCTGCAGCAGCAACCTGCTGGGGTTTTCATATCCCCCCCCGCCTTTCCTCTACTCAGAAAATGTAGAGAAAATGACAGGGAGCCTTCTCTGTGAATGCCCGAGAGTCCAGATCAGCCTGAGTGAAAGAGAGAGGCGGAGGGAAGGAGCCATGTTTGAAATGCGTTTTTGTTCTAATCTAATAGGATGAAAGGCAGCCTGTATGGGTTTTCATCAAGAAGCCAGGAAGGAGCACGGAACAGAAGTTATCTACTTGGTAATAGAGTCGTTTGTGGCAATGCAGCCAATGAAATCTGTTCTGTATAGAAACACTTCAGCCTTCCGGTACCTTTCCATAGAGTCACAAGGGAAGGGCCCTTAACCGTCTCTCGCAAACCAGTGAGCTTGGTCAAAGACCTGGCCTCACCCCTTGCCTCTGGGGCCTGCTACCAGTGTGGCCCTTGTTGTATATGACACACCTGAGCCTGAAGGCCTCCATCTATACGTGAAGACCCCTGGGTCCAACCTAGGCTGGTTGTCGGGGTTACGGGAGGTAACGCAGGGTTGTGCTTTTAGGAGACCATGGATCGGTCTAAACCTTTGCAGACGCTGATTTAAGCCCTGCACCAAGGGCCGTTGGGAGGGGCTCACCTGAGATCTCGTGGAGCTGCTTGCTGGGCCCTGGGCCGCCAGAACAGAAACCCTTCCCCTCCAAGGTCTGTGTCTGGCCCTTTCCCAATTTCCTCAAAGTCAATTACACACCAGACACGGGGCCACACAAAACAGTGCCTCTGAATCCTGTACTGCCCAGCCCTGTGGTCGCCAACCACAGGAGGCCGTGGGGCATCCGCGACGTGGCCAGTCTGAATGGAAATGTGTTGTAAGTATGAAAGTTTGGGTACCGAGCACACCGACAAGAGAAAGGAAAATCTCTCTTTAATCATTCCATATGATTTGAGAATTGAAATAATAGTTTGGTTACACGGGGTGAAAAAATAATACATCGTTAGACAATTCACTTGTCGCTTTTTGTAGGTTTTATATGTTCTCTTAATAGGCAGTGATCAGAAAATTTTAAATTACGTGTGGGTCCCTCAGTATGTTTTTTATCAGATAGCACTGCTGTAGCTCATCTTTTCTTCTCTCTCTCTTTGCTCTATTATCAGGAAAAATGTCTCATGCCTCCTTCTCCTCCTGCCATTGTCCTCACTGCCTAGGGTTACTCCTGCCCCGAATCCTGTTCCAATATTCTGCATAATGACTATGAGGCCATTGCTGAAACCCTACATTCTCTGCTGCTCCCTTCCTTACAAAATGCATCCCTGCAGCTTCTTGTTCCAACATGTCTCTGCTCACTCCGTCAGGCCGTCCCCACCGCCTGCCACTCCGGGGGGCAGACTCAACGTTCTCCCGGGTGAGTGGTCATCTCAAGGCCAAACTCAGTGAGGCGAAAGGATGAAGCCAGACCCATTGCACCCCCTCCAATCCTTCTGTGGAAGGAAATAACCTGCCTTTCTCCTTCACCATTTTTCAAACATCTAAAAAGTTGTACATAATTATCGCATACAATGGATGAGCTTGGAGATAAGTGTTCCCCTATGAAACCATGACCGCAATCTTTGTCATAAACCTATCCATCACCACCACAGGTTTCCTCCTGCCCTCTTATTTATTACTATTATGACTATCATTTAAGATAAGAACAGTCAACGTAAAATCTGCCCCCAGCAGGTTTTTAAGCATACAATGGAGTACTGTTCACTATAAACACCAGGCAGTACAATAGATCTCTAGGACTTATTCATCTTGCATAACTGAAACGCCATACGCTTTGGCCAATGCCTTCCTGTTTCTTCCTCCTGCAGCTCCTGGCAACCACCATTTCACTGTCTGATTCTAAGAGTTTGACAATTTTAGATTCATCGTATACGTCATATTTGTTTTTATGGAAACCAGTATAGTATTTCCTCAAAATAACCTAAAACTGGAACTTCCCTGTGATACACCAATCCCACTTCTGGTTATATAGCCAAATAAATTAAAATCCGGATCTCAAAAGGATACCTGAACTCCTATACTCGTTGCAGCCTTATTCACAATAGCCAAGAAATGGAAGCAACTTACATGTCCATCGACAGATAAATGGATAAGGAAAACAAGGTGCACACATACAATGGAATGCCATTCAGCCTTAAAAAGAAGGAAATTCTTCCATGTGCAGCAATACAGAAGGATCTGGAAGGCATTGTGCTAAGTGAAATAAGTCTCCGCCACCTTGGACCTGAGGTGGGATAAACACTTGTCAGTTCAAAGAGTAGTCTCCTCCGCCAGATTCCTCTGACTGTGTCCACGCTGTTTTGTTCTTTGGGACTCACTTAACCATAAGAACTGGCTGGGGGCCTGATTGACTTACCCACTCATTATTTGGCAAACAGTTATTCTGCGTCTCATAAATACCAGCTACTGAGCTAATAATGGCTGGGGATGAAACGGTGAGCTTGATAGGACATTTGGCCTCAAGGAACCAGAAGCTGATTGAGAAAAGAGACTCACAAACACAATATTGTAAAAGGTGGCGGTGTCATTGGAGATCACCACGGGGGCAGGGGGCACCTAAGACATCCTGAGGACTAAAAGGGAAAGCTCCCCAGTGATGTGTTGGGATGGGCATGAAGAAAGTATGGGACTTAACCAGGGCTTACCGTCTTCATCACCACCATCATCATCATCGTCATCGTCATCATCCTCTTAAAGGAAGAGGAAAGGCATGCCTAGCCAAGGAAATGTGAACTGGAAATGCATGAGCTTCAACAAAAGCGTTCAAAATTTCGGAACCAAAAGTACTTTGATGATGTCGGTTGGCAGTGGGCATGGTGGGGAATAGCAGAAAAAAAGAATGAGAAGCAGGCACGAACCAGCTCATGGAGACTCATAGACCAAGCTCAGCAATTCATCTTTAGACCTAAACACAGCAAGGAGCCACACGTGGGGCTCATAAAGGTACATGAAATGGTCAGCCTCGCATTATCGTACGATGGCTTTGGGACCCAAAGATGAGGAATCCAATTGCTCTGATCCTAATATGGAAAGCAGACCAGCCATGCGGCCACAGATTCAAACGGGTTTGTTTTAGAGATTCACCTGCCAGGTATTTCCAGTTTATCTGCTTCCTTGTTACCGGAAGGAGGTGCCTCCTGGGGGTTCGGGGTTTGTCTGTGATATTATTTCCCACAGTCCTAACAGGCAGAAAAGATTGTATCTGTGCTTCTCCTCCTTGATGATGAGGGCAAAGGTGCCGGGTCCGGCAGGTGCTTTGGGGAACCAGAGTGGACTGGGGGGATCTGTCCTTTCCAGCCCCAGAGAGACTGGTTTGGTTCAGGGACCCCTGGGGCCCTGTCTGAAAAGTGGCTTTTCTCATTTCCCTTTGATCAGGCAGTTCATGGCATATTTGGAAGGACAAGGAATGATTTGTCTTGCACATGTGTTTTCACTTATTCCTTAAAGGCAGAGCTAAAACGTTAAGCAAGGATACAATAAAGTCTAGTGGACAGACCATCTTCAAACAGTCTCAAAGGGTATATCTGAGATAAGCTCATTTATTTGCAATCCATATTTTTAAAATAGCTTGTGGAAACTACAGCATGATAAAATTTCAATTGAGTAAATAAGGATGAAAGTAAAATAAAACGATGCGAGGCATGCGGTCAGTTCTGGAAAAAGTTGCCATAAATTTCTGAATAATTCACGAAGGACAAGGGCTGTCGTTTATTCTTGAGCTTCCTAGTAGCCAGTGGAACAAGGGACAGTGTCCCTATGGGAAAGGGTGGAGTGGAAGAATAATTACTTTTGGAATTATTGCTAAGAGAAACCACACTGATAATTCTTCATAAAACATATACCTTGTAATTGAGTGAACAATGCCTTTAATAATACCCTGACCACGATCACATTACAGGTTTTAGAGGATTATTTAAAAATGATATAAGCCCCTCATTTAGATAGCATCCCCTGAACACCTTTGATGTCCAAGTGTGGTCAACTCCAACAATGTGCTTAAATATATACTGTCCTTTCCTGTGCAATGCCCACCCATCCCATGAGCACGCACACTGCCCAATACCATCGATAACCAGTTGTGTCACACGATAATGCTTCGGCCAATAAAATAACAGTGAGAATGATTTATGCCACTTTCTAGTGGAGGTCCGAGACTGGTTGTATGGTTCTATTGTCACTCTCCTCCCTATGTCTTGAGAAGTTCAAGTGTCAGAAAGGGACCACACATTCAGTCTGGATTCCAGTCTGGTGGCAAAAGGGGTGTTGGTATTGACCTGCAATTAAACACGTGTGAGCAAAAGTCAACCTTTGTTGTGGTAACTCCTGAGACTTTCAGGCTATTTGTTACTCCGGCATGACCTCATAAGAGCTGACTGATGCTGTTTTATCAGTGCCTTGGGAGAACATGGAGATACAAAAGATAGAATCCCTACCCTCTGAGAACCCGCAACTTAGTGGAGTAAGTCAAAAGTAGATAATTAAAAATAGGACAGAGGCTTTAAGTGCCACTTTCTATTCACAAGATATCAGGGGACTCAAGTTAGCATGCAGGAAAAAGGAAGTTTCACTCAAAGAAACTGAGGAAACTGAGGCTTGTCTCAAAGAGGAAAAGTCAGTAAATGGCAGAACTGAATTTGAGTCCCAGTCTTGTGGTCCCAAAGCCCACGTCTCTTTGTGCCACATGCCCCACATGTACAGACACATAGTGGAGGGTTTGCCTGCTATGCTAATGACTATGAACCTCATCAGTGTGCCATGGAAAGCTGCTGAAGGCTTTTGAAGTTGGGAGGAGGGTAACCCTTACCTGGTGTGTGTTTCAGGAAGATAATCTCATCAATCATGGAAAGGACAGCCTGGGTATGGAGATCAGGAACAAAGAAAAGGTAGAGTTCAATGGCGACAATTCCGTACATTGGTAGCCAAATAGTCCATATAGTTATCTCAAGGGGTAAGTTGACTGCAATTGACCTTGCCAATGTCTACCCAGAGGCTCCATAGGCCTTATGGAGAATAATTTTCGGAGTCGTTTGAAAGCAAAACAATAGTAACAACCAGTGTGGTGAGCCAGCTCCTCCCCCCACTTAGGGAAGTTTGCATGCATGCGTATCTGAGACATGGAACGGGATCCTATTGGCACGGCTTTCCATCTTGTAGTTATAACACTTCATCTTTATTAGTCGAGTAGGCTAAGCCTAACCAAGTTTGTTTTGTCCATGTCTTGGACCATCTACTCGATGGGAGAAAAATGTTGAAATAAAATGAAAAACATGGGTCTTAGCACTTGGTGGCTTTCCTTGGACTGCTTTTAGGAGTTTTCCAAGGGAAGAGCTAGTGAACCTTGCATATGCTCTCTTGAGATCTGTTCCGTGACACTGTGGAAAGAGCCCAGCCCTCAAAAAGGAGGAAACAGGACAGAAGGTTCAACACAAAAACATAAGCAGAGGGAGAGGAGAAAAGAAAGGAGGGAAATTTTAGCAATTGTATGGGTGGGAGTAATCTAATGGGACTAAAAGAAAGGAAGGATTCTGTCAGTTGGTGGGGTCCTAATAATGACTTATATAAACGGTCAGCCATTATTCCTGCAAAGTCAAATTCTGTGGATGGCATTGACATGGTGAAAAGAATAAACAGCTTCTTTTAATGTTAGGTAGCTTTCATCCCCTAAATAAAGAATCTGAACACAACTCCCATGGAAGAACGGTATCTGCCACACAGTAAGTAGGTGCCAAGTAAATATTTGTTGTTGGATGAGTGAGTGAGCTGGGCGCAAGAGGGCCTCTAGAAGCCATCTTGAGCCAAAAGAGTGGTACCATCTTGTGGCATTCTTAAGACCATCTCTTGAGGACCACCCTGGATACCCTAAAGCAGCAGCTTGGTAATTCAAGGGTAGCAGTTCTCAAGGAAATTAGACCAAGAGCAGTCAATTAGATTTCCCTTTGAACGTGGCTCAATTTCACCTTCAGGCATTTTCACAGCAAAGGGTCAGGCTTCTGACCTCTGAAACATATAATCACTTCTCCTGCCAAAGGGTTCTTTGACTCAACAATTCGAACTTAGCTCAAAAAGAATTAGAGAAAGTGGAAATATCACACACATTGAAACACCAACTAATTACGCCTTCTTTCTCCTTCTTCATCTAGGGACATCAAAGAGAGGTTTCTGGCTGTCAACAATTGATATGTGAAGAAGATTGCCTTGCTATTTCAGACCACTGTTTTGGTTCAGGCTAAGGGTCCAGCAATGGTAGAGATCCTTGGCCAATGGCAAGCTAAAGGGGGGAGGGCAGCCTGGATGTGCACAACCTTAATGATTTATTCTTGATGACTCTTTAGAAGCAAGATCAGAATGAATATTCTTTAGGAATTTCTCAGCTGATGACCAACCATTTGTATAGAACATCTGATAAGCAAATGAGATTTCTATTGTCAAGGAGAGGATGGAGTATAAGTGCCAATTTTGAGTGTATATTTGAAGAGTCTAAGGAAAAATTAGGCTTATGGTATTTTTTTTTAAATTTTTTTAACGTTTATTTATTTTTGAGACAGAGAGAGACAGAGCATGAACAGGGGAGGGTCAGAGGGAGAGGGAGACACAGAATCGGAAACAGGCTCCAGGCTCCGAGCTGTCAGCACAGAGCCCGACGCGGGGCTCGAACTCACGGACCGCGAGATCACGACCTGAGCCGAAGTCGGCCGCTTAACCGACTGAGCCACCCAGGCGCCCCAGGCTTATGGTATTTTAAAAGCTCTATTTTTGCAGAAGAGGTAATAAGCTTTGCTGGAAGTGATATACATCAACTCTTGTATTCAAGCCTCAGTGGGTGTTTCGAGGAGTACTCAGCCTCTTAACAGACAAGGTGTTGGAGCTTATGACAAGGTCTGTAATCAACTACACTAAGTATAGTATTGGTTTTCCCTCAGCATGAATTATTTCAAGGCAATGGACAGATATAAGCACGGCTCTTCATGAAAGAGACATTGACAATCAAACATTTTATAATTTTCAGAAATAAATAGCCTGGCGTTAAACTCGGGCAGACACGTTTAGTGTGTTTTCCCTACAAGATGTCGAACAATTCCAATGGAATGACAGCAAAACAGATACCTGTGCTCGTGGGTCGTAACTGCATTCTGTACTGACGTGGCAAGCATACTTTTTGTATCTTCGTAAAAGATGAGAGACTGTGGAAGCTTCTTTTTGCCAGCTTTAAATTCTGTACAGTGTTTCCTGGGCAATCTAATATTTTCAAAGCTCAAAATTATTATAAAAAAATCCATGATGAACAAAATGTCAAAATTATTGAATAGAAGCAGGACCTACATGATAAATTGGGGTGAGGTAAGAAAGGTGACTCATGCATGTATAATTAGATCCTGACTTCACTTAAAACTTTGATATTTTGTTCACTGTGGCTTTTTGGCATTAGGTTTGATGTCTTAAGTATTGCATTAAAATGTCACCTGCTGGGGCACCTGTGTGGCTCAGTTGGTTAAGTGCCTGACTCTTCGGCTCAGGTTATGATCTCACAGTTCGTGGGATCCAGCGCCACGTGGGGCTCCGTGCCAACAGTGTGGAGCCTGCTTGGGATTCTCTGTCTCCTTCTCTCTCTGCTTGCATTCTCCCTCTCAAAATAAATAAACTTAAAAAAAAAGTAAACAAAGCAAAACAAAACCGAGAAACCCAACACTTAAAAATATATTGCCTGCTTTGGTTACTGAGTTTTTTGTCACTCGGGTATACTGTGCACATTTAGAAAATACTTCACCCGATGTACCCTACTCCCCACCTTCCTGGGCATGCGTTTCAAGGTTACCCTACTTAGGGAAGCAAGTTGCAATGCTATCGAAGCCTCGTATCCTCATGCTCCTGAAGCTCCAAGTTTGCTCCATCACATTAGAACTACATGTTTCAGAGATCTCTAACCATCCCATCCTTGGGGCTATGGCCTGAGTTTCACAGTCCTCTCCCATAAAGGGTCTTGCTTCAGTGTAGTGCAGGTTTTCTCATGCGGTTTCTTGACAAGACGTGAAAGATGTATGCCCAGAGCCCTTTGGGAATCTTGATTGTCTCAAAGAACAATCTGACAACCTGCTGTGACGTGCAATGGTATTTTTGTCATTGGTGAATCCAGAAAAATGTATTTTCTATTTTAGATGGGCATCCGTGTGCAGCGGGAAGGTATAGAACCGACAGAGGTCCCCTGCACTGGTCAGAAACCTAGACGTGGAATCAGAAGATGTGGTTGTTGGTGGAGAACGGCCATGGTTTCACTGTATGATTTCTTTCTCCATCTCCTCAGAGTTTTAAGGGCGAGACAAAGGTATTCTTGGATCAGAGGTCAGTCAACTATAGCTTAAAGGTCAAATGCAGCCCATCACCTGTTTTTGTATGCCGGCAGGCTAATAATGTTTTATACAAAAATGTTTCAAAAAAAATCAAAGGAAGAATAATGTGTCAGGACACACAGTGACCAGTGTATGAAATCTGAAAAATTTCGGTGTCCACAAATAAAGTTTTATTGGAACACAGGCATGGTCACTTGTGTTGTCTATGGCGGCTTACATTCTCCAACAACTAGGACTGAGGGTCGCAATGAAGACTGTGTGTCCTACAAAGCCTAAATTACTTAAACATCTGCCTCATTATGAGAACAATTTCCTGACCTCTGATCAAGATCATCCTGAATCTTGTTTCAGCTGTAAAAAGATGATAACCCAGGGGCGCCTGGGTGCCTCAGTTGGTTGAGCGTCTGACTCTCGATTCTGGCTCAGCTCATGATCTCACAGTTCGTGGGACGGAGCCCTGCGCTGGGCTCCATGCTGAGTGTGGAGCTTGCTTGGGCTTCTCTCTCTCCCTCTTTCTCTGTTCCTCCCTTCTCAAAACAAACAAACATTAAAAAAAACATGATGACAACCCAATCCACTTTTTGAGGCCAAAGTGGGTGACCCATTGCCCCTCCACTTCCCCTGTTGACCATGCTTTCTGAGCAGCACTTTAGGGGTCTGCCTTTCTTATTTGTCAAACAGAGGGGAAAAGCCATTTTGTTTCACAGGGGGAAAAAAAATTAAAAGACCGTTTTTATTATAAAGACCAGTCATTAATATCATTTAATTGATTTAACTGATAGAGGAATGGATCTGTATGCTTTCACCTTCTAAGAAGAGGCCAGTAGAGCTGGTAGGAATATACATGTAATGCATTTACAATTCAAGTGGCAAGAAAATGACTAAATAGGTTCCCATGTGTATCTTTATGTTCATGCATTCAAGCAGAAAACTCTCTGGAAGTTAATTAAATTAATAATTCAGCCAACACATATTTATTACGTATTTAAGTTGCATGACACGCCGCTTTTTTCCCTACATGCATACCAGCAAGGTAGAACACCATCTCTGTCTTCAGGGAGCTTACTGTCCAGGTAGGATGATAGGATTTCAATGCCGAATAAAAAGGGACCAACCAAATGGTCACATGCGGCCAGAAAAAATATTTGACAGGGAGGTGTATGTTTGGGGTTCAGCGCATGAGCCTCCATCACTGAGCACCGTGACGACAAGCAAGGATTTCTTCTCTCTGGGCTTCAGGAGGTGATGATGTCTATGTGAACAAAGGGTGTCTAATGTGTTATCAGGGGCTGGGTTGAAAGGTATCGGCTACGTAATCTATGGAGAGTTTGCTACGCCAACATAGTGGGCGCGGTGCCCAATACAAAGACAACAGGGACAGGTCCTTGGGGGAGGGAATGTCCCATAAGGGAAACAGAGATGTACATGGATAGCAATAGCCGCGTGGAGGAAATGCACTGACAGAGATCAACACAGGGGGACACAGAAGCCCAGAGAAAGAACACCTGAGGTTAGGAGAGCTTTTCTGAAGGCAGCAGTGGCCGAGATCCAACAGAAAGCTTAAAAAGAAATGGTGTGGATGATGTGGTAGATTTTTCTTGCGGAAGGTGACGACCTGAGCAAAATCGGGGAGACGGCCCCAACACCTGATGGAAGTAAAGAGACGAAATACACCATAGCATGTGTAAGGAGGTGTTCATGTGTTCAGTCGTGTCCCTGGACACTCATGGAGCCTCTGGAGACACTGTGGAGGATGAAGCAAAGTCTTCAACCCTCAAGAACTTGCGTCCTAGCAGAGAAGAAAATCGACAGGCAGATAGTGTGATTTCAAGTAGAGACGACCGTTATAGAGAAAAATAAAACGAGCAATGGAGGTGGAATGATTTTTCTAGATGAGTGGTCTGGAAAGGCCTGTCTGGGGAGGTGAAGTGATATAATAATTAAAAATTCATAATAGGGGCACCTGGGTGGCTCAGTTGGTTAAGTGTCCGACTTTGGCTCAGGTCACGATCTCACGTGTTGTGAGTTCAAGCCCTGCATTGGGCTCTGTGCTGACAGCTCAGAGCCTGGAGCCTGTTTCGGATTCTGTGTCTCCCTCACTCTCTCTGCCCCTCCTCAGCTCGTGCTCTGTCTCCCTCTCTCAAAAACAAAGAAACATTAAAAAAAAATGATAATAGCACCTCAGAACAAATGACAGTTGTGGGGCAGATTACACAGGGTCTTGAGCCTGGACTGATTTGGATGCTGTTCACGGGTCAGTTTTTAATGATAAAACAAGGTGGGATATCTGTGAGGAAGGTGGAGGCAGAAGACCACCGAGGGTGGGCAGAGGTAGTCAGCCATGGGGCGAGCCAGCTCCCTGGGTGTGGTAAAGCAGGGACCCTGGGGTGTGGAGGAGAAAGTGAGCGGTTTACTCAGCCTGGCAAAGCGCTTGTGTCAGACAGAGTGAGAGCAAAGTGCATGTGACTGTAGAGCCTCCCTAGAAGGCTTGGATGCCCCAAAGAAAAGAAGTGCTTCCAAGTGCCTGGTCCCTCGGTTTCTTGACAGGATGGGGATAGTGCTTAAACAGGAGCATGTGGGGTCTAGCCAGCTTTGGGGAATTGTCTGCCTGTCACCTTTTCTGGCTCACTGAGGTCAAAATTGCCAGGGATATTGCGGGTGGGGAGAGCAGAGGAAGGGGTACCTCTCACAGAGGGGCTACATTTATTAAGATGCCCTCAGGATGGCACAGGAAGGGAACAGCCTGATCTCTCTTCTTTTCCCCACTTCAAGAACCAGAAGCTGCACAGTAACTTCTAGGGTTTAACGCACTTCCATCACTAGGCTCCTTGCTGAGAACCTTCCATTTCTTGTATCACTTTTGTTGGTCTGAGAAATCCTTGCTCCCAGCTGATCATGTAACTGGGTTCTATGGTCTAGGTAGAAATGTGGAGGGCTGTCCTGAGGAGGGGGAAGCCGGGACGCTAACTGCCACGCAGAAGCCTCCAAAGGTGGATAAAACTCTTTGGGGGTTTGCCTCTAAATCACTCACTTTTTACAAGAATTTACTGTAAAGGGCATTGGTGAGCACCTACTGAATACCAAGGGCCATGTCCCAGATATTTGGGTGACTCAGTGCTCAGTAAATAGCTGTTGGGTTAATTGAAGCACGTGTTCCTTACCCACCCATGTAAGTTGCTAGGTTGACCTAAGGTCTTTCATTAAGTTAGATCCATGGAAATCTATCGATTTGGACCACTTTGTCCAGTGCTTTGCCAAATCACCTCTGTTGAGTTGTGATTTGCTACATCTTTGTGTTTTACTGAGAGTCATTACGGAAAATAGTCCTGTGGAATTTGGTATGCGTTTATCCTAAAAGCTAGAGTTTTGGACTTTGTCCATGATGCTAACGAACTCTCCCCCAGGATTTGGGATGTGCCCTTTTTGCTTAAAAACAACACAAAAATACAGGCACAGGTTGGCAGGCAGGCATATTGTCCCCTTGTCTTGGCTGCCATGAACTCAGGTTGGAGTTGGAGCTCAGGTGGAATGATACCAAAAGCCCTGTTGGTGGCTGACGCTGTGTCCCCTCCTCCTTTTCATGATATCAAACTTCCAATCCTGGCCATTCATCGTTTAACTTACAGCATGAGACTCCCTCAAACTCTTTCCCTGGTGGGTGTCCAAGAGCAGGGGTCTGTCAAAAATTAAAACAAATAAACACAATACTGTCTTCTGTGTGGTCTTTGTGCATGAGTTGATCCGGTGTTCTGAGCTAGACTCTACACTCCGGAGAGGAAGGGAAAGATTTCATGTTTTGTTCCTATTGCCTGTGATCTCTAGAAAAATGATGAGCTCACAGTAAGAGCCTAATGAATGCTATTAATTGCTGAACAATTTAACAGACATCTGATTTGCATCATGCTTTGTCCACCTTTTTGTTGGACATTGGCATGCCTGCCCTACCACACTATACCCCTTTTACCCTCATTCCACAGGTGAAGATAATACCTCAGCCCTGCCTTTCTTTCTGTTCAGGTGCAGACAAGGAATGGAGCTCCTGGAGGACAGAGATATCTTTACCTGTTTCACCTTGTTGACCTGTGTGCCCGGTCGATCATTTGGCACAGCGTAGGTGCTCAAAAACTATTTGTTGAGTGCTTTGTTCTGTCTGAAGATGAAGATAATGATAATCCTGCCACCTTCTGCCTATGTTAGAGAGGATCTATTTTTGATCCTGAAGTTTGCTTGGGAACTTTCATTCTTTGATTCAAAGGCATAACGCGAATTAATTTTCATGCATAATAGTCTTCATTGTATACCTGATGTTCTCTCCAGATCTTCCCAGACTCCGCCCATGCTGACATCTTGCTTGTGTTATTTAAGTGGTGCCCAGGGGGCACGGCCGCAGCTGACTTTCTGGCTGCTATAGCGCCAGTGTGGGGAATTGCAACGGCTTGCTCTGGGAATGCCGGCTAGCTTCCTGGCAAATCCCTCTGGTGTGGTTTTCAGGTCTGTACTGGGAGGGTCTAGACACCCTGGAATTCTGTTGCCTTACATTCATTTAGTATTCCCTCCTCTCAAGTCCTAACCTCAGGACTGGCCTGGAGCAACCTCAGGAGATGATGGGTCACCGAGACAGCTGAGCTCAGCGTAGGACGTGGGCTCCCTGGCAGGTGTTGTTACTTCCGTGATGTCTGCACTATTTCTGTTTCTGCAGATGACAAGCTCAGAGCAATCAGTGATTTGCCTGGGACTTGATACTTGTCTTTGGAAGACCGAAGATTAAAACCTCCATGGCTGCACAACCCCCAAACACACAGTCTTTTCCCCACACCATGAAATGGGCACAGATTTTCTCCTGCAGCCCCCAGCCTCGTATCCCCCATCATCCCCTCGTTACACTGTCGCTGGCATTGAACACTCATTTTCACTCTTGGTCGAAGGCAAGTGGGTAGTTAATTGATTCGTTCCTCTGTTCTCCTCCCAACCGTTCCTCCCTCTGATCCCCCATTCCATCCACACCACTGGGAAAAACCAAGACCGTGAGTGCGTGTTATGCACCAACACTCAACGTTTACTCGGTACTCAGGATAGCGAAGGATAGAGTTGAAGGAAACACCACGTTTGCCCAGAAGAGTTTTATAATCTATTTGGTTGGGTTACGTGAAATTGACAGCACTTGATCATTCTTGACAATTCTGTAAAGTCGAGTCTAATGGTAGAACAAAAGGAAGAGAGCAATCACTTGGTGAGTGTGTGCCCCCAATCAGGCCCCGTGTTAGCCAATGTGGATGCAACAAGTGGGTCGTCTTTCACAGCAGCCTGTGAACCTCCCCACTGAAGAGCTGAGATTCAGAGAGGTCATGTCGCTTGGCCAAGGTCACTTTTAGGAAGTGTCAGAGCCGTGATTCTCATCCCCATTTCCTGGGCTCCGAAACCTGTGTCCACTTCACTGTTGTAGAAAAGGGAGGCCCTGCTCCTAGAATGATGAGGGCTCAGAGTGGGGGCTCAGTGGTGCTAGAGATCGTAGGCGCTGGGAAGTCGGCATTTGGGCTACTAATAATCAAGGGTGATAGCCAGAGAGTATTTTGGAGTCTGTAGAGCTTGGCCCCTGATCCAGCAGAACTGACACTCAACCAATCAGAACGGAGGCTGGCTGGAATCCACTAGAAAGGCCTGAGAGAGGGTGAGCAACCTTGCTGCTAATCAAGGTGTTGCTGTTGTCCCTTTTCTGTCCGTCACTGTCTTACTAGCTTGATCGTTCAGCTAAATATCACTCTTTCCCCACCCCACGCATACTGCTGTGCACGTAGTTTCCTCTCTCTCCCATGTTGGGCTTGGCCATGCCTTGGCTTAGCCACTGGAATGCCATTGGCATGATGCAATCAGACACGTTAGATGTGCTTGCTTTTTTCTGGATGAGCCTCCATGTGCCTGGGGTGGTCACCAGTCCTCCGGTCTGGGATCAAGAGAAAAACGCATATGCTGAGTGCACACGAATCCCACATGCAGCCTGAAACCACACACAGCCAACACGCAGCATGCGGCCTGGCCGTTGAGATGAAGCAGGTCCAGCTCAACACAACCACAGCGGACCTGAGGCCGGCGAGCCCAAGAAGAACTGCCCCGCATTGTAAGTACTAAGCTGGGATGCTTGGTTTTGCAGCGTTGTTGTTGTGATTGCTGATGGAGTCAGGCCTGTGAAGCCTGGAGCGTGCGGCCTCTGGGATTCCACAGCTCTTTGCTTGGACCCAAGCTCGGCCGCTGCTTGGCAGTGGGATCTCGGATCCCTTAACTTTAGACTCCGCATCTAAAAACGGTTATGTTCCTTTTTATTTTCCTGCAGGACATTTGCTTTAGGCAGGAGTTTCAGACAGAGTGGTCATGACTGTGGTAACTGTGTTAACGCTGTCAACAACTAATACAAAATGCTCTAACGCGAAAGTGATTATAGACACGGACAGTCACTGCCCTGGAAAGGAGCACTGATATTTCCTCTGCATCCCACGGAAGGCACTGTGACATTCTCTTATAGCTCCTGTTTGGAGTGGTGACCCCAGGGAGCGTTGGTGATAAAGGCTAAGAGGCGCAAACATCACCACAGAGAACGTTTGTGATGCGAAACTCTAAGCCAGCATTTGGGGCAGGCTCTGTGGGTGGTATTGATAAATAATAATAATACAGATGGTAAATAAGAATATCAGTAATTGCCATAGCCTCTTTCGTATTTGGAGTGTCCCCCTGATGCATCATCTCATCTATTCTTTGTAATCACACTCTGGGGGAGGCATTTTTTTTAACCCCCGTTTTCCAAATGTGAACAATAAGGCTCAGAGAGGTTAGTTGGTTTGCGTAAGACCGCACACCTAGTAAGTGCTGGAGTGAGAGTATAATCTAAGCGTGACCCCATGTCCTTCCAAGAGCACTTGAAACACTTTTATCATGGACTCAAGGTACATGTCCCCACAAAATTTACATGTTGACGGCCTAGGCCCAGCACAGCTGTAATGGAGATGGGCCTCTAAGGAAGTAATTAAGGTTATATAAGCCTCTAAAGGTGTAGGCGCGATCCTCTAGACTCACTGTCCTTTCAAGAAGAAACTCCAAAGCGCTTTCTGTCTCTCCCTCTTGATGTCTCTCTCTTTCCCTCCTCATGCCTGTGCCCAAGGAAAGGACACGGGAGGACAGAATGAGTGGCTGGCTGTCCACAAGCCAAGAAGAGAACTCTCAACAGAAACTGAATCAGCCGGAACCCTGCTCTCGACCTTGTAGACTCCACAACAGTTAAAAAATAAATTTCTGTCACTTAAGCCACCCAGCCTGTGGCACTTTGTTACAGCAGTCTGAACAGACTAACATAGCCTTAAAACATTAAACACAGGGGGCACCTGCCTGGCTCAGTCGGTAGAGCATACAACCCTTGATCTCAGGTTGTGAGTTTGAGCCCATGTTGGGCATAGAGTTCACTTTAAAAATAACGGGGGCGCCTGGGTGGCTCGGTCAGTGAAACTTCCGACTTCAGCTCAGGTCATGATCTCGTGGTCCATGAGTCTGAGCCCCGTGTTGGGCTCTGTGCTGACAGCTCAGAGCCTGGAACCTGATTCTGTGTCTCCCTCTCTCTCCGCCCCTTCCCTGCTCTCTCTCTCTCTCTCCCTCTTTCTCTGTCTCTCAGAAATGAATACACATTTAAAAATTTTTAAAAAATAGAAACATTAAATGCATGTATTCATTCTTGCGCCCACCCTCCCCATGCCACAAAAGGCACGGGAAGGGTCGATGTGTCCCAGTGTCCTCAACTCATGGTGGGGGGAGGGGGTGACTGACACACGGGTGGCAGCCAGCAACATCCGAGGAGCCAAGATTGACTTCAGCCTGACATCTTTTGCTCTAGAAAGAGTGTTATCCAGATTCTATGCATTTCACTCTTGTGGAGATAAGCGGTTTCTTCTTCTGTAAATAACTAATAATGAGCACTGGTATTCCCCCACCCCTGCCGCATCGGAGCCTCCCTGAGACCTTGGAGATACCTAGGGTCCAACCTGGGTTCGATGCCATGCGCCAGTGGCAGGATCACCGGTCACCCAGGGGAGGCGATGGCGGGAAGATGAGAATGCCAAGGCCGGCCAGGCACCGTCCGCCTCAATGTTGGCATCTGCTGAAAAGCACACTTTGGGCCCAGCATTATCTGCAGCCCGTGTTATTGGACCTGGTCAGCCCCCTCGGTCTGGCAGAAAAAGCACAAAGGACAATACAGTCTAATTTCAAGCCGTACGGGACCAAAGAAGTCAAAGAAGGGCGAGGGAGAGGACCCAAGGCTGCCAGATGTCCAAGGCAGGCTCCAGTCTTCTGGAGAAGGGCCTGGATGGGATGCAGAGTCCATGATAAACAGACGAGGCCAGCGTGCCTGCGCCTGTGATGTCTTAGTGTTTCTTGCTTGTGATGCTTCTATTTATAAACTTTGTGTTCTCAGATGGGACAGCAAGAGAGACTCCTTTCCTGGCATGTCAAGTGTTTCATTTCCTTCTTTACATGTCTTTAAAATTGAGGACACACGCACCAGTGAGAGGCCCGGGTCACACCGTGATCGCCTGCAGCCCGCAGCGAGTTCATCCAGCTGGAGCTGGTTGAGAAGCAGAGGGGTCTCGGTCACCAAACGGACGGGCCACAGGACACGGCCCAGGGGTTCTGTGAACAGGGAACATCAGAGCTCTTGTGGTCCACGGACCCTCGGAAAGACGCGTGTTCGCGGCGCGCGTACTCCTTGCGACGGTAACCATCAGGCGTGTGACGTCACTTGCAGTCTGTGAGGTCAGGGCTGGCTGGGGACCACGCACGCGAGGGAACCCAAGTGAGAGTCTCTGAAGCCCTGCGTCCGAGCCCACGCGGCAGAGTCAGGCTGGAGCCAGGACCGTGGGACTCGGGTTCCACGTTCACCATCCCTCACCCACTGCAGACTCGCCTGGCAGCCGAGCGCGGCGGGGAGGGTGGCTCCGAGCACGAGGAGCGGAGCGTGTTTGTTGTGGCAGGAGGTTTAGGAGAAAAAAAAAATGCGGAGCAGGAGTAATTATTTTACAGTGAAGGATGCCAGGAGACAAACCAGAGGCGATAAAGGGACAAAGTATTAAAAACAATGTCGAATGTAGGAGTGCCTCCTTTTTAGGGCCAAGGAGCCATCCCCGCGGCTCTGTGGGACGGCAAGGCCATCACCGGGAGAAGGGGGTGGCCGTGGCTCTAGCAACCAGTCTTCAGACACGCTCCGGCTGCGGGAGGCCCAGCAGCCACCGAGAATGCCCTCTTCTGGTGACTGTTCACGCAGCCCCGGCCGGCAGCCAGGCGGCCTGAGACCCGAGCCTTCCAGATCCCGGCCGGATTTGCTCTCAGACACATGGCTCTGCCGAAGCAAACATCACTCCCCTCTCTTTGCCATCAGCCCCCCGACTGACAAGAGGTGAATCATCCTAAGAAGGGAAGATAGACCATTGTATACAGTTTGCTACCCCCCCCCCTTTTCTAACCCCGAATAATACTCTCGATGTCATCTGTATATTTATGATAGCTCAAAGACATGGGTGTGTGGATCTAATTAAAAATGTGAAAGGGTTTAGCAGCCTGCTGCTTCTCTGCAACTCTCCGCTTGCCAAATCTTGGCAGCCGTGTTGAAACGGAGCCAAGCGCTTAGTGTTCGGCTGAACTAACGCCAGCCTGAGCGCTGCATTGTGGGGCCGGTGCCGGGAGGTGCTGCGTGAACTTGAGCTTGCACGGGGCAAGGCGCTGGGCAGACCCGGGGCCCCCGCGGTCCCCGGCCCGGGTTTCACCAGCGGCCTGCCTCGGGCCCAGCGCCTCCCCAGTGCCGGGAGGGGCCGTCGCCAGGCCACCTCGGAGGTGCGTCAGGGCTCCGAAGCTCTAGGTGGGAAATTGTCCCAACAGTCTTCGCTGTCATGTAGTTGAAATCAGGCCTCTTCCGCAGGAGAAACGGTCTTCAGCTTCCACTCGGCAGCTAGGGCCCGTGCTGACAGCTGTCTAATGATGCGTTTCTGTTGGGGTCCAGGAGTCTCCATTGTAAGTAGGAGCTTTGTTGATGCCTTGTCAATGGTTCTGGATCTTTTCTCCGCAGAGGCAGAGTCTAGCACAGTCTCTCCCAGACCCTAGCGTGCACACACATCACTCGGGGAAGCTTGTGACGATGCAGGTTTCCGATCCAACCGGGAAAGGGGAGAATTCATTCTGGAAGATCAGAACTTGCTAGGACTGCTTATATGCCCAGCTATGAATTGAGACTCCGACGCTCATGCATTTGAGGTGGGTGGGCTTGGGGATCTCGAGTCAGGATGCTGGGGGAGACTCAGAGAGCTCTGTGTTCTCCTCAATATGTCGAAAGCTAAGTAAAACAAAAGCACGTCCAAGATGCGGATGAGTTTGGATTTCCTCAAAGTGCATCAGCTACGGAAACATTCAAGAGGAAAAGGGCTTGCTCTTTCTGTACAGAAACAATCCCCTGGAGAGAATGAAAATCCAGGTGAAGAAAGATCTGCTAAGATATTTAGGGGGTGATATGTTGGGGGGGTCGGGCAAGTACAGGATGAAGGAAGGTTTCGTCATTTAATCTTATATCGTTGGGTGTTGTCGATTTTCCATGGTCACGTATGATGATGTATTTCTTTTGTAATTAAAAAAAAAGAAGAAGAAAAAGCAAGACTGTCTGGTGCAGGGCACCTGGCCATGATCTGTCCCTAGGGTATAGGCCACTGTGTAAAGAGAACATGAACTGTGAACTCACTCCATCCTGGAATGGGATCTGGGCTCCAGCAAAGAGCTTAGGAAAAATTAGTCGACATGGCCCCACCCGCAGAATCGGGTAATGGGGCCTTTACTACAGTCGCTGCTGTGGGCACGAGAGACACGTACGTGAAGTGGTTCATACCCAGGTGGCCTCCACGGGCGTCTTACAAAGCCAGAGCCCTCACCCCATGGGGCCGGGGCACCACCCCTGATAGAATTTCATCCTGGCAGACAGCTTCGAAGCACAAATACATTCTAAAATCTCTGGATGGGAGCTAATCACTTCGGAAGTCAGTGAGCCACCTCTCAGGATATCAGAGGAGCCTGGAAAAAAAAATGAGACCCTGGGGAATGGCAGAGAATTTTCTTCCTTTGCGAATGGCAAATTTAGACATATGAAAAGTTTAAAGTGACATGCCAAATAAATCCAAAGTCGTCATAATTTAGCCAGCCACCTTTATTATGAGACAATAAGATGCATAAAGTCAGTGCTATGGAGGGTGATGCAGGTCATTTGGCCCACGTACAATTAGGAGGCTAATATTTGCTTAACGTCCAAAGTCGGCGCTGCACGGCGCTCGCCTAGTGGTTGGGATTCCACAGGACGCACGGTTTCCATCACAGAGTGAGAGGTCATTTGCTACTGCAAAGAATCCTAGGGTTTTTCTAGGAAAATTCCACTCCAAGAGGCTCATTCCTAACATGTGGGCAGGTGACTGTCTAAACCACTGAGGGAAGACAGTCAAGGTAAACAGCTAATTAATTAAAGAAAACCTCTCTCTCCACCCCAGCCCTGAAAATATCCTGCAATTGAGACACACACACACACACGCGCGCGCACACACACACACACACACACACACGTTTAAAAATGCTTCCAGGCCACCGGGTCCTCCAGCCCCACTGCCTGCGTTAATTAAAGTCTACAAACCTTAAACTCCCCCCCTCCCTACAATGTCTGTGCGACCACAGCCCCTCTACTCTTTCAGGCAACATTTGCTCCAACTGAATATTCCGGTGCTTTCGGGAACAACATTTAAAAATAAACCATTTTGGCACATTGTCAAAGTCTTGTCTAAATTCCTTCATGACAACCACCCTAAGTGAGATTTTGAAAGCCAAAGGGAGCTGGGGGCAGGGGGAAAAAAAGGAGTCCCCCGTTTAGAGTTATAATTTCAGACAACGCCAAATGAGGATGCATTTACTGATTCCCTCTCCCCCTGTCTAATTCTGGCGTGTGCAGGGGGGTAGCCTCACCCCACCCCTGACTCCCACCGCCTGCATTTCCTTTGTCCTCTATGTGGAGCCGGGCACATGGGTTGTGGGTGAGGAGGCTCCTAAGTCCTGGGACACCTTTTGGCCCGTGGCCCAGGCTGGCCGCTGGAGAAAGAAGGGCTGGGCAGAGAAGAGGCCTCAGGCAGGTGTTAAAATGTTGTCCCTGGTCCTCCATAGCAATCACCGCAAAACACTCTCGTCTGCTCCATTCCAATCAACAACCTGCTCTCTCCTTGGTCTGTTGCTAAGAGACCAGCCTGTTGTTTACAAGATCCTCGGTGGCGTAGACTCCCATAATTTATAATTTATTATCTTAGTGTCAAAACTTGTGTTGGTTTTTATTTTATTTCACCATAGATCCAATAATTGTTAGATACAACAAAGGTCATACATCCGCCTGTGGCACCGTCGTTGCTCTGATAGCATCCCCGGCTGCCCCTAAGTTTAGGTGCCGCGGAAGAAAATGCTATTATAAACGGAAGATGAATATCACTTTTGTCCATTAACTTCATGCATTATATGACTGCTCAGGTCAATGGATTCCCTCAAGATTTGTTCACTGTTGAAAACATATTTCTGTCCAACCAAGAAGGAAATGAATTGAAATGATTTCAATTATCACAAGAAAGGAGTTGAGTCTTCTCGCCGGACACTTCAACACCCCCTCGCCCATCTTGCCGATCCCGTCCCCACAAAGTTCAGGGCCATGGGCATTTAACCAGTGGTAGAAAATACTCTCGAGCCATTGCTGGGCTTTGTGGGTGTACATAAGAGCCTTTGGAAAGTATTCTCGACTCACAGCAAGTCAATCGATTCAGTACGGAAAAACGAAGAGTCATTTAAGGAAAACAGCTCAGTGCCAAGACACCCACTTAAAGCAGAAAAGAAACTGTGTATGTTTACAATCACAATCGCTGCTAACCTTTCGTGGACCAGACACAAGGCTGAGTGCTTAACCTGGAGCAACGGATATAAATCTCCCGACAAACCTATGAGGAAAGTTCTAGAAGTAGCCCCATTTTAGAGACAACATAATCAGGCCTTTGTGACCTTAGAGAAGTGACAGACCTAAGCCCAGGATGAGTGACCCTACAGGCATTGTTCTCAAAGGAATTAGAGGAAAAATCCAGCTTGGGCTTAGCAGTCTGTCGTCTAAGAAGAGTTCACAGGCACGTGATGAAGCAGGGAAATTCACATAGGTTCCAAAACCATATCACCACATTATCTTTGTCTGCAGTCTTTGGAATCTCTCTAGAAACCACAGAGCATGAGAAATTTCTAGGAAGGGCATTTTATTTTCCCCATCAGAGGACCTGGCAAATTCTCATGGCATTTTACTGGGAATTAAATTTGTTGTTTCCAGAAAGTAATTATGGCAATGATCCACACTGGCATTTTTTACTGCTTCATTCCTACCTACCCCCTGCTGGTGATAGCACGCTGGGTCCCTGTCCAAGATATCACACCGAGGAAGGATCTTCAGGACCATCCCTGAAGATCCCCAGCTTCTTCTTCTTCTTTTTTATTTTTACTGAGATGGTGAAAAAAATATACATAAACAAACAGGCTCGAAACCATTGACCATAAAAGAAGCAGTCAGCCTCTTGATGACTTAACCGATTTCTCATACCTACTGGTTTTCTTCCCCCAAGCAAGGAGTTGACTCATGTAAAAGTGCAGACTCTTTGGCCATTGCAGACACACCACGAGCAACAGAAAGAGGTGTGCATATCCCTCAGGTCGTCTTCTGAGATCACCTCTCTGAGAACAGAGTCTGCTGAAGGTGCAGACGGGGTCCTATTCATCTTGGTAACAGCATGAAACATGTGTACATGGCTTACGGTTACAGATCAGAAGTTGTGGGTTCAATTCCCTGTCTGCCCCTTAGCGAGCCCTGTGAACTGAGGCAGGCCTGTTAACTCTTGGACTCCCGGTCTCTACGTTTGCAAAAACGGAGGTGATAATACCACCTTCTTTGCAAGGAAGACACAGTTAAAGCTAAACAGTGGACACCACCCAAAATCAGGGGGGGAGAAGACTACAAAAGTTATTGGCAGCCCAGGGCCCAATTATGTGTCTGACAAAAGTTGCCTCTTGTTGCTTGTGTGTGTGGCTGGGAGCACGTTGTCGGGGTCCCTGCACCGACTCTGGCGAGCCCTGGGGATCCGGAGGTGAAAGGCTGCTTCCTCCTATCGATCGTTCAAGGTGTAATGGAGGAGACACACATGAAGTCTACACCCACCGCTGTGGAGACCCAGATTGAGATGTGACCTTGGAAAATGTCATCTATGAGCCTCATTTTCTTATCCGTAACATAAGGACATCACTGCCTTGTCAGCTTGAGAATGAAGAGAAGGATGCCACCTGCTATCTGTCACCCAGGAGGTACTCAGCAAATATGGCGGGAGGGGGAGGTGGCACGTCCATGGCCCCTCTCAATGGCTACTTCTCCCCAGGTTTTTACAGGGGATCCTAGAAGGAGAGGTGTTTCTTCACTAATAAGAATTAAAGGTAATCAGAGCACAGTCGCACCAGCCGCCTGCGTGGGGTCTTCACCAAGGGCGGCGGAAACTGTCAGGCTGGTAATGCACACCTCAGACTCCCTCTGCCCACCCCACTGACCTTTCTGAGGGTAACTTCATAGTGTCGATGTTAACACCGACGGATCGCACGGGTAAAGCTCCTAGAACACAGGAGATATTGGGTAGAAGGCAGTTGCCCTCCTTTCCAAAGATCCTGAAATGAAGATAAAGCCGACATGTGATTGGCCATGGTCTGGAGTCTCTTACCCAACAGTAGGGAGTCAAATAGAATTTCCGCGGAGATTTGATTATCCCTGTATCTCCTCTCAATCCCTGCCATCTAGTCAATACTGCTTCCCAGGGGGTTGTGTTTGTTTGTTTTAATGGAAATAAGCTAATGCAAGGGGACTGTCAGAATTAAGTGTATCCTAAGTGAACTATTCCTTGCCCACCTATAAAACCTGCCCCCAACCCTGTCTCCCTATAAAAGCAGAATCTTTTACCCACATGTCCAAGACATGCATCAAGACATAACGGGTGACCCCAGTTCCAGGTAGTCCTCAGCCCTGCATCTTCAATTGCCATCTGAGGTCTATTGATTCTCTTTCTCCAAAAGTCTCTTTTCTACACAGGTCGTTAGTTTTCAGGGCAATTACTAAGCACATGATTGCAGACCGAGGTAATACATGTTTCTTATCGTCTTATAAACTTGTAAGGGCCCCCGTCTTTAGCAAGGAAAAACTCAAACCTCTTAGCACAGGCTCCTACTTCAACGACCCATCTGTTCTCTAGCCTCTTGGACACCCCTTCACCACAAACTTTTTGGACGTGCAACACACAGCTGCCTCTCGTCCTTCAAGCATGTCACGCTGGGCCACAATTCTCTGACTGCACGTTCTGTCCCTCTTGACTCCTGTGACATCTCTTTTCCCAGAAAATTCCTGTTCGGCCTTCAAGACACAACCTGAAGGCCACTTCTTCTCAGAAGTCTTCCTGTGTTCTCCGGGTAGGCCGATCATCTAAGCTGGTTTTACTCATCTCTGTATCAACAAAGCCTGACCCATAGTAGCGTCTCAGCGCCTATGCCACTGGGTGCTGGTTTAACATCTTGGGTCTCCAAATGTTCTCCTCACTCTCCTTTCCAGGACCGTCTTTCTCCACTAGTCATCAGCTGTTGATGTGCCTCAAGGCTGGCCATATGGCATTTTTAAATGATCAGAATAATAACTCTTTACATTGTGTCTTGGGTATTCCCTCTGCTCCCCTGGCATCAGATGCTGATGCGTCCCAAAGCTGCAGCTCCAGTCCTGCCTCGACTCGTATCCCGGAACTTTCCATTCATGGATGTGATGGCTGTATGGAGACTTGACTATTGCACAGAGCCCTCAAACTCAAAGCTTCAAACTGATTTTATTTTCATCTCTCTACACACCTCTAAACCCTTATTCCATTCCAATGTTCCCTCATTAGTGGCATCACCACAATCTCCACATCCATTTGATTCCCCCCTGAACACCTCACCCCACCTTATTAAGCAACACTTTTTCCGGGGCGCCTGGATGGCTCAGTCAGTTGAGCATCCGACTCTTGGTTTCAGCTCACATCATGATGTTGCAGTTCCTGGGTTGAAGCTCTGTGTGGGGCTCTGTGCTGACAGTGCAGAACCTGCTTGGGATTCTCTCTCTCTCCCTCTCTCTGCACTTTCCCTGCTTGCTCACGCTCTGTCTCAAAATAAATAAATAAACATTAAAAAATAAATGACAAGGGGTGTCTGGGTGGCTCAGTTGGCTAAGCGCCTGGCTTCGGCTCAAGTCGTGATCTCACGGTTCATGGATTCGAGCCCTGGGTCGGGCTCTGTGCTGACAGCTTGGAGCCTGGAGCCTGCTTCAGATTCTGTGTCTCCCTCTCTCTCTGCCCCTCCCCTGCTTGCTTGCGCTCTCTCTCTCTCTCTCTCTCTCTCTCTCTCAAAAATAAATTAAAAAAAAACATAAAAAAATTTAAAATAAATGACAAGGTTTTTGGATGCTTTGCATATAATAGTTTTCAAATCTATTCAGCTTCTCCAATCCAAGACCATTCTCCATCATTCCCTTGCTTGAGGCTAACATTGTCTCTTTTCTGCCTGCTGCAACAAACTCCTAATTCACCTCCCTGCCTCTCGTTATTTTACCCTTCCCACCCATCCTCCTCCTAATAGCCAGGATGGCGGTTCTAAAATACCAGTATCATCACATCATTTTTCTATTTGAGGTTTTCCAATGGTTCCCCTGCTGGTTTGGGCGTTTCAAACCCTCTGCCTGGTTCACAAAGACCTGGATTTATGTGTCTTGTTTCTCTGGACCTTATAGCCATGACCGCTCAATTCCGCATTGGGCTCTGTTCTCTCTAGGGCTTATCCTTCTCATCTGCTGCTTTCTTCCAAACCTCATCTAACTCCTGGTCAACCTTCAGCTAGTAGTATATGATTTACTTCTTAGAAAGTTCCATCTCCTTTGTCTACCATTCAACTCCAAGTACCATGAATGAAGGTGTGAAATAAAGGGAAATATATATATTTTGGACAAATTATTAATAGTCTTTTTTTTCTTGAAATCAACTATAGGACCTCAAAAATGCTCTTTTCCCCCACCAATATGATCTCTTGTTCTCTCTTGTATCCCCAAGTTCATGCTTTCAGGAATGTAGTTTTGTTCTTTGTAAAAACTCTTGGGGGGACTTCTTCCAAAGAGATACTCTATAGCCTGTCACTGCAGTAAGAAACTTAGGGGCCCTGTTTCTACTCCCCAGGCTCTGTAGAATGCACACATAATTGACCAACACCAATCAAGCTTTTTCCTTTTACGCCATGTTGTCGGAGTAAGTGATGATGAACTATACATCCCAGCAGATCTTCCAAGCTCTTCTTTTGCTCATCACTCAAGTTCCCTCCCTTCCAAAAGCATTTTTGATAGTTTGTAACAGATTTTGATTGGTTTCCCAACTCGGAGCTCCCCCTAGGAAAAGAACTTCCCTGTATTTTTTTCAAACAGGGTTTCTGCCAAGCAACCTGCATTTTAGCATCCTACATTTGGTCTGGGTTTTGCAATTCTAGACCCTTGTGCCAGAGAGAGCAAATCTTCTAGCCCTTTGATCTTCATGATCGTTCAATTATCTTTCTGGTCTCCTTCTGTTGTCATTTAGGGTAAGTACATACAGTCGGTCTTTGTATCTGTCCATGAAAGGTAATTTCACTCTTCTCTTAATTATTTTTGGATCCCTTGGCTAAGTGCCCCCCAATCTGCGTGCATCCTGCTCGTAACACGCAGCCCACATCTGCACAGCTTAGCCCAGGTGCAGTCTCTGCAGAACTACAAAGCCAGAACTCACAGCCTCTCTCCCTCCACCGAAAAGCACAATGCCCCAACAATGTTGTCACCTCCAGCTCCGTTTGTGCAACAAATCGCCTTGTCCCTGCACACTGGTACATTACACTGAAACTTGACTGCCAACTGATGGCCACTCTCTTCTTGAGTTCTCTTCCCAGATTTCCTCTTGAACGCATCATGTCGTTTGGTTATTTTGGTTTTCCGGTTTGAATATTTTATAGTCGATGCGTTGATTTAAAAATTATGGGAGCCCTCACTGCTCTTGTTCCTGCGAGGATAGCTCTTTGCAATGCCCGAACAGGTTTTGGGGAAAACACAGTGTCTTTCTATACAATTTGACTTCTTAAATGAGGAGAAAGGATGACAAATACCTCTGTGCCTCTCTCCAAGGAGACAATACACCTTTTGCCTTTTCTATCCCTCACTCAGCCCCAGTGGGTGCCTGTGCTTCTGCATTGCACTGGGTTTACATTTATGTTTCGACATAAATGCTGTTGCATATACTTTTAAGGTAAAATTTGACAAAGTAAAGGCTGGCGTGTCATAGCAAAATGAGCATGACATTTGATGGTAGGTAACTTGGGTTCACTTCCTCTCCTGTGGTTTATTGGGCTCACCCTTGGCCACTCCTTTATGTCTTAGCATCTTCACCTGTCGAATAGGTACATAATATACCTCCAGTCTTTCATAAAGGAAATAATGAAAATGACTCCAGAAGTTTTCCGTAAACTCTAAGGTGTTCTGCCAAACCTCAGATAACCTTCAGAAGTCTAAAAACGAAAGCCTAGGGGCACCTGAATGGCTCAGTCGCTTGAGCATCTGACTTCGGCTCAGATCATGATCTCACAGCTCGTGGGTTCGAGCCCTGCATCGGGCTCTGTGCTGACAGCTCAGAGCCTGGAGCCTGCTTCAGATTCTGTGTGTGTCTCTCTCTCCCTCAAAAATAAACATTAATAAAAATTTAAAAATAAATAAATAAATAAATAAATAAATAGGAAAGCTTAGTACCTGAAGCCTGGCACCTTTCATATATTGATAGAGAGGCAATTTCTAACCAGCCTAATTTGTCAAAATAAAACTGGAAAGGAAATTTGGTTGAGAGAAAATGAGATTTCAGACATGGAGAAGTGTTGTTTTTCTTATGGCAGAAAATCTAATATGGTTAGAATCTGTCAAGAGGCACCATACCTGTCGCTGATGAGTGTGTGGGCAGACCCACTGTGTTCAGTCTACTGGGGAATCAGGAATACCACGGAGAATAGGGTCCCCCCTCCCCCACTAGAGCTCATAGTGGAATTGGGCTCTCATCCCCACATTAAACAAGAGAATTTAGATAGAAATCAGAGTACAGCTTTGATGGTATCCAGCAAATGCTGAGAAATGGAGAAGAAAAGACTATGGAACATCACGGAAGACTTCTTGGAGGGGGTGTGGTTCCATCAGGGTTGTGAGGGTGCATAGAACGGGTAGAGCGGACAGCAGAGGGCATTTCTGTGTGAGACCCCCAGAGGGAATCTGGGAGAACAGGGAGGGGTATTTCCAGAGTGACTGGTTAGCACGTTAACAGGTAATAAAATTAGTTGGACTCTGAAAGTCAAATACTGCAGCACCTGGAATCTGATATGTCTTATAAACAGGGGTGAGGGGAAGATCGGAGGGTGGGAATACCTTAAAAAGTCACTTTGAAAATGAATAAAGCCGCCCTTCCTTAAATTTAAATTTAAATTTATTTTGAATTACATGTAAATGTAAATAGATCACTGTGCCAGGACATATGCCCCTTCGTCCTAGAAAACTCCTCTGCGTCTTTGTCCTACTTACTCCTTGGCACCCCTCCAGACTCAGCAAGAGGCCATCTTCTCAATCAGCCCTACCCCAGCCCCCCTCCTCCTGGGCTAAGTGACCCAGAGTGGCCTGAACTTGCCTGATGAAAGCAACCTTTACCCCATCCTGTGGTTCATGGGCCCTCTATCCTACACCTTGAGCCTATTCTTTCCATCTTCAACTTTATTTATAGCCTCATCATTTTGTGTTCAGCGACTTTTACCTTCTCTGTGCACACAGCTTCCTCCTGTGAGCATAGGCTGTCCATGAACTTTGGGTACCCCTTTCCAGTAACTTCTCTGGTCACCAGGCTGAGAGAAGACTCCAGGGTTCCCTCGACGCCCCTTTACTCAGTGAGGTTAAGAGCGCCAGGTAGGTTGAACCAGGAATTCCCTTGGTTCTAACACAAAATATGGTCAGTTTAAATGGCCTAATTGTCCTGGCTAAATGGCTGTCCCCTGGGACAACTGAAAATGCTCTTTTAGCCTGGCTAACAATTCTGAGCCTCTGGGCCCCTGGGGTTCCCCGTGGGCGGGTGGTGGGAGTCCATTAGCCGGCTCACCTCCTGCCCTTTCTGGTCTCACCTGGACCCTTATCACCTGTGTCTGGGCCTCCCGGTCTCAAGAGGTTCGTGCCTTCTTCTCTCTAGGCGCCAGCCATAGATGGAGAGGTTCAAGCAACTGCCTTTCCTAACGCAACGAGACCTGCCTTTAACAGAGCATGAGGAGGAATTGCTGTGACTACTTCAAAAGGAAAGAAAGGAACAAATAACAAAGTGTACGAGTGTGGGCGAAAAAATACAAGCTTAAATGTGAGACCTCTTTGGCTTAAGGTATTGACAAGTAGATGGCTATTGTAATGACTTGGTCTGTCAGAATGTGGGTTTCCTCGCACTGATGGGGGATGGGAACACTAGCCCGTGTCTTATAGCAGGGCTCTCAGGACCAGAACCTGTGTGGGTGCAGCACCTGGGAAAGTACCTGAAAATGGAACCTGCCACAACCGTTGTTTGCTTACTGAATACAATGAACTTTAGGGCTGAGACTCCCAATCTTGCTAGGACCCCATTTCCTTGAAAGGGGAGGATCCAATATTCCTCAACTGTTAGAAGTGGTGTCGATCTTCTGTGAACTTTCCAGAATCAACTGACTTGGGGAGGGTACTAAGACCCCCTTTTTCATGTTAAGTGTACAGAGTGTGGGGAAGAAATCCACTGAAAGCGATGAGCAAGGGGAGCCTGGGTGGCCCAGTCGGTTAAGCGTCTGACTCTTGGTGTCAGATCAGGTCATGATCTCGTGGCTTATGAGGTCAAGCCCTGCGTCAGGCTTCTTGCTGACAGTGCGGAGCCTGCTTGGGATTCTTTCTCTCCCTCTCTGTCCATCTCTCGCGCGCGCTCCCTCGCTCTCTCAAAATAAATTTTAAAAAATTAAAAAAATCTTAAAAAAAGAAAAAGCATGAGCATTCCCTGCTTACAATGGCCACTCGCAACAGGATTAAGCCATTGCTCTGGATGACAAAGAAACAACAGGCGAAATGAACCAATTCACCGTAGATTTTTATCCTAGGAGAGGAGCAATAAACTCTATCCCTCCTTTCGTCAATTCCTCTTCAATTTAGAGAACGAACTGCGGCTCATAAGAAGTGAACTTGCTTATTGATTAATCCATACCTGCACAGCATTTAATACTGTATGATACCATCACATCAAGATGCAATTTGCTCCAACCTCTACGTGTCTAGTCATTTTAAATGTAGAAATTAGGTAATTATAGCCAGAAGTATTCATTAAAATTTGAAAGTAGATAAATAAAAGGGAAGGCTACCATCTAGTCATTAAAATTCTACAAATAAAATGTGAGAAAAGAAAGACATAACAAAATCCACACCCTTCCTATTATCTACCTCCTTTTTTTTTTCCTTACGAGTCAGACATGACCTCTCTAGAGAATAGTTATTTCTTACCTCCATGATCAAGGTGGGGCAGGTTGCAGGGGACCCGAGTGTCCACCTGGGAGAGGGTCACAGTCCCTGAAGCAGAAGGTGTGGCTCTGTCACCTGTAATTTTCATCAGAAAACTAACTTGAAGCCTACAGATTAGACACTGTTTATGGGGTAACAGGAAGGGGGTGACTCATATCAAGATTAAAGAACTCCACATGATTCTTAAAAAGTTAAAAGGACCACAGCACCACTGCATCTCTACAAATGCAGCGTGACTTTCTATAAGTCAGTGTTGTTTGAAGCCCGAGGAAGGGGGAGAGTGGGATTGGGGGCTGAGGCCACGCGTTGTTAACAAATTCCTCAGTGAAACAGGAAAAGACAGGTTAATGGTTAGTTGTCTCTGTGTGGGTGGTTGCAGGTGGGAGGGCAAAGCAGGGCAATGGTAGAATTTCAACATCAGCAGAAAAACACAGGCCACATGAGCTCGCCTCAGACCGGCTGATTCCCCCAGTGCACTCACCAGGGAAAAGGGATTTGGAGGCAAGATCTCATTACTAATTTTGTGTGAAACCCACCTGTGAACACAGCAAAAGAAATAGTTCCTGGGATTTGCTCGGGTGGGGTGGGGGTGGGGGGTGGCGTTGTGCTCAGGTGTAGACGGCCATTCACCTAATCAGCTGCTTGACTTCGGGGCTCCTGGCAAAACACGAGGAGTTCTTGCACAGAAAGGGAACATGAATGCAGCTGGAAACCCAACCGTGAGGCTGCTGACAACAGCTCACTACACTGATGTGGGTCGGTAGCAGTCAAATAAATGATAATGGATCACGAGATAGGATTATATCTGGTAATCTATCTCAAGAGGCAAATAAACTCAAGGAGTTATTTCCTCCACCTTGACTGTATTTATATGCAGGGTCATGCACCTGTTAGGACTTTCTGTAGACTAAATGTATCCACTCAGTGTTATCTGAATAGTTCAGAGGCTCCCACATTCAGGTGAGGCTTGATCAAGAAGCCCAATCATGCCACTAAGTACCTGGTTCTTCTGGGTCTCTTCTTTCTGTGGCTGATAATGTTGGCGCCATCCTCGGGCTTCATGCCATCGTTGATGGTAACCCTAGAGTTCTTCTTTCATCAGAATAAAATGATAAAATGGGTTCCCAGTCCTACTCTTCACCTCTTTCCATCTCTCCAGCCACGGATCAGTGAGGATCTACTTCAGTGGCTCCCTGTGGCAGCCAGTATCCAAGATGGGCCACAATGATCTTCTCTCTTGGCATTTACACTCTTGTAAATACCCTGAATAAGGGCTGGAATTAGTAACTAAATGATTGAGATGTCGGGTCCAAGATTAGTCTATGATAAACCGGTGACTCTTCTTATCCTTCCATGCCCTGTATGGCTCTTCTCACTTGCTTGCTCTGGATAAGCGAGCTGCTGTGGGGTGAGCTGCCCTATCGAGACAAGGAATGGGGAATGTTCTCTGACCAATAACCAGTGAGGAACTGAGGTCCTCAGCCACCAGCCTACGAGGACCTGAGTCTTCTGATGTCCCTATGAGTGACCTTGGGAGCAAACCTTTCCCCAACCGAGACTTGACATGACCTTGCTGACAGCCTGTGAGTGACCCTGAAAACATAGAAGCTGCAATTGTGCCACGTTCATATCCCTGACCCCTAACTGTGAGTTAATCAATGTTTTCTGTTGCAGCCAATAAGTTTCAGAATGGTTGTGATACAGCAATTGATAACCAGTATGCTCCCACAAAGGAGAGACGACGCTCCTCTTGCCCAGAAGTCCCAATTAACGCATCTTTGATTCTCACTGGTTCTGAATGCTATATGTGCTTCTTCGTATGAACTGTCACGGTCAAAGATCATCATTTCTGAGACCTGGCTCTGTAATCACAGGAACTGGCCTCTAGTCGCTTTACCTACCAGCTCTGTGCTTGGGGCCATCCACTTAACCATAGCGAATCTCATCTTTCTCATCTGTACAGTGGTGTGGTGGCTCAAATTATGTGTCCCAAAGAGGTATGACCAGCTCCTAACCCCTGGTACTCGTGAATGTGACCTGATTTGGAAATAGGGCCTTTGCAGATGTCATCGGGATGAGGGTCTACAGACGGGAATGTTCAGGCTGGCTTTAGAGTGGACCTTATATCCATGACTGGTGTCCTTGTGCAAGAAGGGAGATGGGAGGCATACAAACGCAGAAGGCACCTGGAGCTCGTGGGGACAGAGGCAGAGATTGTAGAGAACCACGAGCCAAGAACACCAAGGATGGCCGGCTGTCACTTGTAGCCAGGAGAGAGGCAGGGAAGGGCTTCTCCCTCAGAATTTCCAGAAGGAAGCAACCCTGCTGACCCTTCATGTCAAGACTCCTGGCCTCCTGGCCTATGACAAAATAAGTATCTGTTGTTTCAAGCCCCTCGGTTGGTGGTACTTTTCTGTGCAGCCCTAGGAAACTAATCTGAATGGTTAATAATGGTCTATACGTTGTAAGCTTATGGATACAGGAGTCTATATAAATGTAATGACCAGTCTATATAAATGTAGTGACCAGTGTGCCGCCAGTTCGTTATCCCTCACTCCAATTCAGTATGCCAAGGAGGAACTGCACTGCCAAAGGCTGGCAGAGTTGAAATCTGATGGGTAGGGGTGGGATACCAAGTTTGAAAGCAGTTCATGTAGAAATGGACACACAGCATGAGACGTGGGTCAGGGGAGAGAAGCAGACAGACAGATAGACAGAGAACACAGCCAGCACACCATAGGTTTACAACAAGTGACTCACTCTGCCTGGTTTGAGACTGCCCCATGAGTCACTGGCACTTCCTGTGAAATATATTAACCGAATAGGTATAAGAAAATGCTCAAATGCATTCCTCTCTACTGACTGCTCTGGGAAGAGTGGTAGAGAAGGAAGTCAAAGGCAAAGGTTTACGTTGAACCCACAGCTCAGGGGGCCGTTGACAAGACATGTGTCCATTTCACATTTGAACTTAAATTCTAGACATCCCTCATTGTGTTAAGGACAAGCTCCTTAACACAAGCTCTTACCACAAACTCCTGTGGTCTGGACCATGTTCTGTCTGGCCTCATCTGCCATCATTCCTCCCTTATAGTTTTGTTTTATTTTATTTTATCTTTTAATTTGCATCCAAGTTAGTTAGCATCTAGTGCAACAATGATTTCAGGAGTAGATTCCTTAGTGCCCCTTACCCATTTAGCCCATCCCCCCTGCCACAACCCCTCCAGGAACCCTCAGTTTGTTCTCCATATTTATGAGTCTCTGATGTTTTGTCCCTCTCCCTGTTGTTATATTATTTTTGTTTCCCTTCTCTTATGTTCATCTTCCCTTATATTTTATTTCTTGCAATGCAGTATTACCTGTCTTGACAGAGGTAGGCTCTGCCTTTTCACATATTAATTCATTCTCTTTCTTTCTTTCTTTCTTTCTTTCTTTCTCTTTCTTTCTTTCTCTTTCTTTCTCTCTTTTTTCCTCTCCTTCTCTTCCTTTCTTTGTCTCTTTCTCTCCCTTTCTCTTTCTCTCTCCTTTTCTTTTCTTTCTTTCTCTTTCTTTTCTCTCCTTCTCTTTCTTTCTTTCTGTCTCTTTCTCTCTCCCTTTCTTTCTCTTTCTCTCTCCTTTTCTTTTCTTTCTTTCTTTCTTTCTCTTTCTTTCTTTCCTTCTTATTTCTCGCTCACTTTTCACTCCCGCCAGTCTTTCTTTTTTTCTTTTTAACAAACATTTTCATCCTTCAGTCCCTGCTGCCAAATGCTTGGCAATCACTGATATTTTACTTTCTCTGTAGGTTTGTCTCCATTTTCCAGAGTGCCCTATAGCTGGAATTATGCATTACATAACCTTTCCATACTTGCTTCTTTTACTGGGCAATATTCTTTTAAGTTTCCTCCATGTCTTTGCATGGCTTGATAGCTCATTTCTTTTTATTGCTAAATAATATTCCATAGTAGAGAGGTACCATAGTTCAGTGATCCGTCTACCCATTGAAGGATATCTCAGTTGATTTTATTTTTGAGCAGTGATGAGTAAGATGCTGCTGTAGATATTTCTGCGCAAGTTTTCACGTGGACACAAGTTCTCAACTGTTTGTCTTTTAAAATTCAGCTCAAATGCCTAGAGGAAGTTCTGGGAAGCATTGCCTGATTTTCAAGGGCTGGGAGCAGCCCCCTCCGTGGCATTTCCAGAGTGGCATAGTCCGTCTCTCACCGTGGCACTTGGAAGACCGCCTTGCACCGACTGGTTTCCTGCCAGCAACCCCGGTTACACTGTGAGCTCAGAACTGGAGAGGCCATTCAGTTCACTTCCTACAACACCTACATTAAGTGGCCTAAACATTGGCCTAAGCTTTATTCATTTTATTTTATTTTTTTTAAATTTATTTGAGAGAGAGAGAGAGAGCATGAGTGGGGGAGAGGGGCAGTGAAAGAGGGAGAGAAAGAATCTCAAGCAGTCTCCATGATGAGCACAGAGCCTGATACGGGGCTTGATCCCACGATCCTGACCTGAGCCAAAATCAAGAGTTGGACACTTAACTTGCTGAGCCACCCAGGCACCTCTGGCCTGAGCTTTAATCTCAGAGCTCAGGCCAGCACTTTCTGTTTAGTACCTTTGAATAGTGAATCCTTGAATGTAGTTGGTCCAAGTGGCCTCTTCTGTGTTATGTCATCTGGGTCACAATCTAAGTGTAATATCGATCGTTCATGGGGAAAGGCAGGACTACCATACTTGATGAGTTTGTAAATGAAGGGAATGGTGAATGAGCTCTATTTTCTCTCTCTTTCTTTCTTTCTTTCTTTCTTTCTTTCTTTCTTTTTTATGCCCATCATGGAGCCCAATGTGGGTCTTGAACTCACAGCCCTGAGATCAGGATCTGAGCTGAAATGAAGAGTCAGATGCTTAGCCAACTGTGCCACCAGGCTCCCCGAGCTCTAGTCTTCTACTGGGAATAAACATTGGTGTTAGTTTTCCCGAGGGCAAGTTAGCCCATCAGCGTTCTGGGAAGGCTAGAGGAGCTGGAGAAAAGAAGAAGAAAAACAGAAAATAAAACAAAAAAGTAGGAAAACCCTGTAAAGATGTTAGGATGTAACACAAATTTGCCTCTGAGTTTCCTGAGAGCCTGAGCAAAAAGGGAAACGTGATAAATTATAACCCATAATGGTCATCAAATTAAAGAAAGAATGCCCTCATGAAGACTTTCAACACCACCTCCACCCCCACCCCCGGTATATCTCCATAAAGAGATCTATGTCATGATACAATGTCCTTATTCTAACAACAACAAACCATCTGGTGTTTGTCCTATTACCCCTGAGCATAGGCAGATAAGATGGTACGGCACAAAGTCTGTCTTAGGAAGCATAGGCAGTGTCTATATGGACACAGTGGTTATTATGAAAGTATATTAGGTGAAACAGCCAGGCTCCTCTGAACCCTCAGCTCCCCACTGCATTTGGACCCCATCATATTGGAAGGTGCCAGAAACGTGGTGACTGTCTTGCAACATCGGGACTGGCCAGCAGGGGGAGCTTACACAAGCCACCTTGTCCGCCTTCCTTCCATCATTGGTCAAGGGGGTCAGTGTATCCCAGGGTCGTCTGCTTCCTGGGCTCTGGAATAATCAAACACACATGTTTGGGGCTCAACCAATCAGGGACTGAAATGAATCTGGAGGTGTCCTTAGGTCGATTCACTGTATGGGCAAAAATATGTGGCAGTGGCTGTGGGGTGAGGGACAGTAAGACAGGGGTCCCGAGAGTATATTTTGTAAGAAGGAACCAGATTAAGGAAAAAAAGGAGAGCCGTCACTGGGAACTGTAACCTGCACCAGTTGTCGCTCAAGCTCTCCCTATGTCTATCCCTTTCCATCCACCACATCTGTATCAATCTATTCTATATCTATCTTTCTGTCTCTCTCACCTAATTAAACACTAACAGCTATGTTCTGAGGTGGATTCCTTCTCTCACAGAGCGTAAGCTCAGAGTTACCGCACAGCTAAGTGAAAGAATCAAAATCAACCTCTCTCAGACTGACTCCATAAAGTTCCCTGGCTTCCCTCGCTCTATATTTCTTGCCTATCCCATTTAAAACATTTTAGTGGATAGCGGATTGTGGGGTGCATTCACTAGACAAGTGGTTCTCAATGTTATTTTTGTTTCATCGGAGTACAGGTACCCTTGGCCTTTGCAAGTTTGTGTTAACTGCACTTTGCTTTTTTAAAGTTTATTTAGAGGGGGTGGGGAGGGGGAGGGCAGAGAGAGACAGGGAGACAGAATCCCAAGCAGGCTCCGTGCTGAGTGCGGAGACCGACACGGGGCTCGATCCCAGGAAACTTGAGATCATGATCGGAGCCGAAATCAAGCGTCTGACACTCAACCAATGGAGCCACCCTGGTGCCCCCGACTTTAGTTTGCCTTTACAGAAGACCTGCATTACGATCCGTTGTCACGAATGGAAAGAAAGCCAAACAAGATGTTCACTTTTACCAAAAAAAAAAAAAAAAAAGCAAAAAGCAAAATAGCATTCAGCATTGGGTTTGCAACCGGCCGTTACAGAGGTAGCATGCACCCCAAGCAGCCGGGGAGGGGGCACCAGCCAGCTCTTTCCCCGGGACCCCCACTCTACACCTCAGCATCAAACCCCTAGAGCTATGAACTGTGTCTGCAAGCTTTATCTCAATTTATTTTGTGCTTCCGATAGCAAGATGTGTCCTAGGGCCTAAGAGAGGTGCTTTTTTTTTTGGGGGGGGGGTCTGGGAAAGCTCAATTTTTCCTTTTAAAAATTAATGGTAACTGCTTCTTTGCTTTGTACCATTTCAACTTGCAAAAGCTTTCATAAGAATGCACTTCTTTTGGTCGGGAGGGAAACCTGTACTCAGAGGATATGTATATATATTTACACTTTCCCAATAACTCTCCATGAAATCTTAATACCACAGAGGTACTGTGTATCTTTTTACGTATCATCTGGATACTTATGCTTTAAACAGGAATTTCCCCATTCCCCCAAGAACCAATTGTAGTCCATTTGGAGATGATGTCACCTTCCCCTTGAAAATACATGCCCAGTCAAAAATACATTATGAGTACAAGATCTCTTTCATTAAATATTTTTTTAAATATTTTTAATGTTTATTTATTTTGGAGAGAGAGACAGAGTGTGAGCGGGGGAGGGACAGAGAGAGAGAGAGGGAGGGAGAGAGAGGGAGGGAGACACAGAATCTGAAGCAGGCTCCAGGCTCCGAGCTGTCAGCACAGAGCCCGACGCGGGGCTCGAACCCATGAACCGTGAGATCGCGACCTGAGCCGAAGTCGGACACTCGACTGACTGAGCCACCCAGGAGCCCCGGTATTAGCTTCTGATTGCTACCGTGACAAGTCACCATCAGTGGCTTGAACAATACACAGGTATTCTCTGAACCCTCCAAAGTGGGTTCTTACAGGGCTCAGATCGAGGTGCCAGAAGGCCCGTGATCCTTCTGGAGGCTCTAGAGGAGAAGCCGTGCCCTCCTTTCCACTCTCTAGAAAAAGAGGCATTCCCTGACGTGAGACCCCACCCAGCAATCACATCACTGAGACCCCCACCTGCGTCACCAGGTTTCCTTCCCTGACACGTCTCGCCCATTCCCTTCTAAGTGTCACCTTCTGATGACCCTCAGCCCACCTGGGGAGGCCAGGACCACAGCTCTGTCTCAAGACCCTTAACCTAATCACACCTGCAAAGTCCCTTTTGTCGCGTAAGGTGACATAGTCACGGGTCGGGGGTTGGGATTTGGATGACCTAAGGCGTCCCTATTCTACTCACCACACAGCTCAATGCATATATTACAGCAACCCACGCGTCCTGGTTTGCCTGAGACAGTGCTGGTTTGAGGACTGAAAGCTCTGTCCCCTAGAAACCTCCGAGTCCCAGGCAGACCAGAAGAGCTGGTCCCCCTAGGCAGGGCGAGACAGGAGCTTGGGGTTCTCTCTCTCTCCCCCTCTCTCTTTGTCCCTTCTCCCCCTCTCCCTCCCCAGAATAAATAAACAAAAAGAAACACCCAGCTGCTTGTAGCTCTCCATATCTCTGGGCTTGGCTTACCGACTTGGTGTTTCCTCCCTGCCCTCTCCCTTCAAATGGCCAACCACCGCTCACTTCAAGACTCCACAGAATGTACCCCAAGCCCTGCCCTTCCCAAGCACTCATCACGCCTTTATAGCACTTATCAAGACATAACTGCATATCTGCCTCTGAGATTATGAGTGATCTCTCTAATTCAAGGTCTGGGTCATATTTATCTCTGTTGCTGGAGTGCATTTGCACGTATCCTTGGCACTTAGATGTAATTCAGGAAATGACTACTGGTCTGCACTGAAGAGAAGACCAAATAAATGCCCGGCTGGGTGGCTGGGAAGAGAGACGGATGGACAGGTGGGTGGCTGGGTGGACCCAGGCATGGATGGCTAAGGATGCTCAACATGTTATGGGAATGTTTTGGATCCTAACAGCGCCCAGGCAAAGAATAATCCATACTCAGTTTGAGTCACTATTGTATGCCAGCCCAGATAGGGAGAAATACTAAGCAAAGCAAAGCAGAGAAGAGGGGGAAAAAAGGACAAGACAAAAATGCACGGGTCTTGTCACAGGCCCACAAACAGCTCTAGATTCCTGAGGTGGGATTGTTCTGGAATTCCAGAGGAGAAGATGAATAGTCCAAAACACAGGCCATCCCATTGGTCCTTCTTAATTATCTTTGTCCAGCCCCGATGCACACTAGGAGGAGCGTGTCACGCATTTAATCTCAGAGATCTGAGTTGATGTTTGTGAACCCCAGAAAAAAAAAGCCATTTCTCTTCCTGCCCCTCTCACGTGCTGGGCAGGTGTCTTACGTTTTGGGGGACACTGCAAGGTACTGTTTCTTATCAGCATCACTTCTGAGCTCAGTGTCTTTCCAAATTGGAAAGACCAAGGATTAGAGAGCATTGGGCTTAGTTATCAAGTGGGTTCCCGTCTCTCCCTGGTACCATCTTGGAGAAAGCCATGTAGACTCCCGATTTCCCACCTGCCCAGCTGACCCTGAAACTCTGCCTCCTGACCGCTCACGAGGAAATACCCTACTGTTTTGCGACGAGCCTTCTCTTTTTCTCACAGTCTCCTCATTGCTGGAGAATTCTCAACAAAATATACGAGGGCTAGGGACTCAAGCACTGCCAACATTTGTCATAATAATCCTCTATATCCTAAATGGCCTGGCACTCATTCAGTTGGGACCTCATCAATATCCGGGTGGGATCTGAGCTCAAGGTCGCCAAATACGGCATTCTGGCTGTTGAGTAAAGGGGTAGTCTACTGAATGTCGTCTTAGTGTGGCCACGGCCAGAACGTGTGGGTTCCTCATAATGTACGGGCTCCTCTGATGTATCCCCGCCTCCGGCCCTGACGTAGTGCAAGGAATAACACCCAACTGAGCTTCAGACAACAGCCGGCCCCAGCTCCAGCCCATCGCAACTATGTGCTTTTAGATAGATTACCTCAGTTTCTCTGATGGTACAGTGAGATGAAGTTTTTAGACCACGTGGTCACGAAGGGTCTTCCTAGCCCTGTCATTTTAACATTCACCCATTCCTGGCCTTTTTAAGATTGCTGTGAATTACTTAGCACCCCAGCCTTTGCCTTGTCTGATAAAGAAGGTCAGGAAATGCAGCTCTTATGCAACTGCACTTAAGCATTAATGTAAATTGTCTGCCTGAATCCTGGCTTTGGTTACCCCGTGGATCAAACCATGCCCCCTGAAGCACAGTAATGATTGGTTATGGTGGCCATATGTCCTGCGTTTCCTCGGACAGCCTTGATTTCAAATATTCTGTCCCATCGACAGAACTTGTGTCAGATCATCTATCCCGATTTTTGATTCCAAAAATATGGTCACCATATGGCAAATGCATCCACCACTGTGGCATAGAAAGCTGGACTTCATCCTCTTACAGAAACTCTGCCTCTCTCCCCAGGCAGATGAGGCTGCCTCCTCGGGCCCCCACTCCCCTTGCTGTCGTGCCTCCATTCTAGCACTTTCCTGCCTGTGTCTTGCCTCGGACAGGGGCTCCCTGAGAGTGGGGAATATATTTGTTTCATCTCTGTGCTCCCAGCACTGGTTCTGAATAAACTAGAAGCAACTTTTCAGGGGTCTGTTACATTACACAGTAGAAATCTTTCTGGAAAGTTTGAGGGCATACATTTTTAAATTAAAATCTCTTATAAAATCTGTTTTAAATAGAACCAGAGAATCTAGTACTCAAAAAAAAAATCCTACTTCTTTTAATTTTTCCCTTCCCTTCCCTTCCCTTCCCTTCCCTTCCCTCGTCCTCCCCTCCCCTTCTCTCCCCTCCCCTCCCCTCCCCTTCCCTTCCCTTCCCTTCCCTCCCTTCCTTTCCCTTCCCTCCCCTCCTCTCCCCTTTCCTTCCTTTCCCTCCCTTCCTTTCCCTTCCCTTGTCCTCACCTCCCCTTCCCTTCCCTCCCCTCCCCTCACCTTCCCTTCCCTTCTCTCCCGCCTCTCTTCCCTTCCCTTCCCTTCTCCTCTCCTCCCCTCCCTTCCCTTCCCTTCCCTCCCCTTTCCCTTCCCTTCCCCTCTCCTCCCCTCCCCTCCTTTCCCTTCCTCTCCCGCCCCTTCCCTTCCCCTCTCCTCCACAACCCTCCCCACCCTGCCGTTCCCTTCCCTCCCCCCTCTCCTCTCCTCCCCTCCCTTCCCCTCCACACCCTGTCCTTCCCTTCCCTCCTCCCCTCCCCTCCCCTTCCCTTCTGCTCCCCTCCCCTCCCCTTCCCTTCCCCCTTCCCTTCCCTTCCCTTCCCCTCTCCTCCCCTCCCCTCCTTTCCCCTCCTTTCCTTTCCCCTTCCCTCCATTCCCCTCCCCTCCACACCCCTCCCCACCCTGCCCTTCCCTTCCCTCTCCCCTCTCCCCTCTCCTTCCTTCCCTTCCCCTCCCTTCCACACCCCTCCCCACCCTGTCCTTCCCTTCCCTCCTCCCTTCCCCTCCCCTTCCCTTGTCCTCCCTTCCCTTCCCTCCCCCTTTCCCTTCCCTTCCCCTCTCCTCTCCTCCCCTCTCCTCCCCTCCTCTCCCTTCCCCTCCACACCCCTCCCCACCCTGCCCTTCCCTTCCCTCACCCCTCTCCTCCCCTCCCCTCCCTTCCCCTCCACACCCCTCCCCACTCTGTCCTTCCCTTCCCTCCTCCCCTGCCCTTCCCTTCCCTCACCCCTCTCCTCCCCTCCCCTCCCTTCCCCTCCACACCCCTCCCCACTCTGTCCTACCCTCCCCTCCTCCCCTCCCCTCCCCTTCCCTCCTCCTTCTTCCCTTCTCTTTCCACCCAAATAATTCTTTCAGACCTTTTAAAAGATCTGGACTTGCAGATGCCATTTTCCAGAAAGGAGTAGACCCTGGAAGTAGATCCTTCAGCTGTGAGGGACTCAGCTCAGCTGGGGCCATCAAACTGAGGTGGCAGAAGAGAAAAATCCACATTTTACATCTGTCAGGAAGGTTGAAAGCAGGTCTTGCAGTCAGAGAATCCTCTGCAAATAGAAATCCAAATTGTAGCTTTTCAACCATTTCACGAATTCGAGAAGGAAAAGGACTTGCCCGGGTGCAGGGGGAAGAGGTCCTTCCTGTGACCCTCGGGCAGAAACCTCAGCCATCTTCCCCGCATTCCTTGTGGTTGGCTGCTTTAGCACTAACCCCATTCTTTAGGTACCTTTTTTCTTCCCAATCTCACTAGTTGTATGTATTCCCAAGTCTCCTCCGACCCAGGTTCCACCCTGACTTTGGTCCACACTTTGGTCCAAGGTCGTTGTGCTTAGAGGGCAGTGTTTACTCTCCGCGGCAGCCCTTCATGACCCAGCATCGTTTGCTCGCCACGTCTAAGGCTACACCTCAGCTCTTCCAAAGACTCAGACATCAACACCTTTGGCTCCATCCAGAAACCTGTCTTTAATGCCAGCCGTTCCAACCATTGCTGATCCCTGAAAGCAGCCCGTAGCTCTCCCACACCTCTGAGTCTTTGCATAAAGTCTTTCTTCTCTCCAGGATGTGTTTCTGCCGACAGGCACCTTGGAAATCCTGTATGTCTTCTAAAATCTTAACTATCTCTTTTACAGTGAAGGCTTCTCTCACCCAGTTAGGACTGACGACGACGATGGTGATGGTAACAACAGCAATAATAAGGACGGTAATGGCAAAGTGGACGTGCGCCCAGCGGGTGTTATGTGATGGGCTGGGTGGTAAGTACTTCGCACGCTTTGTCTAATACCACGTTGACAGCACGAAGGGGGGAGAAAAACAACCAAACACTTAAACTCAGAAAGATCTTGGGCCCAAAACTAAGCCCAAGGACAGATAGACAAAGTAGAGCGGACCTGGGTTTGGGACCCTGTTTCTGTCTGACCTAGGTCAGCTACAAAGGTGGCGTGTCTCCAGACTGACCTTGCCTAGCACGTCCTGTGGCACACAAGAGCTTACGGGAGAAGAGCACTTGAAACAGGGGCGCCTGGGTGGCGCAGTCGGTTGGGCGTCCGACTTCAGCCAGGTCACGATCTCGCGGTCCGGGAGTTCGAGCCCCGCCCGCGTCGGGCTCTGGGCTGATGGCTCGGAGCCTGGAGCCTGTTTCCGATTCTGTGTCTCCCTCTCTCTCTGCCCCTCCCCCGTTCATGCTCTGTCTCTCTCTGTCCCAAAAATAAATAAACGTTGAAATTGTCCCAGGTGTTCCTGGATAAAATGAACCATTACCCTTCTTCACAGTCAGTGACAGGCAGATCTACGCATCAGCAGATGGGAGGCTCGACCGAGCAAGTTTTTTTTTAAATCTGTTTTGGCAAAATAAAGTAAGGGTCTGATATCACGGAAGGATCAAGTTTACCTCTTGTTCTGCACCCCCGAGGTACTCTTATCCCCAAACACACCGATCCAAGAAAGAACAAAAGAATTCCTATCTCATTCGGGCAAGATCGATTCAAAACCTCTCACCCAACTTCTACCTAGGCCTGATCTGAATGTTTTCGATTCGGTTAAGAAACACCACAGGTTGCCTTTCTCTGACTCACTTAGTTCACTAGCCGGGCAGCCTCTGGATCCATCCATGTGGCTGTCAGAGGGGAGGGGTGTGGGGAGGGGTGAAATAGATAGAGGAGATGGAGTGAACACTTATCTTGATGAGATCTGAGCAAGGGATTGAATTGTTGAATCATTATGTGTACATCTGAAATTAATGTAACACTGTATGTTAATTATACTTCAATTAAAATATACAAAAAAAGAGAAACACAATGATTACTCACAGTTGGAATACAAGATTATGTCTTACCCATGGACTGTGAGAATACATAAATAAACATGACAATACAACGGTTAATCGGAAAGGAAGCATCCGGGCAGCACCCCCCCACCCCTGAAACTTTAGGAGGAGAGGTCGGGAGAGGGAAGGTCCCCATTCTGCATCAGTGACCCTGTAACTTTGTGGCATCTGGTTCCTCTTTTTGCCCCTGGGGGTCTCACATGGCTCTTCTGTAAGGGGCCAAACTAGCTTTGAGCTCTGTGTGGCTGATTTCTTTCACAGAATTGGCCTGTCTTTGGGGCATTGATAGCAGGTAGTTTTATTGTTTTTTGGTTAAAACTACCAGCAGGCCGTAGAAATCCAGCGAATGGGCAAACATCAACAGCTGGAGTGTCTATACATAGCTCAGAAATCCTGCCCTGTCTCTCAAATAAAGTGAAAATTTATTTCTCAAATGTTTATTTATTTATTGAGAGACAGAGAGAGGCACAGACAGAAAGAGTGGGGAAGGGGCAGAGAGGGAGGGAGAGAGAGAGAGAGAGAGAGAGAGAGAGAGAATCCCAAGCAGGTTCCACACTGTCAGCACAGAGCCCGATGTGGGGGTCGATTCCACGACTCTGAGATCATGACCTGAGCCGAAATCAAGAGTCGGATGCTTACCCTACTGAGCTACGCAGGTGCCCCTGAAAAATTATTTTTATGAAACATAATGAAAATGAACCCCAAACAGAAATATGTCCCTGAGAAAGGTGGAAAGCAGAACCTACTTACAATGCGACATTAATTGAAAAACAGCCAGATATAAAATTGTTTATTCAGTGTGATCTCAAATCTGTAACATAATATTTGCTGAAAGAATGAAGTACATCAAGATGTTAATAGTTTTTATCTCTGGGCGATGCAACCATGGATGATTTACATTTTCTTCTTTATTCAGTATTTTCCAAATTTTCTCCAATGAGAATGACTTCTCTTTTGTGTTTTTAAGTAGTGTCATGTATTAGTAACAACCTATAAATACATATCACTTATAATTAATACCCATTACTAGTAAATCATATCATAGCGATATATATTATATATAAATATACATATATGTATCCATTTTTTGCAAACAAACACACACACAGGTAACAGGACGTCACCTCACTGCGCATATTATCAGAAGTTCACTTGGGGGCGTCTGGGTGGCTCAGTCGGTTGAGCGTCCGACTTCGGCTCAGGTGATGATCTCACGGTTCGCGGGTTTGAGCCCTGCGTGGGGCTCTGTGCTGACAGCTCAGAGCCTGGAACCTGCTTCGAATCCTGTGTCCCCCTCTCTCTCTGCTCCTCCCCCACTCACGCTCTGTCTCTCTGTCTGTCTCAAAAAGAAACAAACATTCAAAAAAAACAAAAAAAAAGAAAGAAAGAAAAAGAAGTTCACCTGAAAACTGCTTTATGGAGCAGGCCAGCTTTTCCATGGAAAAACCCAAAGTAAAAGGCACAAAAAGAAAAGTGGGAAATCTACTGGTTCGCCATTCGTGGGAGGGGTACTGAGTGCCGCGTATGTTTCGGGGCCCCCGATACTCTCCTCGTCCTCACCCCCCACCCTCCCCAGGCTCGGTCCCGAGGGTTACCCACCCCCTGCCCCCGCCCTCAACACCAGGAGGTCACAGCAGTTGTGGGGGCTCTGAGGACGGGCATCCCAGTTTGCAACGGGAGCTTCTGGCTCACGGGGAGGCCGGAGGTTGTACTTCCTGATGGCAGTGACACCGAGCTCCTTGGGGACGTGGCCGTTCCCAGGTGATGTGCGCGTGGGTTGCGGAGTTGAGCCAGGACAGCGACTCAAGCCTCTTCGCAAGTGTTGGAAGAGCCGAGGCAGCATCGGCCACGGCCTTGCAGAGAGCCTTTCTCGCTGTTTGTTCTCTCTCCCAAGCGCGGTTGCGTGGGCTCTGGAAGTTACCACAGCAGCCCGATAGCCTCCGATTAATTTTTTGCCAATGGTTCCGTGAGCTGACCACCCAGGAGGAGGTCAGTGTCCTCGCCTGCTTCCTTCGGGCCCCTGAGTCAGGCCTTCCGCTCCGAGGAGCTCCTCTAGTGCCTGTAGCCCTCTCCCAGCCTGTGAAGACCCGTGTCAGGGGGAGACAGGAAACCTCCAGTCCATCACTTACATTCTGGCTGGGTCGCGCGGGAGGCCAGGGTTCCCCCACTGGGCTGGCTCCCGGGAACCAGGGACGGGGGGAGGGGGGGGGACTCTGGAAGCGGTCAGCTTGGACGGAAACACCCAGAGAGCACTGGAGTGCGAGTCCCAGCACCCCACCGCCCACCCATTCGCCTAGAACACTCCGGGCGGAGCCTCGGCAGCGCATGACCGCACCAGGCCCCACGCGGCTGAGTGGCTCTGGGAGCCTCTGTGACACAATCCTGGTTTGAGCTTCACTTTCCCTGCCTGGTTCCTATTAACGCTGTGGGTTTCCAGGCCTTACTGGCAGAGCTCTGGCTGCAGAGGGGGGCCGCCAACCAGGCTGCAAGCTAATGAGAGCTAACAGAGTCACCCTTTCTGGCCTGGACACCGGCTTAATCACAGACGTCTCAAAAGGAAACAAACAAAAGCAAAACCAGAAACCTTGGACGGCTGGAGGCTGGACATATGCTCCTTTATTCGGGGACAGAAGCCAGGCAGATTGAAAGTCCTCTGTGTTGGTAAACTTTGGCCTCCTTAGTTTTCTGCTGCTAATGTCTCGTTCAGTGGAGCCCTTTGACTCAAAGGCCTTTCTTGCCTCTGGCATCTTTGGAAGATTCCAGAACCTGCCCTAAAAGTGATGAGATGCACACCTTGAGGTGTGGGAGGGAGGGGAGTCTGGGAGGTCACTGTCCCCCATCACGGGGCAGGATGTAGAGTAGGGAATCTCCTGAAATTCCGGCCAGGGAGAAGCTGGCTGGGCACCCTTGAGGTCCGTGGCCAGAAGAGCCTGGGGCCATCTCGGCTGGAAGAAGAGACACCTGCCATCCATCCCTCAAGCCTTGTAGCTCCTTCTCCAGGACTTGACGTTCTCTTATAAGCTCACCTTGTCTTAGGCCCCCTCCAGCATCTCCGGGGGCCAAAGCGTTGGGAGAGAAGGAAGGAGAAGGTCTGAAGATGAGGGGCTTATGCAATGTTGTCACTTTGCCACTTTGTCCAGTCACCTGAGTTCATGGTTACCCTACTCACCCACCATGGAGTCCGCAGCATCCAGTGGCCTGGCTCTTTCGCTTCGATCACTTTGTGAGGGGCCCTCGGTGGGGAGGAGGGTCTGAGCCATAGCCGTTTGAGCGATTATACTCCACTTCATTATCTAATCCATTCATTTAGCTCTCTATTCCTTTCTTTTAACGTTTCTTTATTATTTTTCCGAGCAGAGAGAGACAGAGTGTGAGCGGGGGAACAGAGACAGAGAGAGAGAGAGGGAGACACAGAATCCGAAGCAGGTTCCAGGCTCCGAGCTGTCAGCGCAGAGACCCACGTGGGGCTCAAACTCACCAACCGTGAGATCGTGACCTGAGCCGATGTCGGCCATTCAACCGACTGAGCCACCCGGCTGCCCCTGTTTATCTAGTTTATGCAAAAACGTTTACATGACGTCTATTACATTTTTAGGAACTGTGTGTGTTTGTTGTGCACTGGTAACCAAATTGTCGTCCTAAACGAGACATATTCTGCCAACTCACGGTAAACATAGCCCAGCTTTCAAAAATTCAATTTAGGGTGCTAAGGAACAAAAGGAAGAAAGCCCTAACCCTGTGTTGAGGTTCAGGGATGATTTCCAGAAGTGGTGTCGGAACCGATTTTGAAGGATGAGTTGGAGTTTTCCAGGTGAAAAATGACAGGACGGTGCTCGTGGTCAAAGAGATGGCGTGTGCAAAGGCCCTGTGGGATAGACCAAATGGCGTACGTGCAGAACTTGCCTGGGGCCTGAGGCGCTCTCGTGGAGATGGGGTTGTTAACGAAGGCAGAAGCCTGGTTGTGATCGGCCCTCGAAGTTATGCCAAGGAGTTGGCCCTCTCTCCTGCAGAAAGGAGAGTCCTGGTAAGTCGAACAAGGATGACAACTGGCTTAGATGCGTGGCTTACGATTTTCCCCTCGGTAAGGTCGTTCCGGAGGCCACTGCCAGAGTCCCAGTGCTGAGTGATGGAGTGCACTCGGGAGACACGGAAGAATGAACACCAGTGACACGTGGACTCAGGGACTGCGGTCCAGCAGAGGTACGGGAGGCCGGGCTTTCCAAGACGCCTCCCCGTCCTGAACGCCGGAGCGGGTGGTGACACCTTCCCCGGGTGGTGGACGGCCAGGCATCCGGGGCACATGCCCAGCCAAGTGTGGGTTTGCTTTGCGCGGGGACGCTGCTCTCCCCCTCACCCACCCTGCCCCGAGCTGCGGCTGTCACTCACTCTGCCAGCGGGTCCCCAGAAGTCATTTGCACACTCCTATGATCTGGATCACATCCATCGCTGCTTTCCCTTCACTTTGAGAATAAATGGGAAAAAAAAAAAAAAAAATCGACTCCTCCGGATGCCAGATTTGTGTTCCTGTGTTAGGAGATTGTTTTTTCTTTTTTGCATCTGTGTGTACGTTAAACAGCAAGAAGAAAGTCGTGAAACTCAAGGAGTTTCCCCAAAAGTAAATCAATTTGCGGTTGAATGTGCTGCGGAATTTGTTTGCAAACCTACAAGAGCGAAGCGAGCTTAAAAAAGATGCAGTTGGATGAAACTGCAAAGTTTTGGAAAGTTCTTTGAACACATGTAAACATGATATGTGTAAGCAAATGTTTAACTTGCCTTTTTTACTTCTACAAATTATATTATGAAATCAGACGTCTGTGACTTCTTAAGAATGTCAAATCAGTGTATTCCTTCAAAACAGATAATTGCCTAGTTCTGCTCAGCTTCCAGGCTCCGGGGCTGGGGAAGGCTGGGTTTCCAGCCTGACAATGAACGGAAGCCTTCTGGAGAAGTGGAGCTGCAGAACGCCAGTCGGCAGGGCCCGCCTGACCACCAGCGGGACGACGGGCCTGCTGGACACAGACGAGGTGCCCTCCGGAGCAGGAGGAAGGGCCGCAGCCTCTGTGCTTCCCCTCTTCCCCTTCCCGAGACCCCCCCCCCCTCCACAGCCTTGCCGTGATTTTGCCCCCCGCCCGGCCCTCGGAGGGAGAGACCGGCGCCCCGATCTCCCCCCGGGGAAAGGTTGGTGCAAAACGGATTTAGATCTGATCGTTGTATCAGCACGGCTTCAATACTCTGCTCCCTGGGAACCGCGATCGGAGCCGCTAGAATTCAACTGGCCTTGTGGCGCCACACGAGATGGACTTTGCCAGGTTGGTATTTATGAGCACGGCTAACGTGTGGCCGAGGTCATCTGATACGGCGACTCTTGCGTTGCTCCTGGCAGAATACATCCCAGTGGTTCGGAGGCAGAGACGGGGGAGATATACCTAGATATAGGTGTCGACACTGCATGCCCATACGTACAGTTAGGATGCTATTACTAGACGCTTCTATTGGCATTGCGGCCAGACCTGGACAGAGAGCCTCTTAAACCACGGCGGGGCTTTTCAAAGGGCACACGGTCCCACTGAAAGCAATGGGATGTTGTCCGGCCTCCCCCGCTGAACCTCCAGGGTCTCTTCCCAACCCCTCCAAGCCCGGGACTGACTCCTGTTAACGTTCACAGTAACACAGGCACTTCCAGGGGAGAAAGGACTACTCAGTGCTTCCTATGCAAGTAGGCACTGATTTGATTCCTCGGGTGCAAACCAATGTCAATGGGACCATTATAATGCGTAAGCTACCACCCACAAGCCCAATTAAATCAGAGGGTTATTGTTATCTTGCATTATCCGCAGCAGATGTATGTATGATAGATTATTGGGGATGCCACTTGCCACGCCGCACACTGTTTATTCCCAATTTATTAAGCTGCTTGTTGTCGTTGCTTTACAGAGGCTGTTTTACATTGAAAGTAAGCTTATGTTAAAGACGCAAGTATCGGGGCGCCTGGGTGGCTCAGTCGGTTAAGCGTCTGACTTGGGCTCCGGTCACGATCGCCCGGTTCATGAGTTTGAGCCCCACTGCTGTCAGCACAGAGCCTCGGAGCCTGCTTCGGATTCTGTGCCTCCCTCTCTCTGCCCCTCCTCCACTCACCCTTGGTCTCTCTCTCAAAAATAAATAAACATTAAAAAAAAAATTAGAAGTAAGTATCTTGTCTCAAATGGCAAAACCAGAGAGTTGTCATTTTCCAAGTGCTGAAGGTCTAAGGGTGGGGGTGGACTACATGCTCTTTGACACTGGAGTAAACATCGCTCCCACCTATTAAGTATCTTTTGGGTGATGACTTTTGTTCCAGACAGTTGACTCAGTCCTTCATCAATTAGGGACGAACCTAATGCCGAGTAGATATTGAAGGTGCAACCTTAGTAGACACAGGCTCTACCCTCCAGGAGCTCATACTCATTATCTGAACCTCCTATCTCTCTCTCTCTCTCTCTCTCTCTCACACACACACACACACATAAAGTCAGGAATTTGTGAATATCCTTAGTCTGTAGCTTATGTTCTTGTGATAACTCGTGAAGTGACTCAGCCAAGGTCACTCAACTAGTAAATAGAAGAGATGGGGGAAAAAGCCAGGGTTTGGTAACCCCAAATTGGCCAACTTTATATATTGCTTCCCTAGGGAATAAAATGTAAATAAATCAATGACACAGCTCTCTGCTCTCCACAGCTCCCCCAGGGCAAGAGACGCCATGTTCAGAGAATGCAGGTCACGACTGAATGTCTGTTGTACATAGCCTACCGCTTGTTAACCCATGGGAGGGGGTAAGAGGATGATATTTGAATAGCTGCAACATTGGCTCTTGGCCACCTTTCTCTCTTGAGAAGATCTGCCCCAATTTTAAGATTTCAAGGGGATAGTCATCTGTCTTTAATGAATGCTTTTCCAGCTTAAAAACCAAATTTATTAAGCATCTCATGGAGGGTGAAACGAATGGTCCGTGTAGATAGACAGACGTGGGCTGGTAGCTTTTACAGAGGAGTTTCTTGACCTCTTCAAGACTCAAATTTTATTTTGTAAGATAAGAATAATAGCACCCACATTAGCACGATGGAGTCTGTGGAAGTCTGCGAAACCCGTGGTGACGTCCATGGGTCTGTCGGATTGATTGATGGTGAAGGCGATGTTGCTCATGCCAGAGGTGTCTCCTCCCTGGGTTTTCTCCCTGGGTTCACACCCAGCTAGAAAGGCACTCACTTGTCTACTTTTCAGGGGCCTCCACAGCATCCAAGAGTCACTTGCCTGAGCTAATAAAGAGCATACCTGGAACCCAAGCCAGGTCTTTGGTCTCCAAACCTATGTTGTCTCCCCCTGCTGTTTCCTAGTCGGGAGCATGGCTGTGATGAAACGTGCCAATCTTGGCTTGTGGGAGCTGAAGACAGACATCCCCTCCCGGTTCTGTATCTGGGGACGTCATGTTGGTATTGGGAAACTGGCCGTGATGGGAGTGTTTATACCACACAAGGAGGCAAATACTACACATCAGGGGTGTTCTCCCCAGAGAGCCAGAAGTTAAACTTTGCAGACACATCTCTGCCCTTCTGCTCCTTAGTCTTCACGTGAGATCAGATGAAAATAGCACACAGTGTCCTTGTTACAGTGTGGCTCTTTTTTTTTTTTTTTTTTAATGTTTATCTGAGAGAGACAGAGTGGCGCAAGGCATAATGTGGGGCTCAAACTCATGAACTGTGAGATTATGGCCCGAGCTGAAGTCAGACACTTAACCAACTGAGCCACCTGGGTGCCCCTACAGGGTGGCTCTTTTTAAAGGGAGGTACTCTCAGCCCTTTGGGGAAGTCTGAGTGGGTATTGCCCAGTAAGTAGGTTCAAGGAGATTTTGAGATAAATTGTCTCCCAAGGGCACTTGGGCGTGGGCCTCTTCTACGAGTCCTGACTGCGGGCCCCTGGACAACGATGGTCATTAGCCTGGACTGTTCTTAAAATTCTGGGAATCAGAGAGCCTTTGGGTTGGGCTGACCAGGGCCACTGTTAATGGAAGTCCTAGGTGAGTGTGTTCAGAAACGTGTTTCTGGCTGAAACCTGGCCACATCAGCCAGAAAACAGAAGGAATACAGTCCTTTTCAGATACCATTTTGCAGGTGCATCAGTTCAGAGCAAACAATACTCTCTGCTTTGGTATGAAAGGGCAAGAAGGCGGGAGAATGGGGGAAAAAGGAAAATCGTGTGAATAGGAAGATCCATGAACTCCTTCCTTCTTTTAAATCACCAGAATCATTCATATCTGCCCTGGAGTTACAAGAAGGGTCACCTTTTGTCACCCCTATGAGATCTATAGCATCTAAGCCAAGCCAAGGGCATCAAATGTGACCCTAGAACAAAAACATACAAAAAATATACACCCACATTGTATGCTCGTGGTATTTAAGAAGAAACAATAAAAACAGGCAAATAAACCAAAATGTCCCATCCATTTGGGTTTGAGCATTAGAGGACAGGCCAGAAGCTTTGGGTGGCTTGCGTTTTTCTTTTAACAAGAATCCAAAACAGGTACCAGAAGATAAATTAAGTTTTGTCTGTCTCCTCCAGGATAAAACACCCTCCACGCACACACACACACACACACACACACACACAGGTTTTCTCCAAATGAGAAGCTCGCAATTTCTGAACAACAGCAACAACGAAATTCTAGCTACACCGTCTGACAAAAACAAGCCTTGGAATATTTCCATGTCAAGAGGCAATGTAGAGGGTAGTTTCTGTCTTGTGATTAATGGAATTGCAGAATCTTTTTTCGCTTGTTTGTTTGTTTCATTAAGACAATGGGATGGAAATTCTGACATCAGACTGCTCTGGAAACAAATAACCAAACAAAACAATTGGGACACAGGGTTTCTATGCCAATCACACAGAGTTCTGACACCCACAGGCAGATAAGAACTGAGTGGAATCGAGCCACATCATCCTCTTCCCCTTTTTCCCTTGGGATTACCATCATCATCATCACCATCCTTATCATTTTCTCTTCAGAATCTTATCAAAAGGTAACTCTTTTTTTTAAGTGTATTTATTTTGAGAAGGAGAGAGAGAGAGAGAGAGAGAGAGAGAGAGATACAGCATGAGTTGGGGAGGGGGCAGAAAGAGAGGGAGAGAGAGAATTGCAAGCTCTGCCAGCACAGAGCCCGACGTGGGGTTCGATCCCACGAACCGTGAGATCGTGACCTGAGCTGAAATCAAGAGTCGGACGTCACCCATCGTCTCACGTTCCCTTCTGAAGGACTAGCACAAAGAAGCCGCTCGAATCCGTTCTACCACAGGCCAGACTGGAAAGAGGGCACGTTTCCAGGAAGTCACTACAATCCCCGGGACGAGGAAGGAGAACCTGCTTTGACTCCAAGAAAATTGTGCACCGATTTCCTCCCCGCCCTGTCCTGCTCCTGCACTGTCTCGCAGATACAGATTCTCACAGGACCTAAAACCCAGCCTATCTGGCCATTGCACTTGGGCGGAGAATTACCACTGTAGATAGAGCCGAGGCATTCCTAGTGCAGTTAAAAAAAGAACTCTGCGGTCTGGTTCTGCTGAGGCGATATTGCTCAACAGTTAATGTAATCATATTACAAGCGCTTGTATTAAAATCATATGCAAGATGAAAATCAGTCTGAACAGCAGCAACTAGGAAAAGACAAAGAGAGATCTGTGAGTTGTCATAACCCGTAAAGAAAGTTTAGTAGGAAAGAAATACTGACACACACACCCTCACACACACACACACGGAGAGAAGGACCAGTAAACCTTCCGAGGGCATTTACGAGTGTGCAACTGGATGGCTGGAAAAACTCCTCTTCGCATGATACCGTCCGAAGGACGTCGAGATTCTCGGACGTGAGCAGCAGTGTGCTGAACAGAGATGGTCGCCTCAGACCTCGCCCAGACCCAGGCAAAGCCAAGTCCAGCTTGATACATTGGGATATTGTGCATTCATTCATTAGCTGGGGTTTTGCCAGGCAGGATCTGGCAGGTAGCCGCTCGAAAGCCAACGGCTTTCCTGGTGTGGTCCTGGTTTTTCTTGGCACTTCAACTCTGCTATTTTATACACTCCTGCGGTAGGGATTAAGCCTATCAAAACTTTGAGAGTTCTTATAATATTAGACATGCGGACACAAAGCCTCCTACAATCTCCCCCTTCTCCCTCCTCAATGAAAAGGAAAATCAGACTTTAAGAAAAAAAAATTTGTAGTACCTGGAATCTACTTCAAACACTTTTATGGAGCCAGAAGCATCGAATGTGAGGTTTTCTCAGCAGGATTTTACACAAACCTGAAACCCTGCCTGGGTTTTCCATTTCCCCTCAAGGAAAGAGTTTGTAAAGGGGCCAGGAGAGGATCCACAGAGCATCACGGCTTGTGAGCAAGTTCAACACAGGAAATGGCCGAAGATGACGATGACAGGTCGTCACGAAAGTTCAAAGGCCTAAGACGTGTCACGGATCTCAGCTGTGACCTGCGACAAGCATGCCAGTTGTTAGCCGGACCATCCTCTGTGGATTATTTATTTTGTTTAATTTGAGGAAGGGTGTCCTTTCCACTGCTCATCCTATAAGGTCAATAAAACGAAATCTGCCAAAGACGATCCTGGCTTTAAAGGGGCAGACCCACTTCAGAACCAAGTTCAGGGATGGCTTGTGCCTGGAGCGAAGGGGCACCCTCAGAAGGAGAAGAATGGCCGGATGTTAAATAAACCCTGAACATGTTCTACGTTGTAAACTTTGGAGACAAAGCCTTGGCCATACCATTAAAAAAAAGCGCCTTCCTATTTGACACAGTAGAATGTTTCCCTTAAAAGACCACAATGGAGGGGCGCCCGGGTGGCTCAGTCGGTTAAGCACCTGACTCATGATTTCGGCTCTGGTCATGATCTCGTGGTTTGTTGAGTTTGAGCCCCTGTTGGGCTCTGCACTGGAGCCTGCTTGGGACTCTCTCTCTCTCTCTCTCAAAATAAATAAGTAAATAGGACCACAATGGATTTCTTCAACCACTTTGGAAATTTTCTTTTTTTTTTCTTTTTCTTTTTTTTTTTAGGTTTTCTTCGTCTACAATTCTCTTAGTGGCTAGAAGGACAGGTCCACCTATATTTTCTTTTTCCACTTGATATATTATGAGGATGGACACCGTGATTATGATTTTGTCCTTACAATTCTTATGGCAGGCCAATTAGCATGGTTGATCTTACTGATTTGGAAATGGTTTTAATTAGTGACTTTAGCTACTGCAGATTCAGCAAAAGCAGAGCCTTTTTTGGTGTGTGTGTGCGTGTGTGTGTGTGTGTGCGTGTAGCAAGGAGGTGAACATTACATTTGTGGCAATTGCTTTCTGGATTTTATTATTTTCTCTCCCATTATACACTTCTCAGTATTTGGTCTGGCTTCTCTTTAAAAAAAAAAGGTAGTTATTTCCTCTTAAATGACGTAATCTTCTGAAAAACCAAAGCTTTGCAAACTTGCATTTAGCAAGGGGAATCCCCAGTATTTATATGCCTGTTAACATGAATATAAAAAGAAGGCAGATTAGCCAGGCAACTGATGCTCACATTTCTGTTTTATTTTTTTTCCTTCTTGCCTTTCCTCTTGCCCTCGCTCTCTTCTTTCTTCTTTCTAAAAATGTCTTGAAGTGCTTTCTGTGAGCCGAGCGTTTTGGGTAGCAAAAGTAGAAGCTGACCAGTTGTTGACCCCATAACGGGGGGGGGGGGGTAGTAAGTCATTATTATAAGACAACTAAGAACGGGCACGTGGGTGCAGGCAGAGGCATGGGCTGGATTCCCCAGGCTCAGATGAGAGGCGTGGGGTGCAGCCAGAGCCAGGAAGGGCCACACCAGTCTTCCCAGTGGAGGTGACGTTCGTACTGATCTCGGAGGATCAGCTGACGGGACCCAGATGGCCTGAGAGGTGTGGTGAGCTGGGTGCCCGAAGGTTCCAACACACACAAAATCCGTAACAAGAAGTATGCTGGGCTCCCGAGTCCGCAAGGGATTTGGTAGGTTTACAATGTACGGGGAAACAGGGCAGGAGGGGTGAAGGGACCAGAGGGGAAGAGGTCTGCAGGCCTTGCTAAGGAGTTTGCCCTTCGTTCTTCACGCAGTGAGCCTCTCCACAAAGATAGGACATGGAACAGCGGGAAGGTACGGGCAGAGGAAATCAGCCAGGGGACCTGGTTTGGCTATTGATTAACCACGCAGCCCCAGCAAGGGGCCCTCACCGTATGGTCACCTGACCTAGGCCACTTCCTCTGTCTGAAACAGGCGATGACAACCCCCGCAGGAGGGTGAAAGAACCAAACGGGATAAAATAAAGGCACACTGCCCGGCATGAACATCAGCGCATAGTGGGGCCTTAATATCTCAGTCTTCTGCCCCTCGACCCAGAAGACTGATACCAAGGAAATATGATCTGTCCTTTTGGGCGCTTGAGAAGCATTGATGGCACGCCCATCGAACATAATACAAGTGTACTGAAGTCCGGTGTAGGGGATAGAGGCTTCTCATGGAAAAAGGAATAAAAAAGTAATAAAAGTCTCCGGGTTACCTCCCTCAGTATGAATCGGGTGAGCCTCAGAGACCTCGCAACCAGAGAAATAAGAGCCTCCTGAGGAAGTTCTGGGATCTAATGTACTGCATGGTAACCGTAGTTAACAATACTCGTTTTTTTTTTTTAAGTTTATTTATGTTGAGAGAGAGAGACAGAGCGAGAGCACATGAGCAAGCAGGGGAGGGGCAGAGAGAGAGGGAGAGAGAGAGAATCCCAAGCAGGCTCCACGCTGTCAGCCCAAAGCTCAATGCGAGGCTTGATCTCACAACCACGAGATCGTGAACCGAGCCAAAGTCAAGAGTCAGACACTCACCCAGCTGAGCCACCCAGGTGCCCCTATATTTACTCTCGTCTTGTATGCTTCAAAATCACTGAAATGGCAGACCTTAGCAACGACAAACAAACCACAAAGCAACCGCAGTGACAGCTATGGGAGACGATGGATGTGTTCACCTTACTGTCCTGATCGTTTTGCCATCTCCCCAGCAAATCACCACCCTGTACGCTTTAAACTTGCCCAGGGTTCTGCATCCATTATGTCTCAATAACCGCAAGATAAAGGAAAAGAACCCCAGTGACGATTTGCTCGTGGTGGCTTAGTATGGATCGAGATGCCTACCTGATTTTTGCCATAAAATATTGGCCTGTCTACCATAACCTCCCATCCCCAGCAATAGGACTTACCCCAAGATATTAGTATTCATTCTATCACATCCACCAACCCCAACGACCTTTCTAAAAATGCAGCGATGACTGTATTATGCTCCTCCTCCAAGACTTTGAATGGCTGGCCATGTCTCCCAGAATAAGGTCAGCTTTCCAGCATGCACGCTGGGTCCTCGACATCCTGCCCCCTCCCCGTGGCTCCAGATCTCCTCCTGAACATTCTTTTTCTTTTTAATGTTTTATTTATTTTTGATAGAGAGACAGACAGACAGAACATGAGTGGAGGAGGGGCAGAGAGAGAGGGAGACACAGAATCGGAAGCAGCCTCCAGGCTCGGAGCCGTCAGCACAGCGCCTGACGCGGGGCTCGAACTCACGGAGTTCGAGATCATGACCCGAGCTGAGCTGAGGTCGGACGCTCAGCCGACAGAGCCACCCGGGCGCCCCCGAGCCTTCTTGATTTACATCCTGTCCTCCTACTTATAGCCACTTAACCGAGCCCTTCTGTTACATTTTAATCTTATTTTCAAGCTTGTCATTGCTCCTAGCTAAATTCTTCCGTTTATGCACCTGGAAAACTTGAATGCAATCCTTGAAATCTAGCCCAGAAATTATGTCCTTCAGGAAGTGATCCTTAACCTTTATGAAAAATGTTCACTGATTTTCCTTTATTTTTTTAAAATGTATTTATTTATTTTAAAAGAGAGAGAGAGAGAGAGAGAGAGAGAACGGGGGAGGGGCAGAGAAGGAGGGAGAGAGAATCCCAAGCAGGCTCCACATGTGGGGCTCGAACTCATGAACCATGAGATCATGACCTGAGCTGAAATCAAGAGTCAGATGCTTAACCAACTGAATCACCCAGGTGCCCCTCATTGCCTTTCCTTTGTAACATGAGTTCACTCTCACAATTTAAGAAAGCTAAATCATCTTCTGTAGTAAGAAGCTAATACTATTTAAAAGAGAAAATCGAGGTGTGACAGTATTGTAAGGATCTTGTTTATAAAATTTAAAGTAAATATCCTTTAAACAACAACTAGGAATGCAAAGCATTATTCTTTGAAATTATCATTTACCGTTTGCTATCACTAGTAGTCATTATCATTTACTATTGAAACTATATTCATCTATTATTTTGATAAAAATTTCAGAAGTGAAAAGAGGAAATATTGTGGTTTCAGAGCATCGCTAATTACCACTTAAACTCGTATGAGGCACCTGAATGGATTTTTCTCAATATTTGGGGAGGGGGGGGGGGAAGAAAAAGAAGCCTTAAACTAAAAGGAAATAGCAAAATAATAGTAACAGAAAAGCAATTATTGAACGCCTACTGGATTCCAGGAGCCACAGTTGGATGACAGATCCGTGATCTTGCACAGTCCACACAACAGTCAACGGTTATGTGCTGTTAGCCTCCAAGTTAAGCGAGCAAGGTCTTGAAGATTCTGTAGCTACTGAACGAGTGAAGAGGGATCTGAACCCCCGTTTGTCTGGCTGAGAGTCCCAGGCACCTTCCCTTATCCCATGCTGCCTTCTGGAATCCAGGGCTGGTTGTTTAAAGGTGCGAGTCCCAAAGGGGGTAAATGTTCTCCAGGCCACAGCACGTGGGGTGAGCGCCAGTCTCCACCCCCGGACAGACACTCTCCGTTGTTCCCTTCTGGAAACTTCCGGTCCCCGTCAAAGGTGTCATGGGCTGCACACACTGGGACACTCCGGGCCACTGCTAAAGCAACCCCCGCTCCTTCATGGGGTTGTCGGTTTGTGAGGGGGGGGGAGCTGGAAAAGACTGGGTGAGTCCACTGTCGTTGTCTCACCGATTACCCTCATCTGAGCAATTTAAAGCACCACGAACGTGTGATCTTACAGGTCTGCGGACAGAAGTCCGACACGGGTCTCACGGAGCTCAATTCAAGGTATCGCTTGGGTTATGTCTGTTCCCGCAGGCTGTGGGTGCAAATGTGTTTCCTCGCCCCTTTTGCGTGCGTGGAGGCCTCCCGCGAGCCCTGTCCTCTGCCTTCAAAGCCAAACTCCCGACATCCCCTTCTTCTTCCTTGCCACCTCCCCCTGTGACTGCGCTCAGCTGGGAAACACGAGCTGATCTCCAGGACTCTCGTGATTACCTTTTGGGTCCCACCAGGTAACCCGAGACAATCTCAAGGTCTTTCATGACCCCTGCCTGGTCCCCTTTCCCGTGAAGGGGAACTTGCTCGTGGACTCTGGAGACCGAGACAGGGATGTTTTTAGGGAACCACGATTCTGTCAATCACACTATGTCATCGCATAGACTCAGCGGCGCTTCCCAAACCACTGCAGGTACCTGGGCTATACCCCCCCCCCCCCCCGACCGCCTCTTCCCTGCCCAGCAGACGGCGGAGGGAGCGGCGCCTTGCTCTTTGTGCAAAAGCTGCTTCATCGCGTCTCAGATGCAGAGAAAGACCAGCCCCCCGAAACAACGGCTCCGCCGGCCCCTAGATTCCAGGACGGCAGTGCTGTTCCCGTTCAGATGTGTGCAGGCAGACGACGTCCCCATGCCTCAGATTCCTCATCGTCCGGGAACACAAGTCCTCAAGCACAGAAGAAATCCAGCCCTGCCAAGTCCGTTCGGCCTCCGTGCATTTAACGGTGCCTGATGAGGCAAGGCCAGCACGATGAACTCCGAGGACACTGCTCAGGACGGTCCTGCCAGCTGGGCCCAAGTCTATACAAGGGAGCAGTCCCAAGGATCATCCATATGCTGTTATTCCCCAGGCCTGTGAAAGGTTGGTTGAAGACTCGTGGTTGAAAGGCCGACAAATCTGAGCACAGGGTGCGGGACCCTCTGTCACCTCGGGCCCCCGCTCCCTCTCTTGTCAGCGCAGAGATCTAGTCCTGCCAGTTGGATGTCGTAAACATTGGAGGGCAGTATGAAACTCCCAGCACGATGCCAGGGCCCTGCAAGCCAACCGAGAAATGGTCGCTATTTCACCTTTAATTTTGTTCATTCTCCAACTGTTGTCATCCAAGCTATGCAAAACCATGGAGATGTTAGCAAGCATCATCACAAAGATGGGAAACCCACCCTTGAGACACTCAGGCTTGACTGGTGGTCACAGGGCCATACAACGACAGCGACGCTGGGGTGGGGCCACTGTTATTGAGAGAGGGGACGCCCAGAAGACATTCCACCAAGAGGACAGACTTTAGCCTTGGCCTTGGAAGATTGCCCAGGGGAGGAAGGAAGGAAAAGGCCTTCTTGGCAGTGGGGAAAGGCCAAACTCGGGCTGAGAGGAACAGCAGGGCCCCGGATGTTTACGAAAGAGCTAAGAGCTCGTTGCTGATGTGTAGTTATGGGGCCGCTTCTGGTTCCCAAGTAAACCTGAAACGCCCTCCTGCCACTTCCCGCCATCCGTCCCCAAATACCCCAGCTGAAGGTAGATCACTCTGACCTTGCCATCGGGAGACCAAGTTCACAGAACCCACTCTTCATGGAGCGCACTCCCCGCTCTTGGGCAAGAACAAATCACCCTGTGCTTTGTTAAGGTCCTGATCCGCCTCCATCATTGGGTCCTATGTGCCATTTCTTGTAAAAGGTCACCACACCCCTGAATGGCACATACCATTCACTTGGTGTTAGAGGAAAAGGTGAAGCTCCAACCCAGAGAGACTAAACACGGGACTGAGGTCACATAGCCGAAGGCCTACTTTTCACTGAGGTGGGCTTGGTCGTCCACATTCGTCTGACCTTCATCTCCTCTGTCTGCAGCCAGGCTCTCGAGCCCCCCCTCCCCGCCCCGCCCCTGATTCCAGAAGCACACATTCCCCAGTGACTCCATAATGTGAACTCGATCCTAACCCAGGTCAATGTGAAACCACTGGAGATCCAACTTGTCGAAAGAGATCAGCTTCTTTTTGTTTGTTTTTCTCAGACAAAGGATTTGGAATACTGGTAAAATGGGGAGAAGAGTGTTGACCACACGTGGAGCCCCTGTGGCCAGCGTGGCCAGCACGGTTTCTCCCTAATCTAGTCTCACCCCCTGGGTCATGTCTCCATGATTTTTTCTTGTGCTGACTCAGATCTCCACCCACATGGGTCCTCTCCCTCCTAGACTCTCTCCTTACTCCCCTGCCCCATGCCTTCATTCCCCTTCATCTCTCTTTTGGAACACTCACACCTTCTCCCAATTCCATATTCTAAAGTCCACCTGTTCATGGAGGCTTACTTTAAAGGGCACTGCCTCCAGGAAGCCTCTCTTGGCTTATCTTACCGGGAGAAGGATTTCTCTACATCAAGCAATGACAAACTGTGGCCCGTATGCCAAGTCAACCTCATCGCCTGTTTTTTGGTAAAAAAAAAAAAAAAAAATGTTTGTAAATAAAATTTATTAGAGCACAGGAAGGCCCTTTCTTTTGTCTGTAGCTGCTTTCATGCTGCAATCGCAAAGTTAAGTAGTTGTGACGGACCATATGGCCAGCAAAGCAGAAACCACTTATCAGTTTCTGGCCCTTTTCAGAGAAAAAAAAAAAATGCTAACCCCTGCTGTGAGCCATGAACTGAAACTCACTTTGTGAGTGTTTTTTATGGCGTCGGTTGAATACAGCTGTTGATGATCGCAGTGTGTGTGTGTGTGTGTGTGTGCGCGCGCGCGTGTGTTTGTGCACGTACGTGCGTGCGTGTGTTTGCGCGTGGTATCCCACCGTGGATAGGATGCTTCCGGGCCGGACCACTCAACGTTTGAGGAGACTCGGGATCATTGGTGAGCAGAACAAGTCTAAGTTCTGGGGTCATGAAGGCATACTTCCTGTGCCACCTTGGGAAAAGTACTCGACCTCTCTGATCCTTCCGTCCTCATCTGTCCCAGCAGAGGCACCACTACCATATTCAGAAGACCGCTCTGAGGGTTACGTGAAATCGTGTGTTCTCCGTTTCTGCACAGTGCTCGGCACACAGGGGTGGCCTTCTCCTGCTGAGGAAGCGTGTTCCCTCTTCTCCTGTGCCTCGTACACACCAATTGTACGGCCAGCTTATCCCGGAGGCTCGGGGCCTCCTCGGCATGGATACGGACGCCCCTGACATGGAACCCGAAACGGGAACAGGGCGGGTGATGGAGCAGGAGGCACCTTGGACTGGCCCGCCAGCTCATCTCACAGAGGGAGCTTCCCGCAAGCTGGTAGCTCCCCGTCGTTAGGAGCCTGGGCTGGGTTCCAGCCGGTGCCCTGGAGAGGAGAAGGCTTCTTATCCCATTACCAGCCTCCTAAGCCAGCCCGTCCCCCCAGGACTAAGATCTTATAAACATCAGCCAGTCCTCAGGGGTGATCTGCGGAGGGCCCCCCCCCGTTGGTTCCAGATGGAGAAGAGACTGGTTTGGGGGAACAAATGTTAACTTTGTCTTTTCAGGAAGGAGGAAAACAACGACAGGGGAGCCTCAAGGAACACGCAACCCAAAATGCCTCCCACCAACCAAGGCTCGGAGAGCGAGCGGGAGGTTATTTTCTAGGGGCCCGGGGGCCGAGAACGCAGCGATGTGTGCTCTGTGCCCTTTGGAAAGGTCCCCAGCGGGGCTGGCACGGAGACAAGGGTGGGGCGGGCTTTGGTGGTTTCCAGGGAAAACCTGCCATGGTAGGGAGGAGAAGGTGCCAACAACCAAGTGGCAATCTTTCTGCGGAAGCTGCATCTCCAAGAAAGGTTGTAGTTCACTTAATTTTCCTCCTATGGGTTGTGCCGCAACGCCTGTCTCTATCCGGGCTTTGTAAAAACCCCAGCAGACTCCGAGAGGACGCTGTTCTTTTCAGGGAGAGGCAAACAGCCCGTCTGCCGAGGCCCTGGGCATCGTCTTCTCTTTCCAGTGGAGAATCTTCTGGCCCCCACGCCCGCGCTACCGCTCACATCAGGAATGGCGAACACGGCCCTCCCGGCCGGGACACCGCCCATAGCTGGCCCCCTCCATGGGCTACGGTGGGGACTCTCTCAACGACACAGAACACTGGCAGGGATTGGGGCTCAGGTCTAAATACGCAAATAACCCGACTCACAATTTATGGCGTCTCTGGGATTCCGCACCTTCGAGACACCTTGAAATGTTGGAAAGAGCATCGGTTGTGAATGAAGACAAATAAAGCACGTGCCCCATTCAGTCCCTTGCTAGCTCTGTGGCTTTGGGCAAGTCGCACGGACTCTGAGCCACGGCTCCATCCAGGGTAAGGTGGAGCGTTGATGCTAACTCTGCATGAGAATCGCAAGTGTGTGTGGAAGTGTTTACAAGATCTAGAAAGTTGTGCAGCGGGCGCACGTAATCGTCACCACAGCTAATGAAACGAGCCACCCATTTCCCCAGCTCCTGAATTAAAGCACAGATGAGAGATACCAGGTAGATGCAGAGGTCAGGGAACCGCTCACTGGATTAGAAAGAGAAATAAAAATCTCCAGATACGTAAAGCCCTATTTCCGTAAGAGGCCACCTGTCACCATATGGGGGGGAAAAAAATCAAACGGGTGTGGATCACCCTGGCTATAACAGATTTCTGTGTTTTTTGGGACTTATCAGAGCCTTACATTGGCTTCGAGAAGAGGCCTTTCGAGCCAGTGAGTACCCCAGCCTGCTTTGAGTACAGGACATTCTGGCTGGACATGAATGTCTTTGCTGGCTGGACATTCTGGGAGAGACCTAAGGGGGAAAAGGTCTCAGAGATTGGTCTAGAGATCAGGTTCATTGGCTGGAAATAATAACAAGGGTAAGAATAGTATTATCTTTTTAGAGCTCCCTGTGGACCAGGCACTGGTTTCTAGAGCCTTTCATGAAATAACTCACATCATTTGAGGAGAGGAGATACAAGGCCACGTGGGTGCAAAGGGTTCCGGGACGCTGTCAGGCCCCCAGACTCAAGACTTCGGCTGCAACTGCAAATGGGCACAGGTTCTCAGTGTCCCCAAATGTGGCCATTGTGAGGGCAAAGAGTTGGGTCCCTTCCCCTCTCTGTCTCCTGTCTGTGCTCCTGGGCGGGCCTATGGTTGCAAACACACAGAGTGGATATCGTTCTAGAAGCTGGAGTTATAGTTGCTGCACTGGAACACCCGTGTAGGACCGCCTGACTCGAGAAACACCAATGTGGGGAAGCTCCAACCTGCCACGTCATCAACTCTGGTGCTGTCGTTACCAAACAACAGCAGTTTCCTTCCTCCTGTGGGTCCCTCTGTCTTTAGGGACAGTAAACTCCTGTTTTATTCTGTATCTCAGATCTTAATCTCCACTTTTTCTTCCTGCCTCTAGTTGAATGAATGCCCAGAAGAGACCACAAACTTTTCTTTTTATTGGCTTTACTCCAACCCTCCACAGACTCGTCTGAGGACCTGAAAGGCCATCTCTAGGAAGAAGGACCAAGGAAACTGTAGGCTTCTTGGAGGCAAGGTCACCATTTTTATCTTTCTTTCTTCAATGACTCTCTCAATAAAAGTTTGGATCATAATTGGATCTTATGAAGTGCTGGATGATAAATGGATGGATGGATGGATGGATGGATGAATGGATGAATGGCTTCCAAATCCTTCTTTTCAGCCCCAAACTTTTTTCCTCAACTCCAGTCCAGGATTTCCAGCTGCCAATGAGATCACACCCAGAAATGCACCCGTTCCTCAAACAAAGAGAACTGGCCTCTCCTTTTCCTCATCCACATAAGCTGAGCCTCTTGAGTTTCTCTCTGTCATGATGGCTCTGTCCACACAGTGGTTTAGGCACTGATCTTGAGGCCACCATTAATACTTCCCTGCCTTTTGGAACTGAAACGGAGTACCAAGTCCAGTATACTTGACGACCGTGATACCCCTCTCGGACTCTTGTCACCTCTTCCAAAGGCTATGACCCAGCCTCTCCATCTTCTTATCCATTTTTCACCCATTTATTTATTCACTCAGTTTCTGATTCAGGAAATGTTGACGGAGTTTCCATTTTGTGCCAAGGACTACGGTGGTATTAAGGCAGATGGGAGCCACTGAAAGTCCATAGTCTTATGGGAGGAGTTAATGTCTCGGTGCCTCACCTCTCTCATCTGCCAAATGGACGTAGTCATCCACAGGAATGGCGTCGGGATCCAATGAATTAGTAAATATAAATATAGCATGCTACCTGTGAAAAGTGCTTGGCAACATGTAGTTTCTCTTAGAGTAATGATTATTATTGCCAGGGTAGAAATTAAGGGGCAGGGGCTCCACGCCTGCCCCCTGCACATGGGCTGTCTTAGGGGACAGTGAATCAAGAGCTCAGGCTGTAGAACCCATTTGTGAATACTCTGTGTTGGGCGTGGCCCCCAATCGGGGGACAGAGTGGGTAAGACAGAGTCTGTGCATGCCCGAGAAGGCACGTGGGCACGCATGCATGTCTGTGTCTGTACGGGGTGCAGTGAGGACAAACCAAACAAACCCAGGGATGCTGGCCCACTCGTTCCTCCTTCCGTCATTCAGGAGGTCCCCTACGTTTGCTGCTCAAAGTGTGTTTCGTGGACCAGCAGAGTCCTGAGAGCTTGCTAGAAATGCAGAATGTCGATCTCCAGCCCTCCCCAAGACTCAGTGAATCGGAATCTGTGTTTTAACACGGGTCCTCAGCAGGTTCCTCTGCACGTGACGCTTAAGCAGTTTTGGTGTTCCAGGATGAGGTTGTCTCTGAATTCAAATCCAACAGCAGCGTGGGGAAATGACCATTGCAAGAAGTAGGCACCGCAAGGGCATTTGTTAAGCATGCCACACGCTTCCCCCCACTCGGCCCTTAAAGGACGCCTTCATTATCCTATTTCAGAGACGAGGAGACTAAGGCCCAGTGGAGTGATTTCTTGTGCCTGGGGTCCTGCAGGTTTGAGGGCTCCATGGGGACCGTGAAGGCACCCTCTGGTTCACATTGTTTTATTTTCAAGGCATCCTGCTGATTTCCAAGTTGGAGGAGTCGTCTAAGATGAGGAGGGTTTCGGAAGGATAACCAAAGTTCCTTTATTTTATTTGTGTTGAACTTGAGCACGCCTTGAGGATAAATCCTAGCCAACTCAGAGCTTCGCGTAGGAGTTTTCTACATCAGCAAGAGGCCGTCTTTATATAAGATTCTGGGGTCAGATCTGGAAGCCAAGAATGTTCACCTTGACTCTAGATATGGTTGTTCGTGTGCAGGAGACATGTTGCTACTCTCTGACCTGCTTCTCCATCCGCACAGCGGGGAATGAACGACGGGACCCCCGTCTTCAAAGTTCAAATGAGAAAGGGAGATACATCTCATAGACTGGTTAACCTATTAGAAGGTCACCTATAAAAAGCACAAAGTTTAGGTCCACTTACAAATGCACATAAGTTGCCAGAACGTTTCAACACCTGAATTAGACAGGTGACTTCGTCATAGTTAACCCTCGCGGTAGTCCTAGGAAGTCAGTTTTACCAATTTTATTTTACAGATGAAGAAACTGAGGCTTGAGGAGGTTAAGGGACTTTTTCCAAAGCTGTCACAAGTAGTCAAGGATGGACCTAGAGTCCTTGACTGGCTGGCCACTTGCCCCCAACTCCAGTCTCTTAGCACGACCTTGTTAATTTCAGAAAGAAATCTGGATAAAATGATAGGATGGGTGTAGATGTGTGAGAGACAAGCTTTAGCAAGTCCGGGTGTTAGGTGCCCAGTGCTTTCCCTTAACTGACAGTTCAAGCTCCCAGAACCCAGTGTGAAAGAAGAATCAAAGAATCTTCTAGGATTTTTGACTCAGGGTTTCCTTACCCAGAAAGTCCAGAAAGGGCCCTGTTGGTCTGATAGGCAGGAACCCTCCCCCGACCTCCCTGCCTTCCTCCACGCAGGGCTGGGTCCCTGTGGCACCAGAAGCTTCCCTCTAGGAAAATGCTGATGCCCAAGTCTAGGAACCTCCAGACTCTGTAGACTTCCAGAGATTCTCGCCCCAAGGCTGGTACTAGAATATGGCTGAAGAGTATATTTTCTTCACTCTCCATGTAAATTCACCTTGTCTCACCCACTGTCCCCCTCTCAGAGGCAGCTGTACTGATTTTGGGTTGTAATGTATACATCAAGTGTGTTTATTTATTTATTTTTTTTTTATTTTTTTTTTTTCAACGTTTATTCATTTTTGGGACAGAGAGAGACAGAGCATGAACGGGGGAGGGGCAGAGAGAGAGGGAGACACAGAATCGGAAACAGGCTCCAGGCTCCGAGCCATCAGCCCAGAGCCTGACGCGGGGCTCGAACTCCCGGACCGCGAGATCGTGACCTGGCTGAAGTCGGACGCCTAACCGACTGCGCCACCCAGGTGCCCCCAAGTGTGTTTATTTTAAAGCCGCCTCTTTCCATGATCTTCCTGAAGGCTGAGACTGCCTGGCCCAGTGGCTGCTCAACCAATGTTGAGTGCTACATGGAACATGCTAGGTGATGGCTAAGGGCTTGTTGAATGGCTGATTACATGAATGACATCAGTCACCTCCTGTGCCTGATCAGAGCCTAATGTCAGGTCTCCAACAATGCTCGTCTCCAGTGAAGACACAGCACGTGACCTTGGGCCTCCTGGATGTAGCCAAGTAGCTGAAATAGGCCCCCATTGTCCCTATTTGCTCCTCCCCCCCTGTGGCCACAACACAGCCAGCGTGTGGCAAGTGATGGGTAGAGTAAAGACAGGGACAGTCCCCTCCCTGCTGACTTGCAGGCTTTTCTAAACGACAGGCACAGAAAGAGTCACAGGGCTGAGTTTGGCTCACGGCAGCCGTGTGTGGGCTCTAAGGGGTCTGAGGCTGTGGGGAGCTTGTCTCTACCTCGGAGAAGATGCCCGAGAGCTGTCCCATTGGACCGGGAACCTGGAGGACATGGCAGAATGAGAAAGAACTGAGAAGAAGCCGCAGCCAGACGAGGCGGGACATTTGGCTTCTGGTGCCCTTGTCATCCCTCTCCCGACGGAGATGAAATCTCTCCTTGAAGTTTTCACACCACTTGACCCGCAGGTGCTGCCCCTTCTGCGCCGTCAGACTGGACTCTGCCCCTGACTCATGTCCGCACGCCCTCCGCCACGGGTTATGTCGGCGGTTCCATCCTCTTCTAGACCCCACAGCGCTAACCTTCAGAGGCAGGCGGGAAGGACAGCGCGTGGAGAGCAGAGAGAGAAGAGGACAGAAAAGCCCTCTCACGTTAAGTGATCTCGTGTTTTCAATCTCAGAGCTGGACACTTCAGATAATCTTCTTCCTTTCGGTCCCCATCAAAATTCAAGAATTTCTAAGAGTGTTGTCTATTATAAGCAAGACAGCTCAAATAAGTTTAAGTGACTTTGTAGGAGACTCAGAGGAAACAGGTGAGAGCGAGCTCTGGGGGCGTGTCTGGGGCACGTCTGATGTGTTCTTACACCTGCCACAGAGCCTCCGTCACCAGAGTCCAGCTTGGAAAGGAGGGTTGGACTTCCAGTCTGTCTCCAGACGCATTCCTGCCTCTTGCAGTATCGAAAAACTGAACTTTTTAAGAATGTAAGGTAACACTAAGGACAATTATTAAAATAATGACACGTATCACCATAGATTATGTATAATCTATCACATTTAGATAATTCACTCACATCACCCTTGAAGGGGTGACACGAGTCCCCCGGTAGGTAATCTGGCAGTTAACTATTTATTTATGTATTTTTAGAGAGAGACAGGGCATGAGTCGGGGAGGAACAGAAGGGGAAAGAGAAGGAGAGAGAGAGATAGAATCTCAAGCAGACTACATGCTCAGCACAGAGCCCAACGTGAGGCTCAATCCCAGGACCCTGGGATCATGACCAGAGCTGAAATCAAGAATCAGATGTGAAACCTACTGAGCCAGCCAGACGCCCCAGCTAATATTTTTCAGTAATAAACTCAGATGCAAAGTTGTTGTTTTTTTGTTTGTTTGTTTTGTTTTTTTTTTGTTTTTTTTTGTTTTTTGTTTTGTTTTGTTTGTTTTGTTTTTTGTTTTGTTTTTGTTGTTGTTGTTTTGTTTTGTTTTTTGTTTTGTTTTTTTGTTTTGTTTTTGTTGTTTTTGTTTTGTTTTGCTTTTTTGTTGTTTCTTTGTTTTTTTGTTTTTTGTTGTTGTTGTTTGTTTTTTTTTGTTTTTGTTTTTCTTTTTGTTTTTGTTTTTGTTTTGTTTTTTTTTTATTTTAAATTTTTTTTTTTCAACGTTTATTTATTTTTGGGACAGAGAGAGACAGAGCATGAACGGGGGAGGTGCAGAGAGAGAGGGAGACACAGAATCGGAAACAGGCTCCAGGCTCTGAGCCATCCGCCCAGAGCCCGACGCGGGGCTCGAACCCACGGACCGCGAGATCGTGACCTGGCTGAAGTCGGACGCCCAACCGACTGCGCCACCCAGGCGCCCGTTTTTGTTTTTGTTTTTGAGCATGATGACATTATTGATGGCCCAAAAGGGGACAATTGCATGTCTGCTGTCACTTTGCTTCTATGGTGACACTGCGTTTCAGAAGCCAGCACACACCCTCCCTCCCCAATACTTTTCAGTCTGGCCCTTGAAGCGTGCCTGCATTTGGACGCAGGGTAAAGTGTTTTTCCTTCCCTCCCATCTTCTTTCCTCCCCACCCACTTTCTCCACCTCCCTGTCTTTGGGGGAGACTTCACCCCCGCCCCAGAAGCAGCTCCTGGGGGCAGCCCCTGCTGGAAGGAGGGGCACCTGACCTCAGGCATCAGGAGAACTCACCAAGGCGTCCGGCAGGGGTGTCCGATGAGCACAGAGGGGGGGGGGTCTCGTGCTGTGTGACCGTGAGGTGTGTGGTCCTTCCCCGTGAGGCCCACTGCCCAGAGGAAGGGCCATACGGACCTAGGCCGGCCGCAGACGTGAGTGCTCTGGGGACAAGTGGGATTCCCCAAAGGCACTGTGACTGTCCATGGGCTCCCAGGTCTCAGAAAACTGCCTCTCAATGGACTGAGAGCGTGGGTTGGGCAGGCCCCTTCCTCCTCTGAACCACGGTCACCTCCTTGGCAAAGGGTCACGAACGTGACAGCGGCCCCTGGGACCAGCTGAGGATTAGGCACGATGGCAGGTAAGGTGCCTAGACAGGGCTTGACTCCTAGGAACTCCGTACCATTAACCTTGGTTATCATTCCCGGCAGAAAGGGCACGCGGCCCCAAACGAGGAGAAATACAAGGAGAATTCACAACCGGATGAAGACGCTTCCATTTCAGCAGAGGCGCCACGGACTTTGCTCATCCAACGCCCTGCGCAGCTGTCCCTGCAGAAGTCTTCGGGAAACGGCGGCCACGGTCTCTGGAAGAACGTGTGCCCAGGCCGCTTCTGATCCGCCCCGTCACCGACGCCCTTGCAAGTGACCCTGTGAAAAGTCAGGAGGAAAGCGTTCCTCCTGTTCCCAGTTGAGGTGGGTCTTGGGGTCACGCCAAGTCAGACCAGAGCTGGGGCTGGAACTCAGGCCCCGCTCCCGGGTCCCCGAGGGCTCCCCGCCTGCCTCTCCCCCTTTGCAGGAGATGGAAGGCCTGGGTAACAAGAGGTCAGTTGTTCATTCGAGGGCAGAGTCCCTTGGCATCTGTGTCTGTGCTTGCTTATCCTTCCTGGAGAGAGGCCAGGCCCAGGTCGCTGAGGGCCTTGCCCTACCCCGGGGCGTTGGGCGGCTTCGCCCTCATCCCAGCGCTGAGATTAATCACCGCCCTTCGGAAACCCACGTAGAGAGGTGAGTGGGACAGCCAGCTGGGAAGAAGAGTGCGTTCACATGGTTCTTGCTGAATGACGCAAGAGCCTTGAGTCACCTATCTGCAATAAAGGGGAACGAGGCCCCTGGCCGCTTTCCTCCGGCTGCAAGGATCCACCCCCACCCCCACCCCCCAGCTTGGCTGAAGGGGTGGGCAGGTTGCCAAGGGCGCACAGAGGAGCTGGAGAGGGGAGGATGGACGGAGTTACCTTCCAAGAAACAGAAATGGAACATTCGAGAAAGATGCAGGGCTCAGGCTCTGGGGCTTCGCGGCAGGTTCTCACGGTTCCAGCCCAGATGCCGCCCTGCTCTCCTGCCATCACCCCGCCAACCAAAACAGTCTGGGGAGAACCAGTCTCACACCCCTTGAAAGCATCCATTTACTAGCCTTGAGCCTCTTTCCAGGGCCAGGAGCAAGCAGCCTTGTCCGTCCCTCTGCCTCCTTCTAACTATTCCTGCAAGGCTGACGGAGGAAAGGAAAGGATGGAAAACAGCATGGTTTGAGCATCCACCGTATGCTAACTGCTTCCACACGATGCCTTTGTTCTCAAAACAAGCCTGTGGCCAGAGAACCATTCTCCTCAAGGAGAAGTGTGAGCCTACAAGAGGGGCATCTGACCAAGCTCTCATTCCACATAAAAAAGGAAGGACGCTGGTTTCATCTTCGGGTTCTCTCGACACCTCGCGTCGCCCGTGGCTGTACGTTTACAATGGTCAATGGACGTGGCGGCCCAGCCGCTGGCCGGAGTGACGCGTAGCTTCAGAGACTCAGGCACACATCTGTCCCTGTCAAGAGGGGGCTGTGCCACAGCAGCGAGGCCCAACGAGACCAACATCGGCTAAAGGAACTGAGCTGAGACCCAGCTTTGCCACCTGAGCGGAGGGATGCTGGCAAGATTCCTCAACTTGTACATCTGTAACGTGGCCGCACCAACAATTCCACCTTGCCTTCCTGGAGGAGTTGATGAGAATATCAAAGGAGATGTCGGGGAAGGGATGTGTCACCGTAAAGCCTATGCAAACCATGACTCTGTGGGCTATTATTCATCCATGTCTCATTGGCTGGGGCCTCTATCACCCAAGCACTGTGGAGATGTGGAAAATAGATTAGCAATAAACAGAATGGTTTCAAGATATTTCCAAACCTCTGGGTTTGGCTTCTTTTCTCCACCTCTTTCGGGCTGCAGAGACCTGCATGCCCCGGGTCACCTCGAAGGGGCCGGAGTGATGGATGGGGGTCTCGTGACCAGCCTTTGCTTCACGAGAGGCTTTCCAAAGAGCAGACTGCATCCACTGACCCGAAAGATCTTCGCTGAATCCCCCGATGGCGCTGTTCTGAGAGCTGCAGAAGGGGAACAGATTGGCAAACTGGGCTCCCTGCTCTGGAATCAGGGATCCTGAGACGTCTTGCCTCTACCTCTAGCAAGCGTGTGGGGACAGTGCTGGCCCAGAAGGAGGCCCGGTGACTTGTCAAAGGTCACCAGAAGTTGGCTGCCAGCCGACTCAGAAATGGAGTTCTGTCCCCTGGCCGGAGCTTGCCCCTGCCTCCAGGTTTGGGGAACACAACCTGTCAAAGCTCTACTTTAGTCTTCTTTCAAAAACTCACCAAGCTTTCTTTCAAGACTCTTTTGGTGTTTTCGTTTTGTTTTGTTTTGTTTTGTTTTTTGTTTGTGTTTGTGTTTGTGTTTGTTTTTGTTTTTGTTTTCTCCCCCCTGAAATTTTCTGTCCCTGAGCCGGTCTCCAAAGCCCCAGCTTTGGGTAAGCTGGAAAACTTGTCTGGAAGGTATGTCAACTTCAGGGTCTCACCACCCACCTGTAGCCACACCCTGAGACGTGCCTACCCCACTGGGACCCCAGGAGCCCCCACCCTTCCATCCAGCAACCCACAGCACAGGAAAGGCTTTGGATTTCCCAAGGGAAGTGGGTGAGAGACCGGCCTTTCTCTGCTCTCCCTCCTCCTGGACAAAAGGTGATCCAAATTCACGCCTGCGAAATCGCGCACTGGCCAAAGGAAGGAGGGCTGGGATTCCTATGATCCTAGTACTTTTGAAAGGAATGCCTGGGATCAGCAGGGCAGAGAGCAAGCAGCTGTGGGGCTTACACACTTCTGAAACTCCAGAGCATCTGCAATGCTACCATTTGGAGACTTCCCAGAGCACTGGCGTCCGTCAGAAATTTCCGCAAGAATGTCCACGTCCTACGCGATGTTCCACACAAGTGCGTGTATCTATAGCCCACCAACCAACCGGCACAATGCAGAAGCCCCTGGCCACGTGGGGCTCCTGACCTCATGGAGAGTGACCGTTGTGAGTCAGGAGCTGAATATGTACTTCTATTTATTTTTAATTAGTTTAAAGTGAAATGGCCGCATGTGGCTGCTGGTTACCATACTGAAAGCACAGTCCTGGAGAATCTTCCCCCGTTTTACACAGTTTATTTTTATTACCATCTCTGCACCCATTTATTACCATCTCTGCACCATCTCTGGCACCAACGACTTAACTTACTTTACGCGGGGTCCTGATGCTAATAATTCAGTTTCGCCCAATACCTTGCAGATTCCATTCCCAACTAGAAACACAGATGAGGGCGCGCCAGTTTCCTGCCTTCAAGATCTCAGCTCCGTGTTCCAGGGGCTAACTGGAAGCAGGACACAAGCGTAGGAAGGTTGTGGAGTATCTTGCAAGCCTCATGGAGGGGCTCGGGCTTTTTCCTAAAAGGAATATGGGCCCCCTAGGCGGTGGTTCTCACCCTTTTGCGGGCCAGGGAGCCATGAACTCTCGACGGCACTTTTATATACAGTTTCCAGAGAGGCTCGCAGACCTCACGATGTCCGTTCTTGAAAGGTTTAAAACGAAATAGGGCAGCAGTCACATATTGGAGGTAGAAGACCTCTCTCTGAGCTGATGGAGGACAGTTGGAATGAAGCAAAGCCAGCGGCCCAGGACATGGCTGCTTTGAGCACCAAAACAGGCACACACACAGAGCTCTTGCCCAGCAGACGGTGGTGGCTCATGGGTGTTTCCCGCAGCATGAAGGAGACTGCCTCCTCTCTTTCCTGCAGCCACCGAGTCTCCAAGCAGGCGCCGGCTCACTGCCTGTCCCTAGGATGGTCTTGATGTCTGTTCCTGCAAATGAAACTGCTGGCCACCCACGCCTGACAGCACGAGTATAAACCCAGAGGCCCCGACCAGGTATGAAAACTAGGTGGCCCTGCCCAAGATGGCAAGAGTAGAGCTTCATCCCTTATTGATGTTGGCTTTGGGATGCTCTCTCTTCCTCGTTCATTTTCTCACCTCTCCTGCATTCAGAGGAGGTGAACTTAAAGTATTAATCAAAAGCATACAAATGGGGCCAAAGTGTTAGCCTGCCCTTGGGCAGCACTGATTACTTCCAGCTCGGCCGGCCGCCCTCCACATGGAGGGGGGGTCGCTGGGGGAGGGCGCACCCTTCGCCTCCACCCCCGAATCCTGCAGCCTCACCGGCGGGACCGGCGTTAATTAATCCTCTGTTACTGTTGAAATTGCACCGTCCCGAGGGGAGGTCCAACTGAGCAGGAATATTATTTTAAACGTATACTGTAAACAGCACTGCTTCTCTGGGGAGTCCCCGGGGGTGCCATGGCTTTGACCCTTTCACTGCCAGAATCACAAGTCACTTACTTGTTGCCATCCCCTAAACTAAGCACTTCGTAATTCTTTACCCTTTTCTGTCGGGGTGATTTTCTGCTAATAAAGGGAGACGGTCAGGAGAAAGGAGCCCTTAGCAATGGGCGATATCTTAGCTTCCTTGTGAAATGAAGGCTCGTAAATTACATCAACAGTTAAACAATAACTGACAATTACCAAGTACCTGGCATCTTTATAAGCTATGCACACACACGTATACAAGCGCGCGCACACACACACACACACACACGATAACCCATATATACACACATGCATTTGTTCATTTAAACCTTGACGACTGTATGATGTAGTATTATTAATTGGGTTTTAATAGAGACCGGAGGCACAGAAACCATAAGTCGTCTGCCCAAAGCCACACAGCTAATAACTGACAGACTCGGGCTTTGCACACAGGCTGTGTGGCTTCAGGGTCTGTGTTCTTAGCTATTACATGATACCAGATTGACATTTCACCCTTTCCAAGCTCCTGATTCTATTCAGTCATTTGTGACAATAAAATCAAAGCGGGTTCAACTCTCATGTTCTCCACGCTGCTTTCGCAAGTTAGAATCCACACAACTTCTTTTCTGGCATTGTCCCCTTTTTTCTTTTTTTTCTTTTTTCCCTTTCCATCTACAATTACTTAATTGCATGCATAATTACTTGCATGGGAAATTGGCTCCCTAGCATCAGCCCGGCACTAGGAACCAAATGTATTGCCCCCGAGGCCTCTCCCAAGGTGGGATGGATCATTCAGAATTAGCTGCTTTCTTTGGAATTCTTTAAAAAAGGACCTGCTTTCCTTTCAAAGGGCCAGAGAGAGGATTTGGAGAGTGCTTTCCCCCACAGGCTCCCCCGGGATCGCTGTGAACTTGGCAGACTTGCTCAGAATTTACCCCAAAAGAGCAATTTGTTCCCTAGCAAAACAGGATAATTGTCTGGGGCAGACCTCAGGCTGCTGGTGCAGGGTCACCAGGATGGGAGGGGTACCCTCTCCAGCGAGAGTCTGTTTGGGAAACAATTATCTTGCTTCCTTTGAATCAAAGATAGTCCTGCGCACCTGGTGCGTGTACCGGGATCAAATACAGTGTATGGTCTCCGTAGATTCTTTCCCTTTCAGGAAATTATTCATTGATAAAGCTGCTGGCCCAGACAGCCAGCTTCCTTACGGTAACTGCTCTTTGCTTTCTGAGAATAAGCCAACCAGGCAGGAACTGTTGCTGCTCTTACTGATTCCCCTTCCCTTTGGAGAATGGTCTGTCCTCTGCCCAACTTACATCATCCCCAAGACTTGGGGAAAAGCTGCTCCTCTCTCCCAGGGACGAAGGAGTGCTCACTGCTCCTTCCTTAGCTTCCTTAGTGACATGGCGTCACTTTCCAGCTTGCTTCGCATGTCTAGGAGCAAGGGCTTTGACGGCTCTGAGTAATTCAGTCTGCGCCGATTGAAAGCCCATTGAAAGTGTTCTGGGTGTGGTGTCTTGTGCTGAGGTTTCAGAGAAGTAGGAGAAGCCATCCCCACGCTCCAGCATCCCACAGGCTACACCAGAAGCCATTGACGCTGACAAGCTAAGCCGTGATGTGGAAAGAGAATCAGAGACCCTTCAAGGCCAGCTGCGAACAAACACGACTACCGGTTAATGTGGTCCCTCATTGGCCCAGGAAATATTAGAGAATCTTTCCCATTTGTCCTCTTGGGTTCCGGAACTGTCCTAGAAATGATCGACGCCAGTCCTCTGCTTATGCATGGAGAGAAATTAAGGATGCAGAGTTGGTAAAGCTTTGTCTGCGGTCCTAGAGTAGATGAGCGGGGGCTATGTTGGCGAAGGTTAGCCAGGGCGAGAACGAACTGTGATTCTGCTGCCAGAGCACCCAAGAGGGAGATAGAGCAAGGTAGAGCCAAGGAGAAACCGTTTGTGCACGAGAGTCGCACAGCTCCAGAGAAGCGGGGTCCGTCCCGGAAAAGACCATCTAGGAGAGGAAAAGTGACCAGGGGCTCCCAGAGAGCAGGACCAGCCCAGCCATGTTGGTAGCACATCCTAGTTCGAGCACAGAGTCTGCTTTCCTTCCAGGCACTTGTACCTCTGAGCTCTTGGTAGCCATAGAGAGCAAATATTCAGGGAACCTAAGATTACTGACCCTGGTTGGGCAGGGGGCAGGTGAGAGGCCCTGCAGAGGGGGGCACTCTGAATTTCTGACCCCCATTGGTCCCATGGACCCTTCATGGCAAAGTCTGTTAGCAAGAAAGTAAAAAGGGCTCAGTTGGTAACCAAGTTTCAGCCATGCCCCTATCACTGTCCCCAAAGATTCCACTGATGTGATCAGCTCATGAAATCTTTCCACTAGTCTTGTGTACAGTTATTTTCTGTCTCACTGAGGAAGAAATGGAGGGCCAGAGAGAAAGAGCGTCTCAGAGCCAAGGACAAAAAAAAGACAGTCTTATTTAAGACAGCGGGTCTTAGACGTTTCACCCATTCTTCCACTATTACAATCTTTTCTTAAGCACGTGACCCAGAAATTTAAAGTGCTCTTTCTTACATGCATTCTCAGCTGATCAACATAAACCCCCATTTCACATGTGACCACACTGAGCCTTTAAAAAAAGTCACCTAGTATCACAAAACCACAGAGCGAGTAGGACAGAGTCAGGTTCAGAACTCTGAGACATCATCGCTCTGGCTTCTAGCTACTACTCCCTGCATGAGCTTCGAAGACCAGGGACAAAATCCACGATGGTGCTGAACTCATCAGCCCAGGAGTCCAACAGCCACAGCCCCTGTAAAAACAGCTTTCTCAGAATTTCCTTCACCATCGGGCAATTCACTAAATTCTGGAGAGACAAGCTATCGCTGTAGCTTTTCCGCCCTCTTCGGATTCTCTCTTCACACAAGAGACTAAGACAGTTCAACGTCACCATTATAAATTTTGTTTTCTTGCTCGCATCCTCTCCCCCCCCAAAAAAAAATCACGCATGCATTTTGCAACAAAGCCATAAACACGGTCGGAAGCACTGATTCCTTCTAGAAGGCCTTCCTGTCTTGTGAGAAACACACGTACACACTCCTGGAATTAAAAGTGAAGGAGAGACTACCCCTTTCCATGCAACAAGGAAATGGCCACAGCCCCAAACCGCAAACTAGGAAGACTTTCTGCCAAACACAATGAAACTTAAACCCAAATGTGGAAGGATGGAAAGAGCCAACACAGATCTCCCCGGACCTTGGGCGGAATGCAGTTTTCTCTGAAAGCCCTATACACTTGATCTTAGCCAAAAGGCCGAGAAGCGATTCTGAAAGCCCTATAGAAGCTGCTCTCAGAGTCCTTAAAGTGCCATCCAGTGATCCTTAGATCTAGTAACGTGGAGTAGATACAGGAAAGACAGGGAAAACGAAATGTAGAAAACAGGACAGGAATGCCCCCCCCCCAGACCCGGGTTGTGCCATACAACAGCACGGTCGTCGGTAAGGCTGGAAAATGAGCACAAATGTGCCATGTCAGCTTCCTGCGATCCTGTCTCCCAGCCAAGAAACACTGATGGAGACCAGGGAAGGTGTCGAAAGGGACGGAAGCCACAGCCCACGTCTTGCATCCCAAGCATCTATGCGTTACGGGGTTCCGTGGAATGGTGGAGAGCCACTTCAACGCCAGAAATTGAAATAGGCGTTTACCCCAACACAAACAAACAGCCTCGGCCGAGTGCGGCTTCCTTCTCTACGCTAGTCTTTCACAGCCCAGAAAGCGCTACGTCTATTTGACGATGAGTAGCTACCAGGAAGCAAGTATCCGAGTTTTGGAAAGTTGCTGAGGCCAGGGAGGAGGGGGAGGAAGATGAGAACAAATATGGGAGGAAACATATACCTAAGAGGAACGGGTCCTGGAAACACTTGAAGATTTGGGGGAAATGAAAACACAAGCAGTATTGTTGGCAAACAGTTCAAGAATGAGATAAAAGTAGATAGAAGAATAGATGGTAAGGTAATAGGAAGGAATTGAGTGGCAGAGCTCAGGAAAATGGGTGCAGGAGAAAAAGAAAGTGGTTCACGAGTTAAAAGTTACATTAGAAACACCAGCACACGCATGGCTCCGTCAGTTAAGCGTCCGACCCTTGATTTAGGTTCAGGTCATGATATCACGGTTCATGAGTTCGAGCCCTGCTCCGGGCTCTGCACTGACAGTGCAGAACCTGCTTGGGATTTTTTACCTCTCTCTCTCTCTCTCTCTCTCTGTTTCTCCTTTCTCTTTCTCTGTCTCTCTCTCTCTCTTTCTTTCTCTCTCTCTCTCTCATAATAAATAAACTTAAAAAAAAAAAGAAACAACCAGAAAAATAGAGGGAAAAACAGACCGAAATGGAGACAAGGACATAGGAAATGTCCTTGGGAATATCACAGTCCCTCAAAAGGGAAAACATGTAAAGCTGGTCCTTACGGGATAACGTGGATAATGAACACGGATGGTCAATGTGTCAGCGTCAGGCACCACGGGAAAACATCCGATGTTGTAAGAAAATTTCACTTCCTATATGAAGGCTGGAACTTGGAGATTAAATCACACAGTAGGTCCCAGGGCAGAATTGGACAGAGGTGAACAAGATCAAGACAGGTAGACCTTTCCCAATAGGGCTGGAGACCGAAGATGGCAGGGAGTGAGGCAGAGAAAAAATAATACGTCGTTCATGACCTACAGAGAAGAATGTAAGTAAGTTAACTGTAGGCTGTTTGCAACAAAAGCCAGTGTCAAAAGGCGTGAGGGGAGTGAGCATGTCTCAAGACTCCCCACTCACCAACCCCCCCCCCCGGATGTGTGAGGTCCTGCTCGTGGCAGCGAGGGTGGGGAATCACATCAAGTCGGGGGACAACACAACTAGAGGGTGCCAGACAAACTGGTAAGGGCTCTCACACCTCAGTCCTGGGACTTCCTTGGCCGAGCAATGATCCCAGCTGCCTGTTGGAAGTTCTTAGTTCACAGGCTGAGAGGAGCCGGTTCTAGCCCTTTGACATCTCAACCTTTGTCCCTTCCCAAAGTGTTTCTTATGCCATCTTCCAAGATGGAGCTGACGCGGCCAATCATCTACATGAAATTGTTCTTATTCTTTACGTGTTGGACCAGATAAACAAAAATATGCTGTCAGCCCTAGTGCAGTCTATCGCATTTCCTTATAAACTATTTCTTTGTAAGGAATTTAAATAAGGTGCTTTGGAAGCATACCTAACCAGGAAACAAGGATGGTGTCTGTGAGATACAGCTTTGTCTGGGTAGGTGCACCCCTCCACTCAACTCTATTCCACCTATGCTTTGGACACACTCATCAATGGGGTCATTAGAACATAAGGCTTTGCAGACACTCCCTTCTCACCTCCTCTGCTGTGCTCAGTGTTTCTCCCTGAATTTATTGGCTTACCACATTCTGTTTCTAATTTCTAAATTTATTTCCCTCCGCCAGTAAAATATATTTTTCTCCTTAGCATAATTACTCAATATCCTTCATGTATAAGCGTCATGCACAAAAATTCTCCAAAACTCAAGAACTTGAAAAATAAACCCCTCCTGAAGTGGGAACATAAATGATCAAAATAAAAGCATTCAAAGTAGAAAACATTGAATTAGAAGGGTTGACTCTGAGGGGCTCCTGGGGGGCTCAGTTGGTTAAGTGTCCGACTCTTAACTTCAGCTCAGGTCATGATCTCGGGGTTCATGAGTTCGAGCCCCTCATTGGGCTCTGTGCTGACAGCTCGGAGTCTGGAGCCTGCTTAGGATTCTGTCTCTCTCTCTCTCTCTCTCTCTCTCTCTGCACCTCTCCTGCTCATGCTCTCTCTCTTTCTCTCTCTCTCTCAAAACTAAATAAACATTAAAAATTAAAAAAAAAACAAAACAAAACTAAGAAATCCCAAAGGGTAGTATGAAAAGTAGAAGGAAATATATTTATGCAAAAATCTCTACCTTTCATGGCAAAGAATCAATAAATACTGCCTAAAAGCTACTTTCATGGCAATTTTTATAAAGAATCAAATAGAACGCCAATGATTCCCAACTGCTAATTGTCTGTCACTCTTTTTTTGCAACTGGACCCGGTATTAAAGACTGCCCTGATTTTTAAAAGTACATTTAACTATAGTTCAGCAATTATTACATTTCTACATCAGCTTCTTTGTCTTTTGTCCATAAATAAAATTATTTTCAAAATCCTAAAAAATGGTAGGTATAATAAATGGGACATTTTTCTCAGTTGCTTCTATCTGTATATCCATCTAACTATGTAGACTTTTTGAAATTTAATTTAATTTAATTATTAATTTAGTTTTATTTAAGAGAGAGAGACATAGAGATTGTGCGTGTGTGCACGAGTGGGGTGGAGGGGCAGAGGGAGGGGGAGAGAGAATCTCAACCAGGCTCCACATTCAGCAGGGAGCCCGATGTGGGGCTCGATCCCGTGACCCTGGAATAGTGATCTGAGCTGAAATCAAGAATTGGACACTCAACCAACTGAGCCACCCAGGCGTCCCTCACCATCTAGACTTGTATCTCTGTGCACGGATGAGAGGTAAGTTTGAAATGATGTTGACCAACTGTTAGGTAACAGTTGCCTTTTTTCAGATGACAGAATTTTGTAAATTTGTATATTTTTGTTTGTTTGTTTTGCTCAAATGTTCGTATTATGTGAATGGGTCTATTTTATAAAGCAATGAGAGGATTTCCAAACTCCAAGAAGGGGCAATTTTAGCAATCGTGAAACTGGATAGGGGATATTACACAGCTGTGTCAGACCAGACCGTCTGGTTGGCCCCAAGGAAAAGATCCATCTTTCTAGGTAACTAAGGAGAGAGGGAGCAAGGGTGGGATGAAGACTAGTCATATAGCAGACAACAGATAGGGCCCCTGAGTCTGGGTAGGGGACATTTCCTTGGAGGCCATAGACCTTGAACCACGAGAAGTAATGCTGGAGAACAAAAAGACCCCAAGGACGTTGAGCGGACATTCAAGGGATGGGTGTAGAGAGGTAAACACGGAAAGAAAGGAACAATTTAATACGATACAAGACAGGATTGAGTGGAAAGAATTCAACAGGAGCTTTCTGCTTATGGGGAAGCTGTCACAGAATGGAGGTGGCTGGTGAAAAGAGTATCCGGGAGAGTGGGTTTTCCATCCGGCTTGTTTGCAGAAGCCCAGCTAGCCTACCAGCGTGCACCTATGGCTGTCTCTAGGTGCTACATTTTTCTCTCTGTAAAATCCTCTTTCTGAAAAAAAAAAAAAAAAAAAAAGAAAGAAAGAAAGAAAGAAAGAAAAATCAGCATTCTCTCCTTGTTTTGTGCAAAGTTTAGAACAAATATTGTTTGCAAGACAAACACAAGGAAATAAATCTTCTCACAGAGCCAGTTGGGGAAATTAAACATTGATTGGATCGTACCCAGAAAGGCTTGGGGGAAACCAAATCGTCGGCGTCTCAGACTCATTACAGAGAAGGGAAGGATTAAAGGTTTTTAGGCTTGACAGACCTAAGCCGAACCCTTCCCCAGACATTTTTTTTTCCCTGGCATTATCTATCCAGAGGAGGGGGCTGGGGGATGTGGGGTGGGGGGGGAGAGAATCAGAAAACAACTCACAACAAAAACAAAGATAAAACATACGCAGTTTTGTAGACTTTTGATGACTTGCCATCCAAAATCTGCTTCGTACCGAAATCACATGAAGAAAGAATTGAAGCCCTTCTAGGATTAGGGACCCGTGTAAGAAAAACCTGGCCACAAACAGAACCACATTCTCTGGATTTAGCAGCGAGTTTCGACTGTAATTAATTTGTAAAAGGAAAAACCAAGGAGAACATTTCAAGAACTCACAGTCCTTAAAAAAAGAAAAAAAGGAGAGTGTAGCCTTTTTGGAAAATGTATTTAGCAAGCGGGAGAGAGGCAGAGAGGACGGGCAGAGACAACCAAAGAGAGGCTGGTGTCTCTGCCGGGTCCTGGGGCCGCACCGAATTATCGCAGACTCCACGGGTGTTCATGTAAAGTCAAATGGGATCCTCTGTCATTCGACTTCCCCCAAATATCACCCTATTCCCACTTGCACCCAGATTTATGGCCACCTCCTGCCTCTTCAAGTCTTAAAGAGCAAGTTGGATCTATTCTAACATGTTTTATTAGCCAGTCTTTCGCTGGAGAATCCCAGGCTAACCTAAGCAGCTGCATGGGTTGTACAGAAAGAGAGAGAAAAGCCCATGTGCGTGTTTTGGGGGGCCCACGGGCAGCTCACCAGGGCTGCACATCGAATCCCCAAAGACACTCCACCAGGAGGCTCGGGTCTCCCCAGGTGTCAGGTGGTCCTGTCGGGGGCGTCCCTATCTCCCTGCTCTCTGTTTTATTCTGTCCCCTTTCCCTTTCCAGGTGTGGTACTCGGAGTCTTAATTAATCCTCCGCAACCACCTCGTCTGGTTGCCTCGAGGATGAAACGGGATCCCTGGAGGCACATGGGAGGTGTTTAATAAATAGTCACTAAATCAATGCCTGAGTGGGCCGGGCCCAGAATAGGTGCTCAGAGACAGAAGCAATTATTACCGTTGTCAGACATTAAGGCATATTTATCTGATAGCGAGCTTTAATTTGGCCACCCCCCAGGAAAGGTTCTGCAGCTGACCCCTCACTTGAAACTTGAAATTCAAAAATTCAAAAAAAAAGAAAAAAATGTCTGCAGCTGCCCTGTGTGTGGAATTGCACTGGCGAGTTCCCTACGTCTTTTATAAAGCTGTGCACATTTATACCCAGCAGCCAAAACACACATAGTTCAGGAGCTGTGATACATTTTATGATAAAGGAAAATGTACTTATATATATATATATATACATATATATATATATATTTTTTTTTTTTTTTTCTCTCTCTCTCTCCTGCCTCTTCCCCCTTCAGGGAAAAAAAAGGGGGGGTCTGGGTAAATGATATGGAGAAGACAAGAGGGCAGTTACTGCTTTAAAAGGGTTGAAGTGACTATTAATTTTTTTTTCCGTTAGTTCTAACACTTATCGAAAATTGAATTAGGAAGAACAGAATTGATTCTGCGAAGTCGAAAACCCATTCAAACTGTGGAGGTTTTAATAAGATTCCGAGGCTGATCTCTCATTTGCTGAGAAGCATTTAAGGCCTGGCTTTTAGGGAGACACCTTTTAAACTCAGAACAATTCCCCAGGCAATGGTTCAAAGGCCAGGCCTCTCAGCCAGTGTAAGCCATGCGTTATTTCATACATTTCTCCTGTCCTTCTCTCTCCCGAACTATACTATTAACTGTCAAAGTTCTTTCCCCTTTACAGGAATGCATGAACCCGAAATCTTTTGATTGCAAGCAACAGAAATTTAATTATTGGGGGGCCTGGGTGGCTCAGTCATTTAAGCATCTGACTTTGGCTCAGGTCGTCATCTCACGGCTCGTGAGTTTGAGCCCCGCGTCGGGCTCTGTGCTGACGGCTCGGAGCCTGGAACCTGCTTCGGATTCTGTGTCTCCCTCTCTCTCTGCCCCCCTCCCCGACTTGTGCTCTGTCTCTCTCTCAAAGATAAATAAACATCCAAAAAATTATAAATAAATAAATAAATAAATAAATAAATAAAAATAAAAAATAAGTGTAACGAGGGTGTTACGTGTAACTGAGGGTGAGACTCAGTTTTCTGCATTTTTAAGTGAGGGCGTCGGACCAGCTTGAAAATCTGATAACTTGTCTTAGGGCTCAATGAGACTCATGCTATCAAAAATGTTGTAAAAAACACACAAATCGTTTAAGAAATATTGCTGTTTCCCCCTTCAGCTAGTAATAATTGGGAAAGAGAGACAAACACTCTGAGAAGTGGATGACCCAGAGTTGGACTGACTGTTGTTTGCATGGAAAGGAAATGGCCCAGGGGCATCTTTTGGTTTTGGCTCAGGCCATGATACCTTGGTTCATGAGATCTCACCCCCACTTGGGCTCTGCACTGACCACATGGAGGCTGCTTGGGATTCTCTCTCTTTCCCTCTCTCCCTGCCTCTCCCCTGTCCCTGCTCTCTCTCTCTGTCAAAATAAATAAATAAACATAAAAAAGAAAGAAAGAAAGAAGAAAGAAAGAAAGAAAGAAAGAAAGAAAGAAAGAAAGAAAGAAAGAAAGAAAAGGCCCAAAGGGGTAAAATCCAAACATGGCTGAAGTAACGTCCCCCCGATGGTATTTTAAACTTTAAAGCATCTCGAGATTGTCCCTTCCCTGGACCCCAGTGACACCCAAGAATAAAGATCATTCTAAGGGGGATCATTCCCCTTCAAGTGGCTTTTCCCCATAAGGCAACCTCTCTCCGTTGTCTCTGTGACTAACCTTTGATTTCACGCTCCCTCGGGAAGAGTTCTGGTAGGACATTGGTTCAGAAATCTGAGACGACGAAGGCTCTAGCCTGGGTGACCTTTGCCAATTTGTTGTAATCACCTTGACCTTTGGTTTTCTCATCCGCAGGGTGGGGTAGGTCACATCACATGTGTATGTTTCTTTCCTCAAATCCCTAACCTCAGCCTAATCATGAGAAAACATTACAATAATCAAAGCTGAGACCCTTGTTACAAAACGCTCTTTAAAACACGTCCATGTCATGAGCAGCAAGAAAATCGTCACTGTGTGGAGAAACTGTCCCAAAATCGGAGGAGACCGGGGTGGGGGGGAGCATGACTACGAAAGATGATGTAGCACCTCGGATGGGCTCCCGGAAGAGGAAAAGGGTATTAGTGGGGAAACTGGTGAAATCTGAATAAAGTTTGTAATCGAGCTAACAGCGACGTCTCGACGTGAATTCTTGAATGTCAAAAATGATGCCGTGGATATGGGAGATGCTGCCGTTGTAGGGCGCTGGGTGGAGGGTATACGGCAATGGCAATATCCGTAAGTCTGAAATTATTCAAATAGGAACAACGGGAACAATGACAACAGCTGACGCGTGAGGCTGAAGGGAAGCTCCAAGAAGACAACACGCGAAGTGTGTAGCCCACGGTGGCCCCCCGGATGTCCCCCCCTCCTCCCTACGGAAGAATGCGAGGATGCTGGTACCTTCCCCACCTCCACTCAGAGCGTAGATAATTTGCCTTCCCACTCTGAAGAGAGCGCAAATAATTGCTGAAGTCTGTAATTTAGACAAATGGACTGCATTATGGCAGGGGCAGGGAGCAGAAGGAGTATTATTTCGTCTGTCGAAATCTTTTGAGAAAACCAAGGCGGGGGGGGCGGGGCGGGGACAGAAGAGGAAGAAAGCCACTCACCATTACTTTCTGTCTTTGGTGCCAGCTGCTGACTGAGTCTGGCAAAAGCACAGAACTGGAAGTCTGGATGCAAAGGTAGAAAATCTCAGCTTCCTTCCCGCCAACCACACAGAGCCACGCACCCCAAATACATTTTTCTTTCCTCCAGGAGACCCGCCCTCAGCGGCACGGGGGAGGATTTCAGAGGTCAGTTTGGGAGCAAACTGCTTGGAATTTGGTGGAGTCAGAAAACGTGCCTCTGACCTCCCCCCAAAAGCAAGGGCATCACCAGTCCTGACAGACAGAGGCACATTCGCACGGAAAAAGCCTCGAGACTTTACATCATCCTTAAATATCTTCATGGTTTCTTAACGAAGAGCACACATTAAAGGCCGATAGCCATCAGAGTGAAAAGCTGGCACACAGAGCGAGTTCCGGGCATTACAGGAGGATCCTAGCTCTTCTGTGGGATTTGCCCAGCTGGACTTGGTCTTGGGTCTGTGCCCGTTGTGTTGACTTGTGAGCCCTGTTGCATTTTGCAATCGTAAACCGGGGTCTTCCGGTTTGTATTATCGCTCTGTTCCCAGTCAGCACTGACACTTGGCTGCTTAGGGCAGTGGTTCCCAAAGTGTGGTCCGGGGACCAGCGGGTTGGACATCACCCGGGAGGGTGTTAGAAACGCAAACACTTGGGTCCCACCCCAGACCTAGTGAATCAGCGACTCTGAGGGCATGGCCTCCAGCAACCCTTTCCACAAGCTCTCAAAGCCATTCTGATGCCCCTTAAAGTACGAGAATCCCTTGCTTATGACATTAAGCTCAAACTTCCCAGTCTGACTTTTAAAACTCATAATCCAGGCTCTGACAACCTTCCAGGCTGACCGAATGAAACATGAAACTGACGGGAACGGCTTCATTTGAGTCATTCAATGAATGACTTCATTGAACCATGGTCCCATTTCATATTATTATTGTTATATTATATTATATTATGTTATGTTATATCATATCATATCATATCATATATTATATTATGTCATATCATATATTATATAATATGTTCTTTAAATAATATAATTAATATATTATTATTAATCATGGAATCTTCTACCTGTCCAACAGAGCAAGCTGGTGAATATCCCCCCCCAAAGACATGCCACTTTTTCTAAATCATCCAAAAACCTCGATCGGAAATGCTTAGTTCTCATACCTGACACTAAGCAGTGGGGGACTTTAGACATCAGTGACAATGCCACAGGGCGTCACCGCTGGACATGGCTCCTTCGTAGTCCACCCCCTTCTGTTGTGATTACCTGACTGATCCAGTCTCTTCAGGCCAGAACAGCACTTGAGGCCCAGCCACTACAGCCACATGATGACCACAAGGCTGGGGAGGGAGGGCCAGGTCTACAGGGGCTTCCGGTCCCACCTCGCACAGCTGAAACCAGCTTTTCCCATAAGCTGAGGGTCCTGCTGAAGAGCCCACATCTGCATCCAGCTGCCCTAAAGATGAGCTGCCATCTGAAGTTTCTTCTAATGTTCCAGGGGGTCACCCAGCCTACCCAATACATGACAACAATACTGAGCCTGTAAAAGAAAGGGATGGGGTTCTGAGTACTCTCTCACCAGGAGTCTTCTAAGCCCCAGTGCAAATGATTCGGGTCCCTGTGCTACAGAATGAAGAGCATTAAGATGGTAGGAAAGCCATGGTCAATGGTGGCAAGCCAAGAGACTCCTGGTTGCTCCTAGGAACTTGGCCAAGACGCTCCTCGTTCCTAACTCCTGCCATTAATTCCATTCAGCTCCTCCCCAGCTCCTCATCTGAGTTTGGCTCTTGCTTTCAGGGCAGCTCCTGACCTCCAGGTTTGTCAACTGGTCTTATTTTTCCCCAGTTCAACTCTGAAGGGAATTCAAAAATAAAAAGCCTCCTCCAAATCAAAATTTCTTCATTAGCTGTCTGCTATCTATGACCTCATGAGTGATCCTAAAATCATGTGAAAATAACATAAATAAAATACTGACAAAATAAATAACGATATTTATTTAATAAAGTTAACTATTTATTTAATAAAAATACGATAGTGATACTTATGTGTTAGCTTTCACCGCGTCTGTGGGGCGGGAATCAGAATGTACTCTGGCTGGTCGGTTCCGGCTAAAATATCTCATGAGGTCGCATGCCTGGGGCTTGGAGGTCTGCTTCCAAGATAATTCACTCACATGGCTGTCCAGTTGGTGTTGGCTATTGGCTGGGAGCCTCAGTACCCCGCTATGTATGGAGCCCTCTCACGAGGCGAATTAAGTATCATTATTAAGACTGCCAGATAAAATATAGAACACCTGGTTAAATTTAAATTCCTGATAAACTGTGAAAAGTATGTCTCTAATGTTACATAAGCAATACTTACACTGAAGAAATAAGTCAGTCGGAAAGACGGGTATCATCTGATTTCACTCATAGGTGGAATTGGAGAAACTCAACAGATGAACATAGGGGAAGGGGAGGAAAAATGAGGTAAAACCAGAGAGGGAGGCAAACCACAAGAGACTCTTAAATACAGAGAACAAACCGAGGGTTGCTGGAGGGGTGGTTGGCGGGGGTGTGGATTAAATGGGCGATGGGCATTAAGGAGGGCACTTCTCAGAATGCACTGGGTGTCATATAAAGAGATGAATCACTGGGTTCTACTCCTGAAGCCAAGACCACACTGTGTGCTAATGAACTTGAATTTGAATTTGAAGAAAATCATCATTGAAATAAAACTCAAATTTAGCTGTGAGTCCTATATATTTATTTGGTATATTTGGTATATTCTGGGTATGACACGAAGCTGTGTTACTCCAGAATGAATTATCTAAGAGACTGCCACAGAGACTTCTATAATCTAGCCTTGAAAGCCATCTGCCAGAGTCTCCTCGCTGTCCGGTCCATCCTTTATCTACTGGAGGAAGGGTCTATAGGAGACCATGAGAACGTGAATGCCAGGAGAGGTGGTTCCCTGGGCACCACACTGGAGGCTGTCTACCACGACTTGCAACATCGATCCATCTGGCCAATGAACATCTGTTAACATTGAAACAACAAGTTTGGGTGACATGAGTGGGAAGCATTTTTATATGAACGTTATTTTACTTCGCAAACAGCTTAAAATGTTCAGAGAGAGTAGAAAAGGGAAAAACATATCAATTCATTGCAATAATTTTTTGTATGCCCTAAGGTTTGACTGTTGGTCAAACCGAATGTTTAATGTTTAGATACTAAAATGGCAATTTGAGCCTCAAATAATTCACTAAGTCATGAAGTCCTGAGCCACAGTTCTACTTGATGTTCATATCTATCTACCTATATGTATCTATCGATATAAATATAAATATATTCATATCTATATCTATCTGTTATATCTATCTATATAATATAGATAGATAGATGGATACTAATTTTTATATATGAACGTTAAGAGATCTCAAAATTTGTAAGTGAAGAAAAAAAGAATAGGACCCCGTCACAAACAGAAATAGAATATTTTACGAAAGAAAAAAGGTCTACGTTAGTAACTCACCAAGCCCACATCTACTTTTCAACAGGAGAAAGAAGAGGTTGGTTGTATTTAAGCTAAAAGGGGAATGAGTACAATTGAGGACTTGTCACTTGTCTAGCGAATAGATCCCACGGCGTCTGTCAGATGGCGTTGAGGGTTTGCAGAATATAGGATTAATATATTTTTCAATGTTTATAATAGGCTAGAATTTGTGCTGGAACCCTCCTCCTCTAAGATGCTACAAAATCACTCTTTACCAATCCAAAAAGGGGGAAAGAAAAAGTCAGGTCTTCGATGTTCTAAAATATGCTATATAAATTCAGGTTCCTTGCAAAAAGGCTAGGAAATTTACACCCTCCGGGCGGCTCTGAAGCTGGGACGGTAGCAGGAGAAAAGAGCGTGTGTCTTGCCTTAATTCAGGTGCCACCACAGTGACAAGGAGCCCGGGGTCCAGTGGAACCGGGTCTGGAAACCAGCACGTGTGCTGTTCTGAAGGCGTACCCTCCACTCGGCCTTGGTCATCGTCGGACTCATTTCTTAGCCCCTAAGGAAACTACAGCCCCAGGCTTTCCGGCTGAAAATAAATTAGACTATCAATGAAGAAGATATTTACTAAAAAGGGGAAAAAATGCATTTCCTTTCTCAAGTATAAACATCAAGCGACTCTTGCAGGAAGATCCCCTCCACTCGGGGGGCCCAAACCGTTTTGTTCCTGTGGAACCATGGAGTGCGATAAGACGTTCAAAATGATAATCATATAAATAACGGCTGGGATATGGGATGGGGACCAAGAGAGTATCACTATGCCAGGATCTGCCAGTCCGGTGGGCCACAGGAAGGGTGGTCGGGATATGTTTGTGTGTTTACTCCTTGCGCTGAGAATTGACTGTTGGGATTTTTGCTAATGAGCGAAGGTTACAGCAAAGTGAATAAACTAGGTAATTCAAAAAGTACAAAATAAATAAAAAAATTCTCCTGCCTGGTTCATGAAATCAAGTTTCAACTTCAAGGTGTCATAGCCTGGGATGTGACTGACTTTCAAGATTATGCCTGGGGCCGCCAGGAAAGGTGAAACATGGCAGAGCTGGGACAGGTACACGGTGCAGATGGGGTGAGTGTGAGCCTGTGTGTGTGTGTGTGTGTGTGTGTGTGTGCACATTACCTGTCTGTCTGTGTATCTTGGGGGTACTCAGTATCTTTTAAAATATCACCAGGCCACAAGGCGCCAGGGTGTCTCAGTTGGTTAAACATCTGATTCTTGGTTTCAAATCAGGTCATGATCTCCCAGTTCGAGAATCAGAGAGCCCCGTGTCAGGCTTCCCACTGACAATGTGCAGCCGGCCTGGGATTCTCTCTCTCCCCCTCTCTCTGTCCCTACCCCACTCTCACTGTCTTTGTCTCTCTCAAAATAAATGAATAAACTTAAACAAAATAAGATCACCAGGCCGGAACAGAGGATATAATCCAAACACAAATAGTGGTTCCCTAGCTTGGCCACACGTTAGATCAACGAGGAGTTCTTAAAAATCCTGATGCCCAGGCCATATCACATACCAATTAATTCTAGAATATCTGAGAGCAGAATTCAGACAGTAGTTTTAAAACTCCCCAAATGATTCCCATGGGCAAGCGAGCGTGGGGAAACCACTGGCCTTTTAGAACATTTCAACATTAAAGGAGCATTAGAATGACCAGGTTACAAAGACCAATTCTAATTCAGAAGTCCTAAGGTAGGACCCCCAAAATATTCCTTTCAACAGGCACCCCAAACCACTATAGCAAAGTTGGTCCTGGCCCCCATTTTGAGAAACACTTGCGTACATAAATTTCAGTTGAAAAGGTGAAGAATACGGAGGCAGAGGCAATGAGAGGGGATGGAGAGAGCGTGTGGGAAGGCGGAAGGGCTCAGGTGGAGGCTCTGAGCTAGTGGGCCAGTGCAAGGTAGCGAAGCTCTCCCCAAGCTCAATCAAGTGCGGGGCCAGAAAGGAAAAGATTCCCGATAGACGTCGGCGCTCCGTCCCGTCATAACAATCCCATTAATCAGATCTGTTAGAACGGCACACGAAGGAACACCCAAAGCCTTGATTAGGAGGATCTGGTGACTTTTTTTTTTTCCAGTGAGAAAATCACAGGAGTTTTAAACTATGGTCCTGGTAAAATTTTGCTCAGCTTTCTGGTCTGTGCGCTCTCCTGGAGATCCGAGACTTCAGGGCAATTGTTAATTTTGGGGACAGAGTTGAGGGCGTGGACTTAGAGACATAGTGACTCTCTCTGTCTCCCTGTCTGTCTGTCTCTTAGTCTTTTATCCATGAGTTTGTATGTGTCAGTACTCGTTCTCTTCCATTTTTTTAAGACAACTATTTTTTTAATGTTTATTTATTTATTTATTTATTTTGAGAGAGAGAGAGAGAGAGAGAGGGAGAGGGAGAGCATGCAAGCAGGAGAGGGGCAGAGAGAGATGGAGAGAGAATCCCAGGCAGGTTCCACGCTGCCAGCATGGTGGGCAACCTGGGGCTTAGACTCATGAACCGTGAGATCATGAACTGACTTGAAACCAAGAGTCGGCTGATTGACCCACGGAGCCACCCAGGTGTTGCCCTCTCCCATCTCTTTCCTTAACTCAGAATGAGGGGATGCCTCTGGGAGCTCTCGATCTACTCCACAGGAAAGGTTCTTACACAACCATGTCACTTGGCACTTCCCAGGAGGAATCCATTGCAAGGGGAGGAGCTAACGGGGAGAAAGTTCTGGCCAGCTGAAACTCTTAGGAGAATCCAGGGGCAGGCTAATTCCCCACGCTGAAATGCAGCCAGGCCGGACAGGTTAGCACCTCATCTTTTGCAATAAGTAACTTGGGGCAGCGGGTGATGAGTCCCGAGGTCTGGTCCCAGCTGCCTCTTATCTCTCATTGTGGTCCTGGCACCACTGGGCTTCGTTCTGACTCATGGGTTGAACCCTGAAGCAGCCGGGCCACCCTGCCCACTTCCCATGGCCCCAGAGACACATGAACAGGCTTTCAGGCCACGAACTAACAGAGCCAGCTCAGCTCCCACCATCGGATCACACAGGCTTGGACTTGAGCAGTGGCACACAGGAAAGTGGACGTCCACACACTGGATCTAGAAGGCTGTGGCAGGCTCTCCAATCCCTTGGGATCCCCCCCACACCCCTACTGCCACGGCCGAGAAAGTTGTCAATCTCTGGACCCCAGGGCTGAAAGGATCAACTCTTCCAGCCCTCTCAGCCGGAGAACACAGGACTGAGGTCTAAGCCATGATTTCTTTTGCCTCAGGATCTTATAGCAGTTTTGTGGAGGGGCTGGGGTGCTAGAATTGGGGTCTTCTGGCCCCAGTTCATTACTGATGATGAATTTGTTCGGGGGGTCGCTGGCTGAGTTTTCAGGCGGGCCTCTAGAACATTCTAGGTCAAGGCTGTCCACTGTGGTAGCCTCTAGCATACCTCATGATGAAGCACTTGAATACAGATATGTCATACAGGGGCGCTGTGAGTGTAATGCCAGATTTTGAAGACGTGGCACGAAAAAGATAGTGTGAAACGTCTCGTCGACACTTTATGCTGATTTATGCGTTCAAAGGATAATGTTTGGGACACACCGAGTTAAAGAAAATACATTATGAAAACTGATTTCTCTGTTTTGCATTTCCACTTAAAAAATTTATTTATTTATTTATTTATTTTGAGAGTGTGTGTGTGTGTGTGTGTGTGTGTGCATGTCCGGGAGGTGCAGAGAGAGAGAGAGGCCGAGAGAGAGAGAGAGAGAATCTTAATCAGGCTCCCTGCCGTCAGTACGAGCTCACCAGGGGGTTAGATTCCCACCCCCACCCCCACCCCCGACGAAGACTGTCAGGTCACAACTTGAGCCAATATCAAGAGCCAGACACTTGGGGCACCTGCATGGCTCAGTCGGTTAAGCCTCCGACTCCTGGTTTGGGCTCAGGTCATGATCTCACATTTGGGGGTTCAATCCCTGCATCGGGCTCTGTGCTGACAGAATGGAGCCTGCTTGGGATTCCCTCTCTCCCTCTCTCTCTCCGCCCCTCCCCCGCTCATTCTGTCTCTCTCTCTCTCTCAAAAATAAATAAATAAACTTAAAAAAAAAAAAAAGAAAGAGAGTTGCACACTCCACCAACTGAACCAGCCAGGTGCCCCAGCCAAAGTGATTTTCTAATCACTCCTGGAATAGGGTAGTATCTCCTAACCACGTCCTCTCCTGAACCCTCCAATCGCTTCTGTGCATCTCAACCTGGGGACTCTTCAAGAAAAGAGGGCCAGTGATGTCACTCCCCTGCTTAAAATTCTGCAAACTTCACATTAGCTGCCAGCCTTCCCTCCCCGGGAGCCCCCCTGACTCACCCCCCATACCCTTCGGCCTCTCTGCCTTTGTTGGTATGGCCCTTATTCTGTCAGCTGCTGTAACAAAGTACCTGTTACAGCAGCTTTGTAAGCATGGCTTATAAACAACAGGAACGTATTTATCAAAGTCCTGGAGGCTGACAGTCCAAGATCAGGGTCCCAGCTGTCTCCGGGGCTGCAGACTGTCCACTTCTCGTGTGTCCTCACATGGCAGAGAGAGGGAGAGAGAACTCTCCAGGGGTCTCTTTTTAAAGAACATTAATCCCCTGCATGAGGTCTCTACCCTCCATACCTAATCACCTCTCAAAGACCCCACTTCCTAATACCATCCCCTGGGCCGTGAGTATTTCACATGAGTTTAGGCAAGACACAGATTTTTCAGGCCATAACACTTCTGTTAGCGATGCTTTTCCTCTCCCCTGTCCTCTTGGAGATGAGGCTACGTGAAAACTCAGCATGTGACGTCTCATTCAAGTCCCTGCCCCTCTCCCTCCTCGGCCACCGTCCTGTGTGGGAACCCATCGGTTTGACTTGTTGAGATGATAATTTCCGTTCTTATCTCAATCCCAGGTCCAGTTAATGCCTCCTGAATGCAGGACTTCCTATCCAGGTGTCCAGAAGTTTCATTGCAGTCTTCAGGATGTTAGTGGAAAATAAGAGAAGCCCATAAAACTCTTTAAGTGGCACCTAGAGTTCAGTTAGTGCCGTGAAAACCAAAGACTGAAGATACCACAGCAGGAAGCTAAGAAGTCAAGGCGGGGAGCTTCGCTGAGCCAGAGAAGTAATTTTGTCAATTTGCTTCTCCTTGACTACTCTATTTTCTGAAAACCTCACAATCTGAGAACATTGCCAACATTTTCAAACATCCCACCGGCTACCACAATTTCAGTCCATCAACAAATGCCATAAAATCTGTCTCCTAAATAGATGCCCAATCACCCGATTTTTTCCATGTCCCTACTGTTGTCTTAGTGCAACATGGTCATCCTCTCTCCTTTAGGCAACACGGATAGCTTCCCACCTGGTCGACCTGTTTGGGCCCATTTCCCAACCCCCCTGGCTTCCAGACACAGAAGCCAGAGTGATGCTACTGAAATGCAAATAATGCGACATCGATGTCTCACACAAAACGCTCCGTCAGATTTCCATTGCACAGACAATAAAATCCAAACTCTGTCTCCTGACTCATGGACCCTCTGGCTCCCACTCACATCAGTCCTGATGGTCTCTTCCTGCCCTCCTGCCCATTAGGCTGCATACACTGCCCTTTCTTTTCAGTAAATATTCCATCTAATTCCTGCTTTAGGGCCCTTGGCTACATATGTCCTAGGCATGGAATGCTCTCCCCACCCATCCAGGCATAGCTACCCTACCATCACATCAATTTAGCTCACACATCACATCTGGAAAGAGCTCTTACAGGAGCAGATAACACAAAGCCACTACTCAGTCATCATCATACCCCCTATATAATTCTTTGCCTACCGATCATCACAATGATGTTGTTGTTTAATCTAATCAGGATTTTTGTCTTTCTTTCTTTTAAGATTTTTTTTAAGAAGTGTATTTTTTATTTTTGAGAGAGAGAGAGAGCAAGCAGGGGAGGGGCAGAGAGAGAGGGAGAGAAAGAGAATCCAAAGTGGGCTCCACTCTGTCAATGCAGACCCCAATTAGGGCTCGAACTCGTGAACCGTGAGATCATGACTTGAGCCAAGATCAAGAGACAGATGCTTAATCCACTAAGCCACCCAGGCACCCCTATCATCTTTCTTATTAGATTTTTGAGAGTAAGGACGCAGGTTGTTCTGCTCCCCCCACTTTGTCCTGATTATCGAGAAGAATGCCCAATCAATAAATATTTGTTGACATGATGGACATATTATTTTTAAGTATATAATAAAATTATAAACCTTTGGTATTTTATCTTCACACTGCTTATTGAAAAACTAAAACTCAAATTGGTTTTCAACCTCGGGTACCAAGAGCCATTTGATATTGACAAATTACTTGAAGGTATTTTAAATGCAACAGCTCATCAATCAATTCACCCTACGCAACTCAGTTTCCTTATCAACAGAAACTAGAAAATAGTGACAGTTTCCATCTGCATTCATCTCCAGGGCATATGTATAATTTTCTCTTTGAGAAGCTCTTGGAAGGCATCAAATCCACGCTGCCTAGCGGCTCTCTCACAGCGATGAGCTGAAGTGGGCTTCTGACCTCAACTGCAGAAGCTTGCATAGTCTGCCCAAGCTATGAGACGTGATTGCATTAAAAGGGTTTGGCGACTCCTCCCGCAGGCTGAGGATGAGTCGTGTTCTGTGGTAAACCAATAAGAATCACATAATCCACCGATCACTTTTGTATAGTGGGAATCTCGTTTTCAGGTCAGGCTCAATATGGAAATGGCCCTCTCCCTGACAACCCTCAGGTGGAATATGAAATGCCTTCCACCTCTGCCTTTCAGCTCAGGTTGGACGAGAGACTACAGAGCACAGAGAGCCAGTTGACTACACTGGGCGTTCCACAGAAACCTCGGACATGGGAGCACTCCCAACTGTTCTACTAGGTGGGCCAGTTGGTGTTAAAGCTGCAATCATACCGTAGATAAGAAAGAACTCCCTGGAACACATCCTAAAACACACACTCCTTGCAAGCAGGTCTATTCCTGGATAGTTTTCGAAAGTGGTGTTATATACAAAAGGAAGTCAGGGTGCACCCAATAACAGGGAATCAGGATGTGTCCAAACCATAGGAAGGACCCACCAAATATTTGATAATTAAAAAAAAAAAAAACATTGCAGAAAAATGGGGTCTGAATTTGCCCAAGAAATAGGGAGTTCTTTTCACGACCTGTCCCTAAGGAGTAGAGGGTTTGTTACGGGTGCCTTGGATTTTGGTTATTTATACTGTATTTAAATTAAGTGTGTGATGAAAATGACATTTTCGTGGTAGAGAACATGAGGGAATCATTTAGCTATGGTATAAATACATACATGCGAGAGGTAGACCCAACTGACCACTTTGCTGGGGTCAGTGTTCTAGAGACCTAAGCGAGCAGGTTAAGCAAAAACCAACCTAACGAACAAACAGCACACATTGACGCTGTGGCCTTGCTTCTCCTGGGGTTTCCTATATGTGTGTTGCCCTTGACCCAGGGCTGCTGAATGAATGAAAACAGTTCGACATTTAACCCCAGGTTTAGAAGGACACGGATCTTCAGGGGCACCTGGGTGGCTTAGTTGTTAGACGTCCAGCTTCAGCTCAGGTCATGATCTTGCGGTTCACGAGTTCGAGGCCCACGTCGGGCTCTGTGCTGCCAGCTCGGAGCCTGGAGCCTGCTTCGGATTCGGTGTCTTCCCCTCTCTCTGCCCCTCTCCCACGCACGCTCTGCCTCTCTCTCCCTCTCAAAAATAAATAAACATTACAAAAAAAAAATTTAGAAGAGCATGTATTGTCAGATCACGGGCGGGGGTCCCATTGGGCCTGACCCTGCTGTACGTCCTGGCCAAAAGTTCGCATTCACCGAATGGAATTGAAATGTTCTAAACTGAGCAGGGAGATCTGAGCTCTTGTTCCAGGGTTTGCAGAAATCACTCGCCTTAGCTGCTGATTCTTCTGTACAATGGAGAGCCAACACTGGCCACGTGCGCAATGAGGAGATCTCCAGAGAAACACGCCTAGCTTTTGTATCTCTGCCTCCTGTCATCTGGCTACAACATAAATAGACACAGGACATCTTATTCTAGGAATGCTCCCCTGTAGCCCGACATGCGGCCTCACAGGTGGCTGCGGCTGGACGTGCAGGCTGCCGGCCGCCCCAAGCAGACGGAGGGACGAGCTGGATGTCTGGGTGGCTTCGGTGTCCTGCCAGAGCCCGTGCCTGCAGCGTGGGGATCACAGATGTCCCTCCCAGACGATAATCACAGCACAGGCCTCTCCTCTTGGGAGGAGAGGGCTGGACTCGCATGCAGAACAGGCTGGGAAGCGACCTGACCCCGTGCACACCGTGAGCCCCATGCACCAGGCTATGAGCGCAGTTTCGCTGCAGGTGGGGAATTGTTTGGGGGGCTCCACCTGCCATCTCCGTGATCCCGGGCCTGCCTGTCGGGACTTGCTCCGCGGCCCACCAGATTCCACCACGTGGATCAGCAGGGACCTCTTCCTGTTTTCCCATTTGCCCTCCTGCTTGTTGGCAAGTCAATCACCTGGCACTGAGTCGTGTTCCTCCACTTGGTGACGCGTTCGGTAGCCCTGGAGACCAGACCCTGTTCCTCTGGTTCCGTGCGAGCTAGCACAGAGCCTCCTACAGCTCCTCTTTGAGTCTGTGTCACCTGTGATCATCTGACCGGGAATGGAACTTGTTCCTTTTGTTCCCCATGGGGACATCTCCCCAGGATAGTGTACCCTGAGCCACCAGAGTCCGGACGAATATCAACAGGTGTCACCTGGGAGAAATCCAAGGCCCGGCTGGAACCGACTCCATGATAGTGGCCAGCTCTCCACCTCCCTGCACCTGCTTCCCAAAGCCAGAGCCAGGGTGAGGCGGGAGGCTTCGGGCTCACCGTGTTGGAGGAGACACCTGCCCTTGGGGCCATGCAAGTTCAGGGCTGCCCCCGACAGTGAGTGCCACCTTCAGTGTTGCGCTAGGACTAACACTAGCCTCCGTCCCGCCGCTTCCCATAAAATGGGCATAATAACAAATTGAGGATTAGTATGAACGTACAAAGAAATCCCGTAGGTAAAAAGCTAGCGCTCTCGCTGCCAGCTGTTTCCAACCGGTTGGTAAAAAAAACTACTGGGGGGGCGCCTGGGTGGCGCAGTCGGTTAAGCGTCCGACTTCAGCCAGGTCACGATCTCGCGGTCCGTGAGTTCGAGCCCCGCGTCGGGCTCTGGGCTGATGGCTCAGAGCCTGGAGCCTGTTTCCGATTCTGTGTCTCCCTCTCTCTCTGCCCCTCCCCCGTTCATGCTCTGTCTCTCTCTGTCCCAAAAATAAACAAACGTTGAAAAAAAAAATTTTTTTTTTAAAAAAACTACTGGGAATCCTGAATTCTAGACACAGAATGGCAAAGAGAAAGCCTTTGCTGAAAAAGTCTGAATCCATACAGTAGAACGAACCAGGCTCAGTTAAAAAAAAAAAAAAAAAAAAAAAAAAGCAATTCATTTATTTTTTTAAATTTATTTTAATGTTTTATTTATGTTTGTGAGAGTACAAGCAGGGGAGGGGCAGAGAGAAAGGGGACAGAGGATCCAGAGCGGGCTGCGAGCAGAGAGCCCGACGCGGGGCTCGAACTCACGAACCGCGAGATCATGACCCGAGCCAAAGTCGGACGCTCAACCGACTGAGCCACCCAGGGGCCCCAAAAAGTAATTCATTTAATTTAAGGAGTCTATACAAGCAAACCACGCTAAATAATGGCCTGACGGTAACACAGATCTTTTCTGGCTGGAGACTCCACAGCTGTCCGCGGTGGCCAGGACACGTGCTTCTCTCTGTGATCTGATTCCGCGTCCTTTGCGCCTTTTCTTCTTCATCCCACGTTGGTCCAAATCCAGTGCCATTCTCCGCTGGGGCTTCTCCTGCTGTGAATCCGGTCCCCAGAGTGACCACTGTCTTCCTTCACCATCTTTGACAGCATTTCATAGTTAAGAGTTTAAATACCCACCGCGTCCGCCACAGTCACATTTCTTGTTTCTGATCCTTCTGGAGCAAGACTCTTGCATAGTGATGAAACGTAGGACAGTCAGCTTTTCCAGACAACACTCCACAGAGGACCTGCTTTACCCCCTGTGCTTATTGTCGTACTATTTGTCTTACAAGGATGCACAATAGCAGTCTTAGATTAAGTGTAACAGGAAAATTCCCTCTCGTGCAAAAACCCCATTGACTCTCTCATAGCCTTGTCTTTTTCGGTGGCATAATTTTGGAGTTTTGCCACCGAATGTTTTCACGCGCAACATATAGAAATTACAGATATGTGTGATTTACACGCCGAGTTCTAGATAATTGTCTGGTACGAGGATATCTTTTCCTTTTGAGTTTCTGCCTCGACAGTTTTGCAGATTCTCTCAATCGTACCTCTTGCTACATACACATTCTGCCAAATTGCCCCCCGAGTAAGACTATTTTAGTGGCCAGTGTGCTTGAAACTGGGCTGGGCTGGGCATGTTGCAGGCATTATTTTGGCTGCCAGCCGCCCGGCGTGTCTTTAGGAGATGATTGTTCTCACTTTACAAACAAGAGGGTTGAGACACAAAGAAGTTAGCTATCCTTCCAAAGCGGTGGAGAAATGAAATAGGAACCCAGGTTATGTGACGTTCAAATGTGACCTTTCTCTGTGGCACAACAGATATTTGGACACTCGTGCATTTCTTGCCCCGAGCACTGGCTTACCTTGGTCCACCTGGCAGGAATGTTTTCCCCTTTATCTGCAGCTTTCCTAACCACTGCAACTCGCAATGGTGTTCTCCGTCCTCCTTGGGCCATAGCATTGACCACAAGGACCATCCAGGCGTCCTTCTCCATGGCCTTGTACCGTATGCAACGTTCCTACTGCTGACAGCGTTCTGAGGATGCTGTGTCTACTGAACTTCATGCATCGCCCCAAAGAAGTTGAACCCTGCACGCCCATTCCAAAGGATGTAAAACCAAGAGATACGACTCGTGAAAGGTGCCTGTGCCGCGGAACCTCTGGCCTATCCCTAGATGTTTAGTGATTTGTCTCTGTGCCTTTTGGGCCTCCTTTGCCTCATAATAAAAAATCACAGTGACATATTTCTCTGAAGTTTTAAAATGTGTTGGTTATTTAATTTTACACTGGAGTAATTGCTTTGCTGTGTATGGCTTCCAAAAGCTATAAATTCAAATTTGGATCCACTTTGTAAATTCGAAATCTACCAGGCCAGGGTAAATGTTAACACTTGGAATTTCATTTGCGTGTGCAAAATTAAAATAAACCTGCAAACCGGATTATTTTGCCGAGTAATGTAATTGCATTTGATTGAGGGCACAGGGTTCCCCCCAACATGTGTGCTGATCCCTTGGTCCTGAGGGAGCCTGGAGATCAAGGGCTATAGGGCCCTGAACCAAGGAATGGCCCATGGGATGGGAATGAGCTGGGAAGAAGGGACCTGTGTAAGCGGGTGTGGATATAAGTTATGGACTAGCGAAGGTTTCAGGAGAAGCCCGCAGAAGCTTCCACAGAAGTGTTTCCTGGAAGCCCACACTCAAGAAGGCAGAGGTAGCTGTCCGAGCTGATCAGACTTGCTGTAGGTTGACTTGTGTCTTTCCCCCAATTCATATGTTGAAGTCCTAAATATATTTGGACATGGGGGTTTTAAGTGAAGTTAAAATGAGGTCGTTAAGGCGAGCCCTACTCCCGTCTGACCGGGAGAGGTGATTAGGACACGCACGGACGCAGAAGTCAGACCACATGAAGACACAGGGAGAACGTGGCGTCCACAAGCCACAGATTGATGCCTCAGAGGAAGCCAGCCCTGCTGACACCTGGCACCTTGATCTTAGACTTCCAGCCTCTGGAGCTCTGAAGAAAAAATTATGTCTGCTGTTGAAGCCCCCAGTCTGTGGTACTCCATTATGGCAGGTCCCAACCAATAAGTACAAGGCTCATGTTGGAAAACTCTCTCTGGGTTCATCTTTGTCATGAACTCCACCTTCTGACAAGTTGACATGTTGAGTTTTCTAATTTCAAATAACTTCTTGTTTCACACGTTTTTTTTTTTTCTTTTCTGAATGTTGGCCTCCCCGCACTATTATAAAGATAATTTTGTTATTGAACGACATTATATTTAATTTTTCTACTTTTCTGCCGTGATAACAGTATATTCACTACTTTGCTATCGAGTTACATGACATTTAGTTCTTATACTTGTATGCCTTTTTAGAATAAATACATTTACAAATGAGAACAAAAAGATCCCTTCCTGGATCAGAAATGCCCTTGTGCGGTTCTGAAATAGTATTGTGTATACATCCATAATGAATTTCATAACTTGCGATGTCTGCAATGTTGCAACCACTGATTTTGAGCATGGCTAGAGAGAGAAAAAAAACCTTTTTAATTAATAGAACTAACCAGATCATCTCATGTAAACAGCTCCAGGAAGCTGATGGGTTTGGTAGCGGGGGGATATGTGCATTGGCAGAGAGTTTGAAAAGTGTTATTTCTAAAGTGGCCAAAACACGTGACTGAGTTAACTTATTCCAGAACATGTGTTATCTGGAAGCTCTTTCTGTGTCCTTTTATGTGTAGGTCCTTGGACCCCTGGTCCCCAGAAACCCCCAGAAATAGATACCTTAGATGCCGTTTTGGAATGTTCCCCTCACCTCTTTTTTTAAATTGAAATTGAAAGTGGTTTCTTCTTTAAAACTGCCACCAAAGTCAAACTATTGGAAAGGAACAATAGAATGACAGATTGCTTGTTCCAAATAATTGGATCGACAGTGAAGCAAGCAGTGGGTTATGACAAAAATATTCCTCCAAGGGTGTCAAACTTCAGTAATTCGCTGGACAGAGTGAGAGTGAGCTTACAGGGATGCGAGCCGCTCAAAAATCGGGATGTATTCCCCACACTTTTCTCTATTACAAAAAGGTCATCTAAACACAAGCAAAGGAAGAAAACTGGCCAGAACGCAGGCATGTGGTCTTGAAGCAAGATGGTGGGTTTGTCTTACACTGGACACAACAAGGTGGCTGGGTGAGAGGGAGAGACGGGGCTGGGACTCTGCCCTAGCCAGACCCTGGAGGTGGAGGGTGGTGGCAAATGAGATTAACCACAGGGATGGGACAATTCTGTCTATCCTGCAGCTAAGTGGGGGATCTGGCTTGGGATTTCTTGGAGATGTTTACGCATCCCACGGCACATCCCTGAGATTCAAAGTCTATGCCCAGGGTTTTGGCCAGAGTCCAGGGTCAGGTAGTGGCGGGGGTAATGGTCTCATTTCCTTTGATCAGAGCAGGCTGCAAATCAAGGCTGTTGGGGGGAAGGGTGGCTGTGAGCTCCAGCAAGGGCTGAGTCTCACCCCACAGGGCGTGACTAACTAGAGGCAGGATTCAGCCCAATTCTGCCTTGATTTGGATGGAAGGGAATTTGAGAGAATCACACCCCCCAAACCAGCCCAGTGCTGCTCTGATATTGGCAGGGGGTGAGCTTTATGACCCACGAGGTCTTTTTCATGTCCAATGTCTGCATTAAAAGGCATAGCTTTCAGATTGGTTTAAGCTGACAGTCTCTGAGGCTCTTGTGTGCAATGCTCAGTTTAGTTTATTTTTTAAAAGTACATTTATTTCATTAATTTAAAATCAAAGCAATATCGAGGAAGAAAGAAGACAGAAAGAAAGAAAGAAAGAAAGAAAGAAAGAAAGAAAGAAAGAAAAAGAAAGAAAGAAAGAAAAGAAAGAAACCCAGAGGACAGAAGGTCTAGCGGATGGACTTGTATAGTACCAGAACACTAACACAAACAACCAACAATGATAGGATCTAACTTATGGTCACCATCTGGAGAGCCAGGGAGCCAGCCATTCCCCTTCTCTGCAGGCTATTGGGCTGTGACCACACTCTGGGGAGCTCACCTCTGCCAAGTACTGGCCAACGGGGTCATCTCTGACCAGCCCATGTCACCAAATCAGCCTTAGGGCCATCCCTTCAGGGTCAGGCTGGCCTTGAACCTGGGCTTTGTTTCACACCACTGGACCCGCCCTTGCTGTCCAGCAGCCAAGGAGAGGCTAGGTAACAAGTGCAGACCCCAGTCTCTGGGGCCTTGAATTCCATGGGAAGGGGTGTGGACAGGCTTTACCCTGGAGGTGACGGGGGTGCCAGATGGATTTTACCTCGCTAAGAATTGCTCTACCAAGTCAAATAAAAAACACATTAATGAATTAGCACAAGAGGGGATGGTCTGCCCATAGTGTGTGGCCTCTGCATTTGCAGAACTCACATGACATTTTCCCTCCTCTCCCTAGGCTTTGGAGATTTAACTACTCAGTCTTTACGGACACATCTAATAAAAAGATAGAGTAGGGGTGGGTTTGGTGAAGAATCAGACATTGACAGAGAAACTCTTTGTTAATATCTGCAAGGGTCTGGTGCAGAGGGTAGGCCTGAAATAGCTCTCACGAGATTGCTCATCTGTAGTTTTCTTTCAGTTATCCATGCCATCCATTGCCTCCACCTCTAAGCCCTGTTGGCATAGGGAGGGGAGGCTCTAACAGATACCATGATTTGGCTGAAAGAGGCAAGAGCTAGTAGCAGGAGGACTCCCCGCTAGGTAGTCCTCGTCTGTGGCTAGTAGACTCTGTGACTTCTCTGTGTCCGGGCTTCCTCATACATCATCGTAACAATAGTGTGTTGTTGTTTTTTTTCCTGTTCTCCAGGTATATTTTGCAGTAATGGAACACAGGTCATGAATCCGACTGGAAAAGCAAAAAGGTCTAATGAAATCCCTATGAAGACCGCAATCCCGTAAAGAAAAGGATACCATGACCCAAATACTGCAAAATGAATTTGCCGCCATTGATGAGCCACGTAGAAAGAACCAGGTGGATGGCACTCCGTGAGTTTTAAACATAATGCCTCGAGCTGGAGGATCAGGGCAGAGATACAAGGAGTGGAAGCTGGTAGTACAAGGTGGTGCCTGATGGGCTGTCAAGTAAGTGACCAGGTTTTCTGAATCCAAGTTGAAATGTACACGGTTCCAGGAGGAAGACCTATTTTTGACGTAAATATTTATCCATGAGAAAGTTCCTGTGGGGTCTAAACATAAATCTATTTTCTAAGAGTCTTCATTCGAAAGAATAAAATGGCAAGACTATGGTACTTTTCATTGAAAACATCTTTGTGGACATCTTAGTGATGGAGGGTCTTTAGAGCAATGGCTCTGATAGGATGTAAGCTCATCACTATGCTGTCAACAACTTGAACTGAGGGTCGCTGTCATACTCCCTTTTGTACCTTCCAACGTGACTAGAACACTTCCCGATACATCCTCAACTTCAGCTAATGCTCATTAACAGAAAGAAACAAGAAGCCACGAGTGAGGAAATGAAATCGAGAGGAAAGAGCTCTCCTTTCTTTCTAAGACATTTCCGTACGTCTGCCGTTTCCGAGGACAAACCTTTCCGGGGGCCACGCAAACTTGGAGTGCACATGAGTTAACTTCCAGTCCCCCCAGATAATATCCCATCATCCGCTCTTGTTTTACATAAGATTAAGTCCTCATGTAACAGTTCAGCTACCCAGGGCTAGCAGGTGGGCTCTTCCTAGTAGTTTACTTGTTTCCATGCAAAACCAGTGTGGGCAGCAGATAGGGCTTTAGGGCAGGAGACAGAGAGGCACCATACGGCACACTTCCATTGAAAGGGGTGAGGCATGTACACAAACTGGCTGGCGCAGGGGGTGGGGGTGAAGGGATGGAGTGATCACCTGAGGATTCAGAAAAAGCACCTAAAGGAGCCTCAGAAAAGGCTGTCATTAAGGCAGTTCTGAGGCAGTCCGTGCAATTCGCGTGCTTCTAGCTCAAGACCTGGCCACTATTCTGTCTACGTTTTCTCTCATTCTCCTTTCCCTCTGGATCAGCTTCTTTTCCTCTTTAATCTCAGCATGAATGCGCCCCCAGTAGTTACCCTGGCCAGTGAGCACACATGATTGCCCATATCCCTACAGCATTTTGTCGACCAGCTCAGAATCTTAGTTCCATAACGCTTGGCCTGAGATCTCCCAACTCAGTTCATCTTTCCAGCCAAGCCACACAGGGTTGCGGTTCCTGGCAAAAACACGTTCACCTTGAAGCTAATGGAGCTTAAGATTTACCTCTTCACTTTCATGGGCCCATTCGAGGGCTTACGATGAACCCTAGGAACGGATTCACGTGGTCATGTGCCATTGGAATATATGCCATGCCATTGGAATACATGTTTTTCCATATCCGTTAAGGCAGCTGTCTATTTTTGCTTTGACTTTCTCTCCTTCACACTGTCCGCAGTCCCAAGTTACCTTGGGGGTAGCCAGAGCATTTGGAGGGCCCAGAGAAGGGTACACTGTGTTGGGGCTACATCTAACTTGGGTTTGTATGTTTCCGGTCTCTTCCAAATACAGCTAAACTCCACCTGTTCTGATATAGCAATGCTTTGACATCTGGAAACAGTCCTGCTACCTGTGGTATTAACTTACCTGCCCTTGTGACAGGAAGGTGTATGGTGTCAGGATACGAATGTGTCTTCAGTGCCCAGTCCTGAAAGTAGATGAGTAAAGGAGGAGAAATAGCTTTCAAATATAGAGACAGAAGCTATCTTGGAAATTTCTTCCCATGCTTGGACGTATAATATCAGAAGAGAGCACTGGTTTCCCGTTGGTTTTCCATTGGTAAAAATGGAGGTCCTGTCTTGTCAGGAACATACACCATATTCAGGTATAAATGCATAACACTTTTTTGATTTTAATAGAATTGGGTTTATAGGGCAAAAGCCTTTAATAAAACTACAAATAGCAACTATATCTTTAACAGCTTGTCTATATAAGACATTTGACAGTGGCCACATCTTAAAAAGCTATACAAGATAACTGATCATGATTTGTGATATTGAAAGAAAACTTCCAAACTACAAGTGATAAACAAAAATAAATCACCAGAAAACTATCTTTCTATCCTCTCTTGAAAAAAATGATATTTCAAATTTTAGTTATGGGTACCTGCGCCAAAATGTAAAGAATTTTTGAGATGTTTCATAAAACATACAAATTATTTTGTTCTTTCGCGTATTTGTCAGCTTTTTAAAATTTGTAATTTGTTGAGATGTATGTTTTCATTCTAAATATATGTTATACGTAATACATGACTTCAGATTCTTTTTATTATAAAGAAGATCCCTGAATTGCATATGCTCAGACCTCACGAACCCAGATCAGCCTTGGGTCACTGGGCGAGCTGAAACTGGTCACTCAAATGGTCACTATTGGTTTCATCATCAGTGACAGAGTGGTCAGGGGCAAAAGGACATGTTACCAGACACAGTGTAGACTTGGGTGCCCCCATTTGGCTACACGAATGGTCAAAAAATTCAGAGAAGGCAAAATGAACAACCATGCACCCCAAAACATAAACAGTAAAAGAGATAAACCATGCATGGTGCCCGTTCCTTGAGGACCTCACTATTCACTGAGATAACTATAAGAACAAATTACTGTTATTGTCATGTCTGTATAGGGTACAATGAGGGACTAAAAAAGGAAATAATCAATCTTTGTTATTAAATATAAAGTAATGCCAGAAAGCACTTTCAGTGTTTTACAAATACTAATTTGTTCGATCTCTATACCATCCCAATGAATCACGCACAGTTATCGTTTGTACTTCCAGAAGAGGAAACTGAGGCACAAAGACACAAAGGAAGCTACCCCAAATTGCCCTGCTGGTAAGTGACGAGGCAAGGAAGTGAATCCAGGCATTATGAGTGTTCCCATCCACTCTGACATGCAAAGGGAAGAAAGGAGAATTCAGAGGCCTTCACTGAGGCCACGGGTCTACAGCACACCCTTTGGGTCCATTGCAGACACCAAGCCAACGAAGGTGAGTACCTCGTGCCTTAAGCTATTATAGATGAAAAGTCACATACTTGAAGGGATGATCTGTGGTCACAAGTGACAAATGGCAGCCTGAGATCAAGGGGTAGAGAGACTCAGGAGCGCAGTTAAAGGTATGTCACAAAAAATTAGAAGTACAGGAAACCCAGCGTCTTTTTGTGTGGAGTCAAATGGCCCTATTCCCTCCTGGTGGCTCTGATGGGGTCATTCTGACAGTGCCACCATCAAAGTCCCAAATAACGACATGGAACCATCAAGAAGAATTAACACAAAGCACATTTTCTTTCCTGTCTACATAACACATTTTAGAAGGACGTCACGGCTCAAAACGTGAAAGTTGCTTGAGATGTTTAAAAAGATAAGCTTCAGCCACATGATATATGAACTAGCTTATTCAGGAAAGCTTCAATATTTTGACTGGGATAAGACAGTTATTTGAAGCATCCTTCAAAGAGGATTTCAGGTGGGGAGGGCTCTAAGGAAGTCTGCTGGCTGGGAAGGCTGCTTCCCAGATGTGAGTCCTGAAGGTTGAAATGGGAATGGGAGATTCTACTCCTGGAAATAAGTAGTGAGAAGGTCCAGAGTATGGCATTTAAGGACAGGATGGGGGTAATGGAGACAAGGTAACAACACCAGCTGGAAAAGGATAAATGAAACCAGAGGGGACTCTGACATCACATGGAGACAAGTCGGTATAGTGGTCCCCTCTTATCCATGGGGGATTTGTTCCTGGACCTCCAGCGGATGCCTGAAACCATGGCTGGTACCAAACCCTATACATACTATGTTTTTGTTTTTCCTACCTGTACATACCTATGATAAAGTTGAATTTATAAATTAGGCACAGTAAGAAGTCAAAATATTAGAACAACTGTAACTCTACGCTGTAGTAAAAGTTATATGAATGTGGTCTCGCTCTCTCTTTCTCTGTTTCTCCCAATATCTTATTTTAATGTATCCACCCTTGTAATGATAAGATAAAATGAAGTGAATGATATAGTCCCTCTGACGTAGCATTAGACTACTATTGACCTTCTGTTGATACTTCAGAGAGAGCATCGTCTGCTTCCTGGCCACAGGTGACCGCAAGGAGCTGGAACCATGGGAAGCAGATCTGCACACCTGCTCAAGTCAAGAACGAAAACAAAGACCCCTCTGCCTGTGCTGTGGTCTTCAATATTTGAGCATGTCCAGTAGGTTCATGAAGACAACTGTGTTTTTACAAGAAAATACAGTAGGTAGATCCAATGAGGAAGCACGATGAAATGTTCTTAAGATTCCAGTCCCTCCTCTCTGCTGGAAAAAAAAAAATGGGACCTCGAACTTGGGGGGGGGGTGGGGAAATGGACCAAGAAATAGTTTGGAAAACACGATTGCAAAAATGCATCGAGAATCATTACCCGCAATCTCTGTGGCTACTACTCTAGTATCCCTTTAATGCCACATCCTCCTAAGTGCAGTGATTCTGTTTCTGACCGTGCATTTTGGGTACTCTTCCTTGCTGAGGGAAGAGGTGTTAATTTTTAGAAACAATTATCATGATGACCTTGATGATTAAGTAGGATAATTAAATGACATTGTGACTAATATGTTTTATACCATAAACATTACTTTCTGATCTACTTACTGGGGGGAAATGCCATTTTTGAAAAGAAAGGAGTATTTTTTAACATGATTAGCAAGCCATCTGTTGACATTTCGGTGCGATCTCTCATGCAAGTCCCTAGCTTGCAGCTTCGGTTTTATCATAGCAAGAACCCAAAATAGTTCTGCCTTTTGCAGTTCCATCAAAATAAGGTGATTTAGAAAGGGCACTCTTTAGAAAATGCAAGCATACATTTCAAGCTTACCTAGGCCATCTCTTTGGAGACCCAAGGAAGCTCTAATCGGATGATTGATAAATTAAGGGAAAAGTCTCACTTTCACTTCCCCGTTCATCTCCCTTCTCCAATTCTTCCTTCTGTGGTGTGGAAAGAATATAGCCAACCTCTGGATTTACATGGACCTGGGTAAAATTATACACTCACCAGGATTCTGGTGTCGGTAGGTGGTAGAGACTCATGTCGACATGAATCAAACCACAAAAGGGACAGGGTGGGAGCTGGCCTCAGCAATGAATAAACACACTGGAGACCTTCCCTCTTGCTGTGTCTTGTCTCTATTGTGTGTGTCACCTTCAAGCTTTTAGATCAGCCACTCCAGTGGCCCAGACATGGCCGTAGGCAATGTCAGGTTGGTGATCAGAAAGTGAGGCGCTTCCGTTCAGTTCTGAATGGGAAGACCCCTGACGGGCCAGACTTGGATGGCATGACTACACTTTGAACCAATCACTGTGGCCCGAGGGCTGAGGAACTTTCATCTTGGATGACCCTGGCAGGGGAAATAAGTATAGGACGCTAATTCCATGGCCTGTTGCAAACCTTCCGCGTTAGTAAACCTTCAGTCCCTGGTCCATAAAATAGACACCGACATCCCCAAGACAGTTCGTGAGCCGTCAATGAGATTGCGCCCATGAAAGATGCTGGCCACAGACCACAGAGTGACCTGCTACAGTGTTCTCTTTCACACACGATGCCCCATCCAAAGTGGGCAGCATGATCTATGCTTTTACAGATGAGGAAACAGTGCTAGTGTTAGCGAAGAAGAATTCTGTCTGCCAAGTCCAAGGCTCGCCTCCTGAGGGGTCTCAGAGTGGCCGTGTCTGACCGGTCCCTTTGCTGCAGCCCTAGTGACTGGCTAGGATGAGCTGAAAGCCTCGGCCCCTACCATGGACCACATTTTGTGCACATGGCCACGTGTGCTATCATCATTTCTCTTGCTCTCCCACTTTACTCTCTTGTTGTGATTGGGAACCACCTCAGACACTGCAAAACTTGGACTCCAGTGTGGTCATCCCGTCGTTGTGGATTTCTCCAGAGATAGGGATGGGGGGATGGGGATTTTTCAATGATCTGACTTCCAGTCCTTCCTTTGATTTGTTAAGTCGCTGAGTCTCAGGTTCCGATGAATCTGAAGCTCTTATTAGAACTAACCTCGGGTGACTATGGTCCACGTGCACTCGTTTTGAGTTTTGAGGACTTCACCTCCTTGGCGTAGGTTTAAAACTCTCAGGGGCTAGGGGTGCCTGGGTGGCTCAGTTGGTTGAGCACCCAACGCTTGATTTCAGCTCAGGTCATGATCTCATGGTTCATGAGTTTGGGCCCCACGTCGGAATCTGTGCTGACAGGGCAGAACCTGCTTCGGATTCTCTCTCTCCGTCTCTCTCTGCCCCTCCCCCATTTGTGTGCATGCTCTCTCTCTCTCCCCCCCCCAAAAAAAACAATTTTTCAAAACATTTTTTTTTTTTTTAATTCTCAGGGGCTTATGACACGGTCAGCAAAGCTGTGAGCAGATTCACCTTCATCTTGATCCTGCTGATTCCCCATGCTCCATGGCTGGCAGGTCTCGTCAGCCCATGCATGTCTCCCCACTGCTTGCACAGAGGAGTCCACAGCTCCCGATTTCCCACCCACACATGTCACTGTGCACCATTCGCACTCAGTCACTCGATCAAACCATTATTCGTAGGCAGGGGGAGTGCTACCTTTGCCATCTTAGCCCCGGCGCTCCCACTTTTTGATGCACTGGGGTATCCACAAAACAACAGTGCCATTCGTTCCCGATGAGATGGGTGAGGTACAGTTCCTCCTAACTGCTATAGCCCCCAGACGCAAAGCAGGGTTTCCGTGGTCTTCTCCATCTGGACCAGGGTTTGGGACCCAGAAGGCAGGGTGCTGAGCCCTCTCCTCCACCCAGCATGCTCACTCTCTCCCTCTCCCTCAATCTCTCTCTCGCTCCCTCTTCAGCTCAAAAGTTGGGCAACGGAGGGATTACACTTCCTTCCACCTGCATGCTGTTTCCAAATGTTCCAGGCTCACATCTGAAGTGTGATTTTCAACTGAGAAGTTAAAATTTCATAGCTGATTCCAGAGTTTAGTTTGACCTGTTTTCCCCCCAAACAGTGGGTGACTCCTATCTGTCTGTTTGGATTTGGATAAAGGCCTTTGTCCTACAACAATGGAAACTCAATGAGTATGGCCATGGGGTGATAAACATCTTGCATATCAATATGGTGAGTCAATGCCATCCTTGATACTTAGCTCTGTACCTTAGCTAGTTAATTAAGGCACGGAGGCTCTCCATATACCTTAAGAGTATAACTTGACATAAAGAAAATCTTTTGTGCACAGAGATGTTCCCAACAGTTATGCAAAATACCAAAAAATATAAAATTATAAAAAAATGAGAGAGTATTTGTTGGTTAAACCATAATCCATCAACTTGAAAGACATTAGACAATGATTGGAAAGGATATATACTTCTTGGGCCATGTTAAGCCAAGCAGGAAAGAAAGAAAGAAAGAAAGAAAGAAAGAAAGAAAGAAAGAAGAAAATCAAATTACAAAGTCACAAACACAAATACTAGCTGTGTTACAAAGACCGCTGTGTTTTGTATAAGGAACAGGCAGAAATATGAAAGAATGTTTTCATAATTATCTTTTGGTGCTAGAGTGATGGGTGATTTATTTTTTCCTTTCTGCCCCACGATTTCTAATTCTCTCTGTAAGATACTGTTTTTTTTTTTTTTTAATTTGAGAAAAGTATTATTAACTCTTACTATTAATTAGAAGCACACAAGCATTGTGTCCATGCTTCAAGGTATATTTTGTGTCTTACCCCTCCCTTTGAAAATCTTCTTTGCTGGATGTCTCCCTGCCTGCCCCCCAAAGTCACTTAACTAACAGGGGCTGTACCTCCCCTGGGATTGTGTTGACTTTACTCTCCTTTGTATTATACTTATTTATTCTTATGTCTTAAACCCTCCCAACTCCCGTGTTAATAAGATCAGACCGTCTATGTCTTCTTATTAAAAAAAGAATCTCAACTAATTACGTTTGATTTATTCCTGGTCACTTGTGTCATTGGATGACCTTGGAGAAAATGGGATTTGGGTAAGGTAGCTCTCAGTGAGGCAGACGGGTGCAAGGGCTAACCAGGTGTGTTGTTGCAGACCTCTCCTGACCCCTTATATCCTTTCCCTTTATGAGGCAGGCAACTCATCCCCAACTATGTCCTGCAGGCTGAAAAGGCCCTGGAGAAATTTAAAAGAAAATTTGTTTTAATCTTACAGAGAATTCTTTTCAGAGTGACTCTCCAGAGACTTTGAAACACCCGTGTGCATTGTGAATCACCAACAGGGAGACTCAGGGTGGAACAGCTCCCAAACGTAGGTGACAGAGGGGCATGTTTTGAAGAAGAATCATCTGGACCAGCAGGCCACTGACCACATCTTGGGAAACTGTGAGCTCAGATAAGACATGTCCGAAAGGAAGCAATCATGTGACTTCTCAAAGGCAACACTGGCATCTTCCTAGCACGTGTGGTCCTGGGAGAAACCACTCTACCTCCCGAGGCAAAGCGGACCTCTCATTTTCCAACAAACTCAGTGCTTAATCCTCTCCTCCAGACGAATCCAGGCCTGAGTGTGTTCCTCCTGTCAGTGCTTTGGAGCCCAGAGGATTCAAAGTGGATTCCTTTCAGTTCCTTTTAATGTGGTCTTTCGACTGAGGTCAGAAGCAATGCGCTTCATCCACAAAATATTTTAAATGCTTTCCATATTCATTGTAAGGCAACAATGTCTCCTGATTAAAAAGCTATATCAAAGCCAAAGGGGTGGCTGGTGAAGCTTTCTTTGAAGGATGTTTCAGTTATATTTTAGTGGTATCAATAATAATAATAATAATAATAATAATAAACCAGCTAAGGGAGCTTTCGGCATCCCCTATTTTTTGTGCTTTTGTCTCTTAATCATCGTGGAGACTTGTGTTTGGCAGTAGTCTCCCCCCTCCTTGAGAACATTTAAATTATAGTATTTGGGTGTTGCACCCCCACATGACATTGTGTCACTGAAGGTGTGGTTTGCAAGAGGTTAGGGAGTTGGTCTGCAAGAAAGAAAATGAGGATTCTTAAACTCATTCAGAACCAGGCAACGGTGCCCTCCCCAACGGGATGATGGTTTTTGCGGCTTCTTCGTCACACCTCCAAAAGACAGGATCTTTCAGTTAAAACGCCACTGAGCGACCGCCTTGTAACACGTGGTGACGACCACATGGTACTGGGCCAGACCTTCCGGTCCCCACCTTGCTTTCCCCCCCTCCCCGCAGGGGTCGCATGATGCTTGGCTGGGTCTGTTTTGATGTCTCGGTCTCCTTGTCTATAAAATGGGAATCAAAATAGCACCAATCCCAGAGCCAGGCACGAGGTGAAGTACCACACAAGTGTCTTCTCTGGTCCCGCTGGTGATGCGGGGTCCCAGGGCCAGACACGGTAGGGTGACGTGAGCCTCAGTCACTGAAGGTGGCCACACGTGTCCTAACCCCGGCCAGCGGGTGACAGCTGCCGTCACATGGGTACACACTGAGCACTATGGGGGGTATGTGTCTCCGGTTCCCTAACGGGGATGTGAAAATCTGGCGGACACACTTGTCACATCGGCCAAAGGCAGGAGGGTGGTGCTCACGGCTGCTCTGCTGGGGTCCGAGGAGGTCAGCTCGAGGGCCGCCACTCCCAGCCACATTAGAATGTGAAGCTCATGGGACCCAGAGGGGAGATGTGGAAGTCTCAGAGGTAAAGCCTCTGGGAAGCAGCTCAGGCCAGAAAGAAAAGGCCAGAAAGTAAGTTGTGGTGTGAAAGAGAGGAGAATCCATCACATTCACTGTCCTTATCTCACTAACACTTACTATCACTCGTGTTGGTGTTGCTGTTGTGGTTGTATTCGCTATTGCCAATTCCTTCTTAGTTGTCTGAGTGTAAAACTCTGGAGGGGTTCATCAAAACATATAGCTTCCCCTTTTCCTCTTCACTTCCTTGTGTCCTGCCACGTCCGTGCTGAGCCAGCCTGGTGGACATCGTAAGTCCGAGTGACACAGCCCCAACACTTGCCCACGGCCCCGGCTCTCTGGTCCTGTCTCACAATGGTGAGACACCTCCTCATTGGTTCCCTCTTTCTGTCATTGGGTTCGCTCATCAGAACCATAGTTTTGGCTCCCTGGATGTCTCCTTCACCCTCGGCCTGGGACAGGTAGTCATATCGCCCGTGTCCTTTCATTGTCCCATTGTATGCTCCCCAAATGCTTTTCCTCTGGGCTACCCTACTTACTTAGTTCTACCCAGCAAGAAACATCCAGCCTTCTAGACTAGCCCCTGGAGCTGTTTGCGTCCAACGGGAGGCCGGTCTGTGTCCACAGTCTCTTCCCAACTGTGCCACCCTCTTATCATCAACAGACCCACCCCTAAAATGTTATGCAAACACGACCAAGGGCAACTGCTTTTAAAAAGCACCTTTGGGGGTGCCTGGGTGGCTCAGTCGGTTAAGTGCCCGACTCTTGCTTTCAGCTCAGGTCGCAGCCTCACGGTTATGAGATCGAGGCCCACGTGGGCTCCGCACTGAGTATGGAACCTGCTTAAGATTCACTCTCTCCCGCTCCCTCAGCCTTTTCCCCACTCTCCCTCTCTCTCTCTCTCTCTCTCTCTCTCAAAAAATAAATATTTTTTAAAAAAACATCTTGGAAGACTGTGTCATTCAAGTCCTAGTGATATTTGTTGGGGAAGATGATAGTTCATTCATCTCTCTTGCCTTGCGGATTCAGAGAGGGCTCCCTAAGTCCACCTTGGCCTAGAAATCTTTGTCTGGCCCACAGTGACACTACAGGTTAGTTCCATTTGATGCTCCTCGAGTTGGCACCCTAAAATATTCATTCCATATCAGAAGCCATGTATTTTCAGGGGACGTGAGCAGTTAAGAACTGCCGGCATTGAGTTTCAATTTAATGGCATAAAGAATGTCACGTCCATGTGACACAGTCATCATCCCCTTCATTGTAATGCAACTTTGTGGCCTAGATGGCATCATTGGTATGCGAGTTTCCATGCAAATAATGTCATTTGAATCTTTTAACAGGAGATAATGACACAAGAACTCCGGGAGCCCAGGGAACAGTCTTGAAATGAGGACTTTCAAGTGACAAAAAGCAAGTTGTGCCTTCTTATTTGTTGTCTTCTAAGTTCTGTTCTTCCCCACCCCCCCCAACCCCCCCCGATTATGAGATAGTACCCAGGAAATGAGCCAGACTGAGAATCCGGGCTACGGAAACCCTCACACCTCCCCCAAACAGCCCCTGTGCTGCTGCACAGCATCTTCCAGAACCCCAAACTGGGAGCCCCATTTTCTTCCGCTCGCTCCTGGTGCTGAGCTGCAAGGCAAGTGGAGACTTTCTTCCATCCAGATTTTGCAGTTTGGGACACCAAGGCTCAGGGCAGCGACGTCAGCATAATTACAGTGATGGTGGTGATGAAGTTAGTGAGGGTCTGGATGAGACCCGACATTTGTTGTCCAGTTACCCTGGGCCGGGCCCTGTCCTGATGTATTAGCCTGTCCAATCCTCAGCAAAACCCAAGGCCGTGGGTTTCATTATTGCCCACAGAGGCAGAACGGGGCCACATGACTTGTCCAGGGCCACCAGCTAGGCGGTGGAACACCAGAGGCGTGGGAGACCTTTCCACCTGCCCAGTATTCGTTATCACCCTCCGTTAGAGACCTACATTTCTCTGAAGTCACACACGTGCCCCTGGGTTGGAATTGATCGGTATTTGGCTCCCCTGATTTGAACACCCAATCTCAAACCCCAGGGCAGGTTTCAGAGCTGAGCAGACTGTCCCCAGTCTCTATCAGATGCAGATGTGGTGAGGGGAAAGCTATCTTGTTCATCTGCATTTTCTAACTCCAAAGTGAGTCCTCCCTTCTGGGGTTGCATCTGGCCTTGTGCTGAAGTTCACGGAGAAAATAACACTTAAAAACATGGCTCTGGGTGTGCACGCAGTGGATGTGGAAGCCTTGAATCTGGCCGTCGGCAGACGGATCTTCTGAATAGCAACGCTTCTGTGTTTTGCTCGGTGTAGACAGGCGGCTCCAGGCCCTCCCTCCCCCCACTTCTGCCCTGGGATCGGCAGGGCACATGTGGCCTTGACCTCCGTGTCTGGCAGTCATCTCAGGAAAGACAGAGGCAGATGGAAGGCTCCTGATATTTAATCAGGGCCTGACATTCCCCACGGTCTGCCTTGAAATGGGACACAGGGCCCAAGGGGCAAGGTGATTCTTAAAATCAAGCTGGACGCCAGAACCATCAACACGGACACAGTAACACAGGGTATAGCCCTCAAGGGCTCAGGGTCCCTCGGTGGTAGGAAAGAGAAAGCGGCTTGGGTCAAGCGACCAGCGATGTCCCCTCCCGCCCCACCCCGATGATGGTCTAATGCCCTTGTAAATGCCAATAAGAAAGAAAGGGAGAGGCAGGCCCCTCTATATCAGAAAAATCCTTGGAGATAATCTAGTCCCCCGTGCACTTTACATCATGTTTGGATGCAATGGCTGATTCTCAGAAGGAATCAATGTGGCTCAGGACCAGAGGGCATCACGGTGCGGTCTTCAACCTGGATCCCACCACTTCAGCTGTCTCTTGGGTTCTCATTCATGAGGACAGAAGAGTCAGCTTCAGAAAATCCGCTTTCTTCGAAGGCTGTTCCGGGAGCCAGTGCCTTGCGGGGCCCGGCACAGTGCAGTGGGAAGGCCACACAGGACGCAGACCTGGCTGGGGCACCCCACCTGCTGCCAGCTGGCCCCCCACTGAGATTCTCGGAGCTGCAGTTTCTTCTCGTCGAGAACAGAGTTACCAACATGCCTCTTCAGCTTTGGTCTTGGGATCAAACACGTTTACTAACAATTGAACAGTATCTGAAGGAGAGCAGATAGGTGCCCAATAGATGGTGTCTCTCCATGGGATAGATTCCTTCACCAAAGTCTCCCCACCCTGCCAAAAGGGGGGAAAATCAGTCGCCAGGGATGTCTTTTACATAAAGCGGCCCCAAAAGTATTCACCAAAGTGTTTCGCAATATCGTTCCTAAAAGCGGAAAAGAAGTCATTGGTGCCTTCGTCAGAGGAGGCTCAAGGCCAAAACGTCCCCGCTCATGGCGTTTCATCGTCCGCGTCACTCGCTAGAAGCTAAAACCCGCTTACTCATTTAAAACCTGAGGATCTTAGCACATTTTAGAGACTGGATTGTTTTTCTTTCTGAACTCGAAGCAGAAAGTCTCAGTTGAGACAGAAAAAGCATAGGACTTGGAGTTCTTGCTTTTGGGGTGAGCTTGGGGTCTGACACCCGGGATGTCACATCACTGGGACTGATTCCAAGTCTGCTGCTGCCTTGGTAACTCGGGTCAAACTTAACAAGCTAGTTCCCACTCCATTACCTTGTCTGTCAAAGGTGATATTTGAAAAGTCTGATCTAGTTCTGAGTGCAACGTTTCTTTTGCTCCCCATCTTCCTGTCTGCTGTCTTCCCCGCATCTGCCCGTCCTTTGTGGTCCGGCATAGGCCCTTACCACCCCGCCTCCGAGAAGCCCCCGCCTCTCAGCCGCCCCCCAAAATCACCCTGCCTTCCTCTCCCTTCCCTCGCAGACTCTGGACGGACTCACACCTAGTTCACCATGTCTGGCACTCTGTCTCCTGAACTTGGCCCCGATCCCCAGACACGACCATACACTGCCAACTCAGACTGCCCCCAGCTCCGGCTGCAGAGCTGATAATGATCCGGAGTCTTCTCATAGCCATCCTGATTCTCCTCTTCCGTTACTGGCCGTCTCGGGACCTGTGACAAGGCTCGGATAAGACGATGGCACTTGATACTTTGTAACAAGTTAAGCCATGGGTCCCCAGGACTTGCCTTACTAAAACCCAGGCCCCTCAGATCTGTGAGTATATCCATTTGTCATGATAAGCCCTTCCAGACTAGACAACCCAGGGGATACATTTGCTAGCTTTATCACAACTTTGTGTGGGCATGAAGCTACTCCGTGCTTTTCAGAAGCCCTGCTTAACTATCGTATATGTCGTTCAATTAACTCTTCCAAATTGAGAAAATGTTTCTCATTTTTTAGTAAAGTGTTCTCTGTCTTTGTGTGTGTGTGTATATATATATATATACATTTTGTATATAAAATCAATATACATGCATGTGTGTATATAATATATGTATCTCTGCAGATAATATATACATAAAGTGTGTGTGTGTGTGTGTGTGTGTGTGTGTGTGTAAACCACATGGAAAATCATGAAACCAGAGTGGTAGTATTATTCTACATGAACACAGTCTTCTATTATACCTACATTTAGAAAAAAAAATCCCTTATCTCTGCCCGAAGCATCCATTCTCTTGTGATTCGAGTCTGCGTTAGAAATGCATTTATTTGGAATTTGAAAATTCAGTCTTTCTGGACGTTCATGGCAGAAACCCACTTGCAAATTCAAATGCCACCAGCACCTCGTTCTGTCTTTCATAATTGATCTGCTTCCAAATTCAAAATTTAGTTCCAGCCACACCAGCGTCTGGCAGGGGACATGTGCCCTAAATCATGGCCATGCCTGTCAGCTGACCCTTCCTCCCCGCATCCCCCCCCAGTCTGTTGGAAATCCCATGCGAGTGTCTTCCACAAACCTGGGATCAAACAGTGTTTCCCACCCAAATTTGATTAAACGTGCCCTCCCTCACTGCGGTCCATATGGCATCGAAATGCCTTTCTCATTTTTCCAGACTCTGAGGTCAGACAGTGCCCAGACACGCAAATAATAGTCAAATTATACAGGAAGTTGTCAAAGGAGTCCGAACACAGACAGAAGCAACCCCTGACCCCACGACAGGTCAGAGGTCTGGTTCAAGTTTCTCCTTCTTAATTTATCACCACAGCAACATTAAAAACAGCCCTTTGAATGAAACCATTTATAGATTCCACTTTTTTTTTCTTATTTTGAAAGTTTTTTTTTTTTTTACTGCAACTTGAATCTTTTAAATTACATGAACAATTCTCATCTGAGAAGACATATTTACAATATTAAAAGACTAGTTGTTTTTTTTTCTCTCTCTCTCTTTCTCAGAAACGGACCTAACTTGGGATATTTTCTTCTCACTAAATTTAGATGTAGACTTTTTTTTTTAATCAGAAAAGGCACCAATAAATATGACTGCCTGATGCACATCCAAACTTTGAACAACTCCCAGTGATCCTAAAAATATTTTAAGACCCACAGCAGGCTGTGAGAAAAAGAAAAAGAAAAAGAAAAATACTGTGAGATTCGGAGACATTGTCACCCAAGGAGAACAGGGAGGCAAGATTTAGAAGGATTCCCAAAGTCATTTTTAAAGACCAAAAGAGGGGCACCTGCGTGGCTCAGTCAGTTAAGTGTCTGACTTTGGCTCAGGTCATGATCTCAGGGTTTGTGAGTTCGAGCCCCACGTTGAGCTCTGTGCTGACAGCTCAAAGCCTGAAGCCGGCTTCGGATTCTGTGTCTCCCTCTCTCTCTGCTCTCTCTGTCCCTCCCCTGCCAGCACTCTGTCTTTCTCTCTTTCTCAAAAGTAAATAAAAGCATTTAAAAAATTAAAAATAAATAAAGGCCTGAAGAATCTTTTGTAACACAAAAACAGGGAAGATGAGCCTTGATGTTTTCGAAGTCTTTCTGTGCAGGAACAGTCACTCACTGCCTCCCCCTGCCCAAAGCAGAGGGGGCTGGAGAAGGGAAACCCTCCGGAGAGTGACCTCAACCACTGAAAATGCAAAGCTTTGGTGTTTTTGTTGTTGTTGTTGTTGTTGTTGTTTTCTTGTCTGGTTTGTAAATTGCAATAAACGAAGGCATCCCTGGTCTCTCCTGATACGGGCTGGGTTGGAGGAAACCGGTGATGTTCTTGGTGCCGGGGCTGTGAAAAGGAAAATCAGAGCAGTTATTCACAGCTCTCTTTTTCTCTGAGAAACATTGAAGGGAGAATCCCCCAGGGATGGATGCACTCCGATGAGGGGCAAGTGGAAAACTCAGAGGAGAAGAAATACGTAGAACTTGCTCCCTACAAGGACAGGCATCTTGGTCTAGCTTCACGTACTGAACGGTGGCCGGCACATAGTAGGTGCTCACTAAATATTTGCTGATTGACTAAATCCATGAACATCTTTTCCGTCGAATCAATTTTTAAATGGCAGGTGTTAGTAAACTGTTTAGGGCGTATTAATATCCTTTTGCGTTAGGCCACAAGGAGAGGGCAAGCTAAATCCTACTATAGCAGAAAATAATTCCTTGTATTGCAAAGAAGAGAAAACCACATAATTAATCAAGTAAACAATTAGGAAGTAGTTAGTTTCACATCGCAACTTTAGATACAGGCAGGGCAGGGATGGAGTTGTAGCAGCTCAACTATTCCGTGTAAAATTCAGGGTCTTCAAGGGCGCCTGGTGGCTCCGTCCGTGGAGTGTCCAACTCGTGACTTCAGCTCAGGTCGCGATCCCAGGGTCACGAGATGAGCCCCGCATTGGGTTCCGTGCTGAGTGCGGAGCCAGCCTGATGCTCTCTTTCCATCTGTCTCTGCCACTCCCCTGCTTGCATTCTCTCTCGCAAAATAAATCAATAAATGTTTAAAAAAATAAAAAAATAAAAAGATAAGACTCAGGGTCTGCATATTTTTCCGCTATTCCATTTCAAGCAAATCAGCGATCGCTGCCTCGTTGTAAGATGTTCTTTCTTAGACTCAACCATCACATCTGTGTTCAAGATGGAAAGAAACGGGGGAATGAATGGGGGCAGCCACAACTTTCCCTTTCGTCAGAAATCCAGGGGTGCCTGGGTGGCTCAGCCGATGGAACATGCAACTTGAACTCAGGTCATGGTCTCATGGTTTGTGAGTTCGAGTCCTGCTTTGGGCTTTGTGCAGACAGCTCAGAGCCTTCTTCTGATATTCTGTTTCCCTCTCTGTCCCTCCCCTGCTCTCTCTCTCTCTCGAAAAGAAACATTAAAAAAGGAAAGTATGAAATCCAGAACCTTTCTCAGAAGTCTCTAGCCAACTTTTACTTCTTGTCATTGATCCAAATATCTGTGTAGCGGTCGGTACCAGTTTTCCATGGCTGGTGTAACAATGTACCAGCAACTAGGTGGCTGAATACAACAGAAGTGTATTGCCTCATAGTTCTGGAGGCCAAAGGTCCAAAATTAAGGTGTCAGCAGGGCTGGGCTCTCTCCAGAGCCTCTAGGGGAGGATGCCTCCTGCCTTCTGTCAGCTTCTGGTGGCTCCGGTTCCTTGACTTGGAACATCACTCCAGTCTCTGCCAGGGTCTTCCCATGTCCACTCTCACCTCCTCTCTCCACATCTGCGCATCCAAATTCCCCTCTCGTAACAAGCACATGCGCCGTGTTGGACTTGGCCCACTCTGGTTCGGCATGACTTCATCGTGACTTAATTAATTTCATTCTTAACAATTCCACTTGCAAATAAGGTCATGTCCAGAAGTAGTGGGGGTTAGGACTCCAACATATCTTTTGGGGGCGACATAATTCAATCCGTAACACCACCGTTAGCTTCAAGGGAAGCTACATAAAATTTCACCTTAGCAAACCTTTATAGGTTTGTTTTACAGGGATGTGTAAAGGGAGAACATTTGGGATGGGAAACATTTGGGGGTCAGCCAATGAGCAGTGTCTGTCTCTCCTCTTCCTGGTCCACAGAAGCCACATCAGCTGAGGGCAGGCTGGATACTCAGGTGTCCAGGGTCTCACTCTGATGCTGTTTTCACTGCCTCTCTCCCCTTTATTTCCAAAAAGGGGATTGACACTGTTCTCAGAAGAGCAGGAGGCAAAGACAGATGCAGAGCCGAAGTCTGAGAACTCCACAAGAATTACTCTGGAAGCCTGATGATGCCACTCTGTGCAACATTCACTTGTAAAAGCATGACGCGCCATTGTCTGGAGGAGAAGCCAACATCTCGCCCAGAGCCTGGGTTCTGTGCCGCACCCTGGGATATCCAAGCTGGCCACCTTGAACCACAAATGCTGGTCAAAGACAGAGTCAGGGTGGCTCTGATCTTTGGACTTGTCAAGGAAACAGGAGACCCCTGGGGTGGAGACTCCAGTATCCCTTGGTAAGGGATCTCCCAAGTGTCCCATGGATGCAATTTCAGCACCTGCTAAAAATGTGCTTTCTCTTCTTTCTCCCCATTCCACAGCCCATAGTTAGGACCACCTGTGTGTTGCCCTCATGCCCATAGATCTCTGGCTCCTATTTTCCCCCCCTCTGGGCTGATTAGTGGAATTGCCAACAGGGTCACACATATAGAAGTCCAAAGTAAGGGGGTGCTTGGGGTGGTTCAGTCGGTTCAGAATCTGACTCTTGGTTTTGGCTCAGGTTGTGATTTCATGGTTTTTGAGTTCAAGTTCTGCACTGGGCTCCTCACTGACAGTGCAGAACCTGCTTGGGATTCTCTCTCTCTCCCTCTCTCTTTGCTCCTCCCTCATGCTGTCTCTCTTTCTCTCTCTCTCTCTCTCTCTCTCTCTCAATAAATAAATAAATTGAAAACAAACAAACAAAAAAGAAGTGCAAAGTAAGACCCAACAAGAAGCCCTCTGGGGCCCAGGGATGAAATGAAATGTGATCAAGGATCTTTGCATCCTGATCTCACTGTGGTTGCTTTTCTCCTCAGTGTACCTGTGGTACACTTTTTCTTACTTTATTATTCATTCATTCATTCATTCATTCATTTTTCACATTCATTCCCTCATTCATTCACTTTTAAGAAGGCCAATTTTCAGAAAAAGAAAATGGATTTTGAACTTGGGTGGATCTAGGTTTGAATTCCAGTTCCACCATTCGCCAACTTTGGCAAGTCTTTGGACTGCCTAAGCATCAGTTTCTTCATCTGTAAAATGAGAATACTGATACTGACCTTGAAAGTTAGTATAAGAATGAAATAAATCAATATGTATACAACACCAAGAACAGTGCTTGTGACACAGTAGGCTCTATAAAGGTTTTGTTCAAGACGGATAGAAAATAAGGCAAGGACAGAGGAAGAAATGGAAGGAGGGAGGGAACAAAGGGAAGGAAAGATGAAAAGAAAAAGAAGAAAAAGAAAATAAGAAAAAAAGAAAGAAAAGAAGGAAGGAGGGAGGGAAGAAGGGAGGGAGGGAAGGGAGGAAGAAGGAAGGGAGAGAAGAAAGGAAGAGAATGAAGGAAAGGAAGGAAGGAATAAGGAAGAAAGGAAGGAAGGAATAAGGAAGGAAGGAAGGAAGGAAGGAAGGAAGGAAGGAATAAGGAAGAAAGGAAGGAAGGAATAAGGAAGGAAGGAAGGAAGGAAGGAAGGAAGGAAGGAAGGAAGGAAAGAAGGCAAGGGAGGAAGAAGAAAGGGAGTGAATGAAAGAAAGGAAGGAAGGAAGGAATAAGGAAGGAAGGAAGGAAGGAAGGAAGGAAGGAAGGAAGAGGGGAGGGAAGGAATAAAGAAGGAAGGAAGGAAGGAAGGAAGGAAGGAAGGAAGGAAAGAAGGAAGGAAAGGAAGGAGGGAAGGAAGGAGGGAGGGAGGGAAGGAATAAGGAAGGAAGGGAAGGAAGGAAAGAGGGAAGGAAGGGGGAGGAAGAAAGGAAAGGAAAGGAAAGGAAAGGAAAGGAAAGGAAAGGAAAGGAAAGGAAAGGAAAGGAACGGAAAGGAAAGGAGAGGAGAGGAGAAGAAGAGGGAGGGAAGGAAGGAAGGAAGGAAGAAGGAAGGAAGGAGGGGAGAAAGAAGGAAAATAGCTAACTTAGGAACAGGCCAAGTGGCTCGTATGGCAGAGTCAACAGCACCTTCCATGCCCTGCAGCCTCACCTTGGCCGAGCGCGTTCACTATCTGCTCATCTGACATTCCCACCGCGACCCATAAATCAGTTTGAGTATAGAAAATGGCGGCAGTTGTGTTGTAAGGCTATCGCTTTTAGGTTTCTTTGGCGTATGTTCAGAAAGGAATCTCCAACATATGTGAACCAGTCTTTTCAATGTAGAGAAGAATTTAGGTCCAGGGTAGTAATGGGCCCAGATAAAGCAGGTGAACATCTGTGCTGCCTTCGCAGCCCACCGCTCTTGCCTTGTCATCTGGTTCTAAAATGTTCTCACTGCCCTTCCACATCATCCCTGCGGACCACAGCCCTTCCAGGGAAGGTTCCAGGGACAAAAGCAGGCGTTGGTGTCAGAGGCCCCCCACTGCCGCACTGGGCATCCCTACGGTCCCGGCAGTAGCCAGTTTGGGTGTGGAGATTTGGCATGGACCCAGCGTCTTTTCATGCTCTTTCCCACCGACTCCCCAAAGCACACATGAGTCGGGTTCTGAAAGTCCATAATGACACGGAATTCCCACCCCCCCTGGTTTACACCAACCCAAAATAACACAGGTAGCCAACGGTGGAGCTGACGGGATACTCTGTGGCTTTAGTTCCCCAATCTCACGTTCTTTCTGAACATTTGTCTGTATGCTATTTTTCTCTGTATGTTTTTACCTGTCTTCTATCTGTTTATCTACACAGTCGTTATCCGTCACCTCAACCAGTATTTATTGAGTGCTTACTATATGCCTTCGCTGCCGAAGGCTTTCGGGTGTAGCAGCACATAAAATAGAGACATTCGTGTTCTAGTGAGGATAGCAATTAACCAAAAAAAAGGATATTATTTATTGGATAGTGGTAAGTACTAAGACGGAAAAACAGAGAGGAAGGAGGAAGATAAATGTCAAGGTTGGGAAGATAAAGACGCCAGAAAAAGCCTCCCCTACAAATATTACATTGAACTCACCTATCTCTCCTTTCGCCTCTCTGTCCCACCATTCATTCACTCATTTGTTCATTCGTATATTCCTTCATCCATCATCCCTCCATCTGGCTAGCTAACCAGCCTTTTTTTTTTCCAGTTGCCCAGCCAAATTATACAGAAATGTCTACATCCGGTATGTTACACACCGATCGATTCATCTATCCATCCATCCGCTTATCCAGAAATTGATTGGTTCATTAACTCACGTATTCATCAATTCGTCTATTCATCCCTCCCTCCTTTATTTCTTCATTTATTTGTTCAAATATCCGTGCATAATATAGATATTCATTAGACCCCTTCCATTATCCCTCAACACTAGGAAAAACAAAGGAAGGGGGAGAAAAGCAGTCAGAATGGAAATTTCCCAGGCTGTCTCTGATTGCAAATTTTCCAATATGTGTTGTTTAAGCACTCATGCCCCTGTCGAGCCCCTGCTTGGACGCTGAGTATTTACCCTGAGCTTCAGAGAAATCAGATAACAGGGCAACGATGCCAGATGCCTTATCACAGCCTAATACTACTAAAAGGATGCTATCAGGCTTAACCTTGTCACCTTGAACCAGAAATGAATAATGCACACCTTTCACAGTTAATATTCATCCAGACTGTCTCCATATATCACGTACCAAAAGGTCTGGGTCTTCTGTCTGGGTCCAAGAGCTTTGGTGCAATAGTCAAGGGCACGGTGGCTTCAGGGCACGATGGCAGGGCTGGTTCACACTTTGAAGTTCAGTTTGCCCGTCTAACCTCCAAATGGAGCGTGGGATAGGTAGGTGTTTTCAAAGGGAAAAGTAAAGAAGACCTGTCAACAGTCAAAAGCAAGATGAACATCCACGTGGAGCAGAGCTCTAACTCATGAATGAAATAACACCAGGGGCTGCCAGGTTTTAAGTCTGGAAGCAAACGACAGCAGGTGGGGTTTCATATCCTAAGGAAAGTATATTTTCTTTAACTTCATATATTCATAACGCCATCATCTCCACATGTAATCAATACAAATATTATTGATGCGATGTTTCATATTCTTTTTATGTACGAAATCTCCGTATGCCTGTGTGTATTTCACGCGTAGGGCACATCTCAATTCATACTAGTCACGTTGAAGTGCCTGACAGCGAATGTGGCCGGTGGTTATCAGTTGAACATCATGGTCCTCGAGGGTGGTTGCAATATTAGGGCCACTGGGCATAAAATGTAGGGAGTGGAGACGAAGGCCACATTGTCTCATTTGCCGGTGAGAAGGACCACTGGACGTTGACACAGAGCTAGTCACTTAATATCATAGTGACCTTTAGAAGTAGGTATTTTTTATCCCATTTGTAAGCTCGGGGAATCCTAGGCACAGACAGATTCAGTGTCTTGCCCACAACGGCGTAGTTAGGAAGCAGTTACATGTGAACTTGAGTCTGGGATGCCGAGGTCATGTTCTTTAGCATGCACCTGCTACCTCCCTGAATGTTAAGCTGTGGATAAGGGAAGCTTGCACCCTATGTGATTCTCAGCTCAGCAGGCTTTTCCTCTTTCTACAATGACTTCCTGTCTTTCATAGCGGTGGGGGGGCTTCTCCTCTCCCACTTAGCCATCTGGTGCCATCCTCTCTTCCTGCCTTCTTTTCCCTGGTTCCTGTGCTCCGGCAGCCACTGGTCCTGAATATCCAGTGTTCCACCCTCCTCTCTATCCTCAGCCCCCTCACCAGGGCGTGCATCGTTTCTCCAACATTTAGTGCACGATGACAGACAAATGGATCCTTGGAGCTGCCACCAGGAAACCAAGACCCAGATATTAAAATGAATTAAGAAAAAAAGTACCCTGTCATTTTCCTTGTTTGCTTCATCAACCCTCCAGTAAATAACCAGAAAACACTTAGCAAGGACACAGGCTTGTAGTGTAAATAATAAGACCCCTTTGTCACTGACAGAGCTCCAGAAGCCGCGCTGGAGATGCTGCTTGGAAGAGAGGTGAGGGGTGGGGAGCCCGGGCCCTCCACCTGCTCTTGCCTGCACCAGCTCACCCCCTGGCTGAGTTTCCTCATCAGCGAAGAGAACGAATAGTCCCCGTGTAGTGTATATACAGAGGTAATACATCGCTTGCTCGAAGCCAATCATTTTGCTCACGTATTATATTACTTATGCATTCATCCATTCCAAAAGCATCTATTGAACACCTGAAATGTGCCAGACATCGTGCAATACCCTGGGGATTCAGTAATGTGGAATCTCAGTCTGTTCCACACTCTCTGCCCTGAGCTCATAAACTCTGCCGAAGTGGAAACTGTGTCCATTTGGTGCCACCCCACCTGGGACAACAGCATCTGGCTGGTGTCGATCACATGCTATCCAAGAAGCAAGGTTCTCGACTTCAGGTTGTTCAGAATTCAAGTGAGGAAGACGATCAGTTAAACTTCCCGTGGGGAGGGGTGGGGTGGAGAGATACAAGGTGCCAGATGCCCCGGAAACACAAATTAAGGGCGGCCAATTCGGATTTGGATTCTAAACACAAGGTATAGCACTTAAACATTCACAATTTTATATTATACACCTCTGCAGAAATATTGACATCAATGGCATGTAGTGTCATTCTATGAACTGAAACGTTTGAGAACTGACTTCCCCCCCACCCAACTCCAAACTTTTCAGGGGAAAGAGGCAAATCACCAGAAAAGTTCCTAGTCTTGGCTAATGTCCCAATTAACATAACTTCTGCCAGAGGAAGCTCCCAGAATCCTGGACCTCCTCCACCCCCCAAAACACGGACCGAACCCTAGGATAAACACCCATAGCCCAAGGGGCGCCTGGGTGGCTCAGTCGGTAAGCGTCCGACTTCAGCTCAGGTCATGATCCCACAGCTCGTGAGTTCGAGCCCCGCGTCGGGCTCTGTGCTGACATCTCGGAGCCTGGAGCCTGCTTCGGATTCTGTGTCTCCCTCTCTCTCTGCCCCTTCCCTGCTCCCACTCTGTCTCTTGCTCTCTCAAAAATAAATAAATAGTAAATTTTTGTTTTTAATTTAAAAAGACCCATAGCCCAAGACCCTGAGCCACATCATCCAAATTTCCACATTTCTTCATTGGACTCTTCTTGCCAAGAAAGAGACATGACTGTGACACAGTCGAAAGACTTTCTGAGCCAAACAAGGGGTTTTCTTTGACCAACGGTTTGTATAGATTCATCAGAAGGGCAGATACCCAGCCCAGCATGGCCACTGCCCTTCTGGTTAATCAGGAAGTCACTTTCCTCCTACTTTGGTGCAGAGGGTATAGAAATGAAAGGAGAGGGGACAGAGCAAGGGGAGAAGGAGGGAATGAGTGGGGAAGGCGTGAAAAAGAGAATACAGAGAAAATGGGTGGACCAGGACGGCATGCAGACATTGTGGAAAGAATGCAGGGAAAGGGCCCCTGGGTGGCTCAGTCGGTTAAGCGTCCGACTTCGGCTCAGGTCCTGTTCTCATGGTTTGTGCGTTCGAGCCCCGGGTCGGGCTCCGTGCCGGCAGCTCGGAGCCCGGAGCCTGCTTCCGATTCTGTGCGTGCGTGTCTCTGTCTCTGCCCCTCCTCTGCTCATGTTCTGTCTCTCTCTGAAAAATAAAAAAAAAACATTAAAAAAAAGTTTTTTTTAAATAACAAAGCCAGTTCACCTCTGTTTCCATCAGGAAAGCTGCCCCTTTGCTTCAAAAACATTTTTTGATGGTTTCCTTAGCTTTCCTTCTGCTTCCTGTGTACGTGTGGGCATATTACACGTGTGCGTGCACGTGTGTGTGCACGTGTATCATGTGCGTGTGCTCCTGTGCACTCGGCTGCAAAGGGGTAAGCAGCGGTCCCAGGGAACACCTTCTGGATATTTCTCATCAAACCGTGATTCTCTAAACATGAGATAGACCCAGAGCCCAGAGCATAATTAATCTACAACCCCCTAAACAAGCCCGTCTCCAGGCTCTTTTCTATATGGGGGCCTGGAATTTAAATTTACCAAACCTTCCATTTGGACCTGAAAACTGGGTCACAACCAAGAATGTTATCTTCTCCACTCTATCTGAGATTTGCCAATTAATTTTTTTTTTTAATCTAAATTTGGAAACGGGTCATTAGCATATCATTATTGATGCTAAGGCAAGCTACTTTTTTTTCCCCCTCCAAGAAAAAAAAAAAATAAATCACAGCATTTCCAGCATACATTTGTTAATATAAAAATTACCATATCAATAACACGTCATTATTCGAGAGAAACTGCCCCTCTCCAAAGGTTGCCACTATTGTTTGGTCCAAACGTGTATGCTCTTGGTGGAAGCTTCTATGTATTCATTATTATTATTGTAAATTTGCTAGCCTCTGCTCCTACCGGGGAAGCTGTCGTTCCCACCAGGGCTGACCAGGGCCCTCCCTCCCACCCTCGTCACCCCCGCCCCTGTCCCACGCTCCGTAACAGTGACCTTTTGACAGAACTGCAGACTCAGGCGGTGGGGGTAGACAAAGGAATACATTTTCCGGTGAAGAGCCACAGTGAAGTTGGGCAGATGGGTCTCTGATCTAAGCTCTTAATTAGGGCCGCAAGGCTGGTTGACCCCTCAGGAGACAAAAGGTGTGTTCCCGGAGCCTATGGGCTCACCTGCTCCTATGCCCTTCAGACCATTAACCGGGTGCCTCCCAGAATCCACCCTGAGAATGCAGTTTGGGGGCTTGTCTTTATTCTGAGCCAGAAAAATCAGCACTTGAGCATACTCTATTCTCAGCTGGCAGATGGGAGGGGGTGGGTCGTCACGTCAATAGAATCCGATCCCATGTTTAGGTAAGACCCGGGACAAAGGTGTAATTGTTCCAACATGGACCAGCCAATACAGTCATGGTGGCCTCGTGTTTGGGGGTGGGGGGGAAGAGGGGGGGGGGGCGTGAGGGAGCCAGCCTTGCCAAAGTGCTTGTTCTTTCCGGAGCATCTGCACTTGTGGTCGCCCTGAAACCTCCAAGGACACAGCCAGCCAGGCCACACTGTCTCCATCTTCCAGAGAAGCAAACCAAGGCTCAGGGAGGAAAGTCATTACCGAGTAACAGATCCAGGGAACCGAACCCATACCTGTCTGGCTCCGAAGCTTGTGCCAACGGTGACTGTTTCCATTTGCCTCATCCCGTCATTCTAACTCCAAGAGAAGCCTGTGGCTCCACAGAGATCGCAGAGCTCCAGTCCTAACTGTAGGTAGTCGACCTGGATCCCTGGGAAGGGTTAGGCACTCCCTTTGGGGCCCCCAGGTCCTCGAGAGCAGGGCTGGGGCCAGACTTCCATTCCGCCATCTCCCAGCTCAAGGCCATGCCCAGCACATTCTGCCGGGCTGAACACCCGTGAGGCAGGGTCCTCATGGCGCGGTCGCCCGCTGAAATCCTTCCCACAGATGCCAGTGCCCTTTATTGGGAATGTCCGGAAAGGGATCCAGGATGTTATTCATTCCCCTTGCCTTCCTCCCTCTCTTCCTGCCTTCCTTCCTCCTCTCTTTCCTCTCTTTTAAAAACTCTTTTAAAAATTACCTGGACTTGGGGCGCCTGGGTGGCGCAGTCGGTTAAGCGTCCGACTTCAGCCAGGTCACGATCTCGCGGTCCGGGAGTTCGAGCCCCGCGTCAGGCTCTGGGCTGATGGCTCAGAGCCTGGAGCCTGTTTCCGATTCTGTGTCTCCTTCTCTCTCTGCCCCTCCCCCGTTCATGCTCTGTCTCTCTCTGTCCCAAAAATAAATTTAAAAAAAAATTTTAAATAAAAAAAAACTACTTGGACTTACAGAAAAGTTTTAAGAATAAGTATTAAGTCTTAAGAATATTGGGGCGCCTGGGTGGCGCAGTCGGTTAAGCGTCCGACTTCAGCCAGGTCACGATCTCGCGGTCCGTGAGTTCGAGCCCCGCGTCGGGCTCTGGGCTGATGGCTCAGAGCCTGGAGCCTGTTTCCGATTCTGTGTCTCCCTCTCTCTCTGCCCCTTCCCCGTTCATGCTCTGTCTCTCTCTGTCCCAAAAATAAATAAACGTTGAAAAAAAAAATTTAAAAAAAAAAAAAAAGAATAATACAAACAACCCCTATATGCTCTTTACCAAGATCCCCTAAGTTAACATCTACCAGAATCCCTGTGGATGGATGGATGGATGGATGGATGGCTGTAGATACAGACACACATTATTATTTGGGTCCCTGAGTCATTTGAGAGTAAATTACAGACATGAGCTCCACTACCCATAAATACTTCAAGGTGTCTTTCCCCCAAAATAGACCCTGTCACGTCCCCGTGGCACAATGGTCAAAACAGGAAACTAACAGGAAGACACCCCCAATCCCAGCCCCACATCTTATTCAAGTTTCACCAATTGTCCCAATACCGTTTCTTCTTCAGAGGAAAATCAAGTCACTTATCCTGTCCCAGGACCAGAGCGAGAACACCACCTTCCATTCGGTTGCTTGTCTTGGTCTCCCTCACCTGGCCCCATTCATTCTACAGTCTGTCTGTGCCTTTCGTGAACTGGCTTTGAGAGGAACATTGGCAACCAGAGTTTGTCTGCAGTTTCCTGGTCACTCGACGCAGGGCTCGCATATCCCGTGGAATGCCACAGAAGCCACACTATATTCTCGACACATGGTACCAGGAGACAAGTAACGGCAATCTGTCCCCTTACTGTTGATGTCACCTTTGATCACTTGGTTAAGAGAGTGTCACCAGTTTCTCCACTGTGAAGGGACTCTTTTCTTTCCCTTTTCTTTTTAATTTTTAATATTTATTTATTTTTGAGAGAGAGAGAGAGAAAGAGAGAGAGGCAGAACGAGATGGAGACACAGAATCCGAAGCAGGCTTCAGGCTCCGAGCTGTCAGCACGGAGCCCGACACGGGGCTCGAACCCACGAGCCGTGAGACCATGACCTGAGCCGAAGTCGGACGCTCAAGCGACGGAGCGCGCCCCCCCCCCCCCAGGCGCCCATTTTCTTTCCCTTTTCATTAAGAGCATCTGGTTATAAGCTTTCTGGAAGCTGTGCAAATGTCCTGCTCCTCATCATACTTTGGTGCTTGCTATTTCTTGCCTGGATCAGTTTTTACCACGAAAGTTGCCAAATGGTGACTGTCCAATTCCTTCTACATCTATTGGCTGGTTTGCTACGGCAAGAAACAGCTCACTCTTCTTCAGCTCATTCACTTACTTATTCGTTCATTTGTATTGGTAGAGGGCTAGGGATTCATACTCATTCAGTGTGCTGCCTTCGTTCTTTCTTCCTCCTCTCTCTCTCTCTCTCACACACACACACACACACACACACTCAAAGAACCTAAATACAGGCTGAGTGGCACTGAGGGCGGAGAATAAAGCCTGTGGTGGGTTTGGGAGTCCGACCCCCCGATGGCGACCTGCCAGGAGGAGGATGTGGAAGGCGGGAACAGCCAGGCCTGCTAAAAGCCCCTGTGATAGGGTTCGCAGTCTCTCCTGCCCTCAGCAGAGAGGCTTAAATATCTCCTTCTTGGACAAACAGATCAATACAAGCTTTTTAACATCTTCAATGAGAGCTCATTAATGCTCTCTGGGTGTCCTCCTGCAGCCAGCTGACCTGAGAGGAGCAGAGAAAGCGAGCTGCAGACAGATAATTATTCCAGGGATAACACTTCAGATCAGCTCCTGGCAGAATGTGAATTGTTTTCCTAATTACTCAGGACAGCAGCTAGTAAGAGTGCAAACTAATTGAAAATACATTATGATTTATTTGCGTTTGCAAGGCGAGCCTGTGTGTTGGGTTAAATGCTCACGGATGGGAATGTTGGGTCCCTCCTGGTTGCAGGCCACCCCTCAGCCTCACAGCCCATCACGGGGGTCTGTTGGGCCGGATGATGTAAAGGGGGAGGTCGCACACTTTTTCTTTTTTTAAAGCATATACGAGATACGAGACTTATGAAGGCGTTTTCAAAAGACTTGTGGGCAATCTACTTTTTGGGGTTTATCACTCAAGCAAATGGAACTGTTGGCAGCTGGTGCTCGGTCCATACCATTTGCCTAACTCAGAATGGCTTTTATCAAACGGTCTTTGGCTCTGTGATCTCAGATTTCCCTAAGGCAGAGGGCAGCAAGAACGGTTCCAAGACTGTGAGGCACCATTGCGGGCCCTGCACGTGTCCTTTTACGAAATCCTGTGGGAAGATCATTCTGTCGGCATGTTCGTCCAGACAATAGTCTGTTTGGCCAGAAGAGCTTCACTTCTTCTGGACCATGAGAATCATGAACATCTTGCCCTTTTTGATCTGGCTACCAGGAAGCTCAAGGCAAAAGGTTCAGTTTAGTTTGATTAGGTAGGACCTTGTGTCCTGCATTTCCATAGTCATAATAATTTTTAAGCAATGCTGGTCCCATTTGCCACGCAAATATTATTCCCCCCGGTCTGAGATTGAAGCAATTTAAGTGAGGAGTGTCAGAGCCCCTGCTCATGTTGGTTTGCAAGGCAAATCCACGCCTGGCCCTCCAAAGGCATCTTGCTTACTGGGGCGTGGACTATTTGCAAAAGGTTGGCAAACCTTCTCTGCGAAGGGCCAGAAAATGAATATTTCAGGCTTTGTGGGCCATATTGTCTCTGTCACAAATACTCAGTCCTGCCAGAGTCACTCTGGGGCAGCCATAGACAATACTTCAGTGAATGAGTGTGACAGTGTCCCAATTAAACTTTATTTATGGACACTAAAATTTGAATTCAATATTCTTTTCATGGGTCACAAAATATTCTTATTTTTTTATTTTTCCTTTCATTGATCCTTCAAGGATATAAAAGCCGTTCTTAGCGTGTGGGCCACGTAAAAGCAGGCAGTGGGCTGGATTTGGCTCGTGGGCCATCGCCTGCTGGTCCCTGAAATACAGATACAGGTGGAAGAGGAAGAAGAGATCCGTGCCCTTGAGGGTTGTGTCCTTCTGCAGGATGGATACAAAAAAAAACAAAAAGAAAAGAAAAAAAATATCGCTGTACAATTTTGAGCTAGCCAGAAGTACAATTTAATACAAAATATTTTTCTCCCAAGCAGAAGTGAGGCCAGCCCCGTTTACGAGGACAGAGTGAGGGTTTGCACATGGGCTGCCCTTTGCGAACGTTGTCCAAGAACCTTGTTCTTCTAAATTATTATTATAATCCCATCTGAATAGAAGACTCCATTTCAACAGAGACTGTCATTGACAGAAAGTCCTTAACTGCCCCGAAATGGGGTAGATCGGAAAAAGAGCCAAGGAAAGAAAGTTCTCTCTCTCGGTCATATTTGCTGTCACGTTTCCAATAAGACAATGTACATCACCCCAACCAACATTGCCACCGCCCCTCTCACCACCATCACCCCTTGTCACCATGACAACCAGGATCATCTCTAAACCATCATCATCCTTCCCATAACCACCGCACCGTGGTTTCCTATGCTTCTCTCCACTCAAGACGTAGACACAAATGTGCCTCTGCAAATCCTTCCCAAGTTCATGAGATTCCTCCCTAAGAAGAAGGTCCCTCTTCTTCTTTTAGACCTAAGTCTAAAAGCGTACATTTCCATGGCCGAGTAATTCTACTTTGATTTGTCATTCTAAGAAAAGAATCCAAAGGTGACTAATTCTATAAAAAGATGTCTCCCGGGGCACCTGGGTGGCTCAGTAGGTTACGCATCCGATTTCGGCTCAGGTCATGATCTCACAGTTGCAAGATTGAGCCGTGCATCAGGCTGACCGTGAAGCCTGCTTGGGATTCTCTCTCTCTCCCTCTCTCTCTCTCTCTCTGTTCCTCCCCTGTTCGTGCCCTCTCTCAAAATAAAATAAACATTAAAATTTTTTTAAAAAATTGTCTCCCAACTCCTTATGCACAATAATGAAAATTTTGCCAATATAGACAGCAAACAATTGTAAAATGGCCAGGTAAATAAGGACATATCTGTGCAATGGACTACTTACAGCTATTTTTAAAAAGTTTCGCAATAGTTTAAAATATTGAAAAGTACGTATTATAGAGGATGGGTGAAATTGTAAAGAATGCGAAGATTCTGGCTTCAGTATGGGAAAAAATACAGAGAAAAACAAGAAGAGAGTAAAACACACACCAGAGTTCTAGCAGTGGTTTTTGACTAGATGACGTGTTCATGAGAGATTTAATTTTTGTGTTTATACTCCTCTGCATTTTCCAATTTTTCTCTAATGAGAAAGTATTCTGCTTATAATTAAAAATATATAATTTTAGGAAGAGGTAAATGAGCATCTTCCACTCTCAAAATCCAATTAAAAAAAAAAAAGTCACCTCATCTGAGAAGTCATCTCTGGTTCTGTTTGAAATTAATCCCACCTCTGTCTCCTTTGGTTTCTCTGGAATATATAGCTCGTACTTCTGTTAGACCCATTTGATAGGGTAACATATACTTTTGATATTTGTATACATTCTTCCCTCCACGCAGGTGGCTTCTGGCCCAAAGCGTCCCTTTCCTTTCTCTCCTTCTTCCCTCGCTCTCACCCTCCCCCCTTCCTTCCTTTCACGAGTATTTATTGAGCACCTATTATAAACCAAGTACTGTTCAAGGCACCAAGGATATGCTGGAAATCCAGACAGACAAAAGTCGCCTGTCCACCCGTAGAGCGTAGAGAATCCGTGTTATCAGGTCTAGTGAGAGGGACAGACGACACAGAAATGTAATATAACTGAATACCAACTTGCGGCACATTTCACCTTTGCCTGTAACCTGCCCCCGGCCTCCGTCGTGGCATGACACGGGACCCAGCTGGAAGGGTGGCACACTGGTGAGCCCTTCTCCCCAGCCCCAGAGCTTGGGTTTCATGGGTCCAAGGGAACACCCATGACAACACCTGATGCCTTGTCTCTCAGGAGCTCCGTGGGACCAGGGTGCAGGGCTGAGGCATGAACACCTGTCCGCCAGCAGGGGCCAGTTCCCCACCTCTGAGTCGGGACGGGCCACTGCCCTGCCTGAAGGCGGGCGGCCTGAGGGCCAGTGGCTTTCAAGTCTATTATAAGGTTCAATCCACCAGCCCTCTCGGGCAGCCCTTCGGCTACTTTGAAAACCAGGGGCGCTCGCTCTCCACCACGTGGAGGGACCCCTAACACGACGAGCCTTCGCCTTGTTGCAGATTCCCCAATCTTTCTCCCTGCCACCGGCGAAGCACTTGCTTCTCGGCCTTGGACGAGAAGGGTGAAAACAGAGCCGGCCGGCCCAAACCAGCTGCAACATCAAGCCCCACTGGGAAAACTTCGAAAGCCATCAACAATTATTTGTGACTGTATTTCCTCATCTGCATCCAGCTCCGCCCCGAGGGACTTGCCAAAGCTTGCAGAAAGGTGTCTGGGGCAACAAAATAGACAGGAGTCGGGAATAGAGGACAACTGGAAAGTATGGCAGGAGAAGGGTCATTGTACTGGGGTGAAGTTAGTGACCAAAACCAAGCTCTGGATCCTTCCCGGAAGTCACACAGGGCCCTGGGTTTTCCGGGTGGAGACGGGATCAGTTACTCGGCTCGCAGCATCCCTAAAACAAGACAAATAGTTTCCTGGGAGAAACCCTGCCCTTTCTGCAAAGAAGCCCCAGAAAGTGCGTTCAAGGTCCCCCACAAATCTGTCTGTAGCACTCACAGTCTTGTGTCCCGGGGGCGACAGCTCCCACCGCCCCTCAGACAGGGCTGGAGCTCCGTGTGGGTGCTCGGAGCCAGTACCTGTAGGGGGCGGGGGGTGACCAGCAAAACAGTTTTGTAAAGGTTCAAAGCATCTCTGCGCAGAGACACGGCCTTTGGACAGGCCGACCTAGTGCAGGAATGCGTGCGTGCCAGCGTTTGGAGAGATGACTGGCCAGCCAGACCTGACACGGCTGCCTGAGCATTGATGGGGATGGTCAGTGCAGAACGTTCTGGGGTCGGGGAAGCACGGGCTATCTGCAGAGAGCACTCTTGATATCACAAGGTTGGGCATCCTGAGAACACTTCAAGGGAGGTTAAAGGACACACAGACGGGGCGCCTGGGCGGCCCAGGTCATGATCTCACGGTTCGCGAGTTCGAGCCCCGCGTGGGGCCCTGTGCTGACAGCTCAGAGCCCGGAGCCTGCTTCAGATCCTGCATTTCCCTCTCTCTCTCTGTCCCTCCCTCGCTTGCCCTCTGTCTCTCTCTCTCAAAAATAAATAAACATAACAAATTAAAAAAAAAAAAAAAAAAAGAACACACAGACGATTCCTGGAACACGGCATGGAATGCACAGGACCTGGGCTGACTTGGCTTGTGTGGAATTAAGAGGAATAGGGCATAGGACGCTTTCCCTCTAAACAGACACAGCCATTCACCTGTCTTTCTCATTCAAATAAGGCAGCCGGTGCCCAGAAAAATACACTTTTGCCAGAGCTGGGAGGATGTGCCCCACCCCCACACTGTCGAATACACTCAACTATTTTTTGAATGCCCCTTGTGTGCTGATGGCAGGGGGGAGGCAGAGACCTCCAGCACCGAATCCCCGGTGAATTCTGTAGGTAAATAGCACAGAGATGGGAGAAGAAACTTGAGCCCGTAGATGGTCCGCCATCAACGTGAGAGATGGGACGCCTCATATTCAGAGAGACTGATTGAGTGGTCCAAAGACGCACAGCAGGCAGAAGGAAACTGAAGGCCCCTTCAATTACACGGAAGTCTCCACACCCTGTCTGTGCAGCAGGCAGAGGAAGACCTCCGTCGTGTCCTTCCCCTCGGGGTCTGTGGACAGTGCTGTCCACACATATGCTCCGTGAGAATGACCTGGAAGCCGAGGCTCAGAGGTCTCTCCATTTACAAATGGCGGAGTTGGCACTGGGTCCAGGCCAGTCGATGCGTTTAGTCAGAACTGAGAAGCTTTACTCCCAGCGCCCAGCGTATGATAGATTTCTGTGCCCTTTCTTCCTCTTTTCAAAAGTTTTTAATGTTTATTTATTTTTGAGAAAGAGAGAGACAGAGCAGGAGCAGGAGAGGGGCAGAGAGAGAGGGAGACACAGAATCCGAAGCAGGCTCCAGGCTCCGGGCTGTCGGCACACAGCCCGACGCGGGGCTCGAACCCATGAACCGTGAGATCATGACCTGAGCTGAAGTCAGACGCCCAACCTACTGAGCCACCCAGGCGTCCCCCCCCCCCCTTTCTTCCTTATATCAAGGGACTCAGAAATCTAGAGGGATAATCAGGATAGTAGTGAGTTGACCACCAGGGGACTGACACTAGGCTGTGCTGAGAGAAAGTCTCCACCTTGCTAAGAACACTTCTCCAGGGACTGGAATTCTCTCATTTCCTGAACCCAGGATGCGCCGAAGAACCATTTTCTTTCTGACCCTTTTTCTCTTCCTCTTTCGTTCTTTCTTTTCCCCCAGAAGCCTCCAGCAACGCGGGCCCCACCCAGGGGATGTGGCATTTCCTCAGGAAAGGGGCAGCGTGGGGTGGCTGGTGGGGTACCCCTTTCCTTGGCTTGAACCCTGTCCGGTGTGACTTCTCTGGGAGGCTGTGATGGCAGCTGTCAGGCCCCCACCTGGACCGCTCGCTCCGAGCTGGGATGGCACAAAGATCTGGCCCAGGTTGTGGATCTGTAGAAAGCAGATGCTGACGTGGAGTTTGGGAACAAGATGCTGATGACAGACGAATACCCGGGAAAGGAGGCAGGTAAGCAGACAGACAGGCTACACCGGGTATGGGCCCAGCGAAGCCTCTGGCCCCACTCTGGAAGGAACACCGCTCCGCAGGGACAGGGCGCAAGGAGGCAGGTGACCAGACCCAGGCACCTCCACCTATCTCCATCTCCAGATGCGGGCTGCCTCTGGAAAGGCGTGCGTGTGGGTCTGAAAGCCGGGCCCGTCTGCTGGGTTCTTCCTGGCAGGGCTCTCTGGGGAACCCCTCTCTGTATCGGCTCAGAGATTTGCCTACATGCTTTTATTTAATTTCGAACACAGCCCGCCGAGCTGGGGGTGTTATTCCCATTTTCTAGATGACAGATCTGAAGCCTGGCCTACGGTCTCACAGTCAGGGTTTGACTCTCGGCCCATCTCCAAAGCCGACACCTGCCCGGACGTCCCGGGATACCTGGGTTCACATCTACTGATTAGGTCTTGTCTCACGAAGATGCTGGTGTCATTCCTCCAGTCCTTATGAACCACCTACCCCGCTCCCTCCCACGAAGGTGCACTTTAGTCCCAGTAACAAGGCCTGCCCTTGGCTTCCCTGCAGGGCCAGGTGGGGGAATCCCCCTTCACAGGGGTAAGGGAGACAGAGCAAAGCCCTAAAAAAACATCTCTCCCATAGCCCAACCCCCTCCTCAGATAAACCAAAGACGCTCTGTCTCATCACACTCCGCCTCCCGGGATCAGAAAGCGATTTTTCTTTTTTCCTTTTGTGTCCCAAGGGAGCAGATGCATCCCTGGGTCGGAGTCCCGCGTTGGCCTCAGGATGCCCCGAGCGTCTCCCCCTCTCAAGGGGAAAAACAGGCAACTCTGTCCCCAGGACTTTCTGGAGACATCGGGATGGGGCCCCGCGAGACCCCAACCACACATGCTCCAAATTTAGAAACGGGCCCCAGTGCGTTTTGGGGAACCCCTGGGTAATCGCCTCATCGACCTTCAGGGTCATGTCCGGGGACACCTTTGTATCACATGGGAAGCCAAAGTAAGCAAGCAAGTAAGTAAGTAAATAAATAAGTAACCAACCGTCAGGATCGGGCCCACGTAGCATAATTGTATATTTATTCTCGATGTCGGCTTTGCCGAGCACCTGCCTCCAACAGCCTTATCACCGTGTGAGCCTGTATGGGAACCAACGTGCCCAGCTGTCATAGCACACAGCCTGCAGCATCTTCGTATGAAAATAAGGCAGCCAGCACCTGACTGGGGGAGGATTGTTAATCTCGACAATTTGTGTCTAATTTTGGGGGTGACCAGGCTGTCAGCTCCGGCAACCCCATCCCGCTTTGAGGTCGAAACAGGCGGCAGCTGCCACAGCCCCGACACTTCCCTTTTTTTTTTTTTTTTTATTATTATTGTTGTTTTTCTGGAGAAGGAGGGGAGGGAGGGGGCTGGGAGGGAGAGGGAAAAAAGGGGGAGAAAAAAAAAAGGAAAGAAAGAAAGCAGAGCTGCTATTTTGGTCACATTTTCGAATCCTGTTTTTAGTGCAAGAATTTAATTATACATATTTTCATCATTTCTTATATTCTGACATATTAATTAAGGACGCTCTAATTCAGCTTCCGAGCGCCGTTGGCTTAGCCTGTAAAAACATTTTACCGTTTTTGTACAAATAAAAAATGAAAAGGTGAAGGTGGTGCACTCCTGGTTGTTGATACATGTGTGCCCCCTCCCTCCGCCACCCTTGTCGCTGAAAAGTTGGGATCATCGGTGTTTTATAAATAAGGGGAGGCGGGCTTTCCCCTGCTGTCGCTTGGCACGGGCCGGTGAGCAGGCTGACCTTGGCAAGCTGCATACTCCTGACAGATGTGGCTGTCAGTCCGTCCGGGGGCTGGGACCCTAAAACCCTCAGGGTCAGTATCATTACGCCCACTTTACTCCTAGGTGTCTCTCTTTTTAATGATTATTTATTTTGAGACAGAGACAGAGAGAGAGAGGAGAGAGAGACAGAGCTCGAAGGGGAGGGACAGAGAGAGGGGGAGACAGAGAATCCCAAGCAGGCTCCAGGCTCCGAGCTGTCAGCCCAGAGCCCGATGTGGGGCTCGAACCCACAAACTGAGACATCATGACTTGAACAAGAGTCAGATGCTTAAACAACTGAGGCACCCAGGCGCCCCAGCTCCTAGGTGTCTTGAAGGAACAATCCAGTCAAGTCCCAGATGGATGTCACTGTGAGCCAGTCCTGGTGAAGAGGGGCCACTGAAGGTGTCCTGGGCAGAAAAGTCTACAATAGGAGGTGAGGGGCAAGGGCATTTGTTGGGACCAAGCCTGAGGGCCTGGGCGCAGTGAAGGGGGTTCAGGCTGAGACATGAAAGGTTTGAACTGGGAAGGAACAGGGGCCATCAGGCGTCCGGATGAAAACCTCGGTACCAGAGACCGATGACAAGCCACTGGGCAGCTGCAGGCACATGTGACCTTGTCAAACGGGCCTTCTCAAAGATCACTCCGACTGCCATCCAAAATCACATCGTCCTGGTTGCTACACAATAAACATCGTTATAAAACCGCCAGTCTCATCAACTTATTTACGTTTCTTGCTGTGTATCTACATATATTTGGATGTTATCAGACTCTGTCCTGCATTTTTGCTCAGGAGATCGGCTCACGGGGCTCAGGTCGGGAAGTCTCAGATCCAAGCTGAAATTTGTGCGCAATCTGGAAAGTCAAGGTCCGCTATCAGCCGACTCCAAATGACCACCTCGTCTTATCTTTCCCGGCACAGAGGCTCAGCCACAAGGACACATTTTTCCCTCTTCTGTTCCTTCCTCTTCCCTCCCTCCCTCCCTCTCTTCCTTCCCTTTGCTTGTCTTTGCCAAGAGGATGGTTAAAATCTAGTCAGACAAAGGACCTTCCTTTTATTAGGAGGGATTTCAAGCCTTAGCTAGGAATTGGAGAAGCGAAAACATACGAGTGATTCCTGGGGCACCTGGGTGGCTCAGTCGGTTAAGCATCTGAGTCTTGATTTCAGCTCAGGTCGTGATCTCACGTTTCATGAGATCGAGCTCCACACTGGGCTCTGTGCTGACAGCACAGGGCCTACTTGGGAATCTCTCTCCCTCTCTCTCTCTCCCTTTCTCTCAAAAATAAATAAATAAACCGAAAAAAAGACAAGTGATTCCTGAACACGGTTGGATCACACAGGTGACGTCGTACCCACATGATACTGGCAGGTCTGTCCAACTTCCTGAAGCTTCCTTTGCTCCTGGGAGCTCGGGTTAAAAACCCTTCCCCGAGGACCTTGCTAGTCTGGACGCCTGTGGCTCTAAGGCATCTTTGTGCCCCCAGTCTCTTCGTGTGCCTCTAATCCCTGCGCGACCCCAGGCTCACGGCATCACCGGGTGGAGGGGCTCGACCTCGTTTCCTTTCTCAGCCTTTCCAGCGTCGGTCATCAGGAGCACAATTATGAGAAGGGGGTGGCGAGGCCCCGGCAGAACCCTGCATGGGACAAAGGATGGGCGCAGGATCATTCCCGCCCTTGACCTTGGCTCTTCCGGTATCCCCCTTCCCTCACTTGTACCCCCAAATGCTCTCTCTGTCCTCCCCAGTTGGGGAGACCTGCTCACCCACACTGCTACGGGCCAGGGACCCAGCACCCCCTGGTTTCTCTTCCATGTACCATCTGCCCCTGGGACAGCAGACCGTCCCCGCTGAAGGGACCCGACAAAATCACAAGCGACTCTGCAACACAGGACTTTCCAGGGAGCGGCCCCACCTGCGTACAAGGAAGTTGTTCGGCTCTGCAACTCACAAAGGGAGCCTACTGGCTTTCTGCGCTCTGGCCACCTCCTTGGGGTTTCCTAACAACCCACGAGAAATGCTGAAAGTCCCCCCCAAATAGATGGCAGCATTTGCTCCCCCCAGGGCACAGACATGGGGTAAAGAAGGTCCCTTGGGGAAGGTGACACTTATAAAGCTGAGAAGTGGGGGTGGGGGGGACAGGGACGAGATAAGGAGAAGCCCCAGATTCCTGGGGAGAAGGGGTTGGGGCAGGTCAGAAGGCGTGAGACGTTCGCTATACTGCATGCAACCCTTAAGGTCACTAAACCATTGACTGTGATATTAATAGGTAAATTTATGTGATGTGATTGGCATCTCGATTTTAAAACCCTGATTTTCTGGGTAGAGATATTTGAGGGAAAAAAAAGAACAAACCCAGCATGAGGGGCATCAAGAAAGAAAGGGTCCTCCGTGGAGAAGGGGTGAGAGACACAGGCTTCGCCCACCTGTGGGACACCTGCCTGTGAGCGAGCCGCCCACCCCCCCCCCAAACACACACACACACACCATCCACACGCATGCGTTCCTGCCCCGCAAACAGGTCCACCGAGTTGATGGGACCTCTCAGCTCACAGCCACCGATGTCTGTCTGGTATGGCCTTGATCCCACTGCCCTGATGCTTCTGCCCAGTAGAATCTCCTCGCTTATCACCCTCGTATGGAGCAAGATTAAGGGAGCCTTTAGACCAGCTGACCCCGTTGGGGACCCATGGCTGGCACCAGTGAAGAGAAAGCCGGCAGCACTCACGGCCTGTACCCAAACCGAACTCCCCCGCCCACCTTGCCCTCGGCTGCTGAAGCCTGGAATTGTGTCTCCAGCATCTCCCTTCGTACCCCCACCACGCCTTCCCTTCTGTCCTTGGATATAATCGCTTGTGACCTTCCTCCAGCCTCTCCTGGGAACCCCCAGCGTGGGTCGCTTCTACGTGGCAACCTCCACGTGGACCAGATTGCACGTCTGGTTTGCACCACTCTCTTCCATCCACACTCCGGACTTTGTGACTAGCTCGTTCCTTTGGTTCTGATGTGGCACTTCTCCCTCGGAAAGGGGGGAGCTGGGGCACCAACCTGGAGGCAGGGACCCCTCCCGGGAAGCAGCCTCTAATCCTGGTGTGGCCGCTGCCATAATCCGAAGCGAGGAAAACTGCCCGCGAATTCCGAGAGCACTGAAGACAAGCCCCGGATGCTCTGGGCACCAGAGACATTGTGTCAGCGTGGGCTTCCACACCCCGTCCCCTTGGCCACGTTGATTGGCCTGTGACAGCAAATCTGTCCTAGGAGGCTGCCACCCGTGGGCTGGCCAGCTGTGAGGGGGCTCCCCGAGAGCACTGCAGACCGTCTCCCCGCTCTGACAGAGCGAGAACCAACCAGAGCCCTTTTGGAGGAGGGTCTGATACGGATTTCCAGAGAGAGGCAAGCGGTCGCTAAGGTGGTGACAGGGGTCACAAGAGAGGGGGGCAGGAAGATGACCAGGAGCTGAGCGGGAGCTGCCCCCAAACCGTGGTGGGGGGTTGGGGGGGAGTGGTCCTTCCGCTTTCTCCTTTGCTGGAAACCACATGTTCTGTTAGAGGAGACCTCTGTTGACCGAATCGCCCCGTGTGTGTCCGTTTTCCGAAACCCCAAAGAGATTCCAAAGCTGGACCCCGACAGGCAGAGCCCAGGCGGGACCCAAGGGCCAGAAGGGAAGGTCTTACCCAAGAGGAAGGAGAGGGATGGCATGCCAGACAGAGCCAAGAGACAGAAACAAGGTTGCGCGTGGACAGACAGCCCGCGCACTTGCCAAGGACACCAGGGACGTCTGAGTCCCCCCTGAGGGCAGGCGGCGTGTGGGTGCAGAGGCCCGGCTCGAGAGGGGCCGGGGAGCGGCGGGGGGGGGGGCTGGGGTGGGGGGGGGCTCTGAATGGGGAGACAGCCCGTCGTCGGTTGTCTCTGTTCTGGACACAAACCTCAGAGAGAGTCAAGCGTGAAAGCCAGTCACCTCTGGCCTGGCCGCTGGCAGAGCAGTTATGAATTATTCGCTCCCCGTGAAATCTGCAGGCATCTCGACTCTCTTAGACTTCCCTAATATACTTTGATTCCAAGCCGAAATGAGGTTTAAGCCGCTGATAGCACGTCTCGAGCCACTCCGGGGAAGCGGGGGCCCTGTGCCACTGCTGGAACGCTGGAGAAGGGGGATTAGGGGTCTCGGCTGAGTTCTGCCGCGCCAGCTCCGGGTTACTATTAAGAGGGACGGATTAATATCAGGTTTCGGGGATCTGGTTGCTTTCCGATACTGCTTAATTATCCAGATAAGTGATCGGTATCCAAGCATGAGTGGCAGATAGATCTCAGAGCCATCATCTTGTCTTTTCCTCTCCTTCCTCTCTCCGTTTTTTGTCTTTACCGACAGAAAGAATTTCTTCATGTAGGTATCCCTGAATATTTTTTTTTCTTTTTTATTTAAGTGCTTTGTTAAACTTGAAACATAGACATCAACGCCGGCTGAGTTTTTGGTTCCCTTTTGGTTTGCTTTGGTTTGCTTTCGCACATCCCAGGGGGGGAAAGGGTGGGATTCTCAGTGGCCTGTTTGCCGTGGCCCCTCCATCTCCCTGCCCATTCCGAAGGCCCCTGTCTGCGAGACCCCAGCCTTCCTCTCTTGGTGGAGGGGGGGCCGGCCGCTCCCCAGGCTCCCGTCACAGGCCGGGAGCATCTGCTCACCCGCGGGCAGAGGCTGGGGCGACAGGGACAGACTCCGGGGCGGGGGAGCCCGCCCCACGGCCTCTTAGCCTTCTGTCTTGGCTGGTAATTTTATCCCATGAAGACTCTTCCCCACCCCACCCCCCCCTTCTCTCTTGCTCTGTCTTCCCGACCCGGCTGCACTTGTGTTCTTTGTATTACTTCTGTCGCCCTGATTAGTGCTGTCTGGCTCGAGGGGCACCCACCTGAGGCTGGGATTAAGGATCAAAAGCAGAGCAAATGGGGCTGCCCGGGCTGTTCCTTGCCTCGCCCGTAAACACCACTTAGGTCTCTGTTCTGACCCATCTGCCGCTTGGCCGGGTCAGATGCACTGTCTCTTAATTAGGAGCAAACTGTCCATCAGACACCCGGCCAGCTAGGCACCACGGGGACCCCCTGCCCTGGGGAGGAAGCCCCTCCCCTCCTTGGCACCCCATGCAGGGCCCCCCCCCGCCCCCTGCTGCTGTTCCACCCTGACAACCGTCAACTCCCCCTGGACACACAGCACACCAGCCAGTTTCAGTACCCAACGAAGCTAAGACCTGCGCCGGAAGGTCCCTCCTCTTTGAGACAGCCACTCTTCCTCGCAGCTGCCCCTGTGAATCAGGCTCATGCGGCAGGCACCTAAAGACTCCAGGGCCCAGGCTCTACTTCTGAAGGTTTCAATTCAGTGGGTCCGGAGGGGTGGGATCAGGCACTGGCTTTTCTCCGTGTTTTTCAGGTGTTGAGATGGAGGTCACTGTCTCCCAGCAAGTCAGACCAAACTTCCCTGTGGGTCTCCTGCAGAGCCCTGTCCACCCCCAGATAAACATGAACAATCACTATCGCTGATGCCCGGGAGGGAGGCCAGAGCTCTCCAAGAACTGCCTCCCTCCCTCCCCCTGGCTTTACACAGGTGGCTCCCCATGGCTCAACGGGGAAACCGAGGCTCGGAAAGGTGGGGGAGGCAGCCATTGCCGGTGCACGCCGGTGCCCCTCTCTAGACCGTGCAATCCCCTAGGGCAGGGATTGTGTTTTAGACTTGTTTTCATTCCCACAGTGGCTTGAATTGTGGCCTCCAAGAGATACGCCCACCCGGGATCTCGGAATGTGACTTCACTCGGAAGGTCTAGGCGGATGTAAGTAAGGTCAAGATTTCCAGGTGAATTTGTCCTGAGTTTGAGCGGGCCCCAAAGCCAAGGACAAGTCCTTACGGGAGAAGACAAGGAGACACTGATGCAGAGAGGAGGCCATGCGGAGAGATGGATGGAGGCCAGTGGTATGTCTACAGGCCACTTGCCCAAGGGGAAAAGAAACACAGCTCCGAGACCCCAGGTCTACAGGTCATTTCGACAGAGGGCAAGATGGGGACCGAGGTCCTTATTCCTTGCCCCAAAGCCACAGGGAGTCTTTCTTAATTTGGGGCCGTGATGGTGACGACCAGCCCATATTTCCTCATCTCTCCACAAGATCTGGGGTCCCGGCGACCTCGCTGGCATCCTAGGGATTTGCTGCTGTACCTTGCCCAGCTGCTAGGGTGGGGGACAAGGTAGGGATGAACGAGACTCCCCGCCCCCCTTTCTACAACATCAGCCTCCCTGTGCCTGATTCACGTGCTGAGATCTTCTGTCCACTATGATTGGAGGGAAAAAGAGAGAGAGGGTCTGCATTCCACAGCTTCAAAGAAACTGTTGAGATGCCTTCTAGAAACGCTTGACATCCTTATGAACTGGAAACAGGGAGAAAAACTTCCAGGACCCACCTTGACGAGACTCTGTGTGATGTTCCGCTTGTCGTTCCCAATGCAGATGGGAGGACAGCAGGGCTAGAAGGCCCCTCAATGGAGAACTCTTAGCGCGGTTGGCCCTTCAGCCCACTCTCTGTTCGTTTATCAAAGAGCAGCTCCCTCCACTGGGAAGAGTCCACTCAGCAGAGGAGAGGGAAGCACTTCTCCGTCCGTGTGCACAGGATCCTTCCGTCTTCATGTAAGCTTGGTCTGGGGGCAGGGAGGCATGTTTCTTTGGGATTCTACCTCGTGGCCCTTTATCCCTGACACGTCAAGGGGACGTCAAAGAGAGATCTATAGCTCCTGCCTGAGGCACGCATAGCAGCTGGTCCAAGTTGGCTTCTAGGGATGTTTTCTCTCTGCAGCATCCTGGAAGTTGCTGCAAATCAAGCCAAAGAAAATGGATATTTTGCCATTTTAGACTTTGGTTACTTAGAGGGCAATTCCCGGCCCACAGCTGCCTCCTAACAGGACAGGGGCTTCCGGCCACGTCAACCAGCCCTCCACATGTGCTCGTGATATGCCGATGGCACCCTCTGCTTTAGTCTTCAATGGCTCTCCCAACCCTTAGGATAATACCGCCGTGGCTTGTCACAGCCTCCACCCTCCTCTGCCTTCAACAAACGCTGCACTTTCCTTCTCATTTGGTGCTCAGTCTCACAGCTTGTCTTTCATCCCTGAAGCATCATGGGGCCTCAGGGCTTCTGCCTCTCACTAGCCCCCCCCCCCCAGCCAGGAATACCCTCCCCACATTTCTCCTGGTCAGCTTCTTCTTATTCTTCAGATCTTAGCCCGATGGTCACAGACCCAAGAAAGCTGGGTCAGTTGCCCTACTGCAAATGCTGCGCTTTTCTCTTGCCTGTGATGGCGGTAAATACAGAACCCTGTGAGGTGACTCAGTTGGCTACTGTCTGCCTCCCTCTCTGTCATCCCAAGGGGGCAGGAGCGACATCTACTGTGCGCGGCATAGTATCCAGGGATCCAGCCGTGAGCCCAGCACATCATGCACGTTCAAAGTCTAGCGAGGGGAAGCAAGGAGGCCAAGGCTAGTCATCAGAGGGGGCAGGTCGGTCGACTCCTTAGCACCTTCGCACAGCCTGTCTCATCCAACCCCGGCACTATCCTAACGGGGGGGCATTGATCTCTCCCCTCACTGCCAAGGAAACAGAGACCCACAGAAGGTGGCCCCCCTGCCCACACCACAAGTGAGAGAGCAGGGTGTGAAGGAGTGGCCAAGGAAGAAGACCCCGAGGTGGGTGGGCCATGAAGAACTTCAGCTATAGAAGGACAGCCTTGGGTAAGGGGAGCAGCCACTCCTCACCCAGTGGGGCCATGATGGCGGGAGTTAGGAGGAAGGTTACAACTGCAGAAGAACCCACTGGAATCCTGGCTCTACTCTTCCTATGTAAGTCACTTAACCTTCCCTCAGAGCCCAGGTCTAGGCCTGGAAATGGGTAATCACACGTGCTCTGCTGTCTGCATTAGCAGTGGCTGCCGACAGTTGGAGACCGTGAGCTCGTTGAGGGCACGGTCTGTGTCCTCGCCCTCTGTCCCTCCCAGAGCCTACCAGACTCCTCAGCGTGTAGTTAGTATTTATGGAAAATACCCTAAATTAAGTTAGAGAATGTAAAAAGTAAGAACTATTAACACCGTGTGGGCTTTATTAGTGTATAGAGCACCTTTATATCCACTATTGCATTTAAATCTCATATTATCTGAAAGTCAGATCGAAGATTTGAATCCAAATCTCGTGCAATGCTTGTGGTCATACCATTTCCTAGAACATTCTAATATCTTTCTCTCATCTGATCCTACCTACTGCCTTGATTAGTGAATTCTGCAGATATTTACTGCGGGCCTACTATGTGCCAGCCACTGTTCTAGCTGCTATGTGCTAGGAACGCAATGAGGAGGAAAGATGCATGTGGTCACTTAGAGGGTAACGTTGGCCTCTGGGCAGAGGCTTCCTTGGGTCAGGGCCTGCAGGAAGCATGAGAGGGATTCAGGGAAGACAGGAAGAGTTCCCCAGGCAAACGGAGCAGCAGGCACGGAGGCCCTGGGTGGAGTGGAGGGCACTGAGCGAAGGGTCTAAATCCGCGGTTCTCAACTACAGGTGATTCTACAGCCCAGGGGCCATGTCTGGAGACCTTTCTAGTTGTTATAATTTGGGAGGAAGTTGCTACTGTGGGTAGAGGCCACAGATGGCGATAACTCTGACCATGCACAGGACAGATCCCACAACAAAGAACTATCTGACCAAAATATGTCCAGGTTGAGAAGACCCAGTTAAGGGGCTGTCAGTGTAGTTAGACAAAGAAAGCAAATGGGGGTGTTCTGGCGGGTTCTGAGGTTGGCAAGGCAGTGGGAGAGTAGGGCGATCTGGCAGGGCCGAGAGTGCTAGGAAGCTTTTGCGGCAACTGAGCTGGAGATATGGCTCGGAGGAAAAGCCCAGTGAGTGTGGGCACACCAGAAGAGGGGGAATGGCCGCTGGTCCAGATGAGAGTCAAGGCTGGATTTCTGGGCATGAGACCAGTCCGGACGACACAGGACTTTGCCCCCGCGATTGGTTTAAGGATCTGTTGTCTCCATCTTGAAATCCTTGACATTTGAACAAGGGGCCCCACTTTGCACTGGATTCCACCAATTACATAGTCTGTCCCCATAAGGAATCATGGACAACTTCTTCCAAGGGTTGAGATTGCAGAAGAGAGAGGTCTAACAAGCTGACTTGCAGGAGACGGAATCAGAAGTGAGGGGCGGAAGGATGTACTATCGTCTTTACTGCTACCAGCAAGGAAACCCAATTGGAGAGACAAAGTGAGACACCAATGCCCTCTCAATTCATGCCAAAGACAGAACCCAGACTGAGATTTTGTCGTTGTTGCAACACTGCCTTAAGATGGGGTATCCACACCCCAGCAGTTGGAGAGTCAAAGGAAGTACCACTGACGGCCAAGGATAAACCAGGACCGTCCTGGGCACACCACAGTGTATGGTCACTTTTCTTAAAAATCGCAAAAGGTTACATGGATGTGCATTATTATGGTTATTGCATTAGAAAAAAAAACAAGCATAATAGTAATCAACTAATAATTTTTGACTAATAATTTTCTACCTTCATACTACTGGCTGATCTTGACTGTACAATTTAATTTATTTTTATCATCCCCAGTCCATCAAAGGAATGGTTTCTGCAGGCGGCTCACGGGCACAGGTGGTGTGGAAAATGTCACCGTCACACTAATCTTTTACATTTCCCCCCTCTTCCGTTAAGCTGCGGACCCAGGATACCCGCACGAGGGTTCTTTACAGTTAACGCCGAGGACCGCAGCCTCTTCTCCAATGGTCTGCAGCCACCACTGATGGACAGGTTAGGTTTTGGGGTGGCTGTGTCCATCACCCCGCAGGTCAAGCTAAGAGGATGTGCGCCTCTCATCTATCTGCGTCTTTGTTTTCAGAGCTTCCTAAATTGCATATGAATTTGGGAGGCTCTTCTTTTTGGCCGGGTTTGGTAACAGAAAAGAGCTAATTGGTGTTAGTCCTTGAAGAACTCGCTCTCTAGAGTTTCTCTCAGGTGGGCTTGCAGCAACAGTAAAAGTTACGGGATGCCCAAGACAGAATGCTCAGGAGTCGTCACTTGGGGCAGAGGAAACAAATTGGAATCACGGAATGTTTCATAGTCTTTGTATGGGGTGTGTTGGGAGGAGATACTTGGAGAGAAGGAAGATCAAAGACTGTTATGGCTAAATACTTTTTAATTCTACATTATTTCCAGCACACCCCAAAGGATGGAGAATAATATGATGACCACCACTGCCTTCTGACTATCTACACATCTATCGAAATCTCCCTCCCCCTCTTTCTGTCTATAAAATAAATTAATCCTTGCCAATAGGGAGGACCTCTCATTCACCTCTTTCCCGAACACATCTTCTTCTTCTGTCCTTAGAATCGACCAATTACCGTATTAAAGGTATTACTTTTCTCTCCCATAAAATTATACAATGTTTCTTATGTCCATAATCATAATATAGACTACTTTTTTTTTTCAACGTTTATTTATTTTTGGGACAGAGAGAGACAGAGCATGAACGGGGGAGGGGCAGAGAGAGAGGGAGACACAGAATCGGAAACAGGCTCCAGGCTCTGAGCCATCAGCCCAGAGCCTGACGCAGGGCTCGAACTCACGGACCGTGAGATCGTGACCTGGCTGAAGTCGGACGCTTAACTGACTGCGCCACCCAGGCGCCCCAATATAGACTACTTTAATATTAACTTTCTATCCCTTGTATGATGTGATATATAACATTCAGCAAATTGCCACCCCCTTCCATTTTCCTTAAACACTGCTAATTCCGGGATTTGTATCACGTAGTTACGTGTACCTCTATTTCATGCATTGTAACTGCTGTGTGATGGTCGAGAGTATGAATGTAGCACAATTTTAATGCATTCTTCTGTTGAAAGATATTGAGGTTGTTTCTGTTTTTTCGGCTGTTACAAACGATCCCACAGTGAGAATTCTTGCACATAGCTCCCTCTACGTAGGGTTTCTCCAGGGTACGTGGTTAGAAATGGAATTCTTGGGTCACAGAACATGAATGTCTTTGATCTAACTAGATATTGTCTTTCATTTTCCACAGTATTGGTACCAATTTATAGTCCCGCAGCTATGTCTAAAATGTCCCACTTTTACATATCCTTGTCAATTCTTAGTATTATCAATTTACTTTTAAAAATTGTCATTCTCGTGGTGTTTTGTGTCCTTGATTTACAGTGATGTCGCATATCTTTTGACATCTTTGGTGTTCCAGATTTCCTTTCTGCTGAACTGGTTATTCATATCCTTTGCCAAGTTTTTCTCTATGGTTGCTTATATATATTTTTTTCTTATTGTTTTATAGGTATTTTTTACATATTCTGAATACTGATGTCCTCTTGGTTATATTCATTGCTTTACATTTTCCATTTTTTACGGTGTCCTTAGTAATTTTAGTGAAATTTATGTCCCTCCATTTTGATTAGAGATTCATGTGCCCTGTATTAAAAAAAAAAAAAAAAGAAAAAGAACTCTTGCCTAACTTAAGACCATAAAGATATTGCCTTTCATTTCCTTCTTAGGTTTTGCTTTTATACAGGTCTTTAACCCATTTGGAATGCACTTCATGAATGGAGTAATTCTCTTCTTATTCTCAAAGCAAAACCAATTATCTCGCACCATCCATCAAATACTCCATCATTTCCAAATTGTGGCAGGAACTAATAAACTATTCATCAAACTTAATTTCTCTTCCTCTTTCCAGCAAGCTGGACAGTCAGCCTTGAAGTTTGATGGTTAAATACCACTTAGTTCTAGCCAACAGCACATGAGTGGTTATGATGTGTAAACTTCTAAGACGGGCCATGGAAACAGTCCAGCAAGCGCCCCCCCCCACCCCCCACCCCATGCTGCCCTCCCCACTAACTTGAGTTAGTAGATAGAGGTGGACAAGGACACCATATGTGGAAAATGCTAGAATTACAAGATTGAAAACACAGGTCCTTCAATTATAGCTTTCAGGAGAAGTACCTACCAATCAGCACTCTTGTGCATTATAAATGAATTTCTATTAAGTCAAAATGTTGTGGTACATATCTGGTTCAGCAGCTGGCATTTTCTGACTTGTGTTGCCACGTACGTCACAAATGAAGTTTCCATATAGGTATGACACAGGTTCTAGATTTTCTTTATTTTTTTTATCTATTTATTTTGAGAGTCAGAGTGGGGGGCAGAGAAGGGGCAGAGAGAGAGAGGAGACAGAGAATCCCAAGCAGGCTCCAGGCTAATGCAGAGCTGGTTCTCATAAACTGTGAGATCGTGACCTGAATTGAAATCAAGAGTCGGATGCCTAACCAACTGAGCCATTCAGGCTCCCTGAGTTTAGATTTTCTGTTCCGTTGGTCTTTATTTTACTCCGTGTCCCCATTGACACCCTCTCATTGTGAGTATAATTTTATAGTAAGCATTCATATCTGAGAGGTCAAATCTCATCACATCGTTACTTATCATTGTCTTGTTTTAACTTGGCCCATTGGCCTATCATATAAATTTTAGAATGAGTTGTCAAGCTCCACGAAATTCCCATGGAATTTCTTCGGAATTGAATTTATAGATTGAATTGGAAAGAATTATCATATCGACATCATTGTATCCTTCCAAAACACATCCTATATATATAAAATAAGGATATATACATATATATATGCATATTCTTATTTTACGACACACATATATACATTTATTTTGCATGCATATAATTGTACATACACACAGAGGCCTAGTTAAGGTTAGTAAAAATAGTAGTTCCTGTGGAATTGCAGATTTTTAGATTTACCACAAGGTCCTTTATATTTTTGTTGCTATTGCAAATGCTATTTTTAAAGGAACATTTTTTAAACTTTTTTTAAATGTTAATTAATTAATTGATTTTTAATTTTGTTGATGTTTATTTATTTTTGAAAGAGATAGAGAGAGAGACAGAACGTGAGCAGGGGAGGGCAGAGAGGGAGACACAGAACCCGAAGCAGGCTCCAGGCTCTGAGCTGTCAGCACAGAGCCCGATGTGGGGCTCAAACTCACAAACAGTGAGATCATGACTTGAACTGATGTCAGATGCTTAACTGACTGAGCCATCCAGGCACCCAAATGTTTATTTATTTTTGAGAGAGAGACAGAGAGAGAGAGAGAGAGAGAGAGAGAGAACACGACCAGGGGAGGAGCAGAGAAAGAAGGAGACACAGAGTCAGAAGCAGGCTCCAGGTTCTGATCTGTCAGCACAGAGCCTAATGCGGGGCTCAAACTCACGAACCTCAGAGATCATGACCTGAGCCGAAGTCTGACGCTTAACCGATTCAGCCCCTCATGTGCCCTAAGGAACATTCTTTGATCGCGGCTCTTTATAGAAATGTGATCAATTGAATAAGTCAGACTTGTATCCAGCCAACTTGCTGAAATCCACTTATTAGTGTTATTAATAATTCCAACTTGGTGTATTTTCCAATAATCTTATTGATATTGCAATAATTGTATTGATTTGTCTCACCTCCTGTTCTAGCTAGTCCAACACTATCCTGGACTAAGTAGTGACATGGGAACAACTAGTCCTTTATTTAACTTTACTGGAACACAAATGTGTTACTAATGAGCATGCCATTGGTTCCTGAAAGTTCACAGAGCTGATTTCTATTTCTAGTTTGCTGAGACATTTTTTCTTCTACCTATAAATGGGTTTTGAACTTCAACAATGGCTCTGCATGGATTGTTTATATAGCCTTACTCCTTTATACTGTTACTATGAACAAATATATACTTGTCTTTAATTTAAAATTACCCTTATGTTTCGAAACTAATCTCAGGTTGGTTATTTTGCATATTGTTTAGTTCATTATGCAGTCTTTTATCTCAGATTATGTCATTTATATTCATAAATTAAATTTATTCCTAAATGAAATCGTCCATAATTTTATTTTCTCACACCATCTTTTTCTAACTTTTGGCATCAAGGTTATTCCAGAATCACAAAACGAAGGGTGGAACAGTCTCTCATTTTTTTCTCTTCTGTTGATCGGACAGGAGAAAGCAAGTATTAAATCCTCTCTGACTATTTGGCTGAATTAGAATGTAAAATACATCGCTCTTCTTTTTTATTTTTTTAACAGTAATCATTAACTAGAGATTCACTGTCTTTAACTCTATTTGGCTTTCCTAGTTGTTGATGAAGTATGTTTTACAAATGTGGTATTCCTAGGAATTTTTCCATTTATGTTTTCCAAACTTATGATTTAAAATTGTTCATAGCTTCCTTCTGTAATTTCATCCTCTTGTCTACTTGCAGGTGTATTATTTTACGTTACTAATTCTTTTTTTAAGCTTCTCTTCTTAGCTTAATCTTTATAACCAAATATAACTATATTTGTCCTTCAAAGAGTTAGGTTTTGATTTTGTTCAATTTTTTTTCTGTTCCTTTCATTTTATTACTTTAGCTCTGCTCATATTTCTCTGTTTCTGTCTTTCTTTTGCAAAGATTTTCTTCTATGTTCTTTTTAAGATTTCTTCATTTATATCCTAGGTCACTGATTTTGTCTTTTTTTTTCCTAATAAAGGCAATTCAGGCTATTAATTTCCCTTTAAATCTTGCTTTAGCTGCACATCACATCTTTGATTATAGTATGTTCGTTGTAATCCCATCCTTATCCTTTTTCAGGTTTTTCCTATGATTTTTCTTTTTGCGTTTAATTTTTGTAAGTATGGTCACGTTTACAGACGTGAGTGCACCTTTCAGATTCCCATCAGGAAAACAGAACCGCATTATACATTTCCAAAGGGGATTTAAGTAATTACACAGCATTACAAACTGAAAGACCAGAAAGCAAACAACGCTAAAACTCTGACATTAATTACTATAGGAGTAGCTGTCACCTGTAGGACTGGAATAAAAAAGAAAGAACTAGGTCTCAGTTGGAGTGGCCGTTGTTCTGCTGCTGGTGGTGCCTTGAGCAGGCACTGGGTATTGCTCCGTGGGGTGCTGAATATCTTGGGGTTGGAAGAAACGGCTGCTGTTGGTGCAAGACTGACACGAACAGGAAGACAGAAAGGAAGTCCCGTCTTCCCACCTCTCTCCTTCCAGCCACCCTGTAGTGCCTCCTATTGGTCAAAACTTATAGGAAGCGAAATGACAAAAATGTTTGGGAAAAGGGATCTGTAAATTCCCAGCCCCCACATCACAGAGCACAGTCAGTGGTTTGTGAGTAGAAAGGCAATAAATAACCAACAAAAGATGTTTCTAAGTTATTTCAGTGATATGGAACTCTAATGCTTTTTTTTTTTTTTTTTTTTGCCTGTGTATCTTGTTGCATTGAAAAGACATAATTTCCATGAGGGAAATTCAAACTGGGGCTGATGACTACTATCCAGGGAGAAATAAACACAATTCAGCACCTACCACGTGCTGGTCGAGGGTAGCCTGGGGCAGTAAAAATAGAATGCCAGCCACATACGCAATTCAAAATTGCCTAGTAACCATATCAAAATAAAATAAAGCATTTGAAATTAATTTTAGCAGTATCTTTTACTGAACGCAATACACCCAAGACATTAGCCTTTCAACATAAAAATAAGATAAAAATTATTAATCAGATATTTGTTTATTTTAATTTTCAGCTCTACGTCTTTGGAACCCAGGGTGTATTTCATACTTGCAGCATGTTGCAGTTGAGGGGCTAAATTTTCATCAGCAATGTTTTGTCTATATTTGGATTTCATATAATTTGTAGTTGAAAAAGTTGGTTCACATATCCAAGTTATTTCAAAAATACTTAAAACTTCCCATTAACTAAATCAAGTATGGGTTTTTAAAATATAATTAAAATTAATTATAAACAAATAAAAGTATTTTTTCTCAGTCTCAGCAGCTGCATTTCAAATTTTCTTTTTTTCACTTTTTTTAAATGTTTATTTCTTAGAGAAAGAGAGAGACAGAGTGAACAGAGGAGGGGCAGAGAGAGAGGGAGACACAGAATCTGAAGCAGGCTCCAGGCTCTGAGCTATCAGCACAGAGCCCGATGCGAGGCTCCAACTTACAGACTGCAAGATCCTGACCTGAGCCAAAGTCGGACGCTTAACTGAGCCACCCAGGCGCCCCACATTTGAAATTTTCAATAGCCACATGTGGATAAGTAAAGGTCTAGAAGATACTAGCAAGAACAGGTTGCGATGCACATGTTTCAAATTCTCTTCAGTTGGGCCAACTATAAAGGTAAAATATCTTCTTCCTGGCCCTAGGGAATAAATACAAACACAATTCTCTGAATGGAAAACCACAAAGACATTGTTAAAGGATGTTATATTTCTTCCTGAACTTTTGATCTCTAATTACAGATCTGAAGGATGACATTAACTTATTTCTATCTTATTTTCAACTCATCTATCCCTCCATCCATTTATTCATCCACCCGTCCATCCATCAATCCATCCATCATTCCATCCATCCATCCATTCACCCATCCATTTTTTTTCTTCCTGTATATATTCCCAGAACACCTCTCAGCTAACTAGACACTGTGATAGGATCCAGAGATAAAGATAAATAAGACATCATCTCCACAATAAAGTAGATATAGTTACTACATAAAGAAGCTTTTGCAATTTGAGGTAATAACCGACCGGTAAACAAAGTGCATAATGAAAATAAACGAAGGGAGTGACAAATTCTGATGGTAAGTGGAAGAGATATTTCTAGGAGAGAGAACAGTAAGAGTGAATCCAAGCGAAAACACTAGGATATACTTTGGTAATTAAGAGTAATGTGGTTAGTGTGGGTCTGTAGATGAGGGAATCCCAGAATTATGAGCTGGGCCCTATGCCCTGATGGCCTGGGCCAGGTGTCTGAGTTCCCTCCTGTGGGTGGTGTGGAGTTCCTGTAATGTACTGAGAAATGGCAAGATCAGACACATGTTTGGAAAAGATCATTCTCCCGGGTAGTGATAGAAAGCAGAAACAACAAACAACAAAATACTCGCATCAGCTCTTTGATTTTCTCCCTGCGAGATGTGCTCTGTTATATGCTCGGCTCAGACCTCCTCTTTGAGTATTTCCGTTAACTGTTGATTCCCAGTATCATGAAATAAGCTGTCCCTTGTAGCATCTTCAAAAAAACGAGTTGACCCATGTTTCCTGTTGAGAACCACAGTCTTTGGTGAGGAAGGAATGCGTAGTAAATAACTCAGGAGGTGGAAGTCATTGACTCAATCCTGAAAGTACATGGTATTGTTCCTTTTTTATATTACCAGAAATATTTGATTTTCTACCAGTTCTGTCATGCCTATAATTACCAAATATGCCGAGGAAATTCCAGATAATACTCAGAAAACATTTCTGAGCACCTACAATGTGCCTCTCAGAAGCCCCTCTGTCTATTTGAGCCCCAGGTACCCACAGTGATAATCCTGTCCTTGACATACTCTTTATTGAGTCCTTCCCTTTGTTGTCTCTTGTCTCACACCCACACAGTGGTTCGTGGGCCACTTCCCACATAAGTGCTTGTACCCAATCCACGTCTCAAAGACTGCTTTGAAAGGAACCAAATGTGGACAGGGAACCCACCATGCTTACTGCTTTGGCCAACACAGGGAAGGCCTGTGGTGGTTGTCACTGGAGCGTGCCAGTGTCCCTCCCACTGTTCTCTCCGTTTTGTGTGGCCTCTGAGCCATGGCACGTGAGGACTTTTTAAGAGTACATCTGGAAAACTTCTTAATGAGTAAATGTGGAGAGATGTTGGGTGGAGTTTTGCACACTGTTTATTTTGTTTAAGGAAATGAAAGGTACATTTAGCTGCACCACTGCATTTCCCAAAAGAATTCATGGTATTAACACAGCGTTTCATTTTGAATTTACTCCATACTGAGTGAGGAAACACATTAGCCAGAGAGAGATTTCTGATGAAAAGAATCTGTGATGACTTAAAGGCCAAGAGTGTCTCAACTCTGTTCGCACCCATAAGAGCAGGAGTAACTCGTCTTAACTATATTTAGAGGAGAAGCAGAAAAGAGAGAGGAACGAAGGAAAGGAATAAGAAAAAGCCCGAATTTAAATCACGGAGGCTGCACCTATTTCCTTTGCACGAATTTTTAGACTAAGTAGTAAGTTGTTTTCCATAACTAAGCTTTTAACAAATTCAGTCCCTCTCTTAATTTCCGTGAGAATATCAGATCATTGGGTGCTCAACAACCAGTAGACCAACAAATACTGTGGGTGTTCCCAAAGGCTGAGGTTCCGGGGATGAAGCCCCCTCTTCTTCCCATAGGCCAAGCATCCTGTTCAGGGTAAGAATGCAGTGAATTCGGATCACAAACATAATTACTACCTGCGATACAGTCCTATGTTTCCTACCATGGGGACACTCCCACAGTGAGCACCCCATAATATTAGTGATGATCTAGGACGTGTGTAAACTCTCACCTGAAATCTCTCTGGGGGCATAGATCCAATCAAATCATTGTCATATTTCAGCGCTGTGCTTCAAACCCAGGCAGGAATACTGAATCATGAGGTTGGACTTAACATTGCATGAGAAATTAAATCAGAATTGTTCTAATATGGAAATCTATAGCTGTTTTCTGCATTATAATTCAAGATGTACAACCCAGCTGCTTCTGGCTATACATTGGCATTGAAGGGGGAACCAATACAAAGAGAAGTCATATATATACTCACTCATTGCTGCCGGATCAGTCTCCCTACATGGTGGCTTGAGACATTTCATTGCCATAAAGACTCCAAGGGCTGTCCTTATTGAACACATACTCTTCAGCCTGGTCTCAATGGTCTTCAGAAGATGATCCCAACATGTTTCCATAGTCTTCTCCCTGTATGCTGTGGTCAGACTGGTTTCTTCGTGCCTGATGAACACAGTTTTGGTTCTTTTGACTGCAAGAAACATAAATACATGTATACTTTCCCAAGAGAAATAAAGGCATTTTTTGGAGAGAGGGTACCATGGAATTCAGAGAAATCCTGAGCAACCAGGACTCAGGAGGGGGAAGAATCAGGGCAGCCAACCCTAGTATATGCTTGAAGACTGCATCTCATCTAGCTCTCTGCCATTATGAAGACTTAGGTTCTATCTGTTCGTATCTGGAAATCTCAGGTCATATGACAGAAGCTTTGCAGACAGAATAGAACTGGCCAGCTTTGCTCATGGGACTACTTTGGACCAATCACCTATGAATATAGATGAGAAATCATGAAATTCGAATATGGAAACTAAGGTCCTGGTCCTATGCATCTGGGGCAGATCAGCAAAAAGATCTAAAGGGAAAATTACTCCTCAAAGGTGTTTTCTCAGACTGTGATCATACACCTCACTTTCGCCCCTGTGTGTCATCCACATTCTTCTGCAAAATCATTTCTATCATTTCAGGCTGACCTTGAACTAAGACTTCCCACATTCTCCAAATAAAATAATCTCCCCACTTTGAATTCTCATTTTTTTTCTCATATGACACTTTTTATTGAGATGTAATACACATACCATAAAATTCACCCTTTTAAAGTATGCAAGTCAATAGTTTTAGTATATTCACACGAGTTGTGCATCCATCACCACTAATTCCAAAACATTTCTATCACCCCAAATAGGAACCCCATGCCCACTAACAGTCACTCCTACCCCCTCAGGCCCTGAAACCACAAATCTACTTTTTTTTCTTTCTTTCACTTAAGATGATGAGTTCAGGGTCCATCCATGTTGCTTCATGTATCAGAACCCCATTCCTTTTCTAGTCAACTAAGATTCCAAGGTACAGAAATTAATTCACATTGTGTTTATCCAATCATCAACTCATAAACATTTGGGTGGTTTCCATTTTTGGATAATTATGAGAGTGCTGTTACAAACATCCATGGACAAGTTTTTGAGTAGATGTGTATCTTCCATTCTCTTGGGTATATGCCTTAGAATGGAATTGTGGTCACATGGTCACTCTGTTAAATTCTTACCGGTAATGTGTATGAGATTCACTTTCTCCATATCTCTGCCAACACTAGTCATATATATATACACACACACACACACACACACACACACACACATATATACATATATATATATATATACACACACACACATATATATGCATATATTTATATACATACATACACATATACACATACATACATATATATGTATATATACATATATACATATATGTGTGTGTATATGTATATATAATACATACATATACATATATATGTATAAATATATATGTGTGTATATATATGTGTGTATATATGTATATATAATATATTAGCTAGATGATAGATAGATAGATAGATAGATAGATAGAATAGCCATTCTAGTGGATGTGAAGCGATATCTCATGATTTTGACCCACTATTTCCCTAATGGTTCTTGATGTTAAGCATCTTTCCATATGCTTTAATAAATCGTTTTCACAGTTTGGTCATGTGGGCATCCTGAATGATGGTGTGGTGCATGCCCCAATAGACATGTTGCCTGACAAGCAATGAACCTGTCTTCTTTTAAGCCACTGGAAGTTCAGACATTTGAGGGCATTCCTGGACTAATGCTAGCTCCTGATACTTACAGCTGAATCTTAATTCCTTTTGTATTTTCTGTAAGCACGGTGCCAGGCACCTGGGAAGTTAATTGATAACTTGTAATGAATTTGATGGATTAAGACTCGGTTTTATCTATTGTGCCTGTAAATGTAATGTATCATTCACTGATACACTTTAACAAGTTGAATCACACTAGAGTGATCTTATTGTCACCACATTAATACCCCCACTTGGGTCAGCATCCAGTAGGTGCTAGGCATTTTTTTATCACTAATCTTCAGAGAGACCTTCCGTGGTAGATATTGCTGGACTCATCTTACAGAATTGGAAAATAGGCATAGAAACCACGACATGCATCACACATGCCATCAGCCCTGTTATGTCTCCCAGCCCTTTCGTGATTAGAACCAATGGACGGTGAGAAAAAGTAGGTTGTGTCATAGCCAGGCTGAAACAGTAAAGAAACAGCACGCGATTCTTCCACGATCTCCTCTTTTATGGCAACAAGGGCAGTCATGCCTTCCGATGGCCCAGCTCTAAGATGAAGCCTGTTTCCTGAGTGACGGCGTGATGCATATTGCAAATAGACATGTCATACGACACGCAATATCTTGTATTAAGCCACTGGGATTGTGGACTTATGTGTTACTGAAGCATAACCCAGCTTATCTTTACTAATATGTGGACATTAATTGGTTCACCTAAAGCCACCCCACTGGGATGCGGAAGAACCTAGGATCAAACCCCGGACTGTTTGTCTCCAGAATTCTCTCTAGTCCCACTCTAAAAACTGCAAGAAGGACCTTCGGGTGGAACAATTTACAATGTAATCCCATATGCATTCCTTACAGTAGATCCATAGTTGAGTTAACCTAAATCCCCTGTTGGGTAGACTCATGCCTTTATCATCCACCTAAATGTACAGCCATAATTAACTGCAGAATGTAAGCTGGTAGGTTGTAAGCATTGGCAAAAAATATCATACATCTCAGAAGGTCAGATCAATTCCGCTGAGTTCTCAGGCAGGAGTAGACAAGTCAAGGCAAAGTGTCCATCTTTCTGCCTCCCTATAATCCCAGGTCTCTTCCTTGAAAATGAAGGTTTGCTTCTCAGCAAAGTCAGTGCTGTGTCTTTAAGGACTGCTGAATTCCACTGGAACACTCAACTATTTCTTTCCACCCTCTCAGACCGATATTGCAATTTACAATTATTTTCACATCCAAAAGACTGAAATATCTAGGACAGTGGAATGCTCCAGAAAGAAGCTGTGGCCATGCACAAGTTTAATACATAAACTCGAGTAAAATGAAATAAAGTCACAGGAAATGATGGGAATACTTAAAGAGACTCCACCTTTTTATTTTTCTTCACTTTGTGTTATTGCGTATGCAGACCCTGCCTCTAGGCCATAGTGTAATCCCTGCGAACATTTATTTTGAAGATGTCTTTTCACCAATGAACAAACATGAAAATTTAGGCTTTTAAAAAGTAAAACATTAGTTTAAAAGGGGGCATTTTGCTGTATCACACCCTTTAGGATTCCCAAAGTTGCGCAAAATCGAACGTCCATGACCTCGCGAGGAAGTGAAATAGAATGACTGGTAGGAAATCCCATTGAGTCCAAACTGGGTGACACTGGAGTTCTAGAACCAAGGAGAATCCATCAAGCCTCAGCATTCCCAACTCAACTTACCAAATCCACACTTGGTCTCAAGGAAAACCTAGACCGACACTTGATGATACACGATCCTTACAGGTAAGTACTCAATTTCACATTTTTTTTCTTTGCATATTAAGATTCCAGAAAATGACAAGTTGGATAAGGATCCACTTTATGGGCTAAGAATTAAAAAAAAATGTTTCATCAGTTGCCCTCTGAGCCTCGACAGGGCAAATTCATCTTCAAATTTATCTTCGTTGCTTCAAAAGTCTAATTTGAGTGTTCAGCCTCCGAAATCAATTTCAGATGTCTCTGGGGAGCTGGAACAAATAGCTCGCCTGCACTGTATTAAGTGTGATCTGGGAGGGGAAAGACTCTGCCTTTCACACACTGTCAGTAAGAGGAGAATGACAACGAAAAGAGAAAGAGAAAGAAACCGGATGTGTTTTGGGGAACATTAACATCATTTAACTATTAATATTACTTACCATTCAATATTCACGGAACAGAACAACCTGCCTTTGACCTCACTTTTGAAAAGACATATTGGTTGGTTTGAGGATGACATTGGAATTAGCCTGAGTCAGGGTGGAATCATGTCCTGGAATGGAGAGGCTGGGTCCCCAGCACCCTTCAGCTAAGCTTTTTATCAGTTCTCTGAAGACCAGACACATACAGGCTTCAAGAACCAGAAAATTCCAGTTGAGGGGACCTGACAAGGATCCTTCCTTTGCCAGCCTATTGCTCCTGGGGCGAGTGGCAAAGAGACAGCTTCATTTTTGCTGGGCTCTATTAACTCTCTCGGGATTAGAGTGTCTGCCCATCGTGGTCAACAAGGATAATTTGCACAAACAGAACACAGAATTTGCTATTAAAGAACTCATATTTGGGCAAAATACAAAATGCAACTTTCCATCCCAGGAACATGTACTCAGACGGAAAGTTACTCATTTTGCAAACTGGGAAATTTCACTGATGAGAGACTTTGGTTCGGGGGGTGGGGGGGAATCTACCGTTTGAGTAAGACTGCTCTAATGGAAAGTGGTGGGGAAAGTCTGGGACCAGAGCGTAAGAAGGCTAGATTTGAAATTTCTACTTTCCATTTCAGAGCCTGGGGCCACCTGTAGGTGATGTCTCAGAGGAAGTGTGAACATTCAATAAAATATGGGTCACAATTCCCTGGCACCTACTAAGTCTCAGTGTAGTATAATTAGGAGTTAGTTGTGGAGGTGAACTAAAATAGGGTCTCTCAAAAGGTGTCCATGTCCTAACCCCTAGAACCAATGACTATGTCATCCTACATGACCCAAAAGAAGGGAGATGGTCTTGGCTGATGTGATTCAGTTAAGGATCCTGAGATGGAGAGATTACCCTGGATTATCAGAAAGGAACCCAAACATAATGAAGAGTGTCCTTATAGGAGATTTGACTCCACATAGAGGAGAAGACAGTGCAAAGGCAGAGAAAAGAGAGCTGGAAAGATGCTGGTCTTGAGGGTTGGATTGACATGGCCAGGAACGCTCACAGCCACTGGAAACTGGAAGAGGGAAGGAAAGGATTATCCCCTGGAACTTCCAGAGGGAGCACAGCCCTTCCGACACCTTGATTTCTAAGCAGTGATACTGATGTCCAACATTTGTCTTCCAAAACTGAGGGAATAGCTGTCTGTTGTTTTGCCCTAGCAAGTTTGTGGGTTATTTGTTACAGCAGCCACAGAGAGCTAATGTATGTGTTTAGATGTTATATTTTGATATTATAAAAGACATTTTTAAATGTGACTTTCAGTGACTTCTTCCAGGTAGAGTCTGCTCCGATTTTTTTTAATGTTTGTTTCCTTATTTTGAGAGGGACAGAGTGTGAGAAAGGGAGGGGCAGAGAGAATGAGTGTCCCAAGAAGGCTCTGTGCTGCCAGTACAGAGCCTGACCTGGGGCTCAACCTCATGAACTGTGAGCTCATGACCTGAGCCAAAATCAAGAGTGGGATGCTTAATCAGCTGAGCCACCCAGGCACCCCAAGTTTGCTCCATTTAATCAGAGTTTGTAGGAAAATCTTGGTAGTAGGAGATCACATACTACTCCCCTTCGCACAACCTGTACCACCCAGGAAATATCTCTTTACTGCTCTCATTTTCAATCTTCAGGTCTGCAGATTTTGCACAATAATGCCCTTCTCACGTCCTTCAAAATGGCCTTATGAAAAGAGGGCCAAGAAGAAGGCTGGAAAGTGTTCCTTGAAACACTTGAGAATGTGACACTTGAACCAGGCTATAGAAACTGTCCTTTCCTCTGGTTGTCTTGCTTTCTTAAAGAAGTATTGAGGCCCATTCAGTGCTAGACCCTGAGGTCCCAGTGATGAATGTTTGCTCCTGAGACCTCAGAGCTGAGCGAGAAAGAAAGGTGGAGGGATATGAACAACATCAACACAAGATGAGGAGATGTTGAGAGATAAAAGTAAATATTGCGGAAGGCTTCCCAGAGGAAGTGTGGACATATGGAATTTTAAAGAATGAAAAAGAGGGTGGTCAAGGAGGAGGGAATACGAGGCAGAGGAATGTGCAAAGGAAGAGAATCTCACAAGCAACCCAAGTCAGGGAAACAAGGCAGAGTCACATCAAACATGGCGGCAACTGGTGGGAGCTCCCTGGCCTGGACCACAAGGTGGAAAGAAGACCTTGGCAGGACTTGGGGGGCTGAGGTTACAAGCGCGGGCTCTGGGACGAGAACATTTTCCAGATTTTCCACTTTCAGGTTACGACGACGATATTTCGGTAGAGGTACAAAGGTCCCAGTCATGTCTGTTGTCTCAACACAATTAGCAAAGAACCTCTCTTTGGCTATCAAGACCATCTGACCTAGGATGATAAATTAGGTGGTCACCCATTGCCAGATGTATACCCAAAGTCATTAGCTTCTACGACCTTTGTTTTCTTTGCTGTGAAATCAGCGAAATAAAATAACACTCTACAGTGTGGCTGTGAGGATTAAGTTAGATATTTATGCAGAGTGTACTTAATTCTTCATAGCATATATTAGATAAGCAATAAATGGTAATGTCGTTATTATCATAGACTCTTTGGGGAAATCTGTTGTTGTTTTTTTTCCAGGCAAATGGAATTCTCTAAGATTTTTCAGGGGTGCCTGCGTGGCTTAATTGGTTGAGGGTCCCACTCTTGATTTCAGCTCAGGTCATGATCTTGCCATTTGGGGGTTCGAGCCTTGCATCAGGCTCTGTGCTGGAAGTGCTGGGCCTGCTTGGGATTCTCTCGCTCCCTGTCTCTCTGTCCCTTCCCTGCTAACCATTACACACTCTCTCACTCTCTCTCTCAAAATAAATAAATAAACTTAAAAAAAAAAGACTTTTCAATAGAAGAGGCACAGGATAGATCATACCTCAATTTTTGTGGGCCACCACGAGCTGTTGGTGGTTTATCTGTCCAAGACTCATCAGAAATGTGTCTAATTAATTTCCTCATTCTTTCATCCATCCATCCATTCATTCATGCAATCAAAAAGCAATATTGCTTTATAACTGTTCACTGACCTGCTGGCCTTGAAAAAGCCATTGACCTCCTCTGAACATCCCTTTCCTCATCTGTCAAAACCAAGCTTCCTACCTCACAGTATTACTGAGGAGGTTAAATGAATTAATGATAATAACGATAATGATAATGATAATAATAATAATAATAATAATGATAATAAGGGGCACCCGGGTGGCTCAGTCAGTCAAGCATCCGACTTCGGCTCAGGTCATGATCTCCTGGTTCTTGAGTTCGAGCCCCATGTCAGGCTCTGTGCTCACAGCTCAGAGCCTGGAACCTGCTTCAGATTCTGTCTCCCTCTCTCTCCTCCCCTTCCCCGCTCATGCTGTCTCTCTCTCAAAAAAATATGTATCTATATTAAATAAATTAATAATAATAATAATATAATAAACAATTTTAAGAGTGTTCGGCACATGTTATCTATTACCATTAACTCTTTACATAATTAAAACCTACATTTGCTACTTGTGAGCCGAATACACTTAGGTAAGTGGCAAATTCTGTGACCCACCCTCCCTCCAACTGACTTCAATAAAAAGCAGAAGTTACAGGCAATATCGTGTGTGGCTCTGAGGGTTCCCTGAGAAAACACATGGCAGAGAGCCTGGCGTCTCGTCCCCTTAATGGGCACACCTTCTGCCTCAGTAGATTTACAGATTGCCTTCACATCATCCCTCCCCGAGTTACTCATAGTTGACTTAAGAGTGAATACAGTCGGTTAAGCGTCCGACTTCAGCTCAGGTCACGATCTCGCGGTCCGTGAGTTCGAGCCCCGCGTCGGGCTCTGGGCTGATGGCTCAGAGCCTGGAGCCTGTTTCCGATTCTGTGTCTCCCTCTCTCTTTGCCCCTCCCCCGTTCATGCTCTGTCTCTCTCTGTCTCAAAAATAAATAAACGTTAAAAAAAAAATTTAAAAAAAAAGAGTGAATATTTTTATTATTTGTAATGGAGGATGGGTCCCGGAAGCCACTCAGACCACTTGCTAACTTGAAACATAGTGACGTGTAACAAAGAGGGAGAGGTCACCGGCCTCCGGTCACTGCAAAGTCGTTTGCCAGGCTGGGCCCGCTGCTCCGCTGCAGACAATGTTTCTTTTCTACCATACAATTTTACCGAATGGGGCCCTGAACAACACGCTCTTCTAGAGAACGGGATCAGAGGACACATTGAAAACAGCCATTTGTGAATATCCGTTTCTCAAACGTGCTGCCGCAAAGCCGGGGTAGGGTTCCCTCAGATCCAGTGACCGCAGGACAAGGGGCAGAAAGATCATTCCATCACTCAGATGACTCCATGTGAATGGATCTGGTTATCGTATTTCATTTTGTTTTTTATTTTATTTTATTTTATTTCATTCATTTATTTATCTATCTCTCTCTCTCTCCATTTATTTATTTTATTTTGGCGTCGGGAGACTCAATGGCTTCGAATCCTGTAAATCATCTCTCTCCGGGATTTCCCAGCTCACTTGGTCAATACAAACAGAACAATGGCCTAAGCTGCGTGGAAACTTTGATGTTCTCCGTCATTGTTGGCACACAATAGCACTCAGATTGACCTACTTCCGTGAGCCTTTCCTCTCTGCTCCCCGATAGGACTCTGGCCGTATTTACAGACTCTGCAGAAAACCTGGATTTAGATAGGACTTCCCTGGGGAGAAATTATTAGCACTGATCCTTGTCTTGGAACAAAGCAAACCCGTCGATGGGATAATGGAGCTCAGATACCTCCCAGCACCTGATCTGCCTTCCAGCCATGGGTCCCAGCACAAAGCCACTTATAAATCCAGGCTGCTCACCTGGCAAGGGTCACCGTATTAATATGCTAATTGCAGGACAGTGCGCCAATTACGCTATTTTTATAGATCCTCAATTCATTACGGAAAGATTAAATGTCATTTGATCATGTCGTCTACCCGACTCAGAGCCCGTGATGACTCAGGGCTGGCATCCTCAGCACCTCCAGATGTTGTAAAGGTTCCGCATCAATTAGCCCTGACTTGACTTAAATTGTCCTTTTTCTTCCTCAATCTTCAGCCGAGGCCTTAATGGTCACAGCTCAGGGAGACATCCGTCTTGGAAGTCAGGCCGAGGGCAGCAAGAAGTAAGAACCACAAGCTGACCGACGGAGTCTCCGTTCCAGTTGTCCTCTAGCCTTCCAAGAACCTGTTCAGCCCAGCAAAAACCAGGCCAAAGGTAGGTAAACCCAAGTGGGAATTGATCCCATGGCCTACTTGTGGGGTGACCAACACGTGGCACGACCTGGACGGAGAGGAATCTGCCAGTGCGTCCCAAATCGCCAAAAACCCATAGAGAGCATTTGTCTGGAAAATTCCGATTTAGGAACTGAAGTTGAGACGACTGCTAGGGGAGTGTGCAGAGATATGTGCATGGGATGTTGGCATGACATTATTGATAAAGTGTAGGGATGGAAACCACCTAATAGCCATTGCTCGATAAATGGCTCACTGTAGACTTCTGCGTGAAACACTCCCCGCTATGTGATATTATATAGTGTACTGCTCTTCTGTGACACAGAAAAATATTTACAGAAAATCAAACTTAAAAATCGGGCGATAACATTATTATATAGGTTGGCTCTATTGTTATAAAAAATATATAAAAGATACCCATTAACAATACTTACGGTGCAGTTTAGGTCATAGGCTTAAAGTGCTTTTGGCTGTCTTTTCTAAGCACAGAGTACTTTTCCCCCCATCATTTTTGTATCCTTTTTTTAATAACAACTTTTTTTGATGTAGAAATCACACACCGTAAAGCCTACCCTTTTTTTTAATGTTCTTAAGTTTATTTTTTGGAGAGAGATAGCATGAGTGGGGGTATGTGCACAAGTGGGGGAGGGGGGAGAGGGGAGCGGGAGAGAGAGAGAGAGAGAGAGAGAGAATTCCAATCCAAGCAGTCTCCATGCTCAGCACAGAGCCCAAGGAGGGACTCGATCTTACAAACCATGAGATCATGACCTGAGCTGAAATCAAGAGTAGGACGCTTAACCAACTGAGCCACCCAGGCACCCCGAAACTTACCCTTTTAAAGCATGCCATTCCTTGTTGTTTAGTATATTCACAAAGTTGTGCAACCCATCACCAGATCTAATTCCAGAACGTTCATAGTGCTCTAAAAAGAAATCTTGTACTTACTGTCCATTTCCCACTACTCCATATCTCTAGCAACCGTTACTCTACTCTCTGTCCCTATGGATTTGCCTGTTCTGGGCTTCCATATAAATGGAAATATACAATATGAGACATGGGGCGTCTGGCTTCTTTCACTTGGCATCATGTTTTCAAGAGTCAACCACACTGTAACACGTATCAGAACTCCACTCGCTTTTATGGTCAAATAATATTCCATTTTATGGAGGTGCCACATTTTGTGTATCCACTCATCTATTTGTTGATGGACATTGGAGTTGTTTCCACTTCATGGCTCTTACAAATGGTTCTGCTGTAAACATCTGTGTATAACTTTTATGTGGACATTTATTTTCAGTCCCCTTGAACACACGCCGAAGAGTGGAGTTTCTGGGTCATGTGATAATTCCCTGCTTAAATTTTTGAGGAACTACCAGACTGTTCTCCAAAGTAGCTGTGCCATTTTGCATTCCCGCCAGCAATGCATGAAGGTTCTAGTGACCCCACATCATCTCCAGCACCTGTATTGTCCGTTTCTTTTATTCTAGGCATCTTAATGGGCGTGAAGTGATATCTCATTTGTGGTTTGGGTTTGCACTTCCTTAGTGGCTAATGACGTTGAGTCTATTTTCATGTGCTTGTTGGCTTTTATCCATTGGCCCTTAATCCCTTTATGAAAGCCATGCTGGGCCAGCGAAAGTTCATTTCCCGGTGGCGACCCTTCCTGTATTTAAGAACAGTGGCTCTGGGAACCAGCTACTTTCTCCAGGCTCCACCTTCCTACCCGTTGGTACCTACAAATACACATCCCTTCCTGTTCAACTCCATGGAGAACAGAAGAATCACCTCCTCCCTCCTGGACACCATCCTCTTGCACACTCATTCCTGGGGTCATTCATTCATCCGCCCTATTCCAGCTTCTCTGCCACACGCTCGTTTGAACAGAAACAACGAGTATGTGTTTGCAGGGCAACAAAGATTCTTTGCTCGGCCAAACTTTAGTCAGGGCCCTGAAGCTTCTGAGCCCATCAATATCCTTCCTTGTAAAATCCAGTTTTAGCAAGAACCCTGTTAAGTCAGCTTAGCAAAAATCACCCACCCTCCATATCTGATCCCCTTTGAAATTTGAAAGGGTTCCTCGTCCTCCATCCCCCTCCCAGGAGGATGTCTACTCACTCTGGCCTGTCTTCAGCAAGATTCCCGTTGGCCAGTTTAGCCAGAGTCCTCTTTTATGCCTGGACATTTTCCACTCACTGATCCCCACCACACTCCACCCATGCTGTATTTGGACTTGAGCCCACCCTCTCTTCCCCACCGAAAATTATATTGCAGTGGTCCCTACGCTGATCAGGAGGGTCCTGAATAAAGTCTGCTTTTCCATCTTTACCAAGTGTCATAAATAACGTTGTCTTTAATAACGGCTCCTGAAAAGGTGTGTTAGCACAGACTAAGCCCAACTTATGTCCACTGCCCACGTGCCATGTCTGCCTGTGAACAAGGAGTTGTGTGCGTTTGTGTGTGTGTGTGTGTGTGTGTGTGTGCTCTATTTTCCTCATTTTCACAAAGTTACACGTGCAGGAGCACCAACTCTGCCTCGGTAACACGGCCCACCGGGACCTGACCTCTGCCCAGCTTCCTCCCTGGCCTCCCTGCCTCCCTCCTTCCCAATGAGCAGCTAGAGAGGCTGAAAAGTAAGATGAGACCCTTCCCTACTTCAGTCTCTAAACTTTACACTCCTAAACCCAATGGGAAGCAGTCTGGGAGGCCCTGTAGGAGCTGAGTGGCTGACTTCCCCAGGCCATCTGGCCCTCTCTCCTCTGCCCTCACACCCCAGGCTCCCTGGCCTTTGGTCCCTAGAGTGGGCCAGGCTCTCTGTCAGCCAGGAGTCCTCCATCACGCTCTCCCCCCTCCCTCTCCCCATGCTTCCTGGTCATCTCTTACCCATCCTTAAAATCTAAGGAGTCATTCCCCCATGTCCCTCAGCAAGGTCTTCCCTGCTCGGCCCCCTGCCCATGCACACATCTTGACAATAACAGTCACAACCACCATTTGCCTGTGTGTGTGTGCATGCTTCACACATTCCACAAAAATAAACACATGTAATCCTAACTTGACTGGTGAAGAAATCGAGGCATGATGTTAAAAACAAACAAACAAACAAACAAAAACAGGCATCTCGCTGACATTCACACAGCCAGTGAGAGGTGGATCCAGGATTCATACCCTCTGGCTCCGTAAGTCTTGCTCCTAACTATTCTACTGTTCTCATGTTCACCGTCTCCCCTGTAATACACCCTCTTCTTTTTTATAATTTTCTAATACACCCTCTCTTCATATTATAATGCAAAATAGCTCGTCCGGGCCAGTTATTGTTATCTATCCATCCATCCAACCACCCACCCATCCATGCAATCCGTCTATCCCTCCACCTACCTACCCATCCACCATCCTATCTATCTATCTATCTATCTATCATCTATCTATCTATCTATCATCTATTTATATTCTGAATTCTTCTACAGACTATGAGCTCCATCCAGAGAAGGGGTTCCCAACTGTTTTGTTTACAGCCATATACTCAGAGTTACTGCAGCAGTGACTCATGTACCTGGCTCGGTGTTGACTGTCAGGGTGTGCTGCACGATTCAGTGAAGGAATGGATGCCCGCCTCTGTTTTAGGCACTGGGTGTGTAAAGGAGGTGTGAAGAAGGTCCCTTGACTTGAGGAGGTCACAATGTGTTGTGGAAAGGGACCCCATCATCACGGCATGGTGAGATGCTGAGGTGAACGCCAGATGGGGGAACGCTCAGTCTGCTGGGGGCGGGGGCTGGGAAGGACTTCCCGAGGAGGAAACCCATTCACAGTTGAGTTGTGTCTGCCAACCCACACCCCTGACTGGCATTGGCTTAAGCCCCCCTCCCCACCCCTGCCACCCAGGCTTTTTCACGGAGCTGTCTGGGAAATAAATGGCCCAGGGAACACAGGACTGCCTTTCCACATTGGAAAGGCTGTCACTTTTACAAGGGGACTGACTCATGCTGTAAAGATCTAGGAGACAGAAACCACAGATGCTGGCTCAGAAGAAGCTCCAGGCAACATGAGAAGCACAGCAGCGTGAGATCCCCCAGTTGTGAGGCCCGGGACCTGGAGAAGCCTAGATGACCTCATGTCAGAGCTGTGGACTTGGAGATTTCTGAACTGGGAACCAGCGGGGAGATGATGCCCAGAACTTGCTTCCAGCTACCCTCAACTCCAATGCTTTTGTGCTCCTGAGGGTATACAGAGCACCAAGTCACTAATTAAATATTGCCTCTGTGTATAATCTATGTAGGGAAAAGTCAAGTATCCAAGGGGTCCACCAGGTTTGGCGAAACAAAGTCGATATTTGTGTAGACTACCATAAAGAACACAACTGAGAGGCGCTTGGGTGACTCCGTCAGCTGGACGTCCGACTTTGGCTCAGGTCACGATCTCATGGTCTGTGAGTCTGAGCCCTGGGTCGGGCTCTGTGCTGACAGCTCGGAGCCTGGAGTCTGCTTGGAATTCTGTGTTTCCCTCTTCTCTCTGCCCCTTCCCCACTTGCATTCTCTTTCTCTCTCTCTCTCTCTCTCTCTCCCTTTCTCTGTCTCTGTCTCTCAAAAATAAATAATGTTAAAAACAAAAGAACCCCACTTATATGTTCATCTTCAAGGGAGTAAAGACCTTTTCATGCTTTTAACAGTTGTACTGGCATGTGTGGTGTTCTGCCAATCATAAATGTACACATATAATTTAGAAAATATAAAAAAGCAACAAGCCAGAAAGAAAACCACCCACACGCCTCTCACCTTGTTTGGTCTATAAACTTCCTCATGTATTTTATTTTATTCATGTGTTTAATTCTAGTCTTATTTTCTGTAGCCATTTATGTGTGATTTTATTTTAATCCCGCATTTTCTCTTCAAAAACACTATGAACATGTTCTATGCCATTAAGTAGCCTTCTAAAATATGATTTTTAATGGCCGCTTAGTATTCTATTTTATGGCTGCTCCATAAATTAGTTAACTACTCCATTACTGGTGGATATTTAATGTGTTTCCAGAATTTCAGCAGCATAAATAATGTAATGGAGTCGCTTGTCTATAGATTTTTGCCTCTATATGATTATATCTTTAGGAAAAAATCCCTAGAATTAAAATTGCTAAGTCAAAGCAAGGTTCACTGCTAAGGCATTTGACATATATCACCAAATTGTCCTCCGGAAAAATCTTAGCAATTCAGCCCTGCCAGCAGTTTTGGGGAGAGTTTATTTACGTTCTCACTTAGAAACCTTTGCCTGGGAGCTTATTTCTAGCTACAGCGTGGACGAAGAAGGCAGAGTTTATGCGGGCTCTGACACAGAGTACGAAAGTCCAAGATCCAGAGACAGAAGGTCTGGGATCCAGTCGTACCTCAGCTGCCCCCGTGCTCACCCAGCACCCCGAAACCCAGTTCCGTCACCCTGAAATGATTGCAAAGTTCCAGTGAACGGCTTCACTGGGGAAGAATATAAGACGTGCCTCTCCCGGTAGGGTTTGTAACGTGTAAGACTACGCAGGAGCGATTTTCTGCATCAAGGGGGCTCGCTGTGAATGATGAGTCAGTGGGAGAGGCAGAGTTGAGTGGGGATGAAAGCCAGGACTCAGAAACGCACCTGCCCACGCCACATGTGGCCCACGCCACATGTGCACTTGACTTCCAGGGATCAGTTTCCTCACCTGTAAGATAGAGCCATCTTAGGGATTCAATCCATTAGAATCTTCAGCATGGTGCCTAAGATACAACAGGCACAGTGCCAGTGTGTTGAAAGAAAAAAGAAAAGAAAAGAAAAGAAAAGAAAAGAAAAGAAAAGAAAAGAAAGGAAAGAAAAGAAAAGAAAAGAAAGGAGAGGAAAGGAAAGGAGAGGAAAGAAAAGAAAAGAAAAGAAAAGAAAAGAAAAGAAAAGAAAGGAGAAGAAAGGAAAGGAGAGGAAAGGAAAGGAAAGAAAACCTTCCATGCAAAATACCCTGGCTTCAGGTCTCACAAACTCCTACTGTGCAAAGTCGCCACTTTATTTCCACTTTTTGAGTGAGGAATTTCAGAAAATTTAAGCAAACTGTCCAAAGTTGCAGAATGAATAAATGGAAAAGCTGGAAGCAAAGCCGGGTCTGTCTCTCCACTTCGCAGAAGATCCTCGTTTCTTTGGTTTGAATAGCTGAAACAAATTCTTATGGGGCACCCACTGCGTGCCGGGCATTGGGACAGGTTCTGTCATAGAGATGATCTCATTTGGTCCATTGCAAGCCTTGTCGTTTGCTTATTTATGTATTTATTTATTTTCAAAGTTTATTTGCTTATTTTGAGAGAGAGAGAGAGAGGGAGAGGACTGGTTGGGGAGAGGCAGAGAGAGAGGGGCAGGGGGGAGAAGAGAGAGACTCCCAAGCAGGCTCCACGCTGTCAGCACATGGGGCTTGAACTCAAGAAGAGTGAGATCATGACCTGATCCGAAATCACGAGTTGGATGCTTAACCAGTTGAGCCACCCAGGCACCCCACTTGTTTATGTATTAAATGTAACTTGCATTCAGTAAAATTCACCATTTTAAGGCACACAGTTCTAAGAATTTGGCGAAAATATTCAGCCTTTAACCACCACCACAGTCAGGATAGAGAGTATTCACACTGGTTGAAAATTCCTCATGTCCCAGCCCTAGCCCCTGACATCTACTGATCGGATTGCATTCTCTAAAGCCTTGCTCTTTCCAAAACATCGTCTGAATGGAACCATATAGTATGTAGGCGTCATACTCTGGCTTCTTCCGCTTAGCACAACGCACATGGGATTCTCCACGGCACAGCATACGCATCAGTTTTGTGCTCCTTTTTACTCCTGGCACAACAGCATTTTAAGGGAGCTGTGTCCCCACTTTACAGCTGAAGAAGAGGACATTCCAGGACGTTGAGCCCGGTTCCAAGGGTCGTGCAGCCATCATTGAGCCTATATATTTCATTCCAAGTCCCGCAGTTGAACGTACCACGTATGGGAAGCAAAGGATGTGTCTGTACCCCGTTCTGCTGACTGTCACAGAGGTAACGCTGCCATTGTGCATGCCCCCGTCAGACGGGGAGTTTGGGGAGGGCAGGGCCCAGCCTAGGTCATCACTTCACACCCTGGTATCACGACCAGGGTACCCGGCACAGAGTCAGGAAACATCCGTTAAATTCAATGGCATGGAACGACAAGGAGACGGTTCAGAAAATAAAAGCAAGGTAACAAGATAGCCTTGTAGGGCCATTGTCAAAACACTCGGTTTTCATTTGGAAGCACACGAAGCAATAATAAACAGGGAACCAAAGGAGGGAAATCCATACCCCACTTGCCTCCCTGAGCACATTATCCAAAGTGTTTGCAGCTCCCAGACATGAGGAGGAAGAGCAAAGGTCTTTCTTGTGTCACAAGGGCCCGTAAAGCTAAAAATAGCGAATGCCACTTAGCTAGCATGCCAGGAACTGCAGGTGACCCCCATAAATGCCCTCAGCCTCTTGTACTCACCCAGTCCGCTAGGTATTCTTATCCCCAGGTAAATATCAAAGGGCTGGGTTTCAGACAGGTTAGAAATTAGGAACCAAGGTCACAGATCTGTTAAACATTGAGCTGAAATAGGAACCGAGGTCAGTCTGAGTCGTATTTTATTGGGAAGAAGATCGTGGAAAAATACTCGCATCGATTTGTATGGATCAAACAGTAGTTGTTTCAGTGGAAGCACGGTGTTCATCCCAGACGAGTGGATAAGCAGCGTGGTCTATACGTACAATGGAACACTATTTAGCCACAAAAGCAAAAGAAACTCTGACCCATACTACGACATTGATGAACCTTAAGGATGTTCGGCTAAGCGAAGTACGCAGGTCACAGAAGGATAAATACTGTAGGAGTCCATTTATCCGAGGTGGCAGGAACAGACAATGTCATGGCAGCGGAAAGCAAAAAGGTGGCTGCCAGGGTCTAGGGGTGAGGGTGGGGGGCGTGGGGAGCTGGTGTTTCGTGGAGTCAATGTCTACAATGTCCAGCGTTTTGCAAGACGGATGATTTTGGTGGTTACACCATAACATGAACGTACTTTATGCCCCTTACACATAGTTCAGATGGTAAATTTTGTTATGTGCAATTTGCCACTACTAAAGACAGTTTTGCCCTTCTGGGAGAGAGGGAGCAGAGGAGGGGCAAAGGGAGAGGGAGAGAGAGAATCTCGAGCTAACTCCATGCCTGGCACGTAACTGATGCGGGGCTCGACCTCACAACTTTTAAACATTTTTTAAAAGGCATTTCAAGGGTGCCTGGGTGGCTCAGTCAGCTGAGCGTCCAACTCTTGATTTCAGCTCAGATCATGATCCTAGGACCATGGGACTGAGCCCCGCACAGGGTGCCACATGAAGCATGGAGACTGCTTAAGATTCTCTCTCTCTCTCTCTCTCTCTCTCTCTCTCTCTCTCTCTCCCCCTCTACCCCTTTCCCCCACTTACACACTCTTTATCTCTCTAAGATAGATGATAGATAGATAGATAGATAGATAGATGATAAACAAATAAATAAGTGCATTTCAGATCATTGTCCATTTTTTCTCCTAACACATTCCCTGCATTCCCCGCTCCCCAACATTCTAGTCCTTGGTTAGAAAACAGAACAGGAACGACAAATAAGAGGAAAGGAGAAAAAAATGTGTATTCCTAAATTTAGAAGCTAAAAATAGTTAGACGATGGCCTCTAAGTGAGTCCAGAGAAGCCCCAGGAAAAGAGTTATCTGGGGTGACGTGGCCTGAGAATATACCACGTGCTGGACACCCCCTCACGTATGCGACTCGCTCTTCGCAAGAATCCACTAGAATTTGCGTTATTCGCTTCCCTCGCAGGTGAAGAAATCAGCTTCTGGGGCTTAAGTGCATTCAAGATTTTCCCAAGGTCACACGGCCACCCCGTGGCAGGGCCCAAAGTGCCACCAGTTGGTACTTTGCTGACACAAATTGCCCCTAGAAAGGAATTTAATTTCGATCATTTCAAGCGGTGTTCACACGGGGCCACGTGTGAGACTCCATGCTGGGGCGTAAAGGAAGGGGCTGGAGGCACAGACGCCAATCAAAAGTGGCCCCTGCCTTTGGGGAACTCCTTTTCCTCTGGGCGATGGGCTGAGACACGGATCTAGATGAGACGTGGCCAGGAGGGATGTGGTTTGTGGAACTGTGAACAAAATGCCGTGGGAGTGCGGAGGAGAAGAGACTCCTTCTGTCCGGGGGGCCCTAGACGCCTTCTAGGCAGATCCAGCTTTGAGGGTTTGTTAAGCTTTAGAGGGTGAAGCTTGGACAAGCAATGGGGTGTCTGAGGGGGGTGTAGGCATTCAAGGTGCCAAGGTCTGCCGGCAGGAGGGAGCAAGGGGGCTGCTCCCTGACAGCGTGGGTTCCCTGGGCAGGAGCTGGGGTGCATGAGCGGTGCACAGCTGGCCTCAGAAGGCCCCCTTGGGCTCCCCCACCCCGAAGAGCTGCCTGCGGGCCGTGGGGAGCTGGCGGGCCAGGCTGGAGGGAACAGGATGGGGGCCAAGTTCAAGACACTGGGAAGACAGCAAAGAGGAAGAGGTTTGAAGCTAAAGGAAGATCAAACAGCCGACAGCAGACAAAGCCCCCCAAGGCCATGTTTGAGCCCCTCCTCGCCCGGCCGTGCACACGCAGGTGGGCACGGAAGGGGCAGGGGCTGAGAGCAGCCGGGGCCGCGGGGCTGCATTGGGTGGAGCCAGCCATCTCCGCTTGGATTGAACCTGCACTACGTGAAGCACGAGCCCGGCCGTAGTTAGTCTTTTCTTTTAATCTCCAAAGAGAAGAAAACAGTAGCAAAGGACTTCCTCGTCAAGTCCTAATGTGAGGTGAACTTCTAAAGACTCGGAGGAGGGATCCGTGACACCAAAGCTCTTAGGAGCATTGAAATGGAAAATTGACGAGCAGCGAAAGGGTTTTCTCCTACTGTGTCTTTGCTTTGCCACGACGGTGGAAGGTGTCGCTCAGCCCGGCTTGACGCTTCTGGGATGAACACGCTGTGTGATCCTCAGAGCTGCCTTTGCCCCTGTGGCCAACCCTGTGGTTTCGGCTCAGGTGGGTCTAGTCTGCGTCTCGGAGCTTCAGGGACATCCCCGGGCTCCATCACCTGAGTGGCAAAGTCAGAGTGCTAATTCCGCTTCCCAGGAAGGGATGATGCTGGCCTCCGCAGAACAAACCACAAGCTTTGGATCCCAGCCTGGGCTGCCTACCTCCTGCACCATGCTAGGAGCCCTGTGACGGGGTGCAGGGGGCTTGCTCTCCGATCCCCCCAGCCCGTCCGGCACGGGTTTGAAGGTTAAATGAGACAGTGTGCACGCCCTGCGTGGAGCCCGGCACCTGTTGACGATGATAGCTACGTTCACAGATTAGTGAGATGCTACGGACCACAGCGTGGGTGATGCGGAACAAAGAGAGCGTCTCGGGAGGGTGGAGTCCCGGCTGGGTGCTCCTTCCTCTGCCATGCGGCTCGCCGAATGCCTCCCCTCCACCAGCGTGCCCGGAGTCTGTGAAAACGGCCCCGGAAATGGATTCTGCGGCTGAGGTGCCTCAGGTCTCTGCTTAGCAGAAAGCAAGCACTTGTCCTACTTGGGTTCAGAACAAGTCTAGACATAAGACAAGGACGAAAACAGATCAAGGCCAACGTATCTCTTATTGTGATGAGGCTCAGTGAGAGGACAGAGCTCAGAACGAGACAAGGGCCCGCCAAGTGAGCTTGGGAAGGGACCCACGTTGCCCACCAGCCGTCGGCTTTGCTGGGCTGGGGCTCACCTGTCCACGACGGGGACGGGGGAGGACCTGCTTTCCGGGGAGCAGGGGAAGTGTGTGCCTCATGCCCAGTGCTCACTCCCACGTGTACCGGTCAGGAGAGAGGGGGGAGGCCGGGACAGAGATGCCAACAAGCATCGGGGACTTGGAAGGAAAAGCAGGAGAAGGCAAGAGGCCTCGCCCGCCGCCCAGCCCAGATCAGCTGGCTCCTGACTAACCCAGTGGGCTTGCAAATCACGCGCGGGGTGTCACCGCCCTCTGGAAGGAGATCAACAGAGCAGCTGCCCGTCTGCTTGCTCCTCCCACATTCGTGGCCTGACACCAGCCCCTCTCGTCCGCGTGGCTCTCGGGACCACTTAGGGGACAGTCTAGACTTGGTCACCAGAAAGCTCTGAAGTAGGTCACCAGCAAGACCTCTCCCAAGGAGTCTGAACTTGACTCATTTCCCTCTTCCCGTCCTGAACGATCTCTAGCCACGCTGTGCGTCCCTCAGAGGTTCTGCCAGGAAGGCACAGGAACCAGGGACGCAGGCTGGTAAGAAAGGGCACACAGACCCTCTGCTTATCAAACGCCAACTTCGGAGATGCTCCAACTGGAATACAAACCTCTCCCATTATCAAGGTCCCGCTGAGAAGGGACGGTTTGAAGATTAAACCCCCTGGCAAACTGAAATCGCAAGGAAATTAAAGACTGAAATCAGGGGATTTTTTTGGCCTTTCTGAGTGAAAAAGTCCAAAGTTCGAATTTCTCGGGTTAAAGTGTCAGCGCTCTTCCCTGATTTCTTAGGCTGCTCATCTTTGGTCTTGAGAGTCTTTGATTGCGGGGGGCACTTGGGGTTCCTTAACCAGGTCATCTCCCGCTGAAACGAGTGTGGTTTCTTCTTCAGTGTCTTACTCTCTTATGAGCCTCTCGCTTCTTCAAGAGTTGGAAGAATTAATAGGGCAGATAGAACTGACAAGATGAGTTCCGTTCCCCAAGCCACCAAACGCCAAAAGCCCCGCTCCCCCGTCCTAAAGCGTGTTTCTTAGCTGTCCCGGGAAAAACAATGTCGCCCACGGCCAGCTTGAAGTGCCACCCACGTTCTTACAGCAGCTCGGTGACAGAGGGAGGTGGAGAAGACCCTCCTGGCTTGAGGCCTGCGGGGTTGCCAGTCTGATCAGGACAATTATTCTGCATCCCAAAATGTGGGAAGTGAAACTCAGCTGGGATCATCTTCCATCTGTAATGTAAAGTGTGTGCTGTGACCTCCCCACACCGCACACCTGCCTGGACCCCCTCCTTGCCTCCCTGCAGCTGCCCCTCCTTCCCATCAGAGAACACCTTCCTGACCCGGACCGCTTCCCTCCCCGCGGGGCCGCTGTACCGCGCAGACCAAAGGCAGCACGCGTCCCTTCCAGCGATGTGCGTGGAAAGCCTCTCTCCCCTGCAGCCTGGTCTCTGCTCCTACCAGGCCTGGTTAGGAAAGGCCATGGCCGCATCGGAGCTGAGACACCAGCCAACAGCCGTTGCCTTCCCTGAAGCCTCTGTCTCCTGCACTGGTGCATTTCAAGGTCAAGGTGTAGCCTAAGGCTGCCCGTGGCTGCCCAACGCCCGCACCTTTACTGCAGCCCGCACAGCTGGCATATGCTTGACAGGCCCCATGTGGAGGACATCTGCCAAGGTCACCTACAACAGCCACACAGCCACATGCCCTTCCAGAGGCACTCATCTGCCTGATTTCCTTTCGCTTAAAGCCATTCACAGGGCCCGTGGGCCCTTCTGCAGCCGAAAATATGCAGGCCGCTTCTAGAGAAAGTCACTCCGCTGTGCGAAAAGTTGTCATGAACTGTGATCACTCACCACAGCCAGATCACCACGCGCCCCAAAACCTACAGCCACTCACCGCCTGGGCCCCGGCAGTTAAAAGCCAACTGCACAGCTGGTAAGGCCCGCCTGGCCCCTGCTGAAGTCAATCCCCCTGCCCTCAAGGCACAGCCCCCACCCCCACCACCCACTCGGCCCCACCAAGGCTGCGATCATTCCAAATCTACCCCGTACCCTCAAGTATCTCAGTAATCCAGGCAGCCACCTCTGATTGGAGAGCCTGATGCATCATCTTTCTTCTCTGCCTGAGAGCTGAATGCACGGAGAAACAGGAAATGAGGAGAATGGATGGAGACCACAGTCTGCCTTCCTGAATGATGTCAACCGGGGGGAGGAAAATGGAGTTTAGAGGCGAGAGAAGGGGGGCGTTGGGTGACGCGCACACCCATGGCGGCACCCGGCCGCCAGCTGGGCTGGAGGGGGTTAGCTTCCCCACAATGGCAGCATGGAGGTGGGGGCAACGGAGGAGGGACAGACGTGGGGAGTGGCCCATGGAGTGCTTGCTTCCCATGGGAAAAGCCATGGCTGAGACCAACACGCCCCGCTTAATTTTCCAGAGGTGACCTTTCAGCTGCTCCGCGTGAGCAAGTAAGCGGAAGTGACAGGACTGGCGGAACCCCATCCACCTGGAAGGAAACGTGAAGAGAGGGGAAGAAGTCCTCAGTTTCACCTATGGCACAGGCGAGCTGACAAAATCCAGCTAGCAGTTAGGCGGTGTCTACAAGCGGCCCAAGGAAAGGGGACGCCCAGCAGAAGCACGGCCCAGGCCCCTGCGACACCATCCCCAGGGAGCCCCGGCTTAGCTCCTGATCAGGGAGAGTGACACCGCATCTCACATAAGCCTCCAAACTCAGGTCCGCCCGAAAAATCCATCGCTTTCCAGGAGACTGGCTTCTTTACATATCTGCGTAAAAAAGCCAAACACCGATTTAAAAATGTTTCATTTTATAATCTCTCGCTGAGAATCTATCTGACGCTGGACGCTGTGTCCAGTACCGAGGATCGCAAGATGAACAACTCTTGGGGCTTGCCCAGAGAAGTTTCCAACGGATCCTGGGTCACTGACACTGACCTTCTGCATCTCAGCTGGTGGCAGGAAGAAATGAGCTAATATTCAGAAGCAATCAGAATGTCACCCGGGACAGAAACAGAAGAGACCTAATCTTGGAATCGTGGTAGGAGATGGAACGAAGGGAAATCAGTGATCTACCCATCACGGGTAGAGCTGAGGAGCTTGACTTTATCCCAAAGGCCACGGGGATCTATTGGGTGGCTTGTAAAGACCAGCAGCCTGCTTCTCTGTATGATTCAGGAATCTCCCTGTCAGGGACTGGATTGTGTCCCCTTCCAAATTCATACCTTGAAGTTCTAACCTCAGAATGGACTGTTTGGGGAGGTAGGGTCTGTACAGGAGTCGTGAGGTAAGATGAGGTCACACGGGTGGGCAGTGATCCAATAGGACCGTGTCTTCCCAAGAAAAGAAGATCAGGGTAGATGCAACATGCGGATAGAAGGAGGCCCGGGTGAGGACACTGACAAGGTGGCCATCTGCCAGCCAAGGAGAGAGACCCCGGAAGAAAGCACCCCTCACCCCTTTCCATGATCTTGGACCTTGATCTTGGGCTTCCGGCCTCCAGGAGTGTGAAAGAATAAAATTTCTGGTGTCTACGCCCCCTCTCTGTGTTACGGCAGCCTCCAGACTGGTGGGTAGGAGGGAGATTAACGTAGGGCGCCCAGCGTAGAATGTGGATGCATGAATCTGGGTAACAACTGATGCCGTGATCCTCCCTAAGAATGTAGCAATGGAAGAACAAGGAAGATTCAAAAGAAATGCAGGATGTGGAATTCACAGAGTGTGGGGACCCATTTCTTATGAGGAGTGGGAGGGCAGAGACTCTGGGGGTGATTCGCAGATTCCTCATTGGAGTGACAGAGGGACAGTGGTTCCTTCGATCTCGGTAAGGTCTAGAACTGTGAAACCTTATAGGGTACACCTGAAACTAATATGACTCTCTTAATTATACTTCAGCAAACGTCAATAAATTTTTTTTTTTAAATCAACAGGAGAAGCAGAAGAAAAAAAAAACATATTATGTAGCGTATAGAACATCTTCCTATAAAATCCTACGGCTGTGCTATAAAATCTGGTTTTGGAAGCGTCGTCCAGGGTGAGGGATGCCTGGACTTTGGGTAGATGGCCAGATTCTGAGAGAGTACTTGGAGGCACCCCTCACCTCCTGCCCTCCACTCAAGACCGTGGGTCAAGACGGGTTCCCATTTTGGAGTCCTGTTGGACTTTGGTTTTGCTGTAAGACTCCCTTCCCCACCAACAGTTGGAATTTCCTCAAAAATCTCTTTCTCTGGGTTAGCTCTGCCGTGCATTAGTGTCGGGGGAAGGAGGGGGGGGTGGTCTAATGCTGAACATGGCAACAGCCTTTATTTTTCTTAGCTAATAGCCAAGTGTCTCTAATTCCAACCAACTGAACTAATTGAACGAAAAAGAATGTTAACAGTCCCGGCTACTAGACTGTATTTAAAAGCAATTGTTCTCCATCAATAAATCCTGCTGGATTGTTTGATTTCATTAAAGATGTATTTGTTACCAAGCAGCTGGGACCCACACAGCTGTTTCAGATAGAGATTTCCACGGCTCTATCGGGTCATGTGTGTTATTGCGTTCGCCCATTTCCAGCCACAAGCGACGGCCTGACAAACGCTCACGGCACGGGGCAGGGCCCTGCCCACCTGCCATGTTAGGGGTCCCCGGGGCTGAGAGAGGACAGGGAGGTTTGAGGGGGGGGGGTCTGCTCTCCAGAAAACACTTCATCTTCTGGGGGCTTCACCGGGCGGGAATATTAAAACCCATTCCTTAATATCATACGGCAAGGTCACTAGGGATGAAGGTGCCGAATTCTTCCAGCTTCTCTTCCGTCTGTGCATTTATTCTGCAAACATTTTCTGCAAGCCTGCTGCTCTCTGAGAGGGTAGTAGACATACAGCGTCCTTCGCGGGCTTGGACTTTCCACCCTGCGTCTAGGTACCTAGATTCAAACCCCGGTCGCGTCTCACCAGACGGCTGGCGGTGTGGCCTTGAACCAGTAGCTGAGCTTCTTCATGCCTTGACTCCTTCGCCCAGGAAACGGAGATGATATTAATGGACCGCCGAGGATTATTGCAGAGATTCAGGGTCAATGCAGGCGGGGCCCGGAACATAGCAGATGCTCACCAGACGTTTGCTATCACCACAACTACACCAAGTGTCCCACACGCACTTGTTGAAGGACCACGCAAATTAAATGCTGAAGTGGAGGAACCCACGGCTTCTTATCAAAAAGCAGAAAAGGTATACGCGGCCCAGACTTAAACGGGTTAGGAGTTGCTTGCAAAGAGCTGACTTAGCTGTGTCGGGAAGGACACCCAGACTCTCGTATGAGGACGCGAGGAGAGTGTGCTGGAGGTGGAGGGAGACTGTGCAGAAGCAGGTCAGGGGCGCGTGGCAGAGGGGAGCCCCTGGGGCCCTGCGGAGAGGAGGACCATGGAGCTGGCGACTGCCAGACTTCAGAGGACCCGATGAAGGGTCAGCAGTTCTGACTGAGGACGGCCCTGAGGGCACCGGGGACCGTTTGAGAGGGCTCTGCATTCAGCCAAAGGAAAGACAGGTGCCATTTCCCCAGGCCCTGAGGGCCTCCTCCAGGAAGCCTTCCCTGATATTCTGGAGCGGCACCCATCGTTCCATCATCCCTCCCAGTGTCCCCGCGTGCCCGGTGCTGTTGACGCAGGGGCTCCACCGAACCCCAGTGTGTTACACGAGGCGGTCCTGCAGACCGCGGGCGGGTCTGCCTCTCTCACCGGACCCTCCACCCCCTACCGGCTGTGACATTGTAAATCTCCTTCCCTAGATGTCCCCCGCAGGGCCCCACACTGGGCCCTGTGGGTTCGTGACACAACTGTAGCACCTGCAGAACTGAATCAGTGATTCCCAAGCCGGCAGCCACGTCCACAGACAAAAAGCCCCAAATGCCCCGATAGAGACCCAGGATCTACCAGGAGGATTTTCCGAGTCCTGCTGGGCAGGAAAAATAAAATGACTTCTTTGTCCCGCAGAACGGAGTTCAAAGGCAAACCGTGTGACTCCTCTGTCATCCTCCTCTGAGACTCAGTCTACCCATTTCTTCCTGCCTTCCCAGAGCGGGTGGTGATGGTCCCCCTGTCCACTGCCACACGTGGGGTGGGATCAGACCCTCACTCGAGAGCTGACGATGCTCACGTCTCCAACTCTGGTCTCCGTAATATCAAGCAGGCAGCTTGAAATGGGCCACAGGGTGAGTATTTACACAAAGGAAATTGGAAAAAAAAAATACAAATCGGGGCTTTGCTTCCCCAGAAAGCTGGTTGTGAAACATTTAGCAGCTACGCCCGCCGGCTATGTGGCTCTGTTAATGCCGTCATGCTAAAAATGAGATCAATCGGTAATAAAAATGACAAGAATAATGATCTTGAATGTCCCTTACATTCGTGCCATGGTTGAGAGTCTGCAAAACTATTTAAATGCATGTCTGACATCCACAAGCCCCACAAGTGTAGGAAATGCATTTGTTGGGGTCCAGTGTTACCACAGTCTCTGCCAGGCTGACCACGTACAGCTGGGCGGGTTGGACACCACACAAAGACGCCAACCAAGAAAGCAAAAAGGCACTGAAACCCACCTTGCCAGATTATGCTCCCGTGGGGCTGTGTCTGCTTAACGGTCTCCTACTTGTCTAAGGCCACCGAGTGCTGGGCGATTTCCGTGCTCTCTGGCACCTGGAAGGCACTCTCTAAATATTTCTGTGATTGAGTGAATGGATGCGTTTGGACCTCACAACAACCTATGAATTCGGTTTTGTGAGCTCCACTCTAGAGCCAAGGTATTGGGGTTCCCCACGCTCATTCTGCAGCACGGACCCCAACTCCAGAGCTTCCTTGCCTCTGGCCCCACCGCTGTGTAACGTGGGCAGGTGACTTCACCTCGCTCTAAGTCAGTGTCCTCGTCCACAAAATGGGCAGCTTCTTAGGTTGTTACGAGGCTTGAATGTGTTCATAGAAGTAGGATGCATATAACCAGGCTGATAGTAAGCTCTTACATGTTAACTAATAATTATGTCAGACAGATAGATACATAGATATAGATAGATATCTATACATACATAGATAGACAGATATGTATATATATGTATAGCTGTATCTATCTATCTATATCTATATATAATATTTCACTAAAGGCTAAGATTTTAGGGTGAGGGGGTCACTAATCCTTTCTGGCCATTCTGGACACTGCATACGTGCGATTGTCCATGCAAACATAGTGATATCAGCGAGACATCATGTCTTCCCAGACCAGTGAGAAACCAGAAAGGTAAGTCGATTGTTAAAGATGACAGGGTAAGTGATTGCCCGCATTTAAGTCTCTGCAAAATCCTTTTTTTTTTTTTTTTTTTTAATTGTCCTTAAACTGAGGTGCCCCTAGTCCCGTTCCAGGGAAAAATGAGTCACTCCAGAGAGAGTTGTTTTCCATGTAGCTGCACACGCGGGTGTTCTTAATGCAGATCACTCAGTACCGTCGAAAGGGATAGGCTCTCTGGAAGACACGATACTCCAGTAGCACGAGCACGTCTAGGAGACTGTTGCTGGCTTCTCCCGCCAACCTCCAAAGGAAAGAACAGGGACCCTTGGCCCTTGGGGAAATGCCTGATTCTAAGCCTGGGGCAAGTATTTTTTTTTTTTTCCAACGTTTTTTATTTATTTTTGGGACAGAGAGAAACAGAGCATGAACGGGGGAGGGGCAGAGAGAGAGGGAGACACAGAATCGGAAGCAGGCTCCAGGCTCCGAGCCATCAGCCCAGAGCCCGACGCGGGGCTCGAACTCACGGACCGCGAGATCGTGACCTGGCTGAAGTCGGACGCTTAACCGACTGCGCCACCCAGGCGCCCCTAGTATTTTTTTTTTTTTTTTTAATGAGTCTAGGGGCGCGTGGGTGGCTCAGTTGGATAGGCGTCCGACTTCGGTTCAGGTCATGATCTCACAGTCCGTGAGTTCGAGCCCCGCGTCGGGCTCTGTGCAGACAGCTCGGAGAATGGAGCCTGCTTCGGATTCTGTGTCTCCCTCTCTCTCTGCCCCTCCCCTGCTTGTGCTCTCTCTCTCTCTCTCAAAAATAAATAAACATTAAAAAAAAAATGGGTCTAGAAGATCTCGTGGGCCGGAAAGTAATACAGGGCCCGACACCCAAAATAATGGGGTGTGATACAGAGACCCAGGAGGCGATCGAGAGGTCCCGGCGGCCAAAGTGGGAACAATCAGAGGCACAAATCAACAATGTAACCCAGAGTACACGACACACAGCCGTGATAGCACGCTGATACGAGTAAGCAAATGAGTAGGGGGAGAAGAGACAAATCTGTCATGCAGAAGAATTCCAAAGAAGCCCTCAAGGAGGTGAGTATAAGGCTCCACCCTTAAGGGGCGCCCATGGTGACTGCCTTCCAAGGAGGACAGTGTGGAAGGAGGCGATGGGAGGGGGCAGGGACTTTATCGCGGAGAAACTCGGAGAACACTCCCTCAGCCAGGGGACCCAGGTCAGCATCAACGGTGATACCTCTTGCTGATGGGACGTCTCTTGAAATGACGTGACGAGAAGGGCACTTCACCCCGGAGCTTCCCCACCCCCTGAAGCCTGTAACCCCAGTCTGATCGTGAGAAAAATCAGCTGAACCAAATTAAGGGCTATCCTACAAAATACCCGAGCAGTCCCGCCCAGATGTCAAGGTCCTCAAAAGCACGGAGAGACTGAGGAAGCGTCACAGTTTAAGAAGCCTACGGGGACACGACCCCCAACAGTGACATAGTGTCGTGGGGGGAGGTCCTGGAGCACACAAATGACAGGAGGGGAAGACTGAGGAGATCCGAAAAAGTGGGGCATTTCGTGCATAGCAACGCGTCAATCCAGGCGCGTCAGCTGCGACCAATGTCCTACACTAATGCGAGATGTTCATAAAGGGGGACGCTGAGCACGGGCTACATGATCACCTTCTGTACCATTTTTGCGACACATTTGTACGACCAAACCTGTTGGAAAAATTTAAAAACTACCTAACGAGTGTTTCCTTTCCTTTCTTTCTTTTATCTTTTTACTATTTTTCCTTCTTCCTGACTTGGGTTCATTGTTGCAAAAAACACTAATCTTCTTGTTTAATTTCATTTTTTTAATGTTTGTTTGTTTTTGAGAGAGAGAGACAAAAACAGAGCGCGAGCAGGGGAGGGGCAGAGAGGGAGGGAGACGCAGAATCCGAAGCAGGTTCCAGGCTCTGAGCTGTCAGCACGGAGCCCAACACGGGGCTCAAACCCACGAACTGCGAGATCATGACCTGAGCTGAAGTCAGACACTTAACTGACTGAGCCCCCCAGGTGCCCCCAAAACACTAGTTGTAATTTCTTAAGAACTGTCATGGAAACTGGTGCAGATTTTGCCCCTTAGATCCTTGCCTCCGGTCCTCGATTTCTGTCACCTTGCTGTGGTTTTCTAGTGAGGACCGTTTGGAGGGCTTTCCATCTAATCCCCACCTCCCAGGTCCACTGCGTTATTTCTGGGCTGTGGTGTTTCCAGACTGAGAGCATCATGGGTGTAAGCGGGCATCACTGAGGCTCAGCCTTTAAAGACCGGGTGTGGCTCGAGCCGGTGGGTCCGAGGGCAGACCTCACATGACTCTGAAAGGCTTCTGTCTGTGCGTCACCTCCTCTCACTCTCTCCCCAATCATTGGCTTTCCTAGACAGGAAAGGTGGCAGGAAAATCAAGTCCCAGATGAGAGCATAAAGGCATTGCTAGGAATCACCCTTCCCCACCACCCTGTGTAAACCAAAAAGAAAAAAGAAAAAAGAAAACAGTTGAGGGGAGCCTTGCCCCCAAACTCTCTGACCCGAAGAGATGGGAGAACCTTAGAGAGCCCCCTTGAAGCCATCAGTGTATGCCCTCAAAGGACAGCCTTTCCAAAGCTCATGAATCTGTATTTCCCTCCTCTATTTGTCAAGCGGGATTTGGCACAACGGATAAATCGGATTGGACAGCACAAGCCCGGACGCCAACCCTCAAGCCAACCCTAAGCCCTGGCGTGTGTTGACACATTAGCTTCAAAGAATGGATTTTATTTTTTTGCATATTTCTCTGCTTTCGGGTTTTGGCGAGGACTAGAATGAGGAAGGGGGTCGGCGACCTTCCCACGCGCCACGCTGGAGGGGTTTCTGATTCTCCAAACACCCTGGAAAGCCACACGGAGCTGGGAAGACAGGGGGGTTAACCTGCAGAGATGTTTCTCTCCTTCTCTCCCCCCCCCGCCTTGTCTCTCTATGCCCTTCCTTTTTCCTCTATTCACCCTCCGAGTGCACAATTCTGGGGCCCATTTTATCGGTCTCCATGCCTCTGTGAGCAGCTCGTAGGCAGGAGAGTGGCAGTGGTGGCTGTGACATACGTCTTCAGCGTTCGCAAACTGGTGCCCACATTTGTAACCCTTTGGCCCTGGTTCTGTTACCTGAGCTCTGCAACCCCACTCACCTGTTTTAAGAGAAATGGTGGTAACACCGGGAAGAATTTTTATGCTCCATCAACACACCCCTAAGGGCTGGGGAGGCTGCAGGACTCAGGGGACATCGGTCGCTTCCCCGGCCCCCTTCGGATCATGGTGTTGCCCAATCCAGACGCCTCCCCTCCCCTAAGTTCTATCCGCCCTCCGGGAAGGACTGGGACTCCACTCATCCCCCTCCTTCTGTATTGATAAAATGAGTGGCTCTCCCGATTTTGAGAATCACAGGAGATAAGCTAAAAATCTCTATGCCTTTTGTCCCCTTTGATTTCAAACACAACGAGCAAAGAAACTCTGCGAAGTTTTCTTGCTTATTTAAGCAGGGACACAGCCCTACAGGGAAGTGTTTATTTCCCGTATCTTACCAGCCGGGAGTTTCAAGAGGTGAAGTGACTTGCCCAAGGCTACACCATGAGTCACGGGCGGAAGCAGGATTCCAAGCCTGGCCGTTCCATCCCCTGGCCTATGCTTGTTACACACCCTGCCCCCTCCTTGGAAGTGTCCCTCTGTCTATGGGGCCCCTCACTTGTATGCTTTGTTTGAGCACCTTCCCTGTGCCCCATGGTGCTGACTGTCCAACAAGGGACAAGGCGTGATCCTGCTTTCGGGAAATATTGGTCAAGAAGCATTGAGTGGCTGGGGCGCCGGGGTGGCTCAGCCGGTTGGACGTCCGACTTCGGCTCAGGTCACGATCTCGTAGTACGTGAGTTCGAGCCCCGCGTCGGGCTCTGTGCTGAAGGCTCGGAGCCTGGAGCCTGGAACCTGTTTCCGATTCTGTGTCTCCCTCTCTCTCTGCCCCTCCCCTGCTCACACTCTGTCTCTCTCTGTCTCAAAAATGAATAAAAACATTAAAAATATATTAAAAAGAAGAGTTGAGTGGCCAGGAGTTGCACAAGGGCAGTTTTCATCCCTGTGGGTCCTTCAGTCTGTGTCACAACTACACAACTCTGCCTTTATAGCGTAGAATCAGCAGCAGACCAGATGCAAACAACTGAGTGTAATCGTGCCCCAATAAAACTTTATTTAGAGAAACAGACAGTGGGCCAGATTTAGCCTGTAATCCTTAGTTTGCTGAGCCCCAGCAAAGTTTGTAGACCATAGGAAGCCTGAGGATGGGCATCATTGCTAATATTTGGAGTAATTTAAATCTCACGTGGTCAGACTCCTGCCTCTAATTCTATCCTTTTTCCTTTTAATAAAAGGTGATCTCAGTCTCAAGCTGCACCCTCTTTATAGAGACGCTCAGCACTTTTGTGTCCGCCGACCAGAATCGAGACAACCCCTACAGTCCTCCTGCTGTCCAACCGCATGCCCAAGCTTGCCTGGCATGATTTTCCTCCTAGAATGCCTTGGTCCCAGCACCACATTGCACTGTCACTTTGGAAAACGTCAGCTGTCAACAGCCCTAACCGGCCCTGATGGCCACAGTGTGGGGCTTGTCACTCGGTGTGATGGCCCTAAGGAAATTATGAAAATGTGATTAACGGAAAGAACCAGAGGGAAAGACACAGTGGTTCGGGGGGGAGGGAGGTCAACCTGTATGCCACTTAAACTAGAAACACCCCACACAGGCATACAACTCTGCAGAATCGGCAGTTACAATTAACGACGTTGTGACCCCCAAAGGCTTGATCTGAGACTTCACCATGTTCGGAATATCTACTGGAAGGGAAGAAACAGGGAGAGAAAAGCACCCTTAGGAAGCACATCCCGTGTGAAAGAGTCTCATCTCTGTCACTATCGGTTTCTAGGCTTGTCCGCCCTAGGAACCACTGGGTGGAGGCGTAATTTGGCCAAACTTTTTAAAGGACGATCTAGTCATTTCTAATCATACTCTTTTTAAAGTAAATGGAGTGTAGTTGACACGCGACGTCACCTCGGTTTCATGTGTATGACATAGTGACTCAACTTCTCTATACATCACGCTGTGCTCACCACAAGTGTGGCGGCCATCTGTCAACACACAATGCTATCACGATACCATTGGCTACATTCCCTGTGCTGTGGCTTTCGTTCCTGTGCCAGTGTCCATCAATAAATGAACGGATAAAGAAAACGTGGTCTCTCTACACGTGATGGAATATTGCGCAGCCGTAAAAATGGAGGAGATGTTGCCATTTATGACCCACGTGGATGCACGTAACGCATATTACGCTGAGTGAAATACGTCAGATGGGGAAAGACAAACACCGTATGATTTCACTCGCAGGTGGAATCTAAAACACAAAACCAATGAATAAACGAACAAAAAGCAGAATCAGACCGATGAATCCAGAGCGCCCTCTTTAAAGTGGACAGATCGTGGACTTTACAACCTCACTCCTAGGACGACATCCAGAGGAAATAATTGGATGTTTTCCGGACATGGCATCTGTAGGCGGGATAGTGTTCACGTACAATGTTTATTCCGGGTGGCATATCCAAGCACCTAAAATTCCTGACTACTGGTAACTGTTAAGAATGATATAAATCGCAACTTCAAAATGAAAGAGTTTGTAGCTATCAAAAATGTCTTCGAGGACTATTGAGGAAATAAAGATGCCCACAAAAGCAGATTACAATGTAACATACACTGTGTAACTCCAATGTTAAAATAAAAAAGGTTGTAACATTTGAGCTGGAGTAGCTGGAAGTTCACCAAAATGTAACAATGATTATTTCTGGTGGAACTCAACACATAGTTTGTTTGTAGTTTACTCTGTTTTTATTTGTGTAAGTTTTCTCCGTGAATATATGTTTCTCTTAAATGTCAGAGAGAAAGACATGATAAGTATTGTCTAAATCACACGACAATGTGACAGGGGTAGAAAAAAAATACCGGAAAATAGTGTTTGTAACATAAAGATAAGATGTTAATAGTAGTTTTACTCCGGAAAGAAAATTAAGAAAAAAGTCATTCTAACACAGAGCCTGGCAAAGAGAAGAAACAGAAAATGCAGTCACACCCAAAAACTCTAGCACCAAAAAAAAGATGTTCAAATAATAATAAACATCTCAAGAATATTTATCTCCACTCACAATCCAACAAAGACAAATTGAATAAAAAGTAAGGTGCGATCTTTTTTTTTTTTTTTTTAGCTATTAAGGTGTCAACTTTTGAATGACATTAATCACCAGAGTTGTTGAGGATAGATGACTCAGCTGCTCACACTGAGGGGGCTGGCATCTAAATGTGTTCGTCCTTCTTATAGAAAACAGCCCGTAACCATCATGACCCATGATGTTAGCAATACTTACTTCCGTCCTGACAATTTTACCTTTAGGATTATTTCTCAGCAAGTGGAAGCGTGCTTAAAGATTCTTGCCAAGGATGCTTCCTTCCGATTTATGCATTTATTTAGTTCGGTTCATTATTTATTTATTTATGTATTTATTATTGATTTACTTACTTATAAATATGGGAGCCATATAGATGACCAAGACATGGGAAGCGGGGACACAAATTGTGATCGACAGTTATAGACACAGGATAGAGGATCAGACAGACATCAAAATCATGTTTCCAAGAACTTTTAAGGATGCACGCACATGCTTCTCTTACCAAGTGAGAGCGGCACGATCGTGTGGTGTGTGATACGTTCTAATTTCATAAACTATCCACGTACACACGCATTAAAGTGAAGGCGGGAGTCTGCAGTGGGCAACACGGGTTGCTCATGTTAAGAGAGGCTTTACTTGGTATTTTCTAGAAGGGCGATCATCCGAAGGAAGCAAATAACTGTTAAAAGAGACAGCCCGGGCTAGGTCCTGGAATGACGGCTGACGTCAGCTTCCGCCCAGACCCATGAAACCAGACCCCTGTGGTCGTCAGAGCTGCCCAGGGTCTCCAGTGTGCAGACGAGGTTGAGTGCGTTGCATTCTACAGACACGTGCTTTCTTTGCAAAGACTGTTCCTGTTGCCAGGAGAAGGGCTGACCACGAACCCGACCCCGCGGGCTACCTGTGCGCATGGAGCACCCACTGTCACGTGTGACCTGGGGGCAGATACCTGTGACGTCGTCTGCAATTGAAGGCATCAACTCGGCAAGGCGAGGGCTTCCTGAACTCACGCAGCAGGTGGAGCGAGAGGCAGACAAAACCAGCAGAACGTTCCGGAGTTGACTCCTGTCTCTTGGTGGGGTCTGAGGTCACTGTGTTCTGTGCTCTGTGACCTCTGATGTCCCCTGCTTATACCCCAGTGGTTCCCAAACAGGGACACGGGCAACGTCTGGGGACATTTTTGGCTGTCACAGTTGGGAACGGAGGGGTTCCCGGCCTCTAGGGGGGCAGCAGGGAGGGATGTCACTACCTCCCTGCCATGCTCAGGGCAGCGTCCCGACCAAGAATAACAAGCCCCACCCACCCACCCCCCAGCCCCGTCCAGTGTCACTAGAGCTGAGGCTGCGAAACTGCTTCAACCCCAAATTGTCGTAAAGACTAATTACAATACTGTCCCAACGCGTTCAGACCAGAACGCAGCACTGAGCAGAGATGTGTGCGGAACGCATCAGTGTGGGGTCCCCATTCTGCCTCTGCTCGGGACACTTGGCCTTTCTGTGGGGAAAGACGGTCCCCCTTGATGTGGGGCAGAAAGGCCGCATGGAGCCAGTTCCTTCCTGCCCCCGAGGGCGAGAAAGCCCCCGCGGAACCCACCTGGGCAGCCCAGACCTGCCTCTCTGTTTTATCTGCCACAGTCATCTCGGGCCCCTCTGCACACCGGGGACTAACTGTAAAGGACAGAGCCCCCGCCCAGCTGCCGGGGCCCCACAGGCACCGTGAGAACCCCGGTTTCTGCAGAGGAGGAAGTCCTGGGCTGAGGAGACAGCTGCTCTTATCACTTCCTCCCATCTCCACTCCGTTGGGTTGTTCACCTCCAAAGTAGGCCAGACTGCTCTGGGCCTCCTTAGGAGAGAGACCCTGAAACCTGCGGGGCAGGAAGAGGCCACTCAGCGGGTCTCAGAGGGCTGGGAGCCAGGCAGCCCCCCACCGGGCCATGTCTGGCAACGTGTGCAAAGTTTCCAGGGGCTCAGATGCTGAGTCACCGCCAAGAAAAGGGGACTTTAGACACAAGAGACCACACTCGTGAAGGGTGAGGGGCGCCAGGGTGGCTCCCAGGCTAAGCGTCGGACCTGATTTCAGCTCAGGTCATGATCTCATGGTGTGTGAGTTCGAGCCCCGCGTCAGGCTCTGTGCTAACAGTACGGAACCTGCTTGGGATTCTCTCTCTCCTCCTCTCTCTCTGTCCCTCCCCTGTTAGCTCGCTCTCTCTCTTTCTCTGTCTCTCTGTCTCGAAAATAAATAAAAACATTAAAAAAAAAAAAAAAAAAGAAAGAAAACCAAGAAAGGTCACACTGCCCCGAGGGGCCCCGCCGCACAGCTGCCCAGACCTAAGTATACCGGGGGGATGTTGGTGGCTGGATTGGTGATCCTTCCGGGCCTCGTCTTTGGGCTGCCCTCATCTGAAGATAGAGATCATTGGAGAACAGAGATTACAAATGTCACAACCCCGTTGGGCCAAGTAACAGAGCGGCCCGGATGTGGAGATGGGCAGTCTTTCCTTCTCCCTTTTTGTTTCGTTTTCTGATTTTGTGTTTCCGGCTGAGGAGCATGAGCGAGGAGCTCAACGAGCAGTGAGTTTTGCTCGGCCCTGTGCCTTGTAGGCTGGCGACTTTCAGGACGCGCCCCAAAGTGGCCTCTTCTGCTCCGGTCCTGGCTACTAGTCCCGACTCTTTATAGGCCATCGGGGGTGATCGCGTCCACTTCTGAGTCCTCTATGTCTTCCAACAAAACCCGTGGAGAAATACAGAATCTGACACCCACTGCGTGCACACACGCGCGTGATCCTTCCATCCCTGTACGCGTTTGTGCCAAGACTGGTGACAAAAGTAGGGCCTACGGGGGCGATGAACAGCCCGGTCTGCCTTCCACCTCCTTGGGTTCAAATCTCAGCCCCACCATGTTGCAGCCGTACGACCTGCCCTCGAATGTCACAAACCTTCTATGCAAAATTTTGAATGTGTTGTCTCCTGTTCAGGTGCTGTTCCTGGGGGCCAAGGTCACAGCCCCCTGAGTCAGATTGCTCAGGTCCGAACCTCGGCACTGTGCGCTGTGATCGTGGCGACGTGCTGACCCTCTCTGGGGTGTGTTTTCCAGGGCTGCGGAAGGAGGATCACAGCCGCAAACAAGTCCTAGGGTTGTTTCCAGAGTTAAGTGAGTTCCCAGGCACCCTTGTGTCAGAGCTCTCTCTGTGCGTCGGCCGAGCTGGTGGGTGCTGCTCACAAGGCACTTAAACCAGCAATACCACAGCGCGGGTCCCAAGCACAGTCCTAGGGGCGCCTGGGTGGCTTCAGTCAGTTAAGCATCTGACTTCAGCTCGGGACATGATCTCACGGTTCACGGGTTCAAGCTCCGCATCAGGCTCTGTGCTGACAGTCAGCTGAGAGCCTGGAATCTGCTTCCAATTCTGTGTCTCCCTCTCTCTCTCTGCCCCTCCCCCGCTCATCTGCCTCTGTCTCTCAAAAACAAACAAATTTTTTAAAAAATCAAAAAGCACCGTCCTTTGTCCTTGAAGTGCTGATTTTTTCATTATCATTCTTGTCTTACAGATGCTTTGAGGCTCCAAGGAATCTTTTATTATTATTATTATTATTTTTTAATTTTTTAAATGTACATCCAAGTTAACTAACATTTTGTGTCATCATGATTTCAGGGATAGAATGTAGTGATTCATCGCTTACTGATAACCCCCGGTGCTCATCCCAGCAAGTGTCCTCCTTAATGCCCATCCCCCGTTTAGCCCATCCCCCCCACCCGCTACACCACCAGCAGCCCTCAGTTTGTTCTCCCTACTTAAGAGTCTCTTACGGTTTGTCTCCCTCTCTGTTTTTATGTTGCCTTTGCTTCCCCTCTCTTATCTTCATCTTTTTGTATCTTAAATTCCACATAGGAGTGAAATCATGCTATTTGTCTTTCTCTGACTGACTTATTTCACTTAGCATAATATGCTCTAGTTCCATCCACGTTGTTGCAAATGGCAAGATTGCATTCTTTTTGATCTCTGCGTAGTACTCCATTGCATATATACACCACATCTTCCTTACCCATTCACAATCCACGGACATTTAGACCCTTTCCATAATTCGGCTATTGCCAATGGTGCTGCTATAAACATGGGGGTGCATGTGTCCCTTGGAAACAGCAGGCCTGTATCCCTTGGATAAATACCTAGTAGCACAATCGCCGGGTCATAGGGTAGTTCTATTTTTAATTTCTGAGGAACCTCCGTCCTGTTTTCCAGAGCGGCTGCATCAGTTTGCATTCCCACCAGCAACGCAGGAGGGTTCCCAGTTCTCCGCGCCCTCGCCAACACCTGTTGTTGCCTGAGTTGTTCATGTTGGCCGTTCTGACAGGTGTGAGGTGGTACGTCCTTGTGATTTCGATCTGTATCACCCTGATGATGAGTGACGTGGGAGCATCTTTTCATGGGTTGGTTGGCCATCTGGATGTCTTCTCTGGAGAAGTGTCTATTCATGTCCTTTGCCCATTTTCTCACTGGATCATTTCACAAACGTGAGGTTCGCCAACAACACAGGAGGGTTCGGATGGCTAACGCTGTGTGCCGCGGAATCAGGGACACCTACAGAACATGAGACTTCGTGGCAATTTTTCTTAGAAGTCCTGGCCACTGACACTACAGAGTGAGCCAGATTTAAACTGGGACTAAAACTGATCTTTTTACAATCGTTTATTAGCTTTCCACAGCTCTAAGGAGAAAGTAAAAAGCATTTCAAATGGCCTACACCACCCATGTGGGCTGTCCCCTGCCCAACTCTCTGGCTTCAGCCTCCAGAACCTTCTGGCTCATCGTCAGCACCAATCATACTTTATTTCAGCTTCTTTCATAAGTTAGGATCTCTTTTGCTCTAGGGTCTTTGCACACCCCCGTCCCTCCTCCTGAAATGAATGAATGAAATGTGTTTGCTTTTTCCTTTCTTCATGATTCTCTCTTCTTAATTTGATACTTTCTCTCTAAAGGGAACATCTAATGGGAGTGGAGCGGAACCAGTTTGTGTGTTTGCACGTGGGCTTCTGTGGTTGCAAATGTCCCCAGAGTCCAAAGAAAAGCACAAGGAACCAAAATGCCAACACGGGCAGGGATTAGTCTCAATGTCAAACTTTCCGCTTTGAATACACAATGGCTGCCAACAGACTGTGGCTGAAGGTGCCTGTCGAGAGAATTGTATTACATCAGCAAGCCTGTAGAAAACACCCAGCCTGTCTTTGCTTGGACATGTCCTCTACCATTGTCGAGCACTGGGCTGGCACAGTCCTAGGCGAGCCACATGCCCATCACCTCATTCAACCCCTACCGAGAACACTGAGGCTCTTCGCAGCCCTGTTTTGTAGACGGGGAAACTGAGGCCCCGGGCAGTTAAGTAAGATGAACCAGAGGCAGACCCTAAGAGTTGGGGCTCCGAACCAGACCTGCCTGATATCCTGATTCTTCTATGGACTGATCTGACAAGTCTTTATGGAACGTCCACTATGCGCCACGCCCTGTGGGAGACCACAAAGTTGCAGCTGTCATCAGCGACATGGAGTGCTTGTTCTGATGGAGGCTGAAGTGTAACTGGAGAGTCGAATAAGTGGGGAGCAATTGTACGAATAGGGTGCCGTATCGAGGAGAGACAGGTGACCCTGGCTGGCAAGTCGTTGCAAGCTCCCTAGATGATGTGCATCTGTTAGCTTTGCTGTGTGATAAACCAACCCGGAACTTTGACCTGAAACAACAGCCATGGAGCCCACAAGACTTCAGGTTGGCCGTCTGGGTTGCCCTGGGCTGGGCCGGGCTCACCTCCTAGGGGGTCTGGGGCCCTAGGCGTGTTGGCCGGACATGGCTGGTGTATGATGACCTTGTTTGGGGTGACCGGGGCTTCACTCGGTGTTTTGGTTCTTTTTTTTTTTTTTTTTTTTTTTTTTTTTTTTTTTTTTAAATTTTTTTTTCAACGTTTATTTATTTTTGGGACAGAGAGAGACAGAGCATGAACGGGGGAGGGGCAGAGAGAGAGGGAGACACAGAATTGGAAACAGGCTCCAGGCTCTGAGCCATCAGCCCAGAGCCCGACGCGGGGCTCGAACTCACGGACCGCGAGATCGTGACCTGGCTGAAGTCGGACGCCTAACCGACTGCGCCACCCAGGCGCCCCTGTTTTGGTTCTTCTATTACGTTAGTCCGAGCCCGTTTGCCTGCCAGTCATAGGGTCTGGAAAGGGCAAGCCGGAAAGCCAAGCACTTCGGGGGTCTCGTATTTAGGTTTTTCTTTGCATTGTGTCTGTTATCATTCCGTCACCAAGCAAGCCACGTGGCCCTGCCCTGAGTCAGTGCAGGAGGGTCCCTAAGATCCCGCACCCTCGAAAGAGGCTTTGAAAAATTGGGTCTACTGTCCCAGTCAATGAGCAGGGATATCTACACTGAGCCAGGCAGGTTGGAAAGGGGCTGCTGGGCCGAGAGGGGAGAAAACGTAGAGCAGCGTGTGGCCTTGGAAGGTGGAGTGAGCACTGGCACACAGAATAAAATCGTCAAGTGCTGTAGCTTTACGTTAGCCCTGCTTTCTCCCATTTTCTCTCCGGACCCATATGGAAGCCACGGGGCTCTTCAAAAGAAGGAAATGATCCACCCAGGTCTGAGCCAAGCACAGTTTGGACATCCCTCTGACACACTCGACGGTTGCCAATCGACGGGGATCCAGAGTGTCAGGCCACCTTCTGAAGCCAGCGTCTGTCCAGCGTGGGCCAGTCTGGGCGGTGGTTGGAGCCTGAACCCAAATGACACTCAGCCCGACAGCCCTGGGTTAGGTTTCATGTATATTACAAGGGAAAATTAAAGATAGAGGTGGGTGAGGGCGGTGTTGGGGGGCGGGGGGGAGGGAGCGATCTGAAGTTTTCTTTTTAACTTGGCAAACGTGAAGTTAAAACGTTTCTTTAAAGTCAAAACGACCATGTCATTCAACCTCCCGCCCCGCGAGCCTGGTTCTGATTATTAGCTGAAGTTCAACGCACGTCAAAGGCGTTTCTGGCTGGGCAGCTGGGGAACAATGACCCTTTTATTCGGGGAGGAAAAGTCGAGTCTGAGGGCTGAGAGAGTCGCCGGGCTCATGGGCGTGGGGTCAAGGCCACATCCAAAAGCATTCTTTCCTCAAGGCCCGGGCCCCACGGCTCTCGTTCCGAGTGAGATTCCCGAGTCATGGAAAACCGCAAGGGCATTTATTCCCGGGAGCCTGGAATAAGATCTGGGGTCTTAAGCTGCAGCTCGAAATGTAAACGTGGCAGCCCTTTCCCACAAACAGGCTGAGGGGAGCAGCGGTGACCGAAGAGTTGGACAGCCCGGGCTGGGGGGCAGCAGCTAACAGGGCACGGGAGAAACGGTGTCCCTCCAGACTGCAGCCATGACAAGGGCTCAGCGTCTGGGACTACAATCCCCCGGGACCCCTGATCGCTGTGTGACTGCAGGCTTCTTGCTTCACGTCTCTGAGCCTCAAAGACTAGAGAACCGTGCCATCAGTGTCCATGGCTAGGGCGTCACCAGAGATGCCACTGTGGATGAGAACAGAGTCAGGAAGGAGCCGTGCACAGATATTGTCCCCGTCTCAACTGCTTGGGGCTGGCTCGGTCCCTGAGGGAGGCCCCCTCTGCTCTGACGCCCTGGGAGTGCAGGCTCAGAGCTTCCCGGCCCCCAAGCTGAGCAGACTTCTGATGTGACGGATGGCCTGTCCGGGGAGCAGCTCTTACCTCTGCACAGCCCAGCCTTGGCAGGACCTCCACTAGACGTCCTACCTCTGGAGGCTTCCTCGTGTATAAGGGGCCTGCAGCTGCTGGGACAAATTACTACAAACTTGGTGGCTTAAAATAATCCACATTTAGGGGCCCTTGAGTGGTTCTGTCAGTTAAGTGTCCAACTCTTGACTTCGGCCCGGGTCATGATCTCACAGTCCGTGGGTTCGAGCCCTACATCAGGCTTTGTGCTGACAGCATGGAGCATGCTTGGGATTGTCTCTCTCCCTCTCTCTCCGCCACTCCCCAGCTTGTGCTCTTTCTCTCCCTCAAAAATACATAAATAAACTTAAAAAAATACCCCACGTGTATTCCCTTCCGGTTCTGGAGGTCAGAGGCCTGAAATCAAGGTGGCAACAGGCTGGTGTTCCTTCCGGGGTCTTTAGGAGAGAATCCATCGTTTGGCCTTTTGTAAAAAGTGGCCTTTCTAGTGGTGACCCCTCCTCCTTGGCCCTTCCTCTGCCTTCAGAGCATCATTTCCCATCTCCAACTCCATCACATCTCCTTCCTCTGTTGACTTTCTTGCCTCCCTCTCACAAAACCTCATGCGATGGCACCTATCTTCACCAGGGTCAGCCCCTCGTGTCAGCCTCCCTCGCTCAATCACATCTGCAAAATCCTTTTGCCAGGTCAGGGGGCACTCCACAGTTTCCAGGGATTAGGATGGGCATCTTTGGGGACCCTCCCTCAGCTCACCTCTCCCAGCCTTCTCTGGAGGCCCACTTGCCATCCTTCAGTTGTTCTGTTTGCAATCAGGCTCTGGTCCTGATGACCCCAGACGGCCTGTCCCTCGGAGTCACCATCTGGAAGGCTGACAGCAGTGAGCTGGCCATTTCTCGGGGACACATCACTCGGTGTCCCAAGAGTGGGGCTGGCCAAGCAAATCACAAGGCAGAACGGAGAGGTGGCATTGCCAGCAGAAAGCCCTTTGAGAAAGCCAATGGCAGTGAAAGCTATCTGCTTTTTCAGGAGTTAAGTGGAAACGAAAATGGACTCAGGAGGAAAGGAGAGGGGTGACCAGGGCCAGCACAGGTCGTTCACCCTCCGTGTGCAGCAGGAGGACATCAGTGGCAACTCTTGCCTCCCTGGCACCTAGATAAGGTCAACAGACAGGAGATTCCCATACAGGGCATCCTGTTCAATTGGAAAATCAGATAAACAATGATTTATTTATTGACTGATTGATCGATTTTTATTTGGAAGAGGAAAGAGAGCATGTGTGTGTGCGTGTGTGCACAGGCACAGGAGAGGGGGTGGGGCAGAGGGACGAGAGAATCCCAAGCAGGCTCTACACTCAGCACGGAGCCCCACATGGGGCTTGATCCCATGACTTTGGGAGCATGACCTGAACCGAAATCAAGAGTTGGACCCTCAACAGACTGAGCCGCCCAGGTGTACCAACATTTTTTTTTCACTATAAATGTGACCCACGCAATAATTGGGACATCCTTATAGTGAAAAATAATTACTTGAGTATCTGAAATTCTAATTTAACCTGGCGTCTGTATTCTATCTGGCAACTCTAAGCCAGCACAAATCTTGGTATGATGATCACTATGGAAAGAAAGAAGGAAGGACAGGAACGAGGGAGGAAGGGAGGAAGGGAAGGAGGAGGAAAGGAGGGAAGGGAGGGAAGAAAGAAGGGGGGGAGGGAGGAATAAAAGGAGGGGTGGAGGAGGGAGGGAGGGAAGAAAGGAAGGAGGAAGGAAGGAAGGAAGGGAGGAAGGAAGGGACGGAGGAAAGGAGGGGGGAGGAGGGAGGGAGGGAAGGAGGAAAGGCGGCATCACCACGCATTTATTATAAGTCAGATCCTGGGCTAGGTGCTTAGCATAAGTTTTCAATTCTCAAATCAACTTTCTAAAGTCATCAGTATTATACCTGATTCATATATGCAGCTAAATAATCCTAGAGAAATATTTGTTGGGGGCAGCCAGTTGTTGTCTGACTCATTTCTATGGGGTCCTGCATTTTTGAGAAGAGAAATATTGGCTCTTGGAAAGAAATCATATGCTGATAAATTGGCTGAGCCCTTTGCATGGCCATTGTGGGGCACACTTGTGACTTCCTACCTTCCTACCTCTTGGGTCACGGTGCCCCTTCCTATCCCCAGGCCCTCCCAGGAGCCTCTGAGCACGAGACCCCCGGGCATCCACGTGGAAAGGGGCTTTGGTGAGAATCCAGAGCCAAGGTCAGCCACCTCCACCTGAAAGCTTTGGCTTTGTAATTGGTCCCAGATGGAGTCCTGAGCTGCCTGCCCCGCACAGGGAGGGTTCTAACGTCAGACAGAGCTGGCTTTCAGGGAGCTGTAACTTACCGGGTGGGTGATCGTGGGCAAGTTATTTCATTTCCTTGAGACTCAGGCTTTGCATCCATAAAATGGGGAAGCTCTCTTTTGAGTTTATCTACAAAGGGACTGAAATGATATCTGCAAATCATCAATCACTAAGCACATCCTTAGCACGTGTCAAAAGACCAACACCCTCTATGGGGTTAAAGATGAAACCTTCATTCATGTCCCTTAAGAAGGGAAAGGGAAGAAGAGGAAGGAGGGGTGAGGCAAGGGAGGAGAGGGAAAATCAGGAAAGAAAAGCGGCACAAGAGCCCAGCTGTAAAGGACGTAAGCAAATGGAATAAAGCAGAAAAACCAGCCTAAGTCTCTAAGATACTTACATACGCGGTATCTGCCTTACTCTTTGCTTTTGGCTGCAGATCGCTGGGCTCTTCCTAATTATTTCCAGGCAGAAACAGGGTAGAGATCAAGTCTGGCTCTGGAGGCGGCCACCACCATCCTTCCAGGGCTCCCCTCTGCTTCTCTTGGGCCCCAGCGGGAAGGAAATTGCGGCTCTCAACTTCCCAAGGTCATAGTAATTGAAATTCTCTGTCCGTATCCCAATTTTCCAGCTGAGGACTCTTACAGTTGTCAAGACATAAAGACCCAAAATGGGCACTTTTCAAGATGACCATGAGTGTATAATTAGTCGATTAAAATTGTCAAAATGTTACTTTTGGTTAGTTAAAAGATGTATCAAAATCATTCCCTTGTTTAAGGAAAGCGTCTGTGTGTGTGTGTGTATGTGTGTGTATTCTAAAAAGGGGCGACAGGAAGCCTTCATCAGGGACAGATAGCTGACAGGACAATTTTACCCCGAAGAAACATCTTGATTGCCAAATCACTCTGGTGGGGCGGTGATGCAGGCTGTACATGGGGATGTTAGAAGCCAGCTAAAGCTGTTCACCCCGCCCTGCAGTTCTCTGGCCTTCTCCCAAACCTTCTGAGGCTCCTGTCTCCTCCAGGAGGAAGTGCATTGTGGTCTGAGTAGTTCACCAGCCTCTTTCTTCTACCCTAAGTTCAAGCAGGTGGGTACCTGTCCACTCATTAACTGAGGGCACCGGGTATTTGATCGATACCGGACTCGGTCGTCCACGAGATGGGAGTCACACAGGCTGCCGCATGGGTTTGTTTCAAAAGTCAGTAGGATTCAACAAATGAGAAAAGGCCACCAGAGTGAGGGCATGTAATGCGTGCCCACATAACACAAAACTCTCGCTTCAATCATAGCATCGTCCCTTCCTTGCCTCCTGTTTCATGTTTCTCTGACAAGGATGTTGAGAAAGCACAAACTCAAGGCTGAGCCCTCGGGACACTTCATAGCAAAGCTCCAAGAATTCAGCACGGTTACCATTATCACCACAAACCACGGTGGAGGGAACAGAAGCGTCAAAGAATGTTTGCTGGTCCACCAGACCTGGGCTTGAACTTTATCTCTATCTTAATAGATATAAGACCTTGGGCAAGACCTTCTACGGGGCTCAGTTCCCTCATCTGGCAATCGGGGCTAATATTACAAATGTGCAAGGGCACTGTGAGGGTTTGATGCAAAAAAATAATGCTCGTGGAAAACTACCACAATGTCTTGCACATACTGAGGAATCGATAGATGCCTGCTCATTTTGCAGGATATTTTCAAGAAGTTTTCGACGTATCCCCCAGTCTCCACATATATCACACACGCACACGCGCACGCACGCACGCACGCAATTACACATCACCCATGTTTATGTGTCCCGAGACTTTCTGCTCTACCCAGGCAACCAGATGGAAGGTGCCTCTTGCTTTGGAGAAACCCTGTCATGGCAGACCCGGAGAATTTGGACACCGAAGTGTGGCATTTCAGGAGCTGTGGTCTGGATGTAAGTCAGAAGCGAGATCTGGGAAGAGTACAGCCAGGCGGGAGCAGGTCTTGGTACCACCCCAAGATTTGCGTAAAGCCTCCCGGACGGGGGCCAGGGGCTGCATTCTGGACACCCCCACATTGACGTGTTGAAGCCCTAAGACCTCAGAATGTGACTGGATTTGGAGACAGGGTCCGTGAAGAGGTGAGTAAGATAAACTGAGGTCCCTGGGGTGCGTCCTGCCTTCATATGACGGGTGCCCTTGTGAGAAGAGAATGAGACACAGACGCACCCAGAGGGAAGACCGAGCAAGGGGACGGCATGAAGGTGGCCACGTATAGCCAAGGGGAGGGGCCTCGGGAGAAACCAGCCCTGTGGACACCTTGACCTTGGACTTCTGGCTTCTGGAAGTGGGGGAAGGAGGGGTCTGCTGTATTAGCCGCCAGTCTGTGCACTCTGCTGTGTTAGCCGTCGACGGCTGATACAGTGGGGAAAGGAGAGCCAGCAGAGAGGAACACGGCAAAGGGGGGTGTCTGCTACGCCCCAGGGGAGGGGACCCGTGCTCTGCTTCCTCCTGTGGAAGTAGGATTATGGGTAAGGAAGTAAAATTCCCAGATGGGTATAAGGAAAATGGAGTCCCAGTTCATGGGCAGCAAGAAGAACACGAAGCAGGTGGGAGCTGGAACGTGTCAGCGATGCCAGAGCGGGTAGGTGACAACGCAAGGTGCCACCAGCCTCGTGCGTCAGGGCTGTTCCCGGTGGAACCTAGCCACCACCTCAGGGGAAGAGCCCGAAACCCACTGAATTCACTGTGAGGAAGCCAGGTTGGGGGTTTTATCTAAGGGAGGAAAGGGCTCCAAATAGCAACTAAACGTGGTGTGCACGGTAGACTGAATATTGGAATACAACGCCCCTCCCCCTGCCTCAAATGCCCACGTCCTCATCCCCAGAACCTGTGAATGTGTTACCTTACGTGGCAAAAGGGACTTCAGACGGGGTCAAGGATCTTGAGATGGTCCTGGATTATGTGATCAGGCCCGGTAATCCTAAATGTCATCGCAAGGCAGCCAAAGGGAGCGGAGGAGGGTATGACAATGGAAGCCAAACGGCTTGGCCACTAAAGAAAGCCAGGTTCTCTGCAAGCCGGAAGAGACTGTCAATGGATTCCTTCCCAGGCATTCCAGAAAGATTCCACTCCTAGGTGTCATTAACACCTTGATTTCAGCCCCTGAAGATGCATCTAGTCATTCTGGCCTCTAGGTCAGAATTGTTAAGGGAGGACACTTGTGTTCTTTTAAGTCACTGAGTTTGCTGTGCTATGTTCCAGGGGCCCTAGGAAACTGCTACCCTCGGGGACAGAAAATTAGAGAAGGCGACTTTCTCACTACAGATTTCCAAAATGCATACTGATGATGGCTGTTCTCTCTCTTTTTAAATTTTTTAATGTTTATTTTTGAGACAGAGAGAAAGATAGATTGTGCGGGGGGTGGGGGGGCGGTGCAGAGAGAGAGGGGGACACAGGACCCGAAGCAGGCTCCCGGCTCTGAGCTGTCAGCGCAGAGTACGACGCGGGGCTCGAACTCACGCACCGAGAGATCATGACCTGAGCCGAAGTCGGACGCTCAACCGACTGAGCCCCCCCAGGCACTCTGGTGACACGTTCTCTGGAGTGTTCAGGACAACAGCCCTCACCAGTGTCATTTGTCTGGTTGGGAGGCCGATCTTCACAGACCGAGTGACCTGGGGCAAGATTGAGGGCGACCAGTCTTTGTAAGCCGTCCAGTGACTAGAAGCGGGCTGGCCAGAGCCCCGTCGGCACCCGCGTGCCCAGGTATCAGCTTAGAGTCACTGAAAGAAGCCAAGCCACCTGAGCCCCCCAGGCGCCCCAAGGGGCATCCCTTTGAATGTTGACTCTCCCCGGGCCCAGCCCTTTGGCATTCCTACGGAGGAGAATAAAGCTCAACATCTTCTGATAACAATCTGCCCCATGTTTGCAGGTGATATGGTGGATGCCCGTGTTGGGATCCCTGCACACCTCCTGTACCAGCCACTCCAGGGGCCTGAGCCTCAGCTCAGAGGACAAGGGCACCTGAGGGGCTGAGTCGGTGAAGCGGGGGACTTGAGTCGGGTCATGATCTCACGGTTCGTGGGTTCGAGCCCCGCGTCGGGCTCTGTGCTGACAGCTCAGAGCCCGGAGCCCGCTTCGGATTCTGTGTCTCCCTCTCTCTCTGCCCCTCCCCTGCTCACGCTCTCTCTCTCTTTCTGTCTCTCTCTCTCTCAAAAATAAATAAACATGGGCCAGTCTGTGCCACCCACAAACACGCTGCCTGGCTCACACAAGTGTCTTGTAAATGTTAGCCTTTACCTGGAAGTTATTTATTTAGGAACTGATGTATATACTCTGTCCCATTCCAAAAATCGGTTTAAGGAGACTCTTCAGAAATTGTCACCCGTGGCAAGTTGTTTCTGAAACCCTGTAAGAATTCACAGTAGGGATCCTTTCTCAGCAAAACCCTCATCAGTTTTTAATAATCAAACCCTACGCTTGAATGGTTCTCTCTGGAAGTCACCTTTTCACTGTCTTGTCCCCCGTCCTGGTTCACACCTTTGTTTAGCGCTCACGTCCTTCTATGTTGCATTAGAACTTAAGCTCCTCCCTCCCGTGTGCTGCGAGCTCCTCCCAGAAAACAAATCAATCCTGTTCCGCTTTGTATGTTCATCCAACCTCCTTTCCCCCAACAAATGCATCATTCAGGGTCCAGCAAAGAAAACAAAAACCACGGTCGGTATTTCCAACGGAAAGACTTCATGTGAGCAACCAGAAAACTGAGAGATTAAATAGACAAATGACATTACTCCGAAATGATGATCAGATAATCCCCACAACAAACAGCTGTGACTGGGGCTCTGAGAACAAAAGGGAAACGGTGGGGACACTGGAGCCCAGGAGCAAGAGGCCGTGGGACAGTCCTCAGACCCCCTCAACGGAGCATCACCCTGCCACAGTTTATACGTCGAAGGAGCCACGCAAAGGCTGATTCTGGAAGTAGGAAAAGAAGGTAGGGAGGGGACGGCTGGCCACCTGCTCTATCGTGGAGGCACAGCTCCCCAGGGAGCCAGGAGGCAACAGCCAGGGGAGCCCAGCCCAGAGTCCTGAACGGCCACCTAAGAGCAGGGGAGGGGAGGGTTCCCTTGGAGCTTCCAGCTGGTAGAGAAGTCGCCCCTACAATAAGCATTTCCCCAGCCTCTACTCTGGGCTGAGTCCTCTGCTCAATGCCATGCTCATTACCACAACCTCTTCCCTGAATTTTTCACTGACCTTTTTTCCCCTTAAAGAAGTATTAAAAAAAAAAAAAAAAAAGGAGAAGTGAGTATATTTTCCTTCCAATAGTGAGACTGTAGACATATGGAGAGGGGCAGGCAGCACGGTATAATAAACGGTCAGTTTGGGCATCATTTAGACCTGGGTTCTGATTCCATGTTTTCTGCTGACTAGCTGTGCGACCTAATCAAGTAGCAAGACTTCTCTGAGCTTCTGTCTCCTCCATAAATGGGACATTTTATTGCGTCCATGACATTTTTTTTTTTTTTTTTTTTTTTTTTGGTGAGGACTAAATGAGCTAATCTCATGCTCAATGAATGACAGTGTTTTACACATTTTTGGCTCAAAAGACTGGAGAGCCAGGCCCACCGAGGAATTTCAAATGACATTCAAGTTTAACTTGGAACCACTAACCTGACTGGAAACATCTAGCATGTGTTAAGGAAATGAGCCTTCAGCCTCTGCTGAAATCATGTGTGGCTCCGTGAACAGTCAAGGAACAAAGGCACTAAAATAAAACAAAATCCTGGGTGCCTGGTGGCAAAGTCGGTTAAGCGTTCAACTCTTGATCTCAGCTCAGGTCATGATCTCACAGTTCGTGAGTTCGAGCCCTGCCTTGGGCTTTGCACTGATGGTACAGAACCTGCTTGGGGTTCTCTCTCTCCTTCTCCCTGTGCCTTCCCCGCTTGTGCTCACGCTCTCTCAACCTAAACAAATAAACTTAGATTTTTTAAAAAAAGAAAACAAAATTCCCTCCATTCCGAGAACCCTCGCCAGTGCTGTATGTTTCCCCCTACAAGGAAAAGACCAAAAGGAAAATGAACACGTGTGTTTTCCGGTCTGGCTGAGTCGCACCTGCCTTACCGACCACACGGGGTCAAGAACTCTCAGGCAGAAACATTTCCTCTGACGCAGAAGTCACAGGAGGTAGCTGCCTTCTGAGAGGACCCCAGACATGGAACTGTCAGATTTGAAACATGGCATCCCGACAGGGGGCGAGGCAGACACTTACCTTTGGTTCTCAAGATCACTGAGGATAACATATCATCAAAGGCGATCGATAATTCTTGTCGACTAGAAGAGAACGGGAGGAGACAACCCAGATATTTTTTTACGGTTTACACATTAACCTTAAATCTATCACAAATGTGTCACTTCAGGCTACCATTTCTGCAGCAGGGAAAGCAAAAAGTAGAGAAATTGAAATGAAACAAACACGTGGCAAGAATCCTGCGTAGCCCTGGCCAGCACTTACATGTAGGTTATTTTAGGTAGTCCTAGAAATAACCCTGCAAGGCCCGTGCTGGTACCCCCATTTTCTGGAAGGCAGAACAGAATCGAAAGAGATGGAGGTATTTCCCCCAAGGTTGCCCCATCATCCATCCATCTCTCTCAGAACCTGGGTTCAAGCTGAGAGCTGCAAGGCAGATACGTTTTGGTCTGGTCTGGTCTTACACAGAATGCAACACGTAACCCCATAAAAGTCCCTAAATTACTGGGCCTCCTCCCTTTCCCCTGGGAAAGTAATGGCCTCTAAGGGCATGGCCTGTTCAAGAAGTCTTCCAATGCATGCATACATACCACAAACTATAACAACAAAATACAACAACGCGAAATATAAGCCATCAAGAGAAATGCAAAAAATCTAATGGCATGACCACGGCCAGGGTAACCCACATGCAAAGCTTTGCTGGCAGAAGCAGGATTTCATTTTCCCCTCTTTCCTAAGTCATAGGAACCCTTGCATATGGTTGTCTTTATTTTAATGTGCATGAATAAAAGATATCCTTGTGAACTGATGTAGTCCGCAGGCTTTTGAGATCAAACAGTTTTCTACTCCAGGTGAAATGTGGAAATGACAGATAATGTTGTCAATATGCTATATTTTTGTTAGGGGGAACAAACATGACCATAGCAATCATTTTCATCATATATATGTGTGTGCCTTTGTGTGTGGTGGGGGTAGGTGTGGGGGGAGTATTTAAAGAACAAGATTTAAGGGGGGGAAATCAATAAATGCAGAATTTTCCATAAAACCTTCAGTGAGAAATATCCCTCCCGCTTGCTCATGTATATTAAAGTGAGCAGAATTTGCTGACCTGCATAATACAATCCAGAGTGATTACTGGAGGGGTCTGAGGTGATTAAATAACCACAGCATTTGGAGGTACCTGGAAATAAATATCCTCATTCTAGAGCCCATGCAGATTCCATAGGATGCGATGAAGGCATTCTTTGGGTATTGAAGGTTACATCTCATTCCTTCCTTGCCAAAGAAACAGCACCGATTTGTGGCTTGGGAACAATGCGTTGGTGACACTCTGTGTGTGGATAACATATGAAATACAAAATATATTTATATCCAAGAGGCAGCATGAGTGGGGTGGTGGGGGGGGGGGCGGGCATGGAAACTCTAGTGTCAGATTTGAACTGAATCTTGGTCTTGGAGAAATAACCCCTCTTCTAGGCCTGAATATACTCATCTGTGCAATAGGAGTAGTACTGCCACCAGAACATCTGCTCTTTAAATTACAGCTGCTGCTTAAAAATAGAATCACCCTGGGGCGCCTGGGTGGCGCAGTCGGTTAAGCGTCCGACTTCAGCCAGGGCACGATCTCGCGGTCCGTGAGTTCGAGCCCCGCGTCGAGCTCTGGGCTGATGGCTCAGAGCCTGGAGCCTGTTTCCGATTCTGTGTCTCCCTCTCTCTCTGCCCCTCCCCCGTTCATGCTCTGTCTCTCTCTGTCCCAAAAATAAATAAACGTTGAAAAAAAAAATTAAAAAAAAAAAATAGAATCACCCTACAACCCAGCAATAGCACTACTAGGAATCTACCCAAAGGATCCAGGAGTGTTGATGCATAGGGGCATGTGTACCCCAATGTTTATAGCAGCACTTTCAATGATAGCCAAATTATGGAAGGCGCCTAAATGTCCATCAACTGATGAATGGATAAAGAAGATGCGGTTTATATATACAGTGGGATACTACTTGGCAATGAGCAAGAATGAAATCCTGCCATTTGCAGCAACGTGGATGGAACTGGGAGGTATTATGCTGAGTGAAATAAGTCAGGCAGAGAAGGACAGATATCATATGTTTTCACTCATATGTGGAGCTCGAGAAACTTAACAGAAGACCATGGGGGAGGGGAAGGGGGAAAAACAGTTACAAACAGGGAGGGAGGCAAACCATAAAAGGCTCTTAAATACAGACAACAAACTGAGGGTTGATGGGGGGGCGTACGGGAGAGAGGGGAAAATGGGTGATGGGAATAGAGGAGGGCACTTGTTGGGATGAGCCCTGGGTGTTTTATGTAAGCGATGAATCACGGAAATCTACCCCCGAAACCAAGAGCACACTGTATACACTGTATGTTAGCCAACTTGACAATGAACTATAGTTTAAAAAATGAAATAAAATGACTGTCTCATAGGCAATAAATAAATAAATAAAAGCTACTCCTAATAAATTAGTGGGGTAATGAGAGCAAGTTTTCTTTGCCTGGGTGCCCATACCAGAATATCTACTGAATTCATTAATGGTTTCCTCCCTGCAGCCCCATGGTGGCAACTTGGTTGAGACTGAAACGGAGATTCAGAAAGGGTAACTCCTGGATTTCATTGAACTGAAGGTCCAAACCATTGTAAGAAGCATCATGACTTTATGTGGCACAGCGAGAGAAACCTATCCTAGCAATTCGAACCGTGTGATGCCATCGGTTGTTGGATACCGTCCATTTCGGATGCTAAAGTATTTCTTAAAATATTGCCTGAGAATCAATAAACCATGCCAAATCGTCTAAATGGCACAGCATGTAAACCAAAAGGACTAGGGTGTGAGCACAGGACTATGGAAACACAACGCTGGGTGCTGGTCCCTAGAGCTAGTAGGTGCCTGCTCCGGGGTGAGAGGCGGCTTCTTGGATACACATTGTATTACACAGTGTATGATATCTCAAACTGTGTGTCTCAAACTGTGATATCTCAAACTGTGTGTAGGCTTTGCAGATCGATTTCCATTTCGAGATCTCTCTAAAATAACCACGGAACAGGAAATCACGTATGCATATACACAGTTTTGACCAAAACAAATTCGGAGAACTTCTGGGAATTCTTTAGGGAATGAAAAGTAGAGATAAAAGTAAGTGATTTGTTGTTGATGAGGACGGTCCTGAAAAGATGATGTTTCAGCACAGAGATTGTGAAATATACCAGTCTCAGCGTCCCCGGAGCGGAAAGAGCCAGACCAGTGGGCGCCTGTGAGAAGAAACCCTATTGTTCGGCTGGTCAGGAGTGTTAGTGTATCTACTTTTTAAAACATATACAAGAAGGGGGCGCCTGGGTGGCTCAGTCGGTTAAGCGTCTGACTTTGTCTCAGGTCATGATCTCACAGTTCCTGATTTGAGCCCTGCATCGGACTCTGTGCTAACAGTTCAGAGCCTGGAGCCTGCTTCAAATTCTGTCTCCCTCTCTCTCTGCCCCTCCCCTACTCGCTCTCTCTCTCTCAAATAAACATTAAAATCTTTTTTAATGAGAAAAACATACATGAGAATAGCTTTGGGCAAAACAAAACTACCAACTGATATTGGTCAAGCTCCCTTGAGGTAAATCAAATATTGGGACCGATTTGCTACATTGGAATGAAATTAAAGCAGACTCTGCAAAGTGGTCAAGTTGGTAGTTACTAATTAGGGGGTGCTGGGGTTGCTCAGTCGGTTGAGCGTCTGACTGTTGATTTCGGCTCAGGTGATGATGTCAGGTTCATGGGTTCGAGCTGTGCATCATGTTCTGAGCCAACAGCACAGAGCCAGTTTGGGATTTTCTGTCTTCCTCTCTCTGCCCCTCCCCTGCTCATATTCTCTCTCTCTCTCTCTCTCTCTCTCAGAAAATAAATGAATAAATAATAAAAAAAGAAAGACTAACAATTTAGACTGACTAGATAACTCATATTCTAAATTTATAACATTTAAAAAATGTCTATTGTTGCCCCACCTCAAATATTCACAGAGACACGTGTCATGGCAGGAACCGCATAGATGCTTATGTTAGTTCCCTACTATTAAATCTGTGCCCACTTTAGGCATGATATTCCATACTCATTACCTACACATGGTTGAGAGCTTCCACATGAGGCATGTTGGGGGCTCTAGAAACGTCTGTGAAGTGGGCAGTATTTGGCCCTTATTTTATGGATGGAGAAAGGGAGCCTTAGAGGGGTCAGCAACCTCTTCCAAGGCCACAGGGAGGGAAATAGCCTAGAAACACTGGAGAAGCACTTAATTTTTAGTCAGATTTCAGAAACTCAAGGTAAGGAAAATGGCCACCTTGGCTTTTTCTTCAAAATTACTAAAGCACGTCAGCAACTATACTAAAAGGACCTCCCAGACGCACAAGAGATTGGGGGTGGGGGGGGATGTTTTACCGTTTGCAAAATGCCTTCAATACGCATGGCTTCCTTTGTCTTTCCCACCACCCTCAGAGGTAGCTAGAGTGAGGACTCCTGTCCCCCACCGTTCATTTTACAGATATGGAAACTGAGGCCCAGAAGGGGCAGCTGACTCATCAGGAGGCATGAGGGCAAGAAACCGAACCTCTCCCTCTATCTAGGCATCTTTGTTGCCCCCTGTCCCCTCCCCGCACACACACCTTCCCCTTGAGCTATGAGAGCATTTTCCAGAGCCTCGGCACCCCTGCCGGGATCCGACTCTGCTAGGGACGAGAATAAGGTTTCAGATTTAACCAGCTATGTTTCACTTCAGTGCCACCTGAGCTAATAAGAGGCAGACTCAGGGGATGACAGAGATGTTAGTTATTTCAAGGGGAATCCGTGCACTGAGAAGTCAGGGTGGGGCGGGGGGGAGGGAAGGAGGGAGAGTTGACATGTCAGGGAAACCACTCTGCATCAGGACCCTTGATAGACCCATTGAATCCCTCCGGTCCCCCCTTTATCTGTGAGGTGGCTCTGGCCCCCGGAGGTTAAACATCTGGACCAAACCCATGGCCCAAAGGCTGAGCCACTTCTTCTGGGTTGAAGCCGCTTGCCTCTGCCTGCTCCCGATTCCCCTTTAAGCTGTCAGAAAGGAATCGTCTCCTGGCCACACCGTTGGCCTCGGGATGAGAGATGAGACGAACCGCCTAGGTCTTGTTCACCTGCGTTGCGTTGCAGCGGGAAGGATTGGCCACCCCTGTGCCCCAGGCTCTCCCTCCCCTGGACCCAGATCCCGGCTTCCCCGAGGACACCTCTTGAAATCTTCCTGCTTCTCTAGCCTCTTGGCTACATCTGGAATAGGGAGGGGGCTAGGGAAAGGAAAACTTCCGGATGTACTTAGCAGAGATAATTGGCAAGATCAGTCAAGGCCAGTGAGGTAGAGTTCAGCCTGCGCCTCCTCCTTATCAGAGTGTTTGATTTGTCTGTGCAAATGCTTATCTCTCCTTTTATTTATTTATTTGTTTGTTTACTTATTGATTTTGCTTATTCTAAAAGTTATGTCCATCAAATAACACATGGAACATAAGTAACGAGTAGAGACAGGAACCAAGTCTGGCCTCCACTCACACTCAGGACCCAGCAAGAACAGCGACAGAGAAGGCTGCCCCACTCCCCCACTCCAGGAGACCACGAACCCCAGTGAAGACCACTATGGGTGCTCAGCTCGCGCTGCCCTGAAACTCCATTCTAACGAGGCCAAGTGGACATTTTCCAGAAGGAAAGACGAGGCAGGAGGCCCAATCTGGCAAGTTAATTAGAATCTTATCCTTTCCCTCCGTCTCTTTGCCTGTCTCACACGTGCCCACCCTCTCTTTCCGGAAACCGCCTGCAGTGTGGACCCGGTTTCGGGAGTCTGAGACTCTGTGAGGCATGATTTCCAGGAGCCACACACACCCAGCCTGGGCAGAGTTTCAACATCACCCATGGGTGCTGCTCTCCCTCCGGGGTGACCCAGGGCTGGCTCCGATGCTGCCCTGAGAGCCACGGGACGCGGTTGTGCTACTGAGCACTGAGCCCAGAACGTGAGCATTCCACTTTGGCCATTTTATGAAAGCGCTCGTGTCCTGCTGTCTCCTTCCTGGTGAGTCAAAAAAATTATTTTGTCCTGTGGCATGGCCCCATTTGGCTTTGGCCCCTTCAGCCCAGAGACGTATGCGTCTCGCTGCAAGCAAGGGGAAATAAAAATAAAGCAGGCCTGCAAACACGGTTAGTCACCCTTTCTTTTTCCTACTCCCAAAAGTTGTGAGCAATAAAATAGGAAACATAAGAAGGAGAGAGAACGTAACCAGATCTCACCACCCAGTTCCTTTTAGAACTTTTAATTCTGTGGGTCCTTTTAGTCTGTGGGTCATTTGCCCAGCTCTTCCCTCATGCATCAGGCTTTTTATTTACTATCCATGAGTGAACGTATCTGTGTAAGCTGCAAGGGTCCACTGAAAAATAAATATATAATAATGTCACATCATATTACATAATGAACATAACAGAATATAGCGTAGTAGAATAGAATAGAAATAGAGTACAATAGAAGAGAATAGGAGCATAATATAGTATTATATAATATGACATGGTATAATATTATATAGCATAGTATAAAATATATACTAATGTATATACTAAATAGTATAAATATGTACTAATATATATACTAAAAATATATTAAAAATAAATACTAAAATATTCTAGTAGAATAGAAGAGAATAGGAGCATGAGAGAGTATAATATTATATAATATGATATTGTATAACATTATATAGCATAGTATAAGTATAGCATGATAATGTATAGTATAATATAGTAGAATAGAATAGGATATAAAATAATATAGTATGGTATTATATAATATAATATAACATAACATAATGTGATATAATATTAGTATAGTGTAATATAATATAGCATAATAAAATAGAATATAGTATAGTATATAGTGTGGTATAGTATAATATAACACAGTATAATTCAGCATAATTCAGTATGATAGAATATAAAGCAATATAGTGTAGTGTAATATAATATTGGTATAGTATAATATAGTATAGTAGAATAGAATAGAGTATAATAGAATAGAGTATAATATAGTTTGGTATTATATAATATGATACAGTATAATACAGTATAATATAATAAAATATAAAGTAATATAGTATAGCGTAATAAATAGAGTATAATATTGATACAGTATAACATAGTACAATAGAATATAGAATAGGAGTATAATAAAGTGTAGTATAATATATAATATGGTACAGTATAATATTATATCATATAGCATGGTGTAATATAATGCAGTATAAAACAGTATAGTATAATATAGTAGACTATAACATATATAGACTGCCTGACATAGAACTTGGTGAAAATAATGACACTATGCCAAAAGAAACTCCCCAGCTACCTCCCTTCCCGCCACACAGAGTTACCCGCTGCGTATCAGTGTTCCGACGCTCAGCCCTCCCATGTGCGCTGTTGAGCGGATTTGCACACACGAACATCCTCACTGAGAGCTACACGTGGAGGCAGGCCTGTATGTGAATCTCAGTTCAACAGCGATGTGACCAGGAGCGATGAGCTCCGTGTCTGAGCCTCTACTTCGTCACCCATGAAATGGGGATATTGCCACCTCTTTCCTAGACGTGAGGGAGACCTACGTGAGATTAGTTCACGGAAGACTTAGGTTCAATGAGTGCTGTTATTGTCACGATCCTTATGTCTGTAATGTTACAGATGACACAACTGTGATTTCACACCATACATGGGTTGTATGCCTAATTTTCCCTTTAATATTATAACAAGACCATTCCTCATTGTCACTGAAAAATCTTGGCTCTCAGTCTTCTTACAAAGAATCTTAAGTTCTGCCCAGTCTTCCACGAACTGCCTATCCTACAATATACTCAACAGCCCTTGTGTGCAGTTAAGTGGCTCCTAATCTTTCCCTGCCTGAAATAAAGGTGTGAGAGACCAGGTGAGGCTTCTCTTCAATATTTACAGAGTTTCCAGAGAGGGATCCATGGGTAGACAGTATGAGGAAAATAAAGTTAGCGATGTATATTGCCAACCCCCCCTCCACCCAATGCAATACATGTTTCTATTCCCATAGCAATGGGTGAATGACTCCTTTCTCTGCAGAACCCCTCCATCCACAGATGTGGATTTAATTTGCTCTGATGCCAGAAACTGGTCTCTCTGGGGCTTCTGGGGTGACCGATTTTACCCAGTAATGGCCAATCTCTTTGTTTAGCTTAACCGGCCACATTAATCAAAATAGCTGCTGTGGTTACAGAGCAGTGACTGTCTGAAATGACACTCCTCCTTCATCCACAACAATCAATGGGTCGCAAGCTAAGTTCATGCAAAAGCTGGCCTTGCCTAAAAACACAGTCTGCCAAGAAAGTCACCTTCGAAGGGTTCTCTGCGAGCCTGGGCATCACAAATCTCTCTCCTGGGCATTCAGGAAGCTGAGCGTTCCCAGCCTCCTCGTGACAAGATCACCTCCAAGATCACCTCCAAGTTCCTAAACTCTCGCCAGCGGGCTGTGAGCAGAAGGGGTGCCCCTCTCACAGACTGGGGAAGTGATGAGGAAGAAGCCATTCTCCATCTCTCTTCCATCTCTCTCTCTCTCTCTCTCTCTCGCTCCCCTGCTCCCTCCTATCACTATCTCTCCCCTGCCCCCCCCCCCCACAGAATTGAAGGACTGAAACAAATTTTGCGATTGGTCTATTGTAGCCACTGGAGTTACTTATCCTGTCTCTCCCGGAGTGAGGGATTGATGAATATCTGAAGTTGTAAGTGAAGAAATCACATCACATGGACATATCTGGTCTGCAGGTCTGGGGAGCCCTTGGAGAAAAGAGTCAAAAGAGACACAAAGTGATGAGGCACAGATTCTGTAAGCATTTGCAAAAGTATTCATGTTTATTTTTTAATGTTTATTTACTTTTGAGACAGAGAGAGAGAGAGAGAGCGTGATTGGGGGAGAGGCACAGAGAGAGGGAGACAGAGAATCCAAAGCAGGCTCCCAGCTGTCTGTGCAAAGCCCGACGGGGGGCTTGAACCCACGAACCATGAGATCATGACCTGAGTTGAAGTCAGACGCTCAAGCAACTGAACCACCCAGGTGCCTCATTATTTGTGTTTAAACGAGGGTGTCTGGCTGGCCTTGAAGCAGGACATGGGCACGTCCTCAGGGGAAGAATGTGCCGCTGGCCATCACCCAGCGTCTATGCAGTGGCCTCAGTGAAGGGAGACCACAGATGCACCAAAACTATTCTAAAAAGGCATGTGGATCCCATCCTGCCACTTTCCAAGTGGGGCCACGGAGGCGCAGCACAGAGAAGAGACGGTCCCTAAGTCACAGGTATAGTGGTGCTGGGATACCAGCCCTCACCTGTCCCCAAAGGTAATGCTCAGAAAAAGCGGTGTAAGAAAAACTCCACATCATCATCCGACTTGACAAGCATTTTATTTACTAGGACTTGGTCAGAGGGTTAGCTAACGATTGATTCAAATGCAATGCAATGTGCATATTGAACCCCTTCACACTCATCCGCCCATTGACAGAAGCAGGGTAGGAGCCGTGTCCTTCTATAGCTTCTGTCCAAGAACAAGCCCTTCCCGCATGTGGGATGTGTGCCCTGGGGCCGGCCCAGTTGGTTTTTAGGCCTGTCCGAGCCGTGTTTCCTGGGGCTCAGAACAATGGCTACATTCCTGGCTCGTGGTCTCAAGGTGCTGTGCTTGACCTGAGCATCTCTGGGGCAACAGGGAAAAGTTGGGGCAAACAGCGGCCACCATGAAAAGTCTGCACGGACCCCTGGTGTGCCAGTTCGGGTGGAGGGACCCTTTCCCGCACGGGACAGTGGAGCTGGCCTGCGGACAGGCAAAGGAAGGTGCCCGAGGTGGGTGAAGACAAAACCCTTGTCTTCAAGGGCCTGAAACGTTTAGTTGAAGAGTCAGTATTTAAACAGGAGGAAAAGCTAATCCCCAAGGCATGCTGGAAGGAATGTGGAAGGAATCCCATGGGTTAGACTTGATCTCTACGGGGCCGTCTGCTGGAATATCCAACAGACACGCTTAGATGTGCTCAGACACAGACACAGGATTAAGCATCACAGCACTGCCTGTGGTTGCAAAGGGCCAGGAGCAACCTTAATGCCCAACATTGGGGACTGGTTACGTGACGTGGCTGGTGTATCTGTCACAGTGGTGCTGTCACACAGAATGAGGTAGACACACGTGGCTTCACGCACACAGACGCACACAGAACAAAGAAGAAAGTCATGCCTGGGGAGCACCAACTCCTGTGCAAATCTAAAACAGAGCTGATTTTTTATTATATTTGATTATATTTGCATAGGCTAATACATTGATCGTATTTGATCATAATTGCATAGGCTACTATATATATTGTATTTGATCATATTTGCATAGGCTAATATATTGATTGTATTGGATATGTTTGCATAGGCTAATATATTGATCATGTTTGCATAGGCTAATATATTGATCATACTTGATCATGTTTGCATAGGTTAATATATTGATCATATTTGCATAGGCTAATGTATTGATCATACTTGATCATGTTTGCATAGGCTAATATATTGATCATATTTGCATAGGCTAATATATTGATCATACTCGATCATGTTTGCATAGGCTAATATTTTGATCACATTTGATCATGTTTCCATAGGCTAAGATATTGATCATATTTGCACAGGCTATCTCCTGAAAATTGTATGAAAACTGGTTCTAGTTGTTTCCCTCGTTAGGAAATCTGATCGGCAGTGGGAGGAAATTAGCCTTTTTACAGTGTACATTTTCTAACTGCAGTTGAAACCTTACAATGCGATGTGCTACTGTTTTCAAACAACATGACCCAAAACATGGGGAGGGGGGAGGGGGGAGGGGAATAACCGTATCAAACAAACAAACACGAACTGCAACCAACTACCGGCTGACACTGCTGAGATGTGAGTGCGGACTCCACGACCGGCTCGCCCTGTCGGTCACCTCTCCTCACCTCGCTTTGCTCCTTTGTAAAATGGGCACGCTGATGAGTCCGTGGTGAGAAACAGTGAGATCTGCGTGCAGAAAGCGTGGCTGAGGACCCAGCACGGCGGCGGCCGGGGGAGGTCAGGGAAGACCGGCGCACACACAGAAGGAGCACCATTTCGGAGTCAAAGTAGACTCTCAGCTCCGCCAGCAACCGAAGTTGGGCCCGTGGACTCCATTTGCCTCCTGTCCCGGATGACGCTGCTGATGACACTCGGTTAGGGCCTGCTCTGGGGGTCACGGAGGTCACGTACCTCTAGGAGGCCAACACCCAGGGCGTACAAAGCCCCGGTCCTCTGCGCCTCTTCTCCCCTGACCTCACGTCCCCACGGGTAACGTGACCTGATTTTCAGGTGAAGAAAGAAACCAGCCTCAGAACGGCTCCTCGGTGGACCAGGCCGCTTCCAGACGGCGTCCTTCTCCGGAGATAATTAGGCAAGTGAAGCGGAATATGGAAGCCAGGGGTTCTCGACCCTGAGCAAGCCAGGGCATGGCCTGGAGGGCTTGCTGAATCCCAGATGGCTGGCCCCGCCCCCAGAGCTTCTCATCTGGAAGGGGGTGGGGGGCGCGGGGGTGTCCACGACCTTGCATCACTAACAAGGTGAGCAGGGCGCTGCTGTTCCTGGGAACTGACTTTGAGAACCTCTGATGTAGGAGACCTGGCCATAAACGGCGAGATGCCTCCCTGTCTGTTTTCATCTTGTTTTCCCTTCCCTTCCCCCGTGTTCATCTGTTTCGTTTCTTAAATTCCGCATCTGAGTGAAATCATATGATATCTGTCTTTCTCTGACTATTTCACTTAGCATAATATCCTCTCATTCCATCCACGTTGCTGCAAATGGCAAGATGTCATTCTTTTTTCGGAGCCATAAGAGACTCTTAAATACAGAGAACAAACTGAGGGGGGCTGGAGGGGAGGCGGGCGAGGGGATGGGCTACATGGGGGATGGGCATTAAGGAGGGCACTTGCTGGGATGAGCGCGGGGTATTATATGTAAGCGACGCATCACTAAATTCCACTCCTGAAACCAATGGTACACTATATGTTAACTAACTTGGGTTAAAATGAAATAAAAGTGCAGTTATAAAGTAAAAGAACTGAACATAACGTAACGTAACATAACATAAAATAAAATAAAATAAAGTAAAATAAAATAATGAAAATAAATTAAAATAAATCAAATTAAAATAAAGTAATGAAAATAAATTAAAATAAAATAATGAAAATAAATTAAAATAAAATAAAATAATGAAAATAAATTAAAATAAATCAAATTAAAATAAAGTAATGAAAACAAATCAAAATAAAATAAAATAATGAAAATAAATTAAAATAAATCAAATTAAATTAAAAAAATGAAAATAAATTAAAATAAATCAAATTAAAATAAAACAAAATGGTTAAAATAAATTAAAATAAAACAAAATAAAATAAAATAAAGTCGAATAAAATAAAATAATTAAATTAAAATGAATCAAAATAAAATAATTAAAATAAAATATAAAATAAAATAAAATGCAATATGTCTATAAATGGCTGTAGCATCTCAGCTAAATTACTTCTTCCTGTCTCATTTAGAAGTTCTTTATATATTAAGCACAAGAAAGTCGCCTATGTCAGATCTGTTGTTTTGTCTTGTTTTAAATTATATCCACAAAAGGCATGTATCTGTGTCTCAAGAGGCTCTGGATCAGCCAAAGACTGAGGGAGCACTCTGGCTTCCCCATCCTGGCGGACCGGAGGAGCACCCCTTCTCTCCATCTGATATATCGGACGGATGTATGCTATCATCTGGATGCCGTGTCCCCCCGAACATATCTGTTGAAATTCTAACACAGGGTGTTGGGACCAGAGGCCTGGGGGGTAATTAGGTCATGAAGGATTAGTGTCTTATGAGAGAGACCTATCAGAGCGCTGTCTTGCTTCTGCTAAGTAAGATTACAAGATGTCTGGGACCAGAAGAGGGTCCTTACCCAACCACGCTGGCCCCTGATCTCAGCCTCCAGCCTCCAGAACTGTGAGAAATACATTTCTGTTGTTTGCAACCACCTGGTCTGTTGTACGTTTGTTATGGCCACCCGAACCGAGTAAGATCAAGTGAGGCTTGATGGGAAGGAAAAATTCTTCCTTTTATTTATTTTTGTAATTTATTGTATTGATTTATTTTGAGGCTGGGGGCAAAGAGAGAGAGAGAGAGAAAATCCCAAGCAGCCTCCGCACTGTCAGCGCAGAGCCCCCCACAGGGCTCGAACTCATGAACCATGAGATCGTGAGCTAGCGGAAATCGAGAATCGGATGCCTAACCGACGGAGCCGCCCAGGCGCCCCGAAATTCTTCCTTTTAAAAATGAAAACAGGGGCGCTTGGGTGGCTCAGTCGGTTAAGCGGCCGACTTCAGCTCAGGTCACCATCTCGCGGCCTGTGAGTTCGAGCCCCGCGTCGGGATCTGGGCTGATGGCTCGGAGCCTGGAGCCTGTTTCCGATTCTGTGTCTCCCTCTCTCTCTGCCCCTCCCCCGTTCATGCTCTGTCTCTCTCTGTCTCAAAAATAAATAAAAGTTAAAAAAAAAAATGAAAAAAAAATGAAAACCAACCAACCAACCAAACACTTTGGAAACCATTGGTTTGGATTACAACCAAGGTGGCACCTGACTCTCGCAGCACATGACCCAGCCTCCAGGGACGTGGATATCCATGTTGCTACTTTCAAGAAGAAGTCCACGTACTGGGGAGTCTGAGTCTGACGGTCCTGGAGCGGGCAGGTGATGGGCACACGGTGCCTCCAGGTGGACCGTCTTCACAACACGTCACCCAGGCATGGCACAGGGCACCGCGCTGGGAAGGCCCAGACTCCGTGTAACGCTCCGCTTGGCTGTCTTGAGATGCTTAACAAGTTACCCTTGACCTTGGGTCTTGTGAGTAAAGTCCGGTTGGGCCCTGGAGCAGGCAAGGGTGCGGACACGCACTGTGGGTCCACCTTTCTTTGCCCTTCCATTGACGTAGTGTCTTCGCAATGCCGACAGACCCACCCACGGTGCAGAGTGCAGAGAGACTCAAAGTAGCACAAGGTAAGTGCGTTCCATCATGACTGAGGAGGAAGGCGGGGGCGGGGGGAGGGGCGCTCACAATCCCCAAGGGCTGTATTGTTCCTCCCAATCAGAGCTCGCCTCAAACGCAGAAAGAAGGCAGAGGGGTTCTAAGAAACACCCACGGCCAAGGACACCTACCATCGTCTTGCTTCCTCACAGTGCTTCTTTGCACCTGCCACACTGAGAGCAATGAGACAGGAGGAGAGAAGATGGGGCACCCCATAGGTCCTTTTCTTCTCTATCTTTCCTGGCTCACCGGGACGATGAAGGCAGAGAGGTTGGTGAATGTGTGTGTATCGAGGTGCAAGAGAAAAAGAGCCGTGTTTGTTTTGAGCAGCGTTTCCCCTTTTCTGGTAAGAACGAAACACGTATGCATGCACGAGCTGCAAAATATAAACTGTGTAATTTGGGGTGATTCTCCCTAAGAGTTAAATGCTCTACATTTAAAATGGGCACCCTCAGAGATACGACAGCAAAGGAAGCCGTCTTTCCTTTTCAGCCCCCCGATACTCCCTCGGGAAGTCAGGTCAATTGTCGGGCATGGTCCCGGACTCCCAGACATCAGCCTTGGAGAGGATAGAGTAGGAACGAGCTTATTGCTGGAATTGTTAAATACTCATTCCACTAGTGAGTCGGAGCTAGAACTGTGGTCCCACGAGCTACAAGTAGCATCGCCAAGCACCGTTGTACAGGTTATGCACTGCACAACTCAACATTCTTAGCCCTGGAATTTCACCCTCACATACATGTACAAGCTGGCCCTGGGAGTTGGCATATCTGAGTGGACTCCTAAGTGCTGGCCTGCCCACCAAATCCTTTCCGATCTTCATGCCGTTCTCTTGGAGGTGAGGAGATTGGTTCTATCCCCTGTCCAACACCCTGGCTCCATGCCAGAGCTATTCCGCCTCTTACCCACCGATTGATTGGCTGGGCTCCTCGCGTAGCTCTTCATGTGCCCTCCAAAAGAACGGTTTCTACTGTGAATGAATTCCTTGGAACCAGCCTCTAATGTCATCTGGTGACATCCACCACCCAGATCTGTCCCCCACCCACCAGCTTAATAACCTAAGAAATGGACTCCACCTTCACCAAGATGTGGATCCCTCGGCAGCTAAGTCTTTCCCATCCACGGGACACCATCGCTGCCGGAATCCTAACTGGGGAAGCCCTTCGCCCTGAACACAGCCTACCGTCTTCCTGCTTCTTGTCTCTCCCTCCCTTCCTATCCACCCAGCCCTCCCTCCCTTCCTATCCACCCAGCCCCAGCCTTTGAGCCGGCGAGGTCCTCCCACATCCCCGTCCGCCTTCATCGAGGACCCCTCGCCCTCCCGTCTCCCCTGGACATCCCTAGTCCCAAGAATTCCAATCCTATCCTTGACGAGCTCTGACCTCTTGGATCTCTGACCCCACCAGTATCCACCCCTCCTGAGCCCTCCGGAATTTATGGTTTAGGAGCTGTCGTGCAGTTCTGTGAATCTCACATTTCCCTGTGAGAGTGAGTCCCGCTGGGACACCACCCGCGGAGCTGTTAATAAGGCCCATGCCCAAGATATTCTACACTCGGGATACGTCCCCAGGGGGACCGTGTAACATGACGCTAAGACACATCGGCTGTGGCACCAGAAGGACCGAGTTTGACTTCATCCTGGCTCTACCACTCGTGACCCGTGTGGTCTCAGGGGACGTGTCGATTCTTTCTCTGACTCAGTTTCTTCACATAAAAGGGAAGGAGAGGGATAGTACGTGTCTTTCTGGGTGGATGGAAAATTAAATGAGCTAATAGATGTCAACAAGTAAAAGACGGTCTGACGCAAGGTGAGCAGTGAGTGGCAACTGCATCGTCACCATCATCCACGGGATTGCACATTTTGCTCCGGCCTCCGCTTTGGTTCTCGGTGCCTGACATTGGTTCAGTCAAGAACCGCTTTACCTTGGTCTCGGCCAAGCACACCCAGCTCCAACGCTGGCTCACTGGGCTCGACCACCTGGGTCGTAGCCAAGGCTTCTTCATCGCCGTAAGCACCTCTGGCTTTAGTTTTCTGTCGCTTTCCTCCCCTATCTCACTGGGAAAAACAAAAACAAAAACAAAAACAACCCTTCGTTCATGATTCAAAATCCGACTGAGCAGCCTGCTCTCATCTTAAGTCCTCCTCGAGGCTCCCCTGGATTTGTGTGTCCCTAGAATTCTGAATTCAGCACATTTTATCCTAACTACTAGTTACTGTGCTGGCTCTTGCTTAGGCGCAAAACCTGCAATTTATTTTTCCTCTAACACGAAGCCCTAACGTGATGCACACATTAGATGCTCAATAAATTATATTTCTGCCAAAGTATATATACTCTGTCCCTTAGAGTCCGATTTCAAACACGCAGCGAAAGTTCTAAGATTTGGCTTCTTTCATCGGAGACACGATTCCAACCCCCTTTTACCACAGTCCTCATTTGTTCTGCCCCCGGGTTTTCATGTGAAATGAAAAGTGAGTGCACAGTGTGGCACAGAACGAGGGCCAAGCCAAAACTTGAGCCCCATGGATGAACTTCAAACAGGGACTTGAAACATGCGAAATAAGAACCAGCTTTGCCAGGACAGGGTAGGAGACGCTAGGCACTTGGTGACTCTCTCAGATGTTCTGGAGCTAGACTTTGATTTCATATATTTTGAATTAAATCGATTGAAATTCAACGCGCAAGCCAACATACCACATTTCCTTTGGTCAGAAGTGAAGTGTGAAAATAGTGTTTTGAATTCTCGGTTGGACGCACAGCTCTGGGTTTGAAGTGTGACAGAGTGTGGAGGTTTTGAGTTACTGGAAGCTTCGGCATTCAACTGGCCCAGTCTTCCAAAGGAATTAGAGAAACTGAAAACACAGAACCGTTGAGTCCTGGGATCGCAGAAGGGCGTTGGTGAGGATGCCCCCAAGCTCCATGAGTGGTCTCAGAGGTGCTGTCGTTCCCTTTGTGGCTGCCACAGAATATCGGTCAAGTTGTTCATAGAACCGAAGGCAGAGCCCAGGGTGACTCTCGTGTCAGCGGAGACAAGGGGCTGTGCTCCCTATTCAGTGCTGATAGGTAGGTAATCAGGAAACCCCACGCGTGTTCGTAATACAGCAGACTTTCAGCCGTGTGTGACAAACAGAGTGGACACTCCTTAGGGCAAGGAACCTATCTGCCTGTTCAGAGCCACCCTTTGGAAAGTATGTGTTATGGATCTTTCAAATACCGATATCTGTAAGTATATGGCAACCGGTCCTTATACTCAGTTTCTGCTTTGTGCTCAGCAATACCCACGAAGCCTTACATCCTCGTGTGGTCAGGAGCCATCTCTGTCCTCCTACCGAGAAAACAAGAATGCAATACCAACGCATAGTAAATAAAAGGGCAAAAATGCATAGGGTTAGTTCAAGAAAAGAGAAATTCCCGGGTTTTAGAAGTAAAAGGGGAACTCAAAGCCAGATATATATAAGCTAGCGCTCAAATTGTGGTGGCCTACAAGGGTTGTTCCTACATAGAGATTTTAGTGGCTAGAAATGGAATGCCCGCATTGGAGCAAGAGACAAGTCCACAAGCCTTCTGGGAAAAGACAAAGGATCTCTTAAAATAAGTGAGTTTGAACTAACTAATGCTACAAGAGACTACAACCAAAAGAAAAAGGGGCTTCGTGATTAAGGAATGATAGGACTAGGAGCACCCGGGTGGCTCATTTGGTTAAGCGTTGACTTCGGCTCAGGTCACGATCTCATTGCTCATGAGTTTGAGCCCCACATCGGGCTCTGTGCTGACAGCTCAGAGCCTGGAGCCTGCTTCGGATTCTGTGTCTTCTTCTCTCTCTGCCCCTCCCCTGTTCATGCCCTGTCTGTCTCTCTCTCTCAAAAGGAAATAAACATAAATTTTTTTTTTTAAAAAGAATGATAGGATTAGAAAAAATAACTACATGGCATTTCTAAAATTAAAAATCATAGTTGTTAAGCCTAAACACCAAATGGTTAACCTTTGGCTTTTTAGTAATGTAGAATGGCTCATAACCAGAATGATAAAATCTGAAAGCAAAGCAAACAAATAAACAAATATCTGAAGTTACTGGAGGGTAAGCACCGCCAGAAGCTGGCAAAACCTGAAGGGTAAGTCCAGTCTTGAACTGGTAAAATCTGTGTGCTTTTTTACCCAAGAGCTTTTCACCCGCGAGCACACTCTGTGCAGCATGGCCAGGAGAAGGCCGTCATCTTGCTGGCTTCATGTGCATGAGGCAAGACTTGAGAACAGCTGGCATGACTGAATATCAAGGGTGTTGGGGGTTGATACTGGAAAGCAGGGATACGTAGAGGGCTTGGGTCCTCAAGGAAACTGCTTAAATCCATAGCTAATTAACTGAGCTATTCATAGCTGGGAGATTCCACAGGATCTGGCAAAAAATTGCACCTGGAATCCAAAGGAACTGAGGGGACATCTGAGATGCGGTTCATCACAGGGGAAACAGAATTTGGAGTTTTATTTTGGCCAAGTTACCTGCCTGCTAGAAAAGAAATCAATACTCCTAAAGGGAATATAACGGAATCTAGTGGCTCCTACAATGTGTCACTTACATTGTTTGGGATATAATCAAAGATTACTAGTTATGCAACAGGAAAAGGTGACCATAGGCAAGAAAAAATACAGTCAATACAAATTGTCTCTGAGTTGAGGCATGTTACTAAATCAACTAACCCGTGTTGAAAACATCGCTGTGTTATTAGAGTCCTATGTGCCACATTGTAGTTTTTGAGTTTCTTTTCGCAAGAGTTGCACCTGTTTGGAAAAGCTGATAGGTTGTGGCCATTATTCCTTCTTAGCAATCTTCTAGAGAACAAAGCCGCTCAGTCAGTTAAGTGTCCAACTTTGGCTTAGGTCATGATCTCACTGTCTGTGAGTTCAAGCCCCGTGTCGGGCTCTGTGCTGACAGCTCAGAGCTTGGAGCTTGCTTCCAATCCTGTGTCTCCCTGTCTCTCTGCCCCTGCCCTGATCTCTCTCTCTCTCTCTCTCTCTCTCTCAAAAAATAAATCAACATTAGAAAAATTTAAAGAACACTTTAGTAACATAAAACTTATTCTATATTGTAATTAGCACATGGATCTATTGGACTCATAGAAATTTAAGGTACATGGTAAGACTTTAGTGATCTTATTTTTCTTCTTTCTGAAATATCTTGCTCTTCTGCTCTTTCCTCATCTTGAGGGTTATGTCATCATCACTTACTGATTATTCCCAATGATGCTAAAAACTCTAAAATAATAAGAAAATGAGAGAATGATGGCCAGCCTTGAAAGATTATAATAATGAAATAAATTATCATAATCATCATCACCCTTTAGTATCAATAACTCCATTAGATCGAAATACACTAAGCACTCTCAATAAATGGCAGAGATATCAAGACTGGACAGAAAAACATGACCCACCCTATATTGTCTATAAAAGGTGAACTTTTGTTTAAATTTTATTAATTTATTTTGAGAGAGATTGAGAGAGACAGCAGGGGAGGGGCAGAGAGAGAGGGAGAGAAAGAATCCCAAGCAGGCTCCCTGTTGCCAGTGCAGAGGCTGACGCGGGGCTCAAAGTCACGAGCCATGAGGCCACGACCCGAGCTGAAATCAAGAGTCCGTCGCTTAAACGACTGAGCCACACAGGCAGCCTACAAGAGGTGAACTTCTAACGCAAAGACACATACAGGATAAAAGTAAGAGAATAGAAAAGCAAACGCAATGAAGACAGCAATTGTAAGTAAGGTAGAATAGCTATGTTAATATCAAACAAAATAGACTTCACAGCCAGTAATAGTATCTGAAAAAAAGGCATTTGACAACAAAAGGCCATTCATTAGGAAGACAAAAAATTGATGAGCACCTAATAACATAAATTCAAAATATAAGAATTACAGAATAACTAGATAAAAATATCCGTAAGAATAAAGAAGATCTTAATAAAAATATCAATCGCATTGACCTAATCTACATTTTTTTTTAAACATTACACCCAAAACTGCAGAGATTATATTCTCTTATAGCGGACACGGACTATTCACCATAAAAAAATAAGGCCAAAAAATAAGTCTAATAAGGGTAAATTAATTCCCCCCCAAGACTAATTCATATGTAATATATTCTCTGGTCACAATAGAATTAGATGTCAATATTATAAGGTATTCAGCAAAGCCACAAAAAGCTGGAAATTAAGTAATACATTTCTAAATATCTATGGGTCAAAGAAGAAACAACAAGGAAAATAAAACAATGTTTTTAACTGAATAATAATAAAAATGCGATTTAGCAAAAGTTTATGGGATTCCACTAGAGCACTGTATAGATAGAAATGTGTAGCTTTAAATGCTTATATCACATTATTATACATAATTAAATATATTTATATTGTATAATTTAAATGTTTATTTTATCTTATATCATACTAAATTATAGGGAAAAACATCTAAAATATATGATCTAGGTTTCCGTCAGAAGGACTTAAAGAAAAAGCATAAATTAAATCCAAAATAAATTAAAAGTAAAACAAAGATAAAAGCAAAAATAAATGAAGGAGCAAATGGACATCAAACAAAATTAACAAAGACAAAGCTGTTTCTTCAAATATATGAAGTCAATAAACTCCTAGCAAAACTGATCCAAAAAATGAAAGAGAGGAAAGGAAAAATTAGCAACAACAATGACGAGTGAAAGGACATCCCTAAGGATCCTACAGACTTTGAAAGGTTAACTAGAGAATGTTGTGGGTAATTTGGATAAAACTTAGATAGATTTTGGCAAACTTGAAATAAGACACGATTGAAACTACGAATATATCTGTCAAGAAAAAAGGAAAAGAAAGACAGAAAGAAAAAAGCAAAACCAAAAACAATGTTCCTCCCAAAAAGAAAACTCCAGGACCAAATAGTCTCACTCTTGAATTCTGTAGAATATTTGATGATGAAAAGATGTTAAGCTCAAACAAGGACTTTCAGAAGGTAGAGGAGCAAAGACTACCTCCCAACTTGTTTTATAAGACTAGCAAAACCCCAATACTAAAACTTGGCAACAGTATTTTCAGTACATCCTAAACCAATATTTATTAATCACATCGATTTTTAAAACATGAACAAAATATAAGTAGTTTCAATCTAATCATATATAAAAAATTATGTGCCTCTTGACTAAATCCCAGGAGTGAAAAGTTTAACATTTGAAGATCCACCAGAGGTAGAAAATGCATCTGACAAAGTTGAACACCCCTCATTCTAAAATGTCTTTTTTTTTTTAATGTTTTAATGTTTATTTATTTTGGAGACAGAGAGAGACAGAGCATGAATGGGGGAGGGACAGAGAGAGAGAAGCAGGCTCCTGGCTCTGAGCTGTCAGCACAGAGCCTGACGTGGGGCTCGAACCCACAAACCGTGAGATCATGACCTGAGCTGAAGTCGGACGCTCAACCGACTGAGCCGCCCAGGTGCCCCTAAGGTGTCTTAACAAGATTGAAATAGTAGAGAATTTCAGGGCACCTGGGTGGCTCAGTTGGTTAAGTGTCCGATTTCGGCCCAGGTCATGATCTCATGGTTTGTGGGTTCGAGCCCCACATCAGGCTCTGTGCTGACAGCTCAGAGCCAGGAGCCTGCTTCTGATTCTGTGTCTTTCTCTCTGTCTGCCCCTCCCCTGCTCACACTTTGTCTCTCTCTGTTTAAAACTAAATAAACATTAAGAAAGAAAAGGAAAAAGAAAAAGAAAAAAGAAATAGTAGAGAAATTCCCCAACCAGATAAAGGATTGTATCAGAAACCTGTGACTAATATCATCCTAAATGGAAGAAACACTGAATTATTTTCCCTTCACCTGAGCAACAAGGTAAAGATGTTCCTTGTCAGGTGAACAAGGCAAGAAAAATAAATAAAAGACAAACTTTGGGAAGTAAAAAGTAGCATTGCCTCTTTTTTCAGACAATTTGGTTGCTTATTTAGAAAATATTCAATAATCTTTCAGGTAAACAAACAAGCAAAGTCCTCAGAGCTAATAAAGTCTCAGAATATAAGATCAATAAACAATAATAAACTTTATACAGAATGGAGAATAATTTTTTTAGTTTCGTTTGAATAGCATTAAATACTTAGTAATAAATTTAAATAACATGTAAGTAACATTAAACATTTAGTAAGAAATTTAAAGAAAGATCTACAAAACCTCTATACTCATATATGCAATAATTGCTGAGACAGAGTAAAAACACCTAAACGAAACAAGGAGATGTACCATGTTAATGGATCAAAGTCTCCATATTAAGATATCAGTTCTATCCAAACTGACCCATAGACTCAACACTATCTGAATCATAAATCTAGCTCACTCAAAAAGATAAAACAAAAACAAAACAAAGAAACCAACAAAACCTAGAAGAAATTGACAAGCAAGTTATGTGGGAATGCAAAGAGCTTCAAATGGCAGAAGTGACCTTGACAAATAGAGCATAGTTGGAGGACTTGTCACACTAGACTTCAGGTCTTACTTTCCAGCTACATTTATCAAGACTGTGGTGTTGACATAAGAGTAGGCAAATAAATCAGTGAAACAGAACGAGAGATTGAGGAAGAGACCCATATGTGTATGGCTACCTGTTTTTCAACAAAAATGTCAAAGGGATTAAATGAGGAATGTAGTATATTCAACAAACTGGATATTCACATGGGAACAAAAATGAACCTCACCCCTTACCTGACATTATATAAAAAGAAGATGAATTTTAATGTAACATAAAAGCTAAAACTGTAAAGCTTTTAGACAGGAAAGGAGAGGAGAATATCTTCACGATCTGAGGGTCACATTTTCTTAGGTCACAGAATGCTTTAACCATAAAAGAAAAAAATAGACTTCGTTAAAATAAAAAATTCTGCTTCTCCAAAGACACGTTTGCACAAATACATGAGGAAGTCTGCAAAACATTTACCTAACAGAGGAATTTTCTTCAGAAGAAAAGAAGAAAGAGTTCTTACAACTCAACAACAAAAAGAAAAAGAAGGGGCTCCTGGGTGGTTCGGTCGGTTGAGCATTTGGCTTCGGCTCAGGTCATGATCTCACAGTTCGTGGGTTCGAGCCCCGCATCAAGCTCCGCGCTAACAGCTCAGAGCCTGGAATCTGCTTCGGCTTCTGGGTCTCCCTGTATCTCTGCCCCTCCCCTGCTCACGCTCTGTCTCTGTCTCTCACTCTCTTTCTCAAAAAAAAAAAACAAAAAAAAAACACACACATTAAAAAAAATAAATAAAACAAAAAACAGAAGAGGACAGAATGAGTGTGAGATGGGCCAGTCCATGCCACCTACAAACACGCTGTCTGGCTCATATAAATGTCCTATAAATGTTAGTTCTTACCTGGAAGTTATTTATTTAGGAACTGATATATATACTCTGTCCCATTCCAAAAATCGGTTTAAGGAGACTCTTAAGAAATTGTCACCCGCGGCAAGTTGTTTCTGAAACCCTGTAACCCTCCTCTCTCTCTCGCTCTGTCTCTCTCTCTCTCAAAAACAAATAAACATTTTTTATAAAGGAAAAAAAAGCTCAGTTTTAATTTTTTTTTGTAATGTTTACTTCTTTTTTTTTTTAATTTTTTTTTCAACGTTTATTTATTTTTGGGACAGAGAGAGACAGAGCACGAACGGGGGAGGGGCAGAGAGAGAGGGAGACACAGAATCGGAAACAGGCTCCAGGCTCTGAGCCATCAGCCCAGAGCCCGACGCGGGGCTCGAACTCAGGGACCGCGAGATCGTGACCTGGCTGAAGTCGGACGCTTAACCGACTGCGCCACCCAGGCGCCCCTGTAATGTTTACTTCTGAGACAGAACATGAGTGGAGGAGGGGCAGAGAGAGAGGGAGACAGAATCGGAAGCAGGCTCCAGGCTCTGAGCTGTCAGCACAGAGCCCGACGTGGGGTTCGAACTCACGGACTGTGAGATCATGACCTGAGCTGAAGTCGGACACCCACCCGACTGAGCCACCCAGGCGCCCCAAGAAGCTCAGTTTTAAAATGAGCAAAACATATGAACACTTCACAAAGGAAGACGTAAAAATTGCCAACAAGCACCTGCAAAGTTCTCTGCATCATTAGTCATCAGCGAAATACAATTAAAACCTCAATGAGATGCCACTCCACACCCTTCAGAAAGGCTAAATTTGTAATGACTGTTAAAGTCAAATATCGTGATTATGTGAACCATACAACTCTTATATTGCTAGTAGAAATGAAAAATGGTATAATCTTTTTGGAAAAGTTTATGTTAATTTAATCATAGACCTACGTTTTGGCTGCATCCTTCCAAACTCAGGTATATGCCCAGTAGAAATAAAGATATATGCATCTAAAGAAATTTGTACAAAAATGTCCATAACAACTATATTCATACTGGCTAAAAACTGGAAATCACTCCAATGTCCATCAACAGGTAAACAGATAAGGAAATAATAACCTAATCGGATATCACTCAGCAATAACATTGAGTGAATTCAAGAACATAAATGAATTCATAAATTCAAGGATGTAAGAGATAAATTTGAGAACATACTTGTAAATAAATTATAATAAATTCCAATAAGTACACCAAAGTCCAGTGAATTCAAGTCAGTAAATTAAAAGCATTAATTAAATAAATTAATTACATTAATTAATTAAAATTCATAAATTAAAAGCATTGATGAATTCAAGAACATAAACGAATCTCACAGACCTTACGCTGAGTGAAAAAAGCTGCCCACAAAGAAAACACACTGTCTGATTTCATTTATATGAAATTCTGGGACAGGCAAAACTAATCTATAGTGAAAAATCAGAAGGGCGGTTGCCTCCCGTTGGAACCAAGGAGGGGAAATTTACTAGGAAGGAACACAAGGAACTTTCTGAAGGGACGGACATGTTCTATGACTTATAGTGGTGTGGTTTACAGGGGTGCGTTCATTTTTCAAAACGCCTAGATTTGGGCACTTTAGGTTTGTTCTTTTCAAAGGAGGTAAACCGTATGTAAAAAAAGATGTAAATGTGTTTTGAACTTTAGTGAGTAGGTTTGCTTTTAACAGTGGGATGGCTAAACAATTCTGAAATTGCTTTCTGTGTATTCTAGACTAGAGCAAATGAGTAAATATAGTGAGGATAATGGGATACAGATTTCCCACTGATGTAAAAGGAATTACAAATAGGGAAAGAAGGAAACTGGGTTCTCACCTGTGTTGCATTTGCTCAGATTTACGGTATTAACTCTGATTTTTAAAATAAGGATAGAGAAAACAGAAGTAGAGATATTTACATAGATCGTATGTTTATATAGTTATAATAATAATATATTATTACATACATACATAAGTATATATTACATATATACATATGTATACAATATACATATATATATTATATATAATATATATAATAATAATATATTATTACATATATACATATGTATATATGTAATATATACATATGTATACAATATACATATATATATAACACACTACACATATAATACACACTTATTATAAAACAAACCCCCAGGGTGGCTCAGTCAGTTAAGGGTCTGACTCTTGGTTTTGGCTCAGGTCATGATATCATGGTTCGTGGCATCGAGCCCCACGTTGGTCTCTGTGCCGATAGCATGGAGCCTCCTCAGGATTCTCTCTCTCCCTCCCTTTCTGCCTCTCCCCTGCTCACTCTCTCTCTGTCTCTCAAAATAAATAAATAAACTTAAAAAAATGAAAATAAAAGTGAAATCAAGCCTCTAAATGTATAACCCGAAAAGCAGATTAGACATAGCTGAAGCACAAATCAACTGGGAGACTGACCTCAAAGCCTCAGTGTGAAAAAGAGACATAAATTATGAAAAGAAGATTCAGCTTCACGGACTACAAAATTAGAAGGTCTAACCAACATTTAGCAGGATTTCCAGAGGGAGAGAATACACCGAATTACCAAAAAGTAACGATGAAAATAACTCCAACCCAGTAAAAGATAGGATTCCTTGGTTTGAGGGACAACGCTGAACCTTGAACAAGATGGGCGATAAACGCATACCTAGACAGTTTGCAAGAAAAGAAAATAGGGACTGTGGATAAGGAATACCAGTTATGTCAGGTCAGAAGAAGAAGAAGAAGGAGGAGGAAGGGGAGGAGGAGAAAGAAAAAAGAAAAGAAGAAAAGGACAAGGTGTAGGAGAGGAGAGGGAGGAAGAGAAAAAGAGAAGCATTTCCAAGTTTTGAGGGAAGAAAACTATATAATCGAGAATTGTATATTCATCCAAACTAGTACTCAATATTGATAGATTATTCATGATAATTTTACCAGACTAAAAGAGTTTTCTATTCATAGACCACTTTCGAAAGAATGGAGAAAAGATTAATTAAATATAATTATACTGAAAACAAATGCTTCTGTGATTTAAAAGACACTATGAGCGAAGTTAAAACAAGGGCCACAGATTGGGATATAAGGCATTTGCAGAGCATATAAATAAAAAAAATATGCAAATTAAATAAACAGTGCATGTATGTATTATGGGTACATATAAATTACATAAAGAATCCACGTATGCAAATATATGTTTACCACATCACTATCACATCCCTGAGAGAGAAAAATGACATAGTAGAAGAGAGGCGGTGTTTTAAAAGATAATTTGTAGAAGAAATCTCAATGACCAACAAGCAGAGAAGCACACTCCCACTCACCAGAAATGAGAAAAATGCAAGTTTAAACAAGTGACACCATTAAAGCCTTGTATCGTCAGTTTACATTAGGAATCTGCAATTAAAACAAAAAATCTGACAGTACTAACTGTCCCTGCGAAAATGGAGCGATCCTGTGGTCTCCTATACTGTTAGTAGAAATACAAACCACCACAACTCTGTCGAAGAGCATTTTGGTAAAATCTAGAACTCGGAGGCATACGCACTCAATGATCTACAGTTCAACTTTTGGATGCCTTCATGGCCAAAGCACATATTGACAGAAATACACGCAAAGGTGTGTGTAAGGATGCTGGCTGTGGGGCTTTGCATCACAAGAAAAAAATGAGGAAGTGACATACACGCCCATTCAAAGAAGAACGGATAAAAAAACAGGATGTTAAATAGCAACTAAATAAAGTATCATGTAGCAATGTGGACAATTCACAAGAATTAATTAATTAATTACATTATGTTATACATATTTATTTTGAGAGTGCATGCGTGCATGAGTGGGAAAGGGGCAGAGAGAGAGGGAGACAGAGAATCCCAAGCGGGCTCCATGCTGTCAGCACAGAGCCCAATGTGGGGCTCGAACTCATGAACTGTGAGATCATGCCCTGAGCTGAAACCAACAGTCAGATGCTTAACCGACGGAGCCACCCAAATGCCTCAAAATTAATTTAATCAATAAAGAGATAGAGGTAGAGATTGAGAGAGAGGTGGGGAGAAAGATGACGATACCAGGTATATAAATCTTAAAAAAAAAAACACACAACAGAATATTCTATGAGTTTAGAGCTACTCTCATATAATAAAAACAAAACAGAAAAGAGTAACACAGAGATCTGGAAAAGATTTCCTCAGGGGAAGAAAGAAAAGGCATGGACGGGATTATATGGGGAGGGGGTGCTGTGCGGGTGAGGAAGAATCCGTTAGCCAAATCTGTAATCCTTTGTATCTTTCAAGAAAACATATTAAAAAAAAATAAAATAAAACAGAATATTCACGTGTCAGACCTGCATTACGTAAATATCTATGTCTATAACATTGTACTTTTTATACATTTGGAATATTTTGTGAACATACGTTTTTTTAGAAAGCTTTTTACTTTTGTTCATTTTTTTAATGTTTATTTAGTTTGGAGAGAGAGAGAGAGAAAGAGAGAGTGGGAGTACAAGCTGGGGAGGGACAGAGAGAGAGGGAGCCACAGAATCTGAAGCAGGCTCCAGGCTCCAAGCTGTGAGCATAGAGCTTGAAGTGGGGCTCGAACTCGTGAACCACAAGATCACGACCTGAGCCAAAGTCAGAAGCTTAACTGACTGAGCCACCCAAGCACCCCAAGAAAGTTTTTTTAAAATGCAGGATGCTGGTTAAGCCACAAGTCTACAAATATTACACATTGATACAGAAGAATACTGAGTAATAAAAACCCACAGTGCGGACGGAATAAGGAAGATAAATTTCAAAATCCCACAGACATCTGGAGGTGAAGGAAAAGAACGAGTGTCAGAGAGGGAGAAAGCAGGCTGCATCGTCTCCACAGTAGTGAAAAAAATGTTTTCAAAAAGTAATACAATATATTCATAATGTATTATGTATTATATCAGCTGTACCAAATCAAACCCTTTATGAAGGCAAATGGGTGGCCATTTCCAACCTCCAAAAAAACGTGATGCTTTGGAACCCTGTTGCCACGGTCCCCGGCTCGCTACTCCTGGCTCTCGACCACTGACCCTTTGCACAGCCCTGGATGAGTCCCGTCTGCTCCTTAAGCTCCTGTCTCCTTTTCTGCAGTGAAGACAGTGCTTCCCACCCCATCACACGGAGCTCAGAGATGCCCAAATAAGAACCAGGCGGATGTCCCTCGTCATCTCCCACGGGCTGGGCGCATTTCCCATCAGGATTTCAGGGCATGGCGGATCCCCGCGGAGCAGGGCAAATTCGTGTTCAGGTTTTCAGGATTTTGTAAACCTCGCAGCAAGCCTGTGGTTCGGCTCCATGAGGCCCTGAGCTCCGGGGGCCTCCAGCATTTTTTAATAGAATTACCGCCTTATTTAGGAGGGATCTAATTCTTATTATTTAAAGTGCTGTTGGCAGCTGACACGTTGAGAAAATTATCAAAATATAATTTAACTGGCATTTTGGTAGAGGGGGAAAAAAAAAACCCTCGCTGTTCGTAAAAGTAACACACAAAGGAGCATTTTTCATCTGAAATGAAACACTGGGAAGCTGTGTCTTACCACAAAATCTTTACTCCGTGCATACGTGGAATGCCCTCCTAATTATCACCTTACATTAGGGGGGAAATTACAAAGGTACATGAATTTCTAACAAAATAGCATCTTGACGAGGCCCCGGCTCCGTGTGAGGAGGTTCTGATTTGACTGGTTCCGAGGGCATCCGTGAGCACATCAGTCTCACGTTCCCCATTGCCTCCTGGACATTTCTCCCAGGATGTCACCTCAGGCTCCACCTGTCACAGCCCCACTTGTCACCTGCCCCTCCCCCCACTCCCCCAGCAAACCGACGCTCCCTCTCGCCTTCTCCACCCCTTACCTGTCTCCCGGGCACCACGTGAAATGGCAACATGACTTCCTGCTTCCTCTCCAAGTGGGAGACAGAGGTGGACGGGCCCGAGGTGACAAAGGACACATCCCGAGTCGGCCTCCCAACTTCCACCCACCAGCCGCTTCAGACCTTGCAGCTGATGACTGCTTCAAGGACTCGGGCCTCCGGTCCCCGGTGATTTGGCCAGAATTCAACAACTCCTTGGTGGCCCGTGACGGGGGCCAGGGGGACTCGGGGCAAGAGGCGGAGGGGTGCAAGGAGCCAGGTGGTAAGGGAAGCTGCAAGCTCGCTGTGAGGATTGGGCCATGTCCTGCAGAAATTCACGGCCAAGCCCTAACTCCCAGTGTCTGACCTTCTTTGGAAAGAGTCATTGCAGACGTCATTAGTGAAGACGAGGTCACCAGCCTGGTCCTTAATCCGGTATGAGAGGTGTTCTTACAAAATGGGGAGGGGTGCCTGGGTAGCTCAGTCGGTTGAGCGTCCGACCCTTGATTTCGGCTCAGGTCATGATCTCACGGTTGGTGGGTTCGAGCCCCACCTCGGGCTCCTCGCTGACGGTGCGAGGCCTGCTTGGGATTCTGTCTCCCTCTCTCTCTGCCCCTCCCTTTCTCTCTCTCTCTCTCTCTCTCTCTCTCAAAAATAAGTAAACATTAAAATACATTTGTTTAAAAAAAGGGGGGGAAATCTGGGGCGCTCAGGTCACCGTCTCACAGTTCGTGAGTTCAAGCTTCCGTGTGGGACAGCTTCAGAGCCTGGAGCCTGCTTCGGATTCTGTGTCTCCCTCTCTCTCTGCCCCTTCCCCACTCTCATTCTCTCTCCCTCTCCCTCTGTCTCAAAAATAAATAAACATTAAAAAAAAAAAGGGAGGGGGAACATTTGAACACAGAGATGAACACACAAGAACCGTGAGGGTAGAGATCAGGGCGACGCTTTTACAAGTCCCCGAACGCCAAAGATCGCCAGAAACCCCCAGAAGCTCAGGGAGAGGCCTAGGCACACGTCTCCCTTCCCGGCCTCAGAAGGAAGCAGGCCTGCCAACATCTCGATCTCAGACGTCTGACCCCCAGAACCGTGAGACGCTAGGTTTCTGTTTAAGCGACACGGTCTGTGCTACTTGGTGACGGCAGCTCCAGGAAACAGCCACAGCAGGAAGGGGTGGGGTGGGGGGGGGGTGGATACTCGAGTCCTCGAACAGCCAACACGCAGCGAGCCCCCAGCCATTGGACCTTCTGACTCCTCAAGGTATGCCAGAAACCTCTCTCGACGTGCGAGAGCCCCCCCATTGGAAAACAGTGATGGATTCCAACCTTTTCAACAATCCCACAAACCTCCTCCAAAAAAAAAAAAAAAAAAAACAGAAACTTATCTTGAGGCCACAAGTTTCAATTTCTGGACTAAACTAAACGCACTTCAACTCCTGTTCGGTAATGACAGTCTGTGAAGCCATGGCCTTCCGACTTCTTCCCTGGGAACGCTGTTGGCAAATTCATCAGCCGTTGTATCATCACAGAATGTGCAGGTCTGGGGAGAAGTCCAGGTAACACACAAACGAAACAAACACGCTCTGAGCACTGGCTGTCGCCGGAAACGGTCGTTTGCGTTTCACACACGCATTCTTGTGTCACCTTTACCACGGGCCTAGGTGGCAGGCGTTTGGGGTTCGCTTTGCACAGGTGAGGGAACCGTGGCGGCCGAAAGCGCAAAAGCCTTCACCACCACGCCGCTGCTTTCTAGAAAACCTGCTTGTTGGACTTCAAGACACCCGTGGTAGGTCACCAGGTGCTGGGGAGAGACCCCGGTCTTGTCCGCTCATCGGGAGGAGCTGAGAACCCAGCTGGGGTGCCCTTGAACCCTGAGTGCTCTGTGCTGCAGGAAGCCCTGGAAACATCCCCGTATTGTACTCGGTCGCTTGCCTCGTCTTCTGCACAAGCTCCCGACTTCTCAGTCGCCTTGTGCCTTTCCTGGGTTACTCGGTGTGGCCACTATCACAGAACGGCTGGACTTCTCAGTGTCCCCTGTCCGGGCTTTGGTCCACTTGCCCTTATTCTCTTCCCATTTTCTCTGCCCACCCCGTCACGTGAATCCCCTAAACCCCTCCCCCATTCAGGGCCCACCCAGCGCAGGAGCTGAAATGCAAAGATAGACAACCAAGGCCCGTTTTCCCCCTGGTGGCCTCCTGTCCCCTCCCTGAGACCCCTTGTGTCCCCCAGCAAGCCTCGTGCCCTGCTCTCCCTGCATCGCGTCTGCTGAGTTGGGCTTCTGGCTTCTTCTCCGCGGCTTTCTCCGTGTCTGATTTTACGTTGCTCACTTCCTGGCCACACCTTCCCCGGGCCAAGATGGCCGCCACGTAAAACCTGCTCTAGGAGCCCTCAGACTTCCCTACCGAGGCACCAAATACGTTTAGTGCTTTGAGTTGTTAGTGTAGGTGCATACATTTTGCTTGTTCAGTGTAAAGTCAAAACATGCCACTGCTTGTAGAAAGCTGGACCCCTGTCCCAGTTCTTGCGTGAACTTGTGGAGTGTGATGGGCTGTGCCAACGGCCCTCGCTGGATACAGAGTCATTACCTAGGGAGTAAGTAAAGTGGATTAGAATCCATGTCTCAAGTATTTCAAAGCCTCCAAGATGCCATGACTCTATATACTTACCTCCTCACAATCAATCCATTCATTCATTCACAGGGGCATTAGCACCCCTGGGGCCACACCCTGTGTTAGATACGATTCCAGTCAACAGGGACACATAGGAAAACAAGACACTCAAGGTCCCTGCAGCCTCGTAGGGAAAAACGGAGGAAATATGTAGACAGCGAGGAAGTAAGGTGATCTGATTCATGATAAGGGCTAGGAAGAAATGACGTAAGAGGGTGAGCTTGAGAGGGACTGGGCTCACCTGAGAGAAAGGACACCTGAAGACAAGGAGGAACCAGCCATGAACAGGTGCGGGAACAGTCAGGTCAGCAAAGGGAACAGCACTTGCAAACTCCCTAAGGGATAAGCTTGGCATGTTTAAGGGGCAACAAAAAGGCCAGTGTGGCTGGGGGAGAGAGGGCAAGGGCAGAGTGCACCGAGAGGAGCTCGGGGCCAAGAGCAGGGGCCCTGTATGTGAGGAGAGAGTATGGGTCTTTTCCAAGTGTGGTGCAGAGCTATGGGGGATCACGGTTACGTCAGTGATGCAACAGCTCCCCCACGACATCCCCAGAGTTCAGTGTAGAGCATCAATGACGTTGGAGACCATCCCATAACACAATTGGGTTTACCATTCGATGTGGACTTAGCTGGGCTCCAGGGAAGTGACATCCATGTGGACCTCACTGAACTCCAGAGCACAACTTTCCCCAGAGGGATATGGAAATCTTGCCCTTTTAGGGAATGACTAAACAAACTCAGAATGTCAGCCCAAGAAAGCAAAGGCTCAAGAGGAACACAAAATGATCTCTGCAGATTCCGGGAGAGCTCTCCTGGGAAGGAAAGGACAGAACAGTGTTTTGGGAACCAACTAAGCTCTAGAGGGGGACTCCAGAGAATGACATTTCATCCAAAAGGAACAACCTTCTAGCAGCCGTGCCCCAGGCACTAAGAGGAAAGAACCCAGGAGAGCAGACAGCTCTACCTCTTGGTAGAGGCCATGTGGTCGCCCAGGGAACGTGGCGGCGCCCCAGACCTGCCAGGTGGTGGGGCTGGAGGCCCTCCCACATCCAGGACTCCATTATTCCACTGGAGTGGAATTCTCTCCTTGGGTACAGAAAATTGGTGCCAGAGTCTTACTTGTAGAGAAACTTCAAATTATAATTACAAATTTACTTTTCAGATAAAATCACACAAATCTTCTGAAATAGGGCCCGACTGGTTTTAAATAGAGCTCATCTTTATCAGATTTAAACTTCCACCAAATATAGCTGAGAGGAAGGGAGGAAGAGAAGAGGAAGACATCAGCCAAGAGTAAGAGGATAGAAATCTGCTCTACGGTTGATGGATCCGTCCAAAAGCAGAGCTTCATTTGAAGATCCTCAAAGCCATGAGCACCATAGTTCTTGGCTGGACCAACCAGAAAATCATGTCCCCTCTAATGCATGTGCACACACACACACACACACACACACACAAACATGCACACAGGGCTAGTCACTGTGGTTCAGGAGCAGGGTAGGGAACTCTTTGGAAAGCATTAAAGCCAGGCTTTTCCATCAGAATACCTCCACTGGCTGCACACACCACATGTCTCAAGAACCTGAGACCTTCATCCGGAATCTCTCTCTTTCTCTAGGGAAAGCTTAAGAGCATTGGTTTCTTAAGCAATCCTGGGTTTGTATCCTGGCTCTTGTAAGTAGTAGCTGATCATGGCGAGAGTTACTCGATTTCTCTGAGCTTTAATACTTATAAAGAAAAAAAAGTAGTCATTGTCTTGCAGGGTAAATATAAAAATAAATTTTATATATATATATATATATATATATATATATATATATATATATATATATAGTGCTTGGTTAGAGCATAGTATCTTGAAATTATATCTAGTAATGAGATTTAACCTATATATGCCATGTTCACTCCTGTAAGTGTCTTTTAGTGTTCTGTGCATTTAAAACTAATTTAAGCCTCACATTATCTGCATGAAGAATACACATTATTACTCTCCCATTTTAGACACAGGGTCACTGGGCCACACCACCATGCTGTCAATCAATGGTTGGTTTTGCAGGACCTAGTCTACATGTGATGGTCCCCTACTTAGAGTCCCCCAAATCCCCCCCCATCGCTTCCCCAAAGCTCAAAGCTCTTGACCACTTGCTGTCCACCAGCCCCATTTCTTCTCGCTCTGTCCTTGGACTATACACCCCGGTCACCCCAAACTTCCCCAAGCAATGCTGCTTCCTCGTGCGTGTGTGCAGGGACACCTGGCCTGCCTTCCAGGTGGCCCCTCTCCCACAGATGCCCCACTTTCTGCTCTCTTCCTGGCACCCTCTGCCACACTAGGGGCACCCCTCCACTCAATCTCCTAATGATCCTGCGGGAGAGATGTCCCTGGGTGTTAGATGGGGAAAACCAATTGAGAGAAAGTGTTTTTGGAGGTCGTGCAGCAAGAAAGCCACTAGGCTGACATTTAAGGCCACGTTTTTCTGCCTCCCAGACTCATGTACCTCGGTCCCACAACGTCTCTGAAAGAATCAGGGAGTTTACATTCTGGCTCCAACTAGACCAGAGAAGGCTGGCGTTTCTCTTCGAGAGGGCATAAGAGAGGATTTGAAGTGTCCCTCTGGCCACTCGTCTTGCCCCCTGAGCTGGGCCCCCTTCTGCTACATCAGATGGCTCCTGGGCCCAGACAATCCAGAACACCCACAGACAGATGCGGTCACAGCTCTGGAAGGGACGCTCCTTTCTCTCCCCAACTCTCCTCTCTCTCTCTCTCATTCCTCCTCCTCCTCCTCCTCTCTGACTGGGAAGGGTGCAGGCCCGTGCATGAAGCAAGCCCAGTTTGGGAAGCCGGCTAAAGTGGAATAAGGGGGCATGTGCATTTTATCAGAACCAAACAAATTATAGCTGTAAACATTCCGTCGCCAGTGAAATTGCAGGCTTCTTTGAAGATCTGTGTCTGTTTCTTAATGTATCTATATTAAAAAAAAAAATGGACCAAATTTCCATTCAACCAGTATGGAGAGCGGGTAGAGGGGGAGGGAGGTGAGGACGGGACCGGGGGAAATTGGATGAGGGAGAGGGAAGGGAGACCTTATGTCCTGGATTAGCACATTGATTAGAAGCAAGTTTCTTTCTCTCGAGCAGCTCTCCCCACCACACATCATCCGCAGCCCCACAAGCCGCTAACCACAGACTTTTCGTGGAGTCCCTCTCTGACTCGCTTATTTGATATGCTCAGACTCAACTGTTGTGGTTCAGACAGTTTGTGTTAGGGGTCCTGAGAGAGAGAAAAAAAGACAGCCTCCTAATTACCTGCAATCAGCTGTTGACATCTGGAAAGCACTCTGGCTTTTAACCCTGTCTGTGGTACCCCTAGGTTCCCCCCGCCGTTCATCCCCAGCCTAATCAATCTGGGGCCACAGAGGTGGAGCTGGGGTCCCCTGTCCTCAGTTCCACCCCGTCAGGCTGCATAGCCTCATCGTTCTGTCTCTGTGGGGCCGTCCTGCTCTCCTGACAACCCCGGACCACCTCGTCCCAGCCCGAGGCTTCAGCTACTCTCCAAACACTGACAAGCCCCAAAACCATACCTCCAGCTTTGATCAGTCTCTCTTGCTCCAGAACCACATTTTCAACCGTATAGCAGCCACTGCAATTACTTTCATTCTTTTGCGAAGACAAAAGACTAAAACACCAATCCTGGGCACCTCGCTCTGAGTCACCCCTTCCAAGCCATCCAAGAACAACTACCATGTGGGAGGCAGGCTCACCAATCCCTCTCCAGTCAGGGTCTCCCTCTTGCTTTCTGCACCCATGGGTTCCTCTGCCCTCTGTCCTTCTAGACATTTCCCCAGGGATCTTGTGTAAGCGCCTTGAACTCAACATGTCTAAAGCGGAACTCATCGCTGTGCAGTCAAGAATCGCTTCTATATATAAGTTACCAACAATACACCCAGACTGGGAACCAGCGATGTGTTCCAGTCTTCTTGCTCTCCCATCGCATCCTTCTAATTCGGTACAAATTATGGTGGTTTTCCAACTGCAATTACCATTGTTTTCTAGTCACACTGTTTCTATCATAATTACAACCCTGCTTTTTCTCACCAAGCGTATTTACTCATGTCATGAGGTTTTCTTCCCAATCTGCTTCCAAGAAGAGTTCGGTATAGCTTTGGATCAGAGAACTAGAGTCAGTTAAACTGGATTTTTGTTTTGTTCTGTTTTCAAAAGGGACCTCTGCCCCCAAGATAATGGATAATCCACGTTGTTAAACTTTGTAGTCCTGCGTTGTCATGAATCGTGTCCCCTTTCATCTGTGTGGCCAACCTTAACGTAAACTTTACGAACAGGAAAATGGACAAAAACGCTAAGAGCCTCCAGAACTCGGCTCTGGTTGCTTCCTCCGTTGGAAATGTCCCTTTCCCCGTGATCTTGCAAATATGTATGATCTTCAGTTCTGGAAGGTATTTAAGACCTGGTCTGAACTGGCTTCCTCGGTGGAGATTTCTGATAATATTCTTAGTCAAGATTTATCTCTGCTGCCCTCAACCCCCACCCCCACCCCCCCATCTCAATCGCTGAATTTATTGTCTTTCTTCCAAATCTAGCTCTGGTTCTGGGTTCTCTGTCCCAGTGGATGGCACCAAAATCCACCCAAAGCTAAAATCCCCAAACTTGAGAGATTCCCTTGATGTCGCACTCCTCCTATATCATCATCAGTCACCAGATCCTATGGCTTTTGTATCCTAAGTATACCCCCATCCTCTGTTTCTCTCTGATTCTCGAGCTGACATCCTAGTTCAGGCTGCCACGGTATCTGCATTCATGCAGGATGTTCCCGGTGCATCTCCCCCACACCAGTCCCAACGGTTACCCTCTCCACCCCTTCCTTCCCGAAGCTCTCAGTGGCTTCCCCCAACAGGCCTGAGCCTCCTCCCCAGCCTCCACTTTTGCTGAATCTTCTTACACCAGTTACACTGATTGGCTTTCAGCGTGTCCTTCAAGGCCCTTCACCCGAGTCCTGCTGCCTCTGTCTGCAACTTTTGCTTGATCCCTACTCACGCCTTAAATCCAGTGGCCGGTGTCCTTATAAGAGAGCTTTGAGACAAAGAAACCCAGGGACACATAGGGGAGAAGGCCACAGGAAGATGGGGCAGAGGTTGGAGATCGGGACTGGAGAGGAATTGGTGAGCCCACGTCCCACGTGGTAGTTGATGTTCCTGGCTTGGAAGGGGTGACTCAGAATGAGATGCCCAGGAGTTGGGCTGTAGGTTTTGTCTTCACAAAAGAACGAAAGTAGTTGGCAGGGGCTGCTATATGGATCATTTTTTCAGAAAAGTTCTTTTGACTTCTCCATATTAGACCAAGTCTACTGCCTCAACCTCCACTCCCAAAATAGCGGGTTGGATAGTGTCCCCCCTGAAAGATATGTTCAAGTCTAACCCCCCCCCCAGTACCTGTGAATGTGACCTCATTGGGAAACAGGCTCTTGGTAGACATAGTTAAGTTCAGAATAGCTGTGTGAGGTGAGCCTTCAATCCAGTGACCGTTGTCCTTACAAGAGAGATTTGAGACAAAGAAACCAGACACACAGAGGGAGCAGGCCACATGAAGATGGGACAGAAGTTAGAACGATGCAGCCACAAATCAAGGATGCCTGGAGCCACCAGAAGCTGGAAGAGGCCAGGAAGGATTCTCTCCTCCAGCCTCCAGAGAGAGATCATGAGCTGCTCTGCAGACTCTGGAATTCTGGCTTCCAGAATTGTGAGAAAATACATTTCCCTTGTTTTAAGCCCCTCAGTGTGTGGTAATTTATTGCAGCAGCTCTAGGAAATGAATCCACCCAGTGGCTGCTCTCGTGGTTCCACGGCTCGGTCCTTTATCCAGTCTCTGAACAGACGATCAGTTTCATAAGGGACCATTTCACCCATGACTGTCCCACTGGACTGTGAGTTCCTTGATGCTTGGTACCATGCTATTCTTTCCCTCCATGCCCACTGTGGCTAATCCAGTATCTCACCTGTACGTGCTCATTAGATTATAGCTGAAAACTGAATAATCTTGAAATGGCTTAATCCAGATTTCTTTTTCTTTTTCTTTTTCTTTTTTGCATTTTAGAGCTATCTATGAAAATATGATTTTTATTTGCATTTCTGAACTTCATTCAGGGTCGGGATCAGGTTCACTCATGTAATTCTCCTGTGGCTTCCTGCACAAGACTCGGTTCATGGCTGGTGCTCAGAAAATGTTGGAAGGGCAAGGAGATCTAGCCCCAAGACACACGGAGGACTAAAGGATTTTCAGAGACTACTATGTTTGATTTTTGAGCCACAGGATAGAAACATCACGTCTTTTCAACCTCCAGCAATTGGTCCGCCAAGCACTCTGCCGTTCAGGTATTTGGAGATGGTATTGTGCCTTTAACCAGTTGTAAGATGTTTGTTCATTCTTTTAAAAAAATTATTTTTAATGTTTATTTATTTTTGACAGAGAGAGACAGAGCATGAGTGGGGAAGGGGCAGAGAGGGAGGGAGACACAGAATCCGAAGCAGGCTCCAGGCTCCGAGCCATCAGCACAGAGCCCGACGCGGGGCTCAAGCTCACGGACCGACCGCGAGATCATGACCTGAGCGGAAGTCGGTCGCTTCACGGACAGAGCCACCCAGGAAAGGAGTCCCTTCTATAACGATATGCTTAGTTTAATGAGGCCTCAACTTTTCAATACTGTTTAAAATGGCATTGCCTTATTTTTCTCATTATAGAACATATGTGCGCATTAAACGAAATTAGGAAACACATAAAAATAGAAAAAATAAAATAAAACTGTCTTCTGTTGTCACAGTTCAAAGGAGACCATATTTTGGTGTCTTTATTTCCTGGATTTTTGCCTTTATCTAGGTTTTAAGTTTTCATTCTTAGGATCATATTGCATACACAACTTTTACCACACTTATTTTATTAAAATTATAAGTAATTTATCTTATTATATATTCCTTATTAACATAATCCTTATAGGTTGCATAATATCCTACTGGGGGATACGCCATAATTTATGTAACCACTTTCTTATTGTGCAAGGTAGGCTGTTCCCATTCTTACATTTGTAAACAATACGGTAACGGATTTGTAGGTCATGCCCTTTTCCTAAATGCCAGACCCTCTGAGGCCTTGCCAAAGATCCTGTCTCCCTGTCCTTCCAAGCTAGCGTCTTTCCAAGAGAACAATCAGTTTTTGTCACGCAAAAAGATTTGTTGATTTAATTCACAACCCAGCTGATCTTTTCAGTTCTATCCCAGTTGGCCCTTCCGCGATTCCCAGCTTCAGTTGGAATCTCTCTGATTTGAGAAAAATACCAAAATTGCTACCACTGCTGCTAATAATTAGCCATCATCGTCGGAATGCTTACCATGTACTGTGCGCATCTCATGTAATCGTCACAAACTCCTACGAAAAGAAGTGCTTTCGATAGTATGAACATTCCTAACATTGGGCTCTGTTTTGTTACTTAACTACCTACAAACTTGGGGATGGAGTGTATCAAATCTGGTGTGACTCCGTGAACCTTGGCCTAGGGCTAAGCATGTACTGGGACATGTTAAGTAACTATCAAAACATAAATGAAGGAACAAAGAGAACAAAGCAATATCTGACAGGCAGATAATGTTATGTGATCTTACCTAAGTCACTTACCTGCTCTAAGCCTCGGTGATCTCTCCTGTGAAATGGGTACTCGGGGAGATGGGCGTTGGATCAGATGTCTTCGGAGGGATAAATGTTAATTACCTACGCCATCTTTGTTTAAGAATTAACCACAGTTTCCTGAGCACCTACTGTGTGGTGGCATTGGTCTAGTTACTGATTTTTCTAAAGCTGGTAAGATAACGCCTCGTCCAAGACTCCAGATTTTTCACGGTTAAATGCCAGCTTTAAAGTTCCAAAATCAAACGGGAAGGCACGCGGCAGGGAGAATGTCTGAGAAGGTGAGTAACCCCAACTTGCTGACCCAGTGTCCATTCAGGATACCTAACTCAAGGGAGCCTTCTTGGACCGGCTCACATGCCCACCAAACACACCCCAGGCTACCCTGTTTATATCCCCCTGGCATCCTGTATTTCTCCATGACATCGTGAGTCTCATGCTTACATTCCTTGCTAAACTCTGAGCCCCGGGAAGGCATGGATTATGCTCATTCTACATCCACAGTGTGTAACATTTTAGCACATATGTGGAAGGAAGGAGAAGAGGAAAAGCCAGGGCTCCGGGCCATTACCCAGGGAAACAAATCTATTCATAATAACTGAGAGAAAAATGACAAAGTGCCAGACAAGAAGAGGGAAAGCATTGCAGGGTTCTGAAGAGGGAGAGGGCACTCTCTCCCCATACTTGAATATTTTCATAGAGGCTGGACAAAGAGATTATACATTTAGAGATTAATCTGAAAAATTTGAAATCGCTTACGCACCTTGTTGGCCAGTCTCGCGGATGGTCTGTTGGCTCTCACACTGCCACTTGCTGGCGATCACTCAGTTTTTGAGTCCATCTAGACACTTGAATCTTGATGTTACGATCTAGCTTCTTTCTTTGGGCTCTCTGACACTTAGTTTCCCCTTTTCCTGCCTTCAATCCAGTCTTCCAAAGGAGGTGGTGATGAAGGACAGAAGATAGTCCTGATGTTGTTCTTTTTATTGTTACCCTTTGGGTGTGAAAATTCAATCAGCCCAAAGGCCATCTGCCTATTTGCAAGTTCACAGCTCCAATGATAAAAAGAAGAAGAGGGAAGTTTCTAAGAGAATCTAAGGGAAGAAGATGAGAAGATTCTAAAATATTACAAAGGAAAAAAATACCAAAAAGTAAGATTTAAATGCCCTCAGTCTTTGATGGTCATGAATAGATGTTAGAAGAGAAGGAAATGACATCTTTGAATGTTTAGAGGGAAGTGATTTTATACCCAGAAGTTTGCACTCAGCCAAACCATGAGTCAACTGTCAAAGCATGATAAAAAATTTTTGGTTTTGTGTCAGTTTTGTTTTTATTGTCGAGGACTCGAAACGTTACCACCCAAGTCCCCCATTTTAAAAAAGTTTCTTGAAGAAGCCTGAAGCCAAACAAGTAAGAGATAAACAAAGAGGACCGTGTCGGGGGAAACAAACAGATCCATCCAAGAGCCCATTGAAGAGACAGAAAAATCGTAGCACATCTGGATAAGCACTCAGAGGGCCTCAAGAATGACGTATTTAAGATGTTCTATTATAATGGAAGAGCACCTTACTGGTTTTTCACTTATAAATTCAACCAAAGAGAAGACATGGGAGAGATAAGTGAATGACAGAAGGGCAGGCCAGTGTGACCCCACCGGTCAGCACAAGACCAATGGTAGAAGTGATGGAAAGAGGGAGGGGTGGCGGGAAGGAAATAGTCTCGTTATACCGCCAAATTTATACAGTAAGACAGAGAGGACCGATGGATCGTTGAAATCGCACAGGCAACCAGCAAATGAGCTAAGGTAGCACACCAAAATTAACAATGAAATTAACTGAATTAATGCCAGACTTGGTAGAAAGTGATGTAGGTGAATGGCACTGTGTTTTACCTGAGCAGAAAGTCAGTGATCACCGTCTGATGTTGGAAAAATGAGAAATGCGTCTGCGATCGTATTGTTTCAAAGATTTCATAATAGAAAAAAAGTAAAAGGGATTTCCCTGGGGGATTAAGCTGGAAGTGTGGCTGGGGCCTGGGGACTGTTGCTTTTCACCATAAATTCTTATATTCTTTGACTTTTTAAGCAGAGGTAAAGAATAATTTGATTTAAAACATTTTTAGAGGGAAAAACTATCACAAATATCTGACCTTGTTGGAGAGCTGCCTGAGCAGATTCCTTGTTCCTTTAAACGTTGATCCATTTTATTTTTTTTCTCAGGATTATCTCTGATTCAGGAGGCAGATTTCTTTTCTTTTCTTTCTTTTTTTTTTTTTTTTTTTTTTTTGCCTCCCTCACCCCCTTCTGCTTACGGGCTGAGAACGGAATTAATACATCTCTTTCCAGAATTGTCTGAAACAGTTGAATGAAGGCTGCAGAAACAAAATGCTCACCCTCATCCCTGGAAACACCTCCTCTTTCCTGTGGGCCTGACTCTGTCTCCTGCTGAAAGTCAATAGGACCATGCTTCCTGAACTTGTCCTTTTTGGGTTACTCCGAGCTTCATGAGGGTCAGTGTAGCATATATAATAGCCACAGTAGTAGTAATAATGCTAAATAATTGCTCCTGTTTATTGATTGACTTTCTGGGCCAGGCCTTGTTCTAAGGAGTTTCAAATAGCATCTCGTTTTAGCCTGATAGCGGTCTACGGGGGCAGGTAGCGAGGTGGTTGAGGAGAGACTCCATGATGCACCTGCCTAGACATAGATCTGACCTCAGCCACCTACTAGATTATAGACAGCTTACTTTTAACCTCTCAGACTCAGCCTCCCTATCCATGCAATGAAAATAATAACAGCATTCACGTCCTAGAGTGTGGGTGAGGATTCAGTGGGTCAACACAGGTAAGCACTTGGAACAGTGACACCTAATAGGCAATGAAACATAATGGCTCGGGTATCCCAATTTTATAAATAAGAACTGAGTCAGAGGGAGAGGGAGAGAGAGTAAATGGCAAAGCTAGGAGTCCAGCCCGGAGTCTGACTCACGCTTAATCTCTTTGCCGCCGAGCACCAACTAGGCGGCGAGGGGAAACAATTCCAGCTAAGGTTTGCTTCAGTCACCTGTTTAGGTGGAAGGTGCCAAACTTTGTAGTGAGATGAACCGGAGTTCGTGTACCCAGCCATTCCCCTTCCTGTAGCTTGGTGGCCTGGGTCAAGTTCTTATCTTTTTGTTTCCACATTAGCGGAGGTAAAAAGTCTTCCCTTGCTGGGTGATCCAGAGGATGAATTAAGTTAACGTGTGGAAAGGGCTCCACCCTCATTAGAGGCAGTACTGTGGAGACCTGTGTCATCCCCCTTTCCTGATTAGCCATGCCCAGGACTATCTCTGTCCTCGAGGACCCGAGGGCTTTAGCTTGTGAAGGGGCAGAGAAGATTGGTCAGCTTTCAGAATCAGCTTACTTTGCTCTTTCGTAAGCATTCACTATGCACCAGGGCTGTGCCTGACAGTTTCACATGTATTACTTCCTTCGGATGACCCTGGCTACTATTTCCTTTTTACAGGTGCAGAAAGGAGAGGTTTGAGATCTGAAAAGCTTCAGTAAGAAATGATCTAGAATGGGACTCAACGCTCTCTGTTTGAATTGTAACAAAATGTTTAGCAACAGGCTGACAATTGATTCTCAACTGCCAAACAGATTTTCCCCTGGTCTTTCGTGAATCACGACATCAATCCCTAATGAGAAGGTGAACTCATGCTTCAAGGGAGTGCTCTGCACCCACAGCCTTTACCAACAATACCTGCCAAGTCCCGGGGCTGGAAATAGTTTAGAGTTTTGCAACTGAAAATCCACCTTCTCAGTGCAGTCGGATCGCGTGGGGTCTTCCTAACAGGAAGAGAGGGAGGTGATGTGGTTGAGGTTTGCAGACGGGGAAACCGAGGCACGTGGCGATGGGCTCAGGACGGGCGGGCAGGAGGTGACAGACCCCAATCCTCCTTCTCAAGCTCTCTTCCCACGCTCCGCTCTGCTCTCCCCAGAGCCCAGTTCTGGAATCCCAGAGAGATCCCCATGGATGCCAGTGGGCACCCAGGTTGGTGTGTCCCACCGGGTTGGGACACACAGAATCCCAGTAGGTGTCAAGGCCACTGTGGGATGTGGTGAATGACCACCTTGCTCCTTACCTAAAGCATTTTGGATCCTAAGCAGCTTTGAGGATCTAATTATTTTTCAGGGTGCGAAAGGGGGCAGGGGGGAGGGGAAAATGATTATGCTGAGTTCACCTCCAAGCTCAAACACTTGTGGCAAAACTATTAACAAGTAGCCGGCTCCCTGCTGCCAGCTCTCACCCTGACTGGCAGGCTTCCCCCTGGAGCAGGAAAGGGGAGGGGAGGCGGGGCATGCGGCATCCCCGAAGAGCCACACTTTGGGCCCCTGTTTACGCACACTGTCCAGCAAAGAGAAAAGAAAAACAACCCATTCTGTTCTTCCTGGGCAGAAAGCAAATCTAACGTTCCAGCATTGATAGTTTCAATATTGACACAGACTCCTGCCTCTGCAGAACTCAGAGTCAGGCAAAACATGTTATCTTCCCTGGCCCTTGTTTGTATGGGGCAGGGATCAATTAGAAAGTTACTTTTTTTTTTTTTTTTTTCTTACATCAAGCACTACAACTGATTTCTGTAATCAGCACCAGTGAGATTCACCTTTCGGGGAAATTAGAATTTTCTCTTCAGCCACAAATCCGTTTTAAGTAAACATCATTGACCACCCACATGTAGAGATGCTTTGTTGGGGGAAATTACTCCCTCCCCCCCCCCCCCACCCTACCCCTGTTTTGCCATCTGGTAGCAAAGGACTGGGGGAAATTGCCCTAAGAAAGTCTATTGTTCTCTAGAGTTACACGTAGGACAATAGTGTCGAGGTTTGTTTTAGCTGAAGATACATTACGATTTCCATAAATATAATTACATTCTGGTGGAAAATATTCTGCAATCACAGTTTGGTCATATGTAGAATTGTAGTATCGGGCACAGAGAATGGAGAGCCCATAGCTTACTTAGAGGACTGAGTACTAAATTTTCCCAAGTTCTCTTATTGAAGGATATTCCTTCATTTGCGTAACGACTATTTACCAAGTGCTTGCTATGTGACGGCTCGTCACGCCCGGCACGAAATGAACACTGCAAAGGGGTCATTGTTCTGCCTAGGCAGGCTTTTCTTTCTACTTGGAGGCACGGATTGGGACCCTCAAGTATCACATGTGTGGGCTCTGGGTGTCATGTATGTGGGATTTGGGACACAGGTACCAGACGATTGTTATTTAGTCTGTATAATCCCCCCATGAGGGAGGCCACCTTACTCCCATTTTATAGATAAGAAAATAAACACTCAGAGAGGCCAAGCAGCCTGCCCGAGGCCACCAGCCAGAAAGGGGTGGATTCTGAGCTGACATTTGTCTGGTGCACGGCCTCTGTGCTTTCCTTTTGTAGGAAGCCAAGAGTCAGGACCGCGGTGGTGTTCGTAGTCCTCTCGTACAAGCTCACATGATGGTGATGCCACGGCTGGGTCCATTTTATTTGATGGGGCAACTTTATAACAATCTCCTTTTGTCCTTAATGACATTAGCTTGGGTCTCATCAAATCCATTCCTATTTGAAAGCAGCAGAAATATCCACTACAGGGAAAGAGTTAAGCGATGCATCATCCATTTGAAGGAATAACAAGCAGATAGTTAAACTACTGCTTACAAAAAGTAAAATAAACTTTTGTTTTATTTATTTATTTTTTAAATCCCGAGGCCCTTTCTTTTGTCCTTAAATTTTTTTTAACATTTCTTCATTTCTGAGAGACAGAGAGACAGAGCATGAGCGGGGGAGGGGCAGAGAGAGAGGGAGACACAGAATCCGAAGCAGGCTCCAGGCTCCCAGCTGTCAGCACAGAGCCCGACACAGGCTTGAACTCACGGACCGTGAAATCATGACCTGAGCCGAAGTTGAACGCTTAACAGACTGAGTCACCCAGGAGCTCCTATAAAGTCAAATAAACTTTAAAAAAAAATGTTTATTTATTTATTTTTGGGAGGGAGAGAGCGAGAGAGAGAGCGAGCATGAGTTGGGGCGGGGGGCTGGCAGAAGGAAAGAGCTAGAGAATCCCAAGCAGGCTCCACCCTAGCTCAGAGCCCGACATGACGCTCGATCCCAACACGTTGGGATCACAACCTGAGCTGAAATCAAGAGTCGGACACTTAACTGACTGAACCACCCAGGTGTCCCAATAAAAGTCGAACAAACGTTTAAAATCATCATCAACGAGTGAAGGTAGAACTGTGGGTTGAAAATTGTGTGCATGTGTGTCCAGGAACTCACAAAATCACTGTGGAATGACTCTGTGTGAATCACAAGAAATGAAGAGGAAAATAGCTAAAATATTCACATGGGCAGTAGGCTTTTACAATTCATTTTATCTTTCCCCAACTGCTCTACAATACATCCTTTATCGAGGTAATACGCTAAACTATAAACCATTGTATCAAAGCCATCCATAGCCACTGAGTAAATTCAGGAAATGGTAGCTGTTTTTTAGCTTAAGGCCAGTCACAGTCATCGTCAGGTGCCATGCGAACACACTGGACCGGGAAGTGGAAGAATTTGATGGCATCGGAGTTGCCCTGGAAAATGGCTGAGAAATGTATCTTAAAATGTATCACCATTACCTATCTATCCGTTCATCTCTATCCATCATCTCCCTTTTTAAAAAAAAAAAAAAAAATGTTCATGTATTCACTTTGAGAGAGAGAGCACGCGCGCCCAGGAGCAGGGGAGGGGTAGAGAGAGACAAGCCCAAGCAGACTCCTTGCTGTCAGTACAGAGCCTGATGCGGGGCTCTATCCCACAAACCATGAGATCGTGACATGAGCCAGAATCAGGAATCCAGACGTTTAACCGCCTGAGCCCCCCGGGAGCCCCTCCCTTTGTCTTAATTCCAAAGAACAAATAACTTACCCCTCTTGGGCACTTACAGCGTTCCCCTGCTGAACTGGAATCATTGAATTGGATCCCAGGACAGCCCTAGGAGGGAATCATTATAGCTGCCCGCACTTCCTGTGACACACGCAAGGCTGCCGAGTCAGCAAGTGTCAGAACCAGGATTTGCATCCAGGCAGTGTCTGTCCATTTCTCCCCAGGCAGCCACCCCGGTCAGCCCTGGCCACTTCTGCCTCTCCAGGACAGCGTTCGGCATCACCCTTGGCACCTAGAAGGCACCCAGCACAATCAGCCATGCTCATGAGGCTATCGTTACTAGGTACTCCTTGTTCATCGTTACATCAACATCCACAGATTATCGTGCCCAGTTGGTTTGTCTCCTGCTTGAAAGATTGGAGGAATCATTCAATTGGGAGATTGCTAAAAAGAGAAGGAACCATTCCATTGCAAGATTGCCGCTGTATCAAAATGTACTCAACGATGGGAAATGTAGGGGCATACTTGTATGAGGGATTTCAAGGAGAATCTTCCAGAAAATCTACAAATCAGAAAATAATCACAAGTTGGGGAAGAGATAATATTATACAACCGATTCTTCTGTGTGGGGGCTTTCCTTTTCTCCAGGGACGTCTGCTATGAAATTCAACGGGAATGTTGTGGTCAAAATCTACAATAGATCTCGCCTAACATGCTTTATGAAGGTAAAGTCCAAAGTCTTTAAATAGGACTGGAAAGTCCTTCTTACTCTGTCCTCACCTTCCTTGCCAATTTCTTCCCGCCCCATCCTAAACCATTCGCAATCCACCATTGCCCCCACACATCCAAACCAAATCACACTCACTGACTTATGCCTTGCTGACTGCGCACTTTTCTTTCTTTCTTTTTTACATTTTTTTAACGTTTATTTATTTTTGAGAGATAGAGAGAGAGAGAGAAAGAGAGACAGAGACAGAGCATGAGTGGGGGAGGAACAGAGAGCAAGAGGGAGATGCAGAATCCGAAGCAGGCTCCAGGCTCTGAGCTGTCAGCACAGAGCCCAACACAGGGCTCAAACTCACGAACCATGAGATCATGACCTGAGCCAAGGTCGGACGCTTAACCACCTGAGCCACCCAGGTGCCCCTTTGCCGACTTTTCTAGCTACCAATGGTACTGATCCCCCAGCCCACAGTGGAAACATGACCTTCTCTGTAAAGAGGCCCAGACCCTCAGCCCTCTGAAGAGGGCCCCTCATTCTCTCCTTCTTCGAGGTCATTTTGCAGAGCATCCTTTTCCCAAATACTAAACTAATACCCCAAACAGAGCATGAACTCCTCCAGCCTGGGGAGCTTCAGGAGCAAGGTCTGAGTCTGGGGCATCCTCAGCACCCGGCATAGGCTTTGGCACAACCGTGATGCTCCTTAAGGGTCTGCTGAATTGCTATTTGGAGGGTCGGATCAGTGAAGCAGCACTGATAGCCCAGCTGAGTTAAGTGAGGCAAAATGGGGAATTTATCATAAAAATGGTGAGAAGTCTCACGAGGCTGAAAAAGGGAGCTCTAGTAGATTTCAGGAATGGCTGGAGGGAAGGATAGGATGCTTTCATCCATCTTGGCTCCTGTCTATGTTTGGTCATTCTTTTCCCCTCCTCCCCCTCCTCCTTCCTTTCCCTCTATTTCTCTCTCTCTCTCTCTCTCCTTCCCTTTGTTTTCTGTGCCCACTTGGTAAGAATATGCAGCCATTGCCACTTGAGTCAAAATCTTACGGACTCAGACACTGTTCCGGGCTTCCTCCACAAAACTGTGCCCTGGCTCTCAGTTCCTATCCCCAAATTCCTAGGGTAAGACTTTGGTGTATTTCAGGTCAGATGACCAACGCTGAAACAATAAAGTAGCCAGGGGACAGAGTAGCATTCTACCACTCAGGTGGATCCTACAATAGCAACGAGGATCTGGGGAGCCAGGTGGGCAGTTAGCAGGAAGAGGTGGTGAGGATCAAGTCACAGACATGCCCTGTGCATGTGCAGATGTACACACACACACACACACACATACACAACCCAAAACATAGTAGGTCTACCAAGATACTGGTTGAACTAGTAGTTGTATGTGTATATATACACATATATTTATACAACTACATATATATACATATATACACACATATATACATATATATACACATATATATACATATATATACACACACACATATATATATGTATATGTATATATACATATATATATATATATATATACAGTCCCAAGCAGACTTTTATATATATATGTGTGTATATGTATATATATACCCATATTTATTACTACAGATTATATACATATAAATACATATATTAATACACATATATATGTGTATATATACGTGTATATATATATACACAATCCCAAGCATACGTATATATATATGTGTATATATATACATATATGTGTATATATATATACCCATATTTATTACTACAGATTATATATATATAAATATATATATTAATATATAAATATATATGTTAATACACATATATACATATATATGCACACATATATATACACGTATATATATACACAATCCCAAGCAGACTTATATATATATGTGTATATATATGTGTATATATTATATATACCCATATTTATTACTACAGATTATATATATATTAATATATATATAATACACATATATACATACATATATACACACATATATATATACATATAAATATACACAGTCCCAAGTATACGTATATATATATATATACATATATATACCCATATTTATTACTACAGATTATATATATATTAATGTATAAATATATATTAATACACATATGTATACATACATATATATACACACATATATATACATATATATATACACAATCCCAAGCATATGTATATATACACCCATATTTATTAATACAGATTTTATATATATATTAATATATATAAATACACATATATACATATATATACATATACGTATATATATACACAATCCCAAGCATATGTATATATACACCCATATTTATTAATACAGATTTCACTATTGAGGAATACATATTCATAATAGTGGCTTCTGTCCCAAAAAAAAAAAAAAACCCTCTGCTACGTCCACCCTCAAGAGAAGGAGAAATAATTTTCACGGGGGTTCAGATGCCTGCCAGGGTCAAAACACTCTGTCATCCTGAACAAAACGTTTTAGGGTATTTGCTTTAATGAAGAGCCCCGGCTTACCGCCTTCCCCACAGCGTTTGATCTTGCATTTGGGGTGTGGGAGGTCACACAGCATGTTTTTGCCCTTGATGTTGGCTCGGCCTCCCAGCGGCGGGATGCAGAAGGACGATAAAGGATGAGGACCAAGGCCTCCATTAAGACTCTGGCCGGTTTCCTTCGCTGCCCTCTCTCGGCGGGCGGTCCCGCAGCTCCCTTCCATCCAGAGCAAAAAGGAAATGGTTAGTTTTCAAAGGAGGGTCTGTGTTTCAACGGCCTTGGCGATCTGGAATTTGCTCCTGCAGGGGTGCGGGGGCCCGCGTCCCTCGGTGTCACGGTGACCGCTGCAAGCCCCCCGAGCCACGCTGGCTGGGTCCACGTCTGCCTTCTTCCATTCACTAGCTTGGACGGGCTACTTCACTTCCCCGTGCCTTAGTTTACCATAAAAGGAGCGCGATACCGGTCCCCAGCCAGCCGGCTCACCCAGGAACCTGAATAAATGACCGCGAGGGCGACAACATTGTGCCTGGAGCACAGGGAAGCCCCGTCTCAGGGACGGAGCCATGTCCCCGCTCCCCCTGCTGTCCCTGGACAACCTTCTTCCAGAATCCAGCGCTCCCACCCGAGCCTCCGTGCTGCCGGCTTCCGGGACGTGCGGCCACGCAGCCCGGCCTCCTGCTCAGACGCCCCGGCCGCGTGCGCCTCTCACCCTGGACCTCGCACCTGACCTTCTCCACCTTCTCTTCCGGCTCTCGCGCTCCCACTGCCTTCCCGGTAGAGCCATGGCCGTCTCCGTCCCCCTCGCCCCAGCGTGGGCACACACACAGCACATACACACAAAATATATCACACACACACGCACACTCAGGCCCTTCCCCTCCGATGCCCGCGAGGGACGCTTCCCACTGAAAGAGCATTCGGCAGGGGCTGAATCTTCTTCCCGGAGAAGAAGCGTCTCGAGCTCAGCGGTGCTATGTCACCGTCCTTCTTTCTGTCCAGCAGCTGGGCTCACAGGGAAGCCCACGCCCTCCTTCCTGCTTTCTCAGCCCCTGGGGACCGGGGACTGGCTTCGTCTCCCTCCACGGTGCCAGGCCTCAGCCGGGGCCCAGCCACCCTCAGAGGTTAGGGGGCGGGGGGGAGACTTTCTCCTCACTCCACAGAATTTACACACCCTGCTGGGAAGCTTATGCACTTGGATAATTTCACAGACTCTGCCTTTCCCGAAAGTAACACCCTCTCTTGCCCCCCACGTGCTTTTGATGGGTATTGACCTTGCACACGCATCACTAACTGGTTCTCCAGGGTCGTCCCACCCGGAACCAACTATTTCCTGCTTCCACGCTTGGGGCCCCAATAATTCAGAAGAACTGGGGCTCAACCTCAGGATTTCCCACTGCCACAGCATGCCGCGTCCAGAGTGTTATCTGTAAGGGGCGAGGGAGCCGGGGTCGATTGCGGTCACAGCACCGGCTAGAGGCTGGATACAAGCTATTCCATTTATCGAATTCTCTCCAAGAAGTGGCTGGGCAGAGTTGTACAACTTCTGTTTCAAATCCACGTCTGTGTGTGTATCTATCTATGCATCTATCTATCACCTATTTATTATCTCTATCCATCATCTATCATCTATCTATCTATTATCAACCTATCATCTCATCTATCCACCTATCATCTATCTTCTGATAAATTTTATTCTGTAACACTTTTGTTCCACTTGTTTCTATCTATCTATGTCCCTAGTCTGTCTGTCTGTCTGTCTGTCTGTCTGTCTGTCTGTCTCTCCATACACTTTTTCACACTGGGTTCCAGTAAATGCATTTCTTGCCATGGATTGAGGTCAAAATTTCACAATTCCGAAGGTTTTTGCAAGTTTACTTTCTTGTCTAAGAAGTAAGGTTAAAACCTAATACAAACAGCTTTTGCAATCTTGGCGTAATACACAAGGAAGCGTTCTTGTGAGGTCCGAATGGAATGTGTAACCAAAAATCTGTAAAGTCTAATTTCTCGAAAGCAGGCTGTTTACTGCAATAAAAAATTGGCATCGATGTCACTCAGTTCCAGCTTTGTACTCCTACTTTTCTTGTGTTCCTTATAACTGTCTGATAAACCCAGAGTGGCTTTGGGGAAAGGAAATCAGGTGGCAGGGAATACAAGGCATGAAACAGACCTGAAAGCCATTGGGGACACCCGTGTCACACACAGGCTGGGGACAAGATCTGCCAAGTAGGGTGACCCTGAAACCCAGGCCTGGAGAGCTTTAATAAGAGCTGAATCGACAAGACACAGGCTGACACGTGCATGGATGAATTATAAATGGTCTTTAAAGCTGGGTCACCAGGAGTGAGGCTCCCCCGGCCAATGGCCACCGTGAATGCTTGAAACAAATGACTTTCAGGTGGATGGAAAGGATAGCAGAAGGCTGTGAATTCAAAGTGAGCCTCTCAGAAAGGAATTGAGGTCCAGAGATGGGAAAGGAACTGCCCAAGATCACAGAGTGACTTCGTGTGAGGAGTCAGATTAGCTCCCAGACCCATCCCAACAGTGGAAAAACATACTTATATTTAGTGGTTCTCATTGGGCGCCACACTTATGTATAACTGATTTTCTTTTTTATTTTCTCCCAGGTTTCAAAAACAAATGTGAATTAACTTTACATTCAGATTTCTTTTAATTGTAAAACGTCTTAGAAAAAAAAGAACATACGCATAAAACAGTAATCAACTTTTAAGAAAAAGAAAAAGGTAACCAAGACCTAGTTTATACAATGAATAGTTAAGAAAATCAGAATATTTATTCTGGAGATGTAGTCTCTTGGTCAGAATGTGAACAGGAAGGGGTTTTCAAGCTAATTCGTTGTCTGGAAAAGCAAAAAGGCTCTGAAGGTGAATGGCACCGCGTTTTCATTTTTCATGGCTCCAGGGTCAGAATGAAGAAGTCCGGTGGACATTCCAGAATGGTCAATTTCTTTTTTTTTTTTTAATTTTTTAATATATATTTATTTTTGAGACAGAGAGACAGAGCACAAGCGGGAGAGGGGCAGAGAGAGAGGGAGACACAGAATCGGAAGCAGGCTCCAGGCTCTGAGCTGCCAGCACAGACCCCGACACGGGGCTCGAACTCACAAACGGTGAGATCGTGACCCGAGCCGACATCAGATGCTTAACCGACTGAGCCACCCAGGTGCCCTACCATGGTCTAATTTCTTATCTGGAGAGGATGTTTGCACAGTGGAAGCTGGCCTCAGAAAGCCCAAGGATTGTCATGGCTGAAGCCGTTGGCATATTTCCGTTTGTTGATGCTTGAAGGGAGACTTGAGAGCCCCTAACATAAGCCATCTGAGCACAGAGGATGCTGTTCAGGTGCCCGCTGGCTTCCACCCTCTGTTAGATGTGACCGGGACTGTTGTAGCAAACGTGTGTCATTTTCCTTGGCTGTGGCATTCAGGGTGAGTTCCTATGGTGATCGTCTTTGAACCTCCTTTCTCACTATAGTAGGGCTGAGTAATGACCCCCAGAGATGTCCACCTCCTAAGTCCCAGTAATGCAACCATCACCCCAATCAGATTTTACTTATTTTGGGAGAGTGGGAGGGGCAGAGAAAGAGGAAGAGGGAGAGGATCCCAAGCAGGCTCCGCCCTGTCAGCACAGAGCCAGATGCAGGGCTCGAACCCATGACCGTGAGATCGTGACCTAAGTGGAAACCAGGAGTGAACGCTCAATGAGCTCAGCCACCCATGTGCAACACCCCTGATCAGATTTTAAAACACTTTTGTCCTCACACTGGAAGAAGCCTTCCCACACTCCCAGCCATCAACCCCTGCTTCCCACCGCTAGCCTTAGACGACCACTGATCTCCTTTCTGGCTCTACAAATTTGCCTATTCTGGACATTTCAATGGACATCAATGGCATCCTAGAGTACTTTGTATTGTACATGTGTGTGACCAGCTCCTTTCACTAAATGTAATATTCCAAAATTTCATCCGTGTTTTGGCACAGATGACTATTCCCTTCCTTTTAATTATCAAATAATATCCCATTGTGTGGATGTACATTTTATTGGTTGGTTGATTGATTGATAGAGCTCAAGCAGGGGAGGTGGCAGAGAGAGAGAGAGAGAGAGAGAGAGAGAGAGAGAGAGAGAGAATGAGAATCCCAAGCAGGCTCTACACGGTCAACACAGAGCCCGGCATGGAGTTCAGTCCCCTGAACCATGAGGTCATGACCTGACTTGAAATCAAGAGTCAGACGCTTAACTGACTGGGCCACCCAGGTGTCCCAGTATCCACTGTTTTAGATCAAAGCAAACTGCAGCCCCACGAATCATCTCTATGGATTCTGATTACGTGAGTAGCGGACGCTTCATACCAATAAGAGTACCCAGAAAATCACCTCCAAGTTATGCACGCGGTGGTGTCTCCCACTCTTCTTTAAAAAGATTATATGAAATATTTATTATACTACATATTTCTCCTTGCCTTCAGGAAAATCCAAACTTGAATATAAGGCCTTTGCTAATATGGCCCCGTATCACTTCTGCAGGATTAAACCCCAAGAAAGATTAGAAAAAAGTTCACAGTTCTCTACTTCCCATCAAGACATAGAGTATGAATGACCCACCTGGAATCTGGGCTACTTGCGTTAGCCAATAAAATGTGGCAGAACTTAGTGCCCAGCAGGTTCTGAGTCCGGGACTCAAGAAGCGTTATGACCTTCTGATCTCTCTTTTGTAACCCTGGAAACCCAGGCAGAAAATCCTGGGATAACCTGCTGGATGATTGGACATGATGGAGAGGAGATAAGAGGTGCCCCGCCGACAGCAGCCGGCCTCCGAATGACCCAACAGCTGCCTTCAGACATCTTGGAATCTTGGCCAAGATCGGCTGAACGTCACCCAAGTCAGCAGAACCGGCCATCTGAGCCCATCCCAAGTTGCTGACCTACACAACAGTGAGACAAAGAAATGGTTTGGGGTTTAAACCGTTAAGTGTTGGCGTGAAATGTTACTCAGCAAAAGCTACCTGACATGATCTCTCTCTTCTCAGTCTTAACACCGTACTTTTTATCGCCATAAAACCTTTGCAATGTTGTTCTCTTTTCTTAGAATGTGTCCTACAATTCTCTCTTTCTACTCATCCTCTATGGCTTTCCTCTGGGCAGGCTTTCCCTGTGCCTCGGACCTGGGTAAAGGCACCACTGCCCTGAGTTCCCGAGATCATTGGCCTTCCTCAAGCGTTGCCCTTGTAACGCTGTCTTTCACCTGTTTACTTGTCCTCTCTTGTCTTGTGCACCAACAGTAGAATCCACCGAGAGGGCAGGGGGTGCTTAGCTGAATTCCATCCCGACAGTCCCTATATGTAGCACGGCTATGGGACACGGTACGAATGTGGAGCCGAATGCCTCACTGGAGTTTGGGGGGTCGTGAGACATGGCCCAGAGGATGTGACCTCTGAGGATAATTTGCAGCTTGTAGTGAATGGGAAGCCAAGTGTTTTCCAGGTAAAGAGGTTGCATATGAAGACCCTTGGGAGACAGAGAAAGGTGGCATCATGTTAGAAGCCCGGGAGGAATCCAGGTTCTTGTCTGATGGAGTGGAGAACAGGGTGAACGGGGGTAGAGAACGAGCTAGTAATCTTCAGGCGGTACCAGAGGCTTCCATCCGCCCCCTGGACCGGGTCAAGCGGGACGTTGCCTGCCACTCAACCCTATCTGTTTTCTTGGTGCTTGTTCTCTGGACAGGATATGGTCATTTTGAAAACCCCCGACCTGGTTCAAGTGGACTAGAAAAATCCAGAAGCTGGAGTGAGTTTTCAAATGGCCTCAGCCAATCTTTCCTTCCCTCAGACTCAAGCCAGTGGCAGAGATTTCCTTCCCCATAAACGGAGGAGAGGGCAGAGGCATGGTCCAGAAGGGTGTAAACAGAGAGCTAAGGCTCACAAAAAGTGGCGAGCTGCCTCTCTGTGTTTCCTCCAATGTCTGGTGGGGAGCGGGCCCCTCTCCAGGTGGTACTAATAAAGTCAGGCTGGGATAATGGGATAAAAGCCCAGAAACATAAAAGCCGCCTGGAGGGGAAAGAGAAGAAGGGGATGGGGTACGCCTTCCTCCCCATGTTAACTGTTCCCGCATTAATCAGATTCAAATATCTCAAATTGGACTTGTCTGTTCTTCCAGGAACATTAAGGGAAGCCGCAACTCCGGAGTCATAGATCTTTAAAGCGGGAATAGCCCCTTTAATCATGTGGTCCAGCCGCTCGTGGGAGAGGTAGAAAACTGGAGGCTTGGACAGGGGCTTTGCCTTGGGACAGTTCACACGACGAGCAAAGGCCCACCTGTTGCTTTTGACCTCCACTTTCCTCAAGACGGTAAGACAGCTGAGGGTAGGGATCCGTGGGTTCTTTTTGCCAGCTGGCTTCATATCACCGCACACGCACACATTAGTGTCCTAGGTGGGGAAAGGCGACCCACGAGGGGGACGAATGACAAGACAGCTCAGGGAGAGGCAAGATTTGTACATCAATAAGACAGGGCAACTTGATAGCGAGAATGTTGTTTGAGAATGGAGAAGGCAGCGTAGGTCGAAGCGGGGGAAGGTCAAGAAGGGCCCAGGAAAGTCCCAGCTCTCACCACCAGGACAGGACAGGACAGGAGACAACTATGTCGGAGATGCCAAATGCGATGCCGTGCATAGGGGTGGTTGGAGCTGAAACAAGAAGAGAAGCCAGGAGGGAATTAGCGGCTCAGCAGTGGGATGAGGTGGTCGACCAGAGGGACCAGACCACTCAGCTGGGAAAGCCCAGGGAATGACTTCGGCATTGATGCCAGGATGTGTGAGTTCAGGATTAGGAGCCATCTGGGATTGACTTGGGGACCCCGGCCTGCTTTTATGTGCATAAAGGTTTGTCTACAGGAGAACAGTGAGCGAAGAGTCTATAGCATCCTTTAGAGGGGCAGAAGCCCACCACCATTAGAAACAAAGGAACAAAGGAGAAGGAGGAGTGTGGATTCAGACAGAGTCCTGCCGAATTCCTAGGAATACGTTTGTGTGTGTGCCTACCTTTCTGGAAGAGGAAGGATCCCCTCGACTTGCATCATGAGGTATAGCACTGCCTTGGACTAGTACCCAGTAGTAGGTACTACCTTGAGGAAGGTAAGTAAGAGCCTGTTCCCTGGAGCTACATTCCTGGATCCACTTACCAGCTCTGGAGCTTTTCCCAACGTGAGCTTTCATTTGTGTAACGGGAATGATGATAAAACCCTTCGCACGGGGCTCTTGGAACATGTCAAGCACTTAGAATAGTGTCTCCCCGTAATCTGTGTGATGTGTCCGCGCTTATCATCTGGTAACTGAGAATACATAATACTGAGAGCCGAACTGACATCCTTGTGTGGGTCATTGCCAAGCACTTAAAACACACTCTAATTCAAACTTCATTACAGTCGATGGAATACGGGGCACTTCCTGTTGTCTGTTTTCCGGGTGAGCTCTAAGCCAGGCAAAATAGTGATGCATGCCTTCACATTCTACCGTATCCACAACCTGCTTCTGCCATTATCGGCCCATCAGCTACCTTCAGCAGGCTTAAGAATTCACTGGAAAGGAGACTCAAGAGTGGACACCTCTTTGCAAAGAGTTGCTGACATGCTGCTTTCCATCACCTCCAGAAACTGAAGAAAAGGTCAAGAGAACAATTAGGGAATTGTGATATGCATTCCCTGGGTTTGGTGGTCATAGGGACCATTATCTGCTGCCTGGAAAAGTTGAAAGGTGGAAGACTGAGCTAGCTTAGGGTGGTGGAACAAAGCCAGATAGCAGCCGCCACTGGAGTGAACTTTATTTCTAACAGCTCTTGGTGTCAGCCAGAGAAGCCAATAGAACGATTTGGATTCGGGCTTCCCAAGAGAATGTCCTAAAATAGTGAGCGAGCGTCTCTCTCAAGAGAGCATCTCAGAAGCATCTCAGAAGAAGGAATCTCTTTTGGATACAGACGCCAGTGCCCAGCTGCGACTGTCACAGGCTCAGAGGGCATTATGGGCACCAATGTCCCCTCTGTGCTCCGCTCTAATGTGGATGCACTCCTGGACGAGCTGGACACGTCTCAGGGAGATGGAAAAAGAGGACGAGAGGAAGAGGTGAGAGAGAGAAAAACTCACATTTCCTCTTCACATTGGCCTTTAAGCCCATTTGGCCCGAGCTAGGGATGACATAAAGCTTTCAATGGGATGAGAAACGTGGTTACTCAGACTAGCCGTTTTAACAGTTCAAAGACAGGGACAGAACACGAAGGCAGGGCAGTGATTGGAAAGAAGAAAGTTGCTCCCTGCCTGCCCCCAGTCTGACCCAACTCAGCCACCAATTGCGGTATCACAAGCCAGGCGGACTCGGCTCTGTCCATGGTCCAGGGGAGAAAATCAGAACTTGGACAGCTAAGTGATTTGCCCAAGATTTCACAGATGCCGGGCATCAGAACTGGAGACTCGGTGCCAATCACACGTATCAGCACCCAGGTCCGTCTGCCTCCGGAGGCCATGCTCATCCCCACCCTGCCCTCTACCTACATCAGATGACAGGGAGTGAGTCCTAATGGAATGATTTAACTTACAGAAGGCGGTGTGTATAGTCACCGGAAAGCGGCTTCCGTCTTGTAACACAGAGCACAACCTGTTTATTGATGAGCTTCTTCCCAAGTACCTCCCTCATGTTTATGAAATGATGTGTGGGTGCTGCCCCATTTTTAATGACTCCTTATTTACATGGAGCACGTTATTTATGGAAGCAGCGATAGCACCATCGCAAACCCATTAGAAGGCGGAGATAGCAGGAAGTCATTGTTCGCTCCCCAGCGAGGACAGGATTCTAATTACTCAAGAGCCCGCGCCCTCCTCGCCATGGTAGCAGGCTCAATAAATAACCCCCTGTGTGAAAACGGTGCTTGATGTAAATTGTGACTTAGTCCACGCAAATGGATGGTTGGCCGGTGGAGAGTTTCCAGCATTAGGCAGGAAAGTTAGCAGCAGCCTGGGAATTCGGAGACCTGGCTCCGCGGAGATGGCAGTCTCCATCCCTCACTGCACGTTTCTCAGAAACAATTAACATTTTTTATTTAAGTAATAAGCTCCAAAGCAGAGATGTCGCCGGGAGATAATAGCACTTGAGAAATCACGAGGTGTTTGGAGGTGAATCTATGGGCACTTCGCATAATGAGACGACCATCCTTGGATGCCAATTTTCGTAGAGCGTCAGTACTAATCACTTTTCCAAGAAATCATTCCAACAGTCCAAGGTGGAAGCTGAGCTTCAAAGGCTAATTTACTCAAATAACTTTGGAATTCATGAACGCTCGGGAAATGCTAGTTGCGTGAGGAAAGAGGTAGTCATTTTGGTTTGTTAAGAAAATATGATTTGGTTTTTGGAAGGAGAGATGGGTGGTCTTCTTGGTGTAGGGCTCAGGGCTTTAAGAACATTCTGTGATTCTGGGAAAATCAACAGGAAAGGTGATGATTCAACACGCCATTCCCCTTGCTCAGAAGGCAGCCCTTGGGCCAGCCCCAACCAGTAGCCGAATAATTCCAGGAAGGGGAGGGAAAGTTGTGAGACTTGGTTGTATGAGGAACAGGGATGTCCCTGCGGGTGTCTTGCGGCTATAGGAAAAGTTAGCCGGAACACAGAAATAAAACGCATCAGCGAAAACCCAGAAATGGACCCCACCCCGGCCACCCTACCTGAGAACAGGCTGTGGTTGATTCTCCTAAAGACTGTCGTCTGCTCTTCTGCTCAGAGGAGTCAGAACGAAGGGTAGAACTTCATGCTTTGCGGTCTACGAAACTGCGTTTGACTCCCATACTGCATGTGATATGGTGGGTCCATTCACTAATCACTTTCCTCGGAGCTTCCTTGGAGCTCTTCAATGAGCCAGGGCCAATGAGTTACAGAACTGGAGTTACAGAAACTCTGAGCTCAGGAAGCTCAACGGCCCGTACCCCAAGGCCTTAGTGGTGTCTTAGACCCTTTCTTATTTGATTACTGGCTCACAATTCTTGGACGTTTCCCTTCTGGAGACTCAGTGCAACTCACACATATTGGGCCTTCGTGTGTATTGCTCACATACGCTTTAGGACAAGACTTCAAGGGAAATATTAACCCCACGTTACAGGTGTGGAGTAACTAGAACAAGGCTCTAGCACTAGTTAGCAGGAGCATAGGTCTTCTGACTCTTTATCTGATGCCCCATAGCCTCAGGCAGAGCAGTGGGCAGAGGCGGGTACTCGTGCTGGACCTGGGCACGGCCCCTTGTCACCCAATGAACAAGGCACAGGTGGTAGCAGAGAGGCCAAAACTCAGGTTCGTCAGGCTCTCTCCTCTCTGCTACACCTGGATGGCCCGGATGGGTTACTAACTGGGTCTCAGTTTTTCACTCTTTAAAGTGGGCTTGGGGAGACTAAAGGCTGCTGTGATCAGTCATTTACAAGGATTCCTGACCAAGCAGAAAGTGATGGGTGAAATCCAATCTCCCTGCAAAGCTGTGTGCCCCGGAATGTGGCTGGACCTGCCTGGAAGAAGGAGCTACCTTGCTCTAATCACGCAAAAGATCTGTATGTGCTGTTGGATGCCCTGCCAACACAGAAAGAGCTCCACATCCCCTTCCAACTCCCTTTGCCATACCCAGTAGGCACAGTTCTGGGAGGGAGGGAGAGGGAGAGAGGGCACGAGACCAGGGGGCACTCCAGCATTAAGCTGATTCTGCTCACATCATGGGCATTTATGAATCAGTGGAGTCAAAGCTGCTTTGTAGGAAGTACGCAGACTTTAGCATCAGCACATCCCCGACTTCCCTCCCTCCCTGGATGTGACTTCAGGCCTGTGGGACACTGCGTATGTCATGTTACTCAAAGCCCACCAACACTCTTCTCCCTCCATTTTGCACAGAGGTGAAGGAACTTGGCCACCATCAAGGAGCTGGCAAGGACGCGCTCACCCCTGAACTGGAAACTGGAATCCAGGTTTCTCCATATGGATGGTCTTGTTTGACCTTGCCCTTTGTTTTTTGTTTGTTTGTTTGTTCGCTTTTTTTTTTTTTTTTTTACCTCCCTGAGTTTCCATCTTTTCTATTACTTCACAGTGAAAATGATACCACTCTTCCCCCAGCAGTTGGTGTGACAGTCACAGGGTTAAGCATCACTAGTCGGGCCTGTGTTAAGATCCTAGCTTCTTTGCTCTCTGACCTTGTGTCTTCAAGAAATTGAGCCTCAATTTTCTCACCTTTATGATGCAGACTGTGATAATAGCCCTTCACCGAAAAGCTTGTTGTGAATATTAAGTAGAGATTACACACACACACACACACACACACACACACAGTTCTTAACCCAGTCTAGCACGTAATAAATAGTCAATAAATGTGATCTGATTGTTAATACTGTTCAGTAGCAGTTGAAGCAACACAGGTGTTTCATGAATTTTTGCCCCAACTCCTTGCTAAGATAGGTGCTCAACAATGACCCATTTAGGTCCCCTTCCTCACGGAGGAGAAGGAGATTAGGACAACGCTCCGGCGGGGAGCAGGGCCCCCGAGGAAGGAGAAGGCATTTGGGATCTGGCAGGCACTGTCCTCACTGACTCACTGTTGACCTTGGCTGTCACGTCTACTTTCTGATTTGTCCCCAAAGAAAGTCAGTGCCCCGACTTTGAAGTGTTGACAAAGTATTTCAAAGTGCATCTTCCCCAGTTCCAGGAATCTCACTGAGGGAACACATCCCCGGCCAGCATCTCATTCCCTTAGGTAGGCTCAGGATCCAGGGCTGAAGAACACCGCAGCTGGCTGCCTTGTGCCTGGCGGGTGACCTCTCCCCGGGAATCTGGGTGGGGAGACACGTTCAGGTGGCTCTTTGTCCCTGGGGCGTGGCCTCGCTGCCTCCTTTCCGCCATCCATTCACTCCCCTCTGACTCACTTCTGTTGCGGCCAAGAGGGCAAGTGTTGAGAGGCTGTTTAACACACACACACACAACAAGCCCTATAATCAACCAAAGTGGTCATTTGATCTACGTGGGAAAGCATGTCCTGCCGTCGGCTCCCAGGCACCAGGAAGTGACACCAGCAAGCGAGGAGGCCACACCACTAATAGGAGTAACGGCCATCTGTTCTAGAATGCCTGCTGGTCACCAGGCATTTCATGTACCCCATATCACTAGTCTTCACGGCAACCCCCTGAGGGAGGCCTTGCAGGTTCTGTGTTACAGATAAAGGAACAGGGGTCAGTGAGGTTAAGAAACTTGCCCACATCCTCCACAGCTAATAGGTGGCAAACCTGGGATTCTAGCCAGGTGTGGTTGACGTGGGAGCCTGGACCCTGTCCATTCTGCCATGGTGACAATCAATTGGACACGGTCATAAGAAGTATGTAGAAAACAACGAGAGTGGCTTTGAGTCATGAGCAGTAAAGGGCCCCAGGTCCACAGGGAATTTTTTCAGGGCCTCTGAAACATTCTAGATGTTGCTTAATAGTTGATTACTGTCTCCCTGTGGCAAAATTCCACAAGCTTTAGTGAAGGATCTGCCATGTGCCTGGACTCACACAATACTAGATGTTTCTCAGAACTCTAGGTCTGAGTACCTTTCTATGGACTCATTACCATCATATCCAGTTGTGGCTCTCATTACTGTTGTCCTTGATTGGTGCCCAGGGTCCCTTCTCCGTATGGCTCTTCCTCCATCCCCATCAGCCTGAGGCTCCAGTCTGCTTGCTTATCATCTCCCCACTGAGGCTACCCTGGGTTTGTTGGGTCGCCTTTATCACCAGTGGCATCTGAAACATAGGATTTAGCATTTCTTGCCGATTATTTCTTTTCTCTTGGTCTCCCCAGGAATAAACCCAAAGTCCCTTTCACTGTAGGGATTTTCTTAACCATTTATGGCAGGGTCCAGAGAATGCTAAAAGATGGTTCCAGGCAGAAGCACATCAGCTGAGTATGGTCCCTGAATGTTTCTCTGAGGTGGTTCCGGCATTTCCTCCTCTGCGCTGACTCCAAATGGCCAACCATTCTGAGATTCGTGTCATCTAACTAATTAAAGCAGTCATCCCTTCCTGATAATTTTTTAAATTTAAGTCTCACTAAAACAAAAGTAAATACAATTCCTGTCATTTTAGAATTTATGTAAGTCTTTATGGAACTATGGTTAACAGATTAAATAAAGGGTTAGGGTTCTACTTCCTTGAACCCTTAATTAGGTCTTTTGAATTGGGACCATTCTGGGGAAGATTATCTCAAAGTTTAAAGATTAATGATACGCCTATGGGGCTTCTGGGTGACTCAGTTGGTTAAGCGTCTGTCTTTGGCTCAGGTCATGATCTCATGATTCGTGGGTTTGAGCCCCACGTTGGGCTCTGTGCCGACAGCTCGGAGCCTGGAGTCTGCTTCGAATTCTGTGTCTCCCTCTCTCTCTACCCCTCCCCTGCTCGCTCTTTCTCTCTCTCCCTCTCTCTCTCAAAAAACAAATAAACATTAAAAAAATTTTTAAAGATTAATGATATGCCTAGAACAGAATGAAGAAGCAAATAAGATATAAGTCAGTCAAAAATTACCTCCCAAGGTGACCTTGAATCAGAAAACAAAAATTGCTTGGATCTTCTTCAGTAGATTGTGCTAGAATAATTGGTTATCAACATAAGAGAAAGATTAGATCCCTACCTCATACTGCGTACACAAAAATGAATTCTAATGGAATGAAAACCTCAATATGAAAATAAAAGTCTTAAAAGTGTTAGAAGAAAATTTTGGTGATTTTCTTCCTGCCTTTAGGACAGGAGTTCATAAATCCTGCACAAACAGTCCAAACCATTAAGGAAAAGATAAACTCTGTGTAAAAACTGCAGAGGGGTACCTGGGTGGCTCAGTTGGTTGCATGTCCAACTCCGGATCTCAGCTCAGGTGGTGATCTCATGGTGCGTGGAACCGAGCCCTTCTTTGGGCTTTGCGCTGACAGTGTCTCCCCCTCTCCCTGCCCCTCCTCTGTTCGTATTCTCTTTTGCTCTCCGTCTCTCTCAAAACTAAATAAACATTAAAAAAAGTTAATAGAATAAATAAAATTAAATAAATAAATAAATAAATAAACCCACAAAATTAAAAAGGCAAATTATAGATACAGAGGTTAGTAACCAACATTACATGCACTGGGTGTTCCCTAACGACTCAGCAGCTCCCTCAGGATCACAGAGTAATAGGGCGGTCAGCGTCTGTGAAGACTTCCCATTTCAACTTTGACAGGGAAACTGGCCACCGTGAACTTCAGCAGAAGCACGAGTGCTGCATTTCTTCGCCAGAAAAGCATCTCTAAGACCACTGCATGGAGGCCCAGGTGCCGGCCTAGGGTCGTTCCTAAGCTGTTGGCAGGAGGGAGCCACCCATAAAGAAGGAGAGGATTTACATCCAGAAGCACAGAGAAGGAGGGCACAGTTGAAGGCACCCAGTGGGAAAGTGGGGTCTGTAGTGACATCCGGATGGGAGGGGCGTGAGCCGTGGCCTCAATGAGAGAGCAGAGCCTCTCCAGGTGGACAAGGTAAGGAAGGGCATCCTAGACAGGAGGGAGCGTGAGCGGGTCAAGGAGGCACAAAAGGCTGAAAGACTGCAGCGTGCCCAAAACACAACAGGTCTCTGTCGCTGGGGTGCTACGTTTGTGCCTTGGGGTGGGAGGCAAGGTGGCAGGAAGTAGAATTAGAAAATGGTTTGGGGCCTCTGGCAATGTTTCTTTGTAAGTTTCTAACTGATTTGGTATTGCCATGGGCTGAACTGTGTCCTCTCTTTCGAGGACCCAGAATGTGGCCTTATTTAGAAAGAGGACTTGGACAGAGACGATCAGATTGCAACTAGGTCATTGGGTTGGGCCAAATTCAATATGGCTGGTATCCTTATTAAGGAGGGAGATGCGGACACGGAGACAAATACATGGAGGAGGGAGACAGTGTAGACAGACTGGGGAGGAAGCTGTGAAGACACAGGTCTGGAACGTCGCGCTTACAATTCAAGGAACACCTGAGACGCTCCCAGACTTGGGAGATGATGATGGAATGGGTCTTCAAAGACAGGATGGCTCCACTGACTCCTTGATTTTGAACTTCTGGTCTCCACAGCTGTGAGACCCTAAATCGCTGTCATTTGAGGGACCCAAGATGAAGTACTTTTAAAGCAGCCACAGGAAATGGATGCAGACGTACACTGGGTGTTAAACCACTAGCGATGAAGACCTCTGTTGCATTAGAATTACCTACATGACCTTGGCAGAATGTTCAAGCTACCTTCTCCAAGGCTAAGTTGAGGGGGGGGGGGGGAGGTGCGTGGTAGGGCTTAATGGTTAACAGCTGAGCCTCTGCCATCAGACTGTCTGTTTCTGAATCTCTGCTTTGTCTCTTTTTAGCTGTTTGGCCAGTGCCTCAGTTTCCTGATCTATTCAATGGGGGAGACGCTAACATCCAAAGGGTGATAGGGAAGAGTGAGCCATGCATGGAAAGTTCCCAGTCCAACACCCGGCACCAGTAAGTGGTCAGTAAATTCTGGCTCTCATTACTGAGCCCACATCCCTTTGGGTCTTTCTCAGTTACAACTGCTCTTTGCTTGAGGTAATTTGCCCACAGGCCCCAGTATGACAGGGACGCTTCTAAGAGTCTGTTTACACGCATCAAATTACCAGCATTTTCCAAGAAAAGTGTCCCCTTTCACTTGAGTATTTACTTACCAAACCTAGCCCTAGCCCAGGGAAAAATGATGCTTGTGGTGGGTGAGCTGGTCCTTGACCCTCAGCCCCTCCCTCGTGGTTCTGCCCAGAATTTCTAGAATATATCCCAAAGTAATCAAAAGCACAGGAACGCATGTAAAGCGAGACATGTGGTGTAGCGGGGGGGGGGGGGGGGGGGAAGGCGTTTCGTCTGGGACCTGGATTTGAATCCCTCCTCCGCCACCGAATAACAGTAGGCACCTTGACCCAGGACCAGGTCTTTAAGCCTCCACTGTCTCATCTGCAAAATGGAGTTGCTGCTCAGTTGGCAGAGACGTTTGCGGATTTCACGAGGCAAAGCACCAGTGCACATTGCTGGCATTCTTCAGGCCCCCGGTGCCTGGCTGCTCGGCAGCTTTTTCCCCTTCTGGTGAGATCGGAGACATGGTCCTGGGGGGGGCGGGGGCTGATGAAATGAAATGGTATCAGTCCTGCTGTGAGACTGGCCAGCGATCAAGTCTCCAGCTGTCCGTCTCCAAATAGCTTAACGGCCGCAAGTATGATTCAACGTCCATAAATTAAAGAATGCACGGCTCACAAATGTCTCCTTAGTGTTATTTTTATTGAAATCAAATTTCAACCTTGAGCCATCGGGATCTTTCCCGTAATGCTGGGAATGATCGACCAGCCAGATGTGGGGTACACAGTGCCTGGAGGTGTCGGGTTTGCTCTGGGGAGGAACCGAGGAAGGGCGGCTCACACGGGCTGGCAGGACTGAGGGCAGGTGGCGCTCACGCTGCCGGGCAGAGGCGGGTCCGCACCGAGGAGCACGCTGAGGAATGACCCGTCTCATCATTACTGATGTGATGAGAGATCAATGAAGTGTTTCACATGAATCAAAATAGTCCTTTGGGCTAAAAACACAACGAGAGATCTCCTCTCCGAACAAATACTTAGGCTCAGGGTACTCATTGCCGACTACAGGCAGTGGGTGGTACAGCTGATCTCTGTCACTTACCCATCTGTGTAACTGTAACTTTGTACCCATTCGATAGCACCCGCATCTTGCTCCTTTGTCCCCCGAAGAAGCAACAGGAATAACGGCGACGACGACCGCGACAACCACAGCAAGAACAACCAAGGGACAGGAGGAAATTTGGGGAGGTGATGGATATGTTTATAACCGTGATCGTGGTGATGGTCAGTCTCTTGGGGGTATGAATATATCCAAACTCACCAAACCATGTGTATTATGTGACGTATGTATTATATATACCAATTAGGCTTCAATAAAGCCGAAAAGAAACTACAGTTGGCGACGCAGAAGTCTGTCCTCCGGGGCGATCTAGTTTTGTAGTATCATCTCCGACTCCTGACACTGACCTGTTTGCAGTGGGGGAGTGTGGTTTATGGTAAACCTGAGTGATGTTCACAATCCTAACTCTGCCTGCGTGATCTGTTTGCCGACAGTGTCCCGACCTGAGAACTGGACCCATAGCGCTGCTCCGCACCCCACCCCTCCGCGGGACGTGCGGTTATGAAAATAAAGGGTAACGTACATTAACTTGCACGGTGCCTGACAATCAGTTGCTCGTCAGTCAACGGCCACTCCTTTAGATTTTGTTCTTTTTTAAAGTTTGCTTATTTATTTTGAGAGAGAGAGAGAGAGAGAGAAAAGCATGAGCAAGTGAGGGGCAGAGAGGGAGGGAGAGAGAGAGGATCCCAAGCAGACTCCACACTGCCAGCATGGAGCCCGATGTGGGGCTCAAACCCACGAACCATGAGATCAGGACCCAAGCCGATATCAAAAGCTGGAGGCTTAACTGACAGAGCCACCCAGATGCCCCTTGATCTTGTTCTTATAATCCTCGTTCTCTGTAAAATATCTCGTACTTCTATTTTTATGGAGCCTTTTTTTTTTTGTAAAGCAACTGCGCTGTTAAAATTCTCCAGCAGAACTAAAGGCAGGTGGTTTGGTTTTTCTGGGGCATAAGGCGTGCGGAAGGTGGTGGTGAGTGATGTGTCCGGGGCCAGGCCCTGAACTACAAATGGCCATGGTGCCAGGTGAAGGCACCAGAAGAACAAGGCCCAGGGGGCCCACCTCGCTGTCTGTCATGCTCCTGGCTCTGCGGTTGCCCCTTGTACTTGTCTGATTATCTTCCACTGAGACTCTAAGCTGGATGACTTTCACACGAGACCCGCCCCTCTGGTCAGGCTCTGCGCGATTCCCCCTGGGCTTCTGGAACTCTAACCTTCCCAGAGAGGCAAGTGGCATGCAAATGATATTGCAGAGCTGGTGCGGAACGGCTCAGGTTTCTCAAGAGCGGAGGAATTAATTACAAGCCTTAGTTCTTTGTTACCAGTGACTTAACACACATGTGTCACCACACTGAGATCAGTGCCTGCTGGCTGGGGCAAGGGGACTGGACGATCACCCGAAGGTGTGGGACCCAGGGTAGGACAGAGGTAACAGGTGCCGTAGGGTTAGAAGGAGCTGGTTCAGAAGAAGGAAAGTCAGTGTCGGTGTAGGAGGAATGGTGATGTCTCCGGAAGCAGGTGGTTTGAAACACCGATGTATAAATGAGATGGGAAGAGGGAACATCCCCAGAGAACCTCTGGATCTGGAGCCTTCCTTGAGGACCAGATAGATCCAGCGAGACATAGAGAGGGCCATGAGTACCCGGATAAGGGTACGGAGCTTCAGTCAGGAGGTACTGGGGAGCCACTGAAGGTATGTGAACAGGAGAGAGAGAGAGTCTAGAGCTGCTCTGAGGAGCACCGGAGGCTGAGTGTGGTGATTTGATTATTTTGCAATAGGCAAGGGAGCAGGACACCAGGGGAAACACCGTTGGGTCAGTATGGGTACAAGGGTGAAATCAACCTCTAGCTTCCAAGACCAGGAGTCTCGTCTCCTAGCAATCTTAGTAGGAGAAGGCTGGTCCTTCCACACACGCCAGGCAGCAAGCACGACCATCACTCGGTGAGCAATTATAGATGAAAATGCGTTCACAGAAAGGCCAAGCACCTTTTCCAAGCTCAGATGGCTGCTGGGCTAGTCCATCAGCCTGACTCTCAGGACCACACCCCCGACTGCGGTGTCCTGCTGCCTGGGGAGCTGGCAAAGTCGGGAGAGGTGGGGCTGGTGTGGGTAAAGAGTCAGGATCGGGCTCCCTGATCTCAGATGCTTAATGAAGCATCTGAGGCAGGACGTTCATCATGAGCCTGGAAAGGAAGACAGGAATGTAGGAGAGACAGTGGGCAAGAGGGGGCTAGGTATGGGGCCCGCTCCGTGGTCTTGGGCACGGAAGCCTTGTTGAGGGATGAGACCCCTGAGGGAGAGAAGCAGAGGGAGGGAGAAGGTGTCATGGGGAAAGCCGTCCCCGCAAGAATAAGGATAAGGTGTCGAAGCAGCGGGACCCTGGCAGGGCAGGGAGGGCAGTTTTTCCTGTGACAGCTGGGGAGGAGGGAAAGAGCTTCGGGAATGAACCAGAGCACCCCGTGCGGTCACTCCATGGAACGGAAGAGGTCCCAGATGTCACCCTCAGTCACTGCATCTCTTAGGCATGACGGATGTCCTCGCAGGTGTCATTCCCAGCGTCCGGATGCCAAGATAACGTGGGTGCTGATGCGGGAGAGTCTTGTATTGTCACGAATGCCTGGAGATAGGCTGCCAGTCCCTGGGTGGGGACTCGTTGATGATTCCGGGTCCACTAGGAGCTTCAGCGAGGGCACCTCCAGGCCAGAGGTAGAAGGTCAGTCATGCCGTCCGCCCCAGGAAATGCTCACCCTCACCATCAGGACTGCTCACATTTGGCACTGGTCATCACTAAGGACAGGATTGCTCTGCCCACTCACTCTGCAAAGAGCTCCCTTACGGAACAGGCTGCTTGAGCTGATGCCAGAATCCAGTGCCTCCCTGGGCAAGAGTGCTGGGGTTGACGGCCCCTGGCGAGCGGAGTGGGTATCGTCACACTGGGAGGTTTCTTGTTGGGTTGGTTGGTTTTCGTTGGTTTATTTCACTTCTGTTTTTAAATTTATTTATTCCTTTTGAGAGAGACACAGAGAGAGCACAAGCAGGGGAGGGGCAGAGCGAGAGGGGGACAGAGGATCCGAAGTGGGCTCCATGCCGACAGCAGAGAGCCCGATGTGGAGCTCGAACTCGTGAACCGTGAGATCATGACCTGAGCCGAAGTCAGACGCTTACCTGACTGAGCCACCCAGGCGCCCCTGTCACAGGAGGAGTTTTAAGAGGTGATGACCAACAGGCCCAATGTTGCAGAAAAACCAAGGGGATGCAAAACTGAGAAGGAACTAGAACGTGACTCATTTGTAAGTGTGGTATACAATATCCACTCTCTCCTCCCGCATGGTGGGATCAAAGACAGCAGCTCAGAAAAAAAATAAAAACAAAAGCAAACAAACAAACAGACCAAAAACCCTCTTTCTTTGCCTGTCCTGTATGTAGGTATGGGCACTGAACCGAGTGTGGTTGGTGCGGTTTCTTAGGTGGACAAAATTATGGGTTGAATTGAGAGCCCTCCTATTCATCTGTTACAATCCTCATACCCAGGACCCTAGAATGTGACCTTCTTTGGAGATAGGGTCTTTAAAGTGTCAATCAAGTTAAAATGAGGTCATAAGAATGGGCCTTAACCTAACATGATGGGTATCCCTAAGAAAAAGGGGAAATTTGGACCCACAGAGGGAAGCTGATACAAAGAGACACAGAGAAAACAGCCATCTGCAAACCAAGAAGAGAGGCTTAGAACATATTCTATGCTCACAACTTATAGAAGGACCCCACTCTGCTGACACCTTGATCTTCTGGCCTCCAGAACAATGAGGCGATACATTTCTGTTGTTTAAACCACCCGGTCTGGGGTGCTTTGATCAGGCAGTCCTAGCAAACAGATACAAATGCTTAAAGGGACCTAGCTCAGCAGGTCCTAAACCACAAGGGGTCTCCAGGACGGAAGCCACATGCGGGGGGTAGAGGGGCAAGAAGGCGGGGGGTGGGGGGCACAGGCTCCTTCTGACATCACGGGGCCCTGGATGAACACCTCTGGGCCTCTTTTATGTAGAAGAAGAAGCCCTTATGCGTATTGATCCTTGTTAGAGGGTTCCTTGCGCTCCCTAAGAAGATATGTTGGAATCCTGAAGGCCAATAACGGTGAACGTGACTTTAATGGGAAATAAGGTCTTTGGCAAAGTAATTGAGTTAACACGAGGTCAGCAGGCGGGCCCTCATCCAGTGTGACTCGTGTCTTTACCCGGAGAGGGAAATCTGGACACACACAGAGGAGAAGGCCACGTGGGGACAGAGGCAGAGACTGGTCTCACGCCGCTGCAGGCCAAGGATCATCAAGGACACAAGCTGGGACAGAGCAGAGTCTTGCCGACCACCTGACTGCAGATTGCCAACCTGGAGCATGTGAGAAAACGAACTCTTCTTGTTTAAAGCCACCTAGTGTGTGGTCCCTCGTTACAGCAGAGAAAGCAAACTAATACACTCTGTTCCCAGCAAGCAGACCTCCTTCCTGACTACTACAGAGGGCCTCTGGGACCCTGGAGGCCGCAGTTTTATAAGGGCAATGGGAACAGATCCAAATCGGAAGCAGCAAAGGGTGGGCACTTGGGGAGGCAGTGGTTAGGGTGCAGAGTCCTTCTGTTGAAGCTCTTTGGGTAAAATGCTTAACTTCTCTAACTCTAACATGGAGAAAATAATAGCACCTAGATTTGTGGTTAAAAGCAACGAACGCGCTATTGGCTGTGAAGCACTTAGCGCAGAGCATGGATGAAGATAAGCAGCCTCACGGTGGGTAGACGGGAACCATCTTTAAAAGAGGCAAATGCTTAATAATACAGCGTCGATTGCAAGGGCTGGGAACTTCATTGGGGATTCACCCTTTCGCTCATCAAATATTTATTGAGTTTTTATTGGGTGCCAGCCGCCATCCTAGGCATGGGGGATACGCCTTGGAAGCAAAGGAGACAGTTCTTATTTCCTAGAAGTTCATCAGTGGAGTGAAGCCATTGCCTCCGCTACCGATGAAAGGACTACGTCCCTCTCTGAGGGTGAAAAAGCGATGCTGCGCACAGAGTCAGGACTAGAGAATCAGCGGACCAGCCACCCACCCGCGTAGCTGAGAATCTGACTGCTTTGGAATAAAAAACAGAATAGGAGGGAAAATAAGGACCTGAAAATAAGATATTCTCCAAATCAACAGTGAAAACAACAACAACAGCAAAGAGAGATCAAGAAAGTGGGTTTTTTCCTTGAAATGCATTATTATTGAAAAGTGTTGCCAGAAAGAATCAGGGAGGCAAGACCGTTCAGAGAAGATCATGGGTTTACGAAAGTGGCTCTTTGGTGATGCAGGCATCAGGTTTTGTAAGAGTTACAGAATAACTCTTGTGCAAACATACGCAATAGTTTGCATAGGTAGAAGCACGCACACACATGCACGCACGCACACTGGACAATGCCCAAGACAAAATCTAGTTATACGCCCAGGCCAGGGAGTTACCACCGGCTGATGGCAGCCGGGAGGGCAGGACCTCCAATGTCCGCTTGATTGTACATACCACGTCCTGTTGCCTCTGTGGTGAGGGCTCCTAAGCTTAAGAGACTCCAAACTCCCTACTGCATTCAACCCCACCCACCCACCCGACGGCCCCAGAATCTGTCTTTTCTCTTTCTATTAAATCATGATCTCCAGAGTCACTAACACAGACTATCAATATCACATAGCGCTCAGCTCAGAGGTCCATCAGATTACGGAGCTGTACCTGGAGAGACCTAGAACCTGAGAAGGTAGGATGCACACGTCTCACATTGTGTCATCCATGCTTTATGACCTCGTCCTTCTCCCCAGGGACACCCTGAGCCCTCTGAGGGAAGGTACTTGTCTGTTCGTCTCCGTATTCAGTGCTTTCCACAGGTCTGGCTCGGTGAATAGTCATTAATGCGTGAATGAATGAATACATACGTAAGTGATTGAGGACAAGAAACAGAGAAAAGACTCCCTGACGGGCTCAGAGAAGATGTTGTCCAAGAGGTGACACAAAGTGGTCTTGAAGGATGACCAATCCCCTAAGTAACAGAAGTTGAGGGAGCATTTCAGATGGAAGAAGGATCCCACACCCAGTCCAGTGGCCTGGAGCAGCATGTTCCACGTAACGAAAATAAGAGCTTGAGGTTCCCAGAGAAGAAGGGGGGGATGGCCGTGGACTTGCCTGAGACAAGCCTAGAGGTTAGATCTGGACTGGAGCCCCCCAAAATGTGCCCCCGTGTTGAACCCGGAGTCTCTCTGGAGGGCAACTGAGGACGCGGGATGGCTTTTGAGAACAGAACAACAATAATGGATTGCGGTTTAGAAAGACCCCTCCAGGGGCGCCTGGGTGGCTCAGTCCGTTAAGCATCTGATTCTGGATTTCGGCTCAGGTCATGATCTCACAGTGCTTGGGTTTGAGCCCCATGTTGGTCTCTGTGCTGGGTCGACACAGATCTTGTTGGGAATTCTCTCTCTCCCTCTCTCTCTGCCCCTATCCCACTCAAGCTCTCTCTCTCTCTCTCTCTCTCTCTCTCTCTCTCAAAATAAATAAACTTTTAAAAATTCAGGAAGACCACACCATTGCACAGGTCACATATAAAAGGAGAGGAGCAAGCCTAGAAACCAAGAGACCAAGTGACAAGTGACAAAGGCATGACCCAAGAGGATGGGCACTGGGCAAAGGAATCTCATAGGAGTTCCCCAGGAACAGTGGGTGACCAGCATGCACAGTGAAAGGAAGGTTTTGAACTTTGGAGCACTAACCAATGAGATGGACAGTCCTGAAGACAATGGGACAGAGAGAAGAAGATGGGGCTTCGGTTTGGATTTGTTGAGTTCAAGCCACCTGGGGGGAACAGCCAGGTGGAAATGCCCTCCCTCTAGGGCTTTACATACACAGTCGGATCGTATGTGTGGAACCACACCGGGAGACAGAATCTGTAGGTCTTCTGTATTTCAGCATTGTTTTGGACCCAAGGGTACTAGAACCTGCACCGGAGCGCCCCATGTGGAAAGCAACCCTCCACACCTTGTAGTTCACAGCACCCTATGCAGTCTCTACCACCTTATAACGCACACAACCACCACCACTGCCTGCGGGGCAGGGAGCCAGGATTATAAATCTTATGCAGCCCGTCTGAGAAGGAAACTTCTCTAGGGTCAAGTAGCTCTAAGCATGCATCTTGGTCCCAACCCAGGACTGATGGCCTCAAGTCCAGCCTCACTCCAGTTTTCCATCCCAGTGTCTTGGCCACTGACCCCAGGATATGCCAGGCTGTGAAAACATCGGTGAGGGCTGCTGGAAGGTTCCCTGACAGCAGAGAGCATGGGGATGTCCAGCTTGGGCACAGCCTAGGAGAGACTCCGGGCACTATAGGGAGGTGCTGGCAATCCTACATCTGTAAGAGGGAAGGCTGAGCAGGAATGCCTTGGAGCAGGGGCAGAGGCAACACAAGGTTTCTTTGCATCCGGGTAGGGCAGAAGGGGGACCAGAGCCACAAAGCGAAGGGCAGGTCCACTGGAACTTAGACGGAGTTGGGTCCAAAGCTCAGCTTTGTCTTGGATCAAGCCACATCAGCTCCTTAACTTAACTTTTTACTTTTTCCAGATTTGTTGAGATAAAATGGACATATAACACTGTGTAAGTTTAAGGTATATAGCATGTCGATTTGATATACTTCTGTATTGTAAAATGATCACAACAGTGTCAAGTCACACCTCCAACACATCACATTATCATTTCTCTTTTGTGGTGAGAACATTAAAAGAGAAGCCCCTTAGCAACTTTCAAGTATTATTAACTATCGTCATCATGCTGTAGACTAGGTCCTCGGAACTGATTGGCCTTATAACTGGGAGTTTGCACCTTCGACCAGCACCTCCCTGGTTCCATGCATTTGGCTTTTTTCAGATTCCGTCTACAAGCAATATTAGACAGTATTTTTCTTTTGCTCTCTGGCTGATTTCATTTAGCGCAATACCTTCAATATCCATCCGCATTGTCACAAATGGCACAGCTTTCTTCTTTCTCACGGCTGCATAATAGTTCATTGTTTATAGAGACAGATATAAATGATACAGACACAGATACAGATATAGATCAACTCTTTACCCATTCATCCATTGACGCTTAAGTTTCTCCATATCACGGCTGTTGTAAATAATGCTGCAACACACAGAATGCATAGATCTCTTTGAATGGGCATTTTGTTTTCTTCAGATAAACACCCAGAAGTGGAATTCTTGAATTATATGGTAGTTCTATTTTTAATTTTTTTAAGGACCTCCAGACCGGTTTCCATATTGGGCTGCACCAATTTGCACTCCCACCAACAGTGCACCAGGTTTGATTTTGCAAATCAAAACCACAATGGGATACCACATCACACCTGATAGACCCGGGGTCTCATTGTGGTTTTGGTTTGCCATCTCCCTGATGAGTAGCAACGTTGAGCATCTTTGCATGTGTCTGTTGGTCATTCGTATGTCTTTTTTGGAAAAATAACTATTGAGATATTTTGCCCATGTTTAAAATATTGGTGGTTCAATTTCTTTATTTTTCATTTTAATTCCAGTATCACTAACATACAGCGTTATATCAGTTTCAGGTGTGCAAAATTCGGGTGATCCAACAATTCCAGACATTAGTGCTCGTTATAACAAGGTACTCTAATCCTGATCACATATTTCACCCATCTCCCCTGCCCCCCCTATTTCACTTATTACCTGCCCGCCCCGGTGACCATCAGTTTTTTCTCCATAGCTAAGAGTCTGTCTCTTGGTTTGTGTCTTTTTCTTTGTTCATTTGTTTTGTTTTTGATTACCACCTATGAGTGAAATCATATGGTATTTGTTTCTCCTCAGTGAGTTAGTTTTCTTAGCATAATATCCTCTGCATCCACCCATGTTGTCACCAGTGGCAAGGTTTTATTTTTTTTTATGGCTGAGTAATATTCCAGTGTGTGTGTGTGTGTGTGTGTGTGTGTGTGTGTGTGTGTGTGTCTTTAGATCTTCTTTATTCATTTATCTGTTGACAGATACTTAGGTTGCTTTCATAATTTGGCTATTGTAAATAATGCTGCAATAAACACTGGGGTGCATATATCTTTTCAAATTAGTGTTTTCATATCCTTTGGGTAAAAACCTAGCAGTGGAACGACTGCATCATATGGCGATTCTATTTTTTTTAATTTTTAATGTTTACATATTTATTTTGGGAGAGAAAGAGTGCAGCAGGGGAGGGGCAGAGGGAGAGGGAGAGAGAGAATCCCAAGTAGGTTCGACACTGCCCTGTGCAAAGCCCAACACGTAGCCTGAACTCAATAACCCTGAGATCATGACCTGAGCTGAAACCAAGAGTCTGTCGCTTAACTGACAGGCACCCAGACATCCCGAGGTAATTCTATTTTTAATTTTTTGAGGAACCTTCACATTTTGCATTCCCACCAACAAGGCACAGGGGTTCCTTTTTCTCCACATCCTCACCAACACTTGTTGTTTATTGTGTTTTTCATTTTAGTCATTTTGTGTGAGATGCAATATCACTGTAGTTTTGGTTTGCATTTCCCTGATGATTAGTGATGTTGAGCATCTTTTCATACATCTGTTAGCCATCTATGTGTCTTCTTTGGAGAAATGTCTGTTCATGTCTCCTGCCCATTTTTAATTGGATGATTTGTTTTTGTGTGCATTGAGTTGTATAAGTTCTTTATATAATTTGGATACTAACCCTTTATTGGATATGTCATTTTCAAATATCTTCTCCAATTCAGTAGGTTGTCTTTTAGTTTTGTTGTTTTCGTTGATGTGCAGAAGTTTGTTTGTTTGTTTGTTTTTTAAATATAGTCTTAATAGTTTATTTTTGCTTTTGTTTCCCTTACCTCAGGAGACAGATCTAGAAAAATGTTGCTATGGGTGATGCCAGAGAAATTAGTGCTTATGCTGTCTTCTAGGATTTTTTGGTTTCAGCCCTCATACTTAGGTCTTTAATCCATTTTTGAGTTTATTTTTGTGTGTGGTGTAAGAAAGCAGGCCAGTTTCATGCTTTTTCATGTAATTGTCCAGTTTTCCAGACACTTTTTGTTGAAGAGACTTTTTCCCATTGCGTATTCTTGCCTCCTTTGTCAAGGATTAATTGATCATGTAATCACGGGTTTATTTCTGGGTTCTCTATTCTGTTCTATTGATCTATGTGTCTATTTTTGCACCAGTACCATACTGTTCTGAACAATACAGCTTTGTAGTATATGTTGAAATCTGGGCTTGTGATACCTCCAGTTGTATTCTTGTTCCAAGATTGCTTTGGCTATTTGGGGCCTTTTGTGGTTCCATACAAATTTGCCACTTATTAATTCTAGTTCTGTAAAAATTGATGTTGGTGTTTTGATAGGGATTGCATTAAATCTATAGATTGCTTGGGCAATAAGGGACATTTGAGCAGTATTTGTTCTTCTAATCCATGGTCATGGAATATCCTTCCATATGTTTTGTGCCATCTTCAATTTCTTTCATTATTGTTTTACAGTTTTCAGAGTGCACCTCCTTGGTTGCATTTTTTTCTTAGGTATTTTATTATTTGGGGTGCATTTGGAAATGGGACTATTTTCTTAATTTCTCTTCCTGCTACTTCATTATTAGTGTGTACCAATGCAATGGATTTATTCATCTTGACTTTGTATCCTGCAACCTTGCTGAATCCATTTATCAGTTTCAGCTGATTTCTGGTGGGGGTCTTGAGGGTTTTCTATATATAATATTGTAGCATCTGCAAATAGTGAAAGTTTTACTTCTTCCTGACCAATTTGAATGACTTTTCTTTTTCTTGTCTGATTGCTGTGGTTAGAACTTCTAGTACTGTGCTGAATGAAAGTGGTGAGAATGAACATCCTTATCTTGTTCCTGATCTTAAGGGAGAAGCTCAGGTTTTCATAATTGTATGAAGTCAGCTTGGGGTTTTTCACATACGGTCTTTCTTACGTTGATATATTCCTTTTAAATATACTTTGTTGAGGGTTTTCACCATGAATGGATGTCATACTCTGTCAAATGTTTTTTTCTGCATCTATGGAAATAATCATAAGATTGTCATTCTTTGTCTTGTTGATGTGATGTATCCTGTGGGTTGATTTGTAAATGTTGAACCACCTTGCATCCCAGGAATAAATGCGAGTTGATCGTGGTAAATTATGTTTTAATGTGTTGTTAGATTCAATTTACTAATATGCTGTTGAGTATTTTCACATCTATGTCCATCAGAGATATTGACCTGTAGTTTTTATGTAGTCTTTTTATCCGGTTTTAGTATCAGGGTAACGCTGGTCTCATAGAATTTGAAAATTTACCTTTATCTTCTCATTTTTTTGAATAGTTTGAGAAGAATAAGTATAAACTCTTCTTTAAGCGTTTAGTAGACAAAACAAATAAATAAATGTTTGGTAGAATTCATCGGTGAAGCCTTCTGGTTCTTGACTGTTGTTTGCTGGGAGCTTTTTTTAGAGTTGTAAGCGTGCTCTATATTTGTTTATATTATTTTATATATTAACCCCTTATCAGATATATTGATTATATACTTTCTGTATTTCATAGGTTGCCTTTCATTTCGCTGATTGTTTCTTCTGCTGGGCAGAAGCTTCTTACTTTGGCGTGGCCCCCCTTGTTATTATATAGACCCTCCAGTCTTGGATAAATGGGAATACTGTTGGGTGTTACTGGTATTACTCAGAGAAATTGTAAATCTGTACACTGACATTCAACCACAGCCTGATACTGGTAAGTGCTTAGTACCTTTATATGGTCAGAAGGGGCAAAGTTACTTGGCCCATATTCTTTGTGGTGGGATTGCTTTCTTATGGGTCTTGCCCTTGTCTCTGTCCTTAAAGGCATGAGGCTTTGCACCAGATGCCTGACAGCTAGTAAATGTTCAAGAAAAGAAGGAACAATCCCAGGCAGTAAATCAAAGGACGGTTTCTAATAAGAAAAACAACAGAACAAAGAATACAGGAAATATTTGAAAGATTCAGAACCATAACATAAAATAATAGTGTGTCTGGACCTATAAATAATAACATGTGCTATGCGGGAGAAATCCTTCCTTTTTGATAGGTTTATAAAACCAGATGAAGGAGGCAGGGCAAGTATCTGTGTTTGGAGCCAGGAAAACACGTGAATTTCCAGCTCTTGAAATTGGCCCTCACCAAAGCAATGCAGATGAGCACTGCTGTCTGATATGGGTTGAGAAACAGCGTAAATGTAATAAAATTAATGATGCCTAATTTTCCAGGGGTTTAGTCCATGGGGTACAGGGTGGGAAGGGTCTGGTCTGATTTTGCAGCACCATTAATAAATTGAGAGCAGGTTAATGAAGTTTGCCAAAGATATCCTAAATCATAATGGCCTGGGAGCAGGATCAAAGTGGGAGCCATCAGGCAAGGAACTCATCGACGCTGGAATGATGAGTTAAAAACGAGATGCAGCTTGGAAAAAATGCAAACAAACCTATCTGGAGAAAAAATAATCTGAAGCAATCAGAGAACGCGGTGGGGGACCCAAGAAGAGCGGGGGTCACGATGGAGATGGAAAGAGGGTCATAGACTACACATGGAAGAGTGGGGTGGGTCGCATGAACTGAAAGAGAGCAAGATAATGTGGGTGCTCCAACAAAGTCAAGTATAAACATCATGAACTCAGAAAGACATCATGCCTTTCTAGCATCTCAGGGAAACACTGAAGTAACAGCTATGGACACAGAAAGCCCCCAAAAGTCAGAATCAGACCTACGCCAACCTCAGTGACCTTGGGCACGTCTCTTAACTCCTCATGGCTCAATGTCTTCATCTGTAAAGTCCCTCTAGAAATAACAGCCACCCCCCACGGTGCAGGGTACTTGTGAGGATTAGGTGAATAAAAATGGGAAGAAGTTGAAAATTGTAAAGAGCTTTGCAAACATCAGCCATTTTTATAGATTCAAACACACTAAATTGAGAGGGAAGTTTTGTAGATTCATTGACCTACTTGTCAATTGGAGATTTGAGGATTAAAGGCACTAATACATGTGAAGTACTTGGAAAAACCCTGACGATAAACAACAGCGTCCAATACGTGTTACTGATTTTTACCACCATGCTGTAATAATGCATGATACATAAAGAATCATTATTTCTTTATAAACTAGCTCCTTTCACTAGAATGTGTGCTACTCGAGGGACAAGACCACCTTGGCGATGTCTTCTCTTCTGGCACAGAATACAGTATTTGACACATTGAGTTGTCCCCGATCATAAGAGCGCTAATTAAAATGCGACGGTTAATATTTACCGGTGATCCCTTTGCTTGAGGAACTATGGTGGCTCATCTCCCTTATTTGTCGCAAAAGCCATTCAAATTAGGAACTGTCGTTAGTGTTATTTTACTGATGAGGGCACAGGTACAGAGAAGCGTTGTGAAGTTCTAAGCGGCACGGGAAGAAACAGAGTGGAATTTAGCCCCCAGCCAGGCTTTGGGCAACACATCATCTATGCTTCTCGCCCCTAAAAGCAAATGAATGAAAGCATAAGCGAAGGAATGAGTGAATGTGTGAAAATTACGCATTACTCTGGAGCTGCGCCCCTCCTTGTAGGACCTCAAAATCTTACTTGGGAGCAAAGCGCCCGTGAAGCAGTCCAGGAACAGCCAGAGGTGATACCCACATGTGTAAGAGGCGACATGAGGCCCCGAAGAACCCAGAAATCTGGCTGGGGAGGTGGGTTTGCTGGGCTCCTGTCGACTCCCCTCGGGACCTCATTTAAATTTCTGACACATCCGAACCCACTTCCTTGCTCCCTTCTCCTTTAGGAATCAGCCACCTGGACATATTCCAGAAGTGCCACCGAAATCCTCTTAATAAATCTGTTATTTCATTAGGAAGGTCTGAGTCAGGTTTGCTTCCCTCCGAGCTAGCCGACCAGCTGTTAAAGTTTGGCAAAATCAAATTATTACAGAAAGTTTTACGAGGGTGATAGCAAGAACCACTTGGCACAATGCAGATCACAGCCGCCCCCCCCCTCCCCTGCCCCCGGCACCTTTCCCTTGTAAGAAACGTCTCAACACAAGTTAAACCTCGACGAGGCCATCAGCACCTGCCATCGGTACCCGCTGTGGTCCGCGTGCCCCGCCGGGAGTCTCTGTTCATTACCTCCATCTGGCCACAAAACCAGACTGCAGGCATGGTCATCTTGGTTTCGGCGAGGAAGCCCAGGCTGTTTCCGGGGGTCATACACGAGCCTAGGATTCAGATCTGATTTCTCCCCTCGTAGGGCATCCCGCTGTCCAGAACGCTCGGTGCTCCAAGAAAGCACCCTTTCTGCCCATCGTTTGATCGTCTGTTTCGTATTAGAAGTTCTCGGCTACTGGCGCTTCTGGTTGTCAAATGTTAACACCTCTGGCATTGCACCTCGTTAAACTTTTAATATCCTGCCACAATCTCCCCTTTGGAGCCGGTCTTAACTCTGGGAGGTATACATGTGGGTGTACCGAGTCTGATCACCTTGGAAATGACAAAGGAGTTAATGTGACTTTTTTCCACCATCCTTCATGGCTGTTTATTTTTGGTCCTCCTGTTCCATGACACCATATGTTTTCAGACACCATCTGGTTGCCTCTTAAAACTGGGCAAGCCTGATCATTCCCTGGCTCCATCAGAAGTCGCTGAGACCGTGGTGAGGGCAGCACTCGCTCACTCCCCTCTGTACCCCCGGGGGACAGGAAGACAGCGGTGGGCAGAGATGGCTTCTCACGAAGGTGTCTCAGAAGCCTGCCCGGATGAACACCCACACCCCTGTGCCGCACCCAGCTCTGCCCCTTTGACTCACCCCTACCACGCCAGCTCCTGCTTCTGATTCAGAATGACGTAAGCACCCCGGGTAGAGTCTTCGGGGTCATGAGCCGGGGTCATTCTCTTGACCTCTAGGGAAAGTCTTGGGCTGCTAGAGGCAGAGCCTCCGTTCTGGAAGATTTTCCATCTCCTGCCAGTGGTCCTTCCTGCCCCGCCTCCTACCACGTGCCTGGAGGCCAAGCCCCCACCCCACCCCTGCTTGCCCAGAGCCCCATCCGCGGCCCCCCACAGACCTCCTCCACCGAGATCCTGCGGCCAACCAAGACCGCACCCCCCACCACAGCCGTCCCCTATCGCTGGCCTGTGCCTTGGCCACCTCTCCTTCCAGACACACCACTGCCTGTGCCTCCACGCACCCCCGCATGGGGGCCTCCCCCTTCTGCACGTGGTCTGGCTGGCAGCCCCCCAGACTACTCTCCTGACACGCACGTGAGGGCACTGGGTGTTCGGGGGTCGCTGTGTGGTCTGGAGTGAAGGAGAGTGTGCACCTTCCGGAACCCACCCCCACCACTATACCCCGTCCGGGAGCTGTGACCACCCACAGACTTCAGGGGCCACCGTGGGTAGTATGGACATAGGAAACCGGCGACACGCTGCCAGGCTGTGGGGGCCACGTTCACCCCCTCCTCGCCCAGCCCTGAGCTTGGCACACACAGTGGGAGATCTCGAGTCTTTGCCAAAATCAGCTCTAAGGAAAGGGATGCTGATCACGTGTTCACAAGTCAGAGAGGGAGGATGCAGGCACAGAGGGGACGCGTGCAGATATGGGCAGCAGGAACGGTTGTCAAGATGGAGGTGGTGTGGGCCGTGCCTCAGTTTCCTCGAGGACTAGAGGCTGGTCATCATGCAGATCTGGCCCCCCTGGGGCAGCGGGAGGCTCCTGGCCCTGGAAAGTCTTGGGCAGCAGCGAGAACGACCGAGGCACAAGGGGACCGCTCTCAGTGAGAAGATGACTGGTTTCCTCCGACGTCCAGAGCAAACCACCGTCAACTGGGTGGCTTAACGCAGTAGGAATCTCTTCCCTCACAGCTCTGGAGGCCGGAGGTCTGAAATCAAGATGTTTGGCGGGGTTGTTTCTGGGGGCTGAGGGAGATTCTGTTCCACACCTTTGTGCCAGCGTCTGGCAATTCTCCGGCCACCCTTGGTGTTTCTGCCGTGGAGACGTATCACAGCGGTTTCCCCCTGCGTCCTTACGTGGCGTGGCGCTCTTGGGTTCTGCCTTCACATCCTCTTCCCCCTGTGTCCAAATTCCCTCCGTCCTGTAATAAGGTCAGTGGATTGGGACCCACCCTGCTCCAGGGTGACCTCCCACCAGTTCTCTCACACCTCAAAGACACCGTTTCCAAATAGGGTCACATTCTGAGGTTCTGGGTGGATGTGCATATCTGGGGGACACGGTTCAACCCAGGACGGATGGGGAAGGCCAACTCTGAGCACAACCACAAGGAAAGCTTTGGTTTCCAAAGAAACATCGGTGCCAGGACAGAGCATCCAATTCCATAGCAGACAGAGCTGATGAGAGACGGTCATCTCAGGCTCGCGGGCAGACGCATAGGCCAGGCCAGACAGATGGGACAAGGCTGAACCCGAGACTGCAAATTCCCCGATGAGTGACAGTCTACGCTAATTTATCTCCGTGCGCAACAGAACCCGAATCAACGCTGCAGGTCCTTAAGCAAATCCTGGCCAGCCTGATTGATGGCTTTAATGAGCTTGTAGTCAGGGGCTACTTTAATGAGAATATAAAACTATACCCTCATCAATGTCTCCATGCCCTTGATCCTTGACCAAAAACGAACAAGGAAACGAACCAAAACGACCAAAAACGAACGCAAGGAAAACTGAACAGAGGTGAGAAAGCGTTACCTGGAAGTGTGCTTCCCCGTGAGGCTGTGGGTCCGTGCCCCCTTCCGCCCAGCAGCCCAGCTTGGGGGGGACATGATGTCAGAGTTCCTTTACTTCTTGGCTCAAGTATACAGAACCTTATATATACTAGGTGTTTTCCTATACACACATCCCTATGATAAAGTTGAATTTATATATTAGGCGCAGTAAGAGGCTGAAGTTATACTAGTAATAAAATACAACATTTATAACAATATACTCTAGGAAAAGTTAGGTGACTATAGTCTCTCTCTCTCTCTCTCTCTCAAAATATCTTACTGTAATGTACTTACCCTTCCTCTTGTGATCACGTGCGATGATCAGATGCCCACGTGATGAGATGCAATGGGGTGAGTGATGCGGGCTCTGTGACACAGCGCAAGGCCACTAGCGACCCTCCGACCACTCGTCGGAAGGAGGGTCATCTGCTTCTGGACCACCGTTGACCGTGAGTAACTGAGACCTCGAAGAGTGAAATCACAGGTAAGGGAGAAACACTGTATTTCCGTTGAACTCACAGAGCGAGCTGGTTTCTGGGCGTCTATAGCAAACCTTACTTGGCGGGGGGGGGGGAAATGGAAGAGTGTGAACTTGTGTTCCCAGAGGGACTCGGTGCGCTGGGGTGTCCTTGGAGCTTGTCCCCTGTGTGTCAATAACAAGCACGGTCTCCAAGTCACATAGTGGCATTCTCCAGCCTTTCCCTAAGTGCCCTGAGAGGCCCTTCCAGAGGCCATTCCCACTACCACTTAAGGAACTGGCCTGCTTGTAGCCAAGATCATAGATTCTGGGGCCAAAACATCCATGTTCAGACATTTAGCAGCTATATGAACTTGGCCTACCTACTGGGATTCTCCTGCCTCAGTTACCTCATGGGCAGAATGGAAGATGAATGGTGCTGTGAGCCCCAACTTCCACAACACGTTTCAGCATGAGGAAAATGTTACAATTCCCTTTTTTTTTCTCAGATAAGAAAACTCGAATCAGGTTAAACTCCTGGACCACTGGATTTCTGAGGATACGGGGTCATTTTCTTTGTCACATGACCAGCAGGGTCTCGTGGCTGCAAACGTGTTTTGTAGGAATATTCACAAGGAATTCTGGGGCACCTGCATGGCTCAGTCGGTTAAGCATCTGACTATTGATTTCAGTCCAAGTCATGATCTCGCAGTTCATTGGTTCAAGCCCCGTGTCGGGCTCTGCATTGACAGTGTGGAACGGATTCTCTCTCTCCCTCTCTCTCTGTTCCTTCCTCTCCCTCTCTCTCTCAAATAAATAAATATTAAAAAAAAAAATAAAAGCTTCTCAAAATTAATTCTTTTTTTTAATTTTTTTAAATTTATTTTTGAGAGAGAGAGAGTGACACAGCCTGAGTGAGGGAAGGACAGAGAGAGAGGGAGACACAGAATTAGAAACAGGCTCCAGGCTCTGAGCTGTCAGCACAGAGCCCGACGCGGGGCTGGAACCCACGAACTGTGAGATCATAACCTGAGCTGAAGTCAGATGCTTAACTGACTGGGCCACCCAGGTGCCCGTGGATGAATTCTAATGTCACTGGTGGTGCTGCCTTTGTGTACTTATCTAGATCTCATCAACATCACCATGAAGGCACCATGGGTATCCATGGCCCAAGCATGCTGAATGCACAGTTCCACATCTTTACTGCAAACATCCGCAGTAGAGACCGATCGATACACTTTGACAGTTAGAAACCAGAAATATAGAGTTTAAGAGTGCTGTCCAGAGTCCCACAGCCAATAGGTGGCTGAGCTGGGTCTGGAACCTATAAAGCCTAATTCTAGGGCTGGGCTCTGATTGTCAACCCACGAAGGCTCGACTTGCAGCCTGGCGGTCAGGGTCAATCATCTCCATATCTCACATCTCCGTATCTCTGGTGCTTAGTCCCTAAGAGTCATGAACAAATACATGCTGAGTGAATGAATGAATGAATGAATGGATGAAATTCTCATGGTGCATCATCTCCTATCATCTTAAGTCTGTTCTACCAGGACAGGGTCATGCACAGACAAACACGGACAATGAATTCCCTATGGATAGAGATCTTGTAGAACGCGTCTTCGTCTACCCAAGACCTACCATGGTCACGGGCATGTTTGTAAGGTGCTCCATATATGTGTGTGAGTGACTGAATGACTACATGGTTTATATTAGTTTGTATCGGTGGTTGTACGAGTTTTGTGGGGTTGCCCTATCAGAAGACCACAGACCGGCGGCTTTAACAAAAGAAAGACATTTTCTGCTAGTCCTGGAGGCTGGGAGTCCAAGATCAAGGTGTCAGCAGGTTTTTGATTTCTTCTGAAGCTTCTCTCCATGGTTTACAGATGGCTACCTGCTTCCTGCCTCTTCACACGGGCGACCTTCTGTGTGCCTGTATCCTCATATCTCTCAGTGTAAGCTACTCTCCTCTTCTTATAAGGACAGGAGTCATCTTGGATTAAGGCCCATCCATATGACCTCACTTGTCCTTAATTACCTCTCTATGGGCTCTATCTCTAAATAAAATCACATATAGGCATTAGGGTTAAAGCTTCAACATATGGACTTTGGAGGTGCACAACTGAGCTCATAACAGTGAGTAAGACTTAAATTATTTCCGGTTATTCTTGGTAAGAACATACATTCAGGGACAAGGCTGTGTAGGTTTGAAAATCAGCTTTGCCACTTACCAGCTGAGGCACCTTGAAGAAGGTGCTTACTTGTTCAGTGCCTCTGTTTCCCGATCTGCAAAATGGGTATAATGCCAACGCCTACCTCCTAGTGTGGTGGTGGAGATAAAACTAAGAGCTATAGCTTGTTTTGAACAAGCTGGGCACATTACAGCCACTCATAAATGGCAACTCCATGATCATATGTCCCTTTATCATCTGACTTTGGCTCCTAGGGAAGCTTTAGGTAAAAGAGGTTAAACGGTTTGAAGGTTGTGAAGTCCCAAGTATCTCACCAACTACTCAACTAATGCGGCAAATGACATTTCCAGTTGTGTCTGATAATGGATCTTATCTTTCAACCAAATCACTAGAATCTAAGAAAAAAAAAAGTATTGATAAGGGCCGCGTAACCTCTACATCTCTTTTTTTTAGTATGAAATTTATTGTCAAATTGGTTTCCATACAACACCCAGTGCTCCTCCCGAAAGGTGCCCTCCTCGATACCCATCACCTACCCCCCATCAACCCTCAGTTTATTCTCAGTTTTTAAGAGTCTCTTATGGTGTGGCTCCCTCCCTCTCTAACTTTTTTTTTCCTTTCCCTCCTTCATGGTCTTCTGTTAAGTTTCTCAGGATCCACATAAGAGTGAAAACATATGGTGTCTGTCTTTCTCTGTATGACTTATTTCACTTAGCATCACACTCTCCAGTTCCATCCACGTTGCTACAAAAGGCCAGATTTCCTTCTTTCTCATTGCCAAGTAGTATTCCATTGTGTATATAAACCACATTTTCTATAGGGGCACTTGTACCCCAATGTTTATAGCAGCACTTTCAACAATAGCCAAATTACTGAAAGAGCCTAAATATGCATTGACATCTCTTTAGAGCTTCCAGAACCTTCCATCCCCATGGGAGGTGAGCATGTAATCTTCATCTGCTGGGAGGCAACACTGAGTTTCAGGGAGACGGTCATGCTGCTGGGCGGGGAGGAGAGGTGGGGACATAAGCATGCGTCTTCAGACTTTGTGAGGTGGCCGTCCTCTCTGCCTTCAGGGAGATACTATCACGTTAGCCTTGTCCGTGGGATGCTTTGTCAATGAGTATTTATTGAACACTTTCAATGTGCCAGGCATAGTGTTAGGCTCTTCGCCTTTAGCAATGGACAAAATACATTCCCTGCACCCAGGAAGGAAATTTGGGCTGGCTAGGACCCAGCTATTTGTCTGACAAATAGGTAACTAGATGAGGGAGAAAGAGTTCATTCTTTTTGATTGCCAAATAATATTCCATTGTGTATACACACACACACATATATACACACACAGTGTGTATATACATTGTGTATATATAGATATAGATATAGATATAGATATAGATATAGATATAGATCTATATAGGCATATATATAGATATATATAGATAGATAGATATAGATATAGATACACACACACACACACAATGCCATTTGCAACAGCATGGATGGAACTGGAGGGTATTATGCTAAGCGAAATTAGTCAGTCAGAGAAAGACAAATATCACAGGACTTCACTCATAGGTGGAGTTTAAGAGACAAAACAGATGAACATAAGGGAAGGGCAGCAAAAATAATATAAAAATAGGGAGGGCGACAAGACATAAGAGACTCCTGAATACAGAGGACAGACTGAGGGCTGCCGGGGGGTGGGGGGTGGATGGGCTAAATGGGCAAGGGGCATTAAGGAGGGCACTTGTTGGAATGAGCACTGATGTTACATGTAGGGGGTGAATCACTGCATTCTACTCCTGAAATCATTGTTGCACCATATGCTAACTAACTTGGATGTACATTTACATAAATGAAAGAAAGAAAGAAAGAAAGAAAGAAAGAAAGAAAGAAAGAAAGAAAGGAAGGAGAACGAGAAAGGGGAAGGAAGGTGGTGCACACTTTCTCAATTGTGCTGACGTTGCTTTATCACATTTTCCAGACACCCCTTCCTCTTAATGGGAACAGTGGAGAAAGAAATTTAGCATCAGTTGGGAGGTGGTAGGTTCAAGAAGCTCCCAGTTCAGACGAGGAGTTTGCATGCTTCTTCTTCTTCCTTGACCTCGTTCTTTGTCCAAACAGCTTAGAGTCCCAGCCTCTCCTATGTGAGCCAGGATCGACCCCGCCAGGCTGCGATAAGAAGCTGGCTTCAACCTCTCAGCGGCTTCACCCAAACTCATGCAGCAGGGGAGACCCTGCAGGGAAGCTGTCCTCCGTGCGGTGACTCAGTGATCCAGGCTGCTCTGATCTCGGCAGGTGGCCCCTATGGCCGGAGTAACTGGAAAAAAGAGCTGAGATGCCCACAATGGCTCTGGAGGGCTTGAGGCTGAAAGTAATACACAACGTTTCTGCTCACAACCCACAGGCTGCAAGTGGTCACATGGCCCCGCCTGCCTGCCGAGGGGTGACCCAGGGGAACACCTGAGTATTCAGCGATCAGTAAATATCTCTGCCATCACCTGAAGATGCTTTGTCTCTGTATCTTCCCTCTTGCAGTTCCCTGACCAACTTCTAGGCATCCTGTTGTGACTCAGACCAGGCAACCACGCTTCAAAGAAGACGTCCAGGGATTTTTAGGTTTGCTTGCAAACCCTTACATGTTCATAATATTCCATGGTTATCTCTATCCACCCCATCACACTGTTCTCCGATGCTCTATTCCTGTACTTAGCTTCCCTATTAGACTGTAATCGCTAACATCGAAATGAACCAGGGTCTGGCGTGTAGTAGGTATTCAGTATCAGTTGGATGGAAAGATATTTGGCAAATGGATGTTATCGATTTCCTAGAATTGCCCGTACAAAGACAAACCGACGAAGTCTCCCGGTTAAGACTTGAGTGGAGAGTCAGTTGGGAAACACAGTCACCTTACTGGTAGTCTTATATCCTCTCATTTTCCAGATCAAACGTCATCGTTGGCTCCCTGCTGAAAATGCAGGACAGCACTAGCTTCTTGTCATGGTTCTTAACTTTACCCGACCAGATTTCAACTTACTTTTCTAAAACTTGCTCCTCCCCCTTGGGGCACCTGGGTGGCTCAATTGGTTAAGCATCCCACTATGGCTCGGGTCATGATCTCGCAGTTGGTGAGTTCGAGCCTTGTGTTGGGCTCTGCGCTGACAGCTCGGAGCCTGGAGCCTGCTTCAGACGGTGGGTCTCCTCCTTTCTCTGCCCTTTCCCTGCTCATGCTCTGTCTCTCAATAATAAATAAACATTAATTTTTTTTTAACTTGCCCCCTCACACACAGTTACACACACACACACACACACAGCATTCTACACAGGCAGGTTGTGTGCTCACCTCCAGAATAGCTCTGGAGAGCACCCCCACCATGCCTTCGCCCATTCTGCCACTGGGACCCCCATGTTAATACTCCGTTTTGACTGTAGATGCTTTCAACCCGAAGTTTATTCCTGACTTACTCTCCAGTACCCTTCCTTTTGGTAGAAATGGAACTCACCTGATGTGAAGCAAGAAACGCAGGATTGGAACATTACCAATCTTGGCGTATGTCTTCATTTGACGTCTTCTTTGCCGTAGCCTCCTGGGGCAAGTCACTGCCCTCTCTGAGCCTCAGTGTTGTTTGGGAAATGGGGCTAGTGTGGCCTGCCTTGTAAGGTTATGATCTACCAAGCACCTGGCACTTTGTGGACACTCGCTGAAGCATGAAGGTATCTGCAATGTATTTGTCAACGAGTATGCACTTCCCAGGGGCCGGATGGATAACAGAACAGTCAGTGGTAGACGACGGAGCTGAAGGCGAAGAGATGGGTGAAAGGTCTATTAACCAAGGAGGATTTCTGGTTCTTGAACAACTTGCCTTAGGCCAGCTTTCCTGCAGGCTTGGATGGGAAGTCAGAGAGGCAGAGCAAACCCTGAGTTCCTTCCACCCGGAAATGAAATAATTTAACAGCTCTCACAAGCTGCCCATCCTGAAGCTGGGAAGGTACACGTAGGTGGCGATGACTCGGGTGGCAGCTGGGAACCACTACTGGGCTGACGTCTACAGGCTTGAAACCTCTCCAGCGGCACGTTTGGAGGAGGGAGAGTGGCAACACAACCCAAACAAAAACAGAAGAAGGCCAAATAAATAATCTGGTGTGATATCAACCAATGCCCTCGGTTCTGGCTGCCGGGTCTCTCGGAAAGGGCCAAAGCGAGGACCGGCAAAGTGTCAAGAAAGAGAAATAAATTGGGGAACCCAGAAAATGCCGGCTCCAGTATCGGCCAAAAAAGTGATCTTGGGGACAATGGCATGAAAATTCGAACTTCCTGCTTCTTCATCTGCACGGTGAGTGGAGAGACAAGCTCCCTTAACTCTGTGCAGCTGCACCTGATAGCATTTTGCCTGTGCAGGACACACGGACCTTCTCGGTGTGCGTGACTGGCCCCCCAATTCATGCACAAGAAGGTGGAGGAGGCAGAGAATTACCTGGGGAGCTTTTTCAAACCGAGAGTTCCTACCTCAACGTCCTGCTGTGTGTTAGGGCAAAGCCCCTCCTGTCTTTCTGCTGGGTGCCTTGGGAGTGGTGACTTTGCCCTTGGAATAGGGTGGCCATAAAATGCATTGTCTATACTGGGACACCTTGGATAACGAATAGGGTGGGAGTTGGGGGTTAACAATGATTACATTGCTACAAGGAGCAAAAGACCATTTCTGCTGTCCCTGAACCTTCCACACTTAGCCCAGGGCCTGATGCACAGTGACCACTCAGTGACTGACTCAGGGATGATAAGGCCTCTCCCCAAATTGGGAGAGTTGGTCATTCACACTCTTCTCTGCTTTTGCCAGCACGCATTGCAGAGGACGAAAGGCACATTCCGTGCTCTGCAGCACTTTCAAATAGAGTCCGCGGTGTGTACAAGCAGATGTGTACATCCTCGCAGCAGAGCCCAGTGGAAGGGACGTGGGGACAAGTGGGGCACAGACCCCACTGGGAGGAACCTAGAGTCTGTATGGGACACACTTGCAAGAAGCCGGCAGGAGCAGGTGGAGGCTCGAAGTAGGGCGTGGGCAGTGGGGGTGACTCATGGACAGAGTCCACATTCGTCCCGACGGTAAACCAGAAGGACGCCTGGACAGACTGGATGAGGGAGTTTAAGGCAAGAGAAGAAGGAAGCTGGATTGTCAGGTTTACAACCTGCCAGGTGGGTATATGGAGGCACCACAGACTGAGATGGGCAAGAATTGAGACGGGACAGGCTTAGGGGGGCATAGGGGAATCCAGGGGAGGGCAAGAGTTTTGGCCAAGTGAGGTTCCAGCCGACCCATCAGTCAACTGAATGGAGATGTCAAACAGGCATGCTAGATTCATCTGGAGCTCAGAGAAGAGGTCCTACTATGTGCCGGGCTCTATCCAGACACCTACCAAGCCATGTGCTATAGCTGTAGCCACATCTGGCTCGTTTGAGCTGTTCAGCATTCCGTGTGATCATCTTATTCCAGACCTTCGCACAGGTCTTGCTTCCCAAAGGTCTGTGAGTCTCAGGGTGGACGCCACCTTCTTCAGGCAGCCTTCCTTGATGCCCTAGGCTTAGTCATGTGCCTTTTTATGGTAGCCACACAATATCCCATATTTGGTCTCTATGTCCTTTATCACACCCAAGCAGAATTGTCTAGGTGTCTGTTTGTTCCAGCCAATATCAGGTCTCTTAAGGGTGAGACTCTTTCTTGCCCTCATGTGCTATGGGCAAGTGCGGGACAAGGCACCGTGGAGGTGGTGGGAGGTTATCCGCCAGGAGAACGAGCACCCCTCCCCCCAGCAGAGAGGTGTAGGACCAAGTCGCCACCAAGTGGAATCTCTCTACATTAAATCACATGTGTGAAGAACTGCCCTTGTCATGAAAAACAGGCCTGTGCCGACCAAATTTCCAATACATATGGATTACGACTTCTCTAGTCAAAGTAATTAAGAGACCATGATAAATTAGAGGTTGATAAAAGGCTCCAGTCCAAGATTTATGGCTCTTCCAGAATTCTTTCAAGTTCTCCCAAACGTACAGGGACTGGTCTGTCTCTTGGAGCCACAACATCTGAGTCCGGTTAGCACGCCCCTGCCTGGCAGGGGAGGCCCCCCATCTGCTGAGAGCAAGCCCCATCCTGTGGTACACATTCCTGGGCCTGGGAAACTGGGGCTGGCTCTAGGAGGGGGCTTCTCTGAAGTGTGTGCCCTGTGTGTCTCCTGCCTTGCCTTGCGTTTTTCGCCAGCTGGGTCCGGCCCACAAAGTTCAGACCTTTGCAGTTATATTTCTGGGGCCTTCTGAGATCTCCAGGAGCGTTCTCCCAGAAAGAGATCAGCTGTGTGTGAACGTGTTTGTGTGTGTGTGTGTGCACGCACGTGGCTTGAGATTGCTAACCCGTAAAGTGGGGTTGATGGCATGTGTTTGACCCCGACACAAGGATTTGCAGTAATGTATACAAGGAACCATGGCCTAGGACAACCTCAGTGCTCCACCAATAATAGCTACGGTAATGTTGCTAAAGAGTCCCTAATAATTTCTACCAAGAGTTGCTGAGCATATGCAACGTGTCAGGCACTGTCCTAGTTTCTGGGCAACCGGAACTGGACAGGATCACTGCACCCTAAGCTCTGGGGCAGGTGACAGTCCAGTGAGGGGTGTGGGAGCAGCCAATATCCAGCAAACGCTATTTAGAACACGGAGCGCCATGGACCAGGGCTGTGTGGTGGGGAGCGATGAGTGACACAGTCGTAGGCTCCGGGGGGCAGCTAGCGGTCCTCTGAGCGGAAGCCAGATGACAAGATGGCACCAGCCGACCGCGGGATGTCCGGGAGGGCGCCTGGAGGGACAAGCAGACGTGGGGAGGAGTGGGTAGAGAGCACGCCTGTGAGCTCCGACACAAACCCTCTGCTCCGACCACCGCTTTGTCCTTCGTTTCTTGAACAAGCACACATCAGGCTTGCTTGCCTCTGGGCGGGGTTCTCCGAATCAGACCTCCGTCTTGCTCTGAAGAACTTCAGAATCTCATGGAGGAACCCCATCCAGGGGATGCTCTTCTAATTTGCTGTGTGGCTTTTCTGTGGTCGCCGGCTGTCTGACATCCCAGCTGCTGCCGTCTCCCGTGCCCCGCCGATGGCACCTCGATAACACCGTCAGCGGCAAAAACTCAAAACCCTCCCCAGCCAAACATCAGCCACCCTGCGTCCCCTGACCCGGATACTTCTGCTACCGTCCCCGAATAAACCACCCACCTCCACTCGCTTTCCAGGTCATGATTCATCCCGAGAGCACCCGTTCATCTCCACGTTTTATCTGTTACGTGGAGCTCAGGCTTCTCTGCTTCGTCACCCTGCACTCAAGTGCTTGGATCAACCAGGAGCCGGTGTAGATGGTGAGTTTTGTTCTTAGAAGCATGTAGGTAGTCACCTCCTCCTATCTGTCCCCTAATTGGTGCCAGTCTCTCTTGCACACCTGCTTTAGCTGGTGCTTTTTCTGCTTCTCCCTGGGGCTTGGAACCACCCGCCAAAGCTTATTAGCGAGGTCAGTACGTTCTTCCTGGTTTATGGGAAGGAAGAAATCACGTCTCACCCCTGTTCCTTGGTTTCCAAAGTACACTCTCCTACAGCATCTCATAAGACCCTCACTGCTTCCTTGGGTTTAAGATCCACTTGTGCCCTTTTTAACGCACAGGTGCCTGGATTTCCAAGAGGTTGGAGCTGGAGTGGGGAAGGGTAGAGATCTAAAACATTTGAGATCCCCCGGTCCCTCTCTGATCCGGCAGTGGGCCACAGGATTTCTTCCAAAGATTTTCTTTCCGAGCCCATTTTTATAGACCTGTGTTCATCCGGCAGTGTCTCAGTAGGAGAGTCAAGACTCCGAGGAAGGATCCAGACTCTTGGACCAGGGCACTGGCTCTTGCTGCTGCAAGATGCTGCTTTGATCATTCTGTAGACAAGTCCAATGGCCCATCCTTGTGCAGTGGTGGGCGGGAGGCTGTGGGGAGAAAGGGCCCAGGTTCTCCACAACCCTCTATGGACATCCCTGCTGATGCTGAATGGAAAGGAGGAAAGGCCTGCGGGCCATTCTAGAATCACAGGTCAAATCCAGACCAAAAGCATAAGCAGTGCGCAAAGATTCCAAAAATAATGTTATTTTGTCCCATATATCACAACTAAGGAACAATATTCTCAAACTCTGAACCAAGAAGAGAACAGAGAAATCAATAATCAAGAAGTTTCCTCCCAAATTCCCTTCCATCTCCTGGCTAGCTCCTACTCGTATTTAGGACTCAGCTTGCCCGTCACCCCCTCTGGAAACCCCTCCCCAGCATGGGTCAGATGTGCTCCTCAGGGTGACCCCAAGGTGCGTAGCATTCATCACCCTACATTTTAAGGGTAGCCTTGCATATCGGTCTCTCCTGTTACACCCCGAAGCTGTTCTAGAACATACTATGCATGGGTCATTGGCTCCCCAGAGTACAGCTCCATGCCCAGCATCAAGGAGAGAGTCAACAGAGGCCAAAGTCGCATGAACTGAATATTTTAATAAAGCGGGATTTGCCACAGTGAGTCCCATGACTTGGGAGGTGTCAAGTCAAGAAGAGCGTCCCATATTCATATATATTTTAGGAACGTTCTGAGAAAGCACAAGTGCATAGGTCCCTTTCTTGGGAACTTTTCAGAGCCATTATTATGCATGGGAATCTTCCAGAGAAGCTGGGCCCGGGGCCACTTTTGAGCAAGTTACTTTTGCTCAAAATATGAGTTTGATGGAACCACTTTGGGGAGATACCGCAATAGATACAGCTATCTGGAATCCAGGATTCCTGACTCCCAGCACACGTGCTGTCCCCATCGCCATCGCTATCCTGCTCCCAACCGAAAACCAGCCACCTCCCTGATTCTCATGCTCCCGTTGCCCGGGGTTAAACAGCTACCTCAGACTGGGAGCCTCAGAAGGACAGTCTCAGACGATGCCACCTGCCTAAATGTCCACTGAGCCTTTGGGACCAGTGGGTTCTCCATCATGGGAGCTCCTCTGTGGAGGTCGGTGCTGGTGTAGCAGAGAGAACACAAAATTCAAGTGAACTGGCCTCCGGGCCAGCAGATTCAGCTTAGAGCAGCCACCTTTTGGCTGTGTGCCTCGGAGCAAATCACTTACCCTTTCTGAGCTTTATTTCTTACAGGAATCAATCGGTGAAGGAGATGGTTTGCAAAGTGAAGGCCACAGGTCTCGAGAAGTGTGGGCTAATCGTGGTGTCCAGAAACCGCACGCGCTGAAAACCCACTGGGGCCCGGTCTCTGCGAGGCACTTTCTCGTTCCTTTTGTCCTCCTCTCCCTTTTTTTTAATGTTTATTTTTGAGAGGGAGCGAACCGAGGAAGGGCAGAAGGAGGGAGAGAGAGAATCCCAGGCAGGCTCCGCTCTGTCAGTGCAGAGCCCAATGTGGGGCTCGATGCCACGATCATGAGGTCATGACCTGAGGGGAAATCAGGAGGGGGATGCTTAACCGACTGAGCCACCCAGGCGCCCCTCCTTTTTGTCTTCTAATTCTCGGGATCCCGGGGCAGGTTTTATATCCCACTTTACAGACAAGACAAGTAAGATGCCCCGAGCCGACAAGCAGAGACCCTGCATTGGAACATGAACTCTGCAAGGCCCCCAAATGCCACAGCTCTGTAACAACATGCGTGATCCTACATCCCGCCCGGCCCATTTGTCCTCCTTGACACTCACCATGCCTGAGCTATGTCTCAGGCCAGGGCCCCAAGGAAGCCTACTCTAGAAAGCTTGCATGGTGCCCAGTGTCCCTAAAAAAACAAGTTCTCGGGGGGACGTGTGGGCTTTCTCACAGGAGTGCCATGACAGTCAAAGGCATGGAGCCATCGCTCCCCCGGACAAATGTCACACGTCTGGAGATCCCAGACACGTGGCAAGTATCACTAAGTCCTCTGGCTCGGGGGCAGCAAGGTCTCCTTCCCTCTGCCACCCTCTCGCTTCCTCTCCACCCCCAACACTCAAGAGTTTGGGAGGGAAAGAAGAAAACAGCCGTTAGAATAGAAAGTTCCATTTGTCAGCAGTTAAAGGAATGGCACTCCCATGGCAGTTCCAAGCGCCCGCACCATGCAAAGATCCACAGGAAGCCGGTGCTGCCTTGTGGGAGAGCAACAGGAGGGTCCTGCTCCCATGGGGAAACCCCCGAAGCTCACTTCAGCCACCCCCCACCCCCGTGGAAAGCAGGGCGCCCTTCTTCACTATTTCCTCCCAGAGGACGGTGAACGTCTCCTCTCCTTGCATCCTTCCGTGGAAACGATGCTCATGCCCCAGCCAAGCCTCTCTGATCTCGCTACAAAGTGCAGATCGTAAGAGAAGCTTCTTGCCTTTTCCCGTAGTCGGCCTGATGTGCCTGCACCACAAAGCGGACCGTCCGGCAAGAAGCGAGCGTGTCGAAAGCGCCCAGCCCCCACGCTAACGTATCCCTCTGCCTGTAGGAGTCATGTGACGCCGTCTGGTCTCCCGGCCACACTCCTCCGAGGGCCACCACGTTTGTTTCTGCTCCCATTCGACAGTACAACCCTGAAGCAAAAACCCTCCTCGGCGCTGTTGAATCGGCCCTGCACAGGGCTTCACCTCCCTTGGCCCTGACGTTGTCTTTCGTTGATACAACCTACAGCCACGCTGAGGCTTTCCATCAGAAATACCCCCCTTTCCCAACAGGGAAGAAAATGTTCAATAAGATTATACTAACTCACGATGACAGCATCATGCGGTTTCTGAACCGTAAGCCCCTGGGACCAAGTCTCCCGCTCGGGCTTCCTAGCTACTGAATCTTCCTTTTCTTCTTCCCTGCGACAACGGGCCTGCTTGCCTCTCTTCTCCCATGCTGCTTCCCCAAGGGCTGTCTCTTGGCTCAAGACGAGCTAGGCCTTAGTAACAGCCTGTCTGCACTTCCTATGCCAAGGAAAGGTCTTTGGCCGGAAGGATTCCTTAGCTGGACACAGAGGGAACTCTTGCAACACCCAAGTGACAAAGACAGGAGTCGGCACGGGGACCTCCGGCCCCTCCTCCTCTGCTCTGTACCCTTAGCCACCTTCCAGGGGCTCTCACCGGGGCCAGGCATTGCGCTCAGCTGCTTCCATGAAATATTAGCACGTTGATCTTTAGCATGGCCCCATGACATACAACTAGTACTCTTGTCTCTGTGTTTGTGAGGACGGAGGCCTGGATACATGCACCTGCCCACGACCCCATAGCCAGGAAACCACGCCATCCGTTTTGAGCTCAGTGTGTTTCTGGTATTCATTCACTTTCCTCTTCGGATAAGCTTCCGGCATCCTCTGAAATCCCAACAGCCTTGGTCGCTGCATCCTGGCTCTTTCAACGGACAGGACTCTGGAGACCCTTGGCTCTGTCCTGAGGACTGTGTTCGGAAAAATCCCTCCGCAGGGATTACCAATCCCTTTTGCCCTCCCATAGGGGGCTGTTCTCCTGACCTGGTCTAGCTTGGACCCAGAATCGTGTCCACAGACAAGGAAGGACCTTCCAGGCCGAGGAGGCAGGGCTCTAACTTAGGACTTGAGGGCGGAGGCGTGAGGCCTTCCTTGGAAAGAAACACTTTGTGGCCATTGTACGGTGGAGCCTTTTAGGGACTCGTGGGTCCCGAATTCTGTCTGTGGGCTTCTAGGACTAAGGGTATAAGCCAGAGTTCACTTAAACGCCCCTGGTTCATGTCAGGGCATCTACGCCCTTCAATGGTATCTACGCCCACGTGTCTCCTGCTCCCGAGGCCATCCCTCCCTCCTCTGACTTAGCCAACGGAGGCCAAGTACTCCCTTTGAGGCTGATCTCAGCAACACAGGGGCAAGAGAAAGAAAGAACAATTGGAACTTGCCTATGACCCCTATAGGGAACCGCTCCCAACCTCCTGAAATTTGGCTTCAAGCTGCTACCATTTCTGTGCGCTCGTGTTGGAACACAGAGAGGTGGACATGATTGAAATTTGCATTTAAATGGAAATGGATAAAGGTAAAGACCCAATGTTTACAGAAATGAGGGTATCCGTTTTTTCTAAGAGGGAGGCCAACTGCTATTACACACCATTAAGGTGTCACTGAGCCGAAATATGTTTAGAAATATTAGACGCTGGGGCCGCACGTAGAGTGGCAACTAGCATTTGGAAATGACTCCACGCTCTGAATGAATCTAAGCGAGCCCTGTATCAAGCACAATTGCTCATAATGTTTCCTGCCACCATTACTTAATTCTAGCGCTGTTCCCTAAATAGTAGACGTTTCTATTAGACAGCTTTCTGCTACTTTTCGATGGTAATAGATGCCAGAGCTTGTTTGTCCACATACAACTTGGCAACACAGGCCATCTTCCACAGGATACAGATACACGGATCTGGAAATGTTTGGCCGATGCCTTACCAAAAGTGTCACACGGGCTTAGTACACGTGGGATGGACGGCCAATGGGTCATTATCCACAACCGTCTTAGATCTGACAAGGCTCTGTGTTACCTCCTCACTCCAAGACTCGCCTGGATGGGTCAGCTTCCATCATTACCATCCTGGTCACTGAAGCAGAGAGGAAGAGACCCAGAGAATCTTTCACTTACAAATAGTTTAGCTGGAAGTAACTCCTATGTCTTCAGCTCACGACTCATCGGCAAAAACTACTACAGAGTTCCAGAAACAAACCTAGCCTGTGCTCAGAAGAGATTCAGAAATATTTGGTGAGCTGCCCTAATGGCCACACACCACCTCCCTGCCAATGCCATCGGGTCAGGAGAAATTAGGGAGGCTGCCGATGAGCGTGTCCGTGGAAAGGCAGAGCCCCAGACTGGACAGTGGCAAATACATGGGCTCTCTCGAAAGTTATCATCCAGAAGGACAGAAACAGGAAAGCCAAAGTAGAGCCAACAAAGGACCAAAAGAGAAATTGTGTCCAAGTCAATTTGGAAGTGTTGAGCCAAGAGGAAGTTTACAGCTGGAAGGAGTTCCATGGCTGAACCAACTGAGAGAACAGAAGGAGGGGTACGTGGGTGACCGACATTGGAACACGGGGAGTCTGGTCCCCAGACTCTTGGAGGTGGAGAGTCTTAATGTTGCAAAGGGTCCTCCGACCCTTGACAGCTCAGGGGTAGCCCCTTAAAGGAGTTCGTTTGAGCCAGAGAGCAGTCTAGAAGGCCACACTATCAGGCGCACTGGTTGTAATTTTCAGAGAGTATTTGTTAGGTGAAACAAATAAACAAACAAATAAAACCTAACAAATTGCTTCCAGACTTCTTAAACTGTCATCAGCTGATGAGTTCTGGGTTTCCCCCTTTTGGCCGAGCAGAGGGTGCTTTGTTGTCTTTTGGGGGTCACTTTGGTAAAGTGAATAATCATTAGTTCCTTCATTTAACAAATATTTGTCAAGTTCTCTATGATCAGAGTTTGGAATGGTTGCTAGTGCATACCGGGCATTAAACTTAACAAGTGTTGGGGCGCCTGGGTGGCTCAGTTCGTAGGGCGTCCGGCTTCGGCCCCGGGTCACGATCTCACGGTTTGTGAGTTCAAGCCCTGCATCGGGCTCTGTGCTGACAGCTCAGAGCCTGGAGCCTGTTTCGGATCCTGTATCCCCCTCTCTCTCTGCTCCTCCCCTGCTCGTGCTCTGTCTCTCTCTCTCTCTCTTTCTCTCTCTCTCTCAAAAATAAACAAACATTAAAAATTTTTTTAAATAAGTAAATAAATAAATTTAACAGGTGTTTATTGGAGGGGCTTAATGAGTGATCCTGACTCTGATCCAAATGCTGTACTACGTGCAAGGAGGGAAATGACACTGATGTCAGACATCATTCCAGCTCTCGAGCACCTTTCCCATAGACCCGCGTCACAATGGACCAAATTACAATGGGATGAGTGCTGATACAGTGGTGTGACAGTAGTCAATTCTATGTCCCCTATGCTGGGTACTCTTCTAAATGCCCTACCCACATCACTGTACTCAGTCCTCCAAATGGCTATACAAGATGAGCGAGCATAAGAAACATACTCACTGTATGGATAAAGCGACTGAGGCTTAGAAGGCTTAATTGTCTTACCCAAGCAGACGTACCAGGATTTAAACAAAGGTGCTTGGCTCCAGGTATGAAGAAATCCTTTAGCCTTTTGTGATAGAAAGAAAAATATGGTTCTGGTGGTCTTTGAACTTTCTTGCAGATGGCAAGGTTCCCGAACACTTTCTCCGTTCCAGTCCGTACGTTTTTTTTTTCCCTTAAAGTATTATTTTCTCTGCCATCAAGAGTGTTGGTGATGCAGCATCTCTTCAAAGAACCAGTACAAAAAAAAATTTGAGGTCACTGGTGTTGGGTGATTCAGTCAGCTTTGAATGATGCGTCACTAGCCTGTTTTTCACTCTTCCTTGAGAATGTTGCTAAACCTGGCTGGTTTACCCCCTTCCCACAACTGTTTGGGTCCTCGAGGTTTAACAAGCTTTCTGTGCCATCATGTCCTGGTTACCGTTATGTCTGCCACTCGGCGAGCTGATGTGCACACATGTGCCAGGACCACTGTGTTATGAGGCCCTTGGTGTAGGGTGACGGGAACGTGGCATGTAGCGTGACATTGGTTGGAAGGTGCATCCCAAGTTCAGAGATGCTGAAGTATGCTTCCTACAATCCTTGAAAGATAGTGATAGACACTTATAAACCTCTGTTGCACAAATGAACGAATGAAAGTTTGAAAGCCCCTGACTACCAGAAAAAGCAAACAGTTTGAACTTTATCTTCCAGATTGCAGGCGGTCACTGAGGTTTTGGGAAGGGGAACACCGGAGCCGTGGGCTGGTAGATTCTGCTCTTGATTTTAAGACCCAGAACTACTGAAAAGAAAAGGAAAGCCTCCAAACTTAGGAGTTCCGTTGCCTAAAATAATTAGGGGAGGTCACCTAAGACCGGGTGGAGTTTAGTTGAGCTGATACTATGGATCTTTCCCCAGGTGAGAGAGGCCTGAGTGGTTGGCTGCACGCCCCAGCGCCGGTGGGCAGGATTTGCATGCTGTCCCCCTTGGAGGCAGAGGGCGGTCAGATGAGATTCCCCCTCCAGGTCCCTTCGAGCCCGGTGATTCTGCATTCTGTAAGCAGCTCAGGATGTCGCTTTTGCTTCCAGACCCAAACCAGCCTGGGACTGCATGAAAACCCCGGGGAGGCATCCAGGGGCTGTCTGAAAAATCCTCAGGACTCTTCAAGGCTGTTTAACATATCGCAAGCTTTATGTTTATGGATGGAGTGAGCATGGCCTCGTTTGCCAAATCTTCATGCAAAGAATGACTCTAGAAGAATCTCTCAAAGTTGGAACACGGCATCATTTCAAAGCAAAAGATATACTGTAACGTAGGACAGTGTATACGTAACGGTAACGTTAACCAACAGTATTGGGCACCGTTTTGGATCCCACCTTCATCTATGCATCAAGCCTCTCTTCTGAAATAGATACAATTATGGTGCTATCCCACGATGAGGAAGCGGAAGCTCAGACAGATCTGGAAGCTTGTTCCTGAAGTTGGCAAGTGGTAGAACCCGGATGTGAGACTGGACAATTTGACTTACGGGGGCCAGATCCATACTTCTCCATGGCACCTGGCAGATTTCCAACTCTGGCCCAGATGTGCTAATGTTTTCTGGAGTCGCTGCCCATCAGCCCGGTGCCCTCTGAGGAGTCAGTTAACTACCTTGAGCCTCGGTTTCCCCATTTGCAAAGAGGAGGTAGAGATAATACCTACCTTGCTTCCTTGACATAGGGGTGAGGAGTTGGAAATGTGCACAGAACGGTGCCTGGCTTGGAGTGAACGTTCAACAAATGTTAGCTCAATAAGATAAATTACTATGCGCATTATCATGAGCTTGTCACTCCTTCTACTTAACTAGAGATTCCTCTGTCGTCCCTCATGTGATCTGTCTAAACAGGACTAGGTGCAGCCCCCGGAACTCCAAGGATAAAAGCCCTTTCACAATTCAGACCGTGCATTCTCTAAACCACTCCTGCAGCAATGACCTGATGACCTTATGACATATTAAAGTCTCACCTTTTTTTTTTAATTTTTTAAATGTTTTTATTTATTTCTGAGACAGAGAGAGACAGCGCACGAGCCGGGGAGGGGCAGAGAGAGAGGGAGACACAGAATCCGAAGCACGTTCCAGGCTCGGAGCCATCAGCACAGAGCCCGACGCGGGGCTCGAACTCATGGACTGTGAGATCATGACCTGAGCCGAAGTCAGACGCTTAACCGACTGAGCCACCCAGGCGCCCCTAAAGTATCATCTTGGTCATTGATTGGCAAACTACCTTTGCCAGGCCAAATCTGGCCATTGTCCGTTTTCACAAGGTCTATGAATTAAGAGTGATTTTTACAAGTTGTAATGTTTGGGGAGGGGGAATCAAAAGAAAAGTCAAATTTTAGGACATGAAAACTATAACAAATTCAGATCTCAGTGTCTATAAGCGAAGTTTTCTTGGAACACAGCTGGGACATTCATTTGCATACTGTCTGTGGCTGTCTCTGTTCCACAGCAGCAGAGTTGAGTAGTTGTGATAGAGACCGCATGGCCCCCAAAGCCTAGAATATGTATGCTCTAGTCCTTTACAGAGAAGGTTTCCTGACCTTTGTCTCAGTCATCTGTGGCAACGCCAGCAAGGAACATTCTGGAACCCACACCTCCTCTCTTCACTCCAGAAGACCATTCATCCCTTTTGCCTGCCCGCTGGTCCCCCAGGGAATACACAGCCCAGACCCCTGAACGCAGAAATCCCTCATTCGCGTTTCCTCCCTGGCTGACTTGAAACCCACCTTTCACACTCGCCTTGTTTTTACTTCGGGACATAGTTGTGTGTCCCTGCGCGTTCAGTTTGACTGACAGATCGATGGATTGATCTATTGTCTGAGGCCTGATTTAGGCTCTGATTTCGCAAGAGGCCACGGATCTCAGGCACTGACTCCCACCAGGCGGGTGCCACACACTTAACGGGGGCTAACATTCTCTCAATCTGCATCCTGGCTTCTCTTTTTTCACCAGCTTTGAGGAGATCACCCCAATCCTACACGCGGCATCTCAGAAAGGTTTTGACAAGATATTCAGATACTTCTAAATGCCTTTTCCTGTGTTTCTCTCCTCCAGCTTCCTTGGCTATGATTTCTGAAGTCCTGGGGGTGGCTTTGCAAATATTCAAATGGGAGCTCAGTGAAAACACACACACACACACACACACACACACACCCGTATAAGATAATGGTCACCAGGGTAAGACACCATTGTCTTTCTACCTCTGAACTTCCCACCTCCCTTTCAAAACATTGTTGTGTCATTTCCCCCACACATGAAAAGTAGCCCACATCACATGTAGCGTATGCCCATTAAAGATGTCTCGAACGTCCACCGCTGAAATGGTGTTTTCCTCTTTTTTTTTTTTTTTTTTTTTTTAACTTGGAAAGATTTCAACGAGTTACACTGCTGGGGACCAAAAATAAGATTTTAATTGAAATACAGATAAGACAGGAGCCTTTAATTTACCTTCTCCCTAAGCAACAGGACTTTCCTAGCTTGCATCTGATAGATGGTCTCCCACCCCCCCAGCCCCGCCCAACCCCTTTCTTTTTCAGCCTAGGCTAAGGCAAAATTATTTTATCTTCAGATGAAATATTTTAGGGATTTGGGGACTTTGTGTGCCTCAGGACAAAGGACAGTGTTTGTGAAAAGATCACTGTCCTCTTTTGGAGGAAAATTCCATCCTGATTGAAATTCTGACGTTAGGAAAAGTTGCCATCTCATTACCATCCCGCATGCCACACATTTTATGCGCTCCTATAGGTGGGCGCGAGAATATTAAGGGCAAGAGAGAGAAAAGAACACAAGGAGATTTCCCCTGCAATCATGTCAGATGAGACATTTTTCTTCACCGACAAAAGAGTTTGTATAAAATGTGCTGCTATAAAAGTGAATCATGTTATTCTTCCTGGGGGCTCCAAGGGACAACGCATTCTGTGCCGTGAGAGCCCTGTCATCACTTTCAAGTAAATAACCCAGGTTCTTCTTCTCAGCCTCCGGGCCACGTGCAGGCCAGGCTCTCCCTGCTCCAGCCGGCCCAGCGCCACCATCCCCCGGTCGGGCCTAGCAGCAGAGATGGATAGAGAAAGGCACATAAACCACCCGGTCACAGCCTTCCAAGGCCAACGATAATTGAATTACCTGCTTGTCTGCAGTGATGAATACAAGTCATAGAAACAGGATGAATAGTCTGTTTTCACTGCATTTCTGGCTGCTGTTCCAGCTTTTACTTTCCAGGCCGGCACCAAATGGCTAGGACCCCCCTGTATCGGACATTTCCGGCCCATAATAATCCCCCCAGCACCACTTGGAATGCGGCTTTGAGATCACCCTCGCATTTCACAGATACTGGATGGTGCTTTATCACTTCCATAGGTGATGCAATTTTGCAAAATGTTCGACTTCATGGTTTCATGAATTACGCAACTTTATTAGTTTTAAATTAAGTTCGAAGGCAAGTGATATTTGTTAACAGTCTGGAGTTTGTTTTTCTTTTCCATCCTTGCTGGTCAGATGAATGCCACTTACTTTTATCGGGCAGTTCCAACTTGCCCCTCTGTGGCTGCTGTGGGGACTCCATGGAAAGAATTCCCAGGACCAAGAACAGATTTGGTCCTTAATTCAGTAGAGTAGACATTGGGCAGATCAGAAAGCACGCTGGAAGGAAACTCGGAATATTGCAAAGGGCACCAGAATTGGTGTCAGGGCTCAACTGGATTGGAGACCTGACCCTTGGGATGACACTAAAACTCTCTACTCCCTTGTTTCCAGAACGGCATATGTGAAATTTATCTGAGGGATTGGAGCAGGGTTGGATTTTTCCTGGTTTTAGTAGCTGCATTAGCTGAGCCAGAAATTACACCCTTTCATTGGCATCCTTCTTTATTGGGCAATTTATTCCCCCTCCTAGGAGAACTAGGAGGTTGATAGGTCTTTAACCTATAAGCACCAAGAGAGAAGATGCACGTGTTTATTCATCGTTGGGTGGTAAGCATCAGGAGAGGTGAGGGTGCATGGTATCTTCATTCAAAGAATGTGAGGGTGAAACTTAATGACAAATACTCCCCATCCCATTAACAGACTAAAGTAAGATACCACCTCTACGGTCTAATCGAGAAGGCAACCCATGCTAAACGGTTAAAAAAAATATATGAATACTGCAATAAATATGGCTCCTTCCCTAGAAAAAGTCTCCAAGTTTGCTTGTGAAAGTGGGTCTTATAAGAGTTGAAGCTCTTTCGTTATTGTGACGTGGTGAAAGAAGGGCTTTCTGGAACCAGAAGGAACGTTGTAACATAGGAAGTGGATGGTTGTGAGTCATAAAACACACGGCAAACCAGGGCAGGGAAGCGGTGTTCGAGGGGCACGTATGTGTGCAGTCTGCATTGCTGTATGGCTCCACCTACCTGGACACAGTTTTCTGCTTTCACTCAGTGTTTCTGGCAGAGGAAATGGCCAAGAAGCAAATATGAAATTCTTTTTTCTTCACATATAAAAAGGTATTCACTTTTTATTAGTCTTCAGGAAACTGCAAGTCAAAATCACAAGATAATTACTGCCTGATATTAAAAAAATGGCAATATCAAATGTTCATGGGGATGAATTTTTTCTTTCTTTTTTTAAATATAATTCATTGTCAAGTTAGCTAACACACAGTGTATACAGTGTGCTCTCGATTTGGGGGGTAATTCCCATGATTCGTCGCTTCCATACAACACCCAATGCCCATCCCAACAAGTGCCCTCCTCAATGCCCATCACCCATTTTCCCCTCTCCCCTACCCCATCAACGCTCAGTTTCTTCTCTGTATTTAAGAGTCTCTTATGATTCGCCTCCCTCCTTCTCTGTTTGTAACTACTTTTTTCCCTTCCTTTCCCCCATGGTCTTCTGTTAAGTTTCTCAAGTTCCACTTATGAGTGAAAACATGTGATACTTGTCTTTCTCTGACTGACTTATTTCAGTTAGCATGATACCCTCCAGTGCCACCCATGTTGTTGCAAATGACAGGATTTCGTTCTTTCTCCTTGCCAAGTAGTACTCCATTATATATATAAACCACATCTTCTTTATCCATTCATCAGTTGATGGACATTTAGGCTCTTTCCATAATTGGGTTATTGTTGAAAGCACTGCTATAAACAGTGGGGTACATGTGCCCCTATGAATCAACACACAGCTACAAAGGCAAGGAAAAGAAAAGCAAAGATGAACTATTGGGACCTCATCAAGATAAAAGGCTTCTGAACTGCAAAGGAAGCAATCAACAAAACTGAAAAGCAACCAAAGGAATGGGAAAAGATATTTGCAAATGGCATATCGGATAAAGGATTAGTATCCAAAATCTATAAAGAACTTACCAAACTCAACACCCAAAAAATAATCCAGTGAAGAATGAGAAGACATGAATATACATCTTTCCAAAGAAGATATCCAGATGGCCAATAGACACATGAAAAGATGCTCAACATCACTCATTGTCAAGGAAATACAAATCAAAACCATACTGAGGTATCACCTCATGCCAGTCAGAGTGGCTAAAATGAACACATCAGGAGACTATAGATGCTGGGGAGGATGCGGAGAAACGGGAACACTCTTGCACTGCTGGTGGGAATGCAAACTGGTGCAGCCGCTCTGGAAAACAGTATGGAGGTTCCTCAAAAAATTAAAAATAAAACTACCCTACGACCCAGCAATAGAGCTTCTAGGAATTTATCCAAATCTGAAATTCTTATAACCTTTAAAATGTGCTTAATATATCAATCACATTGAAACAGACCTCTATTTTCAAAACAAGAGTTACAACAGAACTGGCTGTATTCTTAATTATTTGAGGGGGTCTCCTATAGAAAAATGAGCAGGCTGGTTCCTAGTTTCTCAGATGGTAGAGCCATGGGATACAGACATGAGAGAAGGCAGCTCTGGGCTTCATATGTAACACTTAGAGCTGTCTGGTCACCGGTTTCCATGGGAGGCAGTCGGAGGGCACCATGTCATGGAGAGGTTCAAGGAGAGGATGGCCATCCATAAGACGGCAACAAAAGAGGGACTCTCAATCGGACTCTGAAGGTCTCACCAAATAGAAGTTTTAAAATTCTTAACAGTAAGCTTTATGTTTGTGCATACCGATGCCAAGAATATTCAAGGGAACAGTCAGACATTAAATCAACAAAAGGTTCAATGCATACACAAAATGCCAGAGTTCTGTGTGTGTGTGTGGGTGTGTGGATGCATGTGTGTTGGTGTGTGTCTAGGTGTGCGGGCTATTTTTTTTTAATTTTTTTTTTTTACGTTTATTTATTTTTGAGACAGAGAGAGACAGAGCATGAATGGGGGGAGGGTCAGAGAGAGGGAGACACAGAATCCGAAACAGGCTCCAGGCTCCGAGCTGTCAGCACAGAGCCTGACACAGGACTCAAACCCACGGACCGTGAGATCATGACCCGAGCCGAAGTCGGCCGCTTAACTGACTGAGCCACCCAGGCGCCCCTGTGCGGGCTATTTTTAAGTGAATTGACTATATTGTATGGGTAAGTCACGGATAAGGCAGCACTGGCCACTAACGCAGATAAACCCTTGCCTCAGTGATTTAACACACTGGAAGCTTATTTCTTGCTTGTGTTCATTTCTTACTTAAGGAAAGAGTGACTTTCATATTTACCATATTTGCCTTCATCATGCCAGAGGGGAAAAGAGCCTGGAGGATGGTGTGAGAAGACCCAACAATGCCTCCTATGGTGGAAGCTGGCTAAGGTGGTCTAGCTGAGTGTTCTGGATGCGGGGTGAAGACTTGGTGATCTTCTGGCACCTTCTGCCTCAGCAGACCTCACATTGTCCATATTGGTGCATCAACATCAGTATGCGGAAGCTGAGTCCACTCTTTCCAGGGAGTGGAAAAGCCAATGTTTACTGAGCTACTATGTTAGCTCCAGTCCTCACGCATGTGCACATATTGTTCTATTTAATAATTAGAGTCACGCTGCCAGTCGGATACCCACCTATACGTGGGGAAATCAAGGTCAGAGAGAGGAAGCAAGATCTTACAGGTATTTACGTGTTAGAGGACTTCAACCTCACAGGAGATGCCCATTGTGCCTTCTTTCACGGTGGCCCTTTGGAGGCACTCAACTGTTCATTTTGGCGTAGGGTGGGAATGAGTATTCAACGATCAAGACATACCTGGATGTGTCTTCCCAGAAGAGGAGGAACATGAGAACAGAGGGGAACCCGCACGTTGGGAGGGAGCCAGTTCTCAGTTAGTCGTTAAATATGTATAATTTGGTTGCCGAGTAATACTCCATTGTATCTATAGACCACATCTTCTTTATCCATTCATCCATCGATGGACATTTGGGCTCTTTCCATACTTTGGCTATTGTGGATAGTGCTGCTAGTCTATGATGCTAAAGGGAAAAAAATATGTATAATTTGGGCATACGTCTCGTTATCACAAAAAAGTTCAAAGCTCCTCTTCTTTACTCTCCTTGGCCACCTGTGGCCACCTGACTTTGGTTAAGCCAGTCGTCCTCCCCAAGTTTCAGCTCCTTCAACTAAACACAGATCATCAACAAATAATCTTTCTTTTCTGAAGTGAGCTGAGAGTATGTTAATGCAAGTGGATGTGTTTTTAAGCCCTTAGGTGCCATATAATTATCATCATTACAGAAAATAGCCATTTGTTTTGTAGGAGAAAAGAACAGGAAAATCATATTCAGGTTGTTGACGGGGAAAATACAAAAACTTGATCCTGAATGCAGAGGGATGAAAAAAGACAGTCTATTTTTCCTCCTGCTGTTTCAACGGTAGCTATTAATGTTTTTAAGTCTTAAGGACTCACTTTTCCAAGGTCTTGTTGCAACTGAAAGCCCATGGGAGCGATTTCCAGTAATCCAAGTTAATAAACTGTAAACTAACTTTTTTTTTCCCCAAAGATAAAAAAAAAATTGACAAAATAATTGTAGCAGTTGTAAAAGAACCAAATGCTGGTTAGCAGATACATCAAGGCATTGGTGTGGAAAACAAAACAAAACAAAAATTCTAAAACCAGAGAATTTATGTTGCAACTATCTGTCTTCTTTTATTTCGTTTTCTTTCTCCAAGCTATAATTCTTTTTTGAGCCATCAAATGTCGGGCCAATTTCTGACGATGCTTACCCATAAGGATAAAATTTGAATTAAAGGAAGAAAAACTGGGGACACCTTGTGGCTCAGTCAGTTGAGTGTCCAACTCTTGCTTTCGACTCAGTTCATGCTCCCAGGATCGTGGGATTGAGCCCCCAGGGGTTGGGTGTAGAGCCTGCTTGGGAGTCTCTCTCTCCCTCTCTCTGTCCCTCTCCTAGACTCACACTCTCTCGCTCTCAAATTAAAAAAAATTTTTTTTTAATAAAAACAAAAAGTAAAGGAAGAAAAAAGAATTACGGCTTCATTCACCCTTCTTACCAACTCTGGTTCTGTGGGCCTGCTTTGCCAGAAAGAATGTTCTGTAGTTTGCAAAGGCAGGAGAACTGTAGAGGTTTCTTCCCTGAGGTCTGCTTTCAGAACGAAGAAGGAGGAGGGCTCCACGTTGGGTCCGTGTTTTCCAGGAAGCAAAATAAAATAGACCCCATCATTCAGTTCTCTCTAGTGGGCCAGAGCATCATTCCCTCTCCTCTCTATAACCATAGCAAGGCGCAGGGAGTAACACATCCATTGGCTATCAAAGCATTAGGAAGCATCCCTACCAGAATTCCAACAGAGGCCGTCAGGCCTTCAAAGACCATCTTTCTTTCGTAAAGAGATTGTCAGGTGCCTAGCATATGAGCCCATTCAAAATTGGATGATGTTCTTTCCCGTGGGGTGTATCTTTCAGGGTTCCCCAGAGAAAGTGAACCAACAGGACGTATATATATTTAGAGAGAAAGGGATTTATTTTTAAAGAATTGGCTAATGTGATCGTTGAGGTCTGCTGAGCCCAGAATCCCCAGCATAGACCAGTATTCTGGAGACCAGGGCAAGAGCTGCCGTTCAAGCCCAGAGGCCATCTGCTGGCACAATCCTTTCTTGCTCCAGAGAAGCCAAGTCTTTGTCCTATTCGGGCTTTCAACTGATTGAATGAGGCCCACCTGCATTATGGATGAAGATCTTTTCTTTTTTTTTTTGTTTTAAGTTTATTTATTTATTTTGAGAAAGAGAGAGAGACAGAGACAGAGAGAGAGAGACAGACTCCTAAGCAGTGGGACAGCACAGAGCCGGAGGTGGGGCTGGAACCCATGAACAGTGATATCGTGAGATCATGACCTGCGCGGAAGTTGAACGCTTAACCAACTGAGCCACCCAGATGCTGGGTGCACAAATGCCTTTATTACATGATATTGTCAGTGCCTGTATGTGGGTGTTCGGGTCATGCAGACCACGAGTTCATCAAGGACGGAGCCTGGCACATTTGTCCCTCGGTACCAGCCCGTCCGTTGAGTGAAATCGTTTTTCTGCCTTGATACGTTTTATTTCCACAAGTGAGCCTGGTCTGAGTCAGAAACCTCATTATATTTACCAACGGGCGCTTGGCGAAGACGTTCATCACATACCTGAAATTTGCAAGGTTATCTCTTCGAATATTGCTAAACACTCACCTTAATCTCCCCGATCATCTCCTCTTTACCCCCTTAAGTGCCCACTCACCTAAAACACCCTGGGTAATGATGTTTATTACCCAACAATGAAAATATTGTTATTTATGGTTACAATCAGGGTGTCATCAAATATGAATGCTCACATTCGGTGAAGCCCTTTCAGCTGATTGTTTATGTAAATGAAAGTGTTCCCTCATCATCGCATCCATTTGGGGAAGAAACAATCAGCCAGGCGGGTTGTTTCTGTCTGTAATATCTTTTTAATATTCAGTTCACTGGAAGCCAATCTGCAACAAAGAAAAAAAAAATAAAGAATTTAAAGTTAAATTTAAATCGATACAAAACATGAAGTTGGGTGCCCTGTAACTCTTGGCACACGACAGACAGGAACTGCACGGCTATTCCTCTCTGTTGGGAAACTATGGCGGGGCCTCCAATCAGGATATACTTCGCAAGAAAGACACAGCCTCTCCACCCTAAGTTTTCCCCCTCAGGACCATGTGGGAGAGACGGTTCTCCAACGGATGTCACTGGCCCAGCCCTGTAACTGGCCATCTTGATGATCTCGGGATGTTACACGTACATGCTTTGCAATGTGCAAGTCTGGTAATTTATCCATGACTGGAAAATTAGATAGACTCTAGGTTATAACTCTAAAAATGTGTCCACAATAACCATCTCAAAGGAAAGATCCTGTTAGATCCATAAGAAGAGGAAAAATATTCTGGCTGTAATGCTCCTGGTGACTAATACTGAGACTCTATGGTTTTTTTTTTTCTTTTTAAGTTTTATTTTATTTATTTTGTGTGTGTCTGTGTGAGAGAGACAGAGAGAGAGAGAGAGAGAGAGAGAGAGAGAGAAAATCCGAAGCAGGCTCCACATTGTCAGCGCAGAGCCCCATGAGATCACAACCTGAGCTGAAATTAAGAGTCAGATGCTTAACCAACTGAGCCATCCAGGCGCCCCTGAGAGTCTATGTTAAAAAAAAAAAAGAAAAAGAAAAAACCATTTAAAAAAAAGGAAAGAAAAGAAAAGGGAAAGAAAGGAAAGAGAAGGGAAGGAGAAAAGAAAAGAAAAGAAAAGAAAAGAAAAGAAAAGAAAAGAAAAGAAAGAAAAGAAAAGAAAGGGGAGGAGAGGGAAGGGAAGAGAAGGAAAGGAAAGGAAAGGAAAGGAAAGGAAAGGAAAAAAGAAGAAAAGAAGAAAAGAAAAAGAAAAGACGTCCATTATAATATTCCCTAAGAGATTAGGCAATTTTTCTATAAAGGACCAGAGAGGAAACAGGTTTGACTTTGTAGGTCTTTCAATCTCTCTCCCTAATTCTGCCCTTGTGGTACAAAAGCAGCCACAGACAATGTCAGCCAACACATGTGTCTGTGTGCCTATAACATGATTTACAAAACAGGAGGCTGGCCAGACTTGGACTGCGGACTGTAGTTTGCTGGCCACCAGTCTATAGCATCATTACCCAAACTATGACCCATGAACCTTGGGCCATATAAGCCACTCTTTGCAGGGGAAAAAAAAAAAAAAAGATCCTCTGTACAAATAAGTTGGTAAAGACTTCACAGCTTCTCTCCCTTAGACATTTGGTATACACGTTGGCCCCCTTAAATGGGCCAAGAAATCCTACTACAAAGAAACTGCTGAAACCAAAATTGCCCAAACGTGTATGACCCTCCTCTGCACCCACCCCTCTGCCCGCCCAAAGGCCTCCTGCTTTGAGAGCTGCCCACAGGCTCTGGGAGGCTGAATAAGGAAGTTGTTACACACACACACCTTCTAACTCTCTTTGAGCCATCTAGTGAGGGACGGGATTGGGAGCGGGGAGGGGGGAAGGCGGGGAATAGATGCAGCCGGTGAGCAGGTCAGGCTCAAGATTTGTTGGTTGGGGTGTTTTGTGTTAATGGGCTGAAGATGAGCCAAGAACCAGCCTTATGATCTGATGGAAGAATCGATGTAAGAGACCCAAATCTCACTCTTTGTTTTGCCATTAATTAGCTCTGCGGTGCTGGGACGCTACTCCACCTTTCCGCATTTCGTCTGCAAAATCGCTTCCCCTGGCTGCAGAAGGAAGAGATTCGCCCAGGAAATCCCTGAGGGCTTTGCTGTTTTATTGTTATTTTTCCAACTGTATGGTTCCTCTTTCCTTGAAGGGGAGACAGGACGTGAAGGCAAAGTCCCCGGGCGAGGAGGCACGCGGAAGAAAAGTCTGGTGCTTCCCTCACCAGGGACTTGACTTGTTGACTTTCAGTTCTGAGAAGACCGAGTTGGCTGAGTTTTGTTTCTGCACAGGGAGCCGCACAGGTCAAAGCCCTAGGAGGAAGGCAGAGGAAGCAGCAGGCACGTGCCTAATGGGTTGGCGGGTTGGTACCTGGACACAGACCATTGGTCTGAACCCCAGTCCTGAATTTACGATTCAGGCACCTTGCCATGCTTCGTCCCGTGCCCTCCATCTCCCAATATATCACCGGGGGATGTGAGGATTAGAAGGTACTCTCCAAAGTGTAGTAACAAGCAAAGGGCACCATGCTGAATGCCATTACTGCTACCATCGCTATGGTTACTCTGCACAAAATGTGAAAACCAAACCAAAATCGCTTTGGGAATACACCGAATACAGCCGGCGAAGCCAGTGAGGGATCAGGCGATCCTGTGGTGTAGACCAGCCTCCTCCTCTGCAAAATGGACATCTTTTAAACCCCCTTGGGCAGGGACACGTGCCCTGTTGAGAGACACGTGGAGAGATTGGTACGTGATGCTTCCAACGTTGCCAAAGGTTTCTGACACACCATTATGCTGAAAAACAGTGGTGACGATGGCAACCAGTGGGGAATGCGTCATGAGGGAACGGGGAGAAAACCCCAGTCTCTGCAGGACAGATACGCGAGGGACCACGGGGCAGCCTATGCCACGGAGGGATATGAAGAAATTGGCCTTGAATCCAAAAGTTTGCGAGGATTTAAAAAAAAAAAAAAGCCATGAATTTGCTTTCTTGAAAATGTATCCAATTGAATTTCCTTTCAAATGAGAACTGAATGATTCCTTCATTTCAGTTAGAACCTGGCTTCATAAATACCATCTCTGCACAGTATATTACGCACATCATGTATTCAGCAGATATCATAATATATTCAGGGCTGCTCTTAGGGAGAGAAATTTCAATATTAGATAAAAATAGTGAGATGGCGGCGGTAACTGTGTTTGTCTGGTACACGGAGTAAATAGGATTGTTAGCGATTGCTCAAGGCTTCGGGAAAAGATACGGAAACAAAGATAGCTCCTGCCTGATTCTGAGCCCGGCAGAGGCAGAGGTTCAAGGAAGCTTGATTACCTTCTGCCTCCGTGTACTTCTAAGCAGGCCCAGAGATGAGCTCCTCCTTTCTTACATTTTCTCATAAGAATAGTTGAATGTTATCCTAATTAGAAATCTGCTCAGATTTGGAACCAGGCTGGTGTTGCCTTCTCCCCTCATCCTTCCAGCCTCCCCCATCCCTCTCCTTCACCTCTTTCTTTCTCACACACGTGCTGATGATAACGTTCAAGGTCACAAAGAGTCAGAGGTCTCGGGCGGACCCCTATCCCACGGATACGACTTTGGCTTGGGCTCTCAGCCTCTCTGAACCTGTGTTCCTCAATCAGCAACGATGGGACCGAACCGAGGACTCGGTCTGTCTCGGGCTGAGCCTCCTGGTTCAGATCCCGTACATGCAGGAGCCGGTTTATATGGAACACTAACCATGCCCAGGCTGTGTGCCATACCTGCGCTAATGCGTTTCACCCTTCCAACACCCCGGCTGGTAGGCAGTATGAATCCCCCGCTCGATGGAAGAGGAAACTGAGGCACAGAGAGTTTGCTTCATTGGCCCAAATTCACATCAAGGCATTGATTGGCCCAGCCGGAATTCCAACCTGAGCCCCGTGGTTCCAAAGCGCAGAGCAGAGGGCAGCGCCCAGCCTCTCACGAGGCACAGAGCGGCAGTGAAGGATCCTGGTCAGACGCTCGAAGGCAGGGTTTGCGTCTAGTCGCTAACGGGAGCACGGATGGGCGTGCACAACACTGGCACCTGACAGATCCGAGAAGGGAAGGAGCAGGGGCCCTAAAGCTCAGTTGGAAGGAGTTGTTCTATGGAAAGAGCTGTAATTTCGGCGAAGAAGCCGGTACAAGAGAAGACCCTGCAGATGCCAGACCCAGGGCTGGGGGGTCGAGGGGCAGCTCCTGAAAGACAAGTGTGGCCAGGCCGTGAAAGGCGGGCCCTGTCAGGTGGATGGAAAAGGACAGCACAGGGGGGAAGGGGAGAGGGGTGTGCGTATGATGGCAGGGGCTGCTGAGCTGAGAGCTCCTTGCTGCAAGGGAAGAGAAGCAACAAGCCCGTAGGAGCAAACCTGAGCTGCCTTTTCCGTCTCTTTTTGTTGTTAATACAGCCGGATGCCAGTGGAGCGCTCCCAGGGCCCGTGCAAGGTCCAGCTGAGCTTCTGCACGAGGATTCCCGGCCGCGTGGGTGATGGCCAAGTGTGCAGGCGGAACCTGTAATTACCATGCATACCAAACTCTCCAAAAGCCCTACACGATGGCACAGGGTGCATTTCTCTATGATCTTCTGTCTGCGGACAATGTGGATTAGCACCTAAGAGCATAGCATCTAAATGATTACAATGAGCTCACCTCCGATCTAAGCTTCTCGGCTTTTCTTCTGAGGCTGCCCAAAGGTGGGCAGAGCAGCCTTTCACTGCGCCTGGCCCCGCCTGTTCCTTTCCTTTTGCCTCCTACCCTCGGGGCAGCCCAGCGGGGCGTGCTGCTCGGGAAGGGCTGGGTGCGTGGGTAACGCGAGCGCTCAGTGGGACCAGAACCTGCTCTCTCAACCATTGTTCCTGCCTCATTAAGAACTTCCTTGTTTGTGCGCCCACCAGTCATAGTTTCTGTGTTGTTGTTTTCTCAAGCCTTCTGACAGTTTCAAAACCGAGAAGCATGACTCAATCCTAGTGGGGGCTCGATTTGATTCTCCTGAATGAAGAAAACGAAATTACATATGTAGGAAGATTCTTGAATCTTGCCTTTTCCATTCTGCTCACCCACCTTCAGAACCAACCTCCGTACTGAAGTCAGCAGGTGCCAATGTGTGTCTTTCTTGGGCTTCCGCCTCCTGGAGAGCCAAATCCTCCGGCATGGGGCTGGAAGCCTGCATAGACACGTTCCGGCTCAGCCCCCATCTGCAGGGACAGTTAAGAAAGCTGATGTTCAGAGTCATTGCATAGAGCAAAGAAATATGGGATGTGGAAAGATAGAAGGAAAGAGAGAGAAAGAAAGAAAGAAAGAAAGAAGAGAGGGAGGAAGGAAGGAAGGAAGGAAGGAAGAGAAAGAAAGAAAGAAAGAAAGAAAGAAAGAAAGAAAGAAAGAAAAGAAAGAAAGAGGAAGGAAGGAAGGAAGGAAGGGAAAGAAAGAAAGAAAGAAAGAAAGAAAGAAAGAAAGAAAGAAGAAGGAAGGAAGGAAGGAAGGAAGAGAAAGAAAGAAAAAGAAAGAAAGAAAGAAAGAAAGAAAGAAAGAAAGAAAGAAAAGAAAGAAAGAGGAAGGAAGGAAGGAAGGAAGGAAGGAAGGAAGGAAGGAAGGAAGGAAGGAAGATTCAGACACAAGTGCATCTGATTTCAAAGTTTTCATTCCTACCATTATGCTCAGCGTGATTCCCCTGAACGAAGAGAATAAAGTACACAGTGGGGAAGCTTCGGATCAGTTCCATCACCTATTAGTAGGACGGTAAAAGGTTGCTCAAAATCTGATCGAGACAGCTGAATTATCAACGGCTTGACAGTTGCAGGGGGTGAGGCAGGTGCCCGAAAGTGTTTGTGGAATTTAAACCTGGATCTTCTACCGGAGGAAGGGCGAGTGCTGCTCGTAGATACTGGAACCGGCTCGAGCAGTCAAGTCCACCCGGCCCATTAACGGTGTTTTGATTCCATGCCAAGTGTGTGGGGTCCCCGCTGCACATTTCGGGGCAAGGCCACACCCCACTGGACCCTCCACTCTTCCTTTCCATCTTCTCAGCCATCGTGCCCTTGTCCGCTCTCTGAAAGAGTGGGCAGAGAACAGAGAGAACACTGAGGATGAAGCGACCTGGGTTTGAATGTTCCTCCTCCTTTTCTTGCGTGTGAGTCTGGAAAAGTCTCTTGAGCTCTCTGAAATTCTATTTCTTCCTGCATAAATGACAGGAAATGGAGTAAGCGATTTTAAGAATTTAAATCGTACCGTCTCCCTCTCCTCTCCCTGTCTACGTTCACCTCTCCCGGTCGCCCTCCACTCTAGGGAAGCTCAAAGGACACGAGGAGAGGGCTAGGCCCAGTGCACCCAGATTTGCAAACATGTGGGCAGAGAGGACACGGAATCTGGATTCCCCCACAGGGTTCTCCTGGTAGATACAGGGTCAAGACTCTCAGGGGTGCTTGGGGATTCTAAGAGCCCAAGTGTCTCCAGCATGTAAAACTCGGTTAGCATTCTGCTCTGGAGGCGACCTCCAACCCAGACTGGCCTCCTGGAGATGCCCACACAGTGAGCCAGGATTCACGCTTCCTCCTGCCCCTCTCTGGGGTGCCGTGTTCCCTGCTACGCCTTACCAAGGAAAAGGGAGTGAGCAAAGCCGGAGAATAGGATTTGCAAATAGGGAGGGAAGAAGATCTAGGGAAAGTGGAAAGACAGAAAAGAAAGGAATACAGAAGACAGAGAGAGAGAGAGAGAGAGAGAGAGAGAGAAGGGGGGGGAGGGAGGGAGCGGGCACCAGGGAAAGATGTGGAGCTAGCAAGAAGAAAGAAAAGGGAGGCAGGAGGGAGACAGAGAGACAAAGAGATGTAGGAAATATGCCACCGGAGACAGGAGAAAATCAGGACACAGGGAAATGCTTAAACTATGCACGGTTTGAATCCCTGTGCTTGGCCCTTTTGAAAACCTGAATTTACAATGTGCACCAAATTAAACTGGAACTTACTCCATTTACAAGAAAGACAACACAAGACACTGTATCTATCACCTGGGCCCTGCACTCTCTCTGCAGGGAAGACTGTTACTTCCAGCCATCACAGGAGGGTCTTGGACAAGATCATCTCCCTGAAGCTACTTGAAAGTGTAGCCCAGACCCAGGCTCGTCTGAGGCCAGAGTGCAGGGCCAGACCACACACCAGCTCGAGCTATCCATCTCCAAGTTCAAGCCGGGTCTCACCCAAAGGATCTCAGACACACAAGCTGAACTCCAAAGCATGGAAGTCACTTAGAACTTGGGAGGGAAGACAGTTCTCCATCCGCAGCAAACATGCAATTGACTTGGGGGCTAGACCCCAAATTCACTAGAAATATATATTCTATAGGCCAGAAAAGAAAGAAGCGTTTTCTGGAAAATCCCACCCCCAAAAGGCAGATATGACTGCAACGCTTACAATCAATGTATTTATTGTGATAATTAACAAGAAGAAACCTCACTCAAGTGGAGTAGGGGGACAGAAGGAGGAGCCATGCCACCCAACATCAATCACAGGAACAGGTGTCAATGACAGAGCCAGCAGAAGAATGGCCAACAGAAAAGAATCATCAATTACAGGCCCCAAGAGGGAAAGAAATACACTGCATCTCCCACAAGAAATAGATCACCCCTGCAGCTCAGTCGGTGAGACACCGCATCACCCTCAACTCTTGCTTCTCTCCCACGGACTCTTTCTCAAACAATCTCTCCCAACTTCCTCTTTCTTTTCCATAAAACAATGTTTCCTTCTTCTCTGGGTTGGACTTGCCGAAGGTCTTGTCTCAGCTAGCGGGTCCTGGATTGCAGTTGTCTGCTCTTCGCAAATGAATCTGTCTTTCGCCCCTAAAATGACTGGCAGCTTTGTTTTCAAGGCTAACATTGTCAATTCCTATATTCGTCATGTGACCTCCAATACACAAATAGCCCTGGGGACTATACGACATGAAATCAGGACAAGCCTCTGTCCTCCGGGAGCTTACCATGCGGTGAAAGACTTAACCTCTATGCTTAACTGTATCTCAAAGAAGATGTGAGAAAGGGAAAGTGCCAGCAACCCACACCATCTGGCTAACAACATACGCTTTAGTGCTCGTCTGATCTCTCTCGCAGACCGGCTCGGGGGGCGAACCAACTTTGCAAATCGTCAGTTTTCGCGTGTCTGAAATGGAGCAAATGCAGAGCCTCGCCGCCCAGTTGCCTTGCAGCGTCAACGTGACCCATCACTGTCCCCGGCTGCCCGTGAGTCGATTTATTATCAGGTACCCAGTAAATGCACGTGTCCCAGTTCCTTTCCCAACAAGGAATTTTTTTTTCTTCCAGTTTGGAGTTGATGCTATTTTTTTTTTTTTTTAATCGGCGGTTTTTGTTTTTTTCTCCTATTCTTAACAAGTTTAATAAAAGGGACAGTGAGCTGGAAAGGGAAAACATGACAAAATGTGAAGAATTCTGAAAATACATCTTTCCAAATTGTGCAGCTCGGTGCTTGGCAAGATGACAAGGGCCCTTACAACCCAGTGCAAACACACTGCTGCAGAGCCACGCAGCTTGCGCGTGCAATATATGTACGTTACGTGCCAAGTGCTAAGCAAGTGCTTTTAAACAAACGACAAATACGAGAAGCTCCTCGGAGGATCAGGCCAAGTGAGCGCGAGGGATCTCTGGATTCGGGTGTGGACGCGCGCTCATCTCCTCCCCGCCCACGAGGCAGCGCCAAGCCCGGGACCCCCAGCACAGCGTCCCCTGTGCTTCCGGCCGCTCCGCAGGCTGGTGTCCAGGGTCCCCTGGAGTCACACGTGGCGTGCACGCCGTCAGGAAGACGCAGCTCGACTTCCGGTGTTCGGCTCCGGGGCTCTCGGACCCCGGGCAGCACCGTTCGGTGCACCCCCGCCCCCCCCCCCCAATCAATTTCATAAACTGAGTAATTCCGCTCGCCGCGTGGCAAACCCGCCAGCTCGCGCCGAAAGCGACTTGAAATGGAACGGGCCATAAAAACCCCCTTCTTCTATGCCGAATGCTTGATGCCATCGTTAAAAAAGAGAGGGGATGACAAAGTGAAAGGGAAAACGCCGTGGTTCTTTTATGTGAAGATTACATTTAAAAATAACCAACTAACCGTCTGCACTTTTCGGGGGCCTGACGTCTCGAAACGCATTTAGATTGATGCAGAGCGGGGCTGAGGTTCTCGTGCTGAGTAAACAGTCAAGTGTTCTTAATAGGAATTGCAGTTTCTCGACATCTGTTAGGGAAAAGGGAATGGAGAAACAACAATTTACAGCGAGATTGGTTTTGTTAAATGCATTTAAATTCCAAGATTAGTGGTGTTCTTTCTTTTTCAATTAGCATTTACTTGTAGAAAGGTTACAGCTGAAAGGGCTGGGGAGGAGATGGGGTGGGTTTCTCTCCCCTCCGAGAGGGCACTTCCAAGCACAGTAAAGCGAAAATAGGAAGGGAGAGAAAAGACTGGAAAGAACTTCAAGCCGGTGCCAAACGCAGCCGGCTAATCGTGGAGGGGGAAGCATTCAAAAATCAAGTAAAGTAATAAGAAAACGAAGTCGAATTGGGATCTGATGCTCCTGTCCTCTGGGTAGAAAAAAAATATATATATATCAAAAATTGCTCCGAGGAGAGAGAGAGGGAGAGAGAGAGAGAGAGATGGATGTGTATTTTCCAAGCTGGTTACTAAGTGAAATTTGCGTTACTTCCCAAATCTATGCCGCGGCTCTGTTTGAGTGTGTAAAGAGCTGTAACTAGCTCAATTTTTTTTTTTTTTTTTGATAGAAACATAAACAGAGACGAAAAATGTAGGGAATGTTTCACCTGTTTTACTGCCATTAAATAAACCTCATCTGCTACCAAGCTGTTTTGGGTGACATTTGTTAAATAAATACATTTTGCGGGAGACTGGAACACGAAAGTTACAGACATGCCGCTCTGTTCTCAGATCAACTCTGTTTGCTTCTCGGCACCCCTACCCGGGCCCCCCGGGGCGGGGGCAGCGCGAGGCACTGGATTCAGATTGATGTGCTCACATAGGTCGCTCAGGTCTGAATTTACACGGTTACAACCACAGGGGCGTGTTGCTCTTCTAAAGGTCCCTTCAGCTAGGTGTCCTTCTGCCTCGGCCCCCATCTCTCCCCTCCCTCCCTCCCTCCCTCCCCTCTTGAAAACGTCCTCATGTGCTAGTTTTCCTTTTAATTCGCGAGGAACGAAGTATTGCTTTTGCACCGCTATGCGGATTCCCCTTTTAAATCGACCAGTGTATATTTTGTGCGTGTCCGCCACCTTTCAAACGCTGTTAGGTCTTTGTGATGATTGAAAAGTATGTGTATTGAGTATTTGCTTAATGTAAAGCCAGTCGTACCACTTCTAGTTTAAAAAAATAAAAAAGCCTAATAAATAAGAAATGATTGTCTACGAAGTGTTCTCCGTAGGCTCTCTGGATACCCTCAGAGGCAAGATGGCTGACCGTTTGCTGATTTCCTAGGTAGGGTCGCTGCAATTTCACAGCAATCCCAATTGGAAAAAGTGAGAGAGACGATGTGCCCAACAGAGAGCTGTTGGTGCTTTGGCCAGACAGCGGAGGAAGGTTTTCCCAGCCCCCAGCAGACAGAGAACGCTCCTGATGGCAACTACAGAAGTACACAGTTCTAGAGCGTTCCGCAACCAGACTGTGGGCACAGGATGCTCCATGGGCAAGGTTCCTCCGGCTTTTCAGCTTGCTGCCTCTGAGAAATTTCATATGCTGATTCTTTTCAATTATCTGTCAATTTTCAAAATGCAAATAGAAACATGAATGTCATCACTTTGGTACACACCAACGGATTTCTTCCAGGCACCCAGACCATAAGTGAATGCAGTTCAATATGTTCTCTTCCCTTTTTTTAAGTGGAGTTAATATTACTGTGTAGATTTTGGTCAGCTTCCAGGAACCCAGTGTGTGGAGAGGCAGAATTCTATTTTAGAAGTACAAGTTGGTTTGAAAAATGTGAACTCAGCCCAACTATTTCTTTGTTTCATCTTTCTTGCTAGACATATTTTATTTTTCTACAAAAAACATTTCTTCATCTATACACACACGCGCGCACGCACACACACACACACACACACAAACACACACACACACTTTTGGCCAAATTAGGATTACTGCTGAGAATGTTTTTAATTCTTTTCCATGCTTATGATACAAAAATGTATAAAGCAAAAAGAAAAGTGGCCTGTAAACCCCAAGACAAGATGATACCCGATAATAAACATTTTGGCACGGTGTCTTTTCATCATCCTGTCCGCATATACATTTTATAGAGCTGCGTTCACTGCATTTTGCCCTTAACCTCATCAATAAACATTGTCGTATATCATTAAAATGTATTTATTCACATAACTTAATGATATGTATATATACTATTTTAACTAATTATTCACCTATTTGGGAGCATTTTGTAGTTTCCTCCTTTTTTGTATTTTCATGATTACAGTAATGCTTCAATAAACCAATTCATGGCAAATACCTATGTATGTTGGATTATTTTTCTGAGAATGGATTTCTGGAAACAGAACGACTGGGCCAAAGGGTACCAGCGTATTTAATGTTCCTGACGCATATTGGCAAATTGCCTTTCCTAAAAATTATACCAATTTACCCTCTTGCAACTAATATATAGGAGGGCGTGTTCACAGCACCACCTCTATTCCAAGACATTTTTTTCAAGTCTCTGCAAATTGAAAAATGAAAACCAGGATGGTAACTTTTGCCTGGCATAATTTTTTAAAACATACACCAAGGAACAGATTCATTTTTAAAAATATTTCACTCCATCAAGAAATGTAAAAGCTTGCATCCAGGCTGTTTCCAGACCAATAAGGGCTATCGCCCCACGAGGCTTCCTCGTACATAGTAGATGGCGTTGTTAGAAGACCTATTGCATTTTGCGCGCGGCTGGAGAAGTGTACTGAGTCCAGGAAATATTTCATGGAAACGGGGATGACTCTACTTTTTTGCATGCAGTTGGAGGCAGCTCGCACTAGGTTGTAAGCACGACTGAATGAGGGCATGGTTACGCGTGGGGTTTTGATGACTTCATTTGACCAGGCTCGGTGCTCTGCCAGAGGGGGAAGCTGGATGGTGCCCTTGGTATTTGGACAGACACTCTAGGTTAAAAGATGAAAACAAGAGATGTTCGAGAACCGGGTTTAAAACAGTCTTTTTAGGATTTAGCCAGAAGAGAATACTCAGGCAGCCTGGAGAGGATTGCAAGAGGCAAAGAAAACAGCAACAAGTCTGGAAAACAAAGGGAAAAGCTTCTCAGGCCCGGGGACCTGCCAAAGACCGCCCTGAGGTCATGGAAAAGCACCTTTGTACTCTGCTTTGAAGGGTCAGCAAGGAAATCTTGGTCCACAAATGTTGCTTCTGTTTAAATGTGCATTATTAATACCCCCAGGCTGCTGTATCTTCCGAGTTCATGAAGTCAGGCTCATTTCTTGATGTTTTCTGCCAGACATTCAAGTTCCCCGAAGAGTCCGCGAACAACCCATCCTGAAGGATCTCAAAATAGCTCTAATAACTGAAGGTGGAATTTTGTGGAGGGGGGGCGGGAGCGAGCAATCACTCTGAGCGATTTCAACATACAAATTAGCGCCCGTTTATTTGGCCCTAACCATGTACACCCCATCAGCGACCGCCAGCAGTGGAGAACAGGTGCACCTTCGCCACTGAGTACTCAAACCCAAAAAGGATAAAAAGAAAAAAAAAAGATCACAAGAAAGAAGTGCCGGTACCACTAAGTCAAAGAAACCTGCCCCCCTCCCCAAATCCTCAATTCCCTTCACTGTGGGGTTTGTGCAACCTGAGCATACCCTCTGAGATCACGACACGTTTCATTGTAAGAATATTCCTCCCAGTGATCCGACCCGCTTAATGAAGTGTTCCCTAAATGAAATCTACCCTTTCTGAAAGGTTACTCCCCAAACAAAATGAACAGGAAAATGCCTCCAGTCCGTATAAATGTCACCCAGCCCTCCAGTAAATCTGTTTTAATCACTACTTTTAAGGAAGCAGCCCAATCGAATGGGAGAGAAACTCAATTACTCTGTATACCAAGACAACCGTCAGAGGGGGGTCACAAACAGGGCCTTGTCAGAGGAGCCATCCTCTGGAGTGACACAAGACGTACTTTGTTCTGCACACGATTTGCCTTTCTCCTTTCTCCGGTGAGAGCACTGCCTTCCAACCAGGGAAGAGAGGGAAGAAAACTGCTATCAACGGAGGGCTCACTCCCCGTGCAACGTCCCACGAATCCCTCACCACAAGATTTAAAGAGCTCCTTTCCCTTCTCTTTCTAGACATGAAAGTGGGGTCCCCGAGGGGTGCGGTCCACTTCAAGGTCACCAGGCCAGAAAGAGGAGAGAGGAGCCTTGCGCCCAGTTCTGTACAATTCCAAAGGCTTTGCTCTGGCTAAGAGGTACCCGCTCTGTGCACTGCACCACACACACACACACACACACACACACACACACACCCCACCAGCTTTCTAAGCCCATTTAAAAGAAATAGTCAGTGTGGGAGGATGAATCAGTCAAATTACTCTTAATAGCAGAGTCGGGCAAAACCTGATTCCCTGACACTGAGAAGCAAGTTCTTCTGCAGAATTCCTGGGGCCTGGGGGATGCCAATGAACCAACAGACATGGAAGGCGGGCTGAACCCAGGACGACGTCTTGCTGGCCCCAAACCAACATTTCGAGGTCACCCAAATGGGATGATAGGTGACCCCACTAAGGAAGTTCGGGTGGCAAATGACAAACAGCAGGTACCTCTTCACGCCGATTCCAAGCAAGCCTGTGCCTTGAACTGGGTTTCAGCAAAGGCGTTCATATGCTTTGCAAAGCTAATGTGCAGAGGCAGGCCCCCACTGCTTATGTTTTTTGGAATTAAGTTGCATGACTGTGCCTTGCTCTCTAAAATGTGTAAATGTGTAAATTATGCTAAAACAGATTGCCAATGCAAGTTGAAGAAATGAAAAGTATGGTGCAGTCTCACGGGCGAGGGTGCAGGGGTGTGGCTTGCCGCCTGATGTGAAAGACAGCCTCCAAACTCTCTCTGTTCTTGGGAGCTCTGGAAGGGATTATTAGAAGGGAGTAGTGAAAGGCAATGTAGCTTGATGGCTTTTTCTAGGACCCAGCGTCTGATACAGGATCTCTTTTCCTGGCCCAAAAGATGTTATGTGAATCAGACGTGTTATATAAGCCCTGCTTCCAAGGCTTATAGAATGTCCCCAGTTCACCATATCCTAATAGAAATATCACAGTCACATGCCAAGTCTTGAGCCCCGAATGCGCTCAAGAATATAAAGATAAGGAGGAGCGCCTGGATGGCTCAGTCGCTTGAGCGTCTCACTTCAGCTCAGCTCATGGTCTCACAGTTTGTGGGTTGGAACCCCGCTACAGGCTCTGTGCTGACGGCTCAGAAGCCTGGAGCCTGGTTCGGATTCTGTATCTCTCTCTCTCTCTCTCTCTCCATCTCTGCTCATGCTCTGCCTCTCTCTGTCTCTCAAAAATAAGTAAATTTTTTTTAAAAAAAATTAAAAAAGAAACGAATATAAAGATAAGGAAATGTCCCCACCACATCATTAACTCCAGTAGTGTGTGCACGTGTGCGCGTGCATGTGTGTGCGTGTGTGTGTGTGTGTGTGTGCTCACCTGCTACTGTGAATGTTGCCTCAGCTATTGTGATGCGACCAAACCCATCTGTGAAAATGCCATGATGCCATAGATACCCCTTCCTTCAAGGAAATGAAGGAAACTCTCACCCCACCCCACCCCCAAATATTTCATAGGTTAAGAAGGGAATGCCAATCATTTATGTAGCCTGAGACTCTCATGAAATGAAGAATGATATGAAAATTGTGCGGGGGCCAATAATGACTTTGTGCATTTCAAAACCAAAGGCATTGCCTGCGACTGATGGGTTATATTGCTAAAAGATACCCACAGTCCAGTCCTTCCATTAGGAGACTAAAAACACCAGTGACTTCCTAAGATCATGCAGCAAGTCTCCTGGAATATCCCCTAACCTCTTACTAAGCCCTGTCCCATAATCTCAGTGCGAAGTATTATTTGGAGATTCAGCAAAATCATTTTGCAAATTGAGCCAGACTAGTTATTTTCAGCTCCCAAAAAAACGCTTCAAGAATTAGCTATGACTCTGGTTTTAAATGAAATGGATAATCAACATTGCAAATTTTCCTAAAGGTCACGAGTTGCACAATGAAAAGGAAGAAATTCAGATAACTATATTTATAGGTGGATCCTTACAGCTTAGTCAAGAAGCAGAAACATGATTCTGTAGAGACCTGTTGGCGAGGCAACTTGCGGCAAGTTTAATTGGCAAGGAGGTCTGGACTCGGCATGCTGAAAATAGCGATGTCTAATAGTGCGCAAAGGTTTCAACTGGCGTTAGGGAAGCTTCCAGACTTGCGGCGTTCATTCCTTTGTTTCTCTCTCCCTTCTTTCGCTACTCTTGCCTCTCACTTCCTTCCATCTGCCGTCACGAGAAGGAGAGAAGATGCTGGAGGTGACAATTGTGAATGGACAGTGTCCTGAAGATTTACTCCTCTCCCCGTCTAATATGGAGCACTGTTTGCGTTATGAAGTATAAGAACGGATTCATGAACTTAACCTATACTTCTGGTTAAATTCACACAATAGGTGTGCCCTACAGAGAAGAGGGACAGGTATGTTTGCATCAGTCACTTTGGATCTTGCATGGTATTGGAGACTTGAGGCAAAATGTCCCATTGATTTCTCCGAGACCTCATACCAAGCAAGGACAGGTATTCCAATGTTTATATCATGAAAACAGCGTTTCCTGCTTACGCCCAAGATTCCCGGGTTTGTGCAGGAATTCTACTAGCTGAGCTAGAGGGGCACCGGGTCAAGCCCATAAGGAAGACCAGTACATCTGGTCTACCACCCTGTACTATCCTTCCCTATCTTAGATAGTGATGTGTAACCAATGGTTAGTGATGATTCAAGGTACTGAAAATTACCTAGAAATCTTCCTAGAATCTCCAAGAGAATTTGATCTTAAGCCATCATCACTTACAAAGAAATATAATTACTATATGAAATACTTTGTCTCCACATCTGTTGAGCAGTTACCCTGTGCATCTCTTGAGATCAAAGAGTATACTTTTTTTTCAATCTTTAAAAAAAAATTTTTTTTAATGTTTATTTATTTTTGAGAGAGACAGAGACAGAATGCGAGTGGGTTAGTGGCAGAGAGAGAAGGAGACACAGAATCCGAAGCAGGCTCCAGGCTCCGAGCCGTCAGCACAGAACCCAATGCAGGGCTCCAACCCACAGAGCCGTGAGATCATGACCTGAGCCGAAGTCAGACGCTCAACCGACTGAGCTATCCAGGCACCCCTCAAAGAGTATACTTTTTATCTTTAAAACTTTTAAATCTTTAAATCTGTAAAATCCTATCTTTAAAACTTTTAAACGTTTTTATATTGGCATCACCTTGCACACTGCCTATCATTCATAGGCATCTAACAAATATTAGGTAAATCAATCAATCAAACAGAACGAGACTCGCTTTTATAGAACTCAAAGATTTGGACCTCTCATCGTTTGAAACAGTCCTCTGCTATGTTCCTGTTTATTTTCTCAAATGATTTTTGTATCTGCACATCCGCAGTATGGTTGAGTTCATTCAACCTTTCAATTTAAATATCCAAATTAAATCTCCCAGGACTATCATGAAAATTAATATATTTATTGAGAAGTTATGCCCTGCAAATTATCGTAGGATTTTATTTGGATTGAAGGCAGATAACTATAAATAACTATGGGAAATCATTTTATTAAGCTCCGGAGCACATACCGCGTGGCAGATGTCATCTTGGGCATTTTCCTATATATCATTTAATCAGCCCTAGCTACGCATGTAATGTCAACCTTGTTCTACCTCCCGACATCTACTCCAGAATGAAGGGCCACATCCAAGGTCATTCACATACTGATGGAACCAGAATTTGATTCCATGTGTGTCGTTCTTTGCGACTGCATATCAATATAAAAATGAAATATCATTTTAAAAATAACTCAAGATTCGTGAGGATCCATCACGAGTGTACCATATTTACTCAGCCGCTCATCAAAGAATACCATTTATCAAGAAACTACTTCACAAGAACTTTAACAATTTAGCTTCCCGAGTGATTGATTTCGGAGTTGACTCTCATTAGATTCTTGCAGGCTATGTTTAGCAAAATGGATTATGTAACCCATTTTTTTTTTTGAACTGAATTTTTATTATCAAATATATTTTCCAGTCAACTAGTCATGATTGAACTTTTTGATGGCTCCAACTTCAAAACTACATCTTACATAATTCTGAAATCCGGCACTAAAAATATGTCGAGAAACATAAATTAGCATTTCTAGAGGGAAGAATGAGGTGTATTATTCACGTGTGCTCTGGAAGACAGTGAAGCATATCATTGCTCTGACACTTACCAGCGTGGGCTTGCAAAGTCGGCTTATGCCTTTGAGCCTCAGTTTTCTCACCTGTAAGCTGGGGCTAGTGAAACACAGATCTTTCAAAGTTGCCGGCCAGATTGCCACGGGGCCGCAAAGGAAGCGGCTGTGAAAAGGATCGGGGAAACTCCCCGGTGAACGCAAGCTCAGGACGGAGCTCGTGGTGCCTTGGGTCCAATCTGCTCTCCACCTTGGCAAGAGCAGGTCAAATGTTGACCCGCGGGGCGGTCACCAGCGCTTGGTAAAGAACTGATGCGCACCCGGCAGTAATTTCGAAGGAGGTAATCTGGATAATGCTGCCACCACTGACTGTACGGAATTCACTGTTTTCGATTGTTGCGTCCTGTTCGCTGGTCTTCACTCTCAACCGTACGAAGAAAGCTACAGAATCTTCGTTGAAAACTATTATAGTTATTAACATCATCCTAATTACCTTAGAGTGATTAAGATGATCATAATTATATTTTCATTCTGTCTTCTGTTTAAAACACAGTCTATGTGGGGGAGAGCCCCGGGATGATGCCTTTGCAACAGTCAGGAGTGTACCTTCCTAAGCTGGCACCCTTCCAGCCAGGGTAATTGCATTCTGCTCACCAAAAACTCCCTGTAGTTTTCCCTGGAGAAGGTCTCCCTCATTTCCTGTTCAAAAAAACATCTGCCATGTCGCTACCCGGAGGTGGCTGTGTTTCAACACGGGTTGGAACAAGGTTTGGATATTTCTGTGGCCAAGGAACCGGTTATAAAGCCAGAAGAGAGTATTCAGGCATTCTCTTTTGCTATTAAAAACAAAAACAAAAAAACTTCACAATAATACTTATCAGTAGATGCTGTAATTCAGGGGCGGTAGGGAGAGAGAAGCAAGGCTTTATTTTTGCACGCGTTTTAAAAGTTAACAAAAAAAAAAAAAAAAGCTCATCATTACATAAGATCATGTACCTCCAGCTGCCACATCTCCAATCAGGGAGCGAACAGTCTCCTTTATTTTAATTGTTCATAGTTAGAGATGACCTCTTGCACCTCCTAATTAATTACCGAGCTTCTTATAAGATTCTCTAGTTGAGAACTGAAGTTGGTATAAAATCTAGACCTCGTTCTGAACTGCGATCTCGCAGATGTATTTTTGCATAAGAACACGATTCTGTTTACATGATGTTTAGTGAAAGGGACGATGGAGATGTCTGTGGCTTCACGTGGGCCTCCCATAAAACCCCATGCCTAAGATGAAACATGAAACCCGCTTTGTAATCCATCCAAGACTCCTACCCAGAGTCCGTACGTTTCATATGTATGTAATCAACTTTTATTGGTTCTTGAATTACATTCTGCAAGCCCAGAACTCCCCTTTGCCAATTTGAACACAATAACAGAGCTTGGAAGTGTCATTAATAAAAGGCCGTGTGGCTTGAGCGCAGGGAAGCATTTATAGAAACCCTTGCTTGTATCAAGGTTTCTATTGGTGGAAGCGAAGCTTTAGGAACAAAAAAAAAAAAAAAAAAAAAAACTTCACAGAAAAATAAGTCACCAGAATTAGAACCTCGTTAGATGGAAGTGAACAGGCGTTCATTCTTTCCCTCTCTACTTTGCAAACTGCCTCCTGTCTGAAAGGCATAGTCGAAACACCCATGACGTGGGTCTGACCCTAAGGAACTCACACGAGGTGAATCAGCCCCAGAAGTCAAGAGACTGTGCAGGGGTATCATCTGAGAGAAAAAAGCACATGGCCGCAGAGGGATATTTCTGGAAGCAGCTGAAGACATCGCGGTCTAAGACCAGAAAATTGCCATTCACCTTGGCAAGCTCAGGAACTCTGTCAGGTTGAAGGAGGCGACTCATCCCCTATACCTAGACTCATACTAACCAAGTTCAAAAAGCTAGATGTATAGCTACCACAAGGCTAAAACAGACTCTGTTTCAATAAGAGATTGACCTGACAGGGACACAATCCTCCTGCTGGCCAAAATATTTCTTCTCCATAGGCAGCCATCCCAAGAAAAGTCACTGATGCTCAAAGGTGGCTCAGTGAGCGTGGCTGTCGGGTCCCAGGCAGTGAGCGGGTGGTTTTGACATCTGGCGAGGATGTCACATCTGTATCACCACCAGGAAAAACTCTGGGCCGAGGACTGCTTTTGCCGTGACAGTTCTTACAGGCACTTCTGGGTCTAGCTGGCTGACTTCCCAGTTCTGTGTCCCAGGCTGCTCACCTGTCAGCTCACCACGGAAGTTTGTTGTTGTTGTTGTTGTTGTTGTTTTGTTTTGTTTTGTTTTGTTTTGTTTTTCTGATAAACATTACAAGGCCTCCAGGAACCCACTTGCTAAATGATAACCTCATTCCAGCCCAAACTCTTAGACAGTATTGCTGACTCATTGATTGGATCGGAGCTGTATCCAGGCTCCCGGGGACATCTACTGTTTGCTGAGCTTGTGCCCGCAGACAGCTGACCCACCCATCGTATGTGGATGTGATGATTTTTAATTCTCAGAGGCAAATATTGATCCCAGGATTAGGGAGCGCTGTGATCGCCAGGAAAAAAAAAAAAAAATACCTAAATTTCTGTGCAACCCAAACCTCACTGATGATACACAACGAGCACGCACACACCCTTATGGCCCTTTGTTAGGTCCCGTTGGGCCTGGTTCTTCCTTCTTGGTCCTGTGCGTGGAATTCCTGGGTCGTTCACGTCTCCCGGCCTCTCTTCCACCTGTGACAGTTCCATTGCATGGTCCTTTCCCCACGTATTTCTTGCATCTGCCTCTTCCTGATCGTTCCCACTGCTGTCCTTATGAATCGGTTCCTGGCGGCTTCCAGACTGACCTTGTGCAAACGCTCTATGGCTGCCGTCAAACAGCTTCGTCAAATCGCTTCCCCACGCGCGCCTCTGCGTGGCACCCCGAACCCGCAGTGGGGATGCAGTCCTCGGGCCATTCGAAGACGGCACGCTGCGATCACTAGCTGCATGTGGCCGATAGAGACCATCCATCATCCGGTGTCCGAGGATCAGGACTCTACGCCCACGTTTACCTGTTAGGAGCTTGATAAATGGTTTGATAAAGTTCAGTGCTCTGAACTTCTTTAACGCTAAGCTGGAAACACCAGTCCCTCTCTCCGAGGCCGGTGGAGAGAATCTCCAGAAGGAGAATCACAAGAGGAGCACAACAGCTCCGCCCCTGGACTACCTCTTCCGGTTTTCCATCGCTCACTTCCCGGCTTGCACCCCATTTCTAGCGCAGCCCGGGGCCAGCCGTCCCTCCCTTCTTGTGGGAACATCTCAGAATCCAGACCTGTCACCAGCCCCCTCTCACCGTCTCTCTTGTGTTTAGATGAACTGGAGTGAATCCCGTGCCTTTCAGAAGGATCAGAAAAAGCGAAACCACGTTAGTGGAGGAGATTAATGACAAACCATCGCAGCTCTAAAATTCTAGAGAAATCTGGCCTTTGTCCCGTCGGCAATGGGGACCCTGTAAAGTCTGAGTGATGATGAGTATATTACGCGACCTTCAGGGGATTATCTGTGCCTTAAAAATGGAGATACAAAGGACCATAAATAAACTCAAGAGACATGGACAGCTCTGACAATTGGCCTGGGTGTGCTAGACAGACATTGCTGGTCCAGGACTCTACCCACCGCTGCTCAAACCCTCCAGCCAGACCCCGACTGTAACTAAGATTAAAATGGGTGACAGTTGGGGCACCTGAGTGGCTCAGTCGGCTGAGGGTCTGGCTCTTGATTTCAGTTCAGGTCCTGATCCCAGGGTCATGGGAGCCCCGTGTTGGGCTCCACACTGAGTGAGGCGTCTGCTTAAGATTCTCTCTCCTTCTCCCTCTGCCCCCTCCCCCCCCAGATAAAATTAAAATTAAATTTAAAAAATCATGAGAGGGGCACCTGGGAGGCTCAGTCAGTTAAGCGTCTGACGTCAGCTCAGGTCACCACCTCGCGGTTCATGGGTTCAAGCCCCACATCCGGCTCTGTGCTGACAGAGATTCAGCACCTGCCTCAGATTCTGTGTCTCCCTCGCTCTCTGCCCCTCCCCCACGCGCACTTTCTGTCTCTGTCTCTGTCTCTCTCAAAAATAAACATTAAAAAAATTAAAAAATGAATGAAAGTTAAGTTCTTTTCCACCCCCCGCCCCACTTCTATTTTTTCCTTCTCCTTCCCTTCTTCACATTTGCCAGGGCTTTGCTATTTACAGAGAAATTTATTCACAGCTGTCATTTTTATTTGTTTTTCGCTCTTTGAAGTAAATTGGACAGGTGTGATCCTCCTAACTTCTAGACTATGAAATCAAAGTTAAGACAAGTCTAGTAACTTGTCTGGGGTCATGCGGCTAGTAAATGGAGAGCTATGAAATGGACTACGGTCCTCTGACCCTGAGACCCATGGTCTTTCTTCAATAGAAGTGCTTTTTTCTCGCCTTGCACTCAGCTGTTCACAAACATTCCAAATGTTAAGCATTCTTCAAATGACAGGTTTCGAGCAAAACCCCCAAACATCGAAAGAAAATAAAGCAATGTTGGATTTAATTGATTTAATAGGCATAGTAATGCCTTCCTATGTGGCTCACAAATTCATTTTGTCTTCCTTTCCAAAGGAAGACACAGAAACCCCTTTTCTTCTGGAACAATTCTCGAATTGCCAATAGTTCATACCCATGACTTCCATATATTTGTATGGCAGGGAACACAGAGAGTCCCTCTTAAACATTCTGGCTTGAAGACTTAACATCAGCCTTCTTTCCAAGATGGCGTCTCAGCTGGAAATAGACATGAGGTAGAATGATCTTCTTCGGGATAAGTACTATGCATTTACTACATGAAGAGCCTTTTTATGACCTTTCCCCATTGTCACACCACGTCTGGCTTTCATTCTGAAGAGTGATTTTCCATCCGTGCTAAGGATAGTTCATTGAGAATGTATGATGTTCCTCGTTACTCTTTACGCTGGGGTTCTCTGAGACTTCCACTGGAACCTATGCCTGGAATCCAAAGAAGACTCACCATGCTTTCTCATCTGAATGGCAAAAAAGGGTTGGGGGAAATGGAGAGGAAGAAAGATTATCAAGCCTTTGGGGCAAACCTCACACGAAGCAGGATTTTTTCGTCAACGTGGCCCCAAATGTCTTACGGTCCCTTCATTTCCAAGATGGGGAAACAATTCAAGCGACAAGCAATTTGCATCAAGTCATGAGGCGAGTCAGTGACAGTTGGGGAACCTCCATTCCTGTATGCTATTCCTCAGGTCCAGAGGTCCCAGATGGCTCTCCCACATGTGGTCTTGTTATTTCTAGTGGGTGATGGTCATGTGCCCCTAAAATACTCTTACCCTCCTAGTTCCCTCTTCCTAGAACGTTCTTTCCCATTTATGTGGCTTACTCTCTTTGGTCAGGTCAATGCTCAAATGCCACCTGCGTGGCACCTTCCCCGATCATATTTTTTTAGAAACTGTCTCTCTTCGCTCACCGTCTCCCCACCTACCCTGCTTTACACTTCTTTGTAGACCCTTCCAACACCTGAAGATGGGTTCCAAACTTGCCTGCTACTTCTTGCCTCTATCCATAAGTAAACGTCACAGCAGGAAAGGTTTTCACATAAAGTAGGTCCTCAGTATTTGACCAGCGAGGGCTGTGTGGTTGGGTGGTTGGATGGAGGGCTTCATGTTGCGACGTTGCAAGAATCGCACAATCTTATTCGACTCGCGCAAGGCACTTAAAAACAGGAAGCCTCTCTTTGATTTGGTTTGGTTTCCCCACAACATTCCCGCAAAGCAGGTACTTCATAATTATCGGGGTGAGTCTGGGTGACTCAGTTGGTTAAGGGTCCACCTCTTGATTTCAGCTCGGGTCATGATCTCATGGTTCCCGAGTTCCAGCCCTGCGTCAGGCTCCACGCTGACAGTGCTGAGCCTGCTTAGGATTCTCTCTCTCTCCCTCTCCTCCTGCCCTTCTCCCACACTCTCCCTCAAAACAAATAACCTTTATTAAAATAATAATAACTATCTATGTCTGGTAAGAGGAGCTTTGGGCTTCCAGCCACGTGTCTTGCTGAGTCTCACCACGGCCCCTCCGGAAGCTCAGCTACCTTGCAAGAGCCAGATTATCTTGGCGCCAGCAACCGTGGTTCTCTGAAGGCCGAGGCCCCTCCGAACTGCCCTGAGGATTTGCTCTGATGTCTCTTAATGGGCAAGGGAATGTTATTCCGCTGGTGATAGCGAGTAGGTACAAAGAGGAGCCAAAAGCCAAATTAGTGATGCAGACACAGCAACTGGAAGGGTGAGTGTGAAGTCAGACGGGTGGTCCTCGAAAAGCCAGTGGCTTGGCCGGTTTTGGGGGACATGGAAGACAGTGGGGAGTGATTGGCTAATGGCTTCGGCTCTTCTGTTTTGTGCACATCCCCATATGTACTTACTGGCAGGTAAATCGCCACAGCATGTTGGTGAGCCGGCTCTGGAGTCGCAACAGATGTCAGAAGACCTTTCTTTTGCCCCCAGGTCTGCCTCGAGAGCTCCTGCCCCCTTCCTGAGTCTATTTCCCCACCTGCAAAGTGGCCTTACTCACTGTCGCGCCACCCGGAGATGTGTGGGGAACCAACCGTGGGCCAGCTTCCCAAGTACCTCCTAAGTCACAAAGTCCTACACAAACCCAGAGGCTCACTCCTCCGTCCCCAAATCTTACTAAATGGCGTCTTGCTTTGTTTGGTCTCGCTGCTCAGGACCAAATGTTTATCCTGATCCTGCATTCTGAGAGCTCACAGGAATTTTAAATTTAATTTGATTTCTCTGATTCGGGCTTTCCCTCGACTTCCCATTTCAAGAGCTAAACTAAAGGAAGATCTATTTCTCTTTGGTTTCAGGTTCTAACAACGGGATTTTTTTCCCCCCTCTTGCATTCTGATTGCAAGCACGGCCTAACAAAGCCGTATTTAAACGCAGGGAAATGTCACTTACATGTTAAAAAGCTCACAGAAGCAAGTCTGTCTCTGCTGAATCTTTGAAGACGCTGTTTAATAAAACCGAGAGATCTTTCTGACGCTGTCCAACAAAACCTCTGATAGATTTGTTCCGTGCCCATTTTTGACGATAGTGATAAAAAGGTGCGGGGTGGGGGGAAGGGGCAGGGTGCATCACAACAATAATTTTTCATTACGGCCAGATGCCTTCCAGCTCTGGTGCCACAGAGTCGATCCGCAAAGATTGGGTATTAATTATGAAGGTGCACTTCAATTTATCAGCAAAGGATATCAAACAGGCCAAACGCCACAGCCTCTCATATAATTTATCTCTTCCTTGTAGGGAGGCAGATAGCAACGATTTGCAAATTGCCTCCTCTGCAAAAAGAAGGGACAAAAACATACACACACAACACACAATTAAAAGCAGATAAGCATCAGGCGACGTGTCACATTTTCAGCAGAAAGCCAAAAGTGGAGGTCTTAATCTCCGGGGTTGGTTTGCTTCGAGTACTCACTGATACTTCCCTTGATGTGACTACTTAACTCCTATTAAAATTAATAGGGGTCAGGCTTGATCATCAAGGGAGAGAGGGCCTCCTGGCGCGTATAGGCTTCAAGTAATAAGGATTTGGTGATTACTATATTATTTGTCTGTTCATTTTCAGATTATCTTGTAAGTGTATGGTCTTTGTGATCTTTGGTCCAATTATAAAGAATAACATGGCGTGTAGTATCTATTTTTATTAAAGCAGCTTTCTCCTCTTAAGAACCATATAATTTGAGAGGGCATATTGACAGAATCTTAATGCAGTGAGCTCAAAACTTCTTCCCCAACCACCCCCCCCCCCCCGCCCCCGAAAGAAATCGCGTTAGCTACTGTGTCTAACCTAGGCGTACTTTTATGGAAACCTTGGCCCAAAGATTTGAAGAGAATCGGTTCATAGAATACCCAACTCGCACACGTCCCGGGTTGTGGAAGGAGAGGGATCCGTTTGCTCCAACACGTGATCTGAACTCGGAGTCGAATGCAAAATCCACGGCAACAGTAGTTACCAAACTTCTTTGAGATGGAGTTTGTGCTTCTGTTCAATGGGTATGAAATCACCAGCCTCAACGTTTTATATATATATATATATATATATATATATATATATATATACACACATATAAAGGCCGTGTTTGTAAAAGTGCCTGGAAGGAGGAGGCATGGCAGGCAGGACACATCACAGTCTCCGTTCTGTGCACAGATGAGGATCAGAAAGAACGGAAGAGTCGGAACCCATTTGCAATTTTTTTAAAGAATTGCCAGCTTTGAGTTTTGTGCACTAAAGAAACGACAACAACAAAAACAATGAACATAATAACATCGGCAGCATCATTTTGTAAGAGCAAGGGCATTTTAAAGATACAGCGATACATAGGGCATTCCTTTGAAACAAAGAAAATCCGATCCTGAAAATCATGCCGCACACCTCTTCCTTTTCCAATTTTGCTGCAGACTGGGGAAAGCCACCTCTGAAATCACCTCTGATCTATAGGTAGTTATTTGGGAGCCTCTGCGATAAACCATCAGGACAGCTGAGTATCATGAACAGCATCAGTGGCTCACAGAGAAAGTAGTGATTGAGGAAGAAATGGTGTGATCGAGCCTTTTAAAACTTTTTTCTGCAGATAAAAGAAAACGTTTGCAAGACCTGTACTTGATGAGTGGCTCATATCCAAAATATGTAAGGAAGTCATACAACTCAATAACCAAAAAATCAATAACCTGATTAAAAAATAGAGGACCTGGGGTACCTGGGTGGCTCAGTCGGTTGAGCGTCCGACTTCGGCTCAGGTCATGATCTCACAGCTCTGTGAGTTCGAGCCCTGCATCAGGCTCTGTGCTGCTGGCTCAGAGCCTGGATCCTGCTTCAGATTCTGTGTCTCTTTCTCTCTCTCTCCCCCTAACCCACTCGCATTCTATCTCTGTCTCTCTCAAAAATAAACAAACATTAAAAATTTTTTAAAAATAAATAAATAAAAATAGAAGACCTGAATAGATGTTTTTCCAAAGAAGACACACAAATGACTAACAGGTACATGAAAAGGTACTCACATCACTCATCATCAGGAAATGCAAATCACAACCACAAGAATACACTTATCATGATGATCACTGAGTAATACATAGAATTGTTGAATCACTCTATTGTACACTTGAAACTAATATAACACTGTATGTTAACTATACCGAAATTAACGTTTTTAAAAAAAAAGGTAGAAGAAAAAAATCACATTGAGATATCACCTCATACCATGGCTAGTATCAAAAAGAGAAGAAATGTATAAACTCGTCCAATCACTATGTTGTACACCTGAAACTAATGTAATATTATAAGACAACTTTACTCACATGGGGAGAGAGAGAGAGAGAGAGAGAGAGAAGAAGAAGGAGAAGGGGAAGGGGAAGGGGAAGAGGAAGGGGAAGGAGAAGGAGAAGGGAAAGGAGAGGGAGAAGGAAAGGGAGAGGGAGAGGGAGAGGGAGAGGGAGAGGGAGAGGGAGAGGGAGAAGAAGAAAGAAATGCTGGTGAGGATGTGGAGAAAAGGAAACTCTTGTACACCATTAGGAATGTAAATCGGTGCAGCCACTATGAAAAATGGAAGCTCCCCCCCCCAAAATTAAAAATAGAGCTACCATATGAGCCAACAATTTCACTTTTAAGTATATATCCAGAGAAAATGAAATCAGTATCTCAAAGAGATGTCTGCACCCCCGTGGGCACTGTAGCACTATTCACTATTGCTAAGCCATGAAAACAAACTAAATGCCTATTTATAAGAGAAAGAAGGAAATCGTGCCATTTGCAACAACATAAATGGGTCTTGAGGACCTTAGGTGAATAAAGCCAGAGAAAGACAAGTACTGTACGACCTCACTTACAGGTAGACTCTAAACACATCGAACTCATAGGAACAGAAAGTAGAATGGTGGTTGCCAAGGGCCGAAGGGTGAGGGAGATGGGGGGATATCGGTCAAATGATACGGACTTTCAGTTATGATATGAGCAGATTCTGGAAATCCAAGGGGCACCATGGTGACTGTAGTTAACATTACTGTATTGTCTGCTTAAAAACTGCTGTGAGGATAGAGCTTTAATGTTCTTATCATAACAACACCAACAACAAAATAGTTATTAAGTGAGGTAAAGGATGTGTTTACCTACCTTCTTATGGTAAACATTTTGCAAGATATGCATGTATCAAATCATCACACTGTATAACTTAAACTTACACAATACTATATGTCAACCTTATCTCAGTAAAACTGGTAAAAATATCATTGCAAAGTCTGAGAAAAAATTCAATCCCCAGATCCCTTCTAAAAAACGTTGTGCTGTATATATTGTTAAACAAGAGTATTCCTACTTATATTACTGAATATTCTGTCACTCTTTCTTCCCATACATGTCATTGTTTTTACTGCTTGAGCTGTCCTTAATAACTTTTTGTCTGCCTGAGTTGTCAGTTTCTGAGCAATTAAAAATCTCCCACTATAATTGAAATGTTCTTTTATTATTATTATAGTTCTGCCCATTATTTCTTTATATATTTTGAGAGTATGTTGGTAGGTGCGTACAGGTTCAGAATTGTTGTATCTTCCTAAAGAATCATTCTTGTTTTGATCACTGTATTAGCTAATGAAATTATTTTCCCTTAATGCTTTTTTCCTTAAAGTCTATGTTTTTCTAATGTTGATATTGCTATTCTGGCTTTCCTTTGCATTGTACATTTACTGTCTTTTTTTAAAAAAATGTTTTGGCTCCCAACATTTCTGTATCGCTATCTTTGTATGATAAATACAATATAAATGGAAAGTATTTACTTATATGCTTAATTAGTTTCTTATTTTAAAATAATTGCAGGTTTATATGCTATTGTAAGAAATCTTTTATATATTTAAAAAACTCAATGTTTATTTAGTTTTGAGAGAGAGAGAGAGAGAGAGAGCACAAGCAGGGCAGGGGCAGAGAGAAAGGGACACACAGAATCTGAAGCAGGCTCCAGGCTCTGAGCTGTCAGCACAGAGCCAATGCGGGGCTTGAACCCATGAACTGGGGAATCATGACCTGAGCTGAAGTTGTAAACTTAATCGAGTGAGCCACCCAGGTGCCCCCTATTGTAGGGAATCTTAAAGGAATATCCTATGTACCCTTCACCCAGTTTCACCCAATGTGTACATCTTGCAAATCTGTAGTACAATGTCACAACTGGGATACTGAGAGCGGTACAGCCAGTATACACAGAGTGTTCCTGTCACCACAGGGCTCTGTCATGTTAAATTTCTGTATCCACCCTTATTCCCTTCCTCTGCTACCACTCCTCAGCCCTTCACATCTATTCATCTGTTCTCCCTTTCTACCGACCACGGTTTAGCCATTTTCTCATTGCAGGACATCTGGGCAGTTCCCATTTTTGACTATTAGGAATAATACTGCTATAAATACTTGTGTACACATTTTTGTGTAAACCAAAGTCTTCCTTTCTCTGGGATGAACTGCCCATGTGTGCAATTGCTGAATCATAGGGTCATTGCATGCTCAGTTTTTAAGAAATTGCCAAACTGTTTTCCAAAGCAACCGTACCATTTTCCATCCCACTCCCCCCGAAATGTACGAGTGATCCAGTGTCTCCACATCCTCGTCACCATTTGGTGGTGTCACCATCTTTTATTTTAGCTGTTCTGATAGGGGTGTGGTGATGTTTCACTATGGCTTTGATCTGTATTTCCCTGATGGTTAATGATGCTGTAATGTTTGGATGTGCTTATCTGCTATATGTGTATCCTCGTTATTGAAAGGGCTCTTCGTGTCTTTGACCATTATCCAATTGGGCTGTTTGTCTTTTTTTCATATTATTATTACTGTTGAGCTTTGAGGGTTCTTTATATATTCCAGACAATAAACCTTTATCAGGTTTGCAAATACTTTTTCCCCCACTCTGTAGCTTGTCTTTTCATTCCCTTAGCAGTATCTTTTGCAGAACAAAAAGGTTTTGATTTTGATGAAGTCCTACTTATCAATTTTTCCTTTTATGGGTCTCATATTTTATGTTGAATTTACAATGTCCTTGTCTAGCCATAGATCCTGCTATTTTCTCCATGTTTTTTATTCTAAAACTTTTATGGATTTACAAAGAAGCCCCTCATCTATTCTGAATTAATTTTTGTGTAAGTTACAAGACTTAGGTCAAGGGTTGTGTGGCTTTTGGTTGTTTGTTGTTTTGTTGTGATTTTTGGGGGGGAGGGGTTGTTTGTTAGTTTTTGTCTTTTTTTTTTTTTTTTTTTTTTTTTACCTTTCAACACCCAGTGGTGACAGAACCATTTGAATGCTTTTGCACTTTTGTTAAAAATCACTAGATATATTTTTGAGGGTCTGTTTCTGAACTCTCTATTCTGTTCCACGGACACTGATGTCTAGTCCTCTGCCAATACCACATGGTCTTTTTTTTTTTAATTTTTTTTAATGTTTATCTTTATTTTTGAGACAGAGAGAGAGCATGAGTGGGGGAAAGGCAGAGAAAGAGGGAGACACAGAATCGGAAGCAGGCTCTAGGCTCTGAGCTCTCAGCACAGAGCCCAACGTGGGGCTCGAACTCACCAAGTGTGAGATCGTGACCTGAGCTGACGTCGGACGCTTAACCGACTGAGCCACCCAGGCGCCCCAATGCAACATGGTCTTGATCACGGCAGCTATGTATTAAGTCCTGAAATTGGGTGGAATGATTTTTCTCCCCTTATTCATTACAAAAGTGGTTTTAGGGGTGTCTGGGTGGCTCAGTCAGTTAAATGTCTGACTTCGGCTTAAGTCATGATGTGATGGATTATGAGTTCGAGCCCCGCATTGGACTCCAGGCTATCAGCACAGAGCTCACTTTGGATCCTCCGTCCCCACTCACCCTATCCCTCCCCAACTCATGCTCTCTCTCTCTCTCTCTCAAAAATAAATAAATATTTAAAAAAAAATATTTTAGCTCTCCTAGTCCCTCTTCTTTTCCGTATAAATTTTATAATAATCTTGTCCATATCTACCCAAAAGTCTTATTGGGGTCTTTCTTGATAGAAATGACATTATACCAAAATAGCAACATGTGAATAATTGACGTCTTTACTATGTGAAGTCCTCCAGTCCATGAACGCAGTACATCTCTCCATTTATTTAAATTCCCTTTGATTTATCTGATCAGTGTGACATAGTCTTTAGCATACAAGTCCTATACATGTTTTATTAGTCTTGCACATATCTATTTTATATTTCTGAGGGATTATAAATGGCATTGCACTTCTAATTTTGGTGTCCATCTGTTCATTGCTAGTACATAGAAATAGAATTTTTTTTCCTGTTTGTCTTATATCCTGTGACCTTACTGAACTCACTATTTCTAGAAATGTTTTATAGATTCCTTGAGATTTTCTATTTATTTTGCTGTCTTCGTTTCTAATGATCTTTACGTGCAACTCTTAAAAAGAGAATATAGTTGGAAAATATTTTTACTCCAATATACATAGCTCTTATAGCTAGCAATTTCATTCACTTATATTTGTTATAACTAATGATAAATTGAAATTTAATCCAATAATTTATGTTGTATTCACTATATGTATTTTTTTCTTTTTTCCTTCTATTTTTCCTTCCATATTCATTGGGTTTCCCCTATTATTTTTTTGCTCTCTTCTTTGGTGTTTTTTTTTTTCACTTTTAAAATACATATGTGACTTAACAAAGTCTAGTCAATGTGATTATTCTCTTGAATATTATAAGGTCTATAGAATAATTTCCTCTCCTGTCTTTCATGGTTCGGTTGCCTGATATTTTACAATTTTTTTTAAATTTCTAAACCTTTCCAAATCCATCCTTCTGAAAATACATTATTTGCTCTAAATCCATATGTAAAATCAATCGTGTATAAATACTCAATCCATTTCTTTGCTTAGCGTTGCTTTCATATCCTTCCCTTCCTGGATTTGAGTGTCTTTCTTACCCGGTTGTCTTCTGGAAATGCCCTTAACAGGAGTCCCTGACTAATAAGCTCTCTCGGACTGTGTTTGGCTGAAGGGTCTTACTTCACTCTTGAACCAGCATTTAGCTGAGAATCCATCGAGTTGAAGTTTGTGTTCCCAGGGTTCTGACGACATTACTCTGCTGTCTTCTGGCCTTTGGTGGTGGAAACGAGAAGTCTGTTGTCAGCCCTATTGTTAATCCTTCCCAGGTAATCTGATCTTTCTTGGAGATTACTTTGGAAATTGCCCCTGCCATTCTCCAGTGTCACCACACATACCTCGGTGTGGATTTATTTATCTATCTATTTAATTTTAATTTCCTGCTCAGACTCAGCGCACAATGGCTCAGAATTGGGGGCCACTAGAATGTCATCTTTGCTCAGTCTCAACTTCAGTTCGGTGCTCTGGTAAATTGACGGTGAGCATCGGACTCTCTTTGAACTTGCCTTAAAGAAAGCACACTTGGGGTTCAAACCGAAAGCAACTGGGGACAGAAGCTGTAACAGTAGCTACAGAGAGGGCTTAGAAGCAGAAGTAAAACATATCGTCAACCTGCAGAAGGAGGGAAAGTTCTTTGGCAAACTATATGCTGATATTTTAATAAGATACCCCCTCCTTAGTGGGAACGCCCAACTTAAGTTCTTCCTGGTTATTACCTCTCCTTCGATCATGGGTTATTCCCTTTTCTGTTCATCACGTGCAGAAGAAAAGGCAAGCAAGATCATCTTCAACCTCCTTTGCACTGCTAACATTCTGGGATTTACGTGGTGGCTCCAATTTCCTTCCAGGGCGTGGTGGATCGTTCGATATCTTCCAAATGGTTAGCCAGGAAGGCCATGAATGCAATTACTTACTGGGTGCTGAGAACATGCAAGGCATCCACTGTGCCTGCCTTATCATCGAATGCTTGGGTTCTGGCACACCAGCCGCCGTGCCTCCCCTCCGCGACTCCCATCTAAAGCAATGCTAAGGGTCCACACCTCATTTCCTTGACAAAAATGTCAACGGCATTATCTTATGCATGTGTTGTACAGATAAGGGAAAGTCACGTTAAACAATCTGTTCCATTCACTTTGGGTTTACCGGCTCATGTCTTTATTTTTAATACAGCAAAGCTGTGGTCTTTGTACTGAAGGTGCAAAGCCAATGCAAGTCACTAGTGAGGTGAGTGGCTCACCTTCCAGGCGTGTTGCTTTGTTATTTTTCTCAAGGAATTTTACCGTCAAGTCAGAAGGAATGGGACATTCTCTGTTCTTGCAAGGAAAGCATACCTTGTTTATTTATTTATTTATTTATTTTTTGTACAAAAATCCCCTACAAAATAATGAGCTTCTGGCACCCAGTCCAGATAGATGGTCATTTGTGGGGCTTGGGACTAGAGGTACCTTTATTTGTTGAGCGCTTCTGTTCTATCTCCCATCTCAAGTGTGACAATAAGATTTTTTGGTCCCAATACTTTGACAACAGGGACAAGGACAGCTAATATCCATTGAATGCTCTCTACCTGCCAGACACAATGCCAAACACTCTATACATCACCTTTTTATCAGCCTTTATAACAACCCCACAAGATACATACGGTTGTATTTTCTATTCATGGATCAGGAATCCGAGAATTATTGACTTGCCTAAGATTGTCTATCTTGGAGGTGACCGAGCAGGATTTTGACTCCATTTTTGTCTGAGCCTAAAATCAGGTTTTTCCCACTCTATTATTTACCAACCAGCTATAACACATTAACCCTTGCTATGTTTGATGTCCTGAGGCCCAGACCTGAGTGCTCTCCTGACCGCATTTAGTCCTTATGAGGCAGCAGCCTTTGGGGTGAAGAGCCTTGTGGCATCAGGATGCTGACTCACGACTGTGCACTTGACCCCTGCACCTGCTCAGAGCCACTGCCCTTGACCGCTCAGAGGGCAATTCTTCCATGAAGACGTGACAGGAAAGATCGACTTTTATTCACTTTTACAATTTTTTAAAGAAAAATGCCCCTGGAGGAACAAAAATCGCTTTCTTCCCCCAATTTAAGCCCGAACAAAGCGAAACAGAAATTGGCAATTATCCTGCTTTGAAGGAGGATGTACAAAGCCAGCAGATGTAACTAGAGTTCAAAAGGAAGGTTTGTGTTTTCTTAAGCATGTGGGTTAAAGCAGGTGAACTTGGTAAGTGAATTACACATCACATAGGAGAGCTTATATCAGAATTCTTCACAGCGTTGCTATGGAGTGTTCAGGAACTCCAGGCCACATGCACTCGAGCCGAGGAAAGTGAAAAATTATAGCCAACTACCTACGTGTATGTGTAGCAAAATTAATGAAAATGAGAATTTACACAGGCAAAGCAAATACCCGGAATTCTGCTTTGGGGAATCTATCCTACACATGATAGGATATACGCACAAGGCTGTCGTTGCTGCCTTGAATGGGTCTGCGTAATTGGCAAGAATTGCTAACAAACTAAATGGGCTTTATTAAATTAATTTCTGAGTATGCATGATACGGAATCCCAGACAACTTAAGAAGGAGATAGATCGGACGTGGAAAGTTTTCCGGAATCTATCGGTAACAGTCAACTGTGCAACAGAATGAGTAGTTCCATTCCAATTATGTTGAGAAAAAGAATAAACCAGATACATACATGCTCGTAATCATATATACATGAACCATGTGTAAGAAAAGTCCTGAAAAGTCACAAGGTTGGTGTCTGATTACCTGAGGAGAGAGGAGGCACATAACGAACGTGAGGGGGGGGAGAAGTTTTTTGCTCTTGGTGCTTTAGGTATTATTTACGGTGGTGATTATAGATCACTTTTTTTCAACACCCAGACTGTCTCATTGGTGTTGTGTAACTGAAAATGTACTCATTCAAATTATAAAAAAACTAAAGCTCAGAGAGCTAGGTCTACAGACCAGCTTTACTCATGAAGTACGAAACAACTTTAGCAACAGTCAACCTGTGCTTGATGACTCTCCTCTCTCATCAAGATAATGTATTATCTCAAAAGAACCATTAATTAATCTAAGCACTACAATAAAAAAAAAAACACGTTTTCAGTAAATCAGTGAAAGATCCACGCCACGCTTACGTTGAACTTCACCTTGAATGGGAGGTCCACTGTGTTTCCAACGCGATTTGCCCCTTAGACACTGAGCCCCTCTCCTTACTCTAGGAATTGCTTCGATTCTCCAGCTGAAAACTCCTTTACATCTCAATGACTCATGATGAATGCAATCAGATGGAATCAATTAATAACGTCAAAATATACAGAGAGTTAACCGAGCACAACTGGCTCACAGAGTCATGCAGATAGAAACAGAAGCCGCAGGACACCCGTGCACACCTAGCCATGAACATCCAAGAGCGATGCGGGAAGAAACTCCACGAGGTCAGTTACTGGTGCATTGCACAGAACAATCATTTTATTGGAAGTACAGTATTTTACTTTAACGGGCGTGTGGGACAACACTGTAAAGTAGGTAAGGTGAAACCACCAGGGACTTGGAGCACCCTGGTTGCAGACCTGGCCGTAGGTGAGGGTCTTCATGCAATGGGTCAACAGCAACTTAATTTTCACAGCCCCTCAAAAATACAGGGGAGCCTTGTGCAATTTACAGTGTCTCCTGCTCTATAGCAGGGGCTTTGCATATGTTTGCCTCAGGGATATGATGGTGAGCGCAAGTCAGCAAGGATGCCTGCCTTTACGGGCACAAGGTCAAGTGATTCAGACACATCCCTGTATATAAGTCAAATAGGCACACAGGTGCACAGGTTATCACAAGCCACAGTGAAGACGGGAACGGAGTGGGTTCTGACTGTGAACAGTTAGAGGCACGAGCATCATCCCCAAATAATGCTTGAACCCATCCTTAGGAATGGATACGGGGAGAATGCAATTAGAAAAAAAAATAGAAAAGAATTCGGTAGGAGTGGAGGAAGCACAGAAATGAGTACGGGAAAAGAACATTCTAGACACAGACAACAGAATGTTCAAAGTCCATGAGACCTGCAGGAGGCTTACGTTTATCAACTCGGGCAGTCCTTGCCCCTCTCTGAGGTAGGTGGGTCTCTTATTTATTTTATTTTATTTTTTTCATTTTCCAGGTGTGGACCATCCAACTCTTGATCTCTTGATTGTGACTCAGGTCATGATCTCACGGTTCGTGGGTTCAAGCCACACGTCGGGCTCTGTGGTGACAGCGCTGAGCCTGCTTGGGATTCTCTCTCTCCCTCTCTGTCTGCCCCTCTCCTGCCATTCTCTCTCTCTCTCTCTCTCTCTCTCTCTCTCTCTCTCAAAATAAATAGACATGAAAAAAAGTTAAAACAACGGAGTGCAATTCCCGCCCCCCCCCGACTCGTCCCCAGAGCATGGCACGATCTGAGAGGTCCAAGTCAAGTAACGACCCTCCAGATACAGTGGGGAAATGGGTACATGAGCTCCGAGTTACGGAGGAACCTCCCCGCTGGGCATCCCCACTCCCGGTACAATAGTAATGTCTAGCATCCCGACGCCTCCAGTCTGCCCCGTGTCGTCCCTCTAGGTGCAAAAGGAGGAGGTCAATGCAGTGGTCCCAAGGTCAGAGAGGAGGTTACAGGTACTCGCTGCAGGTTACTCTCTGGATGACAAGATAAAGAGAACAGGAGTCAGGACTCCTGCACCAAGGGAGGCACGACCAGTTCCCTGGAAGGCGAAGCAGGAGGGAGGGGTCTCTGGGCCAGACAGCGGGGTTCACACGTCCAAGCCCTCTGTCCCCCACTCAGCTGCCTCTGTGACTGAGCAGGTTGCTCACCCCCATGAGCCTCAGTTTCCTAAACTTTAAAAGGGATTCCTGGCGACTGTGGAATTGTTCATTGGCTTCAGTGATTTAAATCAAGGGTTAAAAACACCAAAACAGTTTTCTGGCACCTGTGTAGATTGCCACCCATCACGGTTACGGACACTTACCCATGTGGTACCCTGTCTCCACCAAAATAAATGACCATCTGGAAGGACCTCTGCTGTCTCAAATCCATACGGCCTCCGACCAGGACATCCTTTCTCCTCTTTCAAATTCCTAAATCCATATTACTGTCGTTATGGATCAAGGACCACGTCACCTCCTCCAGGAAGTCTTCCTTGCATATTTAGCCCGGGCCCTAGGGCTCCTCTGTGGAATTCCCTGGAAACTTCATTTGCCAGAGTGTCATATCTAGCAGATGAATTACCTGCTCTTTTCTCAGACCGTGAGCATTTGACAGACAGGCATTACATTTTATTAAGTTCCGTAGCTTTAGCATTCAGCACCACGCCTGGATGTACTAGGTTCTCTGTCCGTAGCTACTTGCCAGACGAGTGAAGGAATGAATGAAATGGCCTGATACATGCACTATTGGAGTAAGAGAAAAACGGGCCAGCCGGGCAAACTCTCTGAGCCCTGGACAGGCTAGGCGTGGGCAAGTCATGGGGCCACTGTGTCTAAGTGAGCGTATCGGTAACGTATAGAACGATACTGACCTAGCCCGCATCGCCAAGGCCATTTAGAACAACTGATAATTGCAAAGTGCAAAGAAAATTGAAAAGACAACAGAACTGCCACGGAAAAAAAAAAAAGTGAAAATTCACAGCAACAGATACGCTCATCATCGAATCAGCCAGCACCAGCGAGGCATTGTTAGCTAGCAGCGTCAGACTCGGATCCAAATCTGCAAGATCGCGGGTGTGGGCGCTGTCCTTTCGGCACTGCAGAGAGACAGGTCCCTTTGGGGCAGAGCCAGCCCCCCCGCCCCCCCCCCCCGTCACCTCGCTCAGTCACAGCGTGGATGACATCAGTCTCCGCTAAGGGAAGCCGGCATCTCCGGCCCTTTCCAAGCCCCTCGCGTGCTGATTTTCACCTGCACCTTTAAGTCAGACCTTCGGGGAGCCGATTCCAAAGTTGGAAATGGGTTTCAGGGTCACTAGATATTCATGGCAATGAATTTTCATAAAACGGAAGGAAAGAAATAGTCACAGATCCTTTTAATCTGCCTCTCGCCAGCATTTCTTTGCTGCAAAGTTCTGTAGGTACAGGCTGGGACGCTGGAATTTAGGTCAATGACATTCATACTGCCTCTTAGAACAGAATCTTTCTGCAGAAAGTGCATGACTGCAGATCTCCCCAGCAGTGAAGTGACTGTAAAGGCGTCCATCCTGTTTGTTTATAATTCTTAACAATGGGCTTTTGGGGAAGGAGGGACCCACGTTGCCAATGCTCTGACGAGAGGCGCAGAGCACGCGATGCTGCCTGAATAATGCATGCCCACTTTGTGTGTGTACCCGACGCGGGCCCGAGTGCAGGATAATGCCGAAGGCTTTGAAGCACCTGCTCTGAACGGCTCCGATGACAGCCAAGAGTCCAGATAAGATCTGAGCCCTGCCTCCTCCCCACCACCCCGCTCGCCACGCAGCCCCCATTTCCCTTTTGCATTTAAAATAAGCTCTGAGACACAGCCGCCGAGCGATCCTGTCAAAGACACTGCTTTCCCGTGGCTCCTATCAGTCCCTTCCTGTCTGGCCCCGCCCCGGGTTAGGACCTTCTCACAACCTGTACGACACCTACACAACCTCCCCCCAGAATGCCTGTCCCCTTGGTCCCTACTCCGGCCCCCGCCAAGCCACCCTCCGCACAGGGGCAGCTGCTGGAATCTTCCCGACAATAAAACAGTCTCTGGGCTCACGTAGCCCCAAAGGCACCCAGCGTAGATTTAAGACCCTCCATACCCCCTCCGCAAGACTGCTCTCATCCTGCTTAATACCCCCCAGGGACTCCCTGCTGTTTAAATTATGTTCCAACTCTTGAGCTTGGCAGGTAAGGCCTCCGATGATGCGCTCTCTACTCACCACGGCGGCCTCATGGCATCCTGGTCTGTCTGGGCCACTGTGGTCCAGCCACCCCATGCTCTGAGTTTCCCTCCTTTCCGGCTGCACCCACATCCCCACATCTGTGCGCCCTGGCATTTGTTAGCCTGACTATCCACCAAGCCTAGCGACCGCCACAACCACAACTATAAAACAGGGGCCAACTCTCGCGTCGATTAGCCTGTTCTGGGCCTACGATGTGTGTTCTTTTATTTAACCCTCAAAACCGCACGGTGAGATGCGCACGCTCTTTGGCCCCATCATCTGGAAACCCATTGAGCCTCGGGGTGAGAAAATCTCTCCCCCAGGCTCACACAGCTAGAAAGTCGGCAGAGAGAAGATTCAAAACCGAGTCCATTATCAACCACAACATGGCTCAACTCCCAGCAACTTGAGAATGCCTGATTCAAAGTGCTCATCTATTCCGGATCCTTCCCTGCGGAGCACTGCACTCCTCCCCCCTTTTTGCACTAGCCGCGATGTTCTTCCTCACCACGGACACGACAAAGTGCCCTTTCCTCCGGGAAGCTTCCCAGAATTTCAAGGTCCAACTAATTTGTTCTCTGCCACACCCCTGCAACTTATTCCTCGGTATTGGAATAATTCCTATCAGCCCCCATACATATGCCCACTTTTTCACTACATTATGAATACGTGCAAAAATACTTTTTATAAATTATTGAATAAATTACACAACCCTTTCAAAATATACACAAGGTGTGAAAAATAAAACTACGACAAAACACCTGAGTGACGCACCCACTTTAGACGCCCCCCCCCCCCAGCCTGCCTCCCTCCCCAGCTGGAACGACTCTTCTGTCTTGGTAACACTCCCTTACTCTCTGTAGAGCTCTACCTCTTGAGCGTATTCCTAAAACCGATCGTTCATGTTTTTGAACTTCCTATCAGTAGAATCGTTTTTGAATGGACTGTCTCAACAACATGCTCTTTTGGAATTGTTGCTTGTTGGTTTTGCGTTTTGGGCTCGATATCGTTGCTGAGGTTTATCTGTGTTGTTGCCTTGTCCCCGTGGTTCATGTGTTTGCACTCATGAATGTGATTCTGCTGTGTGTCTCTACCATGATGTACTAACGTAGTCCCCTCCTATGTCTGAGTCATTTCCAGTGTTCTGGCATGACAAGCTTCTGTGGACCGCTATTCTCCATGTCTCCAGATATACATACGTAAGAGATTCTCTAGGATCTGAAAGAGGAAGTGCTGAGACAAAGGGTATGTGCATTTTCAATGTTACTAGATAATGACAGATTGTTCTCCAAAGCAATCTGACCAATTCACGCCATCTGGAGAAAAGTAAGAGAATGTCCCTAGCTCCCTATCATTTCCAGAACTTATTATTGGCAGATAGTGTCCAATGTTATACTTTTTGCCCATCTGGTGAGTATGAAACAGTATCCCATTGGGGTTCTAATTTTCATCCCCCTGTTAACCAATGAGATCACACATCTCATCACCATGTATCATTGACCCCCTGAGGTTCCTGTTTTGTGAAGTGCCTGTTCAAGTATTTTGCCCACTTTGCTATTTGGACTCTTATATTTTTTCTTACTGGTTTGTAGGAGTTCTTTATTTATTCTGTATACTAATCATCTTTAAATTATATATGTTATAAATATATTTTCTATTTTGAATGTTTACTTTGTCTTTTATTTTGCTATCTTTTGAATTTATTAACCTTTTCCTATATGGATTTTGCCTTCTATGCTTATTTAAGAAATATTTCTTCACACAAATTCATTTAATATATTAACATATATACAATTACCTTTATCATTTTGCCTTGCACCTGAATTTTTTTAACCTGAAATTCATTACTTTGCATGTTGTGATGTAGCGCTCTATTTGTTTTCATACGGATAACAGACTGTATGTTAACAGACTATGTGTTAACAGACTGTATGTTAACATGTTGCATCACGTGACTAAATATCCATTCTTCTGCCTCTGATCCGTAATGCCTCTTCTGCCCATAAAATAAACACCCCTACATGCACACACACACACACACACACACACACACACACACCCCATTCCGGACTACTAATCTGTTTCATTGGTTGATTCATCTAACCCAGGAACAATAGCACCCTGCCTTAAATACTGCCATTTAAGTAATCATAGATATCTGCAGAAACCAGCCAATCCACCTTGTTCTCATTCAGGAAAATCTTCCTTTTCCTGCCATTTGAAATCCCATATAGATTTTAGAATTAGCCTGTCAGTTTTCACACACATACCCACAAAACCTACTGGGATAGTATTTGAATTACAATGACTATGTGGATCAATTTAGAGAGCATCATCATATGCATGATACTGACTCTTCAAATTATTTATCAATGTTATTTCAATTTCTATAGATCTGTAAGGTCCCATAACAATTGTTTTCCTCATTTTCTTCATAAAGACCTTGGCCATTTTTGTTAGATATAGTCCTAAATTCTTAAATATTTTTATCTTATTAGAAATAGCTATTAAATTATATTATCTGTTTGCTGTCTGTGTATAAAAATGTGATTGATTTTTGCAGATTGATTTTGAGTCCAGAAAGCTTACTAAACTCTCCTGCTAATTTTTATTCCTGAACATGGCCCTACTGGGGCATGATAAATGATCTTTGTTATATAGGGCAGTTTTCTGTTTACTAATATTTTCTTTAGGATTTTTTCATGTCTGTTCACAGGGATATTGATCTGCAATTTTCATCCTCATAAAGTCTTTATAGAATTTTGGTATCAAGGTTACTCTGGTCCCCAAATTCGTTAAGGTATGTTCTCTTCTATTCTGTAATCTTTAATAATTTGTGTAAAATTGGATTATCTGTTACTGTCTGATAGACCTTGATGATGAAGCCATCTAGTCCTGGAGTGTTCGAGGGAAGTTTTTTGTTTTTGTTTTGTTTTGTTTTGTTTTGTTTAATTTGACCAAATTTCCTTATTTGTTATAGGGCTTTTCATATTTTGTTTAGTTCCTGCTGAGTTAGTTTTAGTAAATCATATTTCTTCTAACAATATGTCCCTTGCATCTCAATTTTAAAATTTATCAGTATAAAGTTGCTTACAGTATCCTATTATTATCATTTAAATATTTTCATTTTAGTGGTAATACACTCTTTTCTTTTATTTTTATTTCTGCTTACTCCTTTCTATGCCAGTTGGTTTTCTTTATTTTTTCAAAATATTGAGCTTATATTCTATCAATTCCTCTCTATTCCATGTTATTTTTTCATTTCACTTTTTTATACTTAAAAAAAACACTTTCCTTCTTTTTAATGTCTTGTCCTTGTTATTTTGTGTCTATTAACTCTCCTAAATTGAAGAATAAGCTCATTAGTTTTTAGTCTTCTTTCCTTTATAGAATAATCTTTAAAGGATATAAATTTTCCTCTACATACTGCTTTGGCTGTATCACAGACATTTTGTAAGGTTTATTTTCCTTCTTTTCAGCTCTACTCTACATATTTATAAATTCCATTATAATTATTCTTCAGTGTATGAGTTGTTTAAAACTAGATTTCTAAATGGCCAAAGATACAGCTGTTTTCTAGATATATATTTTTACATTGATGTTAATTTACTTACTGTAATTCAAGTTACTTCCTTCCTGACTTTTATGTATTGTTACTGATGTATCTTGATGTCTTTTAAAGTTGACACATGTTTTGTATGTTTTTTATATGGCCAGTGTTTGACTAGGCATCCCCATCCAGATAATACTTCATTTGATCAATTTTCCTACATTGAATTGCAAGACTTCCATCTGGGTTGATTGGACCTTTACTGGAAAAAAAAAAAACCTTTAGAATTTTTCTTTAGAAGAAGTCTGTTCATGGTTAAACTTTCTCCATTTTTGTTTTCTAAAATTATCTTAATTTTGCCCTCCTTCTTGAAATATATTCTCTCTGAAATACAGAATTCTTAGTGGATAGCTATTTTCTTTCACTTCATGGAAGTTATGATTTCTGTCTCCTGGCTTCCATTGTTGCTCTTAAATGAGACAAGTCACTTTCAAATTTCAAGTGAGAACTTTTTTCTTTTCTGATTGGGTTTAAGATTTCATTTTCTTTTTTTTTTTTTTTAATGTTTGTATTTTTATTTTTGAGAAAGAGAGAGAGAGAGAAACAGACAGTGTGTGAGCAATGGGAGGGGCAGAGGGAGAGGGAGACACAGAATCCAAAGCAGGCTCCAGGCTCTGAGCTGTCAGCACAGAACCCAACGCGGGGCTCAAACCCACAAACTGTGAGATTGTGACCCGAGCTGAAGTCGGATGCTTAACCGATTGAGCTACTCAGGTGCCCCTTAAGATTTCCTTTCTGTCTTTGGTTTCCTGTCATTGATTACGATGTGTCTAAGCTTATACAAATCTATTTTATTTAAGCTGTTTGGGGATTTGCTGGGCTTCCTGAATTTATAGGTTGTTATACTTCCTCAGTTATGGAAATGTTTCAGATATCAGCTCTTAAATATCTGCCACATTCTTTCACACTCTTCGTTTAAAACTCTGAAACTCTGATTAAATATATGTTAGACCTTCCTTCCATATCCTCCATATTTCTTAACCTCCCTTTCACTCTATTTGTCTTGCTAAGCTGCATTCTAGACTATTTCTTCAGACCAATTTCTAGTTCACTAATCTTTTAATTAGCTACATCTCATCTGCTGTTAAACACAGCCTTTGAGGTTTTCATTCTGATTATTGTTATTATTTATTTATTATTTTTCTACTTAGTTTTTTATCTGGTAAACTTTACCACTTAGTTTCATTTCTTGATCTTATCTTACATTTTGTAACGTCTTCTTTTACTTTGCAACACATTAAAAATATGTATTTTTAAGTTTATAGAGTTATAAATGCTATATTGTAAACTATACATATTAAAAGCGCATAATTTTACATATGCATTGAAACACATTCTTTGGGTTCTCATCGGTTTGTTGTGTGATATATCAGCATATTTTGTTTCCATCAGGGTACCTAGCTCTCTGCACAGTTAGAACAGGAACTTAGCACTACCCACTCCATTGCTGTATTTTTTTTCTCCACCCACCTACGTCAGTCTCAAGCAGATTACAGAGTTCTTCTTCCATATAGTTCTCAATAGTACTTTTCTAGAAATGACTTTTCTAGGGCACCTGCATGGCTCACTTGGTTAAGCATCCGACTCAGGTCATGATCTCATGGTTCGTGGGTTCGAGCCCGCGTCAGGGTCTGTGCTGATGGCTCAGAGCCTGGAGCCTGCTTCCAATACTGTGTCTCCCTCTCTCTCTGCCCTTCCCCCTCTTACACTCTGTCTCTCTCTGTCTCTCTCTGTCCTTCTCTCTCAAAAATAAATAAACATTAAAAATATGTAAAAAAAAAAAAAAAAAAAAAAAGAAATGAATTCACTAAAATTGTATCATCCAGAGGAGCTTTACCATGAAGAGGAACTAATTTCATAAATGTTTAAAAAAAAAAAAAACAAGGGGCGCCTGGGTGGTGCAGTCGGTTAAGCGTCTGACTTCAGCCAGGTCACGATCTCGCGGTCCGTGAGTTCGAGCCCCGCGTCAGGCTCTGGGCTGATGGCTCAGAGCCTGGAGCCTGTTTCTGATTCTGTGTCTCCCTCTCTCTCTGCCCCTCCCCCGTTCATGCTCTGTCTCTCTCTCTGTCCCAAAAATAAATAAACGTTGAAAAAAAAAAAAAAAAAAACAAGAACCCTGCTTTGTATTTTCTGTTTTTACTTTCTGTTCACTAATCTGTGTGCTCGAATTTCATCCAGGTTTGTATTATGCTGTTTCTGTTTTGCTTCTTAATCTTGCTACGGAGCTTATAGGTATGAGGTGTACTAATAGTTAAAAAGAAGCACATCAGGGCGCCTGGGTGGCTCAATCGGTTAAGTGTCCACCTTGGGCTCAGGTCACGATCTTGCAGTTGGTGAGTTTGAGCCCCACGTCGGGCTCTGTGCTGACAGCTCAGAGCCTGAATCTGCTTTGGATTCTGTGTCTCCCTCGCTCTCTGCCCTTCCCTCGCTCAGACTCTGTCTCTCTCTGTCTCTCAATAATTAATAAACCTTAAAAACAATTTTTAAAAGAAGCGCATCAATATTCTACCTCGCAGTACCTCTCCAGCTCTTGGATTAAATCTGCTAATGTCGCCTCAGTGTCCTCCACACTTTACCATTACGCTCTATCATTATTCTCCAAAAGTACAAATATGGCCATAATTTCTGTGAGTAATGGGATTGTGCAGCTTGAATATCTGTGCTGAACTAGCCATCAGGCAGGCTTCATTTCACTGTGACATCAAAAAGGCCTTTCCTCAAATTCTATTAATCATAATTAACGGTAATGATAGTTCACATTTATTGAGGATTACTCAAGGGCCAGCCACTATGTTAACAGTTAAAAGTGGGCTGACACATTTAATTCCTACAGGACCCCTATTGTTGTCTCCACTGTCAGGTAAAGAAACTGAGGCACAGAGAAGAGAGTTATTTAAGTCATAAAATGTAGTACATGGCAGATCCAGGGTTCGTATGCAAGACAACTAACCCCAAAGCCCACGCTTGTAACCACGAGATAACGTTTGCGATATTCCCTCGTCTGATTTCTAGACTTTGATTTCATGTAAATGTACAGCCTCCTTCGTGTTGACCACGTCTGTGATTGTGAGAATATCTTAATACCAGGCAGTTCTATTTGTGTCCGCTATGATTCCTGATGTTTATCGAGTATTTTTATTTTACATAACCTAACTGAAAACTTGCCACAATCTTTAAGGTAGTTTAACCACCCTGTTTACAAGGATAGAGATTGAGATTTGTGGTCGTGATGCAACTACTCCAAGTTATAGAATGGTAATTTAGCGCCGGTTCAACAAACTTCTGCTGCTCATCTGTCAGACACCATGGAGACTCAGTCAGTGTGTAATAAGGGAAAGATCGAGGTATCATAGAAACCCAGAGAGCCACCTGGGCATGGAAGGAGGCCTAAGAAGTCTCCTTGGGCAGTTAACACCTGAGCTGAGCCTTGTAGAAGGAAGAGAAGCTGTCCAATAGAAGTTGTGGTTGGATATGTATTGGCAGAAGTCAGTGAGAGATAGAAAAGTGTTGCGACCAAAGAAATGGCATAAGCAGAGGCCCGAGACATGAAATAGCATGATATGTAGTGAAAACTGAAATGTGTTCCATTTTATGGAAGATAAAATGTGACACAGGGAGCACCTGAAGAGATTGATTAACTTGGTTGCATTAAGGAGTTGGATCTTTCTTTCAGTGGCGTTCTGGAACCAAAGAAAGGTTGTAAGAAGTGGGATTTTTTTTTTAAGAAAAAAGATGCATAAGCATGAATACAAGCTGGACACAAAAATAAATAGTTATTTGACAAGAGTAAAAAGGGACGTTGGAAGAAGCTGTGAATTTAAGCATCGACTTCACAGTCACTGGGCCCTTGTAATAAAATGTGAGAGAGACAGAGTCAAAGGGCATTTCCTGGTAAGTGTCTCTATCCTTCTGTTATCTCAGCATATTATTGGCAGCAATGTATGGTGTAGGTTAAGGAGGATAAGACCAGGAGGTTGTCTAGAAAAATATTTCAGTCGTTCCTCTGAATCGACGTAGCGTTGCAGTATTCATCAGGAACCAGAATGGGCTGAGACTTATTTCAGACATGAAATTAACAGGGTTTAGTGAGTGGCTGTTTCACGAAGGAAAGTTGAGAGCAACCACTGTATTTTGTCTTCAGTGGCCAGTTCGATGGGTAGTGAATGGAGGCTGGTGGACATCCCTCACTGAAATAAGGAAATAAGAAATTCGGTTTGAGGTATCCAGAAAAGATCCAAAACAGCCGGGAGCTCTGGGGATCGCTCGGGGCAGGGGTCATGGATCTGGGACGGGTCAACATGCAGCATGGGTATAGCTCTGAATGCCACGTGTGGGAAGAGAAGCAGGGATACGGGGTCATCCCCGGGGACTACGCATGGCTGAGCGGTGGGCAGAATGAAGTGAGTCTCAGACAAAGCTGAGAAGTAAGAAGCAAACTGGTGAGAGGACTGTCATAGAAGAGAAGGGAGACGATACTTCAATAGGGGGTGGTCCACAGCATCTAATGCCCCACCATGGCCAGCTAAATTGGATACTGGAAGGTGACCGCTGGGCTTTTGTGACTCCCATGAAAGCAATTCCCTCCTCTCTGAGTCTTCTGCTCTTCCCCTAAGACCATAAGGAATTCCCCGGAGTTACACATTCGGTGACACGGTTCTAAGAGATCTCATAGTAGTTATCTACTGTTGTGTGACAAATCATCACAGGTTTAGTTGCCTAAAACGACACACATCTATTACCTCCCAATTTCTGTGGGTCAGGAGTGTAGACACAGCTTGACTAGGTCCCGCAAGGCTGCTACTGAGTGGTCGGCTAGGGCTGTTGCCTCATCGAGGCTGGACTGATGAAGGTCTGCCTCCAAGTTCACACGATTGCCTTCAACTCCTTGCCAGGTGTCGGTCTGTAGCCCTCAGTTTCTGCCTGTCTGCTCAAGGTCACCCACAGTCCCTTGCCATCAGCCTTCTGTGTAGGGTCGCTTCCAACACAGCAGCTTGCTTCTTCAAAGCCAGCGAGGGGGGGAGGGTGTCTCTCAGCAAGATAGTTGTTATAGCCTTAAGATGTAATCACAGAAGTGGCATCCCATAACTTCCGTTGTTTTCTTTGGGCTGGAAGCAAGTCACAGGTCCTTCTCACATGCAGAAGGTGGTATTCAAGAGGATTACCTTAGAAACTGTTTGCCACACATCCCCTTATAATATTTATCCCGCTTTCTTACATATCCCTCTGTCAGCTGTTGGTCTTTCAAGGCCACCTGCTGTCATTATTAGTTTGCTTGTTCCCACAGGAATTGCATCACTGGCCAACCTCGCCTCTAATTCGAAACTCCATTTTTTTCAGGGTTTTGAGTGGCTCCAATTATCCACACATGGCCAACTGGAGAGATATACTTCCTCCTCTAACCTGGGTGTGTCTAGATACATATCTTCACTTTTCCGAACTTCAGTTGCCTCCTCTCGAATACAGAACAATAGTCCCCGCCTCCCAGAGATGTTGTCAGATTACGGAATTAATCACAGTGATTCCTGTAAATTGCTTAGTACAGGGCCCAGCCCATAGAACTCGAGCCACGGCAGCCATTTCCTTTTCTGCTAATAAGCGAATAAAAATGAATGGAAGCCAAAATGGGTGTCGTGTTTATCCCTGTGAAGTACTATTTCAGGGAAGGAGAGAAGCGACGGGCATGGAAGATTAATGGTGATTACCCACAGCCGTGTGACTTGGGGAGAAGGGGGCCGTGCAATCAGAGAATTTAAATGTTAAGAAATGCTGCGGGCTTCAGCACGAAGTCCTTCAACTCGGTTTTCCCCTTCCACTCTGTGTATTATTAAATACCCTTTTTAAGTTGAGTTCCCCCAGGCTGACACACAAGTGGGAAGTTTGGGCTATTTCTAAATGAAAACTCTGTTTTTCAGAACGACGTTCAAGGTGGAAAGGCTAAAGAATGCAGTAACTAGTATCGTTCTTGTGTCTGAAGCCCGAACAAAGCTGTCGGGGTGATGGAAACACACATGAGCATGATTTCATTCTGATACAGGGAATTTATGGACCCAATATGGACCCAATATTCCCAAATACAGGGAATTTACAGACCCAATTCGTCTGTATTTGTACAAACACATAGATAAAGAGCGGGCCTGGAAGGTATACGTCCAGATGAGATGAAAACCAATCTTTGAATATGCATGTCGTATTGATTGGATAATTGGAGACATTTGAAAATCCAAATAAAAATTGAGTTCTACATTAGAGGCAAGGTTGACCCCAAGAATGGTTCGACAATTCAGTGTTCGTATACTCATCATCTTCCAAGTGTAGGTGGAAATGTCTGAATTTTTTTAATCGATAGCTTATAATTAATGTTAGCAAGATATAGTAAGGCCAGGATTCTCAATTGGTACTTGGTTGAATACCTAAACAGGTTGGAAGAAAAAATCTGTGTAAGTGGTCCTCAAATCCATATGCACAAAAAGCTTTACCATTTTTATTTTTACTTAGTTCCACTAAAATTGTACACCGAAAATACTTCCCCGACACTTCTAGGACTAAGTGTTGACATATCACTCACTCTCCATGGCTTCGGTCATGGGCTAAGTATTTATGTTTGTTACCTCATTCAGTGTGCACACCTGGCCAGGGAAGCGGCTGCTCTCATTATCCCCATGTTAAAGGTGAAGACTGTAAATTTCCGAGAGCCTCAGCACCCGGGGCAGGGCCACCCTCTTATGAGGAGGAAAATCTAAAGCCTAAAGCTGTCTCCAATCCTGAAACAATTAGGATTTCCAGCAACTTTGGACTAACTTAATTACATTGTGTGAGAAGTACTACTTAAAGGTATAATTACTACTATGTGGGAATTCATAACCTTTTTAGTGTTGCATGAGGTGACAATCCTATTGGCTTAGGGCATTTCTCCACCAGTTACACACACTAAGGTTGAAATACACTCTGCGTTTGACAAACAAGTCCTCCAAGTGTTCTCGTTTCAACAGCCATTTCATATATTTCTATTTTACACTCCATTCCAAATAAAGAGGTTCTGAGTGAATATGGGATAATTAGAGAGACCTAGATTAGGAAACACCTGGCTGTTCCATGAGGAGCCTAAGGAAAGTACAGGGTTACTTGGACAATCCAATGATGAGATACTCACAAGTTTAATTAGTGACATTGGGAGGAGAGCTCACCCGTCCCATCTATGCTGATGTTACTCTCCTTCCTACACAAGTCTGGGAAGGAAGACTGGTTAATGGTGATGGTATCATCTGGGAGCCTCTTCCATCCTGTCCCCTGCTTCCCAGATCAATGTATCAGCAAGCCTTGTCAGATCACCACCACCTGCTCAGTAAGTGTCCGTGCATCCACTTGAGATGTCCCACCCAAACCCCTTTCATTGCTTGTGATCCTTCCTTATCCCACCGTCTGGCCCCCCGTCCCCTAACTCTGTTGTCAGAGCCTTACTTCCAGCCATCTACAAAGTCAGTCTCATGCCAAGTCCCCTTCCCAACACAGTGTGGAAATCAGTCACCAACCCTTAACAATCCCAAAAAACTCAAAGCAATTTAGATCCTCCCTTCACTCACCCTCACTGTTGAGAAAATGCAAAGCATGAGGGTAGGTGACCTTAAAGGAAAGGGTGGCTACATGAAAATTCCAAATACTAAATTCATTATCTTTCCTTTTATGCCTATTGCGCCATGGAACAACATGGCGTCACCTTCTACTTGCTCGGACCACACCCAGCAGCTTCCCGTCTCCATCAGCCACAAGCAAAAAGAAACAAAATGAAACACTAAGGTCTTGATGTCAAGAAAGGTCTCTCCATTCTTCTTAGCAGCCCACGATCTAACCTTTCTCTCCTTGCACTTAGAGTAGGGACAAAATCTTTGGCAACTGAATTCAACTTTCTGGCAATATCCTAACAGAAGTCACTCACAGAAAAACAAACCTCTTGAGGGCAAAGACTATATCCACCTTATTCTCCATTGTTTTCGTCCTCAGCACCTCCTTCAGGGTCCAGCATACAAGACGCACTCATTAAATGCTCAAATCCGCGGACAAATGGATGCATGAAAAAATTCAAGTGATCTGTACACATATTTTAGTTTTTATTATATTCTTCTTAAAAATACAGACAGGCTGATGGCAAACCGTTGAAACCCTGAGTTCTTAGTTTAGACATGTGGATGTTAAACCAACATGATCTTAACAAATAATAATTGCACCATTTTTTGAACAAGCTATGTGCCCTCAGGTTCATCACTATGTATCTCTGAGTCTAAACCAGGTGATTTATAACACCGAGAGAATTAACAGAATGAGAGTATTAATCAAAGCTCATATGCTCTGTAATCCCATCCTGCTAGTATGTGAGAGCATGTGGGCATCTCAGGGATGCTTGCCTCAGGCCACTGGCTCTCTGTAGGTCCCACCTGAGGGTGAGATGGTAAGCTCTACCTCCGGTCTTTCCCAGCCTCTCTAGACGGGGTAAGACACAGTGAATGCCAGCTGTAGCCTCACCACAATGCACCAAAACCTGTGCCAGATCAGGTTGCCTTGTGGCGGGTCTTCTCCACATTCAAGTTCCGTTGACAGTTTGAGAAAATACTTTACAGTCATCCCGCCATATACTGCTAGAGCTTTGTGGGTCCAAGGGACCTCTGAGTGAGAAAAGTCTAAGTGTTCCCTTGAAGTGATGCAGGGGTAGACCTATAATGCAAATTTTTGGTGGGGGGGGGGGGGCAGGAAAGAAAAAGAAAATGGTTTCTCTAAGGTTTCAGATATTTTCTTCATTTTGGTTCTGAGTGCATATTGCAGTTTGGAGAAAGTGAGGGACAGCAAATCTAGTCCTCTGTCCCAAAGACTTATTGTTATTATTTTTTTAACTTAGTGTTCTGTGCAAAATATGCAGGTATTTAGTGTTATTTTTTCAAATAATTTCTGATATCTATGGGGTTATGTCTTGATATTTATGAGAATGCTTCTTTTTAATTGAGATAGAGTGCACTTGTGAGCAGGGGACAGGGCCAGGGGTAGGGAGAAAGAGATAATCTTAAGCAGGCTCCACATTCAGCATGGAGCCAGACATGGGCTCGATCCCATGACCCTGGGATCTTGCCTCAGCAGAAATCAAGAATCAGGCGCTCAACCGACTGAGCCACCCAGGCACGCCTTGATAATTCTTAATACCTCTTCACGTACCACTTTCCCAAAAGCTAAGATCCAGTAAACATCTCGTGTACTTGAAATTAGTGCTGATTTCTTTGGGTAGGGGTGAGGATAATTCAAACTAGTTAGAATTCCTCCCTTTTCATGGACACTGTCTAAAGCCTTTCACAAAGCCAGGAGTGCACACCTTGGGACACCATCACAAAAATCTGTAAGGTGCTTCTTAGTTTATCCAGCTCGCAAGCTAGGAGCCATTTTCTAGATCTTTCTGCATCCTTAGGAGAAAATCGTTTATTCTGTGGCTGCTTTTGGTGAGCTCCTGAAAGGAAACAAAAAGGGAAGTGAAAAATTGATATAATCCATATCTCTAGCCGACAGAAACAAACTCTCACTACTTATTTAAATATAAAATAGTGACACGGAAACACATTTTAATTGTGACCCATAATTTTTGCTTCAAGTCTGCCCTCTTGATCAACATAGCATTTTGCTTTTTCTATTTGGCTGTCATCTGATGAGGGAGGAAGCAAGTAGCCAGGATAACTGATTCTGTCCCATATGTCATTCAGTGTAAAGGGACTATCTCAACATCTGTCAGTGCCCAGGAGTCTCCTCGATCCCTCCTGGATGTATTCATCCTCTCTCACTAACTGATTCATTCATTCATTTGTTCTTTCAATTGCCATTCTCACCTTCTCATGTGTTGACCAAGTCATTTGTTCTCTATTTACTTACGCCTCCAGTGACTCATTCCATTCATCAATTTAGCGTCTTACTTACACATTCACTAATAGATGAACTCATTCTTCTGTTTCACCAGTAAACATTCCTGAAGACTGGCATTCTTGCAAAACGGCAATAGGTTCTAGGCACACAAGTTGCCCATTAACTGTTGGATAAAGCAAGGATGTATTATACAAAATAAAATGTGCTGGGATCATTGCTGTGGCCAAAAAAAAGAGAGAAAATGTCAAGGAGAGAGCGAACTTTTTAATGGTAGCCAATGCTTTATTAAGATGGTTGAAGTTTGTTGTAATAGATTCCCCAGATGAGAACGGTGGGGGCAGGCATCACCCAGGCCGTGGGAAAAATATCACAAAAGCCGAGAGTCATGGAAGTTCTCAGTATGTTCAAAGAATGATGGTTATCTCCATGTGGCTCAAGTGAGAATAAAATAAAAGGAAGAGATGGGGCATGAAGTCCAAAGTCAGTAGTGGATCAGATTTTCCTATGAAGCCATGTAAAAATGCTCGGACTCTAGCATTTAAAGACAATGTTCCAGAATGCCATCTTTATAGGCAATTTACTGGGTCCAGATCCCAGCCATGTTTATGTTTCAATCATCAGCAATCTGTTCCTTACTTAACTTTCTAGTCATATCTCCTGTGGCTTTTCTATGTCAACATTCAGTGTGCACAGAGGGGGTTGGGGACTTAGAAGGAGGAAATTTTCTTTAACCTTTGCATATCAGACAAACTTTATGCAGACGTTGCTGTGTCCTTAGCATTTATTATGGCTAAAGTACCTATTCCCTATCCTGGCCATCAGAGATATTAAAAAGGTAGATTAAGCCAGCTGGATAGCTGAAAAGCTCTGAAGAAAGTGAAAGTATGAAGTTAATTTTTTTTTATCCCTCAGGAAGAGAAAACCTCATCCATCCATGGAAATGGATGTGACAAAGTACAATGAAGACACTCTTTTGTTTTAATATGTGTTTATATATTTATATTTATATTTATATTTATGTTTACGTTTATGTTTATGTTTGTTTAGAGATTCCCAAGCAGGCTCTACACTGTTAGCACAGAGTCCAAAGCGGGGCTCAATCTCACAAACCATGAGATCATGACCTGAGCGGAAATCAAGAGTCGGGCACTTAACCAATTGAGCCACCCAGGCTCCCTCAATGAAGATATTCTTATGTCAGGATGGAACACTGAGAGACAGGAAAATAGCAGACATGTTGCAGGGTGAGTAGATGCCAGTGTCCACGAGAAGGATCGCGAAAGAGATTCTAATGCTGTATGATGTGCATAACTTGAGTCTTTTGCTGTTAGATGGGCTTGGTTGGGTTCACCCAACCTACCAAGTTCCTCTCAGCCTCCTGGAGGCCACACAGGACCAAAGGGCAAGATGATGCTTTCGCACATGCTTTCTGGACTGTTCACTCATTCCCGGGGAGTGAACTGCTGTAACCATTTCAGATTCCTCAAGATCTCACATTCCAAACCATCTTGCTCTTCTCTGTTTGCACTTTGCTCAGGGGTTCCTGCCTTCTGAAATGTATCCCTCTCTCCCAAGCTCTGCATTCTGAAGTTCTCCTCACTCATCACAGCTCACTTCTGGTGCCATCCCCTCCAAGATGTGTCTCCTGGTCACCCTAGGGTTTACTTGGGTGGTCTTTCTTTTCTATGATCCCCCATCACTTTTTCTGTGAAGATGATCCTGGAGCCCTGGACAAATTCAATATGGTTGGAAAGGACTTGTCACCATTACCCTTGTAGTCAGCCAAAGTTGTGCCTTTGGGCCAGCTAAAGATGGGTTGAAATGGAGTTTACTCTCCAGATGGCTGTATCCCACACAACAGTCACTGAGAGTCTAGGGTAGCCTGTGTGTGGAAAGGAGACAGTGACAAACAAAAGTTTAATTGGAAGTTGAAGGTGAGAGCAATGATTTAGTGGTGCCCACTCCCAGAGAATGGACAAGGCCATGTTGGGTGCCCCTCTATGGGTATATCTTCCTCGGGTCACTGTGTGCTGGTCCCATGTCCTGTCTTGTATAGGGGGCAGCTGTTGACCCAAAGATAGAGAGTGATCTGAAAGGTCCTATTGGAATTGCGTGGCAATTTATGGCATGGTCCCTCCGTAACATTTCTCTCAAGAATTCCCCTAAATATACAGACCATAGGTTTCATTTGCTTCCCTAGCAGATGAACAAGAGATAATAGCTGAATGAGGTCAGAGATCATGCCTAAATTCTCTGCCTTGCTGCAAATAGCAACATAATCAACAGTTAGACAAAGGCCAGCAGTCTATCATCTCAACTTTCATGATTTCCCTCAATACTGTACTACTGGCTTCCCTTACTACTACACATGCAGAGCCCCTCCTCCCCACAGGCTCTGAGCTAACACTGATGGGATGAATGTGATTAACCAGATCTGCCTGACCAAGATGTGGTGGTTGACAAAGACCGATTGTAAGGGAAGCTTAAGAGAGAATGAAGAATTCAATATATCACTTCATTACTCACTCTCTCATGCCCCGCCACCCACACACCTATGTAACTCACTCCTTCACCTACTCACTCCTTCATTCACCCATATATCCTCTGACATATAACTGATTGACTCATTCATCCATCCATTCATTCATTCATTCACTCATATATTTCTTTCCATCCAACATTCAGTCACTCATTCAGCCAATATTTTCTGTATATTTAACCTGGTTAAGGAGTTGTGTTGGGTCCAATGATACAAGGGGCTCTCCATCTAGGGGTTGAGGGGACAGAGTGAGGCGAGGGAAGGAAATGGACTCCAACATGCAACAAGCAAATCCTTTAAGTCAATATGCAACAGCAGTGATAGACAGTACTACAGAGTGCCTGGGGAGCCCATCACCCTTTTCTGCATTTAATGTAGTACTTCCGGAGGGTTCTAAAAAATTCAATACTTATAAATTCAAGGTCCTCAGGGGAGGAAAAGAGAGATCAGAGGGGGGAAATAAATCTTAGCAAATGAAGGAAACTAGAGAAAATCTCTTCCTTCCTGCTGTCTGATTGAACAGAGAAGGGAGGCTCCAGCAGCCAACTCCTACTTCCCAGCTCCCAGCCAAAGGGTCAAGCAGCTGCATCTGAGCAGGTGGAGTGGAGGGAAGATTTTCTTCCATCTGAAAGCCCAGACCCATGGTCTCCTAATCCATGGCCTGAAATACAGGGGCCTCAATGCACAGTAGTGGTAGCCATGACTTGTGCTCTTTCCCCTCGGGGTTGACGTTTGCTCGTTTCATTGTAGCCCATCAACTTTCAGAGTCTGAGATCTTCCTTCCTAAGTGGGGTCAAGCCGAATATTCATGAATACACTGCCTTTGTTGGAGCAAAACCTATTTTCTAGTGCCAGACAGCTTCATGGGTTTCCATCAAAAAGAAGGGAACTCAGGGTGCCTGGGTGGCTCCGTCAGTTGAGCATCTGACTCTTGGTTTCAGCTCAGGTGATGATCCCATGGTGATGGGATTGAGGCCTATGTTGGCCTCTGTGCCAACAGTGTGGAAATTGCTCAAGATTCTCTCTCTCTCTCCCTTCTTCTCTCTCTGCCCTTCCCCGCCACTCGCATTTTCTCTCTCAAATAAAAATAAATATATAATAAAAATAATAATAATAATAATAACCAATAAAAGAGAACTTGGACAATAAGGATTTCAATTACAGCTCTTCACTTACAACCATGTGATCCCAGATGAGTTACCTAACCTCTCAGAACCTCAGATGGGTCATCCATCAAATAAAGAATAGCACTAATGATAAATTATCTGGTTCCATTGATTATTTATTGTGTCCTAAACTTTTTATGAAGCACGTTACATAGCTCTTTACATATAATTCTCAAAACAAGTTTGAGGTAAGTAGCTTCGTAGATTAGATTCCTGCTCAGAAATCTATATTGTTTCTCCTGCTTCATGTCCAAGGGCAGAGTCCAGTTGTCCACTGAATGACTCTGCTTGGATATGTGACTCAGTTTGACCAGTGCTCCGTCAACCATTGTGATGTGACCGAAGACTTCAAAAGTAGTTGTACGATGAAGCTTGCTCTTTTGCATCTCTGCCACTGCCATAAGAAGAACCTGCCTTCGCAAGCCCACTTGCCCAAGCAAGCTGAGAAACACGTGGAGCAGAGCCACCCCACCCAACCACAGAACCCCGCTGGGAAGGAGACACAGCTACTGCCGCTGAAATTGGAACCACTCAGCTGAGCCCAGCCTAGACTGGCCATACTTCCGCTGAACCACAGGTGCATAAGCAATAGTAAAGCTTTCCGGTCTAGCTATTGAAGTCTGTGGTGGTTGGCTTTGCACCACAACCAGCTAGTACAATAGCATGATTGCAATCTGTAACTCATAGACAAGCACGCTGAAGAACAATACGATTAAGTGAAGTGACCAAGGAAGTAAGTGACTGAGCCGGGCCTTCACCTCTTAATTATTCTGCAATATTGCCTCTCACTAAGCTTTGCTTCCTTTATAATACGATCCAATCTGAGATTGTTATAAGAATGAGAAATGCTCGTGCAAAACACCTTGCCCCGTGCCTATTAATTTATTGAGCGTGCAGCTACATGCCAGGCCTTGCTCCAAAAGCTTTGCATGAATTAGAATAATAACAATGGCGGCCACTCTGGTTGCTTATGGACTTGCAGGGCGGTTCCCTGTAGATCTGCAAGGCTGTCTCCTGTGGACAGTGGGTCTTGGAACACAGGGACCTGTCCTGCACGTATCTACGCGCTCTGGACTCCCACAATGTCTAGCACGGAACAGACTTTAGAGGTATTTGATGAGGATTGTTTCCATAATTAACTGAAAGTTTAGGCGTCTTTACAAACAATTTCCATGAAGACCTGTGAGGATAGTCAACCTCACCAACTTCTTTCTGATTTCTATTTATCGTCCTTCATTTATTGCATTCACTTTCTTAAAAATATATATATCCCTATTTTTTTTTTTTTTGCTTGTCTTCTTACTCACAGATGCAACCACACATATATACTATTTTGTCAAAACAGTAGCTCCACAATGACATACTGCACCTTGGCAAACTCACATCCCTGCTAAAATTACACCAAGCAAAGTTTGTTGTTGGTTACATTTTTTTAAAAAGACATAATATCCCATCTCATCGGCTTCCAGTTAGAAATCACTCTGAAACTCTGAAACTTGGGCAGGAAGCAGCATACAGCACAGAGGGTGCGTCCACATACACACACACACACACACACACACACACAGAGCCCGTATTTTGTGCCTCATGTAGTTCTGTCATATCCATTGCCAACACAGAAGGGGCACATGTCTGAGTTTCTTTGCTGCTCCTAATTACACTGGACGAGAACATTCGTGTCTTCTGCCTGAGAGAGCTATGTTTTCCCCCAAGGTCCAGAGAGAGCCTCGCTGCCTTTGTCCTTTGGTTTGGCTGAGCATGGGCAGTTAGATGTGCCCCTTTTTCCCTGTGATGTGCCAAGCAGGCGCTGGAGAGATGCACGTCCTTGGCAGTGCAGTGGCTTTGTCTGTAACACAAAGAGCAGAGGCTGTGATGGTGATTCCAATCCAACAGTGTGGACCTTACGGCCAAGAGCGTCCCCAAAAGCAGAGGTCACAATCCTGCTGTCCCAGGTGCTGAATTCAGCCCATGGGTGTGACGTGTTTGACCTTATTTATTTTTTCTGTTTGACCCAATATTTAAAGTTGGAATTTTACATTTAGATTGGAAGCTTCTCCTGAAAAGCTGAAAGCTGTAGAAACAATGGGTTTCATTTGAGCTCATGGCAACAGCTAGAGGTGTGGAGGGCTGAGTCCTTCACAGGACACTTGCTCCCCCCTGTACACTCTGACTACCCTGCGTATCCCCGCTCAGTGAAGTTCAGTGTAGACTTCTGGCTGTCATTGCAGGGCCCTGGTTATTAGTTTCCCCAGAAGTAGAGAAATATTTATCTTGTTCATGTCCCTATCAGAAGTATTATTTTAAAGAAAATCTAGAAAAGCCACATATTTTTAAAGAAAACTGGCAATGAGTACATTCCTTTGTGGAAATGAAGATCGTCCTGTGTAATGACCATGGAAACCTTCTGCAGGATCCATGAATGGAGATGTCCCCCAATGTCCTTGTTCTTTGGGGTATTTCATGGATGGCTTCTGGATGGCAAAGACATTCCCAGCTCTCAGGGAACAGGGCTCGACTTGGGCATCAGGCAAACTCAGGTTCAGTCTTCTTTATAATTAACAGCTCTAAGAACTTGTAAATGTTAAAGAACTTTTGTGGGCTTCGATGCTTTCATCTACAAAGGACAAAGGATAGAACCTAGCTCATAGAGTGACAACAAGGAGCCATGGAATGATTGTCCATGAATTACCAGGCAAAATTCACAATAAATTCTCAAAAATAACATTTTCCTTCCCTTACTGGGAAGAAAAAGAACACCTCAAGCAACTACAAGGATAACTTGTAAAACTCCAGCAAGTTAAATAATTATTATTAAAGTGATTTTTAAACTGTGCTTGTCATTTCTGCCATTTTAATTCAATATGCACACACACAGACACACACACACACACACACACACACACACACACACACACAGTGGGAGAGACAGCTGGTCACCAGAAGTCAGTTTCCTTTTCTTCCCCTGCTTGTAGCTTTTCCGCATTTCCAAGTCTCTTCGCGGTGAGATGCGACCATGACAATAGTTCTTGCCAGTGGACTAAAGCCAAAGTGGTAGGTGTCACTCACTTCTGCAGAGTTTTCTAAGAAACAGTGAGTCTAACACTCTCTTCCCCTCCTGACAGAAGACACTGATACTGGGGAAGCCACAAATTGAAATATTTGGGCTCCTAAGCCATAACCTGAAGGGGAGCTGCCTGCTAACCAGACGTAACTGCCTTTGGAGGTTATTACATTTGAGCCACGATGGTTTGGGGTCAGTTTGTGTCACTAGTTCACCTGTCCTAACGTTCGCACAATTCACATCAGCACATACCTATGAGGTTTGGGGTCTCTCGTAGAACATTGTAGGCACCCACTGAGGAATATTTGTTCATCAGGAAGGTCTTTTAACTTCCAGTTCTAGCCATCATTGAACAAAAGGGACCCATCAGTCTGTCAACAAATATTGATTGGGTACTTATTTTAGGAGCCGGGAGTCAGGTTAGAAGGATGAATGATGAAAAGAAGCTTAGTGCCAAGAGAATCTACATTCCAGTGGTAAGTGCCTGACCAGTTTTGATCACCTAGTTCCTCGCCTCATTGGCTTTCTCCCAGACTATTTGTTTTTTGTTTTTTTTGGTTATTTTTTTTAACATTTATTTATTTTTGAGACAGAGAGAGAGAGAGAGCATGAACAGGGGAGGGTCAGAGAAAGAGGGAGACATAGAATCTGAAACAGGCTCCAGGCTCTGAGCTGTCAGCACAGAGCCTGGTGCGGGGCTCGAACCCACGGACCGTGAGATCATGACCTGAGCCGAAGTCGGATGCTTAACTGACTGAGCCACCCAGGCACCCCAGTCTCCCAGACTATTTGTGATTAATGCTGTAATGCCTCTATGGGAAAGAGAGTGTGCTATCTGTGTTGTCCCAGCCACACCCTTATTTTTCTGTATTCTCCTCCATCGCAGGGGCTGGAAACCCGGTCTCTTTGGTCACCTGGTTCCAGCCCTGTTCTGCCAATGGGAGGGATTTTCACAAAATCGAGAGGTAGGAGGGAACCTGTGGGTGACAGTAGATGGCAGCCACACGGTCAGTGAGACTGCGAGGTCCTGAGATGCTGTAGCCACAGTAGGAAGGCATGGGCCCTCCTCCAGATCTGGACAGTAAGAGCCGATAGACTATGCAAATACCTGCACCAAGATGGACCCACACCAACTGCTTTATTCTTGATGGTATTACTTAAGATTCAAAATCCACGCACCCCCATGCCTGACTGGTTTAGCTCAAATTACAGCCCACATCTTGGTCAGGGGAGGTTCAGGTACCCTCAGTGACACATCCACCAGCCTCGGTTTAGTGGAGGAAAGATACTGTGCACAAAAGCGAACTAGGATGTAAACAGAAGACGCAAGGAACCCTCAACGGCGATCTAAGGTGTAAGTCTAGCCATGTTATTCTTCCCCAAATCTTGCCTTGGCTCCTCCTCTGTTCAGGGTTAGGACAAGCCTTAACATGGCCTGTAGTAAATGGTGTGTGCCACCCTCTCGACTGGCACCCATCAACTGCTTCCCATGTTCCCGCATTTAAAATCCAGCAGCGCTGGATAATTTCCCAAACATATTCTGTGTCACATTGGGCCCTCTGCCTGGAACACACTCACCTCCCTCTCAGTCTTCCCCACGCCAGTATCTTGGCTATTGCTACTAATTTTTAACCCCTTGCCCAGGTATTCCTTCTTCAGAAACCATTCTTTGACTTCCTCTTCAGGTAACTTTAGGTGTTCTTCTTCTAGTCCATGGAATATATTGTGTCTTTCTATAGTACAATACTTATACTCCTTATTAGTATACTACTTATAATACTTATAGTATAAAACTGTAATATAAAATTTGACTCAGGACCCAGGACAATGCATAGCCAACAGTAGACAATAGTTATTACAATAACAGCCATAAACTTTTATTTATTTATTTACTCACCTAACAATTATTCATTTAACAACTTCTTCATGTCAGATACTATTCTGGGCAGTGAGTGAGTATACACACACACACACACACACACACACACACACACATATATACACATATATGTGTGTGTATATATATATACACACATATATACATACATATATATACACATATATATACTCACTCACTGCCCAGAATAGTGTATAAATATATATATATATATATATATATATATATATATATATTCTGCATTCTCATTCATAGCAGCTGCTGTGTGCAAAAACTTGATATGCTTTATCCTTAGACATACCCATTAGCATCCAAAGCAATCCTGTGCAGATGAAACCAATATTAGTCCCAATTTAGACCTGCAGAAACTGAGGCTCAGAAAGGATAAATATGCATTTAAGAGATGAATAAAAAGAAGAAGAAATAAATACGAATGTCTCTCCAACTACACTGTAGGCTCTTTGAGAGAGAAATGGAATCTGCTTACTCAGCTCTACTTTTAAGTGTTTTAATAAGGTATGGAACTAGAGCAACCCACATTCCTGCGTGCCCACTACAGTCCTTCTTTAACGAAATCTGCTATTTTAAAATACTTAGGAGCAACATCCCTCTTCACCCTCAAATGCGTACAGGTTACCCAATGCCTGGTTCGCAGTCAGCACCGTATTTATGCTGGTCGAACTAAACAGAACCGGCTCAAAGAAGTGGCCATTAGAAACAACCCCTACTCCGGCTCCAAAGCTTTTTCGCCACATCACACTGTTTTTGAAGGAAATTAGTCAGTTGTGAGTAGACCTCATGTTCAACCCATCAAAGAGAGGCAACCCACGGATCACCTGACTCACCTGGCTGGGAAAAAGTCCTTCCTTTATTTACTTAGCCACTCTCATTTTTTAGAGATGAGAAAACCAACCTGGACACGTCAACTGAGCTACACTGAAGAAGGGGTGAAGCCATGATTGGGATGCATGTGCCCAACACCAAGCCCCGGCTCACTCTGGCCCCATGATGGTTGTCTCTCAGCTCGTCTCCACTCACACATGTTTTCTTCTTGGAATGCTCTTGTCCCCTTGATGGCCTAGACCAACCCCATTGATTCTTTAAACCTCCACTTCTGTGACCCAAAGGCTCAGTTCTGAGTCTCACATCCTTCCTTTTCTAAGCCTTACCCTCTCTTGGGTGCCTCAGAGACAACAGAGCAATTCTAAAGGATGCTTCGTGTCGAGAAGGAAGCTCCCTCATGGATGAGCTCCGGTGCCATATATCTTGTATCCCACCCCTCCCCCCACCCCGGGGCCCGGCGTGGGCAATGTTTATGTTAAATTAAATGAAACATAACTCTACGATATTAATATTATCATTGCCCTTTCCAAAATTCATTTCTCCAAATTAAACATCTATGTCTTCTAATCCCGTGCTTCTTTTCTCCCTATAGATTTAGGATTCATATTCAATGTACTGAGGATTCATGGACTGTTTATTTTCCACGGCTCTACTCACAACCGTTTGCTGAACACCATCTTGGAGTCAGAAAGAGCCTTCGGTGTTTCAGAGTCTCATCAGTCCGGTGGGAAAGTCAAGGAGAAAAGACACACAAATCAATATATGATCGCATTGTGTTATGACACCTGCAAATGCATTGCAGATGCTTAGTTGCTGTGGAAGATAGGCGGTCTCCTGTGCTGGGAGAGGTAAGGGAGGCTTTATTGCGGAGGTGCCTTTTAACCTGTTCCTTTAAGGACAAGCAAGAGATATCTGTCTGGGATTAACCCCTGCGGTGACCATAAAGTTTATCCATGCCATTGCCGGGGTCCTTCAGTTCTTTTTGGAAAGCTGAAATGATTTCTGCCAGTCTGAATGATTCACTTGTGGTTTGTCCCCAATAAGCCAATGCTTCCAACCACACCCTGAGTTATAGTTCGTGTCTAGATATTATAGTAAACACACACTTCTTGGATCCTTCCCCTTTTCTCGGGCCACGCGGCAATAATTTTCTGTAATTCACACAGTAGAGTAAAAGACTATCCCCGGCTCTCCACCCAGTGCCCCTACCTCCCAGCCAGTCATACAGTCTCTTACTGGTTGTGTGACCCTGGACAAGTTACTGACTTCACTGACTTTCCTTGAGCATCAAGGTCATTATTTTTACCATGGGGATAATAGTGATGCCCAGTCCTTAGAGTTTTCATAGGAACTAGGCCAATGTAAGCATGAAAAAGGAAGGGACGGTGCCTGGCACCTGTTAAGGGTTGTGCACTTACTGATTTTCAAGCAAATAACCATCAACATCATCATCATCGTCAGTAGCAACGGTAGCATCACGACTATCATCAACTGAGTGCTTATGGTACTTGAGGGAGTATGCCAAGCAACTAAGATACTTTATTTTTTTAAGTTTTATGTATTTATTTTTGAGAGTTGGGGTGGGGGGTGCAGAGAGAGAGGGAGACAGAGAATCCCAAGCAGGCTCCATGCTGTCAGTGCAGAGCCCAATAAGGGGCTGGAACTCAAAAACCATGAGGTCATGACCTGAGCCCAAATCGGGAGTTGGACGCTTAACCAACTGAGTCACCCAGTGGCCCCAAAGATCCTTCATTAAGTACAACTCTGTCTACTATCATCATCTCCACTTAAGGCGCAAGAACACTGAAACTCAGAAGGGTTAAGTCATGGTCTGAGGTAGCAGTGGGGTACAGACCAAGCACGGCTGTTCCTCTACGCCAAACTCTCTTCCCTGATGTCCAAGGCCGTTGTCCTCTCCAAATGTTCCAATGACCCCACAGAGATGCCCTTATCATATCACTAACCTGTAAGCTGCCCAAGATTGTTTCCCCAGCCCCCACCACAAAAACTGTAAACCTGAATGAATTCCAATGGTTTCCTGGTGGGATGTGCCAGTGGACTCCTCACGGACCCCCCCAGCCAGACTTCTGACGGTCACGTGGAGAACAGAAGAGGTTGAGAGCTCAGAGCTCAGAGCTCAGCTTGCAAAAGGGATTCATCACCTCTCATAGACTGCTGGAGATGGACCCTTTCTAGACTCTTGGTTAGTGCCTGTCTGGAGAAAGGCCACACACCCAGACTCACAGGATGCCTGTGGGAGCATGCCCACCACACTGGCCCATAGGCCGCCACAGCCTACCTTCCAGAAACAGGTATTAAACCAAATGACCCCTCACCCCCAGCATCTCAAAATGGGACTGTGTTTGGAGACAGGGTCTTTAAGGAGATGGTTAAGGTCACGTGAGGTCATAAGGGTGGGCCCTCTTCAAAAGCACCCGTTACAAACAGGGGAATGGGCGCCAAGTTGTACATTTGCAAAGAAAATGCCGATAAGCCAGAGAAAGAGGCCTCCGGAGAAACCAAGCTGCCCCCACCGTGATCTTGGACTTCCAACCTCTAAAGCCACGAGGAGACAGGCATCTGTTTCTCAAACCCCTGAGCCTGTGGCACGTTATTATGGCGGCATGAGCGGCCTAGTAGAGTAGTAACCAGTGATGTGCCCGGGAGGGCATCCGTGTACAGGATCGGAGTCGTCCACACAGACTCCCAATTCTGCATTTCCATGAGGGAAGCCTCCTTCGAGGCCAAAGGGGCCCTGAATTCCGATTGTCCTTCCCCTTCCCCACCCATCCTAGACTCACGGCATCGAACACGCACGCCCAGCCAGCAGCCAGGGCCCCGAGCCCGTCCAGGCCAGGCCTCACGACTTCCCTCGCGTGTCTGTCAAACCAGCCTCCTTTCCTGAAAAGGACAAGTCAGAGCCATCTTTCAGGGGTTTTCTTCCCCTGACAGAAATCAGCAGGGTTAGAATAAACTGCATAAGTTATCAGCTCCTCAGGAAAGAACATGAAAAAGGCCCTTCTATCACTTAATGAAAAATAGCTTCTTTTTTGGACAGAACTTCATAGGCCTGCAATCAAGCTATGGTTCCCCTCTCCCTTCCCTGACGTGCCGTGCAGGCAAAGCAAGTCGGCATCTATTAATAATATTTTCTCCTGCTCCTTTCATTTTTCTGCGTGTCCTACCACTGTCAGGCCCCGTGATGGAGCGGAGCCTTTATCTCGTCCGAGTCTGGCCTGTCAGGGTGATAAACAATTCTAACAAGAATCAGAATAAAGATCTTCCCAGTAGACTCTGCAGAGAGATAGAGGCTTTTCTCATTTTCTCGACGGAAAAAAAAAAAAAAAAAATTTAATCTAGCGGCTCCGGCTTTTTTCAAGCGTCACATTCAAAGAGATGCAAATTTGTCAGAGCTGAGACCCCAGCTGACTCTGAGCACTGCATGAATGTCAAAGGGGGGAGGCAGTGTCTTTGACATGGCTGCCTTTTTGGGAGGGGTGGGGTGGGGGGAGCCCTCTGCCGAATGTTAAAAAAAAAAATAAGGTTTCGCTTTGTAGTGCGTGTTTCCACAATTTTCATAAGTTTTCTTGTGAAATAAAAAACTGCCATCGGGAAGGAAAAGAGAGGAGGAAAGGGAGAAATGGAGGTTTGGGGTGAAGGAGGAAAGAGCCCCGGAGAAACGGGGCCCTGGAGACGCGGGACTGAAATGCTCAGCAGCTGAGGTTTGCTGGGAGGGCGGGTGGGGGGCCGAGTGAGTGAATGAGTTGCTCCAAACGAATGAATGAACATGTGTGTCAGCCTTTTGTGAGCTTTGCTGACTTCCCTAAGTTCATGGAGACCCATCCGCACCTCTCGCTGGGTATTTCTTCCCAATGTGCCATTAACTTGAAGGCATCGGCATGTTTCCGCCTTTTGCTGCCTTGGTGGCCTGGATCCAGAGGCAACCACCGAGCCAGCTGGGAAGGGTCAGGTGGTTGAGGAAGGAGACCAAGCGGGAGCACCTGGGAGACCGTGGCCGTGGTGCTGGGCTGGCGGGGACCAGGAAGGAGGCCTCCTGGGGTCCTTGAGGCCGTACTGCGAGCACCTGCTGTCACTCAGTCCCACGTCCTCTGTGGAATCCGAAGCTCTGCTGGGCCGGCCTGGGAGGATGTGATACAGGAAGGGTCCTCAGGGCCAGTTTTGTGGATCAGGCTGCAGGATCTCCGTGGCCCCTCCCTTCAGCCCGCATCCTTACCTCGGGCCCCGCCACAAGCTCGGGAGCACGTGAGTCTTCTCCAATACCGCTACGTTGTTCCCAGCCGAGAGCACTGGATGCCTACATCCACGTGGCCTGTCTTTGTCACCACCTCTGCCGGTTCCTCCATCACCCAGCTTGCCTCTGCGTCCCGACCCCCATCCCTGGATCCCTCACTCAGCGCCAACATGCAGCTTCACTCCTCCGAGCACCACTGGCTCAGAGCTGTAGTGTGTGGTGGACTTGAACCGAAGGTCAAGGTTAACAGAGGGTCAACGGCAATGTAAAGAGGAGGCGGTCACACTAACAGAAGAGGCAATGGTGTGAAGGCACATCTTGGCCATGCCTTGAGTAATGACCTTCTCAGGCTCTGTCTGGTGCCTGTGTATCCCAGCAGGTTCCCTGAGAGCCTGGGGGCCCCAGTCTCCCTCGATAGAAGGGGCAGGTCTCCAGGCACCCGATCTTTGGTGATGCATAGAAATTCAAGGTTTCTTCTCAGCCCCTCAACCTCCCCCAGCTGGCCTGCACCCTATCATCCTTCTGGAATGGATCAATTAGGTAACAGGTCAGTTATATTTATATCAGCACACCCTATATACCCTTCCCTTCTCTTGTCCTTGCTCTCGGCACCCAGAAATATAGCAAGAAGTGGGTGCATGAATGCATGTATGAGAGGTAGGCTGGTGGGTTAGAGTAGGATTAAGGTAATACACGGGACAGAGTTTGCCTATTGAAGGAAGAGCTCTGGAGACCCTTCCTGTAGGACAGTGTGCTCAGAAATACAGGTCTCCTCGTCTCCAGAGAAGCATTTTTTTAAGTAAGCTCCACACCCAAAATGGGGCTTGAACGCATGACCCTGAGATCAAGTCTCAGGCTCTACCCACTGAGCCAGCCAGGCACCCTTCCCTGGAAACATTCTTTTTTTTTTTTTTTTTTCATTTCTCCCCCCTCCTAGGCACTGAAGGTAGACACTGAGTTATCTTGTCTGCCAGTCTTATTTCCAGTGATGAATCCAATGTCTGGTATGAAACAGGTCCACCTGCTGTCATTTTCTTCTGTTGTCAGCTCTTCCTGACACCAGCTGTTAGGTAGCAACAAGCACTAGTTCAAGATCCAAGCAATGGCCTCCTTCAATCCTGGGCAACTGCGGTGATGAGCAGTCTTAGGGGGCATTCTTGCATTCACATCTCCTCCCCGAGACCCCCGGGCACTGCCTTAGACTGCAGCCGTCTTGCTAACACTTGTTTAGTAGCCAATTAGGAGACAGAAGTCTCGACCACCTGAAATGATTCCATTCCAGGGAAAGGGTTCCTGCGAGATACACAGTGCTCTAGAAGGGAAGGTGGGCAGAAGTTCATGGCTTTGTGAAAGATCCAGTTGCCACAGTGGGTCCACGTGCTATCTGCAGCACCTGTGGGCCCAGGAGGCAAGAATCCTGGATGTCTTCCTGTTCCTGAGACTGTCTCGAAAGCTAAAACCTTTCCCCCTTAGGGTCTGGGGGAGGTTTTGATGAGTCAGGACTAGCCCTCCTCCAGGAAATGAGTCATTGCAGGGCACTTCTCAATCTGGCGGGAAGGAAGCTGGTAAAAGGCTGAAGAGGAAGAAACTAGGGCCATTCATTTAAGTCACCAAACACGGGGCAGCCGCGCACAGAGCCCAGATCAAAAGCCCAGATTCACCACCTGTGGTTCAAGATCTCGTGCTGCATTAGCCAGGTGTCCTTGGGAAAGTAAAAATGCTGATTCTCTCTTTCTAAATTCCCTGTTAACAACAAGCAAACACACAACTACAACAGTAACAAAATACTAGTAACGTGTGTCCCATTGTCTCAAGGATTGCTGAATCAAGTAAGACATGGAACATGCTTCTCACAACCTGTGAGGCAGAATGCCAAGGTCATATGCTTTTTTTTTTTTTTTTTTTTTTTACTGACTTTCCTCCTTTTTGTCATTCTGCTACTATTTTCAGCCTAACAGCTCAACAAAATGCCACCACCACCACGAAGCATTTTTTTATATTAGAGGAAAAATTTGATTTCTTACTCCCATACAACCTAAGAATATGTTTTTCGGGATCTTTAGCAACAGCTCCTGTAAGCTTACTGTCTTCCTTGATTTGAGTCTGTAATTGTCTCTCTCCATAGGCAGACGCTTCTCCAAGACTCAGATGTCTCACTTGTCCCTGTGGCGTCTGACCCAGAGAAGGGACCCCAAAATGATCTGTGGCTAAGCTTTATTCAAACTTGCATGAACCAGTGATAAATGCCATGAGATGCAAACCCAGAAACCATAGAGTGCATCTCCATAAACATCTCTTTTTGTGACCCTGTGGTCTAGAAGAAAGACAACATTAGTATTTTATTGACTGTGTACTTAGACGAAGACTGTTCTATGTTTCACTTGAATCATCTTGTTAGTGTTAACATTACCACTAAGTAGGCTATTGTTCATGTTTTTATTCAAAAAATTAATAACATGTTTAAAAACATTTGATTAAATCTGAGCATAAGTATCCTTTGTCTGTCTTTCAGATGACAAAACAAGCGTTCACTCAAACGATGAATATTTATGGTGGACTTGCTTCGCACCAGACATTGGATTCATCACTGGAAATAAGACTGGTGGACAAAATAACTTGGTGTCTACCTTCAGTGCCTAGGAGGGGGGAGAAATGAAAAAAAAAAATACGAACAAAAAAAAATCAGTAAAATGATCACAACTCATGATAAGTTCTTTAAAGCATGAAATACCGTGGCAGAGAAAAACAACGAGTTCAAAGAGGATATCTCTGAACAGATAGTTAAGCTTACCTTAAAAGGCTGAGGAGGGACCAGGCCACAAATAGAAGAAGGAAGAATATTCCAGGCAGGGGGAATGGCACATAGGAAGACCTCCAGGTATGAAAGAGCCGAAGCATATTCAGAGATCAGCACACAGATTCATGTAGCTGCAAGGTAATAGATGAGGAAGGAATGACATGAGGTGAGTTTGCAGAAGTGTCCAGAGGTCACTTTGCACAGGGAACGTATGGGTAGGTCATGGAAAGAATTTTTAGCCCAAGCTCAATGGCAAGGCATCCGTTGTGATTATCAGGGACTGCCGTGGTCTGATGATATCTCAAGGTCATTCTTGCCACCATGAGGAGGATGGACTGAAGGGTCTATGAGAGGAAGTGAGGAGTCTACCATGTATCATCTGGCCAGGAGATGATGGAGGTCTTTCTGGACTGGTTGTGGTTGCAAAGGAAATGGAGAGAAGTGGAGGAAATTGAGAGACACTTTAGGATTAGAGTTGACAGAACTTGTTGATGGGCTGAATTTGAGAAATGGAAGAAATGAAACACTAGCAACAACTCCTGGGTCTTTGTTTGGGACAGTTGAGTGGTTGGCAATGTGTTTATTACATTAAGGCAAACTAGAGAATAGTTTTTATGGATGAGGAAGTTCCACTTGGATAAGTTCTGGGTGGATAACTTGCCTGAAATCTTTTCCTTGCTGTATTCTCAATGCGTAGGAGAACACCTAATGCACAATACGTGATGAGCAAGTGTTTATTAAACGGAAGAGCTGGTCTAGAAGATTCCAACTAGCATTTGGGCATGCGAGTCTAAGGTTTAGGTTAGAGATACAGTTTAGGTCAGAGATAAAAATTGGGAATTCATGAGCATTTATATATACATAAGCCATGAGGGGTAAAGTAAATCAAATAGTCAGAGATTATACATGTAGAAAAAGCTTAGGACTGAGACCTGAGCACCAGCACTTTTTTAAATAGTAGGTAAAGGAGGGGGACTCGGAAGAAGCCAGAAGGACAGAAGCCAGGGTGATAGAGGAGGGGGACAGAAGCGAGCGACAATCAGGAAGTCAAGAGAGGAGAGTTGTTAGGTGAGTGACTGTGTCTACAGGCTCTGAAATGAAGACAGAGCATTGTCCACCAAATGTAAATGCTTAAAACACTAGAATCACATGAATTCCTTTTGACTGAACATTCTTTTGGTTTTACGATATGCTGATTATCACAAATGGTAAAAAGACTAATAATCCCTGAATTACAATTCAGGGAAAGATTAATAACCCACGAAAAAACCCTCAGTTATGGTAATAACAGTAGTCATCCCCAATGCCCTGGGGTGATACAGAGGAATCTGTTTGAGATCAAAAGCCAGGCAGACCGAGGGTCAAGTTGCAACCTGACCGCTTCCACATGGTCGTGCTGGGGCTAAAGTCTTAGTAAATATTAAACTCCTTGTCCACTGAACTTTGATGATAAAACATAATATCTCACTTGCTTGTTCACAGAACAGTGACTAGAATCACAAAAGCTAAAGTATCTGATAAGATTTTGAAACTGGGGGAATACATCGCAAATATTAAAAACCATTTACAATCACAGGAAGCAGTGCATCCTTGTTCCCCCATTCACTCACTTGTCCAATATTTAGAACACCCCAACTTCAGGCAGACCATAGGACAAGGAACAAGGCCTAATCCCTACCTTCACATAGCTCGTAGTTTGGTGTCTTTTCTCCATTTTGTTAACTTACACCCTAAAAGAAGCATCCTATGTTTTTGGAAAATGCGCGCAAAGGGGAAGCGGTGATAAGGCACAAAGATAACATTAAATTTGAGCTGAAATGATGCCCCAGGCAGTTGAAAACATTAAGATGTATAATTCACTGGGAGACCACCTTTAATAAAATAAATGCCCCGTATGTTTTCACATAGGGCTTAGCATATTCTTCCAGACCAGCTCTTGGTTTCAGAGTTATTGCCCATTTCCAGCTAAAGCATGATTGCTACCGTGACAAGATCTGTGTCTCATTCAGAGTCTGCACAGTGCTCTCTAAACGTTTTCTATATTGAATGGATTTTCCAGAGACGACGGATCTTGATGCTCATCTTGGGGCTTCAAGTTGTGGGGGGAGAAAGACATTTCTAAGCCCCTTTAAGAGCTCGATGCATCCTGTTAGGTGAAGGTCAGAAAACGAGCCACTATAAGGAGAAAAAAATCTAAAGAATCTTGATTGAGAGCGAAATTTCCCCAGAGGAGAAATTCAGTGGTGGAGAAACCCAGAGGGTTCTCTTCTTGGTTCAGCATCTGTTTACGGAGACAATGGCCCTCAGCTGCCATCCTGAATGGAGCGAACACATCATGGCTCAGCAGCCACTCAGAGTCGCACGATGAGCCAGACAATGACTGGCATCTCTCTGCCAGGGATTGGAGTGGTCCCCAAGGACGTCCTTCTGGAGGGTATGTACTAGGCGCACCGGGTGTGAGAGGTTGGAGGAGCCACTTTAGAAGACGAGAAGCCTGGGGGCCTTCAGGCCAGTTCTGCAGCACTGACTCGTATTCGGGAAGTTTCTCCCAAGGTACATGTGGCTTAAAGAGAGGACAATCCAGGAGACTGTGGTCATCACCCTCTGCCACCCCAGAACTGTGACATTGCCAGATTTGTGAGAAAGGAATCTGGGAAGTCCTTACTCTTGGCAGAGAAGCTCCTATCTGGAGCCCAACCCATCCCACTCCTGCTTTTCAGAGATGTGAAGTCCCCCGCAGAGCAGCTGCTCTCGGCCTTCAAGTGCATGCAGGTCCACAGGTTCCCTCTCCCTGGCTCTACAGAAGCAAGGTCATGACTTCCAATCTTTGGTATATATAAGAAACATCTGGTCCTCTAATATTAAAAATGTAGATGCTTAGGCTTCAGCTCCCCCACAGTCTGGAATGAGTCCCTGACATCTGTAATTTAAGTAACTCTGGCTCTGGGCCCTGGATGACACTTAGAGCAGATGGTGAGGACATTAAGAGCTCAAGCACCAATGTTAGAGTACTTGAGGCTGGAGCTCTATTCTACCCATACTTGTTGGGTGACCTTGGGCAGCCATTTCGACTCTGCACACCTCAGGTTCCTTGTCAAAAAAATGGGGATAATAGTGGTGTCTACTTCATAAACGTTTTGTGAATACTAAATATGATAACCCTGCAAAGCATATATCCGAACATGTGTACTACTTACTAAGAGTAAGTAGTAAATAAGCAGACATTATTAATATTACATTAAAAAGATAAACAAAAATAGCCTCTCATCCTAACAGTCTCCCAGCGCAACCCTGCAACGCTTGATTCAGAGAGTGTTTTTATTTTTGTATTTAACGGGGCTGACTTCATGAGAACTGGGCTGGCCTCCCAGGGGATCCATTCAGTGGAGTTGTGCCATGGTGGGAATACCGTGCATTTGGTGGTCCTGTAGTATCTGCAGTAGCAAGGTCACCGGCATCATTAAATCCATCGCGGGGTCGATGCTAAGAATTGAATAAATGTCCAGTCATGGCAGGGTGCAAAGACAAGTAAAAGAACCTCCCCGTCACCGAAACCAACTTACATGAGGTTCGATGATGCATGTATGCCTTCATTCATTCAATAAGGATGCCCTGAAGCCTCTCCATGTACACGGTTCTATGTACCAACAGCTACATGATGAAGCAGGTGGCCTCAAATGGCATAGACGAAGAGCAGTTTTCTGTTCTGTGTATGAATGTGGAGTTTCATGGTGGGCGTTGGAGGACAGGACAAGTCAGAGGACAGCTGAATTCTTCTGGATGCAATTTTGTGAAATGTCACCTCGTGCCACTGAAGTGAAAAAAAAAGGATTTGGGGCGCCTGGGTGGCTCAGTCGGTTAAGTGGCCGACTTCGGCTCAGGTCATGATCTCACGGTTCATGAGTTCGAGCCCTGCATCGGGCTCTGTGCTGATGGCTCGGAGCCTGGAGCCTGCTTCCGATTCTGCGTCTCCCTTTCTCTCTCTGCCCCTCCCCCACTCACACAGGGTCTCTCTCAAAAACAAATAAACATTAAAACGTATTTTTAAAGAAGTATTTTATTACTCGTGTATGAGAAGACTTTTGTTCCGTTTTTTAAGAATTGTGGTGTGGGAAAGAAAAGTGGAATGGTGATTCAAGGCTCTTTAAAGAACTCGTGTGATGGGTTCAAGAAGGCAGGCGGAACTACTGAATTTTACTGCTCACACACACAAAAAACTCTCACAAATGCCAGGGAAGGCAAGAAAACAGAATGAACCCACAAAACTAAGCAAGAGTGCCATTAGCAGACTAGAAACATTGAGCCACCTCTGAAAGATCAAAAGCAGATACAGAGGGTAAAACAGGGTGCACACACGCATACACACACACATGTACACACACACTCGTATGCACACATGCACAAGTGTGTGTGTGGACACAGAAACACTTAAGGTGAACTCTAGGCTAGAGTCAGAAGAGAAAGGGATGGGTGGAAACTCATGAGCAGAAATACAAGAATATCGTTCTAGGCAGAAGAGATGATTGTGCATAAAGCCCGGAGTGAACCAGGCCAGGTGTATTTGGGAAAATAATGAAGTATCTAAACTGATTGGTGTGTTGGACCCTCTAAAATGTCCCACTAGAATCACATTCTGTACCCCTGATGTGGTATTCACAGCCCTCCACACACTATCCCCAGGATTCCTTTCACATCCGATTCGTCAATTTATCTCCCCAACTACTCTCGGTGTCCCAAATGTGCTGGACCACTGGTCATTTCCAGGAAAAAAGTCCATATGGTCTGGACTCTTGCTGTGCCCTCATTGGGGTGACACTCCCACTTCTATCTTTGAAAGGGTCTTCCTTCAGGTCACATCCAAAGGCCACCCCTTCCTGAAGCCAGCTTCAATGGAAACCATCCTTTCTATATAGGAACCCAGCATTTTGTACCTCCACATAACTACTGATGACTTCTGCTAGCTACATAATTTCCTTGCCTGTGTCTTTATTTACCCAGGACATTGTGAACATCTTGAAAAGAAGGACTGTGTCTCTCTTAGCACTTTGCACATAATAGGGGCACACAGAAAAATGTCTAGAATTGTAGCAGCTACTTGCTAAGTAAATGAATAAACATTAAATAGTCTGCATGTGACATGCTTTTGGAATGTACAGGCTGGAGACTTGTCAAAGAGGCCTTGGGGCACCTGGGTGGCTCAGTCAGTTAAGTGTCCAACTTCGACTCAGGTCATGATCTCGCGGTTTGTGGTTTCAAGCCCCGTGTCGGGCTCTGTGCTGACAGCTCAGATCGGGCAGACCGTGGCAGATCGGGGTGACATTTGAAAAATCTAAGAGCAGTCAGAGTAGAAACAGTGGAGCACCTAGAACAGGCACCATGCCAAAATCTACCCACATGGTGAATTTATGTTGAGAAGGATGTTTCAAAAGGTGGGCCAAAGTTAAGTATTTGTTCCCAAATGAAACAGAAAGGGGAAGATAACCTGCAAATAGAAACACACAATATAGCAAAGCTGGCAGGAAATGCAACTTGAAAGATGGCTGTTTCAATGGCTCCATGTAAAGCCAAGCTCAGGAACAAATTCCCTTTACAACATGGCCCTTGTTAGGTACTCAGTTTTAATTAAGTAGGGAGACAAAACACAACACTAACATGTGAAAGGTAGGCACGCCGTGGGAAAGGCATCTGATCTGGAGCCAGGCTTGTTTATGGTATTCTTGTCAATATGGTTGTCATCTCAGTGCTCTGTTTATTTTTAAACCCAGGCTTTGTTTTGTATTATCTGCAAGAAAAGCAGTCGTTTCCAACGAAGTTTGGAGACAAAGTATTCATTGAAAATGCTAAATATACCAGGCAAATTAAATTTTTCCTGAGAATTTGCCCAACCAGGCGCCTGAAAGGATAGTTTATAAGGAAAGGCACAGTCCAAAAAGAATGGTCAAAATGGCCCATTTACACATAGGGTATCCCATCAGATAAAACTTCAGGGTAGGGAGGGGTTGGGATTGCCTTTGTGAGAATGATTTCTGAAGAGGTGGCATCATATAAAGAAAGCCCAGCTGGGCTCTGCTCTCCTGAGTGTGATCTTGGAAGAGTCACCTCACATTTTGAGCCTCAGCGATGACATGGTTGATTGTATCTCCACCATGGATATAATAATCCCTCACCTGCCGAGGTCCCAGCACCATTCTGAGGAAGAGAATAGGAATGTGTGGGGGAAAGCTCAGAAAATTGTGGAGAGAGGTGACAACTGTCTTTCTGGGTCTCAAGTGTCCTCAGTCTCCAAAGACACCACTGTCCTTCCTCTGGAGATGATGTGCCTGTGTCCCAGGGAGGTCCTAGGTCTGTGTGTTGCTCAGGGAAGCATGCGAGGCAGAGATCAGAGGAGAGAGGTGGTCCTGACACATTTCTTGATATGTACTGTGCAGTACTGTCCCAGCTTCCACCTTCTCCCTTTCCAGTGAGCCCCAGGGGCTATGGTGACCAGGAACGAGAAGAAATCATTTTGATGACCACTAGCACATACTACCCTGTCTGTGATGGGGTTTTATCGCTTGTCTCAAAACACCAAAATTGTCATAGCTTTTCTGGGAAATCAGATTTATAGTAGATGATAAACTTTATGTCTCTGAAAATGTCTACTCTCACTTGAGTATGAGAGCAGAGACCCAAGAATAGTGCCTTTCCCCCTCTTTCCCTCCCTCCTTCTTTTCTTCCTCCCTCCCTCCCTCCTTCCCTCCTTCCTTCTTCCCCTCCTTCCCTCCTTCCTTCCTCCTTTTCTTTCTTCCTTCTTTCCCCCTTCCCTCCCTCTCTTCCCCCTTCCCTCCTTCCTTCCTTCCTTCCCTCCAGTCTACCTCTCTTCACTGAACATCATTTGGGGGCCCACCACTTTCTGTGATGCTGTGAATCCCCACATTCACTTCCCTATTGGCTCTCCAGAAGCTCCTCACCTCCTAAGTCTGGATTACTTCTCACCTCTAGCCCTGCCTTTCACACTGCCAAGCTCCACATGATATGCTCTGTAATTTCTATGTTCTTTTCACCCCAGGACCTTGTTGATCACCTTTTCCCCAATCTGGTATAAATCCTACATCTCCAGACAAACGGTACCTGGGAAAGGGTCATTGTCTGATAAAATCCCAATCCAAAGTCCCTTCCCTTTGGCTTCATGGAAGCATATGGCTTACAGGCAAGATAATGGTCTTTTTTTATGTTTATTTTATTTTTGAGAGAGAGAAGGGGAGGGGCACAGAGAGAGGGAGACACAGAATCTGCAGCAGGCTCCAGGCTCTGAGCTGCCAGCACAATTCCTGATGGGGGGCTTGAGCCCACAAACTGTGAAATCATGACCTGAGCCAAAGTCGTACACTCAACCAACTGAGTCACCCAAGCGTCCCAAGAATGGTCTTTAGATTCAGATCAAATTCCCATTTGGTCACTTCTAGCCATGCGATTCAAACAAGGTGGATCATGCTTCCAAACTCCAGAGAGCTTTTTGTGGAGGTGTTCTGATGACCAAGCAGGGTGACTATCCATACCATTAGAGTTCCCAACAAATAAAGCAAATGTCGAGCGACACGACATCAGCAAGAAGAGCAACAGGAAAAGGGGATGCAGAGGAATCATAAACACGGTTGCACATAATCAGCAGAAGCAGGAACCCAGGAAGCAGCCCAGCAGCACAGAGGGCTGAGCAGGGAGGTAATAATGGTGACAAGTGTGGAGAAGAATGTGTTGCATAAGCAACTACAAGCCTGAATCTCAGCTCAAACCCTCTACCTGTTAACTGCAAGGCCCCAGTAAGTCATTGAACTTCTAGCTGCCTCAGGTCCTCCTAACTCAGCCCAGACCTCTTGGCCTCACGTGGTGGGTGCGATGCGGACCGGAAGTGATGGGAAGGGGTGCATGCAAGCCGGGAAGGGCTGTGCACCTGCCCCACCATGCACTTCCTTAGGTCATCGGCTGCCCTCATTTCCTTTCATTCTTTCTTCCAAGAACCTCGCTCTTGTGTGCAAGCCTGCACTAGAACCTGACCCCCAGCTTCCTCTGAGCGAGTTTTCTGATATGTGCGTGGCTAACCCGAAATGCCAGAGCAGGTAGCACAGAGAATGTCTCCCAGGGCACAAGAATGTCCTGCGATTGGGTGGGTGGAAGAAATGGGGAAGTTGTTGAGAAAAGAGAATTAAGGGTGTTTGATTCATCACAAATTAGGCTGCTCATACACACCTCTTCGGAAGGGCTCCTGACACCAAGTCTACCGACCCTTTCACGCGCTGTAGAAACACAGAACCTGCCACGTTCAGATGAGATGTTCCTCCAACAGAGCAAGAAGGAACGTTTAACCTCCAAATGCTTCGCGCTATTGGGTTTTCCTAATATTGCCAGTGTGGTTATGAGGAGCGTTGTGTTTTATTTTCAACTCGGCATGCGCTAGGGAATTGCTCTTACGTGATAACAGCTCTGCCTCTCTCGGGAAGTGCACCACAATTAAACTTCATGAGAAGTTTTATGTGGTTTTGATACGGCATTCCCCTTCTGAATGCCCCTCTAAATGCATTTCTAAATCTGCAGTCGGCACCCATTAGCTCAGAGCATGGGGGAGAGCCGTCTATGATTAATAAAAAGAACAGCTTGCGTAACAGCATTCGTGAACGTGCGCTGCATTTTACAGTATCTCAGTTAATTACTGATTGGTAGTTTTAGGAGGGGAAGAGATCTCATGGGTCATCTACTTCACTGCTCCCTCCCCCGTCAAGAAAAAGAAAACCGACACCCAGAGAGGGTGGGGAAGAAAGCGCCGAACGAGCATGACGCAGGTCATCGGGAGCAGAGACCAGGCAGAACTCAGACCTGAATGCCAGACCAATTCGCTACCTTGAAGTCGAGATTGGAAACCTTTCCCAGGACATCCCAGCTGGGGGTCTCGCCTTTAACCTTGGGGCTCTGCCCTACTCAGTACCTAATCCAGTCCTGCCCAAAGCAAGACATATATCACCCCATGGCCCACCTGTGGGTGAGGTCCAAACCTTGTTTTACAGCCCAAGACATCTTCAGCATCATCCATGGGTACTTGTAATATCTGCCTCCAGGACAGACAAGCTTCTGGTTTTGTCTCCATGCCTAGCTCTCTCATTCTCTAGATCCCTCCTGTATCCCCCGAGGCTCTACAGTCCTTCCATAACAGAATTGATTGGATACAATCATGTGCTCTGAGTTTAATATCAGCTTAGACTTACAGGCCCTGCCAGGCAGATGGGTCTTCCTTAGAGAATCTCCCACACCTCTGCAGATACCGTTGGATTCCATTTGCACAGCCTCTAGAGTTGGGACAGTTCTCTACAGTTCCTTTTCTCTCTTTTGCTGGCTTCCTATCTCTTTGCACTCTAGTCATCACTCCTCAAGCCCCCACCAACTCAAGTTGTGACATCAACACTTAATTCGGGTGAATGGTGCTTGAATAGAGTCTTAAAATTCATAATTGATTTTGGAAACGTACCAGAGAGTTGATGGGAGACTTAACGCTACATGTTCAGCCATCGTACCATTTCTTCTTTCTGTGCTCATTCGTCCTTGCCCGCCTCCTTTGTGGTTAGGCACAATTAATTGTGGATAATGATATGTACGTCTTCCAAATAAGGAAGTTAAGATCTCTCATGTAGGATATTCCCGTCTCTCAGGGCCCTTGGAAGCCAATTATTGAGATGTTGGGGTCCAAGATGCAAGGACGTTTGTTCCCTGAGTCACTAGATGGAGAGAGCCCTGCTAACCCTCATCACATTTTGCACGAGGAAGAAATATGCTTCCTTTGGGCTAAGCCATTCAGATAGAAGGTTTCATTTCTTTTTTTTTTTTTTTTTTTTTTTATTTGAGAGACAGAGAGAGAGAGCAGTGGAGAGGGTGGGCAGGTGGAGAGAATCTTAAGCAAACTCCACGTTCAGCACAGAGCCTGTCACAGGGCTGCATCCTAGGATCCTGGGATCATGACCTGAGCCAAAATCAAGAGTCAGACGCTCAACCGACTGAGTCACCCGGGGCGCCCCCTGCGGGATTCTTTTCTTAGTGCAGCATGGCCACGCAGCCCGGCCTCTGCACACCCCCTAAGTGATGTTGTTCCTCGTGCCCCATTCTCAGTTTCCTTATCTTCATCCTCTTCCTGGATACTCCTACGAGCTCCCCCATCCCAAGCCCCTCAGGGTGCAGAAAACACACAAATCTAATGCAGGTTCTGCTTTTGAGCCTCAGACATCGACATCCAACAATCTGGTATCCATTAGGGAACTAAGTCAACTTGTCCAAAGCTAAACTGACCACCTCCCCTGACCCTTTCCCATTCTCTCTTGGTAGATTACACTACTGGTTTCCCCTGTATTATATAAAGAAAAATTCGGACATGTCATTCCCCCTTGTCTCCCTGTCTCCCCCAAAGCACCAAACCTACAAGTTCTGCCTCTGCCGGAGTTCTCAGAACCTGCTCCTTTCCATCTCCACTGTCTCCTGTCCTCATTTCTTTCATTGTCTCTTGCCTGAATTCCAATAACAGCCCTTCATCTGGTTTTCCTTACTCCAGCCTTGTTCACTCCTGAGCACACTTGTGTCATAGGCTACCACAGACGGAGCTATCTGCTCCTTTCCAGAAGTCCTGCAGGGCCCCTCTTATCCTTACCTGCTCGGCAGAGTTCTCAAGGCACTTCATGGCTAGATCCGAGTCCAGCAAAGAATGCCGCCGGAGTGCCCCTCTGAAACCAGACCCTCTGCTGTCCAGTTAGATCTCACCTGGGAAAACCACTGGCCCTCTCTGGCATCATTGTCCTCATGTAGCAAAGAGGATAAAGAATGCTCATTTTATTGGGTGGTGATGCTGAGTGAATCCAACCACTCATTGTCACATAACTATTGCTCAAAACATGGCAGTCACTATAAATTTTTATTGATAATGAAAAGGATTGCTATATTACTATATATTGGCCACCTGTGAAGTGTCAGCACCTGGGCTAACCCCTATCTACACCAATGGCATCTCATTTAATTTCTCTGACACCCCCACTTGGCCTTACATGCACCGAGGATAAGCAACTTGTCCAGGAAAACACTGGTAGTAAGTTGCAGGGCTGAGATTCAAACCCAACTCTGTAGGATGGGATCTTTGGTGCTCTTTGAACTCCACCAAGGCGAGTGGACCAAGGAGTAAAATATATTACCACTTGATATCCAGAAACAGAGAAATGGCTTAAAGATAAAATAGGTCATTTATATAATGTTACAGTACAAGGTTTCCTCTTTACACACCTCCAAGAGGGACACATTTGCATAGAATGCATTATGCATATAGAGCAAATAATGTTTGCTGGCCTATCCTACAACCACTAAAAATTATATATAGAGAAATGTATAATTACAATTATATATAAACATGTATATATATAATTGCAATTATATATATATATGTTTATATTATATATAATTATAATTACTTTATAATATTGAAAAAGCTTGTATCATAGCATAGTGATTAAGGGCACAGGACTCAAGAATCAGATGACCTTGGCTGTAATCAGCGCTTTAGAAGCATATGATTGTATAACCTTGAGCAAATCACTTAACATCTATAAGTAAGGAAATGATAGAACCTATCAGATAGGTTGTGTTGAGGACCAAACAACCAAGACAGCATATGCACAGTCCTTAGAAGGTTCCACATCAGTTTTGCTCAAATGTTATCCTCCTTGTCCTCATCATCATGATTGCAAGCGATAAAAATCAGGAAACAAAATTGAACTTGTTTTATAAGTTAACCTATATGAAACAACCCGGAGACATAAATAACACTGGGAGAAAATACACTCAGGTGCTAGCAATGGGTCTCTCCAGCTTGTTTAATTAGGAGTAATTTTTCCTCCTTATCTCTGCAATTTTTTAATGATTACTATGTGTCATTTTTATAAGAAACAAATAACATTATACTGTGGCTTTAGATGAGGAGTTCTTTTCTAACCTCACTGCCATATATATATATATATATATATATATATATATATATATGGAGAGAGAGAGAGAGATACACATATACAGGATCATCTTTGGTCATTAAATTCATTTAAAAGCTCTGATCCATTTTTGATCATCTGAAATATAGTGACAGGCACCAAAATCAATTCCTACATCCCAGGTTTGCAAAGAGCGTAAATTATTTTAGAAGTCATGTCAGGTAGAGTTTATTCCAAGGTTTGCTTGCACATTTTAATCAGAAAACACAGAAGGTATATGCAGCTTAGATTGAAATATCCCTTCACCTTGTACTTAGAACCGGGCTGACTTACTGTTTGCTGGCTGATAGGACGGGCAGAAGTTACAGCTTGTATGAGACAGCCTGGGCAGGAACTGAAGGAAACACATAAAGAAACATTTATTTAAAAAAAGTAAATCAACCATAAAGATCCTCCCAGCAGACCTGAGAGGTGGAAGCCTCTCTCTCATTTTCTCCTTGGCAAAATTTAATCTATCGCTGGGGTTTTTCAAGCGTCATATTCAAAGAGATGCAAATCCGTCAGAGCTGAGACCCCAGCTGACTTTTAGCACCTTGTGAATGTCAACGGGGTTTAAAGGTTGAAGTGACTCCCCTCCATCCATCCCAACTGATTCAAACACGTATGTGTTTGCGTGCACGCATGTGTGTGTGTGCGCGCGCGTGTGTGTGTGTGTGTGTGTGTGTGTGTCTGTATTGTTTTTTGTGAGAAGAAAGACAAAAACAGAGCACACATCTACCTATGTGTTCAGTGCCTTCTTTGTGTGGATCTGTTTGCAGCAAATCTGAAATTTAAAAGGAAAACCATACTGAGAAACAAAAGTACAATTGCGAAAACCACAGTCTATCGCTAAATCACATGCCTCGCAAGAGAGTTTTGTTTTGTTCTGTTTTGAGTTTTTTCAAATAGCAATTACTTTGTCCATCACCTTCCTCACATTAACTCATGAGTGACTCCTTCTTCCATGCAGTTTCCTGCACACAATCCCCATAATATACTATACTATAATATAAGTCATGTATTTACCATAAAAATAAGAGGTTTTAATTAATATTTGGTACACAGACATGGCTTATGGAGAGAGACGCTGTGCCTAAGGATTGACTCTGAAGTTAGCTGCCCCTCGATCTTCACACAAATGAAGGATCAATCTCCTAATGGAAATTCTGTAACATGGAGTCATAAGAGAAAAATGACATTAGGCTCCCTCTGCATAACCAAAGCCCAGATTAAGTATTAGTAATTCAGAGCTGCCGTTATGTATACAGAATTTGAAAATCACTTCACCTTCAATTCAATGATTATTTATTGAGTTACTACTAAACATTGAGCCTTGAGGATATGAATAGGACTTAGCTTCAATGTCTGGCCTTAAGGTGAGTGTAGGTTAATAGGGGAGGGTATCAGTCCCCTATGGCCATGGCATTCTGCTGAACAGACACAATCACGGTAGCGTGCAATAAGAAACATGTTCTTGCTCATGTGTCTTGGGAGTTCTGCCGATCTTGCTTGAATCTACTCACATGTCTGAAGGTTGGCTAATTGTTAGCTGGGCAACTGGGGAGACTGGGCTCAGCTCTGTGTGTCTCTCATCCTCCAGGGGGTTGGCCCAGGCATGTTCTCATGGCAATGGTGGACACCCAAGGGGAAGGGCAAGGCCAACTGCATCGGTGCTTTGCCAACCTCTGTTTACATCACATTTGCTGCCATCTCATTGGCCAAAGGCTGTATGGCTGAGTCCACGTTAGAAAGGAAGATTGCAAGAGTCCACGGCCAAGGGCGTGGGCACCAGCAAGGGTGAAGAATAGGGCTGTTTTGGCGTTCTGCTTCACGGGAAATGATAAGATAAATGCCACCATTTGATAAACATATACCACAGAACAGCAGGTGTATTTATTCCCTGGTGTATCAAGGATAGAGAAATGCATACTGGGAGACGCAGGGGGGATGTTGGAAGAATATTTAGGAGCCATAAAATAGGTCAGGGAGAGATTACAGAAGATGGTAAGACCATGGTAAATACGGAGGCATAAAATAACACCGCTCAGCATTGCAGGAGCATGCGGGGTAAGGCAATGGGGAGGTGGAAGGTGCAGGCTAAGGCTGAGAAGTTATGTGAGTCCTGATTCAGGAAGATGGAAAACACTACACGCTTTGCTGATTTGCAGACCCTGGGCTTCACGTGTAGGTGATGAATACATGAGAACACACTGAAAATAAATCTGCCTTTTCAACAGGTGTGTAGGTTAGGAAAAGGGCAAGGACGCCAACCCACGTGTCTTCCCTACGCGGAGCAAGGAGTTCCTAAACTGAACCAGCGGAAAAGGCAGGCAAGTTCAAACCTCGGCCCCGTCTTCCTTCCCACTGCTCGGAAAACATCCCCTCCTAGTAAGAAGCCATCCTTGGAGCGCAACGAAAAAGAGCCGATTGTCTCTTCAAGAGAGCGGTTGGGGCAGTGCTCTTGGTTTTGAAAAGTGCGGAGACAGTGGCATGAGATTGATTAGGTGTGTACATGTTGGCTGAGAAAGCTGTAGAAAGGCGAATGGAAGTGTTTGACAAGATGAAAGGCTATTCAGCACGTGAGACAGCTGCTTGACTGAAGAGATCTATAACAGCGCAGTCAGGAGATGATACCTCCACGGCAAAGCTGCTACAAGGGCGGTCACGCGACTTGTGTCTGGCGTGACAGGCGCGACCCGACCACATCTGAAGGCGGAGTTTAACCCACGTGCCACGCAACAGGTGCGCGGTGGCCTAGGAGCTTTCGTGGCTGCTCTGCCTCTGCCACGTTTGGTGGTCACTGCCGCGAGGCTCTCCATACATCTCTCTGGGAAACGAGGTTAGCCATCAAAGCCATTCCCGTGGCACAGAATCAGGACGGGCTTTTGAGCGAGACAGCCCCACCTGGCAACGCTAGCCACCGATCGCTCTTTGGCTCGTCTTCGCAGATGGCTTATCCTCCTTGAGGCCCAACTTTTACTCATCTGCAAAATGGGATACTATCGGCTGCTTCAAAAGGGAAGCGTGGCACACACGACATCCTGCCTTCGTGGGTATATTAGCTTTCTGCTGCTGGAAGTCCCCAGCACAGGTCTCCCTGGGCTAAAATCCCTGGGCAGAGCTGCGTGTATTTCTTCCCAGAGTACAATCCATCTCCCTGCCCTTTTTTAGCTTCTAGACACCATCCACCCTCCTTGGCTTGTGCGTCTTTTCATCTATCTCCAGAGCCGGAAACACGATGTCTCTCTGACCCTTCTTCTGTAGTCTCATATCCCTTTGACCTCAGCTGGCAAAAGCGCTCCACTTTTAAGGATCCACGTGATTAGACTGGATCCACCCGGATAGCCCAAGACGATCCCATCTCCAGATCCTTAACTTAATCACAGCTGCAAGTTCTATTGCTAGACAAGATACCATGGTCACAGGATCTGGGAATTAGGACCCAGACATCTTTGTGTATGGGGTGGGGTGGGGGGTGGGGTGTTCTGCCTACCACATGGGGAAAGCCGTCTTTGACAACACCACAGATCAAGATCATTTTGCAACTCACCGATGATGTCTACACTAAATTGACCAAACACACGGCTAGATACAAGTTGACTTGCGGTCAAGTAGGGAACGTTTGCGTGATTGAGGACCCAAACGCTGATAATAATGCAAATGTCGTCGGCTCACGGGATCCTTCCCTGATTGGATAAGTTACCATTACCCTAGTAGAGGTCCTACACAACTGCCTGTGCTTTCCTCCTTCTCTTTGCTCGTGTTACATTTCCAGTGTTGAGCACAATGCCTGGCATATAATTGGCTGTTGACAAGTATCTGATAGATGCCTGAGTACGCCATTGATAACTCATCTACCTCGGTCAAGTTACTATGTTGGTCACCATGTCTAATCTTCATCTTGAACTTTGAGGTCAAAACCATTAATCCCAATTAGGGGAATATGGGGATGCAGAGGAAACTGCAGCTCAGCTGGGAAAAACTCAAATTCCTTTCCCCAGTCCCAGAGCCAGTGAATGCTAAAAGCGAGGTTCAATATGGACCTGTGGGGCCCTGAAGGCCATTCTCTTTCCCCTTGTGTCTTCTCCAGATGGACCATGGAATATATGGACTATAAATCCACCCAGTTCAGATGAAAAACGGTCTTGCCCGTGATCGGTGACATTGTCACGGCCTCACTACCCAGGTAATGATCATAGTAAGGCGTCAACCGCAGCATCTATAGTAATGGCTAAACATATATACTGTTAACTTTGAGTCAGATGCTTCTGGGGGTGGTTGGCTAATCTACATTAATTCGGTTAATCCTGGCAGCAAAGCTGTGCAGCTCTCACGGAAGGGGAGACACAGAGGTTAAGCAACATGCCCAAGGCCACACAGCTAGTAGGACACAAAGCAGAGGAGCCTAGGAGTCTGTGGGCATTCCCCCGTATTCTCTACTGCCTCTTAAATCACCAGAGAGCCCATCCCTGTAACCCGTTTCTTCAGTCTGGATTTGGAGAAACCCACCTCGGGATTCACCCAGGGCTCACACAACATCTGAGCAACAAAGAGGCAAAGACAAAGGAAGGAAGGTAGACAGCACAGACATTTTGATCTGAAGGGGTTCTTTGGTTCATACCTACATTGTGCAGAGGTGACCTCAGACTCGCTCAGGGATGGGAGGCGATTGCCAGGGTTTACATGGGGGGGCTGGCCCTGCCCCACCTTTGTCGCCCAGAGTGCCTTGTGCAAGAAGTGATTGGCCCCTACGTTATAAAGGAAGGCCATTCTCCCGTCTCCCTCCCAGGGGCAGAGCGTCTGCCTAGATCCAGGGCGATACCAGCAACCAGACCCACAGCAGGACTGACATGCCAGAGGCACTCACATCCCTTGGTTTTTAAAAGAACAAAGAGGGGGCGCCTGGGTGGCGCAGTCGGTTAAGCGTCCGACTTCAGCCAGGTCACGATCTCGCGGTCCGTGAGTTCGAGCCCCGCGTCGGGCTCTGGGCTGATGGCTCAGAGCCTGGAGCCTGTTTCCGATTCTGTGTCTCTCTCTCTCTCTGCCCCTCCCCCGTTCGTGCTCTGTCTCTCTCTGTCCCAAAAATGAATAAACGTTGAAAAAAAAAATTTAAAAGAACAAAGAGCCTGTAGGTTTTGTGTTTAGCATTATACCACCAACCCACCTGCTGTTCCCGCCCGGGTCCAAACCACTGTCCTCTCTCTCCTGGACCCAGGCCCCAGCTCCTGCTTGGTGTCTCCGCTTCTCTTCCTTTAAAGAGCACCTTGAAAAAGTCACTGTGAGTATATCTTTTTCTATTACCTACACTATCGCCTGGTTTCCTGTGACAGATGGGCCTATTGAGCCCACAGGGCCCGACCCACCCCAGCCCCCGCTTATATCTCATTTCACACAATCCTCCTCATCACTTACTCTGTCCACCCTGGACTTCTTTTCTTAAACACAACTCATTTGTTTCTACCACAGGGCCTTTGTATTTGCTCTTTCCTCTGCCTCCTGGAATGCTCTTCCCCCTGATTTCCCAATGTTCACATCCTTCTCACTTTGCAGGTCTCAGATCAACTGTCACATCGTCAGAAAGAGGCCTTTCCTGAACATCCTATGTTACCAGCAGCCTCGGGGCCAGGTCTTGCCTCTTTGTCATCCAGCCTTGGCCTGCCTGTTTAATCTCTGTCTCCCGGACTAGAATGCCGGCTCGCTGAGAGCAGCAACCACGTTTGTCCGTCTTCCTCGTCACTTCCGCTAGCATGGCATGCTGCCGTCCGCTGGTCAGTGGTATTGGCCTCCCCTGAGAGCTTGTTAAGAAGGTTGGATCTCTTAGCCCCCCGCTCTACCAAATCTCCATTGTAGTTATACCCCGGGATGCTCAAATGCACTGGATAGTTTGGGAAGCAGCGTTCTACCTTGGGGCTTTGAAAACAAAGGTGTTCAACAGAAATATATTAAATCAAGCAATGAGTGAATGACATAGCACGGCATCCCAAGCAAAGATGCAGGCATCGAGCATCCCAGGTCGCTAAATTTGATGGCAGGTCTTCTGGGACTGCAGCAATTGAATTCATTTAATTAAGAAGAGGGATTCCCCAAATGAGGTAAATGCACCTGTGGTTGATCACCAAGTATGTTGGGAAATGAAGGCACAGCGTCTCTGAAAGTGTCTGAAAATCCTACTTCAGTGGACAGGCTCGTCACTGCTCCCGGAGCACTTATCCCTTCTCCTAGTGCCGTTTTAAAAATGATACACCCTGTTCTCATTGGCAATTATTTGAAGCCGAAGGGTATTCAATCACGGTCATGAAAGAGTATAACTAATTTTTTTAACAAAACACATCAGAAGACAGTTCAAAATGAGTGAAGTCTTTCAAGTTACCCACCTTGGATTACTATTGAGCAGAAAAAGCTCCATCCATCTTGGATCTCTGCTATGAATAGGACCGTGTAGACGTACAGGTAGCAAGGAAGTGGAAAGGCATGTAGTTAAAGAAGACTGACCATTTATTGCAGATAAGGGACTGTAGCTAATATTTTCAAGTTTATTTGTTTTGATAGAGACAGCATGCACGTGAGCAGGGGAGGGGGAAAGAGAGACAGAAAGAGAGAGAGAGAGAGAGAGAGAGAGTCCCAAGCAGGCTGCACACTGTCAGCACACAATCTAACCCAGGGCTCTATCCTATGAACCCTGAGATCATGACCTGAGCCGAAATCACGAGCTGGACACTCCACCGAGCCACCCAGGTGCCCCAACTACGGCTAAATTTTTAATTCTTGGTTTTATGGTTCCCAATGTTATTACAAAATGTTTCCCAATGAATACGTATAAGAAGTCTATTATTAGAAATAATAGCAGTGACACCACCAATGCACCAAACAGTTACCCAAACTTCCATCTGTTGGTGTGGGGCAAACAAACACTTTGCGTTAACTCAACATTCCCTTCCCCCAAGATGACTTGAAAGCTCAGGTGCCTGGAGCCTTGGAGAGTAGGGTAAAAAGCCCTCGCTTGCAGCATGGTTTTATGAAAGGTTCCACGTGCATAGATGCTCGTTTCTACCTGTTTCTCTTCTGCAAACAAAAGAACTCGTAAGGCCAGGACAAAATGAACAAAAGGCTAACCACCAACAAGATGGCTTTGCTGGCATTCTGGGTGTGCAGTTGCAGAAGGAAGCAAGCAGCTCTCAATAAAACTGATGAAGCCAGAAGACATTTCCAAGTTATCCCGAAGGGCAATAAACACCGCACAGTACTTTGCCCCTGCCAACAGATCCCAGGACTCAGAAGAACAAGAACAGTGCCTTGTTTCCCAGCCTTATTAATTTATTTTACTTTGCTATTTCATTTTATTTTACTTTATCTGATGTGATTTTATTATTTCACTTTTCCTTACTTGGTTTGACTTTATTTTCTTTTATAAGCACGTCTGTGCTGCATACCCCGAGTCGGACACTGTTCTAAGTGCTTTACAAACACCAGCTTATCCATCTTTCCAGCAATCCTGTAAGGGGGGGGACAATCATGAGCCCCATTTTTCAGATGAAGACACTGAGGCACCGAGAAGGAAAGTTGTCCACCAAGCCCCACTTGCAATCGACTCAGATCATTTTAGGCACTGTAATCGTAGAGCTTCATTCAGACAGCATGGCTAGCTCCAAGAGTCTGGGCCAGTTTGAAGATGTCCCATCGCCCCGTGCAAGAAAAGGATGCGTACCACACAGGCTCTCCCTGCTAGCTGCATCAGGCAGTGTAGGAAGAGAGAGTGGGACTGAGCTTCTCTTCTAACTTATAGGAATGAGGTGGGGGGGGGGCGGGGAAGCTCCAAAGAGGATGAGTAGCTGAAGGGATCTAAACATTTTCAAGTTCTGATACACCGCTTAAATAATTGCACCCCACGGCAGTCAGCTGAGATGCGTGTAAAAGGCACTGAGCTGAAAGACTGAAGAAGCTAGCGGTAGGTTCTGGCCAACCTGCTGTCCAGCGGTATGACTTGGCCCCAGTCATTAACACTGTTCGACCTTCGATTTCCTCGCCGTTAAACTTGACAATGCTACCTTCACCACCCTGAGGGCTAAAGGAAATTGACTTAATAACAGCTCCCGACACACAGTAGGGAGACACAAAAAAATGCCAGATGAGTTCAAATGTAGGGTTGAGATGATCAATGCCTGCACGGTGGATATGTGAAAAAGAATTTGTTTCCCTGAAATTGCATTCTGCCAACAAATTGAAAAACACCACCAATCTGAGAAATGCGCGATATTCATGCTCTTGTGCTGTTTGGTCTTGAATTTTTTATCTCCCAAGAATAATGACCTCAGCCCTGGGCATTTCCAGGGGATTAATGACCAGCGGAATTTAATGACCCCAGCTCCAGCCTAGAGCCGTCCCACATTCCCTGGGTACTCATTAATCCCAGGTAGACCAGCAGCCTTTCTTCTCGCTGCAACAATCATGCCCAAGTTCAGCCCTGCTGCAAGTGGACGGGCCACTGGGACTCCACGCCTTTGCTTCAGTCCCTGGCCTGATCCAGGCTCCAGCCACTGGCTCATTTATTTACAGGGGTAGCCAGACAGTAATTAAAATATGCTAAGGAATTTCCCTGTACTATGGCAGCTGGACCCAATGATGAGCTGCTTCAAATCTGTGCCCCCAACCCCCACCTCCCTTCAACACACACATATTAACTTTTAGGGAGGCAGCTCAGTATTGCTTCACATTTTATGTGGAAGGATTTCATGAGATTTTAATGAGTTTCTACCACTGGAAAAGAAAGCTCACAAAGGATCCATGCAAATTGCTTTGTCTTGTGCAGCAATCCTAGAATGACGACATTCAATATTTGGTTTCTGTAAGGCTATATAGATATGCTGATATATGCACACCGACCCCTAAGCATTTCTGCTCGTAAAAGCTCAAGGTGAAACAGTGCTGCACATGCAAGGTATGGTCTGTAGAACCTGGGGGCTGGATTTCCCCAGTGGACATCTGCTGGCGGGACCACAGGCTGGTCTGTGTCCCCAGCACAAGGCACCGCCTACCTTGATACTCAGTTTTCTCATCAGTCCAATGGGCAAATCGTACAAGTCTCCAAAATTACTCCCTGCTGGAAAAATTCTTAATTCCTGTTAATCAACTGACAGGTGGTTCACATGCCACTATCCTTCTTCCCAGGAATCAGATCAGAAGTAGACGAAGCGAGGCTTAGGAGATGACCGGCATGTATCAGAGAGTTTCATCCCCCCAACAGTCTCTGAGATTGCCCTGATTCTCTGTATTTCTTGACGAGAAGACTAAACTCGGCAAGTGGCAGTATGGAGAGAGGAACCCCAGGGACCCTACTTCTCCCCTCCTCTGTTTTTCCTGGAAGGGTAGGCTTAGGAAAGACTTCTGGGCTGGAGTCAGAAGCCAACGGGGCCAAAGGCTGGGGCTGCAAGGCAGCACTGGAGGTCCACCCTGGGTAGCTGGATGAAGGAGAACCTGGATGAAAACACCAAGACCCAGGGACCAGAGAGATGCCAATAGAGATGAATCATAACACGGAATCCCACGCAGCAACTGGAGCTAAAGAAGCGCTCTTTTAAGAAATGCCTCTTTATTGGTATGTGTTAATGACCATGTGTATATGCATATACTCAGAGCTCATACGCGTATACACCTATGTGTGTATTTGTACTGATACTAACTTACACACACATCTTTGAGTTAAAAATCCCTCTAATTCAAAATCTGCATACCAAGAATGGCCAACTTCTCTTTCAAACTACTTTGCCCTATTTTGTATTTTTTTCATTTCACAATGAGAGCAGCGTTTTGATTTTAGAAACAATATATGTTCATCATCAAAAAGAAGACATTCACCTGTTCCACAAGTGGTTAAGGAAGAAAGTCAAAGCCACCCAATATCCCACCAGCAAATACTCGGGACACAACCCTCTTGGGGAGGGAGAAAAAAGAAACATGGTTTCTGGGTCTAGCCTTCCTTTCCAGTCCAATCCCTGATGGGGACAGGGACTGTGTTTCCCATCTCTGAATTTCCGGGACCTGCCTAAGGAGCAGGTATACACCCTCATAAGTGCTTGTAGATGAACAAAAGACCATGTGACCCCAGGCAAGAAGCCACAAAACACATGTTGTATTTGTATGGCTTTATCCATCAGAGGTGCAAACTTTTTAAGCCAGAAATTACTACAACCCTTTGAGTTGGATGGTATTGGCAACAGGGTAGGTGGCTTCTAGGAGAGCTCCTTATCTCAGTTCAATGCTAAAAAGAAGTCTCAATGATATTAATAACACTGTAACCACCAGCTGATAAATGTCACCATGGGTTGTATACCTACGACCCCATTTGGTCTTCATGAGAACCGTATGAGATAGGTACAACTGCCCGATGGGCAAGTTATTTCCTGAAAGTCAAACACCTAGAGAGTTCTAAAGCCTTGGGTTTAAGGACTCGGTGAAGTAAAGCCAACTCTTAGACTTTTTCCCATGGTACCCACCAAGTTCTCACTGTAGTCGACGGTTGTCTCCTCGCCTCTCAATTTCTCCTTCCCTTGCTCTCTCTAAATTTCAAAACCCCAGAGCTAATTCTCTGCTAAGTTTCTCTGAACACCTTCCAGCAGCCCCTTGGAACTACTGACTCAGAATGAGGAGGGGGAGAAAAAGTCAGGAAAGAACATTTTTTTTTTTATCATTGAGAAATCAGAAGCACAGAGAGAGGGTATGAGTCCTCCAATGTCATTCAGGGTCAGGCCTTCGACCTTCCCAATTCTTTCCAGCACTTCTCACCATCTCTGCTCTCCACCACTTGCTACGACCTTCCAGGATCGCCCATCCCAAAGGCCTTCACCGTCACAAATTATATATATATTGTTTAGCTGAGTCCTTGGATACGTTTAAGTCATTGTTTGAAACACATGCCTTCTGTTGTCTCTGCGAAAATTTTCGGTCGATTAAGCAACAATAACCTAGATTATTCTATGGGTATCTCGGGATGCTCGCCCAGAATACTGTATATAAATTCCATTGTATCGTAGTCAATTAAACTCCATTGTCTATAAAAGTCACCTGTCTGACTTGGGGGAAAGTGGATATGAATGCAAAAGACCCAACAACGTGTTGCAAGTGAAATCTAACCGAGAAATGTATGCCACTCAACTTGAAAGAAGAAAGAGCAAAAGCCATATTTTTGGTGCCTGGAAGCTGTGTGGTGATTTTCTGACACCACGCTGTTGGGGGAGGGAGGCGCCCGAACTTGAACTACCTCTGAAAACTAAGACAACGAAGACAAAGAATACTTTTTTTTTTTTGTCATTCTTTGCTCAAATGAAAGAAACTTGTCACTCCAACTTCACAAGACGGTGCTCGAAGATGAAATGTTCAACCCCACTGGGACAGCCATTTTTTTTTGCTGTTATTACAGAAGAAAATTATAACCATAAAAATGTCCAATTTAGAAAAAAAGGTGCCACTTTAGTGTCATTTGCATAAAAGCTGTTACACACAAATTGTTATAAAGACAAATGTGTAGTACTCTTGTTGAAAATTGCTTATATCTTGGGTGCTTCGTCTCAAACGACATAAAGGCCTCTTCAAACTGAAATTCATTCTCAGGTAAATAAAGCTGAAAGCGAAATTTCACCTATTTGAAAGTACGTGAGTGGTTTTTCATGTTGTCTTAAACAGGTTCTGAGAGGCTGGCCCTCGCGCCCTCCCTTTGCTGGCCTTGGCCTTCCATCGACTGGAGGCAGCCCCCTCCCCACCGGGTCCCACTTGTGCTGATGCTGGTGATGGGCCAAGTCCTGGCACCCGGGGTGCCTTGTAGGTACAGGCAGGGCAGGGGTGGGAAAGAAGAGGGTCTGAGTTGGGAAGGAGCTGATGACCCTGCCTTCTCTGAAAATTAACACGCGAACTGCATACTGTCTCGCCTTCTAGAGACTTCCCCGGCAGAAACTGGGTTCACTCCCCACCTCCCACGTTAACCATCACATAGAACTTTTACCATTGTTTCAACTTAACGCCTCTTTCAATTTTCCACACTTCCCTTTCTGCCTGGAATGACCTGACTAATCCTGAAATTTTTCCGCTTATTCCTTAAGAGTCGTCTCAAGTGACTGATTTTTTTTCCCTTACTGTCCATTGCCAGCTGCTTGCCTCCTCTTCTGCTATTCCCACACAGATATTAACATTAGTTCATTACTATTAAGCAATCGACTGATTAGCATTCACTTACCACACTCCGTGAGGACTCCCCTCCCAGCTGTCCCTCCCACTTGATGACAGAATCTATGTCTAGTGTATTCCTACATTCCAGTTCCAGGGCCATGACCGTCCGAGAGAAGCCACTCAAGAAAGTCCTACTGAACCCATGGATGCCGGCTATGTATTCAATAATGTGATGCATTTTTAGTGAACTTCCAATTTTAAAGCACTGCCATTAAAATACCGATCCGAACTAACCTATTTTAACCAGGCAAATTTAGAGCCTCGTAACAACGGTCGTGTGTGGTTGTGTCTTATTTTCTTTGTGTGAAAACTTTACTGAGAAATAACTTACGTTAAAAATGCACGCATTTAATGTACACATTTCGATGAGTTTGCACATGGCCGTCTGCTCATGATACCGTCACCACCATGAAGATACTAAACGTATCCATCACCTCTCAAATTGACCTTGTTTTCTTGTCTGTGTGTGTGTGTGTGTGTGTGTATGTGTCTGTGTGTGTGTGTTAAGAATATTTAGCATGAGATCTATCCTAAACATCGATCATATCTTAACATAATTTGAAGCACACAATAGTGTATCGCTTCCTATAGTCTCTTGGTTGACGGTACATGGCTCCAACTTACTCACCTTGCACAACTAAAACTACACCCACTGAGTAGCAGTCTCCCGTGCCCCCGCCCCCATCCACCATCCCAGTCTCTGCTTTTATGGGTTTTGACTATCATGGAATTGTGCAGTATGTGTCTTTCTGTTACTGGCTTATTTCATGTAACACAATGCCCTCGAGGTTCATTCGTGTTGTTGCAAATGATAGTATTTCCTTTTTACTTAAGGCCAAATAATACTCCATTATACGTACATACCATATTTTTCAGCTCTACTGAAGCGTAACTTGTGTACAAAGATTATATAGAATTAACGTATAAGTTGCGTGAATTTGGACATATGCACGACTGTTACCATTACCACGATAGGAGGTAATAAACATATCCAACGCCTCCAGAGTATCCTGGTGTCCCTTTGGCTGTGTGTGTGTGCGTGCGTGTGTGTGTGTGTACCAAAGACACTTTACACATCTATCTTCTTAACACATTTTTTCCAGCTTTAGAAAAGTATATTTTCCCAAATATATAATCTAAAAATATATGTATTCTAGGTATAGTTGACAAATCAAATTACAAGATATTTCATGTACACCATGTGATGATTTGATATATGTATTCATTGTGAAAGAATCTCCACCCTCAAGTTAATTCATACATTCATCCCCTCACATAGTTCCTTTATTTTCTTTTTAATTTTTTTGGTGAGGATGCTTAAGGTCTACTCTTCGCAAATTTCAAATATACAATACAGTATTATTAACTACAGTCACCATGTTATGCACCAGGTTTCCAGAACTCGTTCATCTTATAACAGAAAGTTTGTACCCTTGGACTAACCTCTCTTCCCTTTCTCTCCCCGCCCCCCACCCCCATAGGCCCTGGTCACCACCATTCTACTCTTCATTCTATAAGATATACTTTCCTTGTTTTGTTTTGTTTTGCTTTGTTTTGTTTTGTTTTGTTTTTTGGCTAAGATTCAACATACATGGGATCTTATGCAGTATTTGCCACTCTCTGTCCTATTTCACTTAGCATAATGCCCCCACACAAAATAACCAAATTGGACGCACTCTGACACCAAACACAAAAATCAACTTAAAACACATTGTATACTTAGAAAACCATAAAACTACTAGACGAAATCATTGAGAAAGAGCTCCCTAACATCGGCCTTGGCAATGACTTTTTGCATTTGACACCAAAAGCAAAGGCAATGAAAGCAAAAATAAACAAATGAGACGCTACCAAACTAAAAACTGTTCTGCGTCACAACAACAGAATTCAAAGGTGCCTAACGGCATGGAAAAAAATATGTATAAGTCATATATCTGATAGTGGGTTAATACCCAAAATACATAAGGAACTCCTACAAGTCAATAGCAAAAAAAGTCATAATAACCCCACTGAAATACAGGCAAGCAACATTTCTGAATAGACATTTCTCCAAAGAAGACATCCAGATGGCCAACAGACACATGAAAAGAGGCTCACCATCCCTCATCATCAGGGGCACGTAAATCAAAACCACAATGAGATATCACCTCACAGCTGTCAGAAAGGCTGGGATCAAAAAGACAAGAGACAAGTGCTGGCGAGGGTGCGGAGAAGAGGGAACCCTCGTGCACTGTTGGTGGTTACTTAAGTTGCCGCAGTCACTGTGGAAACAGTGTAGATGTTCCTCCAAAAATGGGAAATAGAACTGCCATAGGATCCAGCAATCTCCCATCTGTGTACATATCAGAAGGCAATGAAATCACTCTCTTGAAGACATACCTGCGCCTCCACACTTAGTGCACTGTTATTTGCGAGATCCAACACACGGAAACGACCTAAGTATCCCCCGATGGATGACTGAATAAAGAACACGTGGTATACGTATACACAAATGGAATATTGCCCGGCAGCGAAAAAGAAGGAAATCCCGCCATTTGTGACACGTACGTGCTTTTGTTTGTTTTTGATTTTGCAGATCTTAAGTTTCTCTCTAAATGGGAAGGAATGAAACAAAGAACACTCCTAAAGACATCTCTCGTTCTCTTTCATGCTGGTCCCTAGCTTTGAGTTCCTATAAGCAAAGAAATTTACTTTTAATGAACACCTACTACATGCCAGGGATTCTGTCCAAACCAGAGGAGCCACAGAAATAGACGAGAGCACTCCGCTCCTCTGAACCACAGCATGTACTTCCTGAGTCAAAACGTTTGTCTTCACATACCTACCATTTACATACACTCCCATCATTTTTTTTCCCCTCGGGTAGAAGAATGATTATTATAACACCTATTTTTCCCACTGACGGTAGCAGGTGAAACATTTGTGTCAATAACGTCAGAGGGCCAGACACCTAGATTTTTCTACCTGGGAAGTTAGAAGGGGCAGGTGAAACATTTGTGTCAATAACGTCAGAGGGCCAGACACCTAGATTTTTCTACCTGGGAAGTTAGAAGGGGCAGGTGAAACATTTGTGTCAATAACGTCAGAGGGCCAGACACCTAGATTTTTCTACCTGGGAAGTTAGAAGGGGAAAAAAAAATAAATTTTTAGGTTACGAAAAATATTCCCTATCTACTTATTCTTGAAGTGAACGTTCAAGAAAATAAATATTTTGTTCGGGACTTCCAGGAGACGGGAACGTTTATAATTGCGAAATGGAAAGGACTTTCCAGTGAATGCGGTGAAACAAGTGACGACTCAGACTTTATATCTTCAAAATGAAAACAAAAGCAGGAGTATTCAGCTCGGGGATGCATGCAAATTTTCTGCCACATTTTTCAACTTCTGCTTTTTTTCTGACAAAGTACCACCTGGGAAAAGCATTGCTCGAGCCATGTGGCTGACGGAGACGGTAAGAGGCTTTGGATCTTCTTTAAGGAAGGAACACCACAGTCCTCGGGGGGGGGGGGGGGATGTCTCCCTCTATTATAGAAGAGCTTAAAGATGCAGAGAGAAGAGAAGGTGATTATGTTAAAGGTCACGGGTCCCCACGAGTTAAGAGGAAAGTGGTGGCCACCTATCCCTGGCTGAATTGGATGAGGAGGCGATTTTGCTCAGGCCAACTCCTCAAGGCTCGTCTAAATTGGACATTCATGAAGCCACTGACGGTAAGGCGGAAAAGGAAACCGTGAAGATGGAAAGAATTATGTTGTTCTTTCAGAATGTCTCGTGCAATCTGGAAACACTATCTATCTAAGAAGATCTGCACAGCCATGATTACATGTAGTCTGAGAATGTATGTATCACGATAAGCATGGGATTAAAGAATATCAAAATTCCCACAGAACCATCATGCACAGGTTTGGGAGCCTAAGGGGGCCGCACTAAGAGCGCCCCGTCCCCCCACGTGTAATTTTGAAACGTATTGAGAAGCCAACCAGCGTCAGCGGATAGAAGCCACGTGATGCCTGGTTACTGATCAAGCCACTCATGGGGAAGCATGAGAAGCTTGTATCTGCAGGTAGATGGCTTTCCCGACACCTGTGCCCCGAAGGGCCTCAGCATCGTCGGGGGCGGCGGGGGGTGGGGACTTGGCCCTTGTATAAAACCAGCAGCACCCAGGAATGAGCAGAACTCACATTTTCTGGGCAGAAAGCTTCCAGTAGAAGAAATAAGAGAGATCTGAACGCCTCTCAGGCATTCCAGGACGCTCCTTCCAAAGCAGTTCCCAGTTAGTGAGGGAACCCCTCAGGAAAGAGCAAAGAGCCAGGGATTGGCCAGAAGTATCTTCTAGCAGAATCCACCCCCCCCCCCACTCCCGGGAGGAAATTCCAGGGAGGGGGGTGGGGGTCAGAGAGCTCCCTGTTCTGCTCCAACAGCAGGTTCCAAGTGGGGGACAGCTTTCCCCCAAACACAGAGATCAGAGGAGTCTCAGCACCCAGATTGAAGATGGCGTCGCACAGGGTTGGAGACCACGTCCTCGGGAGAGCGGTGGGGAGATCTGGGCACAGTCACCCCCAGAGAAAAGTTGCGAAAGCAGCCAACACGCTTTTTTTTTTTTTTTTTTTTTGCGGGGGCGTTCTCTGGGATTCCAGATGGAAACCTCAGAGCGGTGGTAGAAGTTGCTGGAGACAGACTTCCGCTCAGCGCAAGGACAAACTTTCTAACAGTTGGGGCGCGCCTGACGAGCCGCCTCGGTAGGGAGTGAGGTGCTCATCTCCGGAAGTGTGTCAGCAGAAGCTGTGGCCCCGGCTTTCTGGGATGCTGAGAAGGGGGGTGCCTGCCGTGGGTGGGAGGAAAACTAGACGATTTTGAGGTTTGGTTTTTTTTTTTTTTTTTTCCCCTGAGAGGCTGCCTTTCTCTGTCTGTGCCCCTTCCGAAGACAGACTCGAGGCATTCTGGGGTCGCCCTGCGCTTTGAGACTGTGCCCGCCCAACTCTTAGCAAGTACATACAGTCCCGGAGTGTCAGAGCCACTATCTATGGAGAAAAACCTGCAGATTTTGCCGTGATGCAATCGATCACCCTTTAAACCTCTTTGCCAAACGCCCTTTATGCCCTAGTCGAAATGAGGGACAACGTTTGAGAGCACGTACCATTAACTGTTCCAGGTAGGTCTGTACTTACTAACGATTTCAGTCTGTGCAGCAGCCCTTCCAGGCACTGTTCCCTGCCGGATCCAGGCAATAACTCGGCATGTCCATACGGCTAGCTAGTTAGTGGCAGAAACGGGATTCGGAATCCAGGCAGCCTGACGGTGAAGCCTGTGCACTTAGCCGGTGGGCCAAGCCTCTCCCCAGCCTGGTGAGGCTCTCGAGCCACACTCTGTCACCGACCTGGGCTCCGGAGAGGTCGTTCTCCATCCAAGGAGGCATAGTCTCCTCTCTGTTCTCGTCAAACTAGCTTCAAGATGCATCCCAAGGGCACCCCTCTCTCTGCTCCATGCCCTTCGCTTCGGCAGAAATTATTTGAGTGTCTCAATCCCCGCGTCTCTCTGTTTCGCGCGGCTGCACGGGAGGGCTTCCCCCGAGGGCCGAATGTGTGCCCTTGGGGTCCCGGTGAGCAGACCTCCAATAAGTGTTTGTTGAGTGAATACGCAAACCGACCTTTTCGGTCTGCACAGACAATTCCTTCCGTTACATGCTTCAGCGAACGCCAGGGGTTCATAAATGAGAGTTTAGCGGAGAAGGTAGTCTGGGTATTTGAAAGCCCCTGGATTCTGGCTGTCCGTGAACAGGGGCGCTTTACCGGGGCGAGAGCTGCCTCTGGCCTGTTGGTACGTTCCAAGAAGCAAATGCACGTGGGATTCGGGGTGCCAAAGATTTATTAGGGGGAACATGTGAGGAACGAAAAGACAGCCGGGGGCCGGCAGGGTCATCGGACTATGTTGTAGGTCTGACCCTAGTGACTGAGGGAGGGTCCTTCCAACAAGGAAGACGGAGGGGGCTTTGAGGGAGCCCTTGAGCAAAGTGGCCCGACACACGAGGCACGGGTTTTCCCGGAAAGGGCCTGCCGTGCTCAGGGACCGGCGGGGAGTGGCCTGTGGGACCCGCAGCCCAAGCCCTGCCGTGGTGATTGAGGGGGTCCAGGTCCTTGCAGCGGGCCCGTTGGGTCAGTCATGCTCTGGAGCTCCAAGGGTGTCTTCTCACGAGTCGTACAGACAGCCGTCTCCCCCAGACGAGCAGACACCGCTGAGCTGGGCTGTGTGCTCTCCGCGGGTCCCCTAAGGTGTGTCCCAGGGGAAGACAGAGGCCAGCGTCTCCTGAAGATGCCCGTGACTGTTTGTCCCTCTCATGGTGCCGACCTGCTCACCGTGAACCGGGTGCGTTACACTCGCCCGCCTTAGTCTCCCTGGTCTAAATGTAATGCAGAACGTTGAAGGGAGAGTCACTGGACGTCCGCCCAGGACAGAGGTGGCCGAGACGTGTACGGACAGTTCCGGAGAGGGGAGACGTCGGCTGAAGCTGGGCGGAGGCGGTGGGTTTTAGAACGGCCACGGCCACGGCCACGGCCACGGCCACGGCTGACAGTCAGGATGGCCGGCAATCATTTGTGCCTGTAATTTGCCAGGCCCCGGGAGGAGCACCTGACGAGTATGAGATTGATGAGTCCGTGCTGCTCTTACCCAGCCGTTTTGCAGAGAAGGAAACCGAGGCACAAACAGTTGCAAAACTGGCCCGACGCCCGGCACCTGATGAGCTGGAGCTGGGATTCACACTCAGGTACCCCAGCTCTGGAGACCACGCCCCGAGGTGCTGTGCTCCACCAAAGGAGGGAGGAGGGCAGACCGGAAGGTCCACAAGAGGCAGCCTGGGAAGATAGAATCATCCAGACTTGGGCAGAATTCCGCCCTCCCCCCCCCCCCCCCCCCCCCCCCGCCACCACCGCCCGGGGCGCTGGGCACATTCAATGACTAAACACCATGCTGGAGAAGTTAGCACAGGAGACGCCAAGGGGGCCGAGCCTGGGCCATGAGGACCTTGGCCCTCGTCTGCACGCACGGCCGTGACTTGTCCCAGGTCCCCTTCCTCTGACCACAGGTGGATGTACTGAGACTTTGAACTTTGCCACGTCCTCTGCAAACCCAGCATTTCTGTGGGTCTGTGCACGTGCTCGTGTGCACACGAGTGTGTGGACTTAGGCCTGGGAATCCTCTTTGTCCAAGCGTGTTTTAAGAACATTTGCAGGGGTGCCTGGGGGGCATCCACTCTGATCCTGGCTCGGGTCACGATCTCGCCCTTCCTGAGTTCGAGCCCCGCATCGCGCTCCACTCTGGCAGCACGGAGCCTGCTTGGGATTCTCCCTCTTTCCCTTGCTCTCTGCCCCTGCCCCCCCCCCCACCCCCGGCCTCTCTCTCTGGACATAAATAAACTTTAAAAAAAGCAACATTTGCAAACCCTGGAGTAGCAAGTGAGTCTCCCCACGTGTCCTGAATTCAAGAGTGTCAAGTGCACAGCCCCCACAGATGACCCAGGTCCCGTAGCGCCCACCCCCTGTCCTACACAGTCGTGTCAGGTAAAGGGCTTGGGGCAGAACCTGCGGTTTAAAAACTAAGTCGCCGGGCGATGCCAGGCAACGTGCGGAGCCTCCTAAGAGAGAGGCCAGAGCACTCCCACCTTCGTCATTCTGCAGGTACTAATTGAACACTTGCTACGTGCCAGACCTCACGCTGGGTAGACACCCGTGAGCTTGTAGCAGGAGGCAGAAAATAACTGGCTAAATACAAACCACCGTCAAAGATGAAAAGGAAAGTGGGGCGAGAAGAGACCCCAGGAGAGGAGGGGCATTCCCTGCAGGGGAAATGGCTCCTGAGGCATCGAGCGGGGCACATCTGGGTCACGCACGCTCCTGCCGGTTGGGGACCAGTGAACACAAAGCATGGAGGTGAGCCAGGCAGGCTGGTGGGACCGAAATGCAACAGATAAGTGTGCAAAAGTTAGAAGAGATAGATCATGGAGGGTCTTGAAATCCTGCTAAGGACTTGGGTTTTCTTTCCTTTTTTTTAAATTGTTTTTAATGTTTATTTTTGAGAGAGACCAAGCTGAGCAGGGGAGGGGCAGAGAGAGAAGGAGACACAGAATCCAAAGCAGGCTCCGGGCTCCAGGCTCCGAGCTGTCAGCACAGAGCCCGACGCAGGGCTCGAACCCACAAACCACGAGATCATGACCTGAGCGGAAGTCTGACACTCAACCGACTGAGCCACCCAGGCGCCCCAGGACTTGGGTTTTCGACTGAGGGAGATGCTCAGTTACAGGGTATTTTTTTTTTTTCATTACTATGCTTTATTTTCTGGAGCAGTTTTAGGTTTACAGAAAATTGACGGAAGAGCACAAGAGGATTTCCACATCATATTCATCCAGCACACAAGTTTCCCAGATTATTCCTACCTTGCATTAGCGTGTGTTGCATTGGATACATTTGTTATGCTTTTTAAAGGTTATTTATTTATTTGGAGAGAGAGAGAGAGAGGGAGAGACAGAGAGAGAGCACAAGTATGGGAGGGGCAGGGAGAGAGTGAGAGAGAGAGAATCCCAAGCAGATTCCACACGGTCAGCACAGAGCCCGATGTGGGGCTCGAACCCAGAAACCATGAGATCATGACCTGAGCCGAAGTCAAGAGTCGATGCTTAACCAACTGAGTCACCCAGGCGCCCCTACATTTGTTACAATGAATGAGCCAATGTCGATACATTATTATCAGTTAAACTGCATGGTCTATATTGGGGTTCACTCCTTATGTCCTGCAAAAGCTTTGGCAAGAATGCACTTGCCACGTTTCTCCCGTGACAGGAACACACGGAATAGGTTCATTGCCCTAAAATGTCCTGTCCTCCATCTATTCAACCCTCAGCCACCCCTCAAGCCCCCGCCAACCACTGACCTTCTCTCTCTGTGGCTTGACAGCTTGTTCCTTTTGTTGGCTCAGTAGTATTCCATCGGCTGGATGTACCACGGTTTGTTAATCTGTTTATCTGAACACCTAAATGAGTCGTTTGCTCAGAACTTTCTCGGTGGCCGGTTTTGGACGATGACCAATAAACTACTAGAAAGATTCATGTGCAGATTCTTTCTTCCCGTGGACGTTACTTTTCTCATCTGGGCAAGTACTTGGGAGCGGGGTGGAGGGGGGTCGTATGGTCCGAATACATTCGGCTTTATGAGGCACCACCAAACTCCCTCCCGGAGGAACAATTGGATCTGACCGGAGGGTTCAAACATTCGTGTGTCTGCTGGTGGAGGAAAGACCCCGGCAGGCGAGGCTGCAGGCTGGGTGACCTCAGCACAACAGGTGCAACCAGTCCAGGCAGGGGGTAGGCGGCCACAGCTGAGCGTGGAGGGAACAGGAGACTCCCAGAAAAGGGCGGAGTTTGAGGAGTAGCTCCGTTTTGCACGAGGAAATTCCGGTTTTGCACAGGAGTAGCTCTGTTTCTGATCCATGAGACGACTGTGTTTGCAAACAGGTGCTACATTTAAGATCCCCACCCTGGTGACCTTCGTTCCGTGATCAGCAAACACCTGGCTGGAACAGGAAGCCAAAGGTCCAGAAAAGGCTCCGAGTGGTTCCCGCAGTTCAAGAAGAAGGTTTCGTACAGTATCTGAACCTAACAATTTAGCGGGATTCAGTGTCTCCGTCTCTCTCCTAGGGGGAAAACCCGACTAAATATATGTTCTATCGAAAATTGTTGTTTTTATTGTTATCAACCAGGACAAGTGAGGTGCTGTTTCATATTTAGCAACATATAATTTACCTCTTATACATCTTCCTTTAAACTTGTGGTTACCTTGTCTCAAGGTGAACAGCCGCCAACAATGAATTATTGTCATTATCTTATAATCAAACGCAGAGCCGCCGACAATGGATGTCATTACGTCCTAATGGGGGAATAAACAGCCAATTCGACAATGGTCATTATGGCAGCAAAATTTAATAACGCTCTGACTCCGCCCGCCCCGCTTCTTATTCTCCACACCAATTACGACTGTTTTCAAGTGTTTCTTCCTACATTGTCTGAATCCCAGTTAGCAAAATGATTGTTTAGCAAATGCAATCTGGCAGCAGGAACAGAGGAATTCTGCTCCTCTAAGCTGTGAGCCGGGGAAAGGAGGCAGAGTCTGTGTTCTGGGGGAATGTGCTCACCTGGCAGAGGAGGGGATGGAGGGAGAAGGAATCTGGGAGGGTTTGCAAGGCAAAGCCGAGCGCTCACGGACGCTCTGATAAGTACCGCACGTTCATCAGTCCCTGCACGGCCTCGTGACGGAAGTATTTCCAGTCTCGCTTTGCGCACGTGGAACCCGAGGCGTCGCAAGGTTGAATGATTTCTCGAGGAAGGGCGGCCAAGAGGTGCTACAGCTGGCCTGAATTCTGAAGGTGGGGTCTCCGAGGCTGCCTTTGATCCAGCAAGGTATATGCTTTCCCTGCAACCTCCAGCTGCTGGCCACTGCACAGTCGGGCATCCAGGCATTTGTTTTATACGTTCTCAATAAATAGCGAACCCGGGTGCTGCGAACTTGCCGTGTGCCGGGGGCCAGGACTCACTGCCACCTGCCTGTGACCCGCCGGCGCTCTCTTGCCCCCTCAGCTTTGGGTTGGGTCTCATGCTCCTGGATCAGAGGTCAGCAGACCAAACCGCACCTGCCACCGGGTTTCGTAAATCAAGGTTTATAGACATGTAGCCACGGGCCCTTCGTTTCGCACTGCAACGGGGGAGGGGGATCGTGGGACAGACACAGCACGGCCCGTGGGCTTTGCTACCTGGCCCTGTGCGGAAAATGTCTGCTGACCTCCGCCTTCAGTGATCTAAGGAGAAAGTCGCATGCCAAGAGGCATGTCCCCGGGAGAGACGTGAGCCAGGACCGGCTCTCGGAATGGTGGGAGGGCTTAAGGCACGGCTCTGAACCTCGACAGCCCGTGCCATGGAGGATGGACACCTCAGTTCCTCTGGCCTCTGTCTCCGTATCTGCAAGAGAGCGTGACCCCCTCTCTCCACAGTGCGGTCTGAGGGTGACACGAATCCATAGCTTTCGAACACTTAGGAGCTTCGACACTTTGACGCCCGGAGCGCAAAAAAAAAAAAAAAAAAAAAAAAAAATTATCTGTTACTATCGCTGTTTTCTTCTTCTAAATTTTATTATTCCGGAAAAAATGAATTACCAGACGCATTTGTTTGCCATTCCATCGGCCCGGTCTACTCATGCAATCCGAAAACAAGTGCCAGGGGCAGCAAGCCCCAGGTACCTCGTCCTTCCTTGGCCTTCCTGGCCCTTCCTTCCTGGCCCTTCCCCTTTTCTTCCTCCCCTGGGCTTCCTCTGGAGGGGTTGCCAGATCTCGGAAATAAAAACACAGGTGTCCAGTTAAATTTGAATTTCAAATAGACATGCAAGAACTTTCTTTAGGATAAGTTTGTCCCATGCAGCATTGGACCTGAACTTGACATTTCCCTCATCTGGAGGCTCTTCAGGGAGGGGGTCCCTCCGTGGTGGAATCTTCCCTCCCCAGCGGGGCTCACCCCGTGGACTGGAAGGCCGGCCCCTCCTGGACCACAACAAGCTGACATCACCCTTAGAACAATGACCCCCGCTTACCGCCCCCCCACTCAGGCCCCTCTGTCCCCCAGAGGGACAGGCAGGACAGCTCAGAGTGGACCCTTCAGCCCCAAAGTTGGCTACTGAGCCTAACAGGTATAATTGTGTAACCTGAGTTTCCCAGTTGGTGCAGATGGGGCACTGAAACGAGGTCACACAGCATTCCCAAAGCCACCAGCATATCGCTGTCTGCCTCTTCCTAGGATTGGAGTCGCCCGGACCCCCGCATCAAAGTACCCGACTTGTTTCTGGAGCTGCTGGGCCCTGCACCTGCCACCTCCTTCCCTCTCTCCCTGGAAGCTGCCACAGGGCTGGGCCCCCACTGGGGGTGCTGCTGATGGTGGGTGGGGGGGGGGACACTCGGGCTTGGCTGTCTGTGGCAATCCTGTCTCCGGTGTCATGTACCCCGGTGCCCTGTGACTGTCCCGGGCCACGGCACCCATTGCCCTCCACGCACCGAGACCTGGCCAGCCTTGCCAGCCCACCTCCCTCTTCCAGGCCAGGTGTTTCTCAGAAGTCTCTTCTGCCTCTGGCCGTGGCCTCTGGAAGGCCCCACTCTGCCCGGGTCTCACACGCCTGATGGGAGTTACAAACAAAGCGGACAAGTGGTATTTGCCTTCCAAGGTCAGCACGGTCAATACTCAAGATGAGATTCTCAGTAGGCCTGAGTACAGTGGTCCAGCGGGGAAGGGATTGGAGAGTGGAGACTTTCTTGTTTATAGCTGTATCTCCAGGGCCCAAGAAGACCTCCTGTGTGTTCACTGATCTCTGGTACTCGAATGAATGAGGGAGTTAATGAACGAATGAGTGAAGGAATGAATGAATGAATGAAGTTAGAAATTACTGGTTTACTCATGACTAAATAGGTCTGAGTCACATGATCTCTGAAAATCTGATGAAAACCTGCAGACATTCTATTTAGAAAATGCATACCCCTGGCCCTGTTTGCACATAATTTGGGGGTCTCACAGCTATTTCTGAAGGGCTAGAGAGCTCACAGATCCGGATGAAGAGCCCCTTGTTTGATTCAAGCTCCTTTGATGTCTAGATGAAGAAACTCAGGCTCAGAGAGGTGAGGAAACTAGCCCAAGGTCACATAGCTTCCGAGGGTCACCTCTGAGACATGGTGTCTTCCTCCCACCTCACTTCCTGTCGCTCCCCCCACTTGGCTGGGCTCATCTTCTTCCTCCCGTGCTTTCGGGATGAAGAATCCGCCATTCGATTTGGCTGGGTGATTGAGCATTTCATTCAATTTGCATTAAAAGTTCTGATTTTAATTTTTGTAATATTCCCATTAATAATGTCTGTTTAAGCCATCAGCTGGTAGCACAATGTTAAAATGTCTTTGAAACAAAATGAATGCAAATAATTAAAAGGAAAAAAAAAATCTGGGGAGAAGCCATCCATTTGTCAGATTTGGCATAAAAAATGTCTTGGAATGCAGTGTCTTGGAATCCCAGTGTTTGGGATAATAAAATATATGAAGTTTTTTTTTTTTTTTTTAATAAATGAATTCCAATAATAATCCTGTCAGTTTATGCAAGTCCCATCATTCTTTCTGGAGGCACCGTGATAAATCTTTCATGTGTACAAAAAGCTCTATTGAGTGTCTACCCTGGGTCAAAATTTAGTCTGGGTAAGAACTAGGGAAACAAAGGGGTGCCACCCTCCAGAGGGTCCCCGGACACGGACGGAGAAAGGGAAAGCACGCGTTCGAGGGACACATCTGCATCTGCACGGCGCCAGAGGGCCCTGCGGGAGGCCTGTGTGTGGCAGGGGTGAGTGTCTCCCGCAGGCATGGGCCGGGGTACAGGTGGGGCAGGGGTGCTGGGCATCTGAGAGTAACTCCAGAAGCTGGAGTTGAGAAAAGGGCATGCAGGGTTGGAGGAGGTGAGGCTGGAGGTCACGGGAGCCCATCTGGGCATGTGTCTAAGGGACAGTGGGACACTGTGAGCACAGGGCATACGTTGGAGATGTCGCCGTGGAAGGGAGCCGGTCGGGGAGGGGGAGGCACGGCTCGGGACAACCCAAAGAAGAGGTGAGCGTGGGAAGTAAGATAGGGGACCCAGCCCTCGAACACTGGCACTGCGAGGGTCAGTCCCTACAGCCCGTCGTGGCTCAGTTTCTCCTTGGGACAACGGATCTTGGTCGGCCCGTCCATTCACTCTGTGCCAGGCGGGTGATAGTCTCCCATTCTCCCAATAAAGGAAAGAAGTGGTCAGAAACATGAGCCACTGGGTCCAGCGGGGGACAAGTGGGGCCGGCCGGTGGAGCTAAGCGTCCGGCCCGGCTCCCTCGGTTGCCAAGCCCCCGAGTGGAGGCGGGAGAGCCTGTGAGATGAGACGGCCACCTCCTCCGAGCTGCCTTGGGGTGGCTGCACGGAAGACAGAAAGGAGGAGGCTGGGCGTGACTAACGCATCCCCAGGGGAGTCAGGACCTACGGGATTCCAGCCTTGGGGTGCGGTGAGGGACAGGCCACCAACAAGATCGAAGGCCAGGGATTAGACAACGTGAGTGGCCGTGACCGAAAGCCAGAGGCTCCTCTCTGTCGTATTTGACAAACGCTTGAGCTCTAGTTGAGCTAATAACTTTCTAATGATTACAAAATTGCACGATCGCCCAACTGACCCATCTGTTCCTTCCTTGGAAAGTCCAGGGCAGCCTTGAGGCGCCTCCAGCAGCCGCAGGGGCCACAGCACCAGCCGGGAGCAGGGCCCGTCCCCTCTTTGGTCTCCGCCAGGAGCCAGAGCTCACGGGTCCAGGAGCTGGAAGAGGAAACCGGGACAGGCTGGACAGCGGCCCCAAGACAACGAGTGGAGAAGGGAGAGGGCAGGGCATGGCGTCACTGCCCACTGCGGGGGCTTCGAAGACTCCCTGACACCTGCCAATCATGCCACCTCTCTGTGCTTTCCATGTCTCCCCTGTAAAACAGGGATAAAAATAAAACTAAGAATAATTTAATAATAAAAATAATAATAATGCTTCACTGACTCCATGGGAGTGTAGTGAGGGTAAAATCAAAAAGGCAGGTCTGGGGACGGGGGTGCCTGGGTGGCTCAGGTCAGGATCTTGGGGTCCCTGAGTTCCAGCCCCGCGTGGGGGCTCTGGGCTGTCAGCTCAGAGCCTGGAGCCTGCTTGGGATTCTGTGTCTCCGTCTCTCTCTGCACCACCCCCCCCCACTTGCTTTCTCTCTCTCTCTCTCTTTGAAAATAAATAAACATTAAAAAAAAATTTTTTTTAAAGAAAAGAAAATGCACCTACCATGCCTGGCCCCCCTTTGGTACCAAGTGAACGGGCGGCCTTAATGTAATCGTAGGTAAGAGATGTTGAAGCAACATCTCTTAAAACTATCACATCTGGGGCGCCTGGGTGGCGCAGTCGGTTAAGCGTCGGACTTCAGCCAGGTCACGATCTCGCGGTCCGGGAGTTCGAGCCCCGCGTCGGGGTCTGGGCTGATGGCTCAGAGCCTGGAGCCTATTTCCGATTCTGTGTCTCCCTCTCTCTCTGCCCCTCCCCCGTTCATGCTCTGTCTCTCTCTGTCCCAAAAATAAATAAACGTTGAAAAAAAAAAAACAAACTATCCCATCTTTTATGAATATTCATCAGACACGTGGGCGGAGCTCCAGCGGTGGCTCAGACACGTGGCCTGGCCTGCCAGCCACCTGCAGTTTGATGGGCGGGGGGGGGGGGGGGGGGGGGGGGGGGGGGGAGCGAGTACCAGGTGAGCCAAGGCGAGATGCAAAGGGGCTGTAAGAAAGGGACAGACGAGCTGCCGCGGGAAGGGAGCTCCAGGCAGCTGTCCCTGGCGGGGACAACCTCCGTGCCCCAGAGGCCCGGTGGTGTAACTGGAGCCAGGCCGCCTGGTTGGGAATCTCCTCGGCTTGGGACCCTCTTGGAAGATGCACGGAACTTCATTCATTCATCCCTCCGCGGCTGGAGATCAGGCAGAGAACGGGAGAAAGTTCTCTCCTCCTTCCTCGCCACGCTCTCGGCTTCCTCATCTGTCAAATGGCGCGAATAAAATTACAGCCCCACGAGGTGTGCTTGATCTCACGAGGCTCAAACAATGAGGTCCCGCGTACAGGTGATTAGCCAAGGGCAGCCTGACGCCTGTTCCACGATTCTAGAACAGCGCCTTTTAAAAGCATTGCTCAGGGGCGCCTGGGTGGCGCAGTCGGTTAAGCGTCCGACTTCAGCCGGGTCACGATCTCACGGTCCGTGAGTTCGAGCCCCGCGTCGGGCTCTGGGCTGATGGCTCAGAGCCTGGAGCCTGTTTCCGATTCTGTGTCTCCCTCTCTCTCTGACCCTCCCCCGTTCATGCTCTGTCTCTCTCTGTCCCAAAAATAAATAAACGTTGAAAAAAAAATAATAAAATAAAATAAAATAAAAGCATTGCCCAGACGGTACCTCCGTGCGGTTGTGCAAAGACAACGAGGCTAGACGCGAACATGACACCCCTTCCGTGAACCAATGCCAGGAGACTTAGCTTGCGGTGAAAAATCCAGCCATATATATATATATATATATATATATATATATATATATATATTAAATATATAGTTAGCTAAGTGTGTTTGAAAAATTAACAAGACGATAATAATAGCCGTGATGGTAATAAAAATAATATAGTGACTCTTTCTTTGCGTTCGTCCTCTTAGCTTCACACTGTGCTCAGCATTTGGGGCACCCCTTTGTCTCTAATCCACAAAATCCCACGCCGTTCTGGGCCGAGTTTTATAAACGGAGAAACAGAATTTCAGAGCAACTAAGTAACATCCTGAAACGGAAGCCTTCAGTCAGTAAGCACGGAGATGTAAGATGTGTATTTCATGAAAGCCGGTTTTATTTCATTGGACGTTTCTGTAGAGTTATAATAATTACTACTGTAATAATCTTTTATATTGATACAGCATGTATTTTCAGTTTTCAAGGTCCTTCGGTAGTCCCGATTCCACCTGGGATTCTCCAACAGTCCAAAAGAGCAAATAAAATTCCTGTTATACAGGAGAGGAAATCAAAGACCAGCCCGAGGTCTCGCGGCTCAAACTTGGAAGGTTCTGGACCTGACGTCAGGCTTGTGGCCGCTCAGCCCCCTTCTTTCCTTCGATGCCAGAAACCGATAAACTATGGAACAACCTGATAGTTGGTTTTTTTAATCAAAATATCCATGTTTATCTTATCAGTTTATTTTAAAACGAGTTCTAAGAAATTAACATTTTTAAACAAGCTCACCTCAACTGAGAAAATAATAGAATAAGATAGATGGTCCCATTTTAATGAAAACCTCCCGTGGGCTGGTGTCACAGCAAGCACTAAGGAGCTGGTGGAAATTACATTTCAAAAAAAAAAAAAAAAAAGCACAATGTGTTTGCCTATTCTGTTCCAGTTTTGCGGGTAAAAATACAAAATGTAAGTCAATATGGTGACACTGTCAAAGGCCCCAGCTGGAGCAAAACTAGTGTTGAGGTTGTAGGGGGAGGAGACAAAGGTCGGTGCTGGTCAACAGACGCAGCCCTTTTGATATGGTGACGTAATTGACTAGCTTCCAGAAGCCCTCACCTCCCCCCTTTCAGGGGCCACGTGATGACGCCTGCAGATTTAATCACCAGCCCCGCACCTAGCGGGTCAGGTCAGGGGTGCTGTGCTAAGCGAGCTTCTCAGAAAACCACAGGACAGCCTTCTCACTACAAAGAACTCTCTGGCCCTGACTTTCAGTCGTGCCGAGTTGAGGAGCCCCATCGCGATCTTGGGAAAGAGAACGTTCGGGGAAATACTCTGGAAATACAGGAGGCGAGTGAGCAGCGGGGATCTCCCACCCTCCTCAGTGCAGGTTCTTCCCCTTGGTTTTGTCGACGCCTCCCTGCCATCCGGAGAGCAGAACAAGGTGTCCTAACTGGGACCAACACGTTTCCATGGCAGTGGCTGGCCTGCCCCCGTCAGTGTCCTCCGACCCGTGCTGCTCACCCACCTGAAGTCGCTTCTCCATTCCTGCCTCTGTCCCCAGGCGCCCACGCGTGCCTCCGTTCCCCCCGCATCGCACACACACACACACACACACACACACACTGCGAAACCAGAGCAAGACCCCTGGTCTCTCTGATCCCTTCCTGCTCTCTCCCTCGCTGCTCAGCCAATCCCTCCTCCACCAAGCCTCTTAGACGGGCCCTCCGAGGCCCCTGCCCCAGCAGGGTTAGGGTCCCTCCTCGCTGGGACAAAGCTGCGGGACACTGACGCACGTACTTTCCCCATCCGTGGGTCTGCCTCCCACGCCAAAGTCTGAGCTCTGAGGGAGCAGCTGTACTCAGCCGCTGGTTAGGAGGAACCAAGCAAGTAGCTCCTGGGTGAATCAGAGACTGAGTGGCAAGAGCCTGGTAACGAGCTCCAGGACTCTTGCTCCGGGGCCAGGAGCACCCAAACCCCGCACCAGTGGCATGGCGCCCGGGGGTGAGGATCCCAAGTCAGAGGCCCGTTACGTGGCAGACACTCGGTCCCCAAGAGGCGTGGGGCCTCAAAACCCTTCTGTTTGGAAGCCGCTGACCCGGAGCACTTTGTACGTGGGGGGGCCTCTTTCAAGCTACCTGGAGCCCTCCTTCCTTCCCTCATATCCTCCCTCCAGGACGGCACCCTGGGGGCCCTTAGCTCTGCCTTTAGTTCGTGGTCCTTTTCTCCACCCGGTTTCCCTGCCCTCAGTCCACATGCAACACGCACGGACAGTGCCCCCCGATGCCCGGGCCCCCCTTCCACCTCCGGACTCAAAGGGCCATCCAACCAGGCCCTCCACGCAGGCTCAGGTTAAGCCGGAAAGTCAGCAAGCCTGGAATAGCCTCAACATGCTTTCTTGCTTCTTTCCTTCCTTCTTTCTTTTTTCTTTTTTCTTTCTTTTTTTTTTTTTTTTTCCATTCCACGCCTTCACATTTGCATGGAACACGCGAAGCTTTTAGTCTCGGTGGTTCGGGCAAATGCATTAAAAAGATGAACATTTTAGTTAATGTTCTAAGAAGATTTCCAAAAGCAGTTTTGATTGTGTACTATTAGCATTAATTAATTTCCAGGCTGGGACCAGCCGCTCTATTAGGGGAATGCATATTTTAATCAATTTCTCCGCGCGGCTCTGTGTTGGTTGAAGGTAGTTTGGGGGCTTTGTCTGCTCTGTCCCTTTCACTTAGCTCGATGCACCGCAGTAAGCCTCATGGTTTGTGAATGCAGAGGCAGAGCTGACTGCCAGCCAAGGAACCTCAGAGGAAAGCCACTCAGAGCCAAATAACTCGTTTGAGATCTAATCACCTGATTAGACACAGGAACCGGCCTAGAGCATCATAGACGTGCTCCATAACTACACTAGGCCCCAGCCCGTAGGGCACCTTTGGGCAATTTAGAAAAAAACACCCTCCTTTTGAGTGCACAGTCCCATGACGAGTAAATGGCTTGAAGAGCAGAGAGTAGGCTTGATGTTAGCGCAGGGCCCTTGCACAGTCGGCATCCTGTACAACTGTATGTGGCAGCTTGGGTCAGTCAACATGATTTTCATTACTGACCTCTGATAGGATGCTGGCCAGGAAACCTCCGTCTACCTTTCCCCCCACGGTGGATGGTCATCTATGGCTTTGTGACGTCGTTCGTGCTGGTTTTAGTGTTTTCCAGGTAATATGAAGCTACCTTTTTTTTCCCTCCCCTTGAAAATTGGAAATTCCTGGAGATACAGATTCTGTACCAAACGCCACTCAGAGTACCCAGCACAGTTCTGCACGTGTAGTAGGATAATTCCAGGATAAAGTCCAAATCGTTCTCCAGACGTGACGTTATGTTACCTGTAGGCACCCACCACTTCTCGCTCCATTCAGTCTGTGTGTGTACAAGGAGGGTCTAAAAGTGTGTGTGTGGCTCCACATATGTGGGTGAACACGTGATGGATATGCATTGGAGCCAGGCAGATAAACGAGAACGTCAGTATACATACGTGTGCATTTAGGAAAGCAGTGAATTTCGTATAAGTGCATCGCATGGGCTGGTAGGTCTGCAGTGTTTGCGTGCATATGTGCATATGTGTGGGTTTACATGTGCACGTATTGAGTGAAGTCACATCTGTGTGATGCACACAAATGCACATACACAGATAAAAGCATTACAAATGTGCATGTGTATGCATTCGACAGACCGCTCACTGTTTCAGGGCCATGCGTCACTCGCCCAACGGAAACGAGAAGGACGCACAAGGGCACAAAAGAGACACGTTAGTTGAGTCAACTCACACTAAGAAGTATTCACAAGAGCCCCACACAATAGCATCTACTGTGTCCCATCGGGCTGAGCTGCGTCACGTGACTTCCCGCGGTCAGAAATGACACCGGGAAAGACAAGGTTGATTACTGTCCATTTTCTATGCTTTAAGCTGGGCCTGTCGCTGCCCCCAAATGAAATCAGACTTTACCACTAAGGAAAAAGGTGAAAAGGAAAGGAGGTGGTTCTGCCACGCCTGTTCTGTGTCTTTCTGATAGGACAAAATTGCACAGTTTAAAGAAATGCATGCGAGCGCCTGGGTGGCTCAGTCGGTTAAGTGTCCGACTTTGGCTCAGGTCATGATCTCCTGGGTCATGAGTTCGAACCGCACATCGGGCTCTGTGCTGACAGCTCGGAGCCTGCTTGGGATTCTCTCTCTCTCTCTCTCTCTCTCTCTCTCTCTCTCTTTCTCTCTCTCTACCCCTCCCCTGCTCATGCTCTGCCTCTGTCTGTCTCTCTATCAAAAATAGATAAACATTAAAAAAAAGAAAAGAAAAGAAAACACATTTCAAAGAGAGAAAGAAAGAAAAAAGTACATGTAGTATTTGTTTAGAAAGTGTTGCATTGGTGTCTTCCTGTGGGTGGTGGCTAATCAATTCCCACAAATGTCATAAATGTATTTTCTCCCTCATCCCTCTCAAGAAAAGCCATTCACATCCCAAGCTCATTTTCCTCCTTTGCTTCTTTGCATGGGCACTAGGAAGAGCAAACCACTCAGTGGGTTCTCGAGTGAATTCTGTCCCTCCCCAACAAACCCCAAAGTCAGGGGGCGAGGTGGAAAAGGAAAAGGAGGGACGAAGAAGGAGAGGTAAGACCCTGAAACCAGAGGGAGATCTGCTTGGTGATTTATTTCACTGTTCCAGCTGCCCACACGCACGTCCCTACCAGCCTCTACCATCATTTCACGAGTCCGACGTGGAACAATGTACTTGGGAGAGAGGGAGAGACAGAGAAAGTGAGGCCAGACCATCTCATGGGCTTTATGTGATATTGGAAGCAAATTTAGTTCTTGGAAAGGTTGCCGGATGGGTACCCAGAGACCAAACCCTCCAGCTTATTCACGAAGAAGGAAACAACAGGCGACTCTATTTACAAATGGCACCTCCCACAACTACCACTGGGGATGCCTTGTGGTTGGGGTAAACTCTAGTTGAATCTCCAGGCAGCTGCCTAATGGAGTACCTTAGTTCAGACCAGTACTGAGCTGGCTACATGGGTTGATCGTTTACAAAAGATGAGGTAAAGAGGGGTGAGCCTGGGTGACTCAGCCAGTTGGGCTCTGACTCTTGATTTCGGCTCAGTTATAGTCTCATGGTTCGTGAGTTCAAGCCCGACGTCAGTCTCTGCTCTGACAGTGCAGAGTCTGCTTGGGATTCTCTGTCTCCCTCTCTCTCTCTCTCTGCCTCTCCCCCCACCCTCTCAAAAATAAATAAACTTTTATTTATTTTTTTTTTCAACATTTATTTTTTTTGGGACAGAGAGAGACAGAGCATGAACGGGGGAGGGACAGAGAGAGAGGGAGACACAGAATCGGAAACAGGCTCCAGGCTCCGAGCCATCAGCCCAGAGCCCGACGCGGGGCTCGAACTCACGGACCGTGAGATCGTGACCTGGCTGAAGTCGGACGCTTAACCGACTGCGCCACCCAGGCGCCCCAATAAATAAACTTTTAAAAAAAAAAGAAGAAAGTTCTTTAAATGGAATCAGATTAGGGAATATCAGAATCTCAAGATACGTTTGCTTTTCTGGGTTGCAAAGACCAAGGAAAACAAGACCAAAGAGCAGCGAGACTGTACAAGAGGAATGTATAGCATCTCCCTCTTGGTACAGCTCGGGCTGCCTCGCGGGGGCCCGAGCAACGCGATGTCATGCACCAATCTGGTATTTGTGAATAAGGTGAGTCATGCTTTTTCACTGATTATGGTGCACAGACTTCTCCTCTCTTTAATATAAATGAAATAAGAGGAAAGGGCCTAATGTTTCAAATGGGGGCTGCCATGAGACCAAGGCGCAATTAGTTGAAAACGCCGTGTCCGTCAATCGGTCTGTGAGTAGAACGATTCAGTTAATCAAGTAGGGAGCAGACAGGTATACATATAAAGGGAAGAGTGATGGCAGAGAGTTGTGTCAAGGTGCTTGTAGCATGGGGCTTCCTTGTTCAGCTCAGAAGAGATATCTGAGTCCCTATGCTGTTTATGGTGTGGTAGACACAGGAAGATAGGCCTGTGGCCCTCAACTGGCATCTCCATGGACACAGTCTAACTAGCTTCGAAGGAGGCCGGCCCTCAACTGGCATCTCCATGAACATGGTCTAACTAGCTTCAAAGGAGGGTGCCCCTCAGCTGGCATCTCCATGAACATGATCTAACTAGCTTCGAAGGAGGCAGCCCTCAGCTGGCATCTCCATGAACATGGTCTACTAGCTTCGAAGGAGGGCATCTTAGTTGCTGAATGATTAACAACCAGATTGGATGGCAGAGGGGAATACCCTTTTAACCTTTACTGAGCACTTACTATGTGCAAGATGTTCTACACACGTTACTCATTTGTTTCTCCTCACTTTTTACCCAAACTCATTTTACCAACAGGAAAATCAAAGTTCCAGAAGCTAAAGAAAAAAATGCTCGAGGCCAGGTTTCAAATGCAGCAGTGCCTGAACTGAATGCCTTTTTTCTTCCTTCTGCATCACACTGCCTCCACCAAGACCCCACGATGCAAAGCTTAAGACCACACAAGCAACGCTGCGGTGGAAAGAGACCTTGTCTCAGTCCAGAGAGCTGACGACAAAGCTGCGGTTTATCCAGCACTATCTACGGCCAGATTGTCTTCTAAGTATTCTACAGGCCTTGACTCTTCTCGTCTCCAATTACTCCCTGTGGCACCTGCCAACACCACCCTCATCTTACAGATGAGAAAGTGGGGGCGTGCTGTGATGTGGCTCACGCTGGCTCACGAGAGGTGGACGTGAAAATCTTCTGAGACATTAATTCCTTCCGAGTTGTTAAACTCAGATATTATTAAAAAGCAAATTGTACAAAGATTTCAATGAATTGTATTAAAGACAAAGGTAACAAATACTCTGAACTTGACCCTTCCTAACTACTGTGTGTTTTACTCTTCTCTATGCCCCCAAGTTTATTCATGCCTATCGGCTCTAATGGGATGCCACCACCCATCTCTTCCCAACTGCTTCTTCAGTGACGTCACAGTGGGAGCCTGAAACCAGCCCTGATGAGATTATTTACACCAGAGAAATCAGAAAACACCACGAATCAGAGGATTCTTCTTTTGAAAGCCAACTGTTAAACATTAACTAGTATACCATCGAGAGAGAGCGACCAAAGTCAGGTTCCTAGAAAAAGTGAGTTAGTGTGAGTCATTCAAGGAATAGAGACACCCCCAGGTCACCTTAGCAGTAGGGGATTTATTATGAAGATGTGCAGGAAAGCACTAATGAAATAAATATTACAGATTAAATGAAATAATCATCATTATTCTTAATAAAGGAAAAGCATTATTTCTGATGACATATTTCAGATATAGCGTCAGCATAACCAAGATGCATTGCTTGACTTTTTATGTTCGAACCAATTATACATTTTTTAAATTTTTTCAATGTTTATTTATTTTTGAGAGAGAGAGAGAGAGAGAGAGAACGTGAGCAGGGAAGGGACAGAGAGAAGGGGACAGAGGATCCAAAGCGGTTTCTGAGCTGACAGCAGTGAGCCCAATGTGGAGCTCAAACTCATGAACCATGAGATCATGACCTGAGCCGAAGTTGGATACTCAACTGATTGAGCCCCCAGGCACCCCAGTTATATTTCTTATCCCAAGCATTTAATGTATTTCTCACATCACAAGGACAGCAATGTCTTCCCTGTTCCTGTAGGCGTTTGACGCTATGAGCCTTTACCACCTATGACTCCAAAGAAGACAAGGCCATTGACTTTGAGCACAAGGGGCACCACTTGTAGTGCTGAGACCCCAGGTGTGCACAAACCCAGGCAAAGTTAGATGGATACTACTCTTGCTACGTGACCACCTCCCCCTGCTTTTTGTTGCTGCAGTTGTAACGATTGTAGTGATTGTTGTCGTTGTTGTTGGGGCGGTTGTGGTGGGAATGGTGGTGATGACGGTATGTGAAGGGCAGGCCACACAGGGCAAGGCAGAGTAGACTGGGTCTCCCTTTGACGACTGGTCATTTGCACGTTTTTAATGTGGAGTTCCTACGCGTGGTCGAACCTATATGCAAGGCATGTTAACCTTCAGGAATTCATTTCCTACACCACTCTCCTTAGGAAAGGTTTCTTTTAATGGTTTCATAAAAGCATTTTGGCATGCACGCAAGGAATGGCATGGTGCCAGTGCATCATAGTGGACAGAGTCGGTAATGAAAATGTCTGGGAACAAGGCTCTGGATGATGGAGCACCAGCCGATAAGCCAAGGCCAGGTCCAAGAAGAGCACATTATCATTCAGCCGGGCCCAGTGGAGCTACCTCCCTCGGTAATGGATTTAAAGGCTGAGGCATTCTCCTGTGTTCCAAGTTCACGCTCCCTCATCTGCCTCCCTTTTAGGAAACCACAAAAACAAGGTAGACAGAGGAAGCAAGGAGTAATGGATGGAGAACTAGGCTGGGATCAGGAGACCTGGCTTCCAGTGCTGTATTGCAGCAGACTCACTGGCAGGCATTGCACAACTTGCTGCCTTGCTCTGGGCCTCAGTTTCCTCATTTGCCCAATGAGGTGATTGGACCAAAATTTTCTGAGGATTTTTTTCAATTCCGACAAACAGGCATAAAGGCCCATGAGTACACAAAAGACTCTCCCCTTCCAAAGTTAAAATGTTGAGCTGAGTTCATAAATGCAAATTTTAGGGCAAGTTGGCCCAGTTCAGAACAAACTCCCATCTCCAACGTCCACAGGGAAGAGTCTTCCAGCAGTTTTGTTCTTTCCAAGTGACCAGACCCTCCTGATCACAGTTGATTGGCCCAGCCTTGAACATCTGATTTTATTTTCTTTTACATTTTTTTAATGTTTGTTTATTTCTGAGACAGAGAGAGACAGAGCATGAGTGGGGGAGGGGCAGAGAGAGAGGGGGACACAGAATCTGAAGCAGGCTCCAGGCTCTGCGCTGTCAGCACAGAGCCCGACGTGGGGCTTGAACTCACAGACTGTGAGATCATGACCTGAGCCGAAGCCGGACGCTCAACCGACTGAGGCACCCAGGCCCCCGAACATCTGATTTTAAATACACCAATCAGATTATCTCTTCCTAGAACAGGAGTTGGGACATGTGCCCATCTCTACACCAATCAGGTTGATGGAGGGTAATGAAGTATTCTGATTGGCTATTCCCAGGTCACCAGCCATCCTTGGAACTATGGTGATGGAGAAGCCAAAGTGAATCTCCCCAAATCCCCAAACCACCTGGTCGAAGCAAGAGTATTACAAAGTTGGTAGGGGAAGTTATTTATACAGAGAAACCTAAAACAGGGAGGTGGGCAGCAAAGCAGGAATTGATGACTTTGCTAACGATTTTTATAACGAACTTGGAGCCGGAGGGGAGGGGAGGGTTGGACATAGAAGATGTGTATGTGTGGGAGAACATGTAGAGAGACAGGCGTGATTTCCTCTGTTCCTACTGAAGGTCAGCACGAAACCCAACGATCAGGGATGAGGGAGGATTCATGCCGGAGACATTGTCGTTGGCACAACTAAGTGGAACTTAAGACAAAGTCACATCAACAAGGGCAAACACTGAATCTGTGTTTGTCAGAGTATACACCGGTAATTCGTACCAAAGTAACTTTGCTCGTGAGAGCGGAACTACCTCGGACCAATCTTAGGACGTTCCCCGCCATCTTGGATGCCAACTTTCAATTCTGAATTTCACAAGGTTTATTCTTCCTCTGTTTCTGAAACCTAACAAATGGTCATCTTCCCACCGGTGTGAATGACAGATGAGATTAGGGCAGAAGACAGAAGACAACAGAACATGAAATTGGAAAGCCAAGAATTGGGGTTGCAGATGGACATGGAAAGTTCCAGAGATACAAGGAATATTAGAAACAAAAGCAAGACTTTGTAACACCACATAGCAGAGACTACTCTGTAAGAGAATCTCTGAATTGTCAAAGGTGGGTAAAATATACAGTGAGAAATGAATCCATGGAGACAATGGGTGGCCCAAGTTAAGGGTTTAGACCTTAGGCAGCATGGAGTGAGCTTCAGAATTACAAGGTGTTATAAGTGCTGTCCTCCCAGGATTGGAAGCAAACCAAAATCCACCGAAGGGATATTGGTTAAATATGCTTTGATACCCGTATAGTGCAATACACTGCAGCCTTTAAAAATGGCAAATTTGGGGTGCCTGGGTGGCTCTGTTGGTTAAACGTCTGACATGATCTCGCTCAGGTCATGATCTCGCAGTTCGTGAGTTCCAGCCCCGCGTCGGGCTCTGTGCTGACAGCTCAGAGCCTGGAGCCTGCTTCGGATTCTATATCTCCTCTTTGCCCCTTCCCAACTCCTACTCTGTACCTCTCTCTCTCTCTCTCTCTCAAAAATAAATAAACATGAAAAAAATTTTAATGGAGCAAATTTTATATACCGATGAAAACAGTCTCAAAGACAGATGGCTAGGTAACCAAGGCAAGATGAGGAACAGTGAATCCTGTGCTGCCATTGTGTTAAAATCGCTCATGGCTGTATGATTGTATGATGTTTCCTGGAGTAACTACAAGGAATGACTGGGAGACAGGGATAAGAGAATTAATTTTGCTGTTGGTACCATTTTTGGGTTAAATTTTTGAACCAGGTATGCACATGACCTTGTCCATCAATCGCTCTGCTCAATCAATGCACTGTGTGTGATTGTATTTGTGTGTGTGTGTGTGTGTGTGTGTGTGTGCACGCGCGTGCGTGCCTTTAATGCAGGTGCTAAGCCCCATCTCCAAATGCGGCTCTTGTAGGTCTGGAGCACAGGTAAGGAAAGTGCATTTTATGAAAGACTTTCCTCTAGCCCAGCTGATTCTGATACAAACCCACACTTCGGGAGACACTGCTGTTAACACTTAGGATCCCTTGAGGGTCCTGATTTAAAGAAATCATTTCAGTGTGGTTAAGAAGGTAGATTCGAGGGGCGCCTGGGTGGCGCAGTCGGTTGAGCGTCCGACTTCAGCCAGGTCACGATCTCGCGGTCCGTGAGTTCGAGCCCCGCGTCGGGCTCTGGGCTGATGGCTCAGAGCCTGGAGCCTGTTTCCGATTCTGTGTCTCCCTCTCTCTCTGTCCCTCCCCCGTTCATGTTCTGTCTCTCTCTGTCCCAAAAATAAATAAAACGTTGAAAAAAAAAAAAAAAGAAAGAAGGTAGATTCGGGAAGCAAGAGAGGCTACAGGCAGAGAAAGCAGAGAGGAAGTTGCCTCCTCCTAGCCCAAGAGTCGATGGGTGAGACCAGAGCCAAGCCCCCAAGGTCCCACTGAGAAGACATCAACAGCTTTGAGAGCCCGTTGTGTGTGTGAGAAGCCAGGGACGCGGCCGGCCTGGCTAGCTGGGCGGTGATACTCAAGGAGGAACCAGCTGATGAAGGAGGTACGTCACCACCCCCCTCACACACACCCCGAGCATCCTGTGGTGCGGCTGTACCGAACTTGTTGTCCCCTGACCCACTGTTGCCTCCCACGCCTCCACGCCTGAGAACACGCCGTGCCTTCTAGCTTCCCCTTCTCGTCTGCCTAGGAACTCCTCCTTGTCCATCACACCTCAGTTCCAGCACCACATTTCTAGGAAGCTTCCTGACATCTCCCTGACATTTAAACTCTCCTCACGAGGTAGCCCACTGTTACCTGGGCCCGTGTACCTGTCCGTCTCTCCCACGTGCCTGGGAGCTACTGGTGGGGACTGGGTCCTACTCACCTTAGTGTCCCCATCACCCAGCGGCAGGGCTGGCTGCCCTTGTGCAGAATAACTACTGGTTAGTAACTGCGTACCTGGCTGAGTACCTCCCTCTCCCTCTCTCTCTCCCCACCACACACACACACACACACACACACACACACACCGCTGTGTGGGAGAAGGAGTTGAAGTTGTGGACACAGAAAGAGACCTCTTCTCCCTTCCCTGTGAGCTGACTGACAATCCGGGTTTCTCCAGAAGGCAGAGAGTTTCAAGGCAATAAGCCCTCTCCCCGGTCCTGGAGGTTGGGGGTAGGTTAGATAAATGAAGTTCTACAGGAATCATGGTTATCTGATTGAAGCAAAGCAAAGTTTGCCCAGGGATTTGGTTCTGCGTTGTGAGATAGCAGCCTTTGATGGCAAATGAAAGCTACATCAAATGGGTATTTTATAACATCTGGGTACATGAGCTTAGTGTTTATGCCATCCAGTTTGTAGACTGGCCAAAGCATCACTGTGTGTTTTAGAAGAGTCTATTTTTTACTATAAAGCGTGTGGTATCTGATTTCCTGGAGAAAACGCACATATCCAATGCCCACACTGGTGCGAGAGAGCGCGCACACCTACAGTGTTTCAGAAATCGGAACGTAGCTCCTGTCCTCATTGGTAAAGAAGAGAGCTGGGGAGGAGGGTGCATCAGGAAGTGAGGAGAGGCCTAACGAAATTCTGAGCTGCTTCGGAATCAGAGGTAAGTGTGGCTGTACCGTGGCCAAGATGATATAAAACATTTAATATCATCTCCGAGCACATCGCAAAAGCTCTGAACAGGATCCCAGAATTTCACAGCTCCCACTGGGAGGGAGTCTGTGATGCAGGCTTGGCATCTCTGGGATTCCTCCCCTTTGGGAAGAAGGACGCCGTGGCTTCGGGCATCTGGGCCTCGGAAGGAGGAAACTGCCCTAGCAGCTTTGCTTCCTGAATTCCACCCCACCTGAGTCTGGGAGGAGTCGTTTCATTGGTTGTGTCAGTACAGAAACTCTGCTTCCAAGTCCTGAGCCCCCACCCATAGATGGCTTTCCAATCAAAAAGTCAGAGAGATCACTTGACCCAACATCCCCCTCCCCGAGTTAATGCAGGTCAACTGATGGTTTTCCGAGATAATCCAAATGATCTCAGTCCCTCCAGGGGGTGAGGAGTAAAAGTGCCCAGCTCTTCAGCATCCTGGACATGCAGCTTTTCCTGGTAATAAGAATAGCAATGGCGGAAAGGCTAGCATTGGCCCAGTTGGTTCTACGGGAATGCCCTGTTCTAGGATTTCTGCTGACATTCACACATTTAGTCCTCTCAACCAGCAATAGCAGTGTGCACTCCAACACCCCTCTCCTAAACACAAAGAAATGTGGGTGAGGAGCTACCACGTACGATGAGGCTTGATGACTGCAGGAGTAAGCCATTGGGGGTGCGGTCATGGAGGTGAAGGGATTATGAGAAACTCAGGAAGGCAAGCGAAGACGTTGGCATCACACAGTATGCTAGAGGTTCTTAAATTTGAGGGGGGCAACAGAATTACCTAAAGAGCTTATCATAATCATCATCTCCCCAAGACTGGAAATAAACTAATATCCAACAAGAGGATTCTGGCTACATGAGCTTTGGTTTGGCCATCCAATGGGACATTCTATGACTGTTAAAATGGGGCAGCTCTCTTTTTACTAGTGGGGATGCTCTCAAAAATGGATGACACAGTAAGGGATGAAGGGAAGAAGGGAGGAAGGGAGAAAGGAGAGAGGGATGCAGGGAAGGAAGGACAGACTAAACCAGGCTATTGACCCCTGAAATGGTCTCAGAAAGCTTAAAGGAGGAAAGAATTAAAATTAAAATATTCCCCAAGTTCTGAAGTCGCCATATTAAATCCCAAGGCAAAGAGATTCATTCTTCCTCATATCTGTGTGCGTTTTCATGGTACAAAGCATTGGAAGGGTTTCCTTTTTTCTTAAATTCCTTATCATCATATCCACTCTTAGGATCATCCACCTACTAAAATCTAAAATGTCAAACAGAAAGGTGAGCCAGTTAAAAGTGACTTAGAAGAGGCAGGAAGTGGGGACGTGGGTTCTGCGTGGCTGGGTGGCCATGAACTTGCTGTTTGGCCTTTCTGAGTTGAGTTTCCCATCTGTAGAATGGGAACAACAGGTCTTTTTATCTTCACAGGATTTTGTTGTTGTGAAAGCAACTTGTAAATGCCAAGGGGCTCTCTAAATGTGACAGTTAGTGTTTTCACTCCCCTATTTAGCTTTACAGAGATTGTAAACACATGGTGGGAAAAACCAGGACATCTTTCTTCCTGAAGCCACCAGGGCCTGGCCCAAAGTTCCGCACAGAGTGGGGCCTCAGCAAGTGCTTTTTGAACTAGGCCGGGGCTCTGAGGGTGTCTGCGTGTGTAGACATCACCAGATGAAACAGACATTGGTGGAGATAAAGACAGACACAGACACAGGATTCAGACACAGGATGCTTACTCTTATGTCGCGTTCACAAGGGTGCAGCCCACTTCCCTGGCAAGGGAAGCAGCCTTAGCAGATTCCAGACCCCACGACATTGTGATACGGGCCAGGAAATAATTTGATCTACACACCGCCTCAAGCAATGTTTCGTAGACCAAAATATGTTCCAAATTGTCCTTCCTGGTCACTGCTGTTGTCTGAACTCACACATCCTTATATAATACGGGGCTTTAGTCAAGCTCATCTCTATATTCTAACTCGTGGGAAGACAAGGTTGTCAGAAAATCCAGGGTCTTTCAAAGCCTCGTGTAGACCTTGCACTTGACTCCCTTCCCAAACTGGAGCATGCATATGAACAAAATTGAATTCTGCCCATTAATTTGAAGTCATTCTGTACTGATATAACATTTCGACTCTGCCAAAACGATTTCTATTTCTGAGTAATTCTTTATTCCAAATTCTCCAAATTGGCATTCTCTCATGATACTGGGCTCCAGCCTCTGTAGAGTACTGTAGGCTGCATATGTCCCTGAAACATCTTTGCTTTCTTCAGAACTCTGCAAAGAACTCTTCGGGCGCCATTCACGTTCCATTATGCTTAGGAGGTAACATCTTCTGGATCTCTTTACTTCCAAGCAGATTCTGGTATTTATCATTCTTATTTGAAGTTAGCGTCATCACCAGAGGGTGTGGGGCGGGGGAATAGTAATGTCACCTTGACCCATGCCAAGAGAGATGTCAGAATTGGAAGGCACAGAGCAAAACTCACAACGAAAAATAGTGTTCTTGCAAATGACTCATGTCTTTCCCTGGAAGATGGGTAATGAAGAGAAAAGGTCTCAACAGAGGAGGGGTGCTCACGGGCGTCCCTTTGCTTTACCCCTTCGGAAACTCAGCCAGCATTGGCCATTTCTGACTCTAAGGTGAGGACTGCATGTGATTTGCACTCTGGTTATTCCTAAGGGGCAGCATCTTTGGGGCTCTCTGGGACCTGGAAGCCCCAAGAAGGGACTGGACAGAGAGCCAACATCAGGAAGATGGTGAAGCAGGGCAGAGCAGATCTTCCCTCCTGGAAAATCCCTTGAAAGCATGAAGCCAAGAGGAGTGCTTTGGCTCAATGACAACTGCTCCATGACCCAAAAGACAAGACCTCTTCTCCTCTGGGATGAAAAATCCCTGGAGGAAGACTGATTTACCCCCCTTGCATCCTGCGTTCACCCTTGTGCCACATGCCTTAGTCAAGGGTTGGAGGCATTGTAATAGGACGTCTGCGACTCGTGTACATGGAATGAAGAATCTCAAAAATTATGCAAAAATAAATATGCAGCATGGGCTTAATAGATAGGCTTTAAGGCAAAGTTTCTGAATGATGAGTTCGGGAAGCAGGTAAAAATTGCCCATCTGCATCCTTCACATTCGGAAGGGATTTTATTATCCCAATTTTCTTATTCTGGACATGAGGCAACTAAGGCCGGGCGAGGTCACTCATCTTGCTCGAGATCCCAGATGATAAATGGAGCACCAGGGCATCAGGTTTGAACCCCAGTCTGTTCTTGGTGGGGCTCTTACAGTCCATCCTCTCCCTCTGCCTTGATTCTTCCTTAGTTGAGGCTGACTTTGTTTCCAGACAACAGCAACACAACCAAGACCGGCTTAGGCAAAATAGGGCATCCAGGGCTCGCACACCCCAAATGTGAGGTGCTCAGGGGTACAAGCAGAGTCGGAAAAGAGGGCACCGGCCCAATCCCCTCTCTCTCCCTCCGAATTTCTTAGCAAGTTGGCTTCATGCTGCCAAGCACTCCGTTTCCTTGGCTGCCAGCAACTCCCGCGCTCACACCCTCCAGAGTCGAGAGATCAGAGGTCTTTCCTTCTCTCCCCACCTCCCACCTACCTGCCCCCCACCCATCCACACACAGCCCTGTCTTCAGGAATCTGTAAAGAAGGTTCAGATTGGCCCAGCCTGCGTCACATACCCACACACAACCAATCTGACGGCCAAACATGGGAGGGCCTAGGATTGGCTGACTTCGGTCACGTGCCCACCACTTAGCCAATCACGGTGGCTCTTGTGGGAGAGTCCGGAAAGAAGGTGGAATCTCAGGGAGACTGATAGGGGAAAACAGAGGGAACTTACAAGGTCCACCAAAACTCGAAGATTCACCACAATGTTCATCAAACTGGCTCTCAAATTAGAATGTAAATGTTTTAAAACCATTGTGTGTAAGTTCTTATCGCGTGCTATTTCTAGATATGTTTTTGTCCCAATTCTGAGTCTACATATTCTATTGACTTAAACACAATTACTTCTCAAGCCTTCCACAGCAGGTGGTCTGGGGGGGTGGGAGGAGGGGAGGGGGTCAGTGTTCCATGAAGGCATCAGCTGGAGCCTTGGGTTTTGCCGGGAGTCTTAAATTTTGCAAGTGTGCAAGGCCCTTTAACTTGGATACCTGATCAAAACTTTGAGTATGGTAAGGGTGCCGGGGTGGGTCAGTCGGTTAAGCATCAGACTTCAGCTCAGGTCATGATCTCATCATTCCGGAGTTGGAGCCCCACATCAGGCTCTGCACTGACAGTTCAGAGCCTGCTGCCTACTTTGGATTCTGTGTCTCCCTCTCTCTCTGCCTCGCCCCCCACCCCAGCCCCCCGCTTGTATTCTGTCTCTCTCTCGCTCAAAAATGAACATTTAAAAACAAAAAACTTTGAGTATGGTGTCCAACAATTGAAGGGACCCTCTTGGAGACCCCAGGACAGACTCTTTGAAATGACAGCTATGGCGGAACCCTATACTAAGCTTTAAGCAATCTGTGGCTGGATAGCACTTCTGAAATGTGAACTAAGATTTCCCTCCCACCTGGAAATTCTCCCTCCTCCATCCCCACCCCCTTGGAGGAGCCAGACTTTTCTTATATTCGCTGCTTCCGAGGTAGGGAACATCAAGACAGGAATAGAATGCGCGGCTGCCTTTGTTTCCTTGGCTTTTGTCCAACAGCGGCAACAACAAAGATCCTTCGGGACACAATGTGATGTGGGTGGTGAAGTTACAGCTTCCCCGCTCTTGGTCTTCTGGCCCCAGCCTAGGAGAGAAGGCAGAGGCAGGGAAGAGACGAAGGTATAGACACCGTCTACACCTAATGGGGGCCATGCTATCCCCCTGCACACAAGTTTGTGGAGGCTGAGAATGGACACAGCCTGGGCCTCTTTTCTTTGTCTGTTTTTAAATGTCTATCCATTCTTGAGGGACAGAGGGAGACAGAACATGATTTGGGGAGGGGCAGAGAGAGGGAGACACAGAATCCCAAGCAGGCTCCAGGCTCTGAGCTGTCAGCACAGAGCCTGACATGGGGCTGGAACTCACGGACCGCGAGATCATGACCTGAGCTGAAGTCAGACACAACCAATCGAGCCACCCAGGCTCCACCGCATGGGCCACTGTTCTATACGGAGCACCAGGAAACTGCGAGGTCTGCAGACGATGAATAGCTTCGTGAGACACCTGCATGCCCCGGGGGATCTCACCAACTCCCATGCCAGCTTGACTGCAACAAGGTCCCCACGAAGCCAAGTGGAAAAGAGGAGGAGCCCACGGAGCTTATCTAAGAGCCAAGACAGTGAAAAGGCCGGCCAAGGAAGGACTCTGTGCATCGGCCGAGACGAACTCTGTTGCCCCATCAAGTGGAAATTAACTCACGCCTTAGGAGGCGTCATGGGCTGTGTCTCCACAGACTTCGTATGCGGCAGTCCTAGAGCCCAGCACCTCAGAATGTGACTGTGTTTGGAGACAGAGTGTGTGAAGACGTCATTAAGTTTAAATGAGGTCATATGAGCGGGCCCTAGCTGGGGATGAATGGTGTGTTTGTAAGAAGAGGAAATTTGGACACACACGGGCGCAGCGGGGAGATGTGGGGACACAGAGGGAAGGCAGCCACCTTCAGGAGCAAGGAGAGAGGCATCAGAGGAAACTCATCCTGCTGACACCTTGAGCACTGAGTCCGTCCTGGACCCTGTGTAAGCCCTGAAGTTTTGTATCGATTTCCCATTCATTGTCTCAGTTTTATAGGCCGGGAACCTAGGCACAACGTTACCGTGTTCCCTGCTATTCTCGCAGGCCGCCATGTACATGTCCCCTGGGCTGATGTCTCATTTGAGGCTTGACATTCTCTTCCAACTCCTGTGATCGTTGGCAGAATTCAGTTCCTAGCATCTGTATGATTGAGGTCCCTCGTCCCCTGCTTGCTGTCATCAGCTGGGGTCCACACGTAGCTCGCAGCGTTGACTTTCAGATCTGTGCATTGGGATCCTTCTCAGGCAGTCCACCGTATGACCATTGGCTTTCTTCAAGGCCAGCAGAAGAGCCTCAGCTGCTGTTGCTCCTGTCTTCGCCTGATCGGGTGTGGCCCACCCAGGATAATCCCCCATTTGATTAACTCACAGAGAAGCGATAAGGGACTTCAATCCCATCTGCAGAATCCCTGTTGCCCCAGAATGCAATGTGATCAGAGGGGTAGCATCCGGTCATGTTCACCAGTCTCGTGCACTCAGCGGGAGAAGGTATACCAGGGGAGTGGGAATCTTGGGAGCCACCTTGGATTTCCGGCTGCCGCCGTGTATCTCAGTTCATTAATTCTCAGAGGGATTCGTTGAGGTAAACCTTTTTATACCAGTTTACAGTTTATGGAAACAGAACGGTATGTTCAAACCTCAGAAAGATTCATAATTCACTTCAATCTTATACATATTACCGGACATCTATTATGGGCCAATCGCCATACTAAATCAGGATAGAACCCTTGACCCACCGGGGTCTCATAATCCACTGCTGCAGGCAGCTACAACATTATGATAATTTAATGTCAACTAAGCCATCTGCAAATGGCATCTCTTTATCGGACAAAAATATATGTAGTTGGCTTCCGCTCTTATTACCTTCCATTTTGCCTGTGAATAAACTGAGGCTTAGAGACTTTTAAGCCTGTCCTCAGGGTCACCCACGCGACCAGTGCTGAAAAGGAGATTTACACTCAGAGCAGCTCACTTTCACGGCTCGTAACCTCAATGAATACGACGTGCTGAATCTCCGCGCAGAAAGTCTTGCCCCGCGTTCAATGCGAAGCGAGGCAGCAGAGGCTGGGGTCAATGCTAAAATGGAGTTTTAAAGACAACTAGAGAACAGAGAGGAAGTGGCATTGCACCAGGATCGGTAACTGTCTGACGTAAAAGGTGGCACTGGGACCAGAGCTCAGGGAACCAAGAGGACTTCAACAGGCAAAGGTGACAGAGGGCAGCAAGCTGGAAACCCAGAGCGGGGAAGATGCAGGGAGCTTGGCTGGCTGGGTGGGTGTTCTGGGGGAGGGTGCGGTGTCACTTAAAGCTGGCCATCTCCCTTCAGGGACAGATTCCCCCGCTTCTCCTATCCCAGCCCCAAAGGCCAGGTTGAGACCTGGTAGGGCACACGGAGAGACACGGGTTGCGAAATGAATGCATCCAGCCTGTGGAGTCCCGAAAATGCCTCCAGAGCAGAGCTCCTAGCCATTTTGGTGCCAGGGAACACAAGGTGATGTCTGGGGACACTTTTTTGGTTGTCACACCTGGAAGGTGATGCTACTGGCATCTAGTGGGGAGAGACCAGGCGTGCTGCGACATCTTACAGTGCAACACAGGACACCCCCAACGGATACACAAAAAAAGACTCAGCCCCCAATGTCAACGGAGCCAAGGTTGACAATCCCTGCTGTAAGTGAACCCATTTGTATATTTCCCAGTTGGCTGGGGGTTTTGTAAATTCCAAGAGCATCTGAAGACTCACATAGCGAGATTCGATCCTTGGTCTGGTTGACACGGGTCCGCTGGTCTGTGCAATCTGAAAATCAAACCCCAAATACAGTTGGGAATCCTGAAGATATTCACGGGGTGCCTGCTATGGGCCCGGTACCGTCCCAGCCGGAAAGGCAGTAAACAGATTGCAGGAGCAAGGAGGGCACACCTCAGTGTGAGAAGAGAGAGATCTGGTTCCATGGTGACAAACATCCACCAGCTTGCCGTGAGCAATACCATTCACTCAGCCTGAGTCACGCTGCCCTCGTGGAGAGATGGCTGGAAATTAATCTGCCCTGTTAGGGCCTAATCTCCGTGGGCTCAGCTCCCATCCGGGCCCTTCCCCGATCACGGGAGCCCCCATCACGGAGAGGCCCGATCAGTGCAGCCCTTCTGTGTACAGGAAGGGCGGGGGGCTCACACAGTGTGACTCCTTTGTAGGCACAGATCCTGGTCCAACAAGAAGCAGGCGCGGTGCCCCCGGGGGAGCCCTGAGCAGGAGGGGTCCCGCTGAAGTTCTGGATGGTGCCAACCCGTGTGGGCAAGTCTGACTTGAGACCTGGCAGAGCTCTCGCCCTCGGGAGCCAGCGTGACACAGGGATCATTCCAGGCTCTGTCCCTCCCCGCCCCCGGGTGGGGTACTCGGCCACATTCCCACAGTGTATGGAGGCCCCAGGCGGCAGGTCTCGGAGGTTCAGCCCACCCCTCTCCCTGGGCTGCCTCGATGCCCCTGGGCCTCAGGGTGGGGGGCTGGGCAGCTGCAGGCCACACAGCCTGCCTGGGTCACTGCAAGGAACAGCAGCCGGGCCTCCCCCTGCTTGGGGGTGACTGCAGGAGGCACAGACAGCTCGCCAAGTGCTTGATGCAGGACAAGTGTTTACGGGGCTGTGTCTGATGTTGGGCCCCTGCCGGCTCCTAGAACATGGCAGTGAACAAAACAGACATCTCTCCTGCCCTCACGGACCTTACAGTCTGAGGTCCTTGAGCCACCGAGACAAGCCCAGGATCCCACGAAGTATCAGACTTGCCAGGCAATCCGAGAGGCTTCAAGGAGGAAGTGGCCCGTGAACCGAGGATCGATAAGGGCGGTTAAGCCCTTCGCACCCGGCAGGACATTAAGGGACCCTGACGCTGGGCCCCCACTGCGTGCGTGCGTCGCAGTCACAAGACCCAGAGGGTGAGGCCACGCCTCGTGCTGCCCCACCTCTCTGGCCTCAGCAGCCGCATCTGTGACGCGGAGATAAAAGCACTTCCGGCCTCTGGGGCAGTCTAGCCACCTGCTTCTGCCTCTGCAGCCCCACGTGTACGGCGCAACTGGCCACCTAAGTCGCGCATGGCAGCCAGCCGTGTCCCGTCGCCCAACCCGAAGTCCCAAAAGCGCAGACCGGAGGTGAGGACAATGACTCCCTGCCCCGAGGAAGGTGACAGACAGTGCGGGAGGCGAGCTGGGGGCCCTGCGCTGCGAGCTCCGCCCCGCCAGTCAGGCCTCCGGGCGCCTGGGACGCGGGATCGTCCGCTGAAATCGGGCCGGCGACAAGTGTGCCCGAGGAGCGGACGACGGCCTGGTGCCTTCCTGGGTTTTACTGCAGCCTGAGGGCTCTGGCGCGGAGGTGACGCTGCTGTGCGGTGCGGGATGCGGGCCTGCCGGCCGGCCTGGCTCGGCTCCCTGCCCTCCACCCACGCCCGCCTCGCCCTCCGGCCTTGCCACGTGGGCGGGTGAGCCTCCCTGCGAGTTTTCCCAGGACCGACCTGGAGGGCCCAGGGAGGACAAAGAACGGAGGCCTGCGACCAGGCGAAAGGCCTCTGCCTCCAGGCGCATCGTCGGTGCCTCGCGGATGTCCGCGCACAGACAGGTCTACCTGCCCTTAGTGATACCAAGATCTTAAGGAATCCACCCAGCTGACACCCCCGCCCCGTAAGCAGCTCACACACACACACAGACTGGGGAGCGATACTCCTCGCGGCACATTTTGTCTCCGTCTTTAACGTGAATGAGCCCTGGGACCCTCGGGCATGGGTCACCAAACCAGTCTGTGCACTCAGCCCACTGCCTGTTTCCATAGATAGAGTTTTATTGAAACAGTCGTCCTCCAAGGCTGCTTTCGAGCTGCGTCACCAAGTGGAGTCGTTGTGCAAAGGGGTCGTCCGGCCTGCAGAGCCCCAGATATTTATGAGCCGGCCTCTTGCAGGGAAAGTTGGCCGATGTCTCCCCTACAGGGCATCAGGTGTCATTCTTCTTCTTCTTCTTTTCATTTACTCTTGAATTTGTTCATTCAGTGAGCTGTTACTGGTCTTCTTCCCGGCAGACCGTGCGGGATTTGAGAGCGGGGAGGGTCTTTGCATCATCCTCCCTGCCAAACACAGGACACAGATGTGTCCTTCAGGAAATGCTTGTGGGATGGATGGATGGATGGATGGACGAACGCGATCCACGCGTCAGGGAATAAAGGCCTGGTCTCTGCCATCGGGGCACGCACAGTCCGGTGGGAGAGAGCCGCGTGGGAGCAAATCATTAAAAGAAAACCTGGCGAGGGTCACGATCGACGCGAACCGAGTTTCCGGAGGCGGGGGCTCCCGGCGGAGGGGGTGCCCGCTGAAGGAGGCCGGTGCCGTCCAACCCGGTCTCGAGGGACAGTAAGAGCTAGAGTTTCTCATTCTAGAATCCATGGGTTCCTGAACCAGACAGCAAAGAGATCAAAGCCAAGAGGCGCCGGCGCGTTCACAGAGTTGTGACAGGGGAAGTGAATTTCTTCCTCCACCGGCATTTCATGTGCCCCTTGGAGGCACGGGGCCTGTCGCGGGGGGCCACACCAGCCCCTCTGTCTCCACGCAGAGAAGGAGGACGGCCCCACCTCCTGGGTTTTGTACAGGGGTTCAACTAGCTGAGGCCTGTGATACACTTGGCACGCGCGCATACTCAGAGGGAGTCGGCTGAAAATAAGATCGTGTTTTTCAAGTTCACGGCTGCAGCGTGCCTGTCCCCATTCGAGCCCCCTGCGCCGGGAAACCTGTTGCCTCCCAGGGCCCTCCTCCCCTTGGCCAGTGAGGTGTAAACAGGGTCACCAAAGGCACCGCGGCTGGCGGATTCGCTTTTAGGTGCACCTGCTGATCGCCCTCCACCCGCAGCCGAAAAAGAAACCCTGAAGCGACGCAGCCTGAACCCCTCTTATCTGACGGCAGCCCCGTCCTGCGCAGGCCCCTCCGCCAATAAACTGGCCTTTCGGCCCCCGGAAAGACCTTTCTTTCGTACGTCCGGCGGCCTTTCTTTGCCAAAGGGAAGCCTAGTGACGCCAGTTGCGCTCCGCGGGAAGAAAATCGCACCCACCCACCGCAGAAGCTGAGGCGGGAGCTCCAATTTTAATGAACAGCTACCCAGGATAGCAATTTCTGAAGCTCTCGTGCCGTCGTCTCTCGCCTCTGGGCCCTCCCTGCCTTCGCGCTCTCCGTTTTCCCCTTACTCATTCCTTTCTCCCCCCCCCCCCCCGCCCCTTCCTTCCTCCTCTTCTCAGCACAAAAGTGGAGGGGGGAGAAAAAAAGATTACAGAGTGGCGCCCACTGCAATTGCCATGCATATCTGGTGCCATATATCTTGTCAAAAACGTCAGCACGCGCGTGCAATCGGAAGAAAGCGAAGCTCGAGCCCCAGGAGACTGTGCCTCCCCCGCCCCCCCACACACACACACTCATTCATTTGTTCTTCCACTTAAATCTCGCTGTCTTTCTTTTTTTTAACCTCTCCTGCAGGTCTTTCTATAGAGGACAAACACGCACCAGCACACGCCTCACTTCCCCCCTTCTGTCATTTAAAGTAAGAAGAAGCCAGCAAAGAGAAGTCTCTTTACAGCGAGTTCTCGTTACAGCGCTTTCTGCCTCGGTGACCGAAGGGGCTTTCGAAGGAAGTCAAGGCACTGATGAAAATGAACGAACATTTATGACCGGCCATCTGTTCTGTCAATTAAACCCTCCCCAAACCAAGTTATTTGTTCTTACGTAACTAACCTGCAGGGGAGAAAGAGACGTATGCGCAAGGTGTCTACCGGAAACACGTTTATATGTTTAAAAAATAAAAATGAAGACCCACGCTGCCCTGATCCACGGTCTGGAGATAATTAAACTAGCATGGGGGGGAGGGGGAAGCTTTGAACACAAAACAGGATTGAGGCTTCAAAGAACAAAGGTTCCTATCAGACGCCTTTTTCTTCTAATGGTCCTTGTGCGGTAAAAATAAAGTCCAAACACTATAATTTCACTCACAGAAAAGTTACAAATACTGTAGGTATCTTTAGAAACAGCTGCAAAAGTGGTTTCACTTCTGACAAGATTGGCGTTAATTACCAGCAAGGACTTCAGTATAATACTATTTAAATCATTTTAAATTATCCCTCTCAAAAATTAATTTTTCATCAAAGATTACACACAAAAAAAATCATGATATCATCTCTGCAGCTGTGATTTAGTAATAATTTCATCTATTATTACCAATGTCAGTTGGATAAAAGAAAAAAATGGCACCCCACCGGGCCGATTCCAGCACAGGCCATATATAGAAATTTTTAACTATCACTTATAATCGCTTTGATGAGCTTAAACCTCCTCTCAATTAACACCCTAAATGACACCGAGACATCTTAATGGGGGATGTAAGTAAGAGAAAAGACTTTAATCAAAGAATAAAGAAAAAAGTGCCATGAAGGAGGACGACTCGTTCCACACCTCTTCATGTCTGACCAAGTGGCACCCTGTATCATATTTCGAACCTCTTGTCATTCCAGGATCTAGAGCAAAACTAGGCAGCGATCAAAAGACACATGGCAGGTTGCTGTGCTCTCTCTGTGAAAATAAAGACTGTTCGAGGGTCCCCAGTCTAACAACTGGACAAGGGGAAGGGAACTTCGCAACGTTATCACTTGAACAAGCATAATAAAGGAGAGGCTAGAAAAAGAACACATTGTTCCCTGAAGATCATCTTCTGGGGCATCCCAGGGTAGCAGTTTGGGGGATCCAAGTCACCCTCGTGCGGGTACCCCAACTCACTCTCGGCAGGATCAGAGGAAAAGATGGGTCCCTCCAGACACATTTGAGTTATGCAAACTCACACAGCCATGGGGATGTTACAGAAGGACATTTCTCAGGCCATTATTTTTTATCGCGAAGCTGCTGTGCCTGGCCTGTGGGAGAATTGAAAATAAAATGAAATAAAACAAAATCCAAATGAAAACTGACCAGCCTGCTTTCCTTTTCTTAAATCATGTTTGCGGTAGCCATGGTGATTTTTGTTTCCAATTAAGACGTCCTAATGAACATGTGTTCGTGCCCATGCTTTACTCCCAAGGAACAAACTGGGCAATTAATGGCCCTGCAGGAGCCCTGATCTCTCGAGCCACAAATGCATATTGGGTCAAAAGAAAAAAAAAAAAGAAAAGAAAAGAAAAGAAAAGAAAAGAAAAGAAAAGAAAAGAAAAAAAGCAACAGTTGGCAAAGTCTTGAAGATAACATTTGTAAAATTAGGTGGAAGAAACGTGATTTTCAGATGTGACTTACCTCTTTCTACCCCTAAGCCACCTTACCCCTCACAGACGAAAAGAACACTTTTTGTTGCCTGCCTTCTGCCACAGTCAGGAAGAAAAAACACGTAAGCAGAAGCCACGTTTTCACCAACAAAAGCGGTGACATCTGACCTGTGGGCATTAAGGGCCAACATCTGCACTGTGTCCAGGGCAACTGTGTAGCGGGAACCACGCTCTACATCGAAACTTCACAAATAACCTTTCATGACAGGCATTATCATCCTGGATTTGAAGATCAGAGAGAGAAGAAAAATTTCCTGAAGGTTACGTAGCCATAAAATAGAGAAGCCAAGATTGCGACCTGGGCTTCAGCATGGTGGGCAAATCAGAGAGAACCAAGATCAGTATCTTTCCTCAGAATAAGTATTTGGGTTGTTTTCACCTTTCTCTGATTAACTAAACACTTTTTCTAACTTTTCTAGTTTTTTCTAGAACTTTTCTAGTGTTTTCTAACACTTGTTCTAAACCCCTTCCTCATTCCACCTCAGCAAATGTGTTAGTATTATGCTACAATATGTAGACTTTAAATGTGTTTTTATTATGTAGTGGGTTATATTTTTACCTGATTCTTTTTGGATATTGTTTTAAATACACACACACACACACACACACACACACACACACACACACGCCTTCACAAATGTACCCACATGCACACACACAAGATAAAGTGTAGTAAGTTATGCACTCACTCCTATTTTCCGTATTCCTCAAAGCATCCTCCTACTGATGTCCTTCTTCCAAAAATGTTTTCAAAGAAGGTGTGTTTGGGTAGTAAGCCTTCTGAGGCTGTATTTGCCCAGATTTTTTTAAGCATTTATTTTATTTTTGAGAGAGAGAGAGAGAGAGAGCAAGCACAAGCGGGGGAGGGACAGAGAGAGAGGGAGACAGAATCTGAAGCAGGCTCCAGGCTCCAAGCTGTCAGCATACAGCCTGAGACGGGGCTTGAACTCACGAACTGTGAGATCATGACCTGAGCCAAAGTCAGATGCTTAACCAACTGAGCCAGCCGGGTGCTCCTATTTGCCCGATTTCAAAAGACACTTCAGCTGGGTATAAAATTATAGATGTAAAGTTATTTTCGCTCAACATTTCAAAATTATTCTCTACTGTCTTCTTGATTCAATGTTGTTACTGAGATATAAGACTTTAATCTGAATGCTCTTTCTATATAAATGATCTTTCTGGGAGCTTGTTACTTTTTTAGTTTTCTTTGACATTCTTAAATATAATTATATTAAGTATGATTTGTCTTTTATATATTCTACTTGACATTCCATATGAACTTTGAATATGAATCTTTTTCTTGGGGCACCTGGGTGGCTCAGCTGGTTGGGTGGCTGACTACAGCTCAGGTCATGATCTCGCAGTCTGTGAGTTCAAGCCCTGTGTCGGGCCCTGTGCTGACAGCTCAGAGCCTGGAGCCTGCTTCTGATTCTGTGTCTCCCTCTCTCTGCCCCTTCCCTGCTTGCTCTCTGTCTCTCTCTCCAAAATAATAAACATTAAAAAAATTTTTTTAAACATGAATCTTTTTCTTTCTTTTATTATGTCGTTATTGTTTTTCAAATATTTCCTCTTGTCACTTTATTTTGTCTTTCTTTCTATGATCGCCTGTAATGTTTACATTGAATTGTGTGCTCCTGGTCTTCACTTATTTTAGCTTTTCTTTGATACATTTTAGCCCTTTATCCCTGCTTGCTTCTTTCTCAGGAATGTCTTCAATCTGATCTAGCTCACTAATTTCTTCTTAAACTACATTCATTGTGCTTTTTATTTCACCTCCTGAATTCTTTATGTCCAATATTATATATTTTATCTCCTAGTATTTCCATTTGATTCTGCTTTGTAACTGCTTGTTTCTGCTTCATGCTCCCAGCATCCTTGAGTGTTAGGGTTAGAGTTTCCTTTATCATGACTGTGCTTTTCATACACTCCCAGGATAAAGAGCTCCAATATCAAATTCTGGGCTTGGTCGTGCCATTTGTTTCATAACCCCAAAGCTGGAGAGTAGCTTTCTGTCCTTGTCTCCAGGCATGGCTCTTCCCAAAGAAGTTTTCTTGCTCCTCCCTCCTTTGAGGCTATGCAAGGAAATAAAGATGGAAACACTCAGCAGCCAGGCTTTTGACCAGCACTGCTGATACCTGAATCCTAAGCTTTTCCTGAGGGGTGATATTTCCTCACTGACCACATACCCCACTGGTTGGACTTTGCTACTTTTATGCCTCAAAGAGGTCATATGGTTATCAGAGATACATCAGGGGTAATGTGAAAGAAAGATAAAATATGCAAACTTTCCCCTTTAATATCCATCCTACTAAAAATGACGCTCAGTCCCCTTTGGTCACAATAATTGGCTTTGGTCTCCCCAGAAATCTCTTGCAATATTTATATTACTCGTTCAGATCCATTCCCAATGTCCTTAATTTTATGGCCTCTCTTGTGTTGCTTTCATGGGACGGGGCCAGCATCCCATGCTAAGCATATGACCAGACCACCAGGAACAAGACAAAAGCTTAGGATTTTCAAAGGTAGCAGGTACAAGGAAGAATTGTCCATACAAATAGAACATGAGCAAAATCGCTGGGCACAAACCATGTCAGGACTGGAATACACCACAAGTTTCCTGGTTTTGTTGTTTGTTTAAATGAATCTGTAGGGCAACAGGATCCACTGACAAGTTGAAGAATTAGGGACAAAAGGGAACTAAGAATGGGGTGAATGAGCAATTTTTTAAAGTAGAGTCAGTTTTTGATCAGCAATACCTCAGGTTCATGTCACTTAATGATAAATAACTTCTACATAACCTCGCCGTTTGAACTGTTACATTAGAGAGTTGGAACTGGCCTATCCAGCACTCACATAACTGAGATCAGTGCTGAACTTGGCCTGCTTTGACTCTTTCTTATTTAATCTTTATTTTGAGTCTCCTGTCCCTGGAGCTAGGTCTTTCTCTGTGTCCACAGATGGCTGGTCTCTGGGTGGCTGCCACTCTGAAGGAGGGAGGGTAGATCTGATTGGAATACCCCGTGAGTTAACCCAGTCATTGCGTTCATTTCACCGTGTCATTGTGTAGCTGGTGCTTCATCACCAACTACTGGAAAAAGCCTTTTCTTTATCTTAGCCCCTAGCCTGCCCATGACTGAGACTCTAGGAGACATTACCACTTGGAGAAGAGAATCCTTTACGGCATCAGCAAACATACCAACCAGTAGCTATGCACTGAGTTCCGTGGGACCTTCTACAGATTCTGTCTCATTTCATCATCACAGAACCCCAGAAAAGTGGTATTATTATCCACTTTCTATGCATGAGAAAATAGAGGCCCAGAGAGTCAAGAGACAGACCCAAGTTCATCCAGAAATGTAGGGCAAAGGCATAACATTAATTCAAGTCTTCAGATTGTAGGTCCAAAACCAGGTTCCTTCTACGCCATATCTGAGAAGTGGAGAAGAGGATCAGCTCCCATGCATGCCTTCAAATCATGTTTCTTACGTTTCTAGTATATTCCAGTAAACCTAGGTCCTAGGTTTACTCTGAAATCACAGACACCCTAGCCTCTCAGGAAAAACAAGTGAGGGTTACTGTTATGAAATAAAGTCCCCGAAATGAACATGCGCTTTGCACAGCATGATATTTGGAATTCAAAAGGAAGAAGAAATAACATGGGCATTTGGAGAGAGAAGGTCAGGAGTCTGATTTAGAGTTTGAGGTCAGGGAAGCTGCGACGAAGAGAATGGGTATTTGTTAGGCAGCTGTCTAACCTCAGCACCTTGCACAGTCACACCCTGTCCGCATGCCTCAATCCTTATATTTCCACCTGTGCCTTCGTCTGTTGGCAGGACTTTCTTCAATAACTAATGGTCCATATTTATATGCTACTTGTTCTTTGTGAGTGAAAATGACTTTGGCACTGACACTAGGGAAAGCCAAGGAATGTTCTTTTTTTCAGCAAATGGCACCAATTTCTTATGAGTACAAGGAACTCTGGACTGAGTCAGAAGACTTGGTTCAAGGCCTGGCTTCATCTTTCATTTCCAAGACCCTATTTCCCCCCACGTTGCCGGCTAGCTGTGACTAGGGCATGGGCACTGAAATAAGGTAGACTGGGTTTCCAGACCCAGGGCTGGTCACTAACAAGTGTAGGAACATGTCTTAATCTCTCTGAGCTTCATTCTTCACATTGCATGACAGTCGCACCAATTGTACATGAAGGACCTCACAAGTCTACGTACCCCAACTGGCACAGGGCAGAATTGTAACAACTATTTGTCTCTGTCCTTCCAACAACAGACAATCAACTCTGCAGGGATTTCATCGTGGCTGGCCTTATGGGAACCAACCCCATAGTCCCTTCCCTAATCACGCAGTTCTCCTTGGGATCCAGACCTCTGTACAAAACCAGAGCAAGAAGGCTGTGTCGGAGGCCTCGAGGCCCGGAGTCGGTCCAGTCCAGAGTTACCCACGTGGGCACAGATGTTCCAGAGTCCAGTCTGCCTCCAGCCTGGAAGAGGTTCACGAGAGCAGGCAGATGCATGCCAGGGCTTTGCTCCAAGTAGCTGGAGCGCTCTTAACATTATCAGCGCAATCGTTGGGAGACTAAAGTGGCCCGCGGTGCACATGCCCAGAACACCCCATTCAATTCTAAAATGAAGGGCTCTTAAAACTGTGAAGTACTGAATTTGGAAAAGATCGAGGATTTGGGCACACGCAGTGCAGAACAATTTAATATTATGGGAGCTCTTCAACTATTTTTTTTCATATATATAAGCACTTCATTTTGGAAGTAACTCAAATAATGTTCTATTACTATATTGAACACAGGACTGACTTGAAAATGCAATCACCCACCATTAAAAAATAAAGCCCCCAAACTGGGAGGAGATATGAAGAAAAGACAACACTCAATTCTTCCATACGCCTGGAATGTCTTCACTTTTCCGCTCCATTGCTCCAAACGTCGTGCATGTTTCACCCCGAGTTTAAATGCCGCCTCCCTGATGCCATGTGATTCCGATTTTCTGACCTGCACTGAATGCCTACTGCCAGACAGCCAGTTTCTCATTTGTTAGGTCATTTGATTCTTAGAACAACTGTGTAAGATAAGTGGTCCTTATCCCCACTGGACCCCAGAGGGAGCAGGAACTCAGAGACGCTAAGCTGGCCACAGAATTTCCAAGAACTTCAGAGGAGACGTGAGCTGCTCTAGTACTCATTCAAGACAGGGAGAATGGGCTTGTGCTGGATGAACCAAAGAAGAGTAGACTTTGCCCACCATGGAAGACTTGAACCAACCAAGAACATGACTGCTTTTGGAGATATGGCCCTTAAAGAGGTGATTAAGGTAAAACGAGGTCATATGGGCGGGCCTGAACCCAATAGGACTGGTAGCCTTAGAAGAAGAGGAGATTTGTACACACATAAACAGACATCAAGGCAGTGTTTGCACCTAGGGAAGACCATGTGTGGACACAGCAACAAGGCAGCCATCACCAATGCAAGGAGATGGCCCTCAGGAACCAACTCTACCGACACCTTGATCTCGAACTTCAAGCCTCGAGAACCATGAGGAAAAGAAGAATGCCCACTCTTTAAGCCACTCAGGAACCAACTCTACCAACACCTTGATCTCGAACTTCAAGCCTCGAGAACCATGAGGAAAAGAAGAATGCCCACTCTTTAAGCCACTCAGGAACCAACTCTACCAACACCTCGATCTCGAACTTCAAGCCTCGAGAACCATGAGGAAAAGAAGAATGCCTACTCTTTAAGCCACGCAGTCTGTGATATTCTGTTAGGGCAGCCCTAAGATACTAATGCAATGCCCCGCTCTTTTCCCACAAGGCCACTTCGCTCCTGGACGCCTGGTTGCCCCTGAAATATGAATGTGCATTGCACCGGCTTTTCCTGGCGAGGTGGCCTCACGGAGGAAGGGCTCCTCTCCAGCCTTCTCCGGGTCGGCGCCCTGTTTGGGAGGGCTTTATTGCAATTTCCTCAGCATGACTTAATTGTTTATTGGCATTGCAGCACGGGATTTCAGTGTCAGCTCAATAATGTACATCTTGGGAACAAATCTGGCCTGATCTACAGAGGTGGCCAGGAGAGGGGCTGATCTTACTTGCAAGAATCTTCTTATTCCCTGTATCGCATGTCCTGGCGGGGCCTCCTCAGGAATATGAAAAATAGATCAAGAGATTTATGATTTTGGAGTCAGGGGAGAGAAGGAGACTTAGAAAACATTGAAGATTCCATGTATACATAGTTTAAAATGTTAGTAAATATTTAACAGAAACATCGAGCAATAAACTCAAATTATTGCCAAGTGCAGGGAGGAAGTAAAGGTAATTTATCAACGAAGAGGGAGGAATGGATACTGTATTTTACCGGGACACACATAGTCAGACATACTAATGGGGATTGTGTCAGTTAAGTGTTGACATGTACCGAATCATGGCCCAGTCTAAATGCCTCAGTCATGGCAGGGAGTTAAAAAAGAGAATATTTGAGAATAATGTGAATTAAAAAGGCAAGTTAGTTTAAATTTCTGTTTGGTAGGCCCCCAGGCCTACAAGTCCAATGGGAATACAGTCTAGCTAGAGGCTTGATGAATGGCCTTAATGAAGTTGGACAGCCTGGAATACACGCATAAAATGATTTTAAATATTGATACGATGTCATTGTGTGTCTGAAGATATTGAAATGTTCATTCTCCAAGCAAGACAGGTTCCATCTAATTTATTAAAGGTGGAAATGATTATTTACATTTGAAAATGGAATGTGTGCCCAGATAGAAGCCGGGGCAATAAAATAATTATTACATTCAGGGAAACAGATACAGTTCATCTTCCGGAAGGAGAAAAATCAAAACAGGTCCTCATGCAAATGTCTTGGAGTTTGGGGCAGCGGTGAAGAAGACAATGGTAATTTCCTTTAGGTTGGCATTTTTAGGTCCATGCGGGATGGGATGAAAACAGATCTTCCGAGAGCAATTAATGATGTGTAATCGGCTTATCTGGAAGAAAAGGCACGATGGAAAGGCATCCAGTGTGCGATGGGGGCCGCCCCACTTTCCCCCGATGTGTCTATTAGGACATTTCTGTGACACTGCCTGGCGTCTGTAACCTGCTCTGTTGCTCGCTGATGGGAGGAAGAGGGATGGCGTGATAGTGGAAAGCCGAGCTCTGTTGTGATATGAGAGTTTCCACGGAGAATGCCTCCGGGCGGCTGTCTGCCTCGTGTGTTCGACATTAGGGCTGTATAGCAAGCCGGAGTCGAAGTGTATTAAAGCGAGCAGGCAATGCAGAGTCAGCTGGAGGTTCCAAAGTGCTAACTAGGCCGATGAGCCAAGGGCGGACCCAGGTATAAAAATAAAATCACCCGCAAGCCTGCTTCATTTCCTGCGTGTGCATCTTGGCTTGGAGAGAGCTGCTCACTCTCCCAGATTTTCTTAAGAATCTCTCGTCGCGGGGCGCCTGGGTGGCTCAGTCGGTTAAGCGTCCGACTTCAGCCAGGTCACGATCTCGCGGTCCGTGAGTTCGAGCCCCGCGTCAGGCTCTGGGCTGATGGCTCAGAGCCTGGAGCCTGTTTCCCATTCTGTGTCTCCCTCTCTCTCTGCCCCTCCCCCGTTCATGCTCTGTCTCTCTCTGTCCCAAAAATAAATAAACGTTGAAAAAAAAAAAAAAAAGAATCTCTCGTCGCTTCACTATGGCTGCATGTGTAGGACAGGCAGGCCACCCCGCCGCTCCCAAAGCCTCCCTCATCACCATCCCCAGCGGCACTCCCAAACTCAGCCGGACACACCAGTAGAGGGCCACAGTCAGGGTCAACGGACGGAGTCCGGGCAAGTCACTCACCCATCCATTCAATGCATGCATCCACTCAACGCTCGAATGAGCGTCCGCTAAGATCTCCGCATACCTGTGTGATCTTGGGCAAGTTACCTGAGTTCTCTGTGTCCCACTTTCCTCATCTATAACGCGGGAGGATGACACCACATCATAAGGGTCTTGTAAGGATTCAAGAAGCTAATGTATTTAAAACTCTTAGGACAGTGGTTGGCAAAGGGTAGGTGCTTAATACATGTTGGTGTTATTGTTGCTTCTTTTTTAAAAATGTTTATTCCTTTTTTTAAATTTTTTAATGTTTATTTTAGAGAGAGAGAGAGACAGCGTGCGAGCAGGGGAGGGGCAGAGAGAGAGAGAGGGAGACACAGAATTTGAAGCAGGCTCCGAGCTGTCAGCACAGAACCTGATGTGAGGCTCGAACCCATGAACCGCGAGATCATGACCTGAGCCGAAGTCACACGCTTAGCTGACTGAGCCACCCAGGTGTCCTATTTTTGAGAGAGAGAGAGAGAGAGAGAGAGAGAATGAGCAGGGGATAGGCAGAGAGAGACAGGGGGACAGAGGATCTGAAGCAGGCTTTGCTCAGACACCGGCAAGCCCGATGAGGGACTCAAACCCACCAACCATGAGATCGTGACCTGAGCCAAACCCGACCTGAAGTTGGAAGCTCAACCAACTGAGCCACCCAGGTGCCCTGCCCTTTTTCTTGTCTATTAGATAGTGTATTAAAGATGGAAGTAGATAGATAACAAAAAGATAGGGGTCCTGCACTCAAGGAGCTCAAAGTCTTGTAAAGAAAAAAAAAATGCATTCAGTGTGTTGATCACCGTTATCCTTACTTGAGCATCAGGTTTGGTTCCAGAGCTCTGCCTCTTCTATGGCATTTGACTTTGTCAGTCTCCTCTGGGCTAAGAATGAGGGTCTCCTACACAAAGCGATGTAGCCCCGCAGAGGTCCTACGACGAAGCCGTAACAAATGGCACTTCCTTCCTTTCTGTGCCTCATTAAGTTGAGAAGCCAGGAGAGAGGGTGTGAGTTGCCCAAGGTCCAGGCTATGATGGGGCAGAGCTGGCTGGGGGTGTCCCTGCTGCACACACGACTCCCACACTGTGCTGCCTCCTTCGGGTCCTGGAACTTGGGGGTCATTGGTGAGCATTTTGAGGGACCAGGAAAAGGCACGGTCAGTGACGGATTCTCATCCAGAGCAGAGCTCTGGAGACTCTGTGTTTTCCCCAGTGCGGTCGGGGTAGGCACTCTGGTAGAATCGACTTTTCATCACCCTGGCAAGAATAATTGGACTGGGCTTCCTACAATGAGTAGGACTTCCTACTCACCGTCTTACGTGCTAGGGACGAACTCACTTTCACCACCTGCGTGGTGGTCAGAAGGCAACGTCCTTCTTGACTCTAGAGCTGTCTTGACCTAGATGTAGAGGTCACAGATGCAAATCACATCGATGGCAACCACTTCTCCTTCTGGCGGTGGCCAAGGCCAGCCTCTCACCTCTTGAGTCTAACTAACTTCGAACAAAACTATCCCAAAAACAGCTCACTGCAGTATCAGAAAAGTATCACAGTAAAGAATACAGTAGATTCATAATAATAATTGCAAAATAAATGATTATATCTCTGATGGGGTAGGCTTTCCATACATTAACTCATTTAACCCTCACCTAGGCATGACTACACACACACACACACACACACACACACACAGAATTATCCATTTATAGATGAGGAAACTGAGCCCCATGTGCATCTGAGATCACTCAGTTTTGCCATGGCAGAGATGAGATTTAAATCATTCTTTCTGAATCTAGAGAGAGCCCAAGGAACTCCACTTTCTACGATCCTGAGCTTTTGGACATGAGCCCCAGGCCTGCCACCAAGTGAAGGGATATCTTAGGTGTTATCCCCGCTCAGTTCCTCAGTTCCCCCTTATATACAATTAGGGAGTAGGTCTGACTGTCAGACTTGCAAAGTGCCTGTGTGGCTGTGTAATGGGCACATGCTAGGAATGGGGCACCAAAGTCAAATGGTTGGGAAGCTGACCTCGAAAGCCAGACAGTACGGAGCCTCCAGCCCTGTATCTTTAGACAAGGTGTTGCCCGTCTCGAAGCCTTGCCACAGCATCCGGACGACGGACATACAAGATTGCCTGTTTCACCCTTTCCATGTAGTTGCGTGAGGAACAAATGAGACGGTACCTAACGCTTTACAGCAATGCTGAGAGCAATGAGCTCTCAGTGAAGAGATACTCTTACAGTTAGCAGAGTTATTACAACCAGTTGCTCAAAAATGTTTCCAGAATGATCATTAGATGCAAGGAGAGCCTCCACTTGAAGTGACGGCTTCCTGGAATAATTCAACTTGTCCATCCTTCTCAAAATAACAAATAAGAGCATTTTGCACTTACTTTCATTGTTTCTACAATAATTACCTCCAATGTTCACGTGTTCATTGTGGGATTTATGGTGTTGTGCTACGTGGTAACGCACCAAGTACTTCTATTCACGCCAAGAACTCAACATCTCAGACGAGCCACAGAAAATTCTTTTCTGGCACGTTTTCGGCTTTTGCGCTTCAGATCCACAAACAACGTGGGCTACTAGTGATTCTTCCAAAAGTCAAGAGAACAAAAATAACAGAGTTAAAAAATAAAGACTAAATAAAGAAGGACTAGAAGAATAAGGAAAAGAAAAACATGTTGGGGAACCTTGGACCGTACTGTCTTGAGTAGCCAGGGTGCGCACAGAAAGGTGACACTTCCCCAAGCAGAGAACGCATCCCTGAGGAGGAGAGAAGGAGAGAGAGAAAGAACAACACTCTGGAAGGCTTTGGCCACAGTTGGCGGTGGAGCTCTTGTCCACCTGCTACCACTTATTGGCCATACTTAAATACATATGGAAGATCCAACCTGGTTCTTGAATCAGGAAGCAATTCTTCAAATGGCTCCTTCCTTCAATCATCATCCACCGAGAATCTGTTTCATGCCACACGCTGTCCTCGGGGTCACTGAGATAAGATAAGGACCAGCTCCTCCAGTTGCTCACATCAGAAAGATACAGGGGAAAGAGTGCCTCTGCCTCAACTGGCCTCGCACAGTTCCTAAGATCTCTAATCTTCCCCACTAGGCGAAAAGTGGAGTTAATGATATCTGTCTTATAAGACTGTTGAGAGGTCAATAGAAACCCATATGCAAGGATCTTTGAACCTAACAGATGTGCAAAACAGTTTATTCTTTTTCCTATTCTCCTTGCATTATTTCTGACATTTAAAGCGCTCATCACGTCTTCTCTTGTATTCTCATTTAATGGATTCCTTTCTTGTAGTTTCGACTCAGTGGACTTTTGGGGATCATGTGGTACCCATTAGAGCTGCGTACCAGATATATCCAGCTGTCTACATCCCCAGAACGTTGCAGGATTGCCGTTCCTACCCTCCTTGACGTGGAGGGGAGCTGAGTGACGAATTCCAGCCCATAACACAAAGGGGAGTTACGTGTTTCCCTTTCGATTGCTGGTGCCGAGACCTCCAAAACTCTTTCCTGTGAAACCACCGATTTGAGAAACTGATTACCCCCTCAACCCAGAACCCACAGTGAGAACATATGGTGCCACCCCATGTAGAGAGAACTTGAAGAAAGCCTTTGGTTTTATAAGTCAGTTGGATTTAGGGGGTATTTGTTACAACACCATGACCTGGCACATCCTGACTAATACAGGCCACAAAACACCAGTCATCACGTCACAGAGTCTGCATAAGGCCTTGTGCAATATTGCAATAAAGGGCACCTAGCTGGAAGGTGAGAAAACTGTAACATACCTAATCAGAACTTCAGAATTTAGAACATGAGTCTAATAAACTGGCAGATGCTGACATGTTGACTTTAAGTAAGGAAAATTCAAACCTGAGAGAAAGATAATCCTACTGTGTTCTAGGCACCATGCTGAGTGTCAGGGACACAGTGAGGAAAAAGATATAATCTTTAGGGAGGAAAACCAAATGGAACAAAAGTCAAAATGGCAGAATAATCCCTGGGAACATGCAAGGCAATAGAGAAAACTGTATCTGGGGCTTAGAAAGACAAAATGCATGTCAACACAGTATTGGATCTGTTCGTGCCAGACTGGCTGTCACTGCCCTGCTTTGAGTAAGCAGCTAATTATCTCAACCAAGGGGCAGTTTGCTGAGGGGCTGTGATGATAGTATTCTCTTTAAGGCATCAGATCGACACCACCCACCAGTCCATTGGAAGGGCGTGTTTTCAAATTACATTCCCAGTATTAGGGCAGGTGTTGGGTAGGGATCATATGCTCTCAGTCTGACACTCCAGTTACCAAAGGCTTGAGCACGCTAATTTCCATCAGTATCATTTACAGAGAAAGCACTCACAGGTACACTCACCCAGGCCTCGTGACGAAAGCCATCAGCTCTCTGGTCTCTGGAGCCAGAAACCCTGGTTCAAATCTCTTACACACCATGTGACTTTGAGCTAGTTAATTGACCTTTACATGCCACAGTTTCCTTAAGCCAAAAAAAAAAAAAAAATGAGCGGGAGGCAACGAGAATTTTAATAAGTAAAGGCATGGGAGATGCTTAGACAATGTTATCCATGTCGGAAGCACTCAAGAGAGGTTAGCTGCTGGTGTTGTTGTTATTACTGTAGCGATCATCACCATCATCCTCACCTTCAGCAGGTAAATTGTAAGATGTGGACCGCCTGGAAGGGGTCAGGGAGACCAGGATAAGAACTGTTGATTGTGGCCACAGTGACTATACACGTGAGGGTACCCACGGGCAGAAGGAAACCCACGTTCCCTGGCCTCCTGGCCACCATGTGCAACCGACAGGGCTCATTGCCCATGGGCTGCTGACTTCCCACACCGGGACATCAAGCTTCATAATTCTGAGGCAGCTCAGGAACGAGGGTTTCATTATCTCCCAACCAACCTCTTCATTTCCCCAAGCTCACCCAATCCTAATTAGCCCAAGGAGAGTCATCTGGATAAGTTGAATATCAAGCTCATCAAGAAGCTCTCGCTCTGATTGTAGGCTCTAAGAGGCAGCCATTACAGCTCAATTTCCCCTCAGGAACTTCATTGATTATATAAGGTAACTGATGAAATGGCAAGAGATGGGAGGTTGTTTGGGATGCTCTGTTCTCTTTCCTCTCTCTATTTACGTGATTGCAAGTAAATGAAAGAAAAACTACCTGTGATACCTCAGACATACCCTAGCAATCTTTCCAGGTGATATGTTAAAGGCTACGATGCTGCCATTGGAAACCAAGAAGCCTCACAGTTGGGTGAGAGACCAGTGAGGATTTCTGGAGAGGAAGCTGTAAGCCTGAGGATTCTGTGCACATCCCTCCAATTTGTAAATTGCCAAAGAATCAAAAGTTTACAGAGAAAAGTTGGAAACTTTCCCCATCGACTTACCTTACACACCATTTGCCTATTGACATCAAAAAAAGCAGTTCTATTGATCACTTCCTACTGATTTGACTGGAGGATTTACACTCAGTACAAACCATTGATTGTAATGGCAATTTCTACTGACTTAAAGAGGTGTTGGGTCCTGATTGGGATCCCACCAGATGAACAGGTATCCATTTTCAATCACCTAAAAATCAATGCTCACTTGCCACTCCAAGAAGTTCCATCTAATCACTTGATGACACGTTCCAAACTTTCCAAGAAGCCTCTCAAAACCATGGTGATAATAAAAGGCAAGGTTGGTATTTCCTCCTCTCATGGTAATTCCTTGGCTTGGGCTGTTCTTCTACTTTGTCCCCTAGAGAACTACTAATTCCTCAGGCCCAGTTTCCAGAGGCCAAGGCAACATTGGATATTTTAGAAAACAGGAGCCGTGAGAGACCAGAGCATCATCTAGGCCCGCTGGACCATGAGTTCTACCAAATGGTTCTGATTCCATGTAATCATCCAATGGCAGTCCCTCTTTTCCTTCCCTACCTGCCATATGCCTGGTGATGTTCTAAGACCAAGGATGCACCTGTAAACCCAACTGCGAAGACGTACGGGCTTATATACATTCTAGAAGTATGGGTTATATTCACAGGGAGGCAGACAACAAAAAGGTAAGCAAATAAAGGACAAAGATGATTCAAATGGTGGTTAAGTGTGACAGAATAATAAAATAACAGGGTGGGCCAACGGAAGCGTGTGGCACTATTTTAGGGTGGGGCACAGGGAAGCGGAAATTCTGCTGACCTTGCCAAACCCACGCTTACCCAATCTCTCCTCCGGCCACCTCTGTCCCGTGACCCAACCGCTTTGTGCTGAAGAATGACAAAGATATGTGGACACCAGGTGAAAAACAAGATAAATGAGAAAGGAAACTGGTGGCTGAGACAAGCAGATCAGGCTAAGAAGAAAGGAATTAGGAGCTATCCTCTGAGCTACCCTTGGTTTGAGATTCCATGCTGCCTTTTTTGACATGGGCATATTTGAATTGACAACGTCCCTTTTTTCTCTTATTCTATAGCCAATTGTTTTGTAATTGCCGTTTTTCTCTCTGATACAAAATGTTTTCTTTCTTATTTATAATTAAATGTTTTTAACATTCATTCGTTTTTGAGAGAGAGAGAGAGAGAGAGAGAGAGAGAGACAGAGCATAAGTGAAGTAGGGACAGACACACACACACACACACACACACACACACACAGAATCCGAAGCAGGCTCCAGGCTCCGAGCTGTCCTCACAGAGCCCGATGCGGGGCTCGAACTCACGGACCGCGAGATCATGACCTGAGCCGAAGTCGGACGCTTAACCGACTGAGCCACCCAGGCACCTCTTTCTTTCTTATTATGAAAGATGACCTTCACCAAGACAAAGAATTTAGTAGGCCCCAAAAGGCCCACCGTGATTGGTAGGAATACCATATAAAGTGACTTAAGAGACAGAAGTCTTCACTCTTGCAGCTTTAGAGTCAAGTACTTTCAAAGGCACTGAACTCAGAGTTAGGAGGTGCTACTTTTAGCCCCAACTATACATCAAACAGTACAGTGTGGAGGGGAAAGGAAAGAAAGAAGGGGTGGGGGAGAAACATGAATTCTTGCTTTGGACAAATCTGGATTCAAATCCTGGCATCTTCCCTTATGAGCGGCATTGTGGCATTGGACACTCTATCTCTCGGGCTTTTAATAGTCTTATCTGCCCAAGCAGGTCATTATGAATGTTAGGGATAATGCATGGAAGTGCCTGGCATAAAAGAGAGCCTTCCTGAGTAGAAGTTAATATTTGGTGGGGGCCCAGTGAGTCAACTTTTTAATTCACGAACTAATGTTTAATGAGTACCTTTGGGATGGCAGGCTCTATGGGGGCTTCTAAGGGAATGGGGTGAGATTATTTGATCCAAAAGTTTCCTCCTGAGTAGGAGAGGTGGCGTCTATATAATGATCACTATACAGGAGGAAGTGCCAGCGGCCGCAAGACGAAGGCGATAAAATGTGCGGAAAGCGTACTGGAGATACTCTCCGCTTGGTGTCACAGAAGCTCTGAGACACCGGGTGTGGGCCTCTACGGCAGAGAAGGATTGGAAGACGGAAGAGGAAAAGCAGCCTCGGGAACAGGAACGCCTGTCGAGAGCTAGGAGAAGCTGCAAGTTGAGAGAGGTCCAGTGAAGGAGAAAGCGGGACCACAAGGCTAAAAGGGCCTGTAGGGCTCACACCACAGAGGGCTCCCGGTGCAGTTACGGAGCTTGGCGCTCTGCCACCGTGGAAAGCTGGCTTCCCGCAAGTCACTGCAATTCAGGACCACCTTTCAGCTGCTGTCTTCGAGCCTCAGTGTCCTAGCCTCTAAAAGAGGAGTAAGACCAGATCTAATCTCATAGGCTGGAGTTGAGGATTTAATAAGACCCAGGACGGTGCCCGACATACTGTAACAAGTGCCCATTAATGTGGGGCATGGGCCGCGCGCCCTGGTGAGCCTCGCAGAATGTAAGCGCTGAGCTGGTGGTTAGCATGTCTCCACCACGAGCCTGGCAGAGAACAGCGGCGACGCCGGAGAAAGCAATGCTCAGCGAGGAGGAGACACATTCCAGCGGTCGTCGCTGGAGCACCTGGTTCCAACCCTACCTGATGCCGGAGAACTCAAAACTTTGCCGTTGTCGGGGCCTCGACGTCGTCTTTTGCCGAGGCCAGTTGATTTCTTGTTGCTGGCTGCTGAAAGTCGTAAACAACACAGAAATACAGTCGCTTTTCTCACGGTGGATCTTGAGTCCAGCTTCCCCGCAAATGAACTGAACAGCGATGGAGGTGAGCGCTGAAAAATCCGAGCGAACGTGAGAGATTTGGGAGGCAAAGCTGCATCATGACTTCTGCGGGCCTGAAGCATTTTTGCCTTTCTGTGCTTCCCCATCTGGAAAAGTATCTTCAAAACTATGTCGGATAACGGGGTGGATATACAGATGAATGCCCTCCAGGCTGGATTCATTATTGTACGTTCGTTATTATTATACTTATATTTGTCCTCTGATTGTCAAGGCAACTGAAAACAAAACACGTCTGTGGGCCCCTCCAGGTGCCATGCGCCCCCTGCACTGTACCCACTCTGCTCACCAGGAAAATCGGCCCTGTCAGGGCTGGTCTCAAGGACTGGGTTAGTGGGAGCCCATCCACCGAGCTCATCACTTACTGCTACAACCTATTTGCACGGTCAGTCTTCCCTCATGAGGGTGAGCATCGTCGTTTCGTACCCAAGGAGTAGTCGTCAAACCTCAATTCTACAACCCGCTGCACGCCTGGGTTCTATGCCCAATTCTGTGGCTACTAAGCAACAGGGTTCTCAGCCCTGGCGAGACCCCTTTGGTTTCAAAGCCTCATCATTTAAAAAAAAAGGGGTGGAGCTAAATGATCCTCAACACCTCTCTCCAGTGCGAAAGGCGTAAATATTACCACTCATCCATTTTCATCTTATACATCCAGCCCTGTGTGTACTCAACCCCTCCTCCCCCCCCACACACACACACACACGAACACACTTGTCTATTCCTTCCTCAAAAATTTGCAAACGACCAGAAAATGAACTAAATGCAAGAAAAGACAGAAAGAAGAAAAATGTCGGTGGCTTGATCTGGAAAGAGTAAAATTAACACCTCGTTTATCGTATGTGGATTGTAATTCCCCCGGGCAAGCAAGCTATCTGCAATTTCCAAAGTGCCTTCTAAATAATCAGTAGTCAAGAAATGCCACGTAATCATGACCTCCAATGCGGTTACTGAGGGTCACTCTGAAATTGGACGTCGGAACCTCTCCTCTTAAAGAGCCACAGGTCCCTGGTTAAACACTGAAATTGATGTGCCCAGGTTACCATGGAAGCCCGCCCCCCGTACATTACCATTATTATTATTTTGTGTTTCCCTAATACTTTCATTGAAAGATAATCATGTTATGAATATTAACTTTTATAGGCTGCATTTGTAACTGCTTATGTGTAAAGAAGCAGCACTTTCTGAAATCAAAATGACACTAATAATTTAGTCAATTTGCTTTTTCCCATCTCCGTGTTTACAGTCGTGTTATTTTGTTACTGCACACTCTGAATTTTGATATAGTCATCCCGGTAATAAGCCTTTTTTTGTTCTTCAAATTTAAAGACACGTGTGTCGCATAGAACGGAGTTGGTTTAAATTCATTCATTCATTCATTCATTCATTCAGTATTTACTGAATGCCTACTAGGTGCCAGATCTCGTGTAGGTGTAAGGGACGATGCCACCTTCTCAGAGCAGAGATATGAGGGAGGAAGAGAGGCTTAGAAGTCACAAATGAGAAATGAGGCAATGTATGTAGCAATAGGGATATGCAGAGGGCATTTTCAGTGCTCCAAGTGGGGACACCTGATCAATTTTGGAGCTTGGGAAGCATTTTCTGAAGTTTAAAACTCAAGGAAAGGGGAGCTAGGAAAGAAAAAAAACAATGAAAGTATATATGATCTATCTGGTGTTTATCAAAATGCAGAGAATCTGTATGCCCATTAGGATGACCACTATGAAAGAGAGAAAGAGAGGAGAGGAAGGAAGGAAGGAAGGAAGGAAGGAAGGAAGGAAGGAAGGGAGGAGAGGGAAAAAAGAAGGGAGGGGGGAGAGAGGGAGGGAGGGGGGAGAGAGGGAGGGAGGGGAGAGAGAGGAAGGGAGGGGGAGAGAGGAACGGAAGAGGGAGAGAGGGAGGGAGGGGGGAGGGAGAAAGGAAGGAAAGAAAGAAGGAAGGAAGGAAGGAAGGAAGGAAGGAAGGAAGGAAGGAGGAGGGAGAGAAGGAGGGAGGAGGGAGGAACAAAGGAAGGAAGGAAGGAAGGAAGGAAGGAAGGAAGGAAGGAAGGAAAGAAAGAAGGGAAGGAAGGAATGGAAGGGAAGGAAGGAAAGAGGGAAAGTGGAGGGAGGAAGGGAAAATACCAACTGTTGTCGAGGATGTGGAAAAATTGGAACGCTTATGCATTGCTGGTGGAAATGCAAATTAATGCAGCAGGGACTCATATTTGCATACCCATGTTCATAATAGCACTATTGATGATAGTCAAAATGTGGAAGCAACACAAGGTCCACTGATGAAAGAATGGGTAACCAAATCTGGTCTATCTAAACAATGGAATATTATTCAGCCTTAAAAAGGAAGGAAATGTTGACACATTCTACAAGAGGGTTGAACCTTGAAGACATTGTGCTAAGTGAAATGAGCCAGTCACAGGAGGGCTAAGACTCCATGTTTCTATTTACAGTAGGTACCTAGAGTAGTCAAATTCATAGAGACAGGAAGTACCATGGAGGTTGCCAAGGGGTGGGGGAGGGGGAATGGGGACTTAGTGTTTAATGGGTATGGAGTTTCTGACTGGGGAAGATGAAAACATTCCAGAGGTGGATGACAGTGATGGATGAATGCACTTAATGCTTCTTAACTGTACACCTAAAAATGGTAAATTTTATGCTATGGGTACATAACTACAATTTCTTAAAAGGTGCAGAGAACCCCGCCACCCCTCTCTCCAAATCTGCGTTGCATTAGGTTGGGGATCCAAGGACGGTCCGACTCCCACCCATTTTCTAAAATGCCATCATCCCAGGAGCTGCTGCTGTTTGTATGTCAGCTTTATTTGTAAATACAATTAAAAAAACAAGCACAAAACACCATCATCCAAGGGGTAAATGTTCTTGGGCTCTGAAACTCAGTGCTGTCATTCCCATTAACAGTAATGAGAGTCCCATGGTTAAATCTCCGTGCATCATGCTCAAAATTTACCCCCTAGAGTTTGCAGATGGAAAAAAAAAGAAAGAAAGAAAGCAAGATTATCTTATGCACAAACAGAAAACAGAAAATAAAGCCAGAAATGGCATTCTGACCACGGAGATGCCACGGGACGATTAGCAGGCAATCTGGTGCGGATTGTTTCAGAAAGAATCCTAAAGAGGGCATATGGCAGGAAGACTGTGTCTAATCCCGGTCTCCAGATCCACTGTATGTTTCAGAGCAATCAGGATTACTGGTGGCCCATGGTGAGGAGTTGAAATTGTGACTCTGACATTAAAACTTATTTTTTAACATAAATGTGCTCTTGAGATGGATGAAAACAAAAATAGACCTAAATCTTGTGCCTCCAAAAGTTCCGAAGTTTTGGTTTCGAGTGAATTTCTATGGAGGCTTTTAAGATTCTTGGTGCATTCTCATAATTAAAGACTTCAAGGTTTTAATTCCCTCTTCACTTTGAATCTCCCCTAGAGCCTTTGTCATGTTCTATGTTGTTAGGAAACGTAATCAAATTAACACACAAGTAAACGGAACTATTGGAAGTCAGTTTCTCTCTTCTCATTTTCTCAACCTCTCTCAATGTGTCATTCTCCTCCTCATCTCTATGTATCTCTTGATTTCTATCTCTATTTCTCTCTCTCTCTCTCTCTCTCTCTCTCTCTCTTCCTCTTTATCTCTCTTTGTCTTCTTCTAATCTCTGTCTCTTGATTATCTTTTTTTTCTGTCTCCCTCTCTGTGTTGCTCTGTCTCTCTGTCTCTCTCTCCATTTATCTTTGTATCTCATCTCCATGGCATCTCAAGGGCTCTGGTTCCTACTCTTCTCTACACTGCATTGCTCTCAAGCTTCTACCTGCATATGACACACCAGCTTCCTTCACCTTCTTGTCAGCATTTAGGTGGATAAAAATGGCTTCCATTCAATATGGCCCCTATTTCCAATGCCACTGATTCCTGACTATATACATTTCCATGACTTCCTCGAACACTCTAAAAAGAGACCCCAGTGGACTACTGCCTTGCCAATGGATCAGATGCTGTCTAGCCAAGTTCTCACCCTTTCTTGAACAAGTTTTGGAGGATTGGAGGGAAGAAAGGACTTATATACCCTGCTACCCTCACTGCAGAACCTGAGAGGTGTAACAATTCTCTGAGAAGGGCTATGGAAACAAACCAACCAACCAGTCAACCAAAATGTCTAGCCTTGTGCTAGAATCTGAGTTCACAAAGAGTGGTCTGTGGTCAAGATGCTGTCAAGGTGTCTACAGGGTCAAAATTATTTCTATAGTAATTATAAGACACTATTTGTCTCTTTTTACTCTATTGGCATGTGTACTGATGGTGCAAACACTATGCAGGGTAAAAACTGCAGGTGCCTTAGCATGAACCAAGGCAGTGGCAACAAACTCTTTTCACAGCCATTGGATTCTTTACCACCACACAAGTGAAACAACAACAACAAAATGTTTTTAGAGGCAAATTTCCCTTAAGACTATCCCTCATGGATCAGAAGAGATAATTAATTTTATTGTTTCTTGACTCTTATGGGCACTTCTTTTAGATATTCTGTGTAAAAAAAAAAAAAAGGATGTACACACAGAACACTTCAGTTGCACCCCAAAGTGTGGTGTTTGTCCCAAGGAAAATGAATGAATGACGTAGGAATGCTTGAGTTGCCAGCTGAACTAGCCACTTTTTCACACAGCAACATTTGTACTTAAAAGAACAACTGAACAAAAAATCATGGTATTCACATGAGTACTTAGCAGATATTTTTCTCAAAAATGAATAAAAGGAGTCTGTCATTTCAAAAGAAAGGACTGACAGTATCAGGATTCAAATTAAAATATTTGAATTTTAGAAAACTCCCATCTGTTACCATAAGCCTGACAGCTCCTCAATACTTACAACCTTTTCTGATGAGATCACTGGTAATATTAATGTGATTTTTTATAAATATCTTATAATTAAAGGTATCAAAAATTAGAAGATTTACATAATTCAGTAAACCAGTATTTTCCCAAAAAGCAATATATAATGTTACAAAATCATACATGGAAGGGCAGCTGGGTGGCTCAGTTGGTTGAGCATCTGAATCTTGATTTCAGCTCAGGTAATGATTCCAGGATCATGGGACCGAGCCCCACATCAGGCTCCACACTATGTGTGGAACCTGTTTAAGACTCTCTCTCTCCCCTTCTGTCCCTCTTCCCTGCTTGCTCTCTCTCTTTCTAAAGTAAAAAATAAAAATATTTTAAAAATCACATGTCGGGTGCGCCTGGGTGGCTCAGTGTCTGACCGTGGCTTGGGTCATGATCTTGGATTGTGGATTTGAGCCCCACATTGGGCTCTGTGCTGACAGCTCGGAGCCTGGAGCTTGCTAAGGATTCTGTGTCTCCCTCTCTCTCTGCCCCTCCCCCACTCGTGCTCTGTCTCTCCCTCGCTCAAAAATAAATAACATTTGGGGCGCCTGGGTGGCGCAGTCGGTTAAGCGTCCGACTTCAGCCAGGTCACGATCTCGCGGTCCGTGAGTTCGAGCCCCGCGTCGGGCTCTGGGCTGATGGCTCAGAGCCTGGAGCCTGTTTCCGATTCTGTGTCTCCCTCTCTCTCTGCCCCTCCCCCGTTCATGCTCTGTCTCTCTCTGTCCCAAAAATAAATAGACGTTGAAAAAAAAAAATTAAAAATTAATAAATAAATAAATAAATAAATAACATTTTTAAAAAAACACTAAAAAACAAACAAAAAATCAATAGAAAAAAAGTGGGAAGATCCCAATAAATTCTGCATTGCAGTTAATAGTATGGCACCAAAGTTGAGTTCTTCATTTTAATCCATGTTCCATCATTATGAAAGATAGGATCATTTGGAGGAAGCTGAGTGAAGTTGCAAAGAATGTGCTCTCTTTGCGACTCCTCTGGAAATCTGAAATCATTAAGTTTAAACAAGAAATAAACACCAACATCAAGCAATGGCTTCCCAGTCCATTCAGAAGACACATCAAAGAGCTTATCCAAGTGGTCCGCGTGATCTGACTCCCCCTACTCAACCCACTCTCTCCCCTGGATAGTTCTTTCAGATGCCACATCCCCCTTCCCCACTGTCCTGCAACGTCACTGTTCTGGAACCTGCTCCCTGCATAGGCTCTTTGCACTTAAAGTTGGCTTTAAGTGTGCTCCTCCTCAGGTATCCTGGTGACCAACAACCTCCCTTCTTTTTTTTTTTTTTTTTTTTTAATTTTTTTTTTAACGTTTATTTATTTTTGAGACAGAGAAAGACAGAGCATGAATGGGGGAGGGTCAGAGAGAGAGGGAGACACAGAATCTGAAACAGGCTCCAGGCTCCGAGCTGTCAGCACAGAGCCCGACGCAGGGCTCGAACTCACGGACCGCGAGATCATGACCTGAGCTGAAGTCGGCCGCCTAACCGACTGAGCCACCCAGGCGCCCCCCAACAACCTCCCTTCTTACAAGTCTTTGCTCTGATGTAGCCCCTTCACAATGAGGCCTCACCAGGCATTCTATCTCCACTGCACCTGTCTCCCCCTCCAACCACCCCACATGCTCCATACTCTGCTTTCCCTTTTTTGCCTTTTTTGCCACGTTATGCATCACCTCCCCATACCCCGACGGCATTTCCTTATTTAGTACCATTATTGTTCATTGTCTGCCTTCCCCTCCAGAATGTCAGTTCCATGATGGCAGCGAGCCTGGTTTTGTTCCCCTTGGCATCCAGAGTGCCTGGATGAAGGGACTCGGCAAAACTTTGCTGAGTCAACAGCTCGCACTCCTGGCATTTAGCCTGACGTATTTGCTGTCCGTGTACCTGTGCCTAGGAGTTCCCCCAAGGGGTGGAGAGGACAGAGATCTTGCCTGCAGGAGACACAGGGGTGAAGGAGCCCGAATGGTCCCCTAGAGCCAGGGGCCCCTTGACATCAGCGCAGAAATAGCAGTGTGCTCCTTTACCCCACGCGAGAGTGGAGCATGCCTAGAAAGGCAGACATGAAAAAGTAAGGACGCATCCAAGGCGATATGTAAGCCAAGTTGAAAGTTATAAAAGATTTAGGTAAGCTCTTTTCTAAGCACCTTCAAAATTCCCAAAGGGCTTTTCTTATGTGGTAGGTATTATAATGAAAAAAGACCCAGTCATGACAAGAGACACATGGGTGAAGACAGCTATTTAAAGCTGGAATGATTGATTCCCTAACATTCCAAGGTAGCACTCTTTAACTCCAGATACAGCCACCTCTCAATGGCGGCTCCCTAATTTGCATAGGTAATTGACAGCTTGTTAACAGCTCATTAAGAACACTGAAAACCATGTGACAACTACAAACGTGTGTGTAAATGGGGATAGAATCTGTGAATTGCAGGATATTGAGAACTCAATCAGGTCTCAGATTACAGGTCAGAAAACAAGTTGATTGGCTCCTACCGTGAACAAACAGGGACATCAGCCGACTTTCTTCCAGAACTTTATTCAACAGTCCCAACGTCCACCGGGTAATAACAAAAACCCCAGAGCGATGATTTTCAGGGCTCCGCTCTAACAGAAGCGCTGATGTGAGTACCAGCTTCATACAAATAAGTGTCGGCGGCTCATTTCTTAAAAAAAAAAAAAAAAAAATACCCTTTAAACTGCTTATGCAGTTTCAAATTTTGTTCTTAAGATTCACCTTTTTTTTCCTAAACACAAGTCATTTAGACACTGCAATCTAATATTCCGCAAGTGAGAAAAATGTAGAGTGTAATTTGACTTTAGCCTATAAAAAGGAGATAAGTTTCCTGATTTGCACACAGTTACTATCGGTAAATTTGGATGCTGCATTTTTTAAAAGAACATTTGAATATAAATAGTGCAAATAATTGTTACATCAGCAGATCTCTTCTGCGTATCAGATGCCCCTGCAGAAACCTTCTTTTGCAAACTGTCTCCCCCCGATGGGATAAGAGTTTAAAGGCGGTGTGCTCCCGTCGCCGTGAGCTGTAAGCTGAGTGCTCGTTGGTGACCGAGAGTGTACTCTCTCAGGGCCTGCTGATTCTTTTTTGTTTCTTTTCTTTTCTGCCATGCTTCTACTAGAAGCATGTGGATAGGGGTCCAGGAAATACTGCCCATACTCAGTCCCTGGGATTCTGAAGCCATCCTTGGGGGTGCAGGCCAGTCCAACCTGCCACGCTTCCTAGCCTCTTGCCCACACGACCAGCCCCACTCCACACCTGCTCCTTCTCCCCCATCCACTGGGACTTTCTCACCACCTGATTTATTCTTCCATTCTCTGTCCTTTCTGCATGGGCCTGTTTTTCTTCATCCAATCAGGTCCTGCCCCCGGGGACTCTGACAATTCAATGGGGACGAGAAAAAACCCCAGGATTTAGGGCCATCCAAGGAGAGCCACCCAGAGGCATGGTCTTGCCAATCGCTAGTAGAGTGGTTCATCCAGGGTTAAATATTTCACCTCCAAAGGTCTTGGTTTCTTCACCTACAAAACAGGAGTAGTATTATCTACTGAGAAATGTTGGTCATGTCAGCCAATTGGGATAAAGCCATGGTACAGGATAGAATCTTGACAAGATCAAGAATGGATTCCTGGGGTCACCGGCTGGCTCAGTCAGTTATGCGTCCAACGCTTGACTTCAGCTCAGGTCACAACCTCAGGGTTGGTGAGTTCAAAGCCTACATCGGGCTCTGTGCTGACAGCATGGAGCCTGCTTGGGATTCGCTCTCTCCCTCTCTCTCTCTGCCCCTCCCGCGCTCACTCTCTCCCCAAAACAAACATTAAAACAATAATAATAATGGATTCCCATCTTGTAGTCTTGGTACTATGGCCATACTAGAGACATCGGTCTGTTGGGTCAGAGTAGCCACTTGACCTACAAAACGCCAATCCAGAGGCTGAACAGAGACCTCTGTTGTGATCTAACAAGAACAGATGAACTGGGCAAGGCAATCCCCATCTCTGAGTCTGAACTGGAATATTCGGATGATCCTGGAGGGGGTGGGAGTGAGGCTGAAAGTCCATGATGCGGGAGCTTGGAGAGAGCACCCATGACACGTCCTTGGCAAGCACAAGTTCTGCAGAAGTAGTGACAGTGATTAGCAGAAGCCATGAGGCGGGAAAAAGATGGAGTGGAGGAGCAGAGGTTGGAGGGCAGGGAACAGTAAGCAGGGGGGCGGACGGTGAGCTGGCAATGAACGTGTCATTCCTTCTACATGGAGGCCTGCTGTCTAACCTAGTCAGGGCTCCGAGAAACTTCCTGTGCCAAGGGCCAGAGAGTAGGCTCTGCAGCCCATAGGGTCTCTGGTGCAATGAATGGACTCTGCCTTTGTGGCGTGAAAGCAGCCACAGACAAGACAAGAACTCTTCAACTCACGAGCGTGGCTGTCTTCCAACGCAACTATTTACAGCAGCAGGTAGGAGGCTGCTGGCCCCAGGTTAGTCAACCCCGTGACGAGTGGCTCTGCTCCTTCAGAGCCTTACCTGGGCCATCATAGGACCCCAGTCGCCATCTCCTGGTCAGTATGAGGGCCCATTTCCAGCACTTTCTTTGCTCCCCCACCTGACAGGTACCTAGCCCTCCAGGAGGTAAGTGCTTATGCAGATACTGCCAGGGAGTTGGGGTTTTGAGACTGTTGAGTGAGAACAACTAACTTTGGGCACACACACACACACACACACACACACATCCTATCTTTGGAACTTATGATGTCCATGTTCCTCATTGGCCGTTTCCACATTTTTTTTCTTTTTTTAAAAGACAAGAGAGAGAGACAGAGCAGGAGCAGGAGAGGGGCAGAGAGACAGGAGAGAGAGTATCCCAAGCTCTGCACTGTCAGCGCGGAGCCCGACGCGAGGCTCGGACTCACGGACCGCGACATCACGATCTGAGCCAAAATCAAGAATCCGACGCTTAACTAACCGAGCCACCCGGGCACCCCCGGGCGTTTCCATATTTTTCGGCCAGCCCATCCACAAACAACACTTGACGGCAGTATACCAATTTGTGGAGGAGAAACAGCTACAGCCAAAAGCACAAGCTATTTTTGCTACCAGTCTACAGGGAAGGGAAACTGGGAAACATCAGTCCAACCTGAATGGCAGATGGGTTATGTGTGGCCTGGTAAGGTCTGTATTAAAGGTGTTTTTTAACTACTTACGGGCATCAAAAACCTGAAGATGTCCCCCCCCCCAAAAAAAAAAACATCCAACTTTCTCTTTGAATACCAGAAAATGAGGTTCACTGAGCGGTTTCTTCACATGGTGACAATTTGCTGCTGGTGCAGAGGCCCAGTCACAGCACCTGCTCTCCGACATTCCCTGACTGGCCATGTGGGTAACCTAGTTCGGCCATTTCCAAGAGACGGGCGTGTTAGAACAACTCTCTCTAACCCTCCACCGCCTTATGAAATCCGTATCAGTGTAGCTACTTTATAAAGGAGAAAACCGAGGCTCAGGGCGTTCAGGTAACTTTCCCAAAGATCATGCTGTTGATAACTTGCTGAATGAAGGTGAAGCTACTGGCAGCAAAAACGGGGCTTCAATGGGGCGCCTGGGTGGCTCAGTCCGTTAAGCGTCCGACTTCAGCTCAGGTCACGATCTCGCGGTCCGTGAGTTCGAGCCCCGCGTCGGGCTCTGGGCTGATGGCTTGGAGCCTGGAGCCTGCTTCCGATTCTGTGTCTCCCTCTCTCTCTGGCCCTCCCCCGTTCATGCTCTGTATCTCTCTGTCTCAAAAATAAATAAACGTTAAAAAAAAATGGTGCTTCAAAAGGTGCTAGAGGAGTGCCTGGGTGGCTCAGTCGGTTAAGCATCCCACCTCAGCTCAGGTCACGATCTCGCGGTCCGTGAGTTCGAGCCCCGTGTCAGGCTCTGTGCTGACAGCTCGGAGCCTGGAGCCCGCTTCTGACTCTGTGTCTCCCTCTCCCTCTGCCCCTACCCCACTTGCACTCTGTCTCTCTCTCAAAAATAAATAAACACTGAAAAAAAAATTTTTTTTAAGTGTGGTCAGAGGCCCAGCAGTCTGAGCATCCTCCAAGAGCTTGTTAGAAATGCTCATTCTTGGGTCCCATCCCAGATGTAAGGATGAGAATCCCTGGAGGGGAGGCCCAGGAATTGGCCTTTGCATGATGTTAAGGAACCACTAATGCCTGGGTTGGGGTTCCCTGATTTAGCAAATAAAAATACAGGCCACCAGGTTAAATGTGATGGAAATAATGTTTTTGGTTCATGACCCAGACATTGTATTTAATCCAGGACCCCTGCCGGGTTCTATTCTGGGGCATTCCCACCTCTTTCATCCAAGTGTGGTCCTGATGTTGGGACGTTTTAAAGGCGATGTGCAGCCAACGTTGAGAAGCAGACACCTTTCTCTTGAAGGCGTTCATGTTTCTCCTGGATTCTAGCTCTGGGGTTGGTGGAAGGGAGAAAATCAATCCTCCCTAAGACTGCAGTTACTGGAAAAAGGATAGAACCATCAAATACAAAATCAAATGTGAAAAGGGAAGATATGTCATGAGTCCTTTATCCTGCAGCTGTATACAAACCGCCACCATTTTCTTCGGGATAGAAAAGAAAACCCTGCCAATGTGATAAGTGGAAAAGTCAAAGGTTGCCAAATACGAGTCACATGATGCCCGGGGTAAGGATGAGGCGTGTTGCGGGCTACCGTGAATGGTGCTGCACATTGGCTTTCTGGCTTTGGTTTGTAAGAGTTACTTAAGGCACTTGAGCTCCCGGGTCGAGTCAGAGCTAGTCAGTGAACCAAAGGGTTGGACACGCCCCCAAAGGCAGAGCTGGCTGATTCCCTCAGGCCTCTGCCTCATGGCTTCTCCAATGGCCACCACTTAGCTCAAGTGGAAGGTCTCTCTCGCTGGCTCGTGAACTTGCCACACTTGTTACTCGGTTGAAGAACACTGAAAGGCATTCTCTCGTTAAGTTGGCGAATTTGCTTCCTTTGCTCAGCAATGGTCACTGTACAGGAATATAGAATAAAATTCCAGCCTGGAACAGTCAGGGAGGGTTTTAGTAAGTATATTCTAGAAGACTAATGGTACTTACTGATCTTTCTATACAGGGATCTATTTTTATCTTGGATCAATCTGAAAGTGAATATGTCAAAAAAATTCTTTTGTGTCCTATTTTTGATCCCTCCTCTGCTTTAATCCCTTTAAATGTATCCACATACGTACACTATCAACCCTTCCAGAGTCTTCTACTATTATTCTATTCTCACATCTCCACTCCTTGAGATGCCCATTTTTTAGCTCAGTGTGTCTGCCTACTCTCCTTTCCAATGACTTCTTTCCCAGTAGACCTTTGTAATTTTCCATTGAGTTTGTCTCCAGCACAGGTTTGGTTTAGTTTTTGCTGTTTTTAAACCTATAGGAGATCCATGTGGCCCAAGTGTCAGAATGTGTTTCTAGAGGACCATTTTGCATCTCCTTCTACAGGAACCCTAGACCTGTACCTAGCTTTCTGGACTTGGAATTTCCACATCACGGTTGTAACATAAAGTTGGACCTTACTGCCATGCATCATACAAGTTTATAGCTTGGATTTCTCATGAAAGACATTTTTTCCCTACTCAGAGGCCAAAGCAGAAAACAAGCTTTCTTGCTGTTTTTCCTAGTCTACCAGATCTTTCAAATGTGTATGTTTTAAGCTGGGATCCCAGTTCTGGCTTCCCCACATACAGACCCAAGCTAACTCTCCTATCCCAATATGGGCAAAACATCGTCAGCCCCCAAAACCAGTCAATACCCCTGTAGAATATACAGTCTCATCAAACTGAAACAGCATTTCAAGCACCTACGTATTCCCTTTATTTTGAGCTCCTGTATGTATTTTTAAATATCATTATGTGTCTTCAGTGTTTCCATGTATTTGTGCCGGGAAGGCAATGCTCGGTGACCCAGTCTGCCATGTTGTTAAAATCAGGTGTCAAAAAGTCACTCTTGCGACCAAAGAGCCAGAGACAATGAATTCTTCCTAATCCACTCAAGGGGCAGTTGGAAGCAGAACAAAGGATGTGAATGAGGAGTCTAGGTTTAGATCAATAAGAGTGAAAGCCATGGCCATGATTTTGCGGAGATATTCAAAAGGAACTCAGACAAAGTAACGCAAGGAGGAGACAACTCCCTGTTGGCCCTGGCATTTTGTAATTATAGTGAATTATTCATGGTGGTTGATCAATATCTATTTCTGCTACACAAGCTATCCCGAAACTCTGTGGCTTAAAACAGCAGTCATAACTCATGATTCTATGGTGAGGAACTTGGAAGGGCTCAGCCAGGTGAGTCTTCCGCTCCAGTGGTGTTGACAGAGCTCACTCGATGGCATTCAGCTGGTGGAGGGGCTGGTCTTGAGGGTCAAAGACAGCGACCTTCACAAGCCTGACACGCTACCCAGTTGGCTCAGCTGAACCATTGACCAGAATGCCAGCAGGTGGCCTCTCCTCCAGCATGGTGAGCACAGAAGAGCCAGACTTAGCACATGGCTTAGGCCTTCAAGAGAACATTCCAAAAGCCAGGAAGTTGATGGTGCCAGCCTTCAGTCCTGAGCATCCCTTCTGCCATGTTCTTGTCATCAACGTAGTTACAGAACCCACGCAGAGTTCAAGGAAAGGAGCCTTTTGGTGAGAGGAATGTCTAAGAAGTTGTGGCCATCTTTTATCTGCCACAGTGAAGCTGACTGAGCTCGTGAGCCCTGAAATCAGGCAGGAGACCGAGAGACTGAAACTTTCCTAAGCTTCTTATCTGCTGACCCAGATATGTTCTCTGAGCTTCCGTCTTCCTTATCCAAAAAGGGGGAATATTAACATAGAATCAGACTGAAATATTTACAGCTTTAAGTAATGGGAAAAAATGGACTTACATCTACTTTAGCAAAGAGGGTTTGATTTTTCTCATATAAGAAGACTTCAGTCCATGGTCTTTCCAGCAGCAGCAAGGGAGCCTGAGAAATGAGTCCTAAGCGGGGTACTTTGATGTCATTGAAAAATGGGCTTCTATTGGCAAGAAGAAAGAAGGAGGACAAGATAATGGGGAGGCAATAAATGGCATCCACCTCAAAGTCATACCAGGAGCCAAATGTGTATACAAAGCCTAACACCATGTCTGGCCTATGGCATGAACTCAAGAGATGGATAGATGGTAGGTAGGAGTGGGGGTGGCTTGGGTCCTGACTTGGTCAACAAAGAACATGAGATAGTTTAGTATAGGACTGCATTAAATAAAATAATGGTACCTTGAAAATGAAGTCATGAATCAGAATAGAGAGTGCTGGAAGAAAGCAATCTCCTTTATAGATATTCGAGGAGGAAAGTATCGAAACTGTGAATTCAAGGATTATGCATTGAGAATCCTCTGACCCTAGTAGCAGGGACCTTGATGTAAGACAAAATGGTTATTTGAGCATAGAGTGATGTACAATACACAAAAAAAGAAAGAAAAGAAAAGAAAAGAAAAGAAAAGAAAAGAAAAGAAAAGGAGAAAAGAAAAGAAGAGAGAAAAGAAAAGAAAAGAATAGAAAAAAGCACAACAGTGAGGAAGGCCAGCAGAGATGTGAGAGGGAGAAATATTTGAGTTGGACCAGAATAGAGATCGTTCCCTTAGAAAGCAACTCTTTGTGAGATGGTACTCAAAGTGAATGTCAGAATCTCCCTGGATATAATTTATGATTTGAGGTATATCATTATGCCTGAATTAAGTGTCCAATAAATTCTAAATAGAACCCATACTGTGGGTTCAATTATTAGCATCTAATTGTTCTGTGATGTTCCATACAACACATATTTATGAAGCAGTTACCACATAGCCCACTACGTACGAGCTTTCTGTACGTTTTAATCCTGGCCATACTGCTGTGGGGAGGGTAATCATGGCATTGTATTTTACTTTTTTAATGTTTCTTTATTTTTGAGAGAGAGAACGAGAGAGTGTGTGTGAGCAGGGGAGGGGCAGAGAGAGAGGGAGACACAGAATCCGAAGCAGATTGCAGGCTCTGAGCCGTCAGCACAGAGCCCGATGCGGGGCTCGAACCCATGAACCATGAGCCGAAGTCGGTCGCTGATCGTGGCATTTTAGAAACAGTGGCCTTAAGCCTTGGAGATGCTAAGGGTCACACGTCCACCGGTGCCAGCTTTATTTGGGCACAGGACAGATTCTCACCGAAGAGCATCCTGTCCACGCCCCACCGGCCTGGACCATTCCTGGGCTCTCACTGCCCTGAAGGACTCATCACAGGTTTACGCCTATGGGAGTTTCAACAAATCCAGGGTGGAGAGACAAGCCCTCAGGAAGCGTCTGCAAAAGTGAGGCAATGGCAGAGACATCAAAACTGTCCCCATGATACGAAACCAGCAGACCCCCCCCCACCCCACCTAGGCATGAACTTGAGGTACGGGTGGTAAGAAAACAAGGTGAAGTGCAACGTTCTGTCACCACCAAACACCTGGTCACTACGTGTTGAAACCCTGTTACACTGACCGCCTGACTCGCAAAAGTTCTGGATTTTGTTTGTTTTCCCTTTTTTTTTTTTTTTTTTTTAGATTTTTAAAACTAACAGATTTCTTATGGTCAAACCAATATGTCGTGTTACCTTTATAGCTAACAGCGTACCTGTCATCACCTTCCTAGACGAAAGTTAATCGTTCCAGACTTTGACAAACAAAATTTATTTTTCACACCCATTCTGGGGTTGGGCACCCCAGCAACGAAAACGGCTGCTTAGGGCTCAGGCACAGGGGAGCCGCCTCTCCCTCAAAGGCAGAAGCAATTTTTGGAAGAATTTGGTATTTAAAAACCACCTCAGGGGCGACTGGGGGGCTCAGTCGGTTAAGCGTCCGACTTCAGCTCAGGTCATGATCTCATGGTTCGTGGGTTCGAGCCCCACGTCGGGCTCTGTGACGACAGCTCAGAGCCTGGAGCCTGCTTCGGATTCCGCGTACCGCACCCGCCCCCCCTCTATGCCCCACCCCTGCTTGTGCTCTGTCTCTCTCTGTCTTTCAAAAATGAATTAAAGCCACATCACGGTTTTTATGTTGGGACGTCCTTGCCTTTCTGCTTGCATACCGAATCGAGTTTGAAATGCACAGGAAAAGGAGACCAGTGCTTTTCCGTGCTTGGGGTCTGAATATCCTAGAAACTTCTGGGCCCCTGTGCTGACCTTCACCACCCGTCCACGGAGGTCTTGGGAGCGGAGACTGCAAGGTGGATGTTGGGACTTCCTTGGGCCTGCCTCTACCTGTCTCCATGTGGCCTGCCGGGCCCACGCCCGAAGCCAGGGCGCGCTCTGTACGCTGGGTAACCCGATCTTGGCCAGAAACCACCAAAAGGCCTCCCGAAAACCAAGGTCACGTGGCCACTGCCCCTCACCTGGAAAGGCAGGCTGTCACAGGAGGCCACAAGCCTCTCAGGGAAACCGAGTGCTTGCGCTAAGGGCGCACGTGTGAGAGTGCGTGCATTCACATACACACTCCCACACACTTGTCTCAGCGTGGCCTATAACTTGGCTCCTCCCTTGCCAATGACCTTGAGCGGCCCTCTCCTTCTTCTTTCTCTTTCCTGCCGCCTGGCCCCCACCCCTGGCCCCCCATGACACCCTGCTTTCCGGGTGGGAGCTCGCTCATCAGGGCCACATGGAACCCCACTTCCTGCTCCCAAACCCACGGAGGCACGCTCTCCCCGCCATGACATCTGTCTCGGTGGCAGCCTCCTCAGGCGGTTCTGTTGGCAGCCACGGGGCCTGTCGGGTGGCTCGGTGGCTGACGGGCTGTCACCACCGCCTCATCTTGTGTGCTGGCATTTTCTTTTGATTTACCTTTTTGATTCAGAGGCATTTGCATGCTTTCATCCCGGGGTGGACAAAGTCCTGGGCGGCGAGTCCCCCCCCCCCGCCCCCCGCCTGGCTGGGCTGCCTGGCGTGGAGGGAGATCCCCCCCGCGACTCAGCTTTGAGGTGCAAATGTGGGCCCGGCTGGCCCATGCCAGGCAGGGCCCAGAAGCGGGCGGGAGTAGACTGATCACTCCCTGCTCCCCGGGAGACACCGTGCGGCCCGTCCAGTCGCCTGCGCCCAAGCTGCTTGGCTGATGACAAGTGTCCCTCCATGTCAACTGGCTCCTTAATCACCCAGCCAGACAAGTTGGTAACGTGGCAATTTCGGGGTCAGGGGGCGCCGAGTTCTTCCCTCCCCGGCCGGGCAGAAACGCTCATTAGAGTACCTCCTTGCCTCTCTCGAAAACTCTTCCTTTGCCTTCACGCACATCCCGGTGAAACAATCTGAAGCCGCACCTCCTCGTCCCCCCGGCGGGCGGACAGAAGCTATGACAGGGTTAAATTGCTAATCAAGGTTTCGTGAGGTCTGCCAGAGCCCAGTCTCCAACACTTACATCTGTTCAACAATTATTACAGCATTTTTGTCATAAAAAATTCAACACCCTGAGTGTCGTGCTAGCAAAACCTGAAAATTTATGCAGTGAATAGAATAGCTAATTTCTCTGAGGAAATGCAGGGGGAAAATTACAGATTTTACTTAAATTCCAAACACCAGAGCGCACACATCTGACGCCCTCCTTGGGTTTTGTCACACCGCAGGACCGGAGGAGGACTTTTCGCCCCTCGAGGGGCAGGGGTGGCTCTCAAGGACGGTGCGCACCTCGGAAGGGACCACACCGTGGGGCTCCACTCACTGCACCTGTGCGCCCACCCCCGGGGGACGCCTTTGACCGACCTCTCTCCACGGGGAAATGGATGCGTGGGAGGGCCCCAGCGCTGGGTCCCGGGGTGAGGTCGGCCTGGCTGGTCACGCCACCTCCGCTCGTCCCCACTGGCCCCGCGCCACTAAAACCGCTCCTCGGAGGAAACGGGATGGAGAAGGACCCCAACAGCTTGGGGAGGCTTTAATCTCCTTAATTCATTCTAATGCAGCTTGATGCTCGCTGCCGCGACACTAGCACTTGCCTCTCTGCTCCATAAAGGTCTGGAATATGGATTTTATGCTAAAACTAAACCTGTCTAGTTAGGATGCCAGCGGAGCGGAGCAATGTGCTAGAGGCGATCGCCGACTATTCTCCAGGGCCGGAGCCTCGCTTCCCCGACTGGGAGTTGCTACCGTAATAATCACGGCAACCCGGGTGGATGGGAATTTCTTGCAGGGGCACCACGGCCATTATCCGGATTTTCAGAAATTCGGCCGCAGAGAGGGGATGCGGGCCCCTCTCTCCTTTAAAGACGGGCACGGGGGTCCCCGGTTTCCAAGCCCTGGCCCCTGATGCTCAGGCAACACCTGCCCTTTGCCCAAACACCCCGCCTCGTTCGTGAGCACTCCAGATCAGGCGCGGTCACTGTTTTGGCGGTAGGGGCACACCTCTCTTTACCCCCCTCCGGGGCCGGGGAGCACGGCCAGGGGGTCGCACAGGGTCCTGGAGAAGCCAAGAGAAGAATCCAGGGATGCCATGTATGTCTTAATGGAAAGCAGGTGCAACTGCTGAGTAGAATAAACCCTGCACCTTTCCCTTTGCGGTGTTTTTGTCCTCTTCTTCCTCGGCTTCGTACCCTCCTTGTAACATGCCTTCCGAGGAGGCCAAGGAAGCTGCAGTTTGGAGGGGCCCTGATTAGTTCTCCAGTGCATACGCAGACACGGCAGGCCAGGCCCGGGCGACAGGCGGTGACAGCGTGCTAGCCCCCTCTGCTGCTGCTGGGCTGCGCCTGGGGCACAGAGCGCCCACCGGGAGGAGGGCTGGCCCCACCTGGCTCCCGGCCGGAACGTCCCCAGGCACTGGTGTCAGCCCGGGCACTGCCTCTGGCTCTGTCACTCGGCGAGGCCTCCCGAAGGGTCCTCTTCCCTGACATCCCCCGTGAGCCCGTTCCTGGGCTGGAGAGCTCCAAGGTGGGAGGCTGGGAGTGCGGTGCTTGTCAGGCAGAGGAGGACCCGAGCAACCCCGCGTGCAGTGCACCTGCCCCACGGGCCTGCGTGGAGACGATCATAAAAGTAACACAGATGTAGCAGCCACCACACCGTTCCCGATAACCGGACAATGACCAGCTCCCAGGATCTCATGCTAACCACTTCACCGTGTGCAATTTTCAGAACCCCACTATGCAGTGGGCATGTGTCCGTGTGGGGCACGTGGCATGTGGCCAGCCGGTCAATCAGAGGACGGGGACAACCGACAAACCAAGGCGCTTTGGAAAGAGACAAGAAATTAGCCTGACAAGACAACTAAGATCTCGGACACGTGACTTCTAACGGGAGTTTCTATCGTCCTCATCCCTCTTCCAGAGCTATGAGTTTCCAACAGTGCGTCCCAGCAGGGAATCGTTTCAGGGTCCATCCTTCTGCAAATGGGGTGACAGAGCTCTGAGGTCCCTGCACAGTTCAGTGTTGACCTGCTCTTGGTGTCTTTCCGTGCCAAATGCTGAAATCCACCCCCAGGAACATCCGCTCGGTGAGAACCATCCTTTTTGGGTCACCACCAGCCGTCTGTAGACCCGTCTCTGGTGACAGGAAGGTCTCAAGGCCACTCTGTACCCCGGCTGCCTCTGTACAAGTCGCTCCAGACCTCACATCAGCACAGAGGATGGCTTCTTGTTCCCTCAGGTGCTTTGTTACTTGTAGCTACCTAATAAATTACTCCGCTGTCACCTCCGGAAGCAAATCCTTGAACCTGCTACTTATAAGACAGTCCAGGGTTCAGGGTCACCCCCCCCCGGCGCTCTGGACTTTCAAGTGAATCATGTCATTTGGTTCATTTACTGAAACAATCTCATAAAGGCACCGATAAACAAGACGCACTTAGGCTAGTTTGAGCCGCATGACGTCACCAGCGTGAGCAGTCAAAATATCGAATAACACCAATTCCGTATAGGTTCATTTATAGTTTTATAATATAATTATAAAATAATAAGATATTATCTAAACAAATGATCCTTACAAATGAGTAAATGAGCCTTTCGTATTGTAATTGATGCTTTTAGACACCACAACTTCTGCAGACTTCAAAGAAACAAACAAAAATATCCCTCGTAGATACTAGCATATAACAAAAGAAGCAACACTGACAGTATGTAATGAGCATCTCTGCTTAGGCCCTTTCACACGTAAGATTTTATTAAGTCTTTGCAATAACTCTTGGGTAGATAGTGTTACCTGAGCTTTTATACTGGAGAAGACTCAAACTCAGAAAGGTAAAATGATTTGCCCAAAGCCACACAGCAAAATGACAGGATCACCATTTTAGCGTGAATCTGATTCCATAGCTCATGCTCCTTCCATTAGACTTTGTGGGGTTTTTTTTTAAGTTTATTTATTTATTTGAGAGAGAGAGAGAAAGAGAGAATCCCAAACATGTTCCACACTGAGAGCGCAGAGCCTGATGCAGGGCTCGAACCCACAAACTTTGAGATCGTGACCTGAGCTGAAATCGAGAGCCAGACGCTTAACCAACCGAGCCACCCAGGTGTCCCCATTAGACTGTGTTTTATCAAGAAAAACATTCTAGAGATTTCCTGATGGTCATGGAGCACTTCCCAATTCAGACTGGTCCTACCTGCTTCGACATATTCATAAATGAAAAACCAGAATGCTGAAAGCCACAGTAGCACTGAAAACAAAACTGACCTCAAAGACAACTTGTCTGCTCTCTACTTTAAAGGTGAATAAGAAAAGATTGGCCGGTGACTCGTGTCTTCACTGTGGAGAAAACAACAAGGCCAACAAGAAGGAGGCAAGAAAAAATTCCCAACGAAATAATCTGTCGGTCCCGTCTTTAGCGTCTTAGAGGCTGAATCATTGAATACAAGACCTGAGGATAAGCCCTACACTTGTGAGCACTTTCTGGGATACTCAGACACCACCCTGTTCATTTCTATTCATTTGTCCTTTCCCCTTCTGTGGCCACATGGAGACTGAAACTCCCCCGAACCAACTACGGGACAGGCATAACAATCCAAGGTAAGAAAACCGTGCATGCCGAAGTAACAGGTTCACAGAAGCTCCAGGAAATCCAGGACAAACATAAGGAATGAAGGACTTTAAGGAGTTTAACTCTGTGTGCATCACAACAGGAGGAGTCCTAGACTTCTCGAATAATCCCAGAGTAAACCTTTATCCATAAAGACTGGAAGAGGGAGCAGGGGAAAATCCTAATGAGGCCAAGCACAGGCTGGGTAAATCATTTGCTTGGTCTTCGTCTGAAATCTGGCAACAGGCTTGACCTAACAGTGTGGCCTTCGGATTCACATCCAAGAGGATTATTTTGGAAAGAGGAATAGTAGCAAGGGGCAGCTCAATCCTGACTCAAATAACACTAAACAGAACAAACCAAAGCCTGCCCGAGGAAAGTATAAAAAATGGGAAACAGCATTGCAGAGATGCAGATGAAAAGCATACCTGAGAAAAGAATTTATTACAGGAAACTGAGAGATTGTAGAGTGCATCTGGTTTATGTTCTCTTTAGCGTACAGGACAATAGAGAAAATATACAGAATAATAAGAAATAACATAGCAGGTTCAGCTGTAGCCTGAGATCTAAGAAGATCCGAAAGAAATTCTGGAAGAATCAATAATAGCTAATATTTACCAAGGGTTTATAATGTCCCAGACATAGTTCTGTCCTCTTTACAGCCATTAGTTCAGTCAATTCTCGTAACACCCTCTCTGAGTAGCCTCTTTTATAGCATCCTGCTGACAGACAAAAAAGACAGAGGCACACACAGCAGTTAAACCTCGTGCCGAACTCAAAAAAACTAGCAAGTGGAAGAACTGAGATTTAAATTCATCCCGCCTAAGCCTGCACACTCGGTCATCAGATCATACGTCACCGGAGGAATCAAAGAACAAAATCTACACAGCAGAAAATCAAATCCATAAACAAGAAAGTAAACCAAAGAATCCTCCCAGGAGTTTAGAGCAGAGGTCAGCAAACTATAGCCCAAAAGCCAAATCTGGACTGCCACTTATTTTTATAAATCGAGTTTTACGGGAACACGGTCGTACTCAGTTGTCGATGCACTTCTATGGTGGTTTGTCGCACTTCAAAGGCAGAATTGAGAAAGTGCTCCAGAGAGGACACCGCCCGCAGAGCTGAAAATACTTAGCCCTTTAGCCTTATTCAGCCTTTTACAGAGAAAGTTTGCTGATCTCTTGTTTAGGGGAAGATGATGAAGAGACCCAAATTATTTGAGGAAAGGTGAAATTGTGAAAGATATAAGGCAAAGACCCAGGACACAAAAAGGCAGCATTTCAGAGGACATGACCAGGGCCAGTGGAGCTAAACGGGAAATCAGATATGTATAGAATTCAGAACTGGAGATACCCTTCATGTTTTTCCTCAAGAAATAAAAAGGGGGGGGGGGGTGGGGCACCTGAGTGTCTCAGTTGGTTGAGGGCCCTACTTTGGCTCAGGTCATGATCTCACGGTTGGTGGGTTAGAGCCTCACGTCGGGCTCTATGCTGACAGCTCAGAACCTGGAGCCCACTTCAGATTCTGAGTCTCCTTTTCTCTCTGTCCCTCCCCTGCTCTCTCTCTCTTTCTCAAAAATAAATAAACATAAAAATTAAAAAAAAAAAAAAAGCCCACATTATTCCAACCACTCTCTAAAGGAACTCATATCCTAAAACATTTTGAATCTCCAGGGAAAATTTTTCCTGCAGACTTGAAGAACTGATCATAGAGTTAACAGTTTACCTAAAAAAAAGAAAATGAAAATGTGGCTTATCTCAGACTTCAAAATTGCTCCTATCAAGTGGCGAGTGGAACATAGTCTAATGAGTTTTTGAGAAGAAAATGGCATGATTCAAGAATTTTATACCCAGCCCAGAGATCATGCATCAAGGAAAAGGAAAGACAATCAGCTATGCAAGAATCAGCACCACTACATTCATCCTGGAAATACGACCTGAAGATATGCTGGAAACGGTAGAGGAATTAATCAAAATATCTAATCCAAAGATAGAAAAACTATGATTCAGAAGAAATAGTGTTTTGAATACAGATCACAGTTATGAAACACTACACACAAAGTTAAGTACAGATCATTTCAGTAAGTACGGTAGGAAAAATTAGCATTCAAAAATTAAGTCATGTTGAATAAAGTGTGTAATTTAAAAATAATAAACCATCTCAGGAAGAGGAAAACAAATCTAAGGACAAATGAAGCTAAGAAATAAATGCAATGAAGTTAAATGTTAATTAATTATACACTGATATAATAACATTAATAAATAATTGTAAGAGCTGTTTTTAGGAAAAAATAATGTAAATAAGTCATTATTAAATTCAAATTAAGAACAAACAAATATACAGAGTTGGATATGAGAAATTATATACAACCTCAGACAAGACTTAAAAATTATAAAAACATAGGACATTATAGCACTATATAAGGACATTTGAAAATATAATGAGATAGATGATTTTATGGGAAATTGAAAATAACAAAAACTAATCCAAGAAGAATTAGAAAACTTTAGAAAACCTATAGCCATGGGGAAAACATGGGAAAAGAATTTTCTTCATAATTAACTCCCCAAAAGACCCATGGGCCAAGTAATTTTGCTACTCCTTTAACACTTCAAAGAATAGATAATTATTATTACATATAATTTGATCCAGAGCATACATAGTAATGCCAAAACCTTTCATTCATGCTATAACGATACTTTCCACCCAGGTCAAAAGCTGACAATGAAGGCACAGAAAAGAAAACTAGATATCTGAATTACTCATGAGAACAGTCTGTATTCCAAATCCAATACTAGCTAAATTAATTCAAATACGTGGTAAAAGAATTCCAGATATTTTGCTAGGAATATAAGGAAGGCTTAATATTAACAATCTATTAATCTAATGTATCACATCACATTCAGATGCCAAAGTTGGAAGAAATTATATGCATAGCTTGATCTTTAAAGAAGCCAAAATAAATTTCATAAAATCAACACCTTTAAGAAAATCTTTTGAGGCAGACTAGAAGAATATTTCCTTAATACATATTTTTAAAATTTTTTACCATAGAGAAAGAGAGCATGTGAGCAGGGGAGAGGGGCAGAAGGAGAGAGAGTGAGAAAGAAACCCAAGCAGGTTCCATACTCAGCGTGGAGCCCAACATGGGGCTTGATTCCACAACCCTGGGATTATGACCTGAGCCAAAATCAAGAGTCCAATGCTCAATCGACCAAGAGCCACCCTCCTTAATATTAAGCGTCCCTCCTTAATATTTTAAAGATTATGGTTCATTCTTTTTTTTTTTTAATGTTTTGTATTTACACAGAATCCAAAGAAGTTTCTAGGCGCTGAGCTGTCAGCACAGAGCCTGACGCAGGGCTCGAACCCACAAACAGTGAGATCATGACCTGAGTCGAAATCAGACGTTTAACTGACTGAGACACCCAGGCGCCCGTAAAGACTATGTTTCTTAGACAGCAGTCAGTATAATGTGTAACGCTCGCATCCCACATACAGCCCCACTCAAGTCAAGGCTAAGTTCAAAGACAGCAGCTCCAACCATTCATACTTGGCATTTTCTTTATGTTCCAGATAATGCTGTGATACAGGAAAAATAAACACATTTATAAAAATCATAAAGAAGAAGCACACTCCTTAATTATTCCTAACCTTTAACTCCGTAAATCATCAGATAATATATATAGAATACCTTACATAATTAACTGAAAGAAAATACTCAGAGCTCGAAGCCAGTTCAATAAACTAACCAGATCCAAGATAAGCAACCTGGACAAGTTGGTCACAAGCATGAGCCGTCTTAGCAGAAGCCACACTCAGAGGATTCACAACAACCAAAACTAATTTGAAAAAAAATAAAATTTGTATCTTTATTGTGCCTTAAAAAAATGCCAAGGTAGTTTTCTATTACACAACATGAAGACGAACTTCTGTAAAATTCCCTTTATGCAACTCTTACCCCCGTTTCCCATTTATTTATCCCTCACGGCTCTGCCTCCAATCCCTTGTTGAAATTCCCCAACGCGACCTCAGGGTTCACTCAAAAATTTCTGCACCCCCGAATGGCTGGCTCATACTGCTTTTAGGTAGAAAAGGTGAGTCAGCCCATTCTTTTCAAATAAATATTTGCATTGAACACAATTCCAGCCAAATTCTCCACTTCAGAGAAGGGGAGGAAGCAGAGGTGGGTAGATAAGTTTACGTTTCACTGGGGAGGTTTAGTTGAGGATGGGTAAGAAAATTTCGAAAAAATAATGCAAAGGGTAGCTGCCCTCCTGGAAACTGACTCTATTATAAAACCATAATAATGGTAATTGTAATAATTATAATAGATTAGAATAGGTAATTCTAAAGCAGACTTGTGTATGTGAGTGCATGTGTGTATACGCTTAATATATAAGAAAAGAGTAATCAAAATCCAATTGTAAGGAGACAGTGACCCAATAGATGAAGTTAGAAAAGTGACAACTTATAAAAAGAAGAACCCAATCTCAACTCATCTCGGGTAAAGCATATTTAAGTTAAAGTTTAAAAAACAAATAAGTAAAAAGGACTTCTGGAAAATATAAATAGGTATGGAAATTCTGGACACATAAAAACACCCTAAGCCTACAATTCCTGGCAAAACCCTCAACAAAAATTCTCGGCACACTTGACCGTGGAAAACTTTAAAACTGTCTCTGTTCAATATCATCATAAACAAAATTAAAGTGCCATGCAGAAGACGTTGGCTGCAAATATATCAGAAACAATATTAACAGGATTTAGACACAAAGATATCCAACTATTAAACACACACACACATGCACACACACACACCTCAAAAGGAAAAAATGGGCAAGATGCATCAATAAGTAACTCAAAGTCAAAAGCATATATAAGCGGCCGAATAAATAAAAAGCCATTCATGGGGATTGAGTGATTTAAGACAGAAAATTGAAGCAATAAGGAGTTGACATTTCATCCTTGATTCCTTTGGAAAAGCTTGGCAAGACAAGAACCTTTGATCTCTACGTCGGGAGGCTTCCAGAGTCTGTACTCCAAGGGCGAGGGGCCCCTGGTTACAGGCCCCTGGCCCCCACATGGTGTAGCAGTCAGGAGCTCTATTTGCTAAATGAAAAAGTATAACTAAACTTCCAGAGGCAACAGGTCCAAGAAACTGAAAAGATTTATCCATGTTTTCTCATTGCACCCCTACCGAGGCGTCTCCAGGAATCATCACATATGCAGATGAAGAGATGTTGACGGAGCTGCTTTTCCATAGCATTAGCCAGAATTTAAACAAGTGGAAACAGTGAAAATGTCCAATAATTAGAGTAACTCTGTGTCCTTTTAATTACATTTTAGGTGATTTTTTAAAAAACGACATTGCCCCCCAAATATTTACCAGCATAAGAAAAATGTCAGTGATGAGCGCTGTTACTGGGGGCAACAGGAGGTGTTGTGTACGCGTGTGTATTTGTGTGTGTGTGCACATAGGGACCCAAGAACTTTCAGAAAGTTTATGAAGTTATTTATTTTTTTCATAAAATAAATATACGTGAAGACACACATGCACAGCCCCACACACGCATTTAATGTTCAAGTTGAGGCCAGCCAGGGGCACTCCAACTTTTACTGCTCGATTTCTTTATTCCTGGACCTCTTTGTAGCAAGAGGAGCTGAAAGAAGTCAACGTCAGCTTGTTTGATTTACTTTGAAGGTCGCCACACTCAGCAAATAAAAATCCAGGATGTCTGGTTAACTTTGAAATTCAGATACACGATAAATTAATTTTTGGTGTCAGTATACCTTAAATGTTTGGTGAGACATGCTTATACTAAAAATGTATTCATTGCGGGGTACCTGGGTGGCTCAGTGGGTTCAGTGTCGGACTTCAGCTCAGCTCATGATCTTAGGGTTCACGGGTTCAAGCCCCGTTTGGGATGAGCTCGAGCCCCACATCGGGCTCCACACTGACATTGTGGAGACTGCGTGGGATTCTTTCTCTGTCTCCATTTCTCTCTCTGTCCCATGTAGGATTCTCTCTCTTTCCCTCTCTCTGACCCTTGCTTACTCTTGCTCTCTCTCAAAAATAATTTAATAAAAATAAAATGAAAATGTATTCATCGTATAACTGAAATTCAAATTTAACTGGCATGCTGTATTTTATCGGTAACCGTGACAGAGAATGACTGTTTAAGGGAGGGAAAAAACTGGGGCACCTGGGTGGCTCAGTGGGTTAAGTGTCTGACTTCTGCTCAGGTCACGTTCTCAGGGTTCGTGAGTTCCAGCTCCGCATCCGGCTCTGCGCTGACAGCTCAGAACCTGGAGCTTGCTTCAGATTCAGGGTCCCCCTCTCTCTCTGCCCCTCCCACGCTTGTGCTCTGTCTCTCTCTGTCTCTCAAAAATAAACAAACCTTAAAAATTTTTTAAATAATAATAAAGGAGGGAAAAAAGCAAATCAGTAAAAATGAGGAGAATCCCAAGGACCCAGGTTTGGATCCCAAGGATCCAGTTTGGAGAAGCTGGAAGGAGGGAGGGCAGCGGAAGGAGGGCGGCGGAGGCCAGGTGTAGGGCACAGGCAGCGGGACCTTGCAACAGACAGAGGCCGAGCATTTGAAAGTCTTCACCGTTCATTTTTTGGATCTCAGACAGATGTTCCTTCTGGAAGTGACATCATGCTGAGCCAGGCCACAAAATGGCCCAGCTAAATATAAATGACCTAGAAACGCAAAGCAAAAAGATTGGCAGGGTCAATACGGACATGCTGAGGGGAAGGCTGGAGTGTGCTCTCTACGTTTGTCGGGGTTTTGTGTTCTTCTCTACACGTGTCTACACCTTCCAGATTTTCTGCGGTGGGCACGATTTATTCTGCAAAGAACACACACATGGAACTTGCTTTTAAAACCTAGCCTCGCGGGTACCAAAAGTCAGTCAGGTTTAGCAGGAGCGTCCCAAGTGAGAAGGAGGGCATCCTAGATCATGATGTCGATGCCTCACTGCCCCTGATGGCCCGGAAGGCATCTCCCAAGAGACTTGCCTTCCTGTCCCATCAGGGTCTGAAAGCCGTCTCTAGGTTTGTCCGTGTGACGAAATGAGACCGCCTGCACCCCAAACAGGTGTCTACGGATGCCTCCCTCCCCACCCCGCAGAGCCCTTGAACCTGTTGTTTGCAGACTGGCCATACCCTGTGTCAGACCCTTGCTGAGGAGGAGACCCAAAAGCCTCTCCTCCTCAGGCCTATCTCCACCTGTCCCCTGGGTCCACCTGCCGTTGCCTCTCACACTGCTGGCCTCACCCCTGCTCCACCTAACGCTCGGCTACCCTGTCCGGTAAAGGGACAACTTTGTGAGGCAGGCACGCTGCTCCAGACCCTGTAACAGGAGCTTCACCTCCATCACCTCGCGTCGCATCAGCAAGAAGTAAAATTGTCATTTCGTAGATGAGGCTACGTGACCAAGCCCGAGTCAGCCAGCTAAACAGGTTCTGGAGCTGGAGTTCGAATCCCACCTTGATCGGCACCAGCCATGGTACCGTCTCCTGGGTTAACCGCTCTGCTAGGTCCCTGGCAGGTCATTTTTGAATGAAAGCGTGGGATCGGTGTGTCCAGACCAGAGACGGACCTTGGCCCAGCCACAAGCCCCATATCGCTTACAGGTACATTTGCTTTATCTTGCATAGCGTCTCTAAAATTTTTAAGATCGATTTCTCCCCTTAAGCATTTGGAAATGTTGCATCATAAGCCACAGGTCTGGCTTCTTCAGAAAAAATCAGGCATGGCAACGGTGGGTAAGAACTCTCTAACCCCCGGCGGCCCGTCATGTGCGGTATGTAGCCTATGGTGACAACTTTCTCGGGCTTACTGGAGTGGTTTCAATTTTATTTTTATTTCACCTCATTATCTCCCCATGAAATACACTCCACCCACGGTCTTCTACAACCCAATTTGTCACCTGCATCCGGTCAACCTCCTTCCTCTGTGAGATCTTCCCTGGCCCCCCTCTGGTAAAGGAGTCACTTTCCCCTCGGTATATACTTCTGAGACACTCGCATAATAACTGTGTGCAATTGAGGACCGTCTGTGTGACAGTCACTTACTCATAATTCAGTCCTCATCAGGCTCCAAAAGGTCAAGAGTAGAGACAGGAGTCACAGCCAGGCTGGCCTCACTCTTGGCCCCAGGCATTTCTCACTGAGCTCATTGACCACCAACCACATCATCATGTCCTGAGGTTGCCTTGGGACATGGGCTAGTTTTGGGCTCCCAGGAGACCGGCATGAAGCCTGACCTATCTGGGTGCCCCAGGGCTAGCACTGAGCTTGGGCCATGGCAGACACTCCATTAAATGCTTATGGCCTAAAAAAGAGAACCAAAACAGGAAGGAAGGAGGTGAGGGAGGAAGGGAGATTGAGTGGATGGAATGTTCGTTTTAACCATACCGGCGTATCTGAAGTAATGCCCAGGGCAAATAGGCTTGTCCTTGCGGTCATATGAGGGAGCACAGTTGTTCCCAAGTGGTGCAGGGCACTTTGTGTCCAGAGTCCTCTCGCACCAGGATCTCCACACTTCAGAGAGGTGCCAACATGGCCATTACGTCCACTGGGACCTGTTTGTCCCTGAGCCAAACCTCTGACAAAGAGATGACATAAATCATCATCGCATAGAAGCTTTCCCATAACCGATACGATGGCGGAGTCTTGAAAAGTCATTCAAGGAAAATCTACTTCTTTCCTTTCTCCTGAAAACAGCTCATTAGCCTTCATTTAAGTCAAAGAGGCAGTAGACGGGGCAGTCATTTCAGGAAATATGAGTGACGATTGTTTAATCCCATTTAGGGACACTTTGAGCAATGACTTATAGATGACGAGAGATTTAAAATTCTTTGGTCAGTCTCTAGCTAAAGGCTTTTTACGGAGGGTGGGGGGGAAGAATGAGTAATTCAATGCAGACCATCTAGCCTTTCATAAGCTTTTATTGGTGATTTGTTGGACGTGGATAACATAAATTCTGCGACCAATCTATTAACAACTTAAATTGGAACTTGGTTTTCCTGCTCTCCACATAGCACTTCAGAAACAAGTGTAATAACCGGGGGAATCAATAATTCCTATTCGGTATAGTATCTGAGGTAAGCAAACACGACTGCAATATTTCTATTTATTGAATATCATGTCAACAAATTCCCATTTCAAACACAATAAAGCGAGTTACGTGCAGTGTCAAGGTTGTTTAGCCATACGAAGGGTACGCCATATACTTCGCGTTCTTAAAAATAGCGCTAACGTTCTTTGTTTAAAATCATCAATGTTTTGATCCACTCTGCCAAGTAAAAATAATTTTGCATTGAATCTGTCAGCTGTCGAATCACATTACGTCGTATAAAATGGACAGCAGCTTCAGGAAGAAAAGCACCCTGGTTGTTATTGTCTTACTCCCCCTGCTTATTGAGCGAAGCGTGAGGTTAGTTTAGTCAAGGTATTAAGGTAAACATGGACATTAAACAAAAAAGACATGGTAAGGAGGGGAAAAAAATTGCTAAATTTACCAGATGAGGAAGGAACTTAGCTGCAGAATTATTTCCAACCTATAGTTCTCAAACACAGCATGAAAAGCCAAGAAAAATGAAATTTTAGTCATTAGAACCTGACAGCTTCCAGTCATAATATGCTGACATGTGTAACGGGAATTAAGAGGTTCTACCGGCGGAATGAACGTTAATTTTTTTTTTTTTTTAGGCAAATCATTTATTTCAGCTTCGTGAGTCACAGCATGGCACCAGATCACTGGACACTTATAAATGGCATAATACAACTTTCTGAGGCTTTGTGTCCTTCTTGAGTAGCTTCCACTTACGAACACTAATTACTGGCTGAATGGAGCCCTTTCTGCGAGGCAGAGCAAAGGGGGTCTATTCAGAATGGAAAGAAGTTTCCAGGGGCGCCACGGAGGGGCCACAATCCCTGGGATCCTGCCATTTGGTGCCTCTCCGAGGTGATTTTGAGTTTTAATTGGTTTGTCTTTTCAGGGAGGGATCGCAGCTTCCCCACAATCAGTCATCATCAACAAATATTTGTACCGTGTGACAGACATCGTCCCAGCTATGGGACCACAGAGATTAAGACAAGCACTTTCTCTCCTCTGACTCCTTCCGAGCATGGGGGGGCTACGAATGTCACGGAATAAACACTTGGTGCTGACTCCGCAGGTCAGAGATGAGGAGGGGCTTTGCTGGGATGCTAAGGTCCAGGTGAGCAAGGGCCCTGGGGTCCGACTGCTTGGGTTCAAATCCATGCCATTGTGGCCCTGGTCCAGGAAGGTGACCACTCCGTGACTTACATGCCTCCTTCTCAGGGCTGTAGGGAGGATTTGATGAGCTGCCATATACATGTAAAGCGTTTTCAGCACATAGTGAGTTCTCAGGAGACCAGCAAGTTCGCCAGGAAAAGGGTGGGACACCACAAGTCACCATCACAGAAGCTCCTAGTTGGGGCCCAGAAGACAGAACATGGGGCCAAAGGGGATCTATCTCCAGCCTTATAATCAAACGGAATTATCTCTGCTAAGCTTTCGACATGCTCCGGACCCATAACCCCTTTCTCCGCTTTGATTTCCCCCTTTCAGAATGAGATGTCTATCCTCGGTTTGTCTCACTGTTGTAGTTTGGAAACAAATAACTTGTCTGGTTTCACAGATTTACAGCTAGAGAGGAATTTTTCCTCAGGACGAATCCTAATTTGAATGTCAGCCATATCTGATTTACATGATATTTAGATAAGAGTCTGGACTTCCCATTGATGCTGGGATTGATTAAGGCTCCGGAGGCTTTGAGGATGGGGTTGAATGTATTATTTTGCATGTGGGTAGGACAGGAATTAAGGGATGGGCAGAGGGAAAAGTGTTTGGGGCTGAATTTTTGCCTTCCTCCCAAATTCTTCTCTTCAGGTCCCAACCCCGGGAGCTCCGAATGTGGCTGTATTTGGAGATGGGGTCTTCCACGAGGTAATTAAGGTAGAATGAGGTCGCCAGCATGGGCTCTGATCCAACGTGACATGTGTTCTTACAGGAAGAGGAGGATAGGACACAGACAGGCACAGAGGGCAGACCATGGGAAGACAAAAGAAGGTGGTTATCCACCACCCACAAAAGAGAGAGGCCTCCGGAGAAACCAGTCTTTGCCAATAGCTGAATCTGGGACTTCCAGGCTCTGGAGTGACAGGAAACGCATTTCTGTCGTTTAAGCAGGCCAGTCTGTGGTGCAGCCTGAGCCAGCTAATGTAGACTTTTCTGAAGATTCTGCAGATGCTTCTGGCGGGCCCCATAGCTCGAGAATCTCTGTTTCATATCATGTAAAGCAGCAATCCTGGGAAGGCAGAGGAGAGCAGGGACACAGGTTTCTGGCTCACCTCATGCTAAAGTCTAAGCTGCCCTGCGATTTCGTGTCACGAAGTTAGGTCATTCATGCTGGCACTCTGGGTCTCAGCTTCTTGCTTGAAAATAAAGATCTTGGCTGGGATCACCCACCACTTCCCGCAGCGACTCTATGAAATCCATCAAATGAAGTCCTTTCTCTTGGCCGGGCCCCCAGCAGCGAGGGTACATAAGGAAGGAGGCAACAGAATAACAAGAAAAGTGTGATTTCTGAGGGCCAAGGATCCCCAGCTCTGGAGTTGGGGTTCTGGATTCTGGAGTTGAGATGACCCCATCTCCAAATACAGGAGTCTGGATTCTGGAGTTGAGATGACCCCATCTCCAAATACAGGAGTCTGGATTCTGGAGTTGAGGGGTGGGGGGAGGTGTGAGGGGCACAGAAGAAGATAAAGCTTAAACTGATAATTGTAAACTGACGTCCTGAAGTTGCCATGGGGATGGCCAAGACAGTATTTTACACACCTGCAAATTTTCACAAACCCGCGCAATTCTAGCTTTGCAAACTGGCAGGCAGAAATCAAAGACCCAGCCTCCTGGACCCAAATTCCATAGGGCACCACTCTGGGCTCCTAGGGTGGAAAGAGCACATTCCCAGCATACCCTGCGTCTGCACTCAGTTGATGAGAAAATGGAGGCAGAACCAGGGCACTCTGCCCCGCATTGTGGGGTGAATTAAACTTTGGGGACCCCAGAAGGAGCGTGTGACAAAAAGCCCCAGCGAGTCTGGAAACCTGCAATCAGCAGAAAGTGGGAGCCAGAGTGAGGAGGCTCGTGGGAAGGTTAGTGACTCAGGGCAGGAGGGTCAGGGAGGGGGCCCAGGTACCACGCAGTAGGCTGTTTTGAGTCATGCCGTTTGTATCCGTCCTTTTAGTCTCCACCACGAAGCCCTGAGAGGCGGGTTAAGTCATTTACAGGGTGATTAATTTTCTTGCAAGGGATGTAGGCCTATTCCCAAAGGCCTCACATAATTCAAAACCAGCACAATTCAAGATTAATTCTCTGGAGGAGGAAATGTAAAATAGGGTTTGCATTATTTCTAAATCTGTGCATAAACTAAGACTATTAATACATTATATATCACAATTTCAGATTTGCACGATTCGGATTCTCCAAGAAGAAGAAGGAGAAGGAGAAGAGGAAGGAGAAGAAGAAGAGGAAGGAGAAGGAGAAGGAGAAAGAGAAGGAGAAAAAGAAAAAACCCACAATCACGCCCCACAGATATTCTGACCAGGGGAGCTGATCAGCAGGTGCTGAGAAGAACCATCTATTATGAAGGAAAACCTGGAGCCGATATGCTCAAAGTCAGGACACCTGAACCTGGACTTGCCCATGACCCAGACCCCAGCTAGGCCTTTAACGAGGCAATGCTGAAATGCCCATGTCCCCTGAGACAAGCAAGGGTTTTCTAAAGACGGGTTACCTGCGATGAGACAGGACAACTTAGTGGTCAAAAACGTCACCTTTGACTCCAGAAAGACATGCGTTCAAGTCCTGGTTTAGCTACAGGGTCTGGGGCAAATAATATCAACTCGTTAGCTCTCGTTCTCCTGGCCCAATAGAATAGCGCCGATAATTACCATAATTATTAACAACAATAATAGCTGATACAGATGGGTGTCTTTGGGGTTAAACCAGATACTACATACCAAGCACATACTTGACACATAGTAGCTGAAAGCATCGGTTTCAATATCTCATGACCCCTTCCCATTCTTCTGATTGACCACATTACCATTCCCACCCTATCAGCGAAGACCCAGGATGTCAGAGAGGGAAGAGGCCGGCTCAGGTTTCTACAACTAGTGAGACGACAGGAAGGAAGCAGGAACCCGCGTCCTCCTGGCTGTCAGGTCTACACGCGCACTCTCCACTCCCAGGCGCTGCTCCTAAAGAACACCAGGAGCCCACGGTGCCAGCGGGAGGACGGCAAACCCTGGCGCAGGTTGGCCCTCTCCGGCCACCATACTTCCTGACCGCCGAGCAGCTACCTGTGTGACCGGTTAGCGCACACGCGCTTCCTGCCTGCTGCAGGCATTTCAATAACGCCGGGACATTATGCGCTGTAAAAACAGAACATCATTGCTTACCGGGGGCTTATGAAAATAATTGCGATCCAGCCTGGCCTCTGTCACTAGTAATTTATCGCATAGCTCCTCTCTTTGTTAATGCAGTTTACACGAGTCAAACGAATTATATGTAAATTAGGAAGCATGTTACACTTCGAGTCGAGAAGTGACATGCATAGGTGTGAATAAGATATTTTCAAATTTTGCAATTCCTCCATGGAGGCAGGGGATGTGTTCGTGATGGGAAAGGAGGGCGCCCGAGGTGCTCAGATGGGAAGGCAGGAGACCCTCCAGGCTGAGACAACAAGGGATAAGGGTCTCTGCCTCTCCTGCTCCCTGCCAGGGAATCGCATCCCCTCCCCTCAGTGTCCTCTGATGTCATCACCACACCGGGCAGATGCGTGTTCTAACCCTAAGGGCCACTAGCCTCACACCTAATACATTTTATAATTTTAGGATTATTTTTAATCTGGACAATCTTGTAAGTTTCTTTAGACCGGGGGTTATCACAGTCTTACTCGTTTATTCATTCAGGCACTCAGCAAGTGTGTAATCTGTCCAAGATAGCCCAGATGGTCAGAGGAATTCGGCGATACAAAGTGGAGTGTATTTTGCCCTGGAGAGGTTGGGGAATGAGTATGTGGGTTGAGGTGGGAATCTCCTTCCTCCAGGTGTGCCTTTTGGCAAATTTAAGTGGGACCACGATGTTCTGCTACCCTCGAATCCCAAACGTGTTCTGGAGCTACCTGGAACTTTGGGAGCTGTAGAAGTCAGAGGCGAGAAGACCTTCAGTTTCAGACTCACTGAACTCGTCCATAAAGTGGGGGCCTTCAGTTAAATGTGCTAAATCCTAACATGAAGATCTGGTATGCAGTCTGTTGGCCAAGACTGCTCAGTAGTCATTCACCCCACACCTTCTGTGCATTGCACGTCCCTCCCACCCCCTGTGGGGGGGGGGGCTGGGTGTCCCTTCACGAAGCCCTCAGTGGGTGGATGCCCTTCCATTATTTATTCACTCACCCACTCATTGCAAAACCATTATGGGGCTTTAATTAGCTAACATTTCTGAATGCCAACTACTTGTCAGGCAGCACTCAACCAACGAAAGGCACCGTCACTCACTCCCTATTTTGCAGGCGGAAAAGCATGAAGACTCGACAGGTTTAACAATCTGCTGTGTGATAATTAACCACAAGGGGCAGTAAGACCGTTCATTCATTAGCTAAAGAAGGATTTAGTGAGCACCTCCTACTTACCAGACAGACTCTGTGCATAGGGGCACGGAGGATTGTGGACACAGAGAAACACACCCAGGTGTGCAGAGATGATTATGTCGCACACCCTGCCCTCAAGGGTGCCCCAGCCTAAGTCAGAGATGGACCCGGGGCAATGTTGTGTTGGGTGACAGGTCCTGGGGGAAAAAAAAGAACCAACCCCCACTGGAACTCAAGGAAGGGAATAATAAACACACCTGTTGGAATGCTTCCTAGAAGAGAAGCGCTTGAAATCACCGCAAAGAAAACATAGCTACAGAGATTGGAGAGGTAGACGTGGGGTGATGGCCAGTCAGAGGTTCCAGCTCACATCCCATGCAAAGATGAGGATTTCTGAACGAGAAGATTTTACCCCTCTCCAGCGTGTTCCCCACAGTCTGACCATGTCGTTCTCCTGCGAAAACCTTCCCTAGCTTTCCAACACATTTAGAGGAAAAACCAAAATCCTCACTCGGACCTTCAAAGCTCAGTGTGACCCAGTCCCGGTTCCTCTCCAGCCGAATCCTACACCACCATCCCGATTTCCATTTGAGCCCCAGCCCCCCAACCCTCCTTCTGACACTGTAACCACCCCCACCCACCCATTCCCGAGTTCAATGGCACACACCCAAAGCACGTATTAACACTCTCCTGGGCACGTGGGTCACAGGACAGTTCCCCAAGGTGCACTTCTAGGGTTGCTCCGTTCCATGTGTGGGCTGCCCAGGATATGTTGCTCTCACGATGATCCCAGAGGCGTAAGAAGGGAAGTTCCTCTGAGCAAGCACATTTCAAGCCTTTGCTCGCATGATGTCCACTAACGTCCCACTGGGCAAAGCAAGCCACGTGGCCAAACCCAAAGTCAAGGAGATGAAAAGTAAACAGTCTTTCATGGGAGAACCACAAAGTATGTATTTGCTGACCAGCAATCCAGACCAGAACAGCGTTCCTACTGCCCCATCTCAGGACCTTGAACAGGCTGTCCTCTGCCCATCTGCCTTGAAGGTTCTTTCCTTCTGTCCCCCACCCCCACCTCTCCTGCTCGCCTACAGAGTCAAGTTTTTCATGATCCCCAGACGAGGTCAGATCATGCTATACTCACAGCCTCAAAACACCGTTCACTTTTCCTTCGCTGCACTCACCGAGATGGGCAGCTGCATTTGTGCGATTATTCAATTACAGGCTGTCTTCCCATGAGGGCCAAGACCACATCTGTTTTTGCTCATCATGGTAACTCTCCAGTCAGTGCTTGTTGGATGAATGATCTCAACAAGTAGACTCATGGAGGCCGTCCCCAGTTAGATTCGTGTTGTGCCAAAAGGCCTCTGGCAGGGCATAGAGCATGAAGCAGAGTGTACGGAGAAGTGGAGAGCCACGGGGAGGCCACTACAGTGGTCCTTCATCAGATGCGATGGTGGTCCTTTCACAAATATTTATTCTGTTTGTCAGCTGCCGGAGACACTGTCTCTTAGCTCTTACCCCTAGAGAGAGAAGACCCTCTTCACAAGAGGAGGTTGGCAAATGCTGTAAATTCTAACCGGGGAAGGAGGGAGCACGTAGACAGTGAACGGTAAGGGGAAAATGCAGGAAACGTTACCAGGAGTAAACAGATCCTCTCAGTGTGTGGCTCCCTCCATTACCTTAAGAACAGTGACGTAAATGACAGAGTCAGTGCCATAAATTACCTCCCGGAGAGGACGGGACACAGAGGAACACAACTCAACATCAGCTAAGTTTGAAGCTGTGATATTGGTCTCAATCAAAGACATGGGGTGCACGGGGAGCACGGAGAGCTGGGGTGCCTCAGGACACAGAATTGAAAGTCAAAAGCCCTCAGTGCCTGCCAAGATTAATTATAGTAATAATAGTCCCGGCTTACCATTATCAAGCACCTATCAAGCACCTATTATTATCAACACTATTTGTGTTTCACAAAAAATTATTTTTCCCTATTACCCACTTTCGAAAATGGACATCATTTGACTGATGAGGAATCTGATCCTCAGAAGACTTAAGTAACTTCTCTAAAGATCTAGAGACTGAAAGAAAGAACCAGGATTCGGACCCAGTCATGTCATGGTAGACAGCCCCCAAGATGGCCCCAGCGATTCTCACCTCCCAGTGTTCACACTCCGCGTGATGCCCAACCCTTGAGTGTGGACTGCACATACTGACTCAGGGCTCATGAAAAGAATACAGCAGAGGCAATGGGATATCACTTCTGGAACTGGGCTACAAAATGACTGGCTTCCATCTTGAGTTTGTTCTCTCTCTCTCCCTCTCTCTCTCTCTCTCTCCCTCTCTTTCTCTCTTTCTGTCTCCTCAGCCCTCATACTGACGGAGGCAAGCTGTCCTACTGTGAGTAGCCCTATGGAGAGGCCCAAAAAGCAAGGAACATTTACATGTCTAACAGCCAATGACAACTTGATGCTCTCAGCCCAGTGGCCTCTGAGGAACTGAATCTTGCTAACAGCCGTGCGAGTGAGCTTGGAAGAAGATTCTCCCCAGCCTGACCTTGATGTGACTGCAGCTTCAGCCAACACCTTCATTTCAGCCTTATGAGAGACCCTACCTCAAAGGTATCCAGTTAAGGCTCCCACCCACGTCCCCAACCCATCAGCACCGTCGGGTAATAAATGGGTGTTGTCGTAAGTGGCAAACCTGGGGACGATTTGTTACACAGCAATAGGTAACTCATACATATCTCTAAATCCAAAGTCGATGCTCCTATCCACCATAACCCACTATTTCACAGAACTTTCCGTGTTATCACTGCCACTAACGTCCTGTTCCCGACCTAACAGATAAAGTGACTCACCGAATGTGCCTCTGAGTGTGGGGGCAAGAAAAACACACCGCCACGTACATCTCGAGCCAACTCCTCGGAATGAAAAATTAGTAGAGTTTCCTACTTGCCAGCGTTTTACATTCAATGTTTAAATGAAATTATTGTCATTTAAAGTGAGCGTTACAGGAAATTAATTGAATGTTGAAAGTTCCCTGAAAGTTCCTGAAAGTTCCCTGAGGGGCCCAGGTCATTAGAAAACCCACAGTAAAGAACAGTGTTTCGGGGCGCCTGGGTGGCGCAGTCGGTTAAGTGTCCGACTTCAGCCAGGTCACGATCTCGCAGTCCGTGAGTTCGAGCCCTGCGTCAGGCTCTGGGCTGATGGCTCAGAGCCTGGAGCCTGTTTCCAATTCTGTGTCTCCCTCTCTCTCTGCCCCTCCCCCGTTCATGCTCTGTCTCTCTCTGTCCCAAAAATAAATAAACGTTGAAAAAAAAAATTAAAAAAAAAAAAAAAAAGAACAATGTTTCAAGACATCGATTCACTTATTCCTGTTGTACTTGAGCTCCATTATGTACCCCGCACTGGGGGACAACCCTGGCCATTTTTTTAAGCCATACTTTGGGATAAGGACCCAGACAGATAAAGACAGGGTAGAAGTGAGTAAGCTGGGGAACTGGGGAATCATGAACGGTCTCCTGCAGAAACGGCCTTCAGCTACGCTCTCGAGAGAAGCATTAGAATGGGCCAAAGACAGGGAGGAGGAGGAAGAGAACATTCTTTCCAATTAATTCACTTACGTATCAATTCAGCAAATGTGTCTGGAGCACCTAACATCCCTATCATGGAGGTCAGGAGACGTACAGAACAAAATGTATACTATCAGTATCAGGAAATGTAAGAGTAACATTAAGGGGATGCTTAATTGATCGGTTGGAGGAACCGATCCAAATAGTAACAAGAGATTAGAGAAATCCCCCCTCATATAGTGGGGTGGATTCTCAGGGAAAGTCTTGCTGAGTGGCCAAGGCTAGACTTGACCCTGCCTAGGATGATCCATATATACGATGGTCCAAGTTTTTGAGCCTGAAAGATGAAGCCATTGATAACTCAGCTTGGACACCAGGATGCTCTTTATAAAGGGTAATATTCCAGGCAAACCGGGACACCAGTCTCTTCGCTTTAAAGAACTGACAGGGGTTAGACACGGCCTCACAAGCAGAAAGAATGACGTGTGTGACAGCTGTGGAGCAGAAATGATTAATTGCAAATTGTTGGAGAAATTAATACAATTATTTAAGTGTGATGATAACAGGGCTTATTACAGTACATGCTCAAAAAATATTTGTCAAAGAGGGAACGGGAGGGAGGTTGGCTGCTAAGAGTAAGACCAACCTTCAGAAAATTATATATTCTACCAAGGTCTCTTACAACGTCCGACCTTGATTTTGTGTCTTGGTTGACCTTTGAAATAAGCATGAATGTCCCTGGTAGAGTGCAAAGATCACGTCTTGCATGTGGGTCTTCAATCGCCAATCTCCCACTTAGGTTCTGAACCTCAGTTTTCTCAATTAAAAAAGAGGAGAGAGGGGATCCTGGTGGTTCAGCTGGGTAAGCATCTGACCGGCTCAGGTCATGATTTCACAGTTCGTGAGTTCGAGCCCCGCATCAGGCTCTGCGTTCTCAACGTAGAATCTACTTTGGATCCTCTGTTTCCCTCTCTCTTTGCCCCTCCCTCACTCTCTCTCTAAAATAAATAAACATTAAAAAAAAAAAGAGGAGGTGGGGCACCTGGGTGGCTCAGTCGGTTAAGCGGCCGACTTCAGCTCAGGTCATGGTCTCGAGGTCTGTGGGTTCGAGTCCCGCATCGGGCTCTGTGCTGACAGCTCAGAGCCTGGAGCCTGTTTTGGATTCTGTGTCTCCCTCTCTCTCTCTGCCCCTCCCCTGCTTGCACTCTGTCTCTCAAAAATGAATAAACATTTAAAAAATTTTGTTAAATAAAAACAAAGAGGAGAGAGATTTGCTGCCTCAAAAGTCTACCTTGCAGTTTAAATGAGATAATATTTTAATGCCCACAGTGCTCTTGGCACACGGTCACCCTTAGCACATCTGCCCTCTTTCACTCTCCCTACAAAAATCTAAAAGCACTGGGCAGACTGAAAATATTCTAATACAACCTTAATTCCTCCCTGAACCTCCTTATAAACAAGAGGGACTTTTACGAAGAAAACTCAAGATGATCAAAGACACTCAGCCCAGGAGGGGACAATGTCAGCTCATTTGTCTTGGAAACACCACAAGGCTTCTGAAATCAAAACTCTACAAAGGTGTGCCTGGTGTGCATATTTCCACCAATGAATAAAGAATCAAACCGATTTTTTAGAGAAATGTGGATAATTTGACCATCTGAAGAACCAAGTCGAACAGATTTTAATGGTGTCTTAAGCCTTAGAAAATAAGGCCCCTTCACGTAAATGCTGACAGATCCTTAACTACAGCAAGACATCCGTCGACACAGTAATGGCTTTAAGAGGGAGAGTAAGACACCTATTTACATTTTGAGTACAAGCCTATTCCCTAAACACTTGCACGTTGGAATCCGATAAAAGACCAAGAGGCAGCCTTGGCCTGATTGACAGATGTCACAGTGGCAGGGGGATGAAGTGAGATCAATCTCTAAAACCACTCTCAGAGATCGTTCCCCATTTAAAAATCACGTGTTGTTATGACTGAATTATACTTCCTGGCTCCAAAGGCCATTTCTACTTTCCACTTGCAGACCTCGCACGGAGATGAGGATGTTGAACATCGGCCGGAGGTTCCCCACGGGGGACCCACAGGAATCCGTCACCAGGGACACGGTTGGTCCGTTTGTCAGTTCTGCAGAAACTCCAGCCAGACCCAAAGGAGATGTGAATAAATGCTGTTTGAAAGGCCAGATGGAGAGGGGCTCCTGGGTGGCTCCATCGGTCAAGGGTCCTGCTCTTGATCTCGGCTCAGGTTGTGACCTTGGGGTTCATGAGTTCGAGCCCCACGTCGGGCTCTGTGTTGATGGCTCAGAGCCTGTTTGGGATTCTGTCTCTCTTTCTCTCTGCCCCTCGCCGGTTGTGCTCTCTTGCTCTCTCTCAAAATAAATAAATAAACTTAAAATTTTTTTTTAAAAAGGCAAAATGGAAAGAAAGAAAGAAAGAAAAGAAAGAAAGAAAGGAAGGAAGAAAAAGAAAGAAAGGACAACACCTCCTTCTAAGAGCCTCATTCACTGCTCCTTCTGTGTTAGCTCCCCTTTCTACAGAGATGGACAATCCCTAGACTCAATTTTCTCAGAGCTAATTCACGGCCGAGCGGGCTCTCTCAACTACGACTTGGGAAACTGAGTCCCAGAACCGTGGAGTGGTGAGCACAAAGTCACCAGACAGTAAAATTCAGCCAAGGAGGCACCGGGGCCCCAGGCCCCCATCCGGGCTTGGGTCTCAGGCACCCAGCCCTCCAGGTCCCGAGCCATATCCTGCCTCTGCAGCGCCAGCCCGAGCGAGCACCGCCTCTGTCTCGAGAAGTGTTATTCGGAATCCCAAACGTGCCAGCCTGATCACCATCATCGGCAGACTTCTTAATGGGGCAGCCAACACTGCCAGTGGCATCTTTTAAGGACACTTCACAAGGAAGAAGAAAGCTACGAACCCTTCTTCCATTGTCATTCAGTTCCTTTGCTTTATGGCAGACTCAAAACGTTCTCCGAACAAAGACAACGGCGGTGAGAATGATCAATAGTAATAAAACTATCGTAGCTGCTATTTATTGGATTCTAATCCTGTGTCAGGCTCTGTTCCAAGCACTCCAGGTGGAATAAAGGACCGAAATAAATAAGGATTTAAGGGACTGCCCTCCAGGCACGCTTCCTGGACTTCATTGCGAGCCCTTGCCCCACTCAGCGTTGGCTTTGGACTTGGCTACCCCAGCCCGGTGTCTACGCCGTGCCGGGCGCTGCACACACCATCTCTCTAACCCCTGGTACAAACCAGCAAGGACTGAGGCACCATTATCCCCAGTTCTGGGGACACAGATAAGGAGAATAAGAAGGCACAGGGAGAGGAAGGCACGTGCCCGAGGTCAGCTTGCTAGCGGGGGATGGACAGAGTCAGAATCAGAACCCACGTCAGGCCATTTCCCGAGACTTGTCGCTGCCCTTGACCCCCCCGGGCTCACCTGCCGAACCTCTCTAGTACCAGGTGGATGGGCCCAGGTGGGGGGGGGGGGTCTCAGGCGTGACATGGTCAGATAAGCAGAGCAGACGTTTCTCTCCTGGCTCTGAAACCAACACCGACGACACAGCCACGTGTGAAATCTGACACGTGTTGCATGCGGAAACCACACCACACGCGGCCTTTTCCTACACCCCCTGCTCTGTTCATACCTTTACGGGAGCCGACTTTTATGGGCTAGCCATCATTACCCGACTCGTTCTTCTAAGAAGAAAAGGTGGTTCAGAGTAAAAGCAATAATACAATTCCTAAACGGTGGATAGTTTTACATCCGGAAGTTCTCAGAATGAGACACCTCTCAACATTCTCACGAGGGGAGACAGCTTGAGGGGGAGTCAAAAGCTACACATAAATGTTCGACTGTGCAGAGGGTGGGTACCCCTACCCCCTGCATTGTTCAGGGTCAACTGTTTATATGTATATATGTTTGGGTATGTATATAGGAAAGATACTACGGGCACTGGGGTGGCTCAGGCAGTTAAAATGTCTGACTTTGGCTCAGGTCATGGTCTCACGGTTCATGAGTTCAAGCCCCACGTCGGGCTCTCTGCTGTCAGCACAGAGCCTGCTTAAGATCCTCTGTCCCCATCTCTCGGTCCCTCCCCTGCTTGCCCTCTCTCTCTCTCTCTCTCTCTCTCTTCCAAAAATAAATAAATAATGGGGCGCTTGGGTGGCTCAGTCGGTGAAGCCTCCGACTTCGGATCTCTCCATCTGTGAGTTCCAGCCCAACGTCGGGCTCTGTGTTGACCGCTCGGAGCCGGGATCCTGCTTTGGATTCTGAATCTCCCTCTCTTGCTGCCCCTCCCCTGCCGGCATTCTGTCTCTCTCTGCCTCTCAAACATGAACAAATGGTAAAAAATTATAAACAAAAAACAGACCCAAATAAACGTTAAAAAAAGAGAAAAAGGAAAAACAGAGCAAGAGTCCAAAGGGAAGTTTGGGGGCCCAGGAATGCACCGCTTTGGAATCTTTCTCTTCCTTCTCCCCGGAGTATCTGTCGATCTTGTTCTTCTGCCCTCACAGGTCACTCTGAAGTTCTCTGAAAGCAGCACAGTGGCCTTTATGGAGCCATCACCAGTCATGTCTCCTCTCCTGGGGCCATGTATCTGTGTAGAGCCCAGGAAGGCAGGCTTGTCTCACCACTTGTGTTCTACAGATGCCCAGATTGGAGCTCGGGGAGGGGGGGTGGCTGCCACAGGGCCACGTGGCCCCAGTACCGAAAGTCGGTGCTCAAACTCCTCGTGTTTCCGAGGTCACCCTGTTGAGTCCCACCGTCTAGGTCAACGACATCACTCGGCAAATCTAAACCGCGAGACCGCGATGTTAGGCGTGACGCACAGACACCAAGGCACAGAAAACTACAATAGCATGTACCCATCGGGCACGAGGAAGAGAAGAAAACAGCCGAAGAGTCAACACCAACCTTTTCACAGCTGGGGCATTATGGGTGGCCTTTCTTTCCTCACCTCTGTTTTATAGAAGATTAACTGACGTAGTCCTACTGAAGTAATAAAATAAATGCATTTGAACAATTCATTCTCTCTTTTGCTCTGGGGTTTCCCCAGAAGCTTCCTTTGGAATCAACTAGGGCAGCCCCTCTTTTCCGAAACAATTTACTCGGCACTTTTACGGTGCCGACCACATTCCTCGACCAAGACCAGGCAGCACGAGGGGCTGCAGCCTAGGACAGGACTCGTCCCGTTATAAGCCAGGGGGACAGCAATTATACAAAGCAATCAATCAGAGAAAGATCCGAGGCAATCAATAATCCAGTGCTCAAGTCAACCTTGCGAGTGCCAAGCTGTACTGTGCAGGCAGCATAAGGGAGGCATTTCTCGCGGCCTCACCTGCAATTTTTCAGCGAACAGTCCAGGCCGACGGGTTCGAGGGGTTTACGGAGAATTCCCGATTTACCATATGCCTTGCCTCAGACTGTTACTTCTTAATGCAGTGTTTTTTCCAACACCACTTCCAAGCTCTCTGAGTTGTATTGTACTAATAAGTAGGGATTTTGGAGTCTCTAAATGTTAGACTGTATAATGAAAAAGGGCAAGGAAGTGTTTTTAAATACCAATGAATTCCATCATGCTGGCTGCCAGAAGCCTGGTCTCTACCTCCGGTTTCCAGCCCAAGTGTTTGGGACTTGCACGTGTCAGAAGCCGGTGGATGGAGGTTGGGCCTTCCTACCTTCCCGTCAGGGTCCAGAGGAGGCTTCCCACCTCAGTGAGGCCAGCTGGCCGTGAGTCCCCGCACACAAGTCCCTAAGCAGGTGCTGTGTGGACTTCTCATGGGCGGCCCCACCCTTCTCTCTTCATGGCTCAGTTTTAGAGAACGGAATAGCCCTTGGATGCATCTCAAAAGGATGGTCCCTTGCAGGACAATTGGAAACACTTACAGAAGGGACTTTAAACCCTACAAGACAAAGAATGGCGTGAGAAACCAGGAATTTTTTGTTCTGGGTACAACCTATCAACTTTGTCATTCCAGAGCATCACCGGAGAGAACATTGCTCCTGCCAGCCTACTAAATGGTGGCCTCTGTCCAGGCATTGAAGGATTAGCTTAATCCTTCCGACATCTTTAGGGAGACATTGTGATTAAACCCTTTCTCCGATGAGGAAACTGAGGCCTCCAAAGGGTCATTCGTCTGTTACGTGGGGAAGGCAGCATGTGACCCAAGTTGTCCAGCTCCTTGGCCGTTGCCTGGATCAGCCGGCAGTCCCGTCACTCATGCAAATAACACGCGTGTCCTGGGTGGCCCCAGAAGGCAGCAAACGTGGGGTCGGTACAACGCGGTCCCGCGAGGCAGAAACCCTGGCCAAATGGTCGTCTCAGGAAGCAAGGAAGTCTGCACAGCGATTCTTCCAATCTTCCATTCCGTACGCGCTTATTGAACACCTGCTGTGTACCAGGCCTTCAGGGCTAGCTGAGAAGACTCCCTCGCAATCCGATCACCACCAAGAAATGGGATGAGTTCTGAGGAAAGTCGAAGTCAGCGGGAGGGAGTCAGGTGCAGGAGTTCCAGGCCACCTCTGCTGGTGAACAGTGCAAGGGGGTCGGCAAGCACGAGGTTTCAGGACAGCCACGCGGGGAGCCAGAGCCCGCCCGGTAGACGGTGAGAAGTGGGAATCCAGGCGGAGGGAATAGACGGTGTTCAGGCGCTGGGGGAGGGAGAATCGTGACCCGAAGGTGCCCGTGCTCTAATCCCTGAAGCCCGAGGACATGCTACAGTGTGGGGCACAAAACTAAGGTTGATTTTAGGGTCAGGCCCTTAAAAGAGAGGGGATCACCCTGGATCATCGGGTGAGCGCGGTGGAATCGCGTGGACCCTTTGCAAGTGAACGGGAGGGCACAGGGTCACCCGAAGACACGTGATTGTGGAAGAAGAGACAGGAGATTGGCAGCATGAGGTGCACTTGACCGTCCGTCACTGATGTTTGGCAATGGAGGGAGGCAGCCTTTAAAGGAGGTGATGCCCCTGCAGCCCGACCGAAGTGGTAACATCCTGCCCGACGCCCTGGCGGGGCCATGAGGCGGGAGCGAACTTGAGGATCTTCACAAAGGGACCTTCGGGGGACTTGGCTGCTGGCTGCGGGAGACGTGCAGACACTCTAGGGCTCCCCACTCCCATACCTGGATAGATGGAGTGTCGCGGTCGGAGGGAAGAAGCAGGGGGAGGAAGAGAGAGCAGGGACCGTCCCGCGGGCGCCGGCTGACATCTCGGCCAGCTTCCGAGTGGAGGGATCCTGGGGCCACTTACACGCAGTAAACACAGTGCATTAAACACATGAAATGCCTCGGGCCAGTCCCCGACGGTGAGGTATTCCTGGAACACCCACCGAGGGATCACCGCCGGTGCCGGGGCCACAGGGAGGGGGCATGGTGCCAGCCCGCAGCGGCCAGTTCTCTGAGGACGGAGCCTGGGCACAAGCCCTGCGGGACATCCAGGGGACCTCGCGAGGGCGCATGATGGGGAGAAGTTGGAGGCTCCCGGCTTTGTCGGGACGTCTGGGTCCCCGGTCCTTCTCCACAAGCCCCACCTTGAGGACCTATTCTCCGGTGGCGCGGAGGAGGGACCAGGTGACTGTAGATCTAAAGCTTCACATATGCACCTGAGGACAGCCAGTTTGGGGGGGCCCTCTGCCACCATTTCCTCTTCCATCCATGGGAATAAGAACGCCCCCACCCCCGCCCCGAGCTGTAAGGGACGAGCAGTGGTGTATATCGATAACATCTAGCCCTACGGCCTCAGCACGGTCGGCCCTCCCTACGTTATTTTATTCATTCAGCGGTCGCCGTGTGCCAGCCCTGGGCTAAGTATGGGGGGGGGGGGGGTGTTCAGCCATATACAAGAGAGGAAAAGTCCTCCCCTGTGGAGCCTGCCTTCTAGTGGGGACAGACCATAACAACCAGCCTTTCCAGCCCAGAACTTCAAGGAGCTTGGTAACTAAGGAAACGACAGTGCCTGTGGGGACAAGGAGAGAGCATCAGAGGAGAATCATTTGGGGACGAGAACGGTGGGGGCGGGGCGGGGGGGGGGGGGAGAATGGTGCTTTCACTTGCAGACACACTGATGTGGATGCCCCAACGAGACACCCAGGGGTAGGTGCCCACTGCAGTGCCGGTCAAGCTTCTCCGGAGAAACAGAACCAATAGGGTGTGTGTGCACCAATAGGGTGTGAGTACGCATGTGCACGTGTGTGTGCACAGAGATGCATCATAAGGAACCGCCTCGTGCAATTATGAAGCCCGACAAGTCCCCAGACCTGCAAAGCAAGCTGGCCAGCTGGACACCCAGATTTAGTAGGGTAATCGCCGGTCTGAAAGCCAACCAGCTCAAGACCCCCAGAAGGGTCAACGTTTCAGTTCAAGTCCGAAGGCAGGAAAAACACCAATGTCTCAGCTCAGCCAGTCAGGCAGGAAGAGTTCCCTCTGACTCAGCCTTCTTGTCCTATTCTATTCTTCTACTGATTGGGCGAGGCCCACCCACATTAGGGAGGACAGTCTGCTGTGGACTGTGTACCCATTCAAAATACCAACCTCAGCCAGAAATACCCTCACAGACATACCCAGAAGTAACGTTCAACCAAATTTCGGAGCACCCTGTGGTCCGGTCAAGGGTTCTGTTTTCACATGACACGGGCAATTAACCATCACGACTGGGCAGTTGGACAGTCACATCCAAAAGTTACGAATTAAATGGTCAGTGGTGTTCTCAGTCAAAGAACCATCAGTAACCAAAGCACAGGAATGAATGAGATTATACATGGATGATGGGGTGGAGAAAAGGTCAGAGAAGCTCAGGTAAGGTCCTGAAGACCACAACATCTAAGGGTGGCACTTGGGTGACTCAGTCGGCTAAGCGTCTGACTTCGGCTCAGGTCATGATCTCACGGTTCGTGAGTTCGAGCCCCGCGTCGGGCTCTGTGCCGACAGCTCGGAGCCTGGAGCCTGCTTCGGATTCTGCGTCTCCCCCTCTCTCTGCCCCTCCCCTGCTCACACTCTCCTCTCTCTGTCTCTCAAAAATAAATAAACATTAAAAAAAAAAAAAAAACGTTTTAAGAGTAAACAGGGAGAGGTGGGCTGGCAAAAACAAGTCAGAAGGACCAGCCGGCATTCTTACTGACAGAGGCAAGAGCCGCGTGCTGGCATGGGGCTACTTGTAATCGAGGAGCCCTCGTATCGGGAGGGATGACCTCGTAGTGCTGTCGGGCTGAGACAAGAGAAATGATGCACTGAGGCAGTGAGGGACCGGCACGTCTTTATTTAGGTGGAAAGATGAGAGTTGGGGAGAATTGTGGAAGCATTAAGTTTAGAGCTTAAGTAAAGAGCACCGTCCTGGACAAGAAAATTAACTTACTGGACTTCAATTGCAGGTGACCAGGGAGCAAAACTACACATAGATGGAAACAGCACAAGCATGGAATAAAGTAATAAAAGTATCCGGGACATTGCTGCTTCAGGCACAGCTCAATCTACAAGTTCAAAAAAATGGTTTCCTGGGGGAGTCTCTGACTTTTAGTATCACGCTCCGTGTTTTGGCTTTAGGATCAAACAGGCACCCTTTTTGGAAGGTCCAGACTTCTATTCTCCCAATTATTATTACTATTATTATTATTATTATTATTATCATTATTATTATTTTAGAGAGATAGTGTGTGCATGTGTGAGCAGGGAAGGAGCAGAGGGAGAGAGAGAAAGAATCTTTTTTTTTTTTAATTTTTTTTTTCAACGTTTATTTATTTTTGGGACAGAGACAGAGCATGAACGGGGGAGGGGCAGAGAGAGAGGGAGACACAGAATCGGAAACAGGCTTCAGGCTCTGAGCCATCAGCCCAGAGCCTGACGAGGGGCTCGAACTCATGGACCGCGAGATCGTGACCTGGCTGAAGTTGGACGCTTATCCGACTGCGCCACCCAGGCGCCCCGAGAGAGAAAGAATCTTAAGCAGCCTCCGTGTTCAGTGGGGGAGCCCAACCCAGGGCTCGATCCCAGAACCCAGGGATCATGACTCGCGCGGAAATCAAGAGTTGGACACTCAACCAACTGAGCCACCCAGGTGCCCCTCCATTCTCCCAATTCGGACCAAAGTCCTCAGACTGACTCTCACTGGCTTTGACTTGTGACATCACTGCGGCCAGGGGAGTTTCGCAGCTCTGATTGGCCAGGCCTGGGTCACGTGACTAGTCTCGAGCCCCGGAAGTCTGCTGTACCCAAGGCTGCCAAGGGAGCGACAGGGAGGAATGAGTGGGTCCCTGTGTTGGTCATCCGCTGCCATGTTACAAACCATCACAAACTTGGGGGCTTAAAAAATCAACAATCATTCGTTTTGCTCCCAAATCTGAAGTCGGGGCCTGGCTGGGTGGAGACCGCTCAGCTCTGCTCCACAAGGTTCAAGGGTGTGGCTCACCCGGGACTGGAAGAGCCACTCCCAACATGGTTGGCAGGTGGGTAGCTGAGTTGGGGACCCCCTCACGGGGGCCTCTCTTCCTCTACACATGAGGTGTTCATGGATTGTCTTCGGCTTCTCCATGGCATGAGGCCTGGGCACCAAGAACACGGATGTCAAGAGGGCAGAGCAGCATGATTCCTTATGATCCGGCCTCAGCTGTCCCAGAACGCCACTTCCACTGGATTCTAGCAGTACAGCAGGTCCCTAAAGCCAGCCAGGTTCAAGGGTAGGGGAGCTAGATGCATCTCTCAGTGGGAGAAGCAGCCAGGCCTTTGCAATCCCCTAAGGTTACATTGGGGAACAGTTGCTGGAAAGGGAAATGGATACCGGACAGGCAAAAATAGCATACAGAGAACTTTCCACACGCTTCTCCACCCACGGTGTTATTCTGCCTTGATGTTTAGCTGCTCTGAGACTTGGGGTCCCCTGTGTAACCCACCTCTAACACCACAGGGAGGAGTCAATGCGATCGTCTCCATCCAGCCCCATGTGATAGCGAGGTTCCCTTGCTGTCCCTTCATGACAACCGGGACACCCCGGAACGTGACGACTCCCCGTGCCACCCTGCAGTCCCGGCAGGGCCTAGATGGACAGTAAGAGGACTCAGGATGCTCAGCCCATGGTGTGTTCTACGATGTAAGAGTGCATGAATTAGCTGTTTTATGAGAAACTCAATCTCCTTATTACAGGGCAAACAGCCACTGCTCTATTCTAACTAACTAGACTGATTCAATTAACAGCACTAAATACAGTTCCTACTTGAAAATAACTTCAGTTTACTGCTTCCACAAACCTCATTACATTTGATTAAACAAAATACATAGTAATAGACAAAAGATGTTGCAAACTTTTGGCCATGGCCCATTGACTAGGGGGCCTGCAGCGTTCGGCACGGAGGAGGAATAACCAGCATGGGCCATAAAGCCATACAGCGACACAAGTCAGCTCCGTTCTGCCTCCCCACAGCCCTGGGACCCTGAGCTCAAATCCCCTCCCCTCGTCTCAGTTAAGAGGAGGAAGGAGTGCCCACTTCCAAGAGCTGTCACGAGGAGGGAACGAGAGAAGCACGTTATTATGAGTTCAGTTGTGCTCCCCACCCAGATTCCTATGGTGTCGTCCTCCCCATGACTGTACTGGGGAAAAGGGCCTATAAGAAGGTGGTAAAGGTTACATGAGGGCATTAGGGTGAGCCATGATCCAATGGGGCTGGTGTCCTTGTAAAAAGGAAGAGGCACTGAGGCTCTTTGCTTACGCCCTCCCCCTCCTATTCTCTCTCTTCTTCATGAACAGAAAAGAAAGGCCACGTGAAGACATGGTGAGAGGGGGCCATCCTCAAGCCAGGAATTTGCCAGTACCTTGTTCACAAACTTGTCGTCTCCAGAACCATAAGAAGAAAAGCACCCAACGTTAAGCCGCCCGGTTCCACGGTGTTTTGTTACACAGCCAGAGCTGACTAAAACACACATCAAGTGCCCAGAACAGTTCAGGGCACACGATGCTGCTAGAGAAAGTCTTTGGCACCTGTTCCATCATTTTACTTTGTAAACCTCCTTTTCATGGCATTTTAGAACTAAGATATTGCCAGAATACCCTCTCCAGAAGAGGGGAGCATTAAAGGGACGAAAAGGAGCTCCATCACCAGAAGCACAAAACGCCGTGTTAGCACGTTCACTGGCTTCTAGACTGGAAGCTTGCGGGAGGCAGGGGCTGCTGTGCTCACCTCTGTGTCTGCCCAGCACAGGGCCCCGAGGGTGCTCTGTCAACGTGCCTCCATGACTCACTGGCTAACAGTTGAAGTTGAAGAAAAGTTGAAGAAAGGTGCCAGAGGAATCCACTGGGCGAGCAGGAAAATGTGGCTTCCCTCCGGCTGGATTCGATTCTGTTCGATTAAACAAATGCTTGTCAAAGTCTTCCTGCTCTACCAAGAACTCGGGATAAATAAAAAGTCCCTGTCCTCTAGCAGAGAAAGAGGACATATAGCCACTCATCAGAAAACAAGACAAGGGAGGCTACAGAGGGTGTGGTAGGTGCTCAGGAACCCACAGGAGTGAACAGCCAAGGTCTCCGTAAAAAAAGAATAGAAAAACCGGGGCCCCTGGGTGGCTCAGTTGGTTAAGAGTCTGATTCTCGATTTCGGCTCAGATCATGACCTCACGGTTCGTGAGTTCGAGCCCTGCGTCAGCACAGAGCCCGCTTGGGATCCTGTCTCTTCCCCTCCCCTGCTCTCTTTCTCTCTCAAAAAAGTTAAACTGAGGGGTGCCTGGGTGGCTTGGTCGGTTAAGCGTCCGACTTCGGCTCAGGTCACGATCTCACGGTCCGTGAGTTCAAGCCCCATGTCGGGCTCTGTGCTGACAGCTCAGAGCCTGGAGCCTGTTTCCGATTCTGTGTCTCCCTCTCTCTCTGCTCCTCCCCTGTTCATGCTCCGTCTCTCTCTGTCTCAAAAATAAATAAAAGATTAAAAAAAAAATTAAAAAAAAAATTAAACTGAAAACATTTTTTTTTTAACGGGCCACCAATGTCAACCAGCACTTATGAAAATGTCCACAGCTCTGAAATGTCAACTCAGCTCTGAAAACTAGTTAGCAAGGGGTTGGGGCTGCTGCGAATAGAAAAGAAATCCATCCACAGGTCTTGCCCTGATTTTGTCTTTGTTTTTCCAGTAAGAAATAACTGTAGAGGGGAAAATTCCCAGGGGAATACGAGGTAGGTAGGACTCCACAGCCAGCCCAGGTGGTCCAGCACAAACACACAGGGACGCAGCAGATTATGCCTCGTCTCCGGGGAAAGGGCCCTGGTTCACCGGTCACGTCTGATGTACAGGCCGAGGGTGAGGAGAGAGGACACGTGGAAGGCACCATGGCCAGTGGGCATTTTCCCACTTCTCCGGGGCTTACTGGCCGCCCTCCATTGCCCGCAACCTGGGAATTAGTGGAGAGGACCAGTCACCCTTCAGAAAGAAGCAGGGTCTCAGCTCCCCTCTTACAGCCACAGGACTTCCTTCTCTTGCCGTCCGGCTGTGGACCATCGGTCAGTCCTCCCACGACTCCGATTTCAGCAAAAGGCCCCGTCACCTGCGGGGACCGCCCCGTGTACCCGCCTCCCCCACTACCTACATCGCCTCAATTGGCCACATGTTCTGTCCACTCCACGGCCTAAACATCTCCTTTCTTGTTACTTCCTCCGCCACGCTTCCCATCTGGGCCACCGTCTTCCCTCCCCTGGTGTCCGGCTTCCCTGGGGTGACCCCCGTGTTGGTTTGCCGGGGCTGCCGTAACAAAGTACCACAGGCTGTGGGGGGCTTACCCGGCAGAAATGCATTCTCGGTTCTGGAGGCTGTAAGTATGAGCCCAGGGTGTCGGCTGAGTGGCTTTTTTCCCCGAGGCCTCCAGCCTCAACTTGTAGATGGCCACCTTCCTCCTGAGTCCTCACGCAGTGACCCTTAACCTGCGCGTGTCTGCGTCCCAGCCTTTTCTTGTAAGGACGCCACTCATATTGGATTAGAACACGCCCACGTGACCTCATTTTAACCTCATCACCTCTGTGCAAATCCTATCGCCAAATAGTCACATTCTGAGATGCTTACTGAGGGTGAAGGCTTCAAAACGTGAACGTGCTTGGCAAGGGGGATATAACTGGGCCCGTAACAAGCCTTCCTCTAATCCATTCCATCCCAACCCTCTCTGGAAGGATGGGCCCAAGATATCCCATTGACCATGGCCCGGGCCGAACCAGAAAGCTTCACTGGGGCCCCAGATGCTGAGATAAAATCGGAAGGTGCCCAGCAGGGCGGGTGACAGAGCGCTGCACGTGTTTTCCTAAAGCAGTGTCGCCTCGCAACGGCTATGCTCAGCCTCCCCAGACGTGCCAGGCAGCACTCCGTCCCCTACCGCCTTTACAGTTCTCTTTCTCTTACCGGAACGACTCTGAGACACCTCTCCCAGGGAGCCTTCCTTTTACCACCCTCCCCTCCCAAGCCACCTGGGTGGCCCCCTCCTTGGCCATCACATGGCTCTCATTCTTCCCCACTCTCAAGGCCCGGGGTTACACCCAAAGGCATATTCTGCTGACCTGCCTGTTTTCTTCGTCTGTCTTCAAACATGACCAAACCAGTCACGACGGTCTTCCCACCATGTAGCAAGAGTGTTGGGTATTCGGTTAGTGCTTGATGAATGGGCGAGTGCGTGAGTGAATGTGCCAGCTTCCTCTAATGAGGGATTGTTGGCTTTCTTTCCCTGTTCGTCCCCGTACCCCCTGCCCCTTTGGGGAACGTAATGTAGGGCGCATCGCGGCAGATGCTTCCCGACCTTTGGGCGCTGGGTGGATGGAGTCAGCTGTCGAGGAAAGCTACAGCACTCACGGGGTGACAGTGTCCTTGCCTATGTGGACCATTCCCCTTTGTCTGATAGGTTTCTGTGGTTTCATCCATCTGAAGCTGTTTTTCATCCTTCCCCTCCCTTCGCTAAATTCTGAATCAGCCGCGATTGTTTTAAAAAGGAAGCTGTGCTGGAAAGGAAAAGCAGGTGCTTCCGTGGCAAAGAGCGTTGGTTTGGAGCCCAGACAGTCGGGAGCCTCCTCCAGGAACCCCGCTTTGCAGCTCTGTCACCTTGAACGCGTCCCTAACACTTCCTTCTCCGGTGCAGGATCCGGAAAACGGAAAGGATGCGATGTCCTGGCCGTTTTGCCGTGAGCATCGGGCCGGAGCAGGCAAATGAAGGGCCGGGCGCTTAGTAGGAGCTCTGGGAATGCGCATTCCCTTCCCTTTTCCCCACGGCCACTTCTCCGCAACCCTTGCTTCCACCAGCGACAGGTGTGGAAGGGGCTTTTCAGCACGGAGTGTTTACCGGAAAACATTCCTGGGTGGGAGGGGCACAGCAGACACGGTGGATGTACGAAGGAGGACGTGACACGCCGTGCGCTGGGAAAATCCCAACTTGTCTAGAACTGATTGCCATTTGCAACTAGAAATCACGCAGGAAGTTCAGGTAGGTAGGAGTTCCCAAAAAAAGATTCTGGCTGTCAGCGACAACCGGCAGCCTATTTGTGCGTCTTTCACACCCTGATGAGAATGTCCCCGTCTCACTGCTCAGAATAAAAATCTTGGCACCTGGACCGGAGCAAGTGTGGACGGACACTGGCGGACCTCCCTGCACACCCGACGGAGGTGCTGTGTATATCCTTTCGGTTTTCCAAGATATGTATCGCTCCACCATCCACAGTAAAAATGGACTGAACCCTTCTGAATCTTCCCCCTTCCTGGACCGAGACACGTGAAGGCTCTGTTGCCAGAAGCAGAGCAGTAGACAAACAGGGCGTTTGTTAAAATTCATACATAATCAAAACAAATTGAATATCCACCCTTATTTCCACGGGGAGCAGCGCTATAATGATTAATGCTTGACAATGATATTTAATTAAAGCTTATTTACTTTATAAATACTTTCCGAGTATTTTTCCTGTGGTATACCAAGCATTAACACTCCACGATAATCTCACATATCATAGACGAAGACAAGGGTTATAGCAACAAGAAGAAACTCACATCAACATCAGGCACAGCCTGGAAACATCTTTTACAATAAAGAATATTTGCTGTGCACAGATTTGAAAACAATTTGATTCTTGAGGTCCGGAGTGTTGTCTCTGTCTCTCTGTCTCTCTCTCTCTCTCTCTTTCTCAAAACATACATCACATATGGGGCGCCTGGGTGGCTCAGTCGGTTAAGCGTCCAGCTTCGGCTCAGGTCATGATCTCATAGTCTGTGAGTTTGAGCCCTGCATCGGGCTCTGTGCTGACAGCTCGGAGCCTGGAGCCTGCTTCGGATTCTGTGTCTCCCTCTCTCTCTGCCCTCCCCTGCTCGTGCTCTGTCTCCCTCTGTCTCAAAAATAAATAAAAATATTAAAAAAAAAAAAAAAAAACATACATCACATAGACAACAACACAGCCCCTCAGATGTGTGTCTACAATTTTTTTTCACCTATTTTTGTCACGAAAGCCCTCGCTCCCTCCAACCCAGCCTCAGGGTTCTGACATAATTAACCCTGAAATTTTCAGCTTCAGTATGTTCTAAAAATCTAGATAGGATCGGCACATATCCCAAATTTCACACAAAATCTCAGTCCTGTTTTCAGGTACTAGTATAGGGATGAAGAAAGTCATGCTGTGAAATTTGATTCTGGAAATACATCTCCCATGTTTAAAACCTTCCCCCAAATTCCAACCTACTGGATTCAATCTAACAGAAGCAGCTAATGAGCTCGAGTGTAACTGAAATTATCGTCCTTTCCAATTGGAAATTCTGCAAAATGCACGGCAAGCCATACATTCATTGGGGAAAAAAAAGAAGAAGTTCAAAGCTAGACTTTGAAAGACAATCGTTTTTAAATTAAAACAAAATTTTTTCTAATTAGTCACGAAGGTCAGGTCGCCGTGGAAATAACTATAATGAAACGGAGAACAGTCATGCGTTCTGGCTTACTACAGAAAGCATCAAGTCCTATACTCTCTGCTTCTGGACCCATCGCCTAAATAAACGGCAGGATTCCTGCCCTTTGAAAGGGAACAGAATTTACGCGCCTGCCTGGTGAGGAGAGAAACCCCAGGGCCCCTACAGGAAAGCCAATACACGGACTCCTAAGGGTGCCACTCGGCTCGCCCACGGGAAATGCTGGCCCCACGTGGTCCCCCACCTTCCCCCAAGGAATTTCTGAAGGTCCCCATTGCTGATGACCTTAGCCAGTTCAAACTCACATCACGGGGGAATTCTGACAAAAGATGACAGGCATGTCATTTTTCCAGATGAAGAGGCGGGGGGTGGGGGGTCCTATAACTGCAGCATCTGTTACAGTGTAGAGTACTCTTGACAGGACAAATTCCATATGTTTTACTTCTTTACATTTCTCTATATGTGTGTGTGTGTGTGTGTGTGTGTGTGTGTGTGTTTTCTGAGTCACGTGATCTCCGATTAAGATGTAACGAACCTTGGGGCGCCTGGGTGGCGCAGTCGGTTAAGCGTCCGACTTCAGCCAGGTCACGATCTCGCGGTCCGTGAGTTCGAGCCCCGCGTCGGGCTCTGGGCTGATGGCTCGGAGCCTGGAGCCTGTTTCCGATTCTGTGTCTCCCTCTCTCTCTGCCCCTCCCCCGTTCATGCTCTGTCTCTCTCTGTCCCAAAAATAAATAAAAAAACGTTGAAAAAAAAATTAAAAAAAAAAAAAGATGTAACAAACCTCATTCATATTGTAAACAAAAGTACCTAAATTTGCACACTTGAAATTGCCATACATGTCTTCGACCCACTGCATGAGCAGCCCCATTTTACAGATGAAGAAAGCCTGAAAGGAGATGAATCTTCTCCTCAGGAGGAATTAAAGAGAGTTGAGTATATAAACCCATGGCCGAACCCGGGGTACTGTTCTGCGCAGTGGAACTAAAATCGGATAAACTTTAGGTCTGTCCAAAGACAGAGGATGCTGTCAGCTGTGATGTTGGAACCACAGTAGCCCATAAGAGGAGTTATTTCTATAGATACCGATGACATTTGGCTTTCAAATCTAGACGGTAGCTGGAAATGAACTGAATTTACTCGATTCTGTTTTTAATTCACACACACAAAAACGTATCACTCTCTCTGTTCTACGTGAGTTAATATTCCAAATAGGGTGCTTGCCTTTCTTTCTTATCATAATGACGAAAGTGTATTTTATAACAAGGTGTTCTATTGCTTTCTAACGATTCAGCCTACATGTGTACATAAATGTTAAATGAGTTGGAGAGGCATTAAAGCCAATTTTAATGCTTTTAAAACCAAAGGTGACATCCATTTAGGCTGGCTTTCTAATAAATTCCGATTTTTTTTTCATTTGGAGAAAAATATATAATTGCTAAGTTTATGCAATTCAACAAGGTATTTTTATCCTCAGAATAATAAATCCCTTTTAAATCGATGGTCTTTGTACTTGTTACAAAGAGTTAATAATATAAGGCAAGTGAAACCTAAGTGCAATTATTAAATACCTTACTGATAAGTTGAGACCAAGAGTTATACCAACAGAGAAACTGGGAAGGAGAATAGTGATGAAGTTAAAATATAAACAAATATATAATGCCACTTTGCAGGATTAAGTGCACTGTCTAAAAGAAAAATTTAAGGAAATAATTTAAATAAATGGCATAATAAGATCCTTTTAAGAGACAGCTGTTTGGATCCATATTCAGATTCATGTTCTTTTATCCATTCTATGAATAACCGGCTTTTGTTATTTCCTTACATGAAACCATTTTTAAAATAAATTTCAAGTGTTATAAATCACTCAGAACGAACGTACCCCTAATTCATGCCATTTTATTGCCACTAAGGAAATCAACATTCTTTTAGACTTTGTATCTCTCTCTTTTTCCTCCCCGAGCACTTCTTGATTGCAGAAGCCTGGATAGTTAAAGTTATTATGGTGGTGGGTTTTCTTTTTTCTCTTTCTTTCTTTCTTTTCTTTTTCTTTTTTTTTTTTTTTTTTTTTGAGTATCATAATTGGGAACCCACTTTTTCGAATCAAAGTGTTGCAACATTTTTAAAGGGGGAGAGATTTCACACCCGTGGTAAATATTCCTCACAGAGCTATAACAAGTAAGTTGATAGACATGTAAATATCTATAGATTTCAAATCCCTATCTGTATGAATTTACGAAGCCTTAAAGGGCCTTCATTTTGGGAAAAAAGAAAATTGCAGGCCATTTGTCCCTAATACAGACTAGCCTCTGTGGCAGATTTAAAGAGAAAAGCAAACGTGTGAAGCAGCCAAGGTAGTGAGACCTTGCTCATATGTTCGATAACGTGTTTCCATGATGCGGCAATGGCACATCACAGACAAACGCACACTATTGTACAAGCACATCGCTATGCGTAGTCTTTCTTATGCACTCGTACGCAAACACATTCCTTCCGTCAAATCAATAACACAAAGTCCACACTGTTATTAATATATCAGAACCATAATGGCACGAGCCATGACTACGGTAGACATAATGTGCTGCACTCATAGACAACTTAACCAATCCATTGACATATTAGGAAGCCCTGCTTCCTAATGAATCCTGGGGTGATAACTCACATGTTTAAGTGTTGGGAAGAGGGTGACAGAGTAGAGAAGCCAAGCGTCGCTGTCTGCCCAAGACCTAGGGGTTTCTCAGACATGGCACCCCCAGGGTCAAAGCTAGGGGAGCCCTGGGCAAACTGGGACACGCTGGTAAGCCTAGAAGGCAGCTGGGAATTCATCTTGGTTGGGGCAAGGGCCACAGAGGAAAGAGACTGGAAAAAATAAGAAGAACCCTGAAAAACATAGCAAACCTGAAAAAAGAATGATTTGACTGTATTGTCTAACAAGGAGGCTTACCAGAATTGAAGGAAATTTATCTTTAACAGAGGCTTTGAGACTCAAAAAAATGGAAAAGTTTTCAGCATCACAGCAGAATGACAACTTCAAGTGGTTCGCAACTTTTAATATCACTACGTGTAAAGATGGGCTGCTTTGGAGCACCCGAGTGGCTCTGTCAGTTAAGAGTCTGACTCTTGGGGCGCCTGGGTGGCGCAGTCGGTTAAGCGTCCGACTTCACCCAGGTCACGATCTCGCGGTCCGTGAGTTCGAGCCCCGCGTTGGGCTCTGGGCTGATGGCTCAGAGCCTGGAGCCTGTTTCCGATTCTGTGTCTCCCTCTCTCTCTGCCCCTCCCCCGTTCATGCTCTGTCTCTCTCTGTCCCAAAAATAAATAAACGTTGAAAAAAAAAAAATTAAAAAAAAAAAAAAACAAGAGTCTGACTCTTGACTTCAGCTCAGGACACGATCTCATGGTTCATGAGTTCGAGCCCTGCATCAGGCTCTGCACTGATAGCACAGAACCTGCGTGGGATTCTCTCTCTCTCTCTCTCTCTCTCTCTCTCTCTCTTTCTACTGCATCCCTCTTTCTCTCTCTCAAAATAAATAAAAATAAACTTAAAAAAAATGGGCTGCTTCATTTTACTTTCTGAAAAGACTAGATTTGGTGGACCCACTATATTTTAATAGCATTTCTGAGTGTTTTGGGTGAGGGGTCAAAAAAATGTCACCCTGGCTAATACAGACTTAAAAATGGTGAAAACAGCAACGGTATGAAATCCTAACTGAAAAAAAAAAATAAGTCAAATCAATTTCACAAGAGATCACAGTAAAATTTTTAAAAATTAGACCAAATTTCTGCCTTAAATCAGTGAATGATTAAGACAGAGGTGCCGATGAAATCTGATGAAACCGATCCAGAAGCAGGCTTTTGAAACGTTACCCCCATAAAAAGAGCCCATAAAATTAATCTACCTGGACGCTTTCCATGTTAAATCAGCACAGAAATAACTTCTAAGCACTTAGGACATTAGTTATAAAATGCATGGTCTCTAGTTGTTCGTACACACAGATCCGTGATGCCGAGAACTTGGGTTTCTCTAGCCCAACACAGACGAGAATTGAGCAGCTGTGGATGCTTTTCAGAAACACCTGAGACTGATGCTCAGTTGCAAAAAAGAACGTCATCAGAAAGCCAGAAAAAGGAGAGGGGGGAGTTGGAAAGTCTCCAGATCATTTTAGTTCACCAGAACTCATATGTCCCTTCCACAATCAAAAATAAGTGATATCACTTTGGTCCCCGTGTACCACATATTTAGTCTTGGCACACACTGTTCCAGTCTGTGTATACCAATAGCACCCTGCTGCTACAGGGTGTTCTTACCCTCGTTAAGGGAGGACTGGAGGCTTGGGGAAGTCTGGTGGCTTGCCCGAATGGGGCTAGAAATGTCCAGGGGGGCACGATGTGACTGTCACAGATCAGCTACCCTCTGAGCCAAACTTCCCGCCTTGCATCTGATAGGAGAAAACACGACAGAGAGAAAGGAGCTGAGCAAGTCACTTAACCTCTCTGAGACCCACCCCGTTTTGTTTCATGTAAAACAAGACCACCCAGTTCCTCAAAATTAAGCCTAAAATCTCTACGTGGCTCAGAAACTCCACTCCTATGTAAATACCCCCAAAGGACTGAACAGGGGACTCAAACTTGCCAGCCCATATTCGAAGCAGCATTGTTTGTAAGGGTCAAAAGGTGGAAACGATCCAGGTGTCCATCCAGGGACGAATGGACAAACAAAATGTGATCTATCTGCACAGCAGAACATTACTCAACCATAAAGATGAACACCGTTCTGATACAGGCAACAAGGTAGACGAGGCTAGAAAACATGAGGCTAAGTGAAATAAACCAGACACAAAAGGACACATCCTGCATGGCTCCAGTCTTGTGAAACATCTCGAATGGGCCAATTCAGAGACGAAAGGTAGACTAGAGTTACTAGGGGGTGGGGGGAGGGGAATGGGAAGGGGATGTATCGCTTAACGGGGTACGGAATTTCTGTTTGCGGGGATGAAAATTCTAGAAACAGTAATGGTGGTTGCACCAGATCGTGAAGGCAGGTAACGGCACTGAATTATACGCTTACACTTACCAGTGGTTCCGAGGGCAAATAAAAAATCGTATTGTATTTTTTAATTTTTTTTTAATTTTTTAACATTTGTTCATTTTTTGAGAGAGAGAGAGACAGAGTGTGATCAGGGGAGGGGCAGAGAGAGAGGGAGACACAGAATCCGAAGCAGCTCCAGGCTCCGAGCTGTCAGCACAGAGCCTGACGCGGGGCCCGAACTCACAACCCGTGAGATCATGACCTGAGCTGAAGTCGGACGCTTCACCGACTAAGCCACTCAGGCGCCCCAATAAAAATTTTTAAAACAAGTAACAGAACCATCACTTACAGCTAACGCACAGGATTCGGAGAAATTCAAGTACAGTGTTTATGGGAAAGTGGCAAGGAGGTGACACAGCTCACTGTAACTGTCCTTCCCCTTTATGGCACATGTCAGGGCTGCTCCGTGACACTGGGGACCTACCTGGCCTCCCCCCGGCCTCCTCGGAGGCAGGCGCCCTGAACTCTCAGGGTCTAGAAGCTTCGCGCTCCTCCCTGTCTGCAAGGCCCAGGATGCTACCAACTCAGGAAGTTTTCTTTCTTCAGGAGAGGAAGTAGGGGCCGTCAGTCTGACAAAGGCAATTAACAAGTTGTGCGCAGAAGCTTACTTTTTTCCCTAATCACGAGCTTTACGATTTACTGCATCGAGAAAGAAACTGGATTTAAAATGCAATTATTGTGCAGTAATTAACTTTGTCCAAATGAGGCCCTTTCAGAACGCGGTTTCTTTAGAGACACGTTATTGAGCCCAGTGGTGTTGGGTTGTTTTGTTGTTGTTGTTGGTTGTCTCTCTTTTTTTTTTTTTTTTTTTATGTTTTTCAATAAAGTTTTTTTTTATGGTCAAATTGGTGGATTAAAAAAAAAAAGTCTGACTCGATACAGTTGGGCTCTTTCCAAGAACTCTGTCCCAATGTTGAGAGTTTCAGCTTTCCACTGTTGGGGGGAAAGAAAGAGTCTCATTTCTGGAAATGAAAAGTGTCTGTTGCCCCGTGAAACAGCCTCTCGCAAATCTGCCTCCAGCCAGCCAGCCCGCCCGAGACAATGGCAGCGACAATTAGATGTCTTCCTTGCCCTCCCCTCCAGAAGGAGCATGGCCTCGCCCTAAAATTGCTAACTCAATCCAGGAGAGAGTATCCTGCAGGCCCCTGGCTGAAATGCAGAGGCGCCTTTGAAAAATGAGAAATGCAGCGAGAATGCCTTTTCTTCATCTCCACAATGTCATTCGAGATTTCGTACTTTTCTGTCTTTTTTCGTCACCAGGGAGGCAAGACGACCCTTAAGAACAAGTGTTCAGGGGTCCAAACGCCCCGGGTGTGACGGGGCAGAAAGATGCTGGAGGTCGTCACCTGGACTGAATGCCAGGGAAAGAGGACTGAAAGAATCCGTTCCCCTTCTCCGCTTCTCCCCGGGAGAAGCATTCGAAGCGTGGCTCATTTTTAAAAGCCTTTTCCAACATCTCTTATATCTTAAAAAAACAAAAAAAACCCTCCACCGATCTCTTAATAACCGAGGTTCAGAAACACTGAGCTCTGTCACCCAAGAGCACCACGAGGGATGACTCTTGGACGTGTTGATGGCTTTGCATCTAAGACTGCATTTACACCTTTAACCCCATCGGAAACACAGCAGAAAGGGAGTCCAGTGGGGGGGGGGGGGGAAGTGACCCTTTCTCCGAATCCCACAAACCCCCAGCTCCGCAAAGCCAAGGTGTTATCGGATCCTGCAGAAATTACCAGCCGCGTCCAAGCGTTTTGTCAAGAGGAAGAAAAAGAAAGAAACGGATGGAGGGAGGAGTGCAAACCTCGGCAGATATACGTTGGCCCTGCCAATGACTCTCTGTTTAACTTGTAATCAAAACAACTCAAACCCGGTTACTGTTTGCATATCTGCCAAGTTTCTCAATTTCAGCAGTAGGCAGCAGGCCCTTGGTGTGACAGGCTGTCTTTCAGATTCCAGCGTCATGTGCCAAAGCCCCAGCTCAGAGGCAACTGGTAAATTAAATGCCAGCGAGCAAGGACATTCCTACACCTTTCTTCTGTGCACACAAAACAGCACCCCGGCCCCTCGTCCTGGCAGAGGCGTTGGAGGCCCGGGATGCACGCGGAGGGGCCCGGGTGGGTGCCCACGCCCCCCTCACTGGGTCATTCTACCCCATGCTTGCTGGGCACTAGTCAGTGCCTGATGGAAATCAACTACCAAGTTTTCTTATTAAAAAGAAACCGGGGTGGTGGTGGGGGGGGTGGGGGGAGGAGGGAGCGGAGTGGGGGGGAGAACCGCTCTGCCAATAGATGAAAAGAATACTCTCAAATCAAATAGACTGAGAAAAACTCGCTTTCAAGGGCCCAACGATATCATGCAATCTATAGATAACGTTAGGTATTCAGATTCACTGCAAAGTGTAATTGAAAATAAAGTAGACATTAAATGCATACAGGCGCATCTTTAAATCTTACATCCTAAAAGCTTCTTGTGAAACTAAAGATAAGGCTTCTCTTTGCCTAGGAAAGTGTAAGCTTTTAAAATCCAGTTGACCTTTGGCGGGGGCAGGGATTGGACGGTACAGGGTCAGCCACCTCCGCGATTATGGGTGCTGATTAGCCTAGCAGATACTAACGAAGAAGCCTTGTTTTGACTGCAACTTTGGCTACAACCTGCTGATTTAATGACTCACACTAAGTTTAGGGAGTGCGGGCTGCAATCTTAATTACGCAAGCGTGGCCGCGCTCCTGATATTAATAATGGCCAGCATAAAGAGCAGAATTTGACAGAAACATGTAATTAAGGCAGAAGAGACGCCCAAGTCAGTGGGCCCTGTGGACACTCTAAGTGCAAGTTTGATCTTCTGATTTTGCCACTTTACCAAAATCTGCTTCGACAGTAAACAATATGGTGTGTGTGTGTGTGTGTGTGTGTGTGTGTGTGTGTTTAATCTCTTATGGGTGGAACCGGTGTGCTTTACTGGAAATGACAAGGCATTAAAATTTAGTTTAGTGTTTTCAGGAGGTGAGGGCGCCGAATGCACTGGCGGGAAAGAGCCTGTGTGCAGGGGTGCTGTGACAGTGGTCTAATTCGCCTTGGTATCCTGGATGACAAGCAGGGGAGGGCTGCGGGGGGAGAAGGACCCACGCTCCTGGGGGCCTGCCCGAGGTTGTGGGTCTGTGCAGGGCTGCGTGATCCCGGGAAACGTTCCTGCTGTTGTGTCTCTGTCAGCCTGTGCGAGGGGGCGCGTGTGTGTCTGCACCCCCACGGCCTGGGTGTGCATGCAGAGGGGAGGCCTGCTGCAAACCTCTCCTCTGCCCCGTGTCGCCTCCTGAGTCCAGGGGTGGGAAGGGCCTGTAGTGTCTGGGGTCGCTCTCATGGGCAGTAATTTGGCAGGTACAGAGCTGAGCCGAGCCACTTGTATTCAGCCTTCGATGGGCATCAGCGTGGTTGCACCATCAGGGTAATTCTAGCCTCTATGCCCCAAGACGCTTTCTTTTCCAAGCTCAGGAGCTTCGTCCGAGAGGGGAAAAAAAATTTTAAGGGTAACTCACCAACCTGCAGGGTTTCTTTCCCTAAACTGGCAACATCTCCCAAAGAAAACAGAATTCTCAATGGCTCCAAGGTTTAACGACAAGGCCAATTACCTGGTGGACGTTTCTGGAGACACAGCCACCATGGGAAAGCTGCTAAGAAATTCTAGTAGCCAAATTTTAATTAGCTGACAGGCGAGTCCCTGTTAAGTTTCTGTTTTTCAATCAGGGAAGCTATGAATGGATCTGATCGCTTTCCGGGGAAATTGTAAGGTGTGTGTGTGTGCGTGCGTGTGTGTGTGTGTGTGTGCGTGCATGTGTGTGTGTCTGTTTGGAAACAGGAGGCCTTCGAGTCCAGCTTCTGGTCTTGGTTCTTGGGAGGGCCTGCCTGGATTTTGAGCAGAAATGTCTCATTGCCACATTCCCTCAAAGGCCCAGCGTTCTCGTGTTGCAGCCGCAGTCCCCAGCCCACAAGGGTCCTCACAAACCCAGGACGCTCCCAGCATCTTATTGGTATGCTAATGCCCAGAGCTGCCTCAATTTGCAATTCCTCCCTGGAAATGGTATTCAGATTTTTCGCGTCCCGTAGTGGGAGGAGAACGCCAGGAGATTTTTTTTTTTTTTTCCTGCGTCTGGTCAGACAGGTAAAATAAACTTAGCTCTGGTGACAGAAGACACACGTCCCCCACCCCCCACCCCAGGCCTTCTTCGGTCTGAACAGAAAACCAGGAGCTTGCGCAAGTTAAAATACCGATATTGCCTTTTGCAGAAGATGGGGAGGGGAGAGGCCAGGTTCCTGTTACAAACTGTTGTCCTCGATTATTAATCCCCAGCTTTTGGTGCTCACTCAAGGAGATGTGGTCTCAGCACTGGGGGTGGGGGCTCCCCTTTGCTTAAGATAACCCCTTTTCTTTGCATTTGAAAATAAATGTAAAGTTTACCTTGGGAACAAATGATTAATGAAGTGTTTTCAATGTACCCCAGCTGTTCACCATAACAGAAGAATAATTTGATGGTTGGGGTCCTTAAGCCATTGGATGGCAATTGATTTTTTTTTTTTTTTTTTTTGGAGGGGGCTTGGGGGGTAGGGTGATTAAAGGGTTAATATTCAAATCAGAAATTTGCAAGGCCTGCATAATGGGAGCGCCACCCTCATAACAATAGGAATTTTTAACAATATCCAGCCTTGTTAGCAAGAGAGTTACATGCATTGAGGGCAATCAGTGTGTCTTGTCACTTTCTTTTTATCTACCATCTCCAACCGCCGAGGAGCCGAAATGAAGCACTTTGGAATTATCAATTTCAGCCACATTTGCATAACAAAGCCCCCGAGGAAGAGGCATGATAAATGTGAAGGACCCCTCTTGGAAAAGGAACTGTCAACCGGCGCCCCGAAAGATTCTCCGACCGAGCGCATTCTCCGGGACTGCAGTCAGCGAAAATAAAATGAAAGCATTAAAGAAAGTCATTCTCTCAGAGAGAAAAATCTCCCCCTCTGCACAGAGAGAACTGGATGAAATGACATTATGCATATGAAAATGTCCAGAAAGATGTTTGATTTATGTATGCATTAGATGCAAATTCCATTACGGTGCGCGCGCTGTTGTGTGATTTGGCGCTGAACACATCAGCGCCCTGATCAGATCTGATCTCATTAATTCCGACAAGGAGAGAGAGAGGGAATTGAGAAGAATTTATGGCCTGGACACTTGAAAGAAGTAAATTGTAATTCTGTTTAAAGCTGTAGCGAACCTTTTAAACACCTTTTATTATAGGAAAGAAGCACTCACTTTTATAACACTGTAAGGACTTACTTAATCTTGTACGGGGGACTCCGGGCCCTCATTTGGGGGGAAAAAAAATGTATGACCTTGTTTAGAGAAAAGAAAAAGGAGCGGAAAATGCCTTCTTAGAGCAAGATTCAGAGAAAACATCACAATAGTAGGATCAAAGAAGAAACGGTACCTCTGTGAATAATTATGTAAACCTTTACTTTTAAGGGTCGTTTTCTTTCTTTCTTTTTTTTTTTTTTTTAGTGGCTTAATATTTTCAAATAAAATACCAAACAGCGAATGAACATTTTTATGGGACTGGGCGGCAGATTTACATTTTAAGATGTCTTTTAACCGCATGACAGATAAAAACAGAACTAAAAATATATGATGAGCAATGATGCCCGGGGACAAGTGTCTTGTGAAATCTTCACTTCCTAGAGCCGCTTTGGAAACCGTCCATTTCAGACCAGAATTAACAACAATTAATAACAATAAGAATAACCCAACTGCCAAAACAGTTTTAAGAGGAAATCCACGTCTATAGGGAAGACCCCAGATTGTTTCTGTCAATAATGATTCTGATCTTTCTTTTGCTCCAGAACAAGACTTTAATAAAAGTCGTTTCCTTCTTTCAGGAGCGATAATCACCCTTCATGGGTGAGATGTCCTGTATTTACTTGATAGGGAGTGTAAAGCCGAAATTGTCTCAATATGTTACTGCATCGGGGAATCGTGGTTCCCTCCCCCAGCATTCATGACCCCCTGGGGTGCAGCTTTGCCTGCAAGGGTTGCATTTCCCCCCCCCCCCCCTCCCCACACAGCTTTCGTCTTTCTGAGCTATGATTAACTGTCTTCCCAGGGCCAGAGTGGGGGCAGAGCCTGGTTCGGAAAACCTTAGTTACCGATCATGTTTGATTTGAGACGAAAATGAAGATAAGGTGCCGGCAAGCTCTCCCAGTACAGCCTGCAGCTTCCAGGGGACAATCCACTCCGATCGAAGTCATTGTTGAGTTTAGCAAATGTGTATCCAAATTGATGCAGCAAACTTACACGTGAGCGCAGATAAACAGCGACTGGGAAGGCAAAAGTGTTTCAGAACCAGGTGAACCTGTTTAAATGTCACATTTTGTCAGAGGCTAATCCCCATGTCTCTCGGCGTTTCCACCCAAACTATAAAAGTATCTCCTGTGTGCTGTAGATATAATTATAGATGGAATGCACACCTTATTTACATTGTGCGTCTGTGTTCCTACCCTCCCGTGCTGTATGTTTTTAAGGACACGGGGAATGCGTGGCATCTATTGGTTTGCCCACATTCCAACGTGTAACACCGGCAAATCAGGAAAATAATTGGGTTTTCCTTTGAGAAGAGAGAGAGGGGGGAAAAATTCTTCTTCCTGTGATGTTTTAAAAATTCAAAATTTCCCCATTTATCTCCATGATAGCTCTAACCACACGGTTGAAAGGTATATTTAGGCTGCAGAGACTGTATTTTAGAATGTGGGATTTCAAGTCCTCTCACTTGGAGGACTTGAAAGGATTGTGCACATTTTGAATGGGATTGTCTGCTAGTGGGGGGGGGGGTGACTTACGTTGGCATTATACGAGTGAGATTTTTTTTTTCCAAGGCGTTTTAATGTGTCTGGGTATGCGTGAAGGCATGCATTGAAAAACGGATCCAGTTCGTTCGCCTTCAATTAAATCATCCCTCAAATATACACGGAAGGAAATGTATATATTATATTTCACAAATAATACGGAGGGGTGGCTTTCTCATACCTTCACACAGTCAGCCAGACCCTTATGCGTCCCACCGCCCCCCCCCCCACACACACACACACGCACACACACAATGAATGGGTAAGTCTTGGTGATTAAGGTCATTCTGTTTGTTCATTTCTGCCCTGGCTAATGTGATTGAATTGGAACAATACCTTTGAACTCCCGGGCTCTGATCTGCATACTAATTGATCCCACGTCCTTGACAATGACCTTTACCAACCATCCACCCATTCTGTGCCCGGCTCAAAAGTTGCTATCAAAATCCGGCAACAACAAAAAAAGTCCCTTTATAAAGACCGTCTTAGAGCTGTGTGTTACTCCCTAGCTCCCCCTGCGAGATGCTTTAAGAAATAAAAAGTGTTTGTCCAAGACTGGAAAACAGGTTTAGCTAGGAAGGCTCGCGCTTCTGATCTGGTAACCTCAAGAGCAAGGACGAGGGAATCTGGTTTTCAGAACTTAGTCCTGTGTTTGTCCCATTTTATCCTAAAATAAAAATCCTTGATAATAGTCTCCCTACGAGGTGTTTCCACAAATGGTCTTTGAGCTATCGAAGGCTGCACGTGAATTTAATCTTCCCAGTATCAGGGAACAGGACCAGATTCCGTCTCTGATGAAAATGTAGGTGTTTTGTTCATCATGGATTTTTGTGCATTGATTGTGATTATTTGAAACACTGCATTAAATGCTTATTTCTCCTGATGATCGACTTTTTCCTCTCCCTTACATCTCTCACCTGACGTGCACGCCTCCCTTGCCTAACCCTTGCACTAGCCCAGCCAGCTGGCTTCACGGGAGCTCTGCTAGAGCCTCAGGGAAGTCTGGAGCAAAACCTTAGAGAACCGAAAACAAAGTATATTTTTTTCCAAAAACTTATACATATTCACCTACATGTTTAGATGGGCACGACAGTCCCTGAGACTAATATGACACCGTAGGTTAACTATCCCGGGATTAAAATTTTTTAAAATAAATAAATGGGCACGATAATGAGGCGTCAAGTATAGTATCTATGAGGACTCTCGAATAGCTCGTGGAGATGAAGATGTGCTCACGTGGACACACACACGCACACACACACACACACACACACACATGCAAAGATATTAACGGCCCCCCAAAACAGGCTGCACCTTTTAAAACTTTAAAATTCTGCTGTGCCGTAACGAATTAACCAGTGGCTAGAAAGAAGCTATCAGGTCTCCATTATGAGCCAAAGTTACATTCTTGGGGTGGCCTTGAAAAGAAAAAGACATCTCTCCGGAGCAGAAGATTTATCAAAGACATTTATTAAAAGCAAAATAGTAACATCAGTCCTAGAGCAAACACTCAAAATAAAAAACACAAAACCTTTTCTTGGCTACTAAATCATCGATTATATCAGAAGGCAGGGTGCCCTTGAAATTTGCCTCGGGGATAAAATGGAAGAGGCCAGCACACTTGGCCGTGAACAGAGCGTATCCCAGCGCCGAAATAAGCAGTCAACAGAAACCCAGGACCCCTCACCCACGCTCACCCACACCAGCTCCCCCTGGGTCCACCTGCTATCAGCAATAAGCACACAGGTGCAAACCAAAAGGCCACCCGCTTTCTGTTCTAGCCACATCAGAACTTGACATCTGACACACATCTTCTGTGGCTCAGAGGCCAGACACTGGTCCTTTTCAGTCCAGCGAGACCACGGGTCGTGACACGGTGCATACTTCACATTCACGGGCACACTCAACTTCCACGTTTTCTGTTTCAGCAAGTAGACACTTTTCTAAGAACATGTCGTTCTTAAAAAAAAAAAAAGGAAAAAAAAAACTGTCTGTAATTTGTCGTGAATTTCAATTACCAAAAAACTTTTGACTTTTTTTTCCTTTTCCAAAAAAAAAAAAAAAAAATTGGCATACCTCCAGGTTTTAAGAACGTGGTTAAGGCAGAGAATGATAGAGAGATAAAGATGTGTGTGTGTGTGTGTGTGTGTGGAGTAAAAGCTCAGAACATACGGGTTCATAGAGGCCTGGCTGGGTTTTAAGCCCCGAATAAAGGTTCCTAGTGACATGGGTAAGAGAGCATTTTGTATTTATGTGGAGCGGAATGTTCTGACAGGTTCCACAGTGTTTCTCGGAGCTGACATGTCACAAAAGTGACTCTCAGCGTCCCAGAGTTGCGCACACATATCAGGAAGCTAGTCTACACTCACAAACTCTCTGCACATAAAGGGTTTTGGAGAGGAAATAAAGAATCATTTTGCGATTGGAAACTATAAGGGGATTTTTTTTTTCTCCTTTCAGATACACAGAATACTTACGAAACGGGGGCAGAACTTTTTTCTTTTTTTTTTTTCTTTTTTTTTTTGAAATGTGCAACTGTGTGAAACTTGTCTGGTTTCAGATTTACACAGAAATTTGGAACCATCTTGTTTTCATCCAAACAAATTCAAACTGAAAAGCTTCTTAACTAAGCTGGGAGCATATTTGCACCAAGAAACTGATGTTCCTAATTCATTAACCTACAAGCATTTGGTACGAGTTGAACTTAAGGAAATGGGAACTCGGTGACTTGTTTTTGTCGTTCGGTTTCCCGAAGGGCTGAGGCTCCTGCCAGCACTGTCCCAGGTACCAGGCGGGAGACGTTAACCAACTGAGTGATACCCACGTGATCTCGCTTCTCTGCTTTGAAGGAACAATTTTGGATTTTCAAGGAGCTTGGTACATAGCTAGAGCTGAATAAATGTTTATCAGATGAGTAGAGAAATCAACCTGGAACCTTTTACGTTGTAATGCGAGACAGCGTGTAATTAAAAGGCCGAGCGGAATGGTCCAGAGGATTCCAGCTGGAGTGCAGAGGCCGGAGGAAGCTCGGCCCTCTGGCTGGGCTCACACACAGCACCAACTCAAAAAGGGTTTTGAATCGGTGATCACATCTACCCTCTGCACCGTCCTGTGTGATGGCAGGAAACACAAAAGATAAAGTCCCTGTCTTCGTGGGGGCTCCGCGCTGGTGCGGGTATGGGAAGTTCACGCGCACGGTGACTCACAGGACACATGCCACGGAGAAAAATAAATCCCGCAGGGGATATGGAATCCTAAGGAGTTCCCGTGTGGGGTGGATGTGTTCCGGGTACAGAGATGAAGAAAGCTCTCTTAAGAGAGAGGTGACATTTTAGCAAGAACAAGAAGAAAAGGCAGAAGCCGCATGTCCCTCTAGAGGAAAAGATATGCAAGTAGAGAGAAGGGCAGGTTCAAAGGCCTGGGGGTGGAGCCTGCTTGGCACCTTCGGGAAGAACCCCAGGGGGATGCTTTAGAGCAGGAAGACCAAATTAAGCGGGGCTGGGGGTGGGGAAGACCCTGCAGGACCTGTGAGGACAGTAAGCTTGCAAAGCCAGCTCTAAGCCTGGGAGTGCCCTGATGTGAGGGTAATGGCAAAGCCCTCTTCTCAAGGTGTTTGGAAAGGCGAAATGCCAAAACCCAAGGGGAGAGCGTGGCCCCGGGGGTGCGAGGGCTCAACCTCCAACCTGAAGCTCACCAGCGCAGGGTGAATGGAGAGCCCTAGTTGCCAAAAGTCAAGACTTTGCACTTTACAAAGCGAAGGCAAGTAAACTTGTCACAAAGGGGGAGGGAGAAAAACTGATGTGTCCCCCCGAATTTTCCATCGCTCTGATGTGCAATTTGCTCGTCCATCTTCTTATCCGCATCCGTGTTTTTTAAGCGTGTGCCGGGAAGTGGAGAGGGAAATAAGGAGCAGAAGGGATACTTCCTTTGTCCTGTGTGAGGGTAAACAATACAAATTACTGACCGATTTACCACCCAGAGAAAACGCAAAATTTTGCTATACTTCATACCATATTTTCTTCCAGTTTCTATGTTTAAAAGATAAATGTACTTACCAAAATATTTGTACGTATTCATAGCATTATTAATGTATGTGCATCGATGCTATGACGTCGCTATGGCAATGTTATGTAACACTTGCCATGGTTAGGTCATAAAGCTGTATCCTATTACATAGCAGAGTCATAATGATGTCATATTATGGCTACAATATACAATAGAGTTATAAATTATTTCGTATGGTTATAGAAATACACTTATATATATGTACACATAAAATGCAGATTTACATTACTAAATATACTATTATAGAATTGGTAGCAATCTTATTGTTTTTTAAAGTCGGTAAATCACATTACTGTTTAAAAATCAGCAGCTCACGGGCTCCTGGCTGGCTCAGTCAGTATAGCTGGGTCTCGGGGTCATGAGTTCAAGCCCCACTTTGGGTGTAGAGCTCCCTAAAATAACGTTTTAAAAAAATAAAAATAAAAAAATCAACAATACAAAGGCAAAGTCTTCTCCCATCTCTACCATTTTTCTTCCAAGAAACCAATAGTCCTCATTGATGAATGATAACATACCGGGCCCACTGTTTTATCCTTTTGTTTTTTCGCTTAAAATTTATCTTCAAGATCATTCCACATCGGCACGCATGGAGATCTGTTTCTTTCTTTTTAATGGCTTCATGGTATTGCATTGTAAGGATATTTTATGTTTCACTGAATCTACCAATCCAAGTTGTGTCCAATCAATCACAATCCCAAACAAAACGACAAAGAGCACATTTTGATGAATACGTGTCAGTGCAAAAGAAAGCCAGATTGCTAAAGTGGAACAGGTTAAAGAGTATGAATAGTGTTAAGTTCAATACCCGTGGGCCAACTTCCTGCAAAGAGGATGTACCGAGTTACCACTCACACGTCATGTATACAAAGTCCTTTTTCCCATTCTTATCTGCATTTTGCATTTTCCTCATGATAAACAAGTTGGGAAACTACTTTTATTTTATTTATTTCTTCTTTTTTTCTTTTCAAAGTGAGAGAGAGAGAGATGACACACGTGCCAGCAAGGGAGAAGGGCAGAAGGAGAGAGGGAGAATCTTAAGCAGGTTCCACACCCAGCATGGAGCCCGACACAGGGCTCTATCTCACGACCCTGAGATCAGGACCTGAGCCAAAATCAAGAATCAATGCTTAACCCGCAGAGCCACCCAGGCGCTCCCAGAAGGAGAGAGGGAGAATCTTTTTTTTTTTTTTTTTTTTTTTTTTTTAAATTTTTTTTTTTTTCAACGTTTATTTATTTTTGGGACAGAGAGAGACACAGCATGAACGGGGGAGGGGCAGAGAGAGAGGGAGACACAGAATCGGAAACAGGCTCCAGGCTCTGAGCCATCAGCCCAGAGCCCGACGCGGGGCTCGAACTCACGGACCGCGAGATCGTGACCTGGCTGAAGTCGGACGCTTAACCGACTGCGCCACCCAGGCGCCCCGAGAGGGAGAATCTTAAGCAGGTTCCACACCCAGCATGGAGCCCGACACAGGGCTCTATCTCACGACCCTGAGATCAGGACCTGAGCCAAAATCAAGAATCAACGCTTAACCCGCAGAGCCACCCAGGTGCTCCGGGGAACCCTTTTTTAATAGTTAGTTGTGTTTGGTTTTTTGATGAATTACCTAAAACTTTTTCTCTGTTTTTTTTTCCCATTGGATTGTTTTCCTCTGTTAATGATTTATAGGAGCTCTTTATATATGAAGGAAATTAGTCTAAGATACATTACACGTGTTGCAAAACAGGAGTTTTAAATTTACAAAAAGTAAAGTGTATCGCACTCTTTACCTTATGGCTCTGGCCCTGTGTCATGCTTCAAAAGGCTCTCCTAATTCTGAGATTACCGGCAGAGGGTGAGGAAAAGAGAAGCATCAGGTAGACAGAACAGCCCGTCAAGAAACAAGGCATGTACAGAGAAAGCAGAGAGGACCAGAGTAGCTGGTAGCCTTTGAAGGTTGAAGAATGATGAGAGAACAGGCCGGAGGAGAGAAAATCAAGAATGATCTGTGGAAAGAATGAGAAACGTTTGAACCGTTGCATTCGATCAAGGAAGGGACTTAACTAGATTTACGTTCTGAACGCATCACTGCAGGATGAGTAAGGGATTGGTGGGAGACCAAGGAGGCAGCAGGGAGACCCGGAGCCCGGGTGATCGTGATCGATACTGGCAGGCCGGAGGAAGGTGGGGCTGTTCAAGGAGGGGAAAGTGGGTGGCATCTATAACGGAGACCCGAGGGGAGGAATCGACCATGGAAGGATGCTGGGTAGATGGGAATCCCGCTGCAGGTAGCAGGAAACACGGCAGATGACAGGCGACAGAGACAACCCTTCACTCTGGGACATGATCATCTTGAGGCACCCTTGAGAAATCCACATGAACCCACACCAAGAAGGCAGCTGTCTGTAGGAGGTGGTGCTTGGAAGAGAATGACGCTGGAGTTCACGGGTACCTGGAGAAGTGACGGGTCAAATCTAGCAAAAGGCCCAGCACGTCATAGGTGCTCCAAACATAGCTGCACCTCCTCGCCCACGTCCAACGCACCGATGGGCACAGGCGCCATCGTTTACAGCAAAAACGTGTGTGTTTTAGTTTGCCAGGGCTGCCTTAAAGCACCAGTCTGGGCGCCTTAAACAACAAAAATTTGTTTTCTCGCAATTCTGGAGGCCGGAAGTCCGCCACGGGGACGTCGGCAGGATCCGTTCTTTCTGAGGCATCTCTCCTTGGCTGGTCGATGGCCATCTTCTCCCTGGGTCCTCACTCCATGCTCCTTCTAGACACACCTATGACCGAATTTCCTTTTCCTAAACAAGTGCCGGTCCTATGGGATTAGGGGCCACCCAAGAGATCTCATTTTATCGACGATACCTCTGCAAAGACCGGACCTCCAAACACTGTCATGTTCTGAGACTCAGTGTATGAATCCGGGGACACACAATTCTGCCCACCACAGTGCACATGGTAAGGTTCACACCCTCGGCTCGGCCCTGAGGTTATAGGGGTGAGTGATGTTCCAAGCTTGCCTTTGGGGAGTACGGAGGGACAAATGGGCAAGATATGACCAAGTAATCAATCGAGCATAATCAAACAGACAGGGCTAGGTGTGCAATCTTGAAGGGTCTGTGTGCAAAAGCTGGGGGATAAGGATAAACACACGGGTGCATATTCACGGCAAAGAACAAACCCTAGGTTTTTCCCTTCGTCAGAATGTTACCCACAGTGTCCTGTTTCACGGTTTGCAAAGCGTTTTCACACCGATGACATCATTCAATCATCAGAAGGGCCCACAAGGAAGGCAGAGTAGGGAAACTGAGGCACAGACAGGTGCAGTGATGTGGGGTGCCCATTCAGCTCTCCTTCCAGACACCATCCTGCCACCCGGGAGGGTCATGTACACGATGGAAAGACTTTGACACGGGCCATGAGATGGAAATCGTACAAAGAAGCACTCAGAAAGGCCATTCCGAAAACCAGCAAAACGATTGTGAGGATGTAAGCTTTTCTGCCAAATTGGGAAGAAGGATTAGACCCCACTGGCTCTTCCCTGCTGCCCTGCGTCTACACTGCTGCCCGTCGCAGCGACTGTCACCTCAGGAGTGATGCCAGAGAGTCACAAAGTCAGGCTCTGCTGCTGAGTTCCGTAAGGCTCCTCCGATGGCCCTCAGAAAGTCACTCCAAGACGAAGAAGGTATCATTAAGCAATTAACGACCAGGCAGAAGTCTCTCCAGGACACATAATGGGATGTTAAAGGCTCAAATCTTGACCCTCTAGTTGCCTATTACAAGGCTGGTAAGGACAGATAAACAGATCGTTGCGGCCCCTATAAACCCTCAGACATTAATCTGAAACACTCCCGTTCATCACCGTTCAGTCCTGCCTCTTCCACGCATAAAAAGAAGGCTTGGCACTCGATGTGGATCTTACTTCTCCCTTCTTTAAGTTATCGTCCGGGGCAGGGCAGCTGGACAACCTGATTTTGGCTTTGTCTCTAAGCGTACTTGACCTGTTAGGTTCGGAAGACAGACAACTTCCCCCATCCCACCACCCACCACCGCCCCCAAATCAGAGTCTCATGGACAAATTGCTCCTGGACAGAATTCCCGATTGAAGGGTGGAGGGTGTCTCCTCTGGATGAGTGAGTGAGTGTGTGTGTGTGTGTGTGTGTGTGAGCGCCTTTGTGTGTGTTGTGTATTTGTGCGCGTGTTTCGTGTTCTTGTGTGAGCGTGCATGTATGTGGTTGGGATCGATTTAGACCTTAGATCCGGTGTCGGGGGGTCCGGGGCGTTGGAGGGGTCCTGGCAAGTGAAGATGGGGCTCTGAGTGCCAGGCTGGGAGCAGGAAGCCCACTGACCTTGAGGCTGGACGGGGCCAGGACGTCTCGCCTCGGTGTTACTCCTGTTCCTTTCTGTCGCCTTCCCCAGCCTGTCTCGATCCTTCGCTGCTGCTGTTTTTATGACTCACCTGTTCCTGTGTGTGTGTGTGTGTGTGTGTGTGTGTGTGTGTGTGGTGTGGAGAACAACAGAGTCCCATGGCCACATTTTGGCCATTTGGTAGAGGGGAGCCTACGACAACAGCGATGCGATCCAGGAAAATGCCGCTCTCCTACCTTCTTACGGAGCCTGGCCGGTACTCGGCCTGCGGTCGGGACTCTTCAGACCCCTGTGAACTTAGATTCCTGCCACACAAGGCGGAAGTTCGGGGTTCATTCCGGGCTCCTCTGTGCTGCTTGGCAGAAACCGAGCTATCAGCAGGCAGGGAGAGAGAAGCTAAGACGAATTAAGAGAAAAGTAATCCCAGGGTAGAAATGAAGGCGCCCTGACTGACAGGGTGCTGTACCCCCACCCCCGTGCCGGTGCTCTGAGAGCCGGCCGCCCTCACGTGTCCCTGGCTGACACGGGGCCAGAAACTGGGGCAAACCGGGTCTCACCCCACGCACTCGAGCTAGCATCCAAGCCCTTGAGGGCGAGGCCCAGCCGATCGGGAGACGGCAGGACGCTGTCACTCCCCGCCACCCCCCCTCCAGATGCCGTGTCTGCCCCGACTCTGCTCAGGGCTCCCAGGGCAGCCGAGGGTCCCCTGAGAAGGACAGACAGCGTGAACGGAAACTCTGAGGACGTCTGAAGGAGCACTCTTGTCGACAGGCTGAGAAATGCCCTGAAATCATACACACACCTATGTTCATAGACCTGTAAGCATCCTGGGTCCTGGGAGAGGATCTGCTGTTCTCAACGGCTCCTCCAAGGTCTGAAATCTCCCAAACAGGAACAACATCCGTAGACCTTGCTTCTGTCGCCAGTCAAGGCCGTCTTCCCTCAGAGACGGCTCCTCGTCTTTCAAGATGAGCACCAAACGTGTCTGCCCACGAAAGCTTTCTCGACAACCACTCACTCCCTTCTCCAAGTTGTCCCGGGAGCTAGCACACAGCCCTCTGCGGCCTGCCACCCTCTATGGTGACCGATTATTTGCAAAGACTGGCTTTCTCCTCCGGAGGCGATCCCGCAAGGACCCTGACGATGCCTTGTTCGCCTCTCCAACCCTGGAGTCCAGCAACTGCCTGACGCATACTACGTGCTCAGTAAACATTCCCATGAATGAATGAATGAATGAAATTCTGCCTCAACGAAGGTACCATTAGGATAAGCCACCCCGAACCTGCCTGCCCTCATCCCGAGACCTCGGAACAAGGGCTGAGAGGAAGGCTTTGGTCTGTAGCCGCCTAGAATTTGGAGAGCAGTCCATTCGCTGTCCCCACCCGAGGCACCCTCCCCGGACTGGACACGATGGAATCTCCAGGCAATTCACAGAAATGGCCCGGCACTCATGCTCTTGAAAAGTCAATTTCAATTCCCACATTCGATCGCAAATCAGAATTTGATTATGGAGGAAGCGGAGGGAAGTGGCCTCCCGGGCGAATTGCGCAGCTGTCAACTGAATCCGTTTGGGCAAGACACGGTTTCTCGCCATCGTTAGTGTTTGAGCGGCCAAGTCCAGGGGCCGTCGGTCCCGTTCGCCACCCCGATAAATACGTCTGCCGTTTCTTCGCTGTGCTGGGCTGCTGGCAGCAGCTGTTGACTCCCCCTGCTTCCGTGGCCTCATCGGGGGTGGAATGGACCTCTCCACCCTTTGCCGCTGATTTTGCCCATCACATTTGCTTTGGCCAAGACTGTGTAGACAGCGGCGACAGCCGTGGCCCTTCTGAGCCTGCGGCCCAGAGACCTGGCACATTTCTACCTGTCCTTTTATTCTTGCATCGCTGGCTCGAGAAGACCGCGTGTGTCCCGGGGGAAAGGGGCAGATGCATGAGGAGTAGATGCTTCGTGTTGCAAGCCCTAAGGGCTTATGGGTGCTTGTTACTCAGCATTGCTGCCCCGATGACTCACTGATACACCCCTGACTCACGTGTTTGTTGCTGTGTAACACATTACCATAGACTTAGACGCTTAACACACTACAGACGTAAGACCTACAGGTTCCCTGGGGTTGGGATCGCTGGGTCCTCCCCGCAGAGTCGCGTGAAGTCCGGGAGTTGGCCAGAGCTATAATCTCGTCTCAGGCTTGACATCCCCCTCCGAGCTCACTGGTTCTTGGCAAAATTCAGCTCACTGCGTCTTGGGGGGGGGGGGGGGCTCTGTCAGATGTGTATCACACATCTTCATCCACAGCTCCTATCCCAACGAGGCAATACGCCAAGTGGGAGGAACTCTCGGCTTTTCAAAAGCTCACCCCATCAGGTCAGGCCAAGGCAAGGCAATCTCCCTTTTTTTTTTTTTTTTCTTTTGAGAGAGAAAACGAGAGAGAGTGCACACGCACAGGTGGGGGGAGGGGCAGAGAGAGAGGGAGAGAGAGAATCCCAAGCAGGCTCCGTACCATCAGAGCAGAGCCTGATGGGGAGCTCGAGCTCACGAACTGTGAGATTACGACCCAAGTCAAGATCGAGAGTCCGGCCAGACGCCCAGGATCATGTCCCTTGTGACCGCTTCAAAGTCAACCGATTGGGAACCTTAACAACATGAGGCAACTCCCTTCGCCTTCGCCGTGGAACCTCACCGTGGCACAGACCACCACAGTCACAGGTCCCGCCCCATTCCAGAGGAGGGGGTCCCGTACGGTGCACGTGCCAGGAGCTTCTAGAACGCTGCTCCCCACAGGCCTCGTTTACGTCTGGTGACACAGAGCCCCGTTTTCACCTAGCTGAGTTGCTCAGGGAGAGCAGTTCTCCCTAGTTGTTCTGGGAGAAATTTGTGCTGGTGGCCAAAGGGTACTCCCGTCTCCAAATGCAAACAGCCGTTTTTGTTGTGTTTTTTTAGATTGTGTTTCTTCCTCCAGCCTTTTCTATGAGCTCGACAAAAAAATTCAACAGCGTGAATTTGTAAGACAAAGAAAAACTCAGTCTGCTCCCTGAGCACCGCACCCCAGACCACAATAGATCACGGCAGGAGTTTAGGGGGGAAAGGTCAACAGACCGACAACATGGAACACCTGAGAAACAGGCATGAGCGAATGTGAGGAACACCACCGAGGTCCCTGCGTCACAGGGCCCTGGATGGAACCAGCACCAACCCCGATGCTGTGTCCTCTGCAACTGGCCCCGTAGAAAGTGAGCAGTTACGCCTCACTTTACTTGGAGGCTTTGGAGTCAGACACAAGTTTAAATTCTGGCGGTTGTGCTACACACACACACACACACACACAATGAAATTATGAGCATTTTATAATGAGCACTGATTATTTTCCTGAGTTGGTGTCCCGCTTCTACCTCTTGTTGACCTTGGGCAAGTCATTTACCTTCTCTGCATTTCAGATTCTTTCTCTATAAAATAACAATACTGATGGGAACAATAGTCATAACAAGAAAAATCCGTGCTACACACAGCTGTGAGGATTAAATAAATAGATGCAGTGACACTAGCTGGCAGTGCTCTGGCTTGTAGAGACGCCCTTCAGCGGCCACAGTCAGATCCTTTCCCTCCCCTCCCCTCCCCTCCCCTCCCCTCCCCTTCCCTTCCCTTCCCTTCCTTTCCCTTTCCTTATTTCCTCTCTTCCTTTCTCCCTTCCTTCCTTCCTTCCCTTTCCTTCCCTTTCCTTTCCTTCCTCCCTTTCTTTCCTCTTCTCTTCCTTCCTTCCTTCCTTCCTTCCTCCCTTCCCTTTCCTTTCCTTTCCTTCCTCCCTGTCTCCTCCCTTTCTTTCCTCCTTCCTTCCTTCCTTCCTTCCTTTCCTCTCCTTTCCTTCCTGTCTCCTCCCTTTCTTTCCTCCTCCCTTCCTTCCTTCCTTCCTTCCTTCCTTCCTTCCTTCCTCTCTCTCTTTCTTTCTTTCTTTCTTTCTTTCTTTCTTTCTTTCTTTCTTTCTTTCGTCACACTGTCAGACTACATTACACACACCGGGGAAGTGAAGGTCAGTTGGGCACACTCCTTCCACACTCCCTGCCCGTGGAGACATGAAGTCCTGTGGTGAAGACAAAATGAAGAACTGCTTCAGTGCAACGCTTTAAATTTTATTTGCCACCCTCCTCAAAAGAGACCAAGTAAAAGAACATAGATGCTTACAAAGTGCAAGGAAGGTGAATAACCAAAGATGGAAAGTGTGTGTTGGGGGGAAAAGCGGTACAAAGAGGAACAGACGTGAGGAGAGCTCACGAATCCCATGTTGCCATCTCACGAAACGATGGCCGCGTCCCTTGTTTTCATTTTCAGTGAAATACCAGCAGTAAGAATGTGTCATCGGCTCCAGGAGCGCAAGAAATGGGTCCCCTCGGAGCTGTGAGGTCAGAGAGGAAGACGCCTCTCAGAACATGGGGGTGGGGGGATTGCTTCTGCAGCCCCACCGCTGTTTCTGGAACCTCTTTGTTTATAACCAGCGGTACATAAACTCGAAATTCTAATGCAGGTTCAATTCAGATGCAAATGGCTCTGTCCAAGTGGTAAATGTGAGAGAAAGACCAGGGTGACAGCAGGGACATTATTCCTTCCCGCACCATTTCGATGTTCTCTGAGTCACAACGATAGAAGTTTGGGTGCTGAGCTATCACCTTCTGGGATGAGTAATGAGGGACCATCCCCCATCCGTTTTCCCTGTGAGCTGGATGGCAAATCCAATTAGTTATCTCTGAGGACAACCCGTAAATATTATCAGGACATAAAATATTGTGGGCATTTGGAAAGAAAATACAGTCATCTAAATATTGATGTTTTTCAACCGAGAACTGAAGCAGGAATCTCAGCTCCAGGCACAACTCGCTCAGTCGCCTTGGTTCAGAGATGAGCGGGGCGGGGCCCTGGACGTTCAGTTCTTGTTTTTGTTCCTGCTTTCGGTCATCCGTTCATCCATTCACCCCTTCCTGAGCCCAGAGGCTGCCCCCCTGCCCAGCGCAGGGCCCTGCAATTCAAAGATAAAGAAGATACAGTTGCTGTGACGGAGCGCCACACAATGTAGCGGGAGAAGCCGGTGGGTGAACTGACCGTTTTCATGGGTGCGGACTAAAGACCAAGAAGCCCGGGGCTCTGGGAAGGACCTGGCCTGGGCCTCCAATCCACTCGGATATATCAGGGAAGGCTTCCTGGAAGAGGTCGAATCTGCAAACGAGCCTTGAATGCCGGAGCTCACTGGCTTCTGTATGCCCCCAGCACCTGGCACCGGCCGGGCACCAGACAGGTGTGCCCAGCATATGAGTGTGTATAAAGAAGTGAGCACTTATGGGATGCAAGGAACTGTGTGCAAGGGTTGTGAGTTCAAACCCCACCAGGGGCCACGCTGGAATTTTCTCTGCGTAAGGAGCCCCGCCGTGAGGCCCGAGGGTAGAGCAGAGACGATGGTGGCCCGCAGGGCACCCGTCCCCTCTGCGAAACAAGCAGTTTCTCAAGGTGGCCAACGCTCTCAGTTCACGCCAGAGAGATCAGAACTCTAGATCCAGCTTATGAGATCGCCCAGTCTGTGTATGTCAGCGGCTGATTCAAATAACTGAACACCCGAGAGGTCTCAGCAGTACACGTCTGTGGCCCGTCCGTGGCTCTGGGATTGCGGGTTTGGGACTTCTGACTTATTCAGTCCTTAGGAAGCTGAGCAGAGTTCTGTCCACGTGAATGAATGTGGTCCTTCCACGAAGTTAACTGTAGAGGCGGGGGTGGGGGGTGGGGGGGGGGATGCACAGAAGTGAATAAACACGTCCCCAGCCTGCAACATTGTTCTGTTGGCCTCTGTGAAAAAACAAATGAATGGAGGAATGAACGAACGGGCCGGACAGCAGAGCCGAGAAGGGATTCCAAGCAGAGGAAGCAGCATCTATGAAAACAAGACGGACTGGAACGTGGGTGTTCAGGAAACCGCCCCCCCCCCGCAACCCTGACCCCAGACTGCAGGTGCCAGGTGGATGGGCCAGTGGTGGAAGGTGAGATCGGGAAGAAGCAGGGATCAGGCCGTGAGCCTTGAAGGCCAGGCCAGGGACAGTAAACTTAATTCTGAAACGAATGCACGAGAACGGGGCGGGCAAGTTTCTCATCTGTTCCGAGACTCTGTTTCTCCAGTGGCTGAACAAGGACGGACGGCAGTGCCGTGAGGGACCCCATGCGTTCACACACCGAGGGCGGGCCCTGAGTGCTCAGATCGGCAGAGCTATCCATCACTGCCACGTCAGCCCTGACCTCCCTCTGCCCACAGCAAGCCCAGGCCAGACCAGCGGGTCCCGGACACAGAGCAGCCAGGCCAGGGACAGCACTGCACCTGCCCAGAACGTCCTGGCCCCTCTGTGCTCCCAGTGAGCAGCTGATAGGAGAGGAGGCTGTCTTTGCTGACCTCGTTGCTGGGACCACAAGCCAGAGACCCGCGGAGACGGGAGATCGGTTCACGCTGGGACTCTGTCATGCACGATCAGGGCATTCAGGGCCATGAGTCACAGGTGTCTGTGAATCCCAAGGCGTGGATTCTCAAGAAGTAAACCCCTACAGAGTTTTGAATGGTGCCAAGTGTTCATGACAGTTCCCTTTGCCCTTCAGAGCACCACTGATCTCCAGGCCGACACCAGAAGGCAGCCATGGTGATTTTTATTGCGCAGAGGAAGAGACGGAGGGTCCGAATGTTCAGTGAGTTGCCCAGAACCGCAGGGCAAAAAGGTGGCGCGGTCGGCTCTGCCCTGCTCTTGCCCCGTGGCCCAGAGGACCACCTTCCAGGCCCCACCTTCAGCTGGCCTGTCCCGCAAAGGCTGAAGCCCGGGAGGGCTCGGATTTAACAGAGGAGCCGAGCGGGGCAGCCCTGCGTTGAGGACAGCAGAGGGGCCGTGCCCACGGCAAAAACCCACCGTGTCCCCGAGCAGCGGCCGCTTCCCCCGCCCCCCACTCTCCCCCACAAATAAATAAATAAACTCAGAACAAGAACAAGAGGGGAGGGGGGAAGAAAGAAGTTTCTGACTTTCCGTAACCTTTTCTTAGAGTTCAGGTTATTTCTTTAATGCATTTGTCTGCTTTAAAATTGTCTCCTTAGCCTCTCAAGGGAAACCAATATAATACACCATCACATTTCTCACCGGAGAAAAAAGAACACTTACTCTTAATAGGTGGCAATTTTGCCAGATGTTATTGACATAGTAAGTGCGAAATTTCCGTGATACTCAATGCAGAGCGCAGCAGATTAAAGAACAATGAGCAGAGTGCAAAATGAAGTTTCAAAAGCCGCAGTGTCAAAGTCAGGGAAGGTGTGAAAAAATTACATCTTCGCAACACTATTAAGAGCAAGTTTACTAATTACTCCATCCAGCACAAATTTCAAAGTAAATGCCCCAAGACTGGGGAAAGTTTTACAAGCGTTGTGTGTGTGTGTGTGTGTGTGTGTGTGTGTGTGTGTTTTTCCCCTCCCCGCTCGTCAGCATTTCTTTCCCAGAGGGAGAACGGAGCAGCCGAGCCGGGTGGGGGGGCTGCCCCGCTTCCGGCACAGAATGGGAAGGGGTCCGGGGAGACGGGGGGCTTCAGCGCCCATCGACCCAGCTCCTGGACACCCTCCAACCAGCAACAAAGCTTTGTCTGGCACCCGGGGAGCCACCGGCCGGCCCCAGCGTGGGAGGCAGGACGGGCACTGAACCCACCTGTCACCTGTGAGGCGGGAACCCTTACCACCTGCTCCCCTAACACGGATCTGGACACGACGAAACAGACACTCAGTGGTGAGAATTACACGGACCTGGGTCTCCAAGGGGGGGGAGGTCCTCAGGCCCACGAAGTTCATCCTCTGCTCCTTCTTTCCAACACACCAGTGGATTTAAATTGCTTTTGAAGCAGTGAAAATCCTCTCCCAAATGAAATCTTAAATTTCCAAAATAGAAAACAGATGGAAACAGATGGAAACGGGCGACTAGGAGCAGTAAGGTTGTCTGGGAGCGGAGTATCCCCTGTTCTGGTTTTCTGTCTCCTGTGCGGGGTGGGGCGTCCTCGAGTGGCCTCCATCTATGACCCGTGTCTGAGAATGTCGGACCCACGCACTTGCACCCACGCACAGGCGTGTGCACACACACGTGAGGGGGAAGGAGGGGCTCAGGTTCTCAAAGAGATTTGTGATTCTCCCCAAATCTAAACACTCAAACTTTCAGTAAGTGCCTGATGTTGATCCCGCTTTGGAAATTCACTCTTCTGACAAATGTGCCCGTTCGCTGAGATCCCGCCTTAACTAAAAGCCACAGTTCATGGGCACATATAGTCGGCACCAACTTATTTTCTCAATCAGACTTATTATTTTCACATAACCACAGATCCACACGCAGCTGTCACCAGTAATGCAGAGAAACCTGACGTACCCTCTTCCCTGGGTTTTCCCCAACATCACTGTCTTGCGTCTTGCACGGCTTATAGGGTCAGACCAGTCTTCAGATCTCCCCGGTTGCCCTCGTTGGTGTGTATGTGTGTGTCCGACTTTTTTTTTTTTTTTTTTTTTTAATGAGACGCTTCTCAAAGGAGCGAACGCCCGTGTAAAAATTGACATCCCCCTCCCCCGGGGGAGAACCCAGATAAAAGGTGGAGTGACCCATTTTGTTCTGAACGCGGCAGATCTGAAATGTGCCTTGACCCAGAGTACACGGACTAGAGCAGGTGCAAAACCGGGAGCCGGTCCGTGGGGGCAGCTTCAAGGCCCAGCCCGGGGGTGGCCGCCTGGCTCCGCGCAGGGGAGCCCACGCCTTACTTAACGGAGAACTCAGATCCCGCTGGCTTTATAGATGAGAATTATCGCCCTGAGTGTTGCTAGGAGGCATACGGCGAGAAGTGTCGATGGAGACGGGGAGAGACGGAGCGGCCTGCGTGTGTCAAGCCGGTGGCTCTCTGAGTGATCTGTGCCGCGATTCCAAAGGCTTCGTGCAATCAGGCAGCAAGAACAGAAATGCAAGGGGAACCGGGCGGGGCCGCCCTTTGGGGGAGATCCTTCAGCTGGGGCCCCCGATCTCCAATGCCACCAGTTTGCCACGCCTCTTGTATGCCCCTAAAGCGTCGCCAGCCCTTGAAACACGCAGACCCAGAGACCTCCAGCGACGGAATCTACTCCGTGCTGCATGGACCATCATGTCCAACCCCTGCATCTCACAGGTGGGGAAACTGAGACCACAAGAGCAAGTGGGGAACCCCGCATCCCCCCAAGAGGAGGGCAGAATGAAACAGTGTAGGTATGACATCCAGGACAAGGCACAGGGGACCCCGCCCCCCGCCATCCCAGCCACAGAGCTGGTCAGACGGCAGTTTGTAACCTCCCTGAGCCCCGCTTTTGCCATGTACACTAGAAGTTAGCAAACCACTTTTTAATTTTTTTAATTAATTAATTAACTAATTAATTAATGAATTGAGAGAGAGAGAAGATCCCAAGCAGGCTCTACACTCGGTGTGGAGCCTGCTGCAGGGCTCGATTCCATGACCATGAGATCATGACCTGCACTGAAATCAAGAGTCAGTCGCTTAGCCTGTTTGAGCCACCCAGGCGCCCCACCAAACCCCGTCTTTAAAAAGCACACAGTTGGGGCGCCTGGGTGGCTCAGTCGGTTAAGCGTCCGACCTCGGCCCAGGCTACGATCTCGCGGTTCGTGGGTTCGAGCCCCGCATCGGGCTCTGCTTCCGATTCTGTGTCGCCCTCTCTCTCTAGCCCTCCCCCTCCCTCCCTCTCTTTCTCTCTCTCTCTCTCTCAAAAAATGAATAAAAATTAAAAAAAATAAATAAAATAAAAACAAACAGTAAATATTTTAGTCTGTACAGCCATAGAGTCTCTGTTCCAAGTATTCAATCACGCAGTTGCTTAAAAGCAGCCATAGAGGGGCGCCTGGGTGGCGCAGTCGGTTAAGCGTCCGACTTCAGCCAGGTCACGATCTCGCGGTCCGTGAGTTCGAGCCCCGCGTCAGGCTCTGGGCTGATGGCTCAGAGCCTGGAGCCTGTTTCCGATTCTGTGTCTCCCTCTCTCTCTGCCCCTCCCCCGTTCATGCTCTGTCTCTCTCTGTCCCAAAAATAAATAAACGTTGGAAAAAAAATAAAAAATTAAAAAAAAAAAAAAAAAAAAAAAAAGCAGCCATAGACTGAGCGGAAAAATGGGCGTGGCCGCATGAAGGTAACACCTGATTTACAAAAGCAGCTCAGGGGTCACAGTTTGGTGATCCTTAATCTATGTAATCAGTAAATTAGTGGCTCCTTCATAGGACTGTCACGATGAACCCCAGAGATGACGTACACGGAATTCTCTAGAAGAAGGCCTGACTCGTAACAGGCACTCAAGACACGTTGGGTAGTACGATTTTGTGCCCGATGTATAGTACACAAACACATGTAAATGTGGGTCTAACCCTCTTGTGAAGTGCTGACTGACCATGCTGAGAGACTGGCCAGGAATGCCTCTAGAAGCTTTCAGTAAAGACCGTGTGTAAAGAACAGGAGTTCGGATCTCTAGACGGGTCTTGCGTTTACATGTCAAACCAGCTCTTGACTCAGAAAAGGTGAAAACACGTTGACCCATTGCAACGATGATTCAATGTTTGCATATGTGGTGAAACGATCACACAAGGAGCTTAGCTAATATCCAGCAGCATACGTTTTCTTTAGCCAGTCGTCTGTGGAGGGACACTTAGGTGTTGTGTATGTCTTCGCCGTTACAAATAATGCTGCAATGACCACAGGGGTGCATTTACCTTTCCGGGTGTTTGTTTTCTCGAGTTAGTACCCAGGAGAGGAATTGCTCGATCATATGGCAGTTTCGTCTTTAATTGTTTGAGGAGCCGCCATACTGTTTTCCACAGTGGCCGCACCAGTTTGCATTCCCGCCAACAGGGCACGAGGCTTCCTTGGTCTCCACGTCCTCGCCAACACCTGGTATTTCGTATCTTTTGGTACTAGCCATGCTGACAGGTGTGATATCTCATTGCGGTTTCGCTTTGCGTTTCCCTGATGATGAGCGACATGGAGCGTCTTTTCATATCCCTCTTGGCCATCTGGACGTCTTCTTTGAAAAGATGTCTCTTCAGATTCTCTGCCCCCTTTTTAATCAGACTGGTGTTTTCTTATTGTGTACATGAGTTCTTTATATATTTTGGATGTTAACCCCTTATCAGGCGCATGGTTTGCAAACATTTTCTCCCATTCAGTGGGTTGCCTTTTCGTCTTGTTGGTGGTTTCCTTTGCTGCACAGAAGCTTTTGGGTTGATGTAGTCATTTGTTTATTTTGGCTTTTCTTGCCTTTGCTTCTGATGTGAAAACCAAAGTATCCTTGCCCAGGCTGATATCAAGGAAATTACCATCTATGTTTTCACCTAGGAGTTTTACGGTTTCAGGTCTCACATTGAAGTCTTTAATCCACTTTGAGTTGATTTTTGTGTACGCTGTGATATAGGGATCCAGTGTCATTCTTTTGCATATTTCTCTCCAGTTTTCTAAACACCATTTGTTAAAGAGACTGGTCTTTCCCCTTTTTATATTCTTGGCTGTTTTGTCATACCTTAATAGACCATATGTATGTGCATTTATCTCTGTGCCCTCCCCTGTTCTATTCATCTATGTCTATGTGTTTTTATGCCAATGCCAGATTCTTGATGTCTACAGCTTTGTAATACAGTTGGGAATCAGGGACAGTGATACCTCCATCTTTTCTCCTTCTCAAAGCTCCTTAGGCTATTCAGGGTCAATGGTGGTTCCATACCGATTTTAGAACTGTTTGTTCTAGTTCTGTGAACAATACCATTGGTATTTTGATAGGGATGGCATTGAAATCTATAGATTGCTTTGGGTAGTGTGGACACTTAAACAATATAAATTCTTCCAATCCATGTGCATGGAATATCTTTCCATTTATCTGTGTCTTCTCCGACTTCTTCTCTCATTGTCTGATGGTTTTCAGTGTAGAGGTCTTTCCCCTTGGTTAAGTGAATTCCTACGTATTTCTATTCTTTTTGATGCAGTTGTAAATGGGAATGTATTCTTAATCTCTCTTTCTGATGGTTCGTTTAGTGTACAGAAATGCAACAGACGTCTGTCTATTGATTTTGCATCCTGCAACTTTACCGCATTCATTTATTAGTTCTAAGAGTTCTTTGGTGGCTTCTTTGGGATTTTAGATATAGACACGGACAAATGTAGACATACATGAAGATACAGATACAGCTCTGAATAGTGACATTCTTACCTCTTCCTTCCGATTTGGATGCCCTTTCATCTTCCCTCGTTTCCAGCTAGGGCTTCCTACACTACGTTGAATAAAGGTGGCGAGAATAGGCACATCCTTGCCTTGATCCTGATTTTAAGGGAAAAGCTTTCAGCTTTCACGGTCGAGTATAATGTTAGCTGTGGGACTGTCACGATATAGCCTTCACTATGTTGAGGTACGCCGCCTCTATAGCCGAGCTGTTGAGATTTTTACCGTAAACGTATGTTGAATTTTGGTCAAATGCTTTTTCTGCACCTATTGAGATGATCATATACCTTTTATCCTTCATTTTGTTAATGTGGGTATCACGTTGATTGGTTTGCAAATATTGGGCCATCTTCTCAGATGGTCCCACTTGATGGTGGCGTAGGATCCTTTTAGTGTGTTGTTAAATTCAGTTTGTGAATATTTTGTGGAAGGTTTTTGCATCTATGTTTATCGGGGACACTGGTCCGTAGTTTTCTTTTCATGTGGTATCCTTGTCTGGTTTTGGGATCAGGGTAATAATGCTGGCCTCATAAAATGAGTTTGGAAGTTTCACCCTCTTCAGTTTTTTGGAAGAAGTTGAGAAGGATTTGGTATAAATTCTTGGAATGTGTTGTAGAACTCACCAGTGAAGCCGCCTGGTCCTGGATGTTGGTTTGTTGGGAGGTTTGAGATTATTGATTTAATCTCTTTATTAGTGAACAGTCTATTCATATTTTTCTATTTCTTCATGATTTAGTCTTGGCGGGTTGTAGGTTTCTGGTAGTCTCTTAGGAGCCTTTGTATTTCTGTCGTAATGTCTCCCCTTTTACTCCTAGTTTCATTTACTTCAGTCCAATCATATTTCTTTTTTTTTTTTTTCTTGGTGAGACTGGCTAAAGATTTGTCAATTTTGTTTATCTTTTCAAGGAATCAGCTCTTGGTATCATTGATCTTTTCTATTGTCTTTTTAGCCTCTATTTCATTTATTTCTGCTCTGACCTTTGTTATTTCCTTTCCTTTACGAAATTTGTGCTTTGTTTGTTCTTTGCCTAGTTCCTTGAAGTGTATAGTTATGTTGTTTATTTGAGATTTTTCTTGTTACCTGAAGTACAACTCTGTTGCTATAAATTTCCCTCTTAGAATTGCTTTTGCTTTGTCCCATAAGCTTTGATATGTTATATTTCCATTTTCATTGGTCTCAAGGTATTTTTTTATTTTACCTTTGATTTTATCATTGACCCACTGATTGTTCAGTAGCACGTTGTTTAGTATCCACATATTTGTGAATTTTCCACTTTTCTTCTTGTAACTGATTTATGGTTTCATACCAATGTTGTCAAAAAAAGATGCCTGATCTGATTTCAGTCTTCTTAAATATGTTAAGACTTGTTTTGTGGCCTAACATGTGAACTATTCTGGAGAATGTTCCATGTGTGCTTGAGAATAATGTGTATTCTGTTGCTTTCAGATGGAAAGTTCTCTATATACCTGGTAAGTCCTTCTGGTCTAATGTGTCATTTAAAACCAATGCGCCTTGGGACACGTGGGTGGCTCACTCAGTTAAGCGGCAGACTCTTGATTTCGGCCCAGATAATGATCTCACGGACTGTGAGATCTCACCAACTCTTGTGAGATCAAGCCGCATGCTGCACTGACAGCACAGAGCCTGCATTGGCTTCTCCCTCTCTTCCTCTCTCTGCCCCTCCCCCACTCATGCTCACTCTCTCTCTCTCTCTTTCAAAATAAATACATAAATACATAAATAATAAAAGAAATGTTTTTTATCCATTTTCTGTTTGGGGGATCTTTCCGTTGAAGTAAGTGGGATATTAATATCTCCTATTATTATTATGTCGTTATCCATTTGTCCCTTTGGGTCTGTTAATATTTGCTTTGTATATTTAGGTGCTTGTATGTTGGGTGCATAAATATTTACAATTGCCATATCCTCTTGTTGTAGTGACCCCTTTAGCATTATGTAATGCCCTTTTTTGTCTTTCATTACAGTCTTTGTTTTACAGTCTATTTTGTCTGATACAAGTATTGCTACCCTGGATTGTTTTGTTTTGTTTTGTTTTCACTTCCATTTGCATGGTATTTTCCCAGACCTTCATTTTCACTCTGCATGTGTCTTTAGGTCCGAAGTGACTATCTTCTGGACAAGCATATAGATGGGTTTTGTTTTTTAATCCATCAGCCACTCTATGTCTTTAACTGGAAAATTTAGCCCATTTACATTTAAAGCAATTACTGATAGGTACACACCTATTGCCATTTTGCTAATTGTTTTCTGGTGCATTTGTAGTTCTTCTGTGTTTCTTTCATCTCTTGCTCTCCTCCTTTGTGATTTGATGACTTTCTTCAGCGGTATGCTTAGATTCCTTTCTCATTTCTTTTGTGTAGAAGTTTTTGCTTGGTGGTTACTATGAGGCTTACATAAAACAACTTGTTTTTAACAGTGCATTTTAAATTGATAACATAAATTTGAATGCATTCTAAAAACCTATATCTTTACTCTTCTCCCCCTTTTGATTTTGATTTCACACTTTATATCTTTTTAACTTATGTGTCCCTTAACTAATTATTGTAGTGAGTTATTTTTAATACTTTTGTCTTTTTAAACTTCATACAAGCTTCATTAGCAATTCATCTACTACTTTTACTATACATTTACCTTTGCCAGTGAGATTTATATTTTCACAGGTTTTCTTGTTACTAATTAGTGCCCCCCCCCTTTTTTTTTTTTAGCATAAAGAAGTTCGTTGAACATTTCTTGTAAGGCTGGTTTAGTGATGATGAACTCCTTTAGCTTTTCCTTGACTTGAAAACTCTTATCTCTCCTTCAATTTTGAATGATAACTTTGCCAGGTAGAGTATTCTTGGTTGGATTTTTTTTTTTTTTTTTTTTTTTTTTCAGAACTTTGAATATATCATGCCAGTCTGCTCTGGCCTACAAAGTTTCTGCTGAAAAATTTGCTGAAGTCTTATGGGGGGCAGGGGACGGTCACTTTTATGTAACAAGTTGTTTTTCTGTTGCTACTTTTAAGACTCTCCCCTTTAATTTTGGATGATTCAATTATAATGTGTTTAGGCGTAGGTCATTCTGAGTTCATCTTATTTGGAACTCTGTGCTTCCCAGACCTAAATGTTTGGGTTTTTATCCCCCAGAAAGTTTGCAGTCATTATTTCTTCAAATAAGTTTTCTGTCCCTTTCTCTCCACCTTCTCCTTCTGGGAGCCCAATAATGCAAATGTTATTCTGTTTGATGTCCCATAGGTCCCTTAAGCCATATTCACTGACTGTTACTCTTTTTTTCTTTTTGAGGCTCTGGGTGAGTTCCGCTCTCCTGTCCTCAAGTTCACTGATCCCTTCCTCTGATTCATCTAGTCTATTGGTGAGCCCTCTGGTGTAATTTTCAGTTTCGGTTATTGTAGTCATCAATTCTGTGACTGCTGTTTGGTACTCTCTTATATTTTACATCTCTTTGTTGAAGCTCTCACTGTGTTCATCCATTCATCTCCTGAGTTCAGTGAGCATCTTTATGACCATTACTTTGAACTCTTCATCAGGTAAATTACTTATCTTCATTTCCTTAAGGTTTTTGTTTGTTTGTTTGAGGTTTTTATCTTATTCTTTCGTTTGAACACATTTCTGTTTCTTCATTTTGTTTTTGTTGGTTTCCAAGCGTTATATGAAACAACCATGTCTCCCAGGCTCGAAGGGTTGGCCTTACATAGAAGGTGAAACTTAACATCCAACCGTGCCCTAGAATTTTGTTGGCTCTCAAATTTTTGTGATAGTCCAGACAGCCTATTTTATTTCTAGTAGCTCCCAATATTCGAGGGTATGCCAAGACCAGTCAGTGTCTGAAAGAGGAACATTTCAGTTAGCACCTAGTTTCAGGCAGCTTAAAATCCAGGCCCTTTAAAAGGCAGCAACTCTTAAAGAATGCAAATATATACAGCCCTCTGGAATTGCAAAGGTAAGCCCTGCTTGTCCCTAGGGCAAGGTGATCTGGAGGCTTCTCTGTGCAGTAGTCCACAAAATTGGGACACCAGGTGTGTGTACAAGCTCCTTGTGGGGAGATACTTGTGAGCTGTGAGGCAGAAGGAGACCCCAAGGATGGCGTCCCCCATCTACGTTCCCCGAGAGCCCCTCCATAGCCTCGAAATGTGTGCCAGACCTGAAGCCTGCCCCGAGAATAGCAAGTAAGCCTCTGTCACAGAAAGGCTGGGGTGTTTCAGTGTGCTCTCTTTGCAGTGCCCTGGGGGTGCTAGCCTCCCAAGGCCTGTCTCTCCAATTGTGACAGCCCCACAGAACGCAGGAATGCCAGGCCCCCTGGCTACCAGGGCCAGGGGGTCAAGGCATATCTCCTGGAGGGCAGCTGTAAAAACCAGGGCAAAAACTGGGGTACCAGACTCCTGGAAGTGCTCCCCTCTGAGAGAGGCTGGTGCTCTGGAGCCGGGCAGAGGGAGAGTGCAAAGAGAAGGCCCGCCCTCTGAGGCCTTGGGAAAGGTCTACAGTCAGCCCTCAGATGTGTGTTTAATTAGAAACCTGCCCTCGGGCTGTGGCTCTGATGATAAGCTAATAGGTCTCTTTCACACAGAGATTGAGCTCCTGTCTCTGCAGCCACTCCTGTGCCCTGGGGGTGGTGGCCATTCAAGAACTCTTTCTTTGTTGGGGACTGTCCTGTGGGACCTACGGAACCTAAGCCCTGATGGTCACCAGAGTCGGGTGTCGTAGAGATGTCCCCCGCAGCAGCTGCAAAAAAAAAAAAAATCAAGGCACCAGATGTAAGCTCCCATCTCGAAGATACCAGCGAGCTGGAGCAAAGCCAAGGCACAACACTGGGCTCTGTTCCCCCAGAGCACCTGGAGAGCCTTCTAGAAACGTGCCAAACCAGAAACCCGCCCCTCCGGCCATCGCTCCTGGATCACCACATGGGCCTCCTTCTCAGAAAGACTGGGGGTGGGTTTCAGTCTGCTCATGCAGCGTCCCACAAGTGGTAGTCCGCTGAGAAGGCTCTCCAGCTGTTACAGTCTCATGGGGGCCGGGAACTGGGTGGGGGGGGGGGGACAACCCATCCCCACCCCCACCTCCATCCTCCATTGCCTGGCAATGAGGAGATGTTCCCTGGGCGGCAGCTGGGGAAAACAGAGCTGCAGACATAAAACCCGAGGCCCCAGATATGTGTAGAAGCTCCTTCCTGGAAGATAACTAGCATTCTGGAGTGCTGCAGGGGTAGGGGGTGGGGGGCACAAAGATGGCCCCCGCAGGCAAAAAAGGGAAACAGGTGGAAGGAAAAGAAAAACAGGAGAAGTAAAAGAAAAAAAAAAAAAAACAAGAAGAAAGGGAAAAGGGAAAAAGAAAAGAAAAGAAGGATAGGAGAAGCAAAAGAAAGAAGAAAGGAAAAAGGGAAATATAAAAATTAAAAAAAAAGGGGGGGGCAAGAAAAATAACCATGGTGCCCACTGGCTTCAGCAAGGCAGAGGAAGGAGCGTGCGAGATGAGGCCTGACAGCTGGAGCATAAAGGTGCCGCCTTGGGGTGGGGGAGGGGGTGAAAGATGGGGGCTGCTGGATGTGGCAAGACAGAGGGAGAGCAGGAAGACGGTACCCCCCCAGCCTCTGACCCAGCAGGAAGCGGCCCTCAGATGAGTGCTTTAAAATGAGAAAACGAGTCTAATTCACATAAAGTCTGGGTGCCTCTCAAAGGGCTGCTTCCGCAGGGAGCCGTAGGGTGGATGGGTCCTCTTGTAAGCATTCTTTAAGAGGCATTCCTCGGTTGGCCACAGCCCTGCGAGTCTTGTGGCCACAGCCCTGCAAGGAAGACGCCATCGGTCTTCAAAACCGGGTGTTTTCGGGATTCATCTCTCAGTCTTAAAGTTAGGGTGCCCGTGCATTTTCTGGTGTGTGTCCCGCTGGCCAAAAACCATCCCCCGTCACCCTAACGTCCACGTCTTGCCTCCCAGTCAGCAAATCCCTCAAAGACGCATAGAGTGACCACACGGTCCCCGGTATGCATATAAATGGGGGCACCAGACAGACAAGCATGCATGATCCCTGCGTCCTGGAGCTCGCAGTTGAGTGGGGAGACAGGTATAGACAGATAACCCTGCCTCACGCGAGTCCCTGCATCTCCTTAGGTATCAGTCTCTTCGCCTGGAAAACGCGGGGGATGACCCCTTACCTGATAAAATCAGGGCACCTGATTTTATGGGATTGTGGTTTTGTTGCCCCGAGGAGACCCAGAGTCAGGGTGACCATCTCATTCCGGTTTGCCTGGAACTTTCCCGGTTTTAACACTGAGAGTCCCGAATCTCGGGACTCCCTGTCTTGGGCAGACCAGGACGGTTGCTCACCTCGCTGGGGTCGTCTGAGGTCGCCAGATACACCCGGGAGGATCTCCCTGTCTCCTTTGAGTCTCCAGGTCTGTGGCTCGAAGACCGGCTGCACTGGAAAAGCTTGAGCAGCGGGAGAACGGGTTACGGGAGGGGGCTCTTGGCCGGGACTCACCCGGTGGGGCAGGTGGCTCATGACTGTCTGTTGAGAATCACTGCTCCTGCCCCATCTTTTCATTTAGACTCTGTTTCTCAGAAATGCCAGGGTGCCTTTCGGAGGGTCCTGTCTGCAGCGGCGATCTTCACATTGAATCCCTGTCCTGGGCTATAAGGGAGGAGAGAGAGGCAGTGGCTTGTGTGGAGGAAGGAGGAGGGACGGCCGGACAAATGGAGGGGTCGAAATCACATCTGTTCTCTGCCCTCACCCTTGCGTTTGCGTTTTGTTTTACTTATTTATTTTTTTTTAGGGTTTATTTATTTATTTTGAGAGAGAGAAAGAGAGAGAGAATGAGATGGGGAGGGGCAGAGAGGAAGGAGGACAGAGGGTCGGAAGCAGGCTCTGAGCTGTCAGCACGGAGCCCCACGGGGGGCTCGAACTCACGAAGGGCGAGATCATGACCTGAGCCAAAGTCGGACGCTTCTCCGACTGAGCCACCCAGGTGCCCCTGTACTCTGTTTTGATACGTTTGTTGAACAGAGTCATCAGTCCTTGGGCTGGTTTTGAACCACAGTGGACAGAGAGGCGGGACAGAAGCAGCCCCTTCAGCAGCTGCCCAGTGACCAGTCCCCTGGACGCACTGCCACGTCACGCTGATGCTCTGAATTCTGCCCATAACCCAGTAGCAACTCCCCTCATTCACTTTGTCCCGGTTGCTGGATGTGCCATTATTTCCAGGAGACTCTGTTCCATTTTGGGGAGGAGGGGGCCTCGCGGATGCAGTATGGTTGGGAAAATGGGGACAAGGAGGGAGAAAAGAAATTGCATAAAACCTTCATCTCTGTGGGAATGAGCCAGTGTCTGTGTCACACCTTCTAGGGTTGTGGTTTTTTGTGTTTTTTTTTTTCAATGTTTATTTATTTTTGAGAAAGAGAGAGAGAACACAGGAGGGGCCGAGAGAGGGGGAGTCAGAGGATTGGAAGCAGGCTCCTGGCTCTCAGCGCCCAGCCCGGCTAGGGGCTCAACCTCGCGAACCGTGAGATCACGGCCCCAGCTGAAACCGAGAGGCAGGCGTTTAACCGACTGAGCACCCCCCCCCCAGGCGCCCCATGTCACCTTCTAACAGACTGTTCTGCACTCTTAAAACTGTGTGTGGAAAGAGTCTGCAAAAGCTTACCTGATGCACGTGATAGAACGTTACCCCGAAGAATGCAGGTGGTCAGGTACACGGCACACAGTTGCGTGTGCAGAAAGCACTTTCCCAAACAGCTGAGCCCTATGGATGGAAGATGGGGTTCAAACGCCCCAGCGCGGGGTGGGACTTCGCAGAGATTTTTCTTTCTTCTCCTTTCCGCCTTCTAGCTTATTGTAAACTTCCAACGTTGACTGCCTATCAATTTTAGAAAGGAAGAAAGTAAAATAAATCACTGCATGAAAATGTCCTTAGAGGGGCGCCTGGGTGGGTCAGTCAGTTAAGCGTCTTGATATCTGCTCGGGTCATGATGCCATGGTCATGCAAAGGAGCCCTACGTTGGGCTCCGCACGAGGCATTCTCTCCGCTTGGGATTCTCTCTCTCTCTTGCTCTCTCTGCTCCTCCCCTGCGTTCTCTCTCTCTCTCTCTCTCAAAAGAAATGCATAAACTTACACAACTTCTCAAAAGAGGGGGCGTTCTTAAGGCCAATGAAACTGAAGGTAATAGCATTTAGGAATGTCTGCAAAGGTTACGTAATATGTCCCTAGGTTGCCGAATCTCTCTCCCTAAAACCTTGTTGAACATCTTCCCCGTCTTGTTTTGGAAGGCGTAGATTCAGTGGATTGCCCTTCTTCCATCCGCTTTGCTACTTTTTACTCATCTTGGGCAGCTTGGGGCGGGGGGTGGGGGGATCCTGCTGCTGCCGGAGGGAAGGAGGTTTTCGAAGCCGAGGGTGGGGGGCATCATCCCAGGGTCAAGGGGACGTTGTAGAATAAGAAGGGAAGCAAGGCTGATGGCTGATGCATTCCTGGTCGGGTGGTGGAGAGGGGCCCCGAGAAAAAAGAGGCTCGGAATAGAAAGAGAGACAGAGATGAGTCAGAGAACAAGAGGGGACGGCAGAGGGCAGACGACGCCCCCACAGTGACAAATCCTTAGCTTCTCAGGTGGAAAATGTCAGCCTAATTTAAGAACCCATTGCCCCATTCCCTAAAATAAAAGCTGCCCAGGTAATTCGCAGTGTTCATAGGGATGTGATCATGCGTGTTTTGCATCGCCAGGAGCCTGGAACCGGGAAGGCCACGAGGATCATCCCGGCTCCACCTGGAGGCACCCGCAAGTTCACGGCCAGCGGCTGGTTGTCCTCTAAAGCCTCTGAGCTTAGTTTCTTCGCCTGTAAAGTGGAGACGAGACACAGAATCACGCGTCTCTCTGGAGTAGCACAGAGGAGGCTGGAGCCTGCCTCGGAACCCGGAGGGCTGGTGTTCAAATCCTGGCTCCCTCCCTTTCTGTGTGAACCTGGGCAGACTTGCCCCTTGCTACCTCAGTTTTCTTGTCTGTAAAATGGGAATAGCAATGATACCAATCTCACAGAGCCGTACAGAAGACGAAATGAGTCATGAAAGCCCTGGAGTGAGTGGTACTAAGCAAGTCACAAAAGCTGTGCGTTTGTTGTCTTTGCTCTTCTCAAGGCTTGTACTCGTTACGGCAAGAACGTAATGGAATCCCTTAGATTTGGGAGGTGGGGAGCCAGACTCAAGGGAATTAAGTTTCCACGTGTAATGTGCATGCTATTTTAATGATTTCTCTGACATAGGAACATGTCTAGAGTTGCATGATCAGAAAAGGAGGCAATCCACCAGCTCACCTGTGGGCATAAATCACTGAATCGTGCCATCTACCCTGACACCCAGGGCCACATCCACCCACAGATGGCCAGAGATGAACATTCTGTGCACCCAGAACAGCCCCCGGTGCTCTTCTCAGAAAATGTGGCTTTCTCGTACGGGACACCTACCAAGAATAATAGCAATAATGAAAGCAGTAAATCCAAGCACACACAGAGCTTGCTAAATATCTGGAGATCCAGAAATCAGTATTTGTGTTCCCTCGAAAGTCTCCTTCCTGGCTTTTCCATCACATTCTGGTACTTTCTTGAAACCTTTTCTCAAGTATCCTACTCAGAATTCCCAGCCTTCCTCTTGCCCTCCCTCTTGCTGTCCCCTCTTTCCCTGCCTCGCCCCTGCTAGGACTTGAAGCCTTTCTTCACCTTCCTTGACCATCATGCTCCGTCGTATTGCAGTGACCCGTCCCTCGTCTGCGTCCCTCGCTAAACTGTGAGCTCATCTAAGCACAGGGATGGGGTCTTCTTCAATTCTCTGAGCCCCAGCTGGCACCATACAGATGGGACAGAGGGGTGGACAGGAGTCAGATGGATAATTGAATGACGACATTGGTTGCCGAGAATCAGTTGAAACAACGGAGCCAAAAGAAGATAAAGCCATCGGTGGGTTTCAGCAGACACAGAGTTAGAGGTTAGGACAGGAGCTCACCAGCTAAGGAGGTTGAGAGAATGGAGGGGCCACGTAATGGAAGATACGGAGTCTAGGTTTTGATCTAATAATTCCGGGAGCCTAGCAGCGATTTCCTCCCTGTGGACGCAGTGTGTGTGATTTGTTTAAGTTGGGGGTCCTTGAAGGAGCCAGACAGTAATCACGCATAAAAATAAATTCCGCCCCAACCTCTGACAAAGGTATTTGGAAACTCAGGATGTCAAAACAAACATGTGCCTCAAATCCGGCAAGAATCCAAGGTTCCATAGCTTCTCTGGACGGGTGGTGACCTTACAAAGCTTTCCTGGTGCCTGGGATACGCAAATTATGCCACAGACATACACTCAGCAACAGAAAGTGTGTCCCCAGAGGGTAGACAAGACTGTGTGTTTCACGGAGTCAAAACCCCACTGCTATGCTGTAATCTTTGTGCCTAACTTCCCATATATATCTTCATGCTTCCCCAATTGCCCATTTATAACCTTTAATGCAAATGCCATTTTTAAAATCAATTCTTCCCTGTGTTAATTTAAAGACTCCAACATATGTCAAGACAATACAGGCAATTTCAACTAAACAGCAGTTGGCAAGAGCCAAGATTTATGCTCTGTTTATATCACATCGAGAGATAATACCAGAAAGGGGGGGGGACAGGGAGGGAGAAAAGACGAATCCATGGGACTTCAGTGAATCATTTGGTCAGCCAGCAACGCACGGTCACGTGGGGTCAGGCCGAACTTGCAAGCTCAGACTTGCCCGTCTCCACCGAGGCCCCCCCGGGGCACGTTGTGGTCCAGTTGCCCCCCAGCCTCTCCCGTTCTCCGCACGGTGCCGTCAGCCCCCTCGTTTCTTATAAAACTTTATTGCGCACCCTCTGAGCGTCCAACTCCGGGCGGACGCTTGAGATTTACGAGTGAGCGACGGAGCTGTCCCTCAGGGGTACGGAAGCGAACAGAGTGCCCAGGACCACTGCGATGCCATCGGGCGTGCAATGGGATGGCCTAGATGGCCCATTTTGCACACTCCTTGGAGCCTAGTGAGAACTCCTAGCAGTTCCCGTATTTGTCGAAGACTGAACAGGGATGCCAGCGGTGAGGCCAGAAAGACAGAGCTCTCTTCCTCTGCCTAGATGGGGCAGTGGCCAGCAGTCAAAGGCCGCCGTGGCACGACGTGGGGTCTCTGGCCGTTTCTTCGGGTCTTAACCACTGGTGACATGGCTCCCTCTCCCAGGTGGCTGCTCCTGTTCCAGCAGGAACAATGGAATGCGGTGTTCCCCAAGAGTCTCCCGAGCCACTTCTGCTGCAGCCCATCGGCCAGAACATTTCCAGGGGGCCACCCACTGTTGCACGGGATTGTGGGAAGTGTGCTCTTTATTTCAGGTGCCCAGAGCCTGGCCAGAGTTCCGCAGCTATGGAAGATAAGCGTGGCTACTGGGGGGGACTGCGGCCTGCCACGATTCTCGTCCCCCCTTCATCTCGGAATGACTGGGCTTTCTGTACGTGTTTTTGTTGTTCTCGTTCCGAACCTTCCTTGGCTCTTCCATCCCGTTACAGGTCGAGGTGGACGGTTTCGAGGGGCCCTCCCAGCTTCCAAGAAGTAGGAAGTGAAAGAACGCATGAATGAAAATAAATGAGTCTCGCCTTTTGATTTTACGAAGTATACGAAATGAGCCCTATGTCACAGCTTGCGAGAAACACAGACCACCCAGCCGTGCCTGTGCGTATCAGTTCTCGCGCAGGGGAATCAAAATTTCTCCGACCCCCGCAGTTTTTGCAGCCTTTTGACTGAAAGTTTCCTCTGGCTCATTCATTCCCCCTACCATCTTATCCCCTTACGTGACAGAGGCATTTTTGTGCCTCTCCGTGTCTTTCGTGAATTTCTAAACTATTCCCATCAAGAGTTGGCATTGCCTTTTTCCAGCGAAGCCCAGCCGAACCCGAGAATAACATAATCAGCAGGTTTCAGAGGAAATTAAAGTCGGATCACTGCCTCCCGCACCCCATCCAGCTGCAATGAGACAGGCCTTATCAATGCTTCAGTTTTTAATGTTCAGACATGTTAAGTTAAGCCAGCTTGTGCAAGGAAAGGATTTACTGATTAGTTCCTGATTTGGTCCATAATTGGCAATGGCAATGACTTCTGCAATGTTAGCTAAATTTAAAAAAGAGAGAGAGAGAGAGAGAGAGAGAGAGCGAGCTTACAGGTAATTCGTTGCAAGATGCTTGACAAAGACCTGGGTCCTATCACAGAAGAATCATAGTTTAACTTAATCAATGATGACTTCATCAAGAGTTTTTATTTATAGCTAATGCAAAAGTTAAAAAAAAAAAAAAAGTACAGCCATTAATTATTGGTAGGTTTTTTTTAAGCCAAAAGTACGAGTTGAATAAACGTACTTAAGACACTTAAAGCTGAGGCATTCTTTATCAAATGACTAGCTAAAGAGTCCCTTGGGCTGCCTTTTAACTGCTTTCAAAGCTCTAATAGCACTTTTTCCACCAAAGACACACCCCTTGAATCCTCCGAGAGATACAATAGCATAATTGTTCTTTTAGGTTTCAAGGCCTTGACATATCTGTCACGGGAAGAATAGTGAATAATAATACCAGAACTATTTTATGCAAATTTCACTTAGAGGTTTCAAGATTTCCCTGAGACGGATCTTGCCCCTTTGTTGACACCTGCATTGTCACATTAGCTTTACAGAAGAGCGTGGTTAGAGTTTTCCTTTTGTTAAATAATTCTCATTAAAAAAAAATCTTTGGATAAAGTTAAAAAACAAATACAAAAACAATGAGATGGAAACATCAATTTGGAGTTGTATCAAAGGGAAAAACAGTACTCACTGGAATGATTTTTGCCCCCTGCAGCTAATCGCTTTGCCGATGGAATTCTCCCTCAACTTAAACCACGGTGGCAGAAAATGGAGGTTGATGAAAAAATGCAGTTTTTCACGTATACACATTACACCACCGGGCACATCGGCCTCACGGACATTTTCCACCAGCCTGAGCTCGGAATTCACGGCTCCTCCAGAGGGAGGGCGCTCACGACGATCACATCCTTAGAACAGATCGATGAATACAGTTAATCCGAAAAGCAACCCGTTAGTCTCGGAAGTAGATCATAGGATCAAAGAAAAAAATAATTATGTAGCTTCGGTGCTAAAAGACACCTGTGAGTTCACCAACCCCTCCAGCCCCTCCAGCAGTCCAGATCATCTGTGCGAGGTTATCAAGACATAAATCACATATAAGGTTCATTTCCCCCCAAAACTAAGGAGAAAAATGAAAAAAAAAAAAAATCCCTGTGTGCAGAAAGGAGTTTAAATTACCAGCAACTTTGCCTGTCCGTGGAGAGAGGAAACCATCCCAATCTGTGAGTCCATCCGCCCATCCCTTCCTTCCTTCCTTCCTTCCTTCCTTCCTTCCTTCCTTCCTCCATTCATTCATTCATTCATTCATCAAATCTTTACTGACCATTATCTAGGTGCTTGAATCCAGAATGGGGTTCTGTAAATTCAGGTTTGCATCGGACACATAATGGCCTGACCTCTAGGACTCGTAATCTGGTGAGAGAGGCTATGGACAAATGAAGAGAGGGTAGACCGTGGAAGAAAGTGAAACATCAGGAATGCCTTTGTCTGTAACAGGCTTTTAATTTCCTTCGAGGGAAAGGGCGCTGGCCTCGCCGGGGCTTCGATATTGCCCCCGAGGGTGCCGTCGCTGCCCGTATTTAACAACGAAAGACACTGAGGCCCAGAGAACACGGCCGACTTATGCAAAGACCCAGAAATAACGCAGTGGGGAGCTCTGTGCTGATGAGCAAAGACTGAGCGTTGGTGACCAAGGGCTCCTCGCACGCCCAGCCTCTGTCTGCCATCCTGAGCTAGACACGGCGACCCAGGAAGGCCAGGTGATCTTGGCCGCGCCCGGCCCGGCTCTGCCCCTTGGGCAAGCCACGCATCTCGTCCGGGCCTCGGTTTCATCATCAGCAAAACCGCCTGCATCACAGGGCTCTTCTGAGAAACAAATGAAACCACGCTCATGAGCGGGCTTTGCATGGCCCCTTCCTAGTCCCCTTGGGCCGCCAGAACAAAGCTCCAGAAAATGCACGGCTTTAGCGACAGACCTTTACTCCCCCCCAGCTCTGGAGGCAGGACCGCGATCGGGATGCTGGGTTGGCTGAGGTCCGGAGACCGCTCTTACTGGCTTGCCCAAGGCTACTCTTGTGGCAGCCTCACAGAGTGGGGAGGTAGAGGGACAGTGAGTGCGTTGGTGTCTCTCCTTACAAGGACACTGAATCCTTCGTGAGCCCCTTTCACAATCTCCTCGAAACCCACGTGCCTCCCGAAGACCACCTCCCAACATCCTCACACTGGGATTAGGGATTCAACACGTGCCTTCTGTTGAGGGGGAGGAGAGGGGGGGACACAGTTCTAGCCATAGCATTGCATCCTGGCTGCCAACAACCCAAGCATTGCATCCTGGCTGCCAACAACCCATAGCATTGCATCCTGGCTGCAGGATGTGGGGACCCAACAAGTGTCCGTGTAGACTTCCAGAAGGACACGAATGACACCACAGGTGAAAGTAATGGCGATATTCACCACGGCATAGCGACAACTGTTATATGCCAGGTGCTCTGTGTCTATCGGTGCATCGAATCTCCTCAGAAGACCCATACATTGTCCCCGGTTTACAGATGAGAAAAACTGAGGCTCGGAGAATGGCCTGCGCACGTCGCACGTCCGGGAAGCGCCTGGGCCGGGCCTTGCCCCTGGGTTGGACCCCTCTAGGGATGTGCAGGCACAGCTCTCTCTATAATGAGGAGGGTGGTGATCAGGCCTGCAGCTGCTTGAAAACACGCCCTTAAATCCTTTGTCACTGCTCCCATGGAGACCTAGGTGTCCCTTTGTCACTCCTCCCGTGGAGACCTAGGTGGCCGTGTCCACCCAGGGCCTCAGCGCGGTGGGAAGGAGGGTCTTTGCAGATATAATTCAGAGTGCGCCTCTGCCTGGGTCAGCACAGACCTCCTCCCCACCTCCTCGTGGAAAGGTCACTGTCTCCCACTCTACTCAGCTCCGTCTCGAGGCCAAGGCTGTAGGAAACGCCGTCGGACTCCTCAAGGACAGAAGAAAGGACGCAGCAGTGATCCGGAGGGCAGCGGAGTTCAGTGTGAAGGAAAGCGATGCTCGCCTTAGAGAGGCCCGCGGCTCTGTGTCCAAATGGCACCTGCTCGCTCGCGTCTGCCTCTCCCTGGCTGTGTGGCGTGTGGTTGGCAGCTGAACCTCTCTGAGCTGCAGTTTCCTTGTCTGTAAAGTGGGAGATGATAACTGCGGGGACGTGACCTAATGCCGGTCCAAGGTGTGGTCTGGCATATAGAGCAGGCTTCCCATAACGCACACACCCTAATCCCTGACCTTGAATTCCGCACAACAACGGACGCCAACATCCCCTTTTATCCTCACCTGGGTGGGAGGGAAACCAGGAGCCAGGAAGAGGAGCGACCTACAAGCTAGTGCATCAGTTTAATGTCTCCCCTGGGGGACCAGGAGGCTTAATGTTTATAAAGTACTTTGAGATCCTGAAAGCAAAGACTTTATACAAATGCGAGATAATCATGATAATTAAACCACTGTTATTGAATATAGGGAGGCCTTATTGTTCCCTCATCCTGCAGTGAGCAAACCCCTGGCGGACTCTTTAGCACGCTGAAGAGATAATTTGCTAAATCATATACCGTTGCCCTGCAAGTCTCACCCACCTACAGACAGGGACAAGTTCATAGTCAACAATAACGCTAATAGCAGGCTTCCGTCAGCACAGCTCTTCACAGTTTATAAAGCACCAACAGATCGTGTCTCCCACTCTGTGTCAGTGGCACCAAGAGGGACAGAGAGGGGAAACTGTGCCTGGTCGCACCCCCCCCCTCCCCACCCCCCGGGGAACTTGGGGACAGATTTACCGAAGGAGGTTCTCCATTGTTAGAAAATCTCGAATCTGAAAAACACACTCCACGTCCAGCCCGACGGCCGCATTTTGTGAACGAGAACACTGAGGATCCCCGAGGTGAGGCGACACGAGACAGGGCCACCGCGAGCCCCCAGGGCCCTTCTGCGCAAATTGGAAGCACGCACCCCTCGGCTGGGGCATGGTTTGACCCGAGGCTGGGTTTCAGCTCCCCTCGCCTGGCCAGGGGTTTGCCTGGACTCTCCATCCAAAAATATTGCTGTATTTTAAAACACACTTTTAGGGGCGCCTGGGTGGCTCAGTCGGTTAAGCGGCCGACTTCGGCTCAGGTCACGATCTCGCGGTCCGTGAGTTCGAGCCCCATGTCGGGCTCTGTGCTGACTGCTCAGAGCCTGGAGCCTGTTTCCGATTCTGTGTCTCCCTCTCTCTCTGACCCTCCCCCATTCATGCTCTGTCTCTCTCTGCCTCAAAAATAAATAAACATTAAAAAAAATTTTTTTTTAAATAAATAAAATAAAACACACTTTATATCTTCAATTCTCATTCAGGCGTCATCGAGTCCAATAGGTGAGGAGACAAGTGTCACGGAAAGGCAGCCTGTTTCACTCACGGATCGCGAGAGGAGGGCACACCGTGCCACGGGGCCACCCACCGAGGCACCAGGGTCTGTCAGGGGCTGGGGGGGGGGGGAGGGGGTTGTGGAGGATGTGAGCAGGGTCCTTTGCAAGGTGCTTGCCCTGGAGGGAGGAGGGTAGTAATTTCGGTAAGCTTTGGGGCTTAGGGGCTGTCCCTAGGAGTCTGGCATCTGGCACCTGGGTCAGGCAGGTGGATGGCGGTCTGGCTTGTGGAGAGCCTGACAGGGGAGGCCATTTGCAACAAGGGCTTGGTCCGTTTGCACAGGAGGCTCAGCGGACAGTGGTTGGCCTTCTCTAAAGATCAGCTGGCCCCGGGAGCGGTGGTCCCTGCACGGTCAGCAAGCCCCCGAGACATCAAAGCACCAAAAATAAGGAATAAGAAGACGCAGCTAATACATGCTGGGCAGGACGGGAGAGACCGTGGGGTCAATCACGCCCATTGTCCGGATGAGACATCCGAGGTCTGACGAGGGAAAGAACTCGACCGGGGCTCCACTGCCAACCAGCAGGGACCGAGGCGATCTTCCAGAAATGAGGCCCACCAAGTCTTGTGTTTTATCCCCTCAGTGTATTCCTGCCGTTTGGAAAATAATCTGCAAGCACCTTAATTTGGGAACCACGGTCCCCCAGGCTCCAGGCCTCCCCCTCCACGCTCACCTAGGCCAAAGCCTCGCTGACCTTCTTGAGGGTCCCTGTCCTCCCCTGGGTGGCGAGAGTCTTGAAGGCAGGGACCGCAGGCTACTCCTCCAACAACACTCACCGTCTAGCACAACGGGTACACAGCAGCACCGAAAGGCGAACCCCGAGTTCCAGGTTAGCACGCGGGACTCCGAGGCCCACGCATCCTTGCTGCGCATCCACAACCTGAAGTCACCCCTCCGCTTCGGGAAGAGCAGAACGGATTCCACATTGGGCAACGCTTTCTTCTAAGCTATGCATCTGAGACCCGTGTTATAGCTGTAATTACTTGTGCTGCATTTGATTTTGTATTTTGTGCCTTTGTCGGAGCCAGCTGGATTTCGAGAGAGGAGGAGTGTCTGCGTCTCAATCACGGACTCCCCTAACCTGCTTTGTCCCTGCTCGGGTACAGCCGGAACCTGTTTGCCTGGGTGCGTTTCTTTCCCTGCTGATTTAGAAGCTGCAAATAGACATCTCCTTCCAAAACATACCTCTCCACAGAGCCAACCCACTGAGTCAAGCTCATTGTCTGAAGACACCTCCATGGCCAAAGGTGGTGCTATTTTTTGGAGCTGTATTAATCTCTTTGTCTAAACAGCACAGGCTTAATTGGTTTAGATCAGAGTTGCACTGTTTTGAGTAAAAGGGCGTGATTAATGTGAGCCAAAGATGGTTGGACGGGCACAGCCTAATTCGGTAGCACACACAGACCTATTATCATCATCGGAACCGTGAGAGCTTTGGGCCACCTGCCTCGGGGAGCGAGTTGTGGCCTCAAGAAGCACACAGAGCCCTGAGAAGGCTGTGGAGACACCCAGAGCCAAGCAGGGTCCCGCGGGCATCTTCCCTAGCGACCTCGAGTGACGGAGCGGCCTGCCCCGTGTCCGGTGGTATGGACAGAGAGCACCTGCTTCCCAAGCAGTCGGATTCCTCCCCTCGCAGGACAGGAAGGTGTTGCCCTTGCCCTACCTGGAATTTGCTTGATAACTTCCTGGCAAGGCGACTGGCTCTCTTTCCCCTTGGCCCCCAGATCCACCTGCCAGCCCTCCTCACCCTGCCCTGCTCCCCACAGGCTGTCCTCCGTGGGCCCCCTGGTCCTGTGCGGGAGCGAGGAGGCAGGGAAGGAGGAGGTCAGCCTATCTATTCCCTGGGGTGCCCCCGTCTGGGTCCAAAACCCTAGCGCTCCGCCTGGGGTCTTGGCAAGCCCTCCCTCTCCTTGTCCTTCACACGAAGGCGGGGGAGCGGCCAAAAACTCAGGTACAGCTAGTGTGCTACACCTGACCGAGTGCCCCAGCTTATGATCCACCAGCTTTGCTCGGGAGCCTTTGTACACATTCGTGTATTTAGCCCTCAAAAGCCCGACTGGGCAGGCGCGCCGTATCTTGTCTTATGGATGAGGAAACTGAGGCACAAAGAGGCTGAGCCACCTGCCCAGGGCCATAGCCTACCTGGCAAGAACCGGGGCGCACCCCCCCCCAAGCTGCCTGTCAGCAGCGCCTCCACGGGCACAGGGGCAGGGGTGAGAGGGGGGGTGTTGCCAAGTCAGAATCCAATATAAGCAAAGAGCTCACAGGACGGTGTCAGGAAACCGCAGTCCAGTGTGGCTGGGAAGGGGAGAGGGAAGGGAATAAGATGCAGCTGCCAGACGCCTGGGCTGGGGGGCGGCGTGACTTCAATGCCACCCTCTGCGGTCCGCACACTCTAGTTCAACTGGGACTGGCGCTCGGTGCGTGCATTTCGGTGTGACGGACGCGGGGGAGGACCCGGGGGGGGGGGTGCAAACGCGACGGAAATCACAGCCCCCGTCCCTCCTGCTGTGAAGGAGGACACACACCTGTAATCTGCGGCAGCTGGCGTCACAGGACCCCACGAGCACAGGGCGATGGGAGCACAGAGGCTACAAGGACGACTTCTGGCCGGGCTGAGACTGGGGTGAGGCAAGACAGGCACCGCTTTGATGCGGAATTTTTAACGCGGCATCCAAAACCTCTGTCATTAGGATAAATATAATTTTAATGCAAAAAATTTTTTAATCCAAAATTAATGCCAAAAAGGTCCATGATGAACAAAAGATCAAACTTTTACTTGATCTTACCTATAAGATCAGTCTTCTTTCCCCCCCCTCCCCCACTTTGGCCTCAGGCTTAGATACAGCTCAGCACGTCTGAGCCCATATTTATTTAAAATTTTTATTTTTTGTTCATCGTGGATTTTTTTTTTTTTGCATTGATTTTGATGTGTTCAAAAAAAAAAAACATTTGTGCGTTATATGTCATGTATCTTGATGACCGCGTTCCTAGTGCCCCTGTTAACTTTCGCACCTGGGGAGAATGCTTCAGGGCCAGCCCTGCTCCCTGGGACACTGAACTTGCACTTTCCCTGGTGGGCCCTTGGCCGTCCCAGGGGAGAAGTCAAGAGGATTTGCAGCGGAGAATTGGCCAGAGAAGGTCAGGGTAGAGGAGGAGAAGGACAAACTGGGTAAAAGTGTGCAGTTGTCCCTGGAAGAGTCCCGCGGGCTCGGAGCTGAGAGAATCTGGGGAATCAGGAAGGTTCCATGACCCGGATGTGGAACCTCCTTTTTGTGCATGAACACAGGCTACTCCAGTTCTTGGCCTTTTTCCTCTCCCAAATTGTGACCAGATGCACGTTAAATTAGGATTAATGGAGCCCCTTTGTGGTGCACTGAATTTGAGCTGTGCTGCACACAGTAAATAGTTTTATAACACATCATTCAACCTTTCTAAGAGGTTAAAAATTATATACTTCAAGCTTTAGCACATTTGTCTGCAGTCTGAATGATTCCAAACAGGAATGATCAGCCTACTTTGTTAAGCGAAGTTGGGTTAAAGAAAAAAAAAAAATCAGCAACGAGCATGTACTTCCAATTTAGAACTCGGTGGCTTTTTTTTTTTTTTTTTTTAATATAAACATCCGATTCCTGATAGAATGAGCTGGGGCTGCCTTTTCCCCACTCTCTGCAACCACAGTTTTTGTATCATATATTTGGGTTGGATTCTTTGCACATCACTTATTTCCTGGAAAATCTTTAGAGAGGTCTGGACTGCATAGTTATAAAAATTATTGTAATGTATTTTCCGTGCATATTAAATTAGCTCCCCAGACTGATAAAAGGCTGCGAAGCCATTATTTTTTATTCCTCAGTTTACTACAACCCTAAAGTAATAGCCTTCTATTAAAGTTTATTGATTGTTCCCACTGTTAACTAGCAAGTTGGTATATAAAAATAAAACAGAGAAATCTGCCATTTCCCCCTTGTGTCTTCGTGCCGTGTGTGTCCCCGGAGTAAGATATCAAAGGACTCGTGTTGGCTGTGCTTTGAGGAATCACTGGGGGTTTGGGGAGGTTTGGGTTCAACTGTTTATTTTTGCTTGTTGCTTGTTTTTGTACTTCCAAGGCATTAGAGTTTTTTAGAGTTGTTTTTTTTTTTAATTTTTTTTTCAACGTTTATTTATTTTTTTGGGGACAGAGACAGAGCATGAATGGGGGAGGGGCAGAGAGAGAGGGAGACACAGAATCGGAAACAGGCTCCAGGCTCTGAGCCATCAGCCCAGAGCCCGACGCGGGGCTCGAACTCCCGGACCGCGAGATCGTGACCTGGCTGAAGTCGGACGCTTAACCGACTGCGCCACCCAGGCGCCCCGAGTTTTTTAGAGTTTTGAGAAACATTTAGTATAATTTTTTTTTTTTTTCTATCTTTCTCAAAGGGAAAAGAAACCCTGGTCTGGGAGAGAGAGTCCGGGGTTTGAACGCCTGGTGTTTGCATCCACGTGCTTGACCACCTACCACGTGCCAGCCTTTTCCCCTGCACTTCCAGTGCTGGGGAGAGAGATGATAAATAAAGATTTGCTCCATCAGATGGCAATAAATACTGTAAAGGAGACAAAGCAGGGGGCACCTGGGTGGCTCCGTCAGTTACGTGTCATGACTCTCGATGTTGGCTGGGTCATGATGTCAGTTTGTGTTATGAGCTTAACCTCAGGCTCTGAGCTGACAGTGTAGAGCCTCCTTGGGATTCACTCTCTCTCTCTCTCTCTCTCTGCCCCTTCCCTCCTCTCTCAAAATAAATAAACTTAAAAAAAAAGAAAAGAAAACGAAGCAGAGTAAAGGAATAGAAAACGTCATGTTAATTTTACATGTCAACATGATGGGGCCACATTGTGCTCAGATATTTAGTTACAGATTATTTCTGGGTGTGTCTGTGTTGAGTTGAGTGGAGATTGAGACTAGTCCATGGAGATTGAGATTGAGATTGAGATTAGTCCAGCTGAGATTAGCATCTGAATGGGTAGACTTCCTTCCGGAAGCAGACAGGCTTCCTCCATTCCACTGAGGGTCTGAATAGAACAAAAAGGCGGAGGGAAGGAGAGTTCCTCCTCTCTGCCAGATGGTTTTCAATCTGGGACAGGAGTTTTCTTCTGCACTCCGATTAGGATTTACACCATCGCCTCGCCCAGTTCTTGGGCCTTTGGACTTAGATGTCACCTACACCAGGGCGCCTGGGTGGTTCAGTCGGTTGAGCGTCCCACTTCGGCTCAGGTTGTGATCTCACGGTCCGTGAGTTTGAGCCCCGTGTCTGTCTCTGTGCTGACAGCTCGGAGCCTGGAGCTTGCTTCGGATTCTGTGTCTCCCTCTCTCTCTGACCTTCCCCCATTCATGCTCTGTCTCTCTCTGTCTCAAAAATAAATAAACATTAAAAAAGATTTTTTAGATGTCACCCACACCAGCCTTCCTGGGTCTGCAGCTTACTGACAACACATGTCAGGACTTCTCAGCCTCCATAATCACATGAGCTAATTCCATACATGTACATATACATATACACATATATACATGTATATATCTGTATATGTGTATATATATATATATATATGGGTGTGTATCATATATATGTGTGTGTGTATATCATATATATCCTATTGGTTCTGTTTTTCTGGAGAACCCTAATACAGAGAGTGATGGGCATTTTTTAGATCAGGAGGTCAGGGAAAGCCACTCTGATGAATGATGTTTCAAACCCCAGGGTAATGAGGGAGCCATTCCTGCCAATACTTGAGCAGGGAGAACGCAACAGGGACTCGAGCCTTGGCTTAGCAAGCAGGCACCTTAGCCCGATCACGGATAACAGTTCCACAAGCGTTTTTGGAGCATCTGCTAAAGCACACATGTTACCCCAGCACCCGGGAATAGAATAATCAATACCACAATAAAACACGGCCTCTGTTTTTGCTGGAAGCCCACAGTTTTAGTGAGGGGATCATCATTTATTTTTTTTTTTTTTTTTTAATTTTTTTTTTTTTTTTTAATTTTTTTTTAGTGTTTTATTTATTTTTGAGACAGAGAGAGACAGAGCATGAACGGGGGAGGGTCAGAGAGAGAGGGAGACACAGAATCTGAAACAGGCTTCAGGCTCTGAGCTGTCAGCACAGAGCCCGATGCGGGGCTCAAACTCACAGACCGTGAGATCATGACCTGAGCCGAAGTCGGATGCTTAACCGACTGAGCCACCCAGGCGCCCCGGGGATCATCATTTAAAGACAGCATTGGGCAGCCTGCAAATCTTAAAAAAGACCAAGAAGTCAACTGTCACACGTACAAGCTGCTACTCTGATGCACCGTGTGCTAAGAGTCGGGCTCAGGTCGGCCCAGGGAAACGTTACAGGAAACCAGGAAAGGCAGTTTGTCTGTCTGCCAGAGTTGACTCCTGAGCAAAAGGAGACTCAGAATCAAGCAGATGTGGGCACCAGGACCCCTCTTGTCGGCGTGACCCGCGTGGTGGGTGAGGCCAGCCGAGCAAGGGCAGGGAGGCAGGGAGCCGTAGGGGAAGGAGCCAGCGTGGACGGCGTTGAGTCAATGGAAGGAAGCCACCTGCTGGGTGACAACCACTCGAAGGTTTTCAAGCAATGATGCCGTCTTTTCAGATAGTTACTTTAGAAAGATAATTCGGGCCACCACCTGGAAAACAGCGAGAGAACGGAGTTTTGGAAAGAGACTCACAACGCCCACTCCTGGGTGGGCTCGTGTATGAAATGAGAGCAGCGGTTGGGATCCTCTCCGGATTTACAACCAGCTCTAAAAGTTGGGAACCCTCGGATATCTCTAAGTAACTTACATGTGTGTGCACGCGCTCTCTGCTACAGATTTTCGATGCTGCTGAACCAGTTTTTGCTCTTATCCAATGAGTAGCTACGGGCCCTACATATGGACTGTGAGAAAGCAAACATCCTCGTTTTTTGGCGAAATGACGCTTTCACTGCACCTTGCTTCCGGCGGTCGTGCACGTGGATCGTTGTTTCTAAAGGCGCTGTTTCATTTCTTTTTTTCCCTCTTCCCTCTCTCCGCACATAAATATGCGCTTGGTACTTACCACGCTCGTTCCAAGTTTCAGCTCTCCTACTGAAAATAATAATCCCGCCATGAAATATTTGGGCTCCCCTCCCCCCCCCCAAAAAAAAACGCAGAGGTGGAGCAGACGTGGGAAGCATGCGCTTCATTTTTGTCATCGTGTGAAATTCTGAAAAGAAAAACCGGGTTACGTAAAACCTCGCCCAGAAGGGAGGCACAAGGCGGGGCTTTTGGAACACACCTGCCCCTGCATGATCTGTGGGAGAGGAGCTCCGCTGGCTTCTAAGGGAATGCTCTGGAATCTTCCAGGATTCCTACAGCGAAGCCCGGGAGAGGCTGGTTCCAAGTCTCCAGATCACTTGACGTGTGACCTCCAGGGTTTTAGCCTTATTTTAGGGAAAGGCCGGATGTGACGCTCTCCGCCTGACGTGTTGGCGATTCTGGGGGCTGAGAGCGGGTGAGGTGGCGGAGGGGGTAAGAGGGAGCTGGCTGCCAAAAGGCGAGCACCTCGGAGCTCTCCCTGGGGAACCGCGGGCTCCGCCAGGACTACATTTCCCAGGCGCCTTTGCGGCTAGGTGGGTCCACGTGACCAGTCGCTACCAATGAAATGTAAGGGGTGGCTAAGCGGCCCAGGTGTGCTCTCCGTGTCCCTTCTCACCCATCAGCTGGGCAGGGGAGAGCGAAGCGTCCAGACAGAGAGACCCGAGTCCCCGAATCACCAAGTGGGGGGTGACAAGGGGAGGGGGGGCGGAACCCACCAAACACAAACGGTCTGTTACGCGAGCCCGAAACGCAGTGTGTTTGGAAGGCTCTTACTTCTAACAGATCGAAACTCCTATCGGGCTAACTAACTACTGGCAGGTTGGGGGTTGTTACAGCTGTTAGCATCACCCTAAATAATACAAAAGTCAGCTGAGGGCCCTCGGGTTTGGACATCGCTGGTCATTTGAGAGGATTCTTTCTGGATGATGGTGAAGACCCCGCGCCGTCCCTCGGGGACCGGCGGGGTGTCCCTTAGACCTTGCGGAAAGCGGTTCGACCTTCGCTTTGCACGCCGGGGCTGATATTAACGCTTCCTCCCAGGTTACCGGGAGGAGTGCGTGAGCTACCGCACCCGGGTCACTTAGCACAGCGGCGGCCACGTACGAAGCGGTAACTATTATCATTGCCATCATCATTATTATTGCCGTTATGACAGAATTCTGCCAAACTTGCAATATTGAGAGGCGGGTGTTATGACTGCTGCTATTTCCATTTTTTCAGGGGAGAGTGCGGAGGGAGCAAACCTAAGACTGCAAGGTCAACGAGAGACAGAGTCTGGGTTCCAGGGGGCTCTGGCTTCGGGCTCTGGCCTCAGCAGGCGGACCTGTTGGGCTCTGCCCCGCACGCTCACCGGCCTCTGTGGCTCAGCGCGGAGCGCGACTCGGGGTAAGAGCGAAACACATCCAAATGAAAGACGTTGAGCTAATTGGCTTCTCCTCCAAGACAGATTTCTTTTTGACAGGCAGCAGGACACGGCAGGAACAACTAGTTCTGCACCCAGTTGTATAAATAGGGATGGGACAAATGGCTTGGCTAAAATAAGCACAGGCCTGAAACTTCCCAAACTGGAACCAAATCCAGAAGGACTTTCTCCTCCCCCCCCCCCCATTTCTTTCTCGCTCTTAATTATTATTTTTTGAAGACTTAAAAATAAACGTCCTTTCCAAGTTTCTCCTCTGCAGTCACTCATTCCGTCCAAAGGAAAAGTCAAAAACTTAGAGAAAACTGAAATGAATTGGAAAAAATAAAAAATACCCACGGGAGTTTGAAAAAGAGAGAAAGAAAACATCAGGAAGCAGGATGCATCCTGGTTTGGAGGCCTTCCCCTGGGAGAGTGGTTCCCAGCCACCCTCATCCCACCCCCCCCAGCTCCCCCCCCTCCCATGGAGGTTATGGATCAAGGTTACATTTAGAGAGCTCAGCTAAATGGACAGAGGCTCAAGCATTGCTAATCAATAGTGCTCCTTGGCGGGGCGCCTGGGGCTGCTCAGTGGGTTAAGCGTCGGACTCTTGGTTTCGGCTCAGGCTGTGATCTCACGGTTGGTGAGTTCGAGCCCCGCGTTGGGTTCTCTGCTGTCAGTGCAGAGCTTGCTTGGGATTCTCTGTCTTCCTCTCTCTCTGCCCCTCCCCCGCTCCCTCTCTCTAATAAATAAATAAACATTTAAGATAAATTAATGAAGAAACACTGCTCCTTGACAGCTGAACAATAGTTCTGCCTTCCCCAGGGCAGAAAAGAGTCAGAAGGGACTTGAATGGACCCTTCTATCTGCTATCTGCTTGAGGGTTTGCAGGTGGTTTGTCTGCGGGACTCAAAGCTCAGAGTTATCTTGCCAAGTTCACCTGCCCCCTTTATCCATCCGGGGACACAAAGCAAGCTTCTGGCCTTTTCAGGGCTCTACCTGGGAAGGCAACAAGACCAAGAAGTGAGTTCTTCATCGCTAAGAGCATTCCAGCCCAGGGCAGACAACTCCTGTGGGGGGTCATCGGAAAAAAAGAATCTGAATCAGATGAAGTGTTAAACGAGATCAGTAATTCATTCCCGAGCTCAGGTTTCTGTACGGCGGCAGGTTTTCTTTTAGTTGGAGATGCTCCTGAAGGGGAGGTACAAATGTCACCCGCGAGTCCCGGGGACAGCCGATGGCAGGCGTTTCTGGACGTCTCTTAACTCTGAGAATCCACGATCCTCAGCTCCAGGCTCCAGGTAAGTGCTCGCTGCACAGGCCTGGGCTGGCAGACAGCATGGAAAATGGTTGTTTGCCACCTTCACTAGAAATCAGATTAAATGATACACTTTGCCTTCGTAATACGTGAAAAAGAACGAGCAAACACGAGTTCCCACATATCGAAACACATGGCAAGACGACAAGAACTGAAATGGTGTGGTAAGACTATAGACTAGACAAGCCCACCTTGAAACTGAGTGGCAAACCCAGAGAGCGTGTGAGGCCATCCTGAGCGTGTCCTGCTCAGTCTGTCCCCAGGGCCGAGCAGGTGCCTGGCCTCGTGCGACGATTCACAAACATGTGTTGAGGGAGTCAAAAATGACCAATAAGAAAGACCAATAAGGATTACTTCGTGACTGAGGAGGCAGTCCATTTAGATTCAGGCTGTATCCTACAAACCAGCATCGATTCTGGTGGTTAGATTGAAATAAGTGATTTTTTATAATAATCCTATAAACCAGCATCGATTCCGGTGGCTAGATTGATTTTTTATAATAATCCTATAAACCAGCATCGATTGGCTAGATTGAATAAGTGATTTTTAAATATCACTAAAAAAATTCAAGTATTTGTCAGAACTGCGAAGGATTACAAACATTCTGAGCTTTGACATGATGGGAGAAATCTCAAAGACAAGCGTCTTACTATATGCAAAAATGAAACAGCGCAGGGTAAAAACGAGTGGAGACAAAGGTATAAGTGTGTCAAAGAGAAGGGCAGTTTGCAAACAAGAATAAATACAAACAAGAAATAGGCCTCCCCTTTGTGTTTTTTTTTATTATTTTTTTTAACATTTATTCATTCTTGAGAGACAGAGAGACAGAGCATGAGTGGGGGAGGGGCAGAGAGCGAGGGAAACCCAGGATCGGAAGCAGGCTCCAGGCTCGGAGCTGTCAGCACAGAGCCCGATGCGGGGCTCGAGCTCACGAACCGTGAGATCGTGAACCGTGAGATCGTGACCTGAGCCGAAGTCGGACACTTGACCAACTGAGCCCCCCAGGCGCCCCTGGGCCTCTCCTTTGTAATAAAAGAAACGTAAATTAAAATAAGATTGAAGCTCAACACTGAAGAAAAGGATTAAAAAACTATGCTAATCTCCACGTGGAATGTGATCTACTCCCTGAAAGTGACCACTATGCAGAAACATAATGAAAAGTGTACGATACAACGCCAATAATGAAAAGTCAGGCGCGAAAGGAAATAGACGAGCTGCCTACAACTAGGTGAACTATCAGAAGAATAATGTGAAAAAGAAAACAGCTTCTTTTGGAGGGGCTGAATGGGATGTTACGCACGGAGTTCCTCGTTTCTAAAAAGTGTCACCGGTGCGATTACTGTGTTTCAAGAGAAGGAGATTGTCACGTGCCACGGATACACGCGATGAAGGGAAGGTATAGGCCACGCTGCCAGGAGCACCAGGGTCAGGGAGCAGCCGTTCATAGGCTTGCCTGGCACCTGGCCGCACTGAGGACGCTGGTGGGAGGGAGGCTGTGTGCGTGCGCGAGCGTGTGCGTGCGTCTTATGCCCCGCACGACGTCGAGACCAGCACAGACGGTGAGTAACTGCTTGCACTGGTTATTGTGCGTATACGCGAGCAAAATCTGACATTGACCCCACAGCTTACTAGCTGGCAACTTCGCGCAGTTGACCTGACCTTTCTGCACCTCGATTTCTCCACCTCCGAAAAGGGAGTGACGTTGTCTGTCTCATGGGATTGGCAGAAATGGAGCTGATCTATACCATCTGGCAAATATTACTTACTTGACCTGATCCTGATAAAATTTTAACTCAAAGGGCTCTGTTCATAATTGCATTATTGGGATGCCTGGGTGACTCAGTCGGTTGACTGTCTGACTCTTGATGTTGGCTCAGGTCATGATCCCAGGGTCTTGGGATCCGTCCCTGCTTAAGATTCTCTCTCTCTCTCTCTCTCTGTCCCTCTGCCCCTCCTTCCCTCTTTCTCTCTCTCAAATAATAATAATAATAATAATAATAATTGCATTACAGATAACCATAACGGCAACAAATAATTATGATAATCAGCCCCCATTCTTATAGAGGATGCACACACACACACACACACACACACACACACACACATATACACAGTCTCTGGACTGGGCTACAGGGTTTGAATCTTGCTCAGCCATTTAATGGCTGTGTGACCATGAGTGAGCTATTAACTTCTCTCAACTTCAACTTCTATAAAATGAGGATCGTCATCGTCCCCTAACCCAGAAAACGTCTGGAAGAATAAGTGATAATCAGTTCACACTGTGTGCCTCCTACTTAGCACAGCTTTGGATCTACTCGCTTGTTGGATGGGACAAGAGGTGGCATTAGCCAAATCTCACCGGGAAGCAAGAAGGGAACACAAATGGAGGGAACCCGGGGGGCGGGTCATGATTTGTCAAACACTATTCTCCAGTCATTGCTGTGGGCGAGGCTGCCCAGACCCGGCGCGCCCCGTCCTGCCTGGAGGAGGAGGGCCCTTTGGCTCTGCCCCGGCCGGTGCCCTTCACCAGCCTGGAGCTGCCAGCCACAGGCACATGGGCTTCCCCCCTCCCGGCAGAACACCACCGTGCCAACTGGGCACTTTTCCAGCCCAGGTGCTGGTGGCGTGCCTAAGGCAGCTTCAGGAGTTTGACCCTCAGGATCCATGCCGAGGGAGCAGGAGGAGAGTGGCCGGCAACGAGGAAACCCAGTCTTGGCCCATGTGGGGAAGATCGGAGCTTCCGGGGACAGGGACGCATCGCTGAAGCATCCGAGTCAGAGCTGAAAATGACCCCAGCCGTGCTGGATAAACAACTACCTTAGTGCCGCCTCCCTGGCAAGGACTAAATGAATAAGGACCCTGAGAACCAGAGAAGGAAGCCACTTGCCCTGGCTGCACAGCTAATCAGAGGCCACACAGATGGAGAACCCAGGTGGCGACCCTCCCGTCCTACGATGACCTTTCCCTGTGGGTGTTGAGGCACAGCCTGTGTACCACGCCTAAACAAAGAGGCGAGTGGCCACCAAGAGTTAGGGACCAGTGGGCTGTCTGGTCCCTGTTGGTCCCCGTTGGCTCCAGCCAGGGTGGTACCTGAGACGGCCAGATGGCGACCCCGATGGGATGGGCCACACTTCCCTGAGCTTCCGTTTTCTGGACCTTTCTCCCACTTCCCCTGGGACCCGGGGCTTCCCAGCTTCTCTCTCGGATCCACAGAGTAGCCCCCGTGAAATGCTGGCGGGGCCGGTGCTGCCCGTGTGACAGATGAGGAAACTGACCCACAGAAGCAAAATGCCTTCCTCAGGCTCCGAGCAAGCAAGGCACAGCTCCGAGCCTGGAATCCGCCTCTTCTGACTCCAGACCTGGGGACTGGCCTGCTTCAGACCAACTTGCAAGTACAGGGGCAAAACCAAAGGTGGCCCGAGTGAACCAGTGGACCCCGAAAGATCAAGACGGGGATCTTGAGAAGGCAGAGGTGGGAACCGTGCTTAACGGACTCTGTCAACTCCAATGGGGCAGGTCTGTGTAGACAAAGTTTCCGAGGCCCCGGAGAGGCTCCTGACTGGGGCAAGGCCTGCTCAGGAAGCCGAGTTCTAAGAGGGGGAGTGCACCCAGCCGACCCCCGTGGCCCCTTCCTCCATAAACACACATCTAAAAATGTATTTTACACCTATGTTGGTATTACACTGTATTATGCACCGTATTATATTAATGATTTTTTCTTTTCAATTACAAAAAAAAAAATTAAATGATTTTCGTGGTTCCCTAACAGTACCCTGGGCTCTGTGCTGACTGTGCCCAGCTGGAGACGTGGTCCTGCTGGGTGCCCCTGGCTGGGTGCAGAGTTTCAGAAGGTACCGAGGAGAACAAGTCTGCAGTCTGGACTTGGGGAGCTCTGGAGCCCGAGGAGAGGAATGACAGGTGATAGAGTGCCATCCTGCTGAAGCCGGGGGGGGGGGGGGGGGGGGGGGGGGGGGGGCGGGGGCAGGAAGGCTTCCTGGAAGAGGCAGGCATTGCTGGCCCGAGGTTGTGGGCAGCTCCTCATTAGCATCTTCCTTCAGGGAAAAGCTCCAGACACACAGGATGTGGGTAACATAGGAGACTGTCCCCCGGACCCTCAGATGCAAATCGCCATGGGGACAGAGAATGCATTTGTTTTTCTTTCCTCCTCCTCTGTTTTGGAAGATTAAAATAAAAAAACAAGTGAAGGAAGAAAGGAAGGAAGGAAGGAAGGAGGGGGAGGGAGGAAGGGAGGGAGGAAGGAAGGAAGGAAGGAAGGAAGGAAGGAAGGAGGAGAGGGAGGGAGGGAAGGGAGGAAGGAAAGGGGGAGGGAGGGGAGGAAGGAAGGAAGGGAAGGAGGGAGAGGAAGACAGAGAGAAACCCCTCTGAGCTGGCAGAGTTATCACTCATGTTGATGTCAACATCTGTACAAAGACAGGTAGCAGGAAAATACCACCGGGGGAGCCTTTGAGGGCGCACAGCGGGGCCCTGGGTAATTACCGTGGCCTAGTTATTTCTTTGGGAAGGGAAAAAAGGCCAGCACCCGATCTGGGTTTTTTTTTTTTTTTTTTTTTTTCCTTAATAGGTGAAGTTGAACCTAAAGCACTGTAATTTTAATCAAATCTTTCCCATCTGCGTGTAGTGTCTCTGAGAAGTTGAAGATTTAAGTGTATGTTGTAGGGCTTGTGGAATTGTCCCAGCGGGGGAGGGAGAGGGGGCAGAGCGGCGGTAATTATGCTACATTAAAGGTATTTTGGTTGCCAGGGAAGGATTTTTTTTTTTTTTTAATCTCCTCTTTCCCTCATTGAGGGTTTGGATGATGTCATGAACAGGAAAGGCGGGGGGGGGGGGGGGGGGGTGGAGTAAAGGTGCGCGGGTTGGGGGTAGGGGGGCGGAATGTAGCCGCCAGGAAGGTAAGCAAGAGGGAAGAAGATGAAGGTCCAGTTCGGGTAAAGGGCGCGACGGTATGGAAAATGGGGCTGGGATGCTCTGAAGGTCACGGGCTAAATGGAGACGGACCCACATCTTCCCACACTCGTGAACCCCGCTCCCCACGCCCCCGAGAGGCATCCAGGCACACAGGTGCCGCCTCCTGCACACCGGCCTCAGGCACGGACCTTGCACACGCGCACCTTGCACGCACGCACGCACCCCGACAGCGGTGCGCCACCCAGTGCGCCTCCGGCACCCCCACCCCTCCCCCGCGCCTGCCCACCCGTGACCGCGTATCTGCTCGCGGAGAAACACGCGCCGGCCCAGCACGCCCAGGGGACTGCAGACAAGCTGACCGTCAACACAGCCACATTGCCCGTGGCCTCGCCACCTGCCCGCGCGCAGCCTGAACCCCGGGGGCCACGCGGGGAACCCCGGGCCGGCAAGCACAGCCCTCCAGGACGCACAGGATTGCTGGGTTCAAACAGAAATCACCAAACCGAGGCCCGAAGGGCGTGGGGCGTGGGTAAAAGGCAGGTGCAGGTGGAAAGCGGGAGGGGGAGGTCAATCCGTGCGCCCTTCGGCTGGCTGTATGAGCTTTTCATCCTAGAAGGGGTGTAAATGGAGAGAGGGGTCGGGAAGACAGTGCAGGGCCCCCCAGTGCCACGGGCCTCGCTGCCCCAGCCACCAACTTCTCCCATCCTCACAAAGAACAAACACCCCTGACTCTGGTTTCTTGGTGTTGGAGGGGAACCCTTAACCCCCATCCTCCGTTTCCCCAGATGCGATGATTTTAACACCTAATAATTCTGCACATGCAGGCGTTCAGAGGCAGCCCAGGATGGCACGGTCTCCGGAGAAAGGGTGGCAAGAAAACGCTTGTGGTCCCGGTGGGCGCCCGTCTCCAACTACGCCAAGCGAGGCAGAATTTCCAGAAGAACAGACGCCTCTGTGAATTCCGGCCTGAAGGATGCGCGCACCCCCTCACCTTTTGGTTGAACAGCATGTTTTTCCAAAGCAAAGCCTCCCACGGAAAGGTCCAGTTAGCTCGTACCAGGGACCTCCAAGGGGGAAAGAGGTAGCTTCTTTTTCGATGAGGCACTGTCGTCTTAGTCAACAAATTGGCAAGAAGGCAGTTCTAGCAGAGAAAAACCCAAAAGGCGAAAAGGGTCTGTCGCAAACACCCTCAGCTCTAACATCTCTCTCCGGGTCCCTCCCCCGCCTGCCCACCTCCACACTCCATCCCTACAGATCTCAACTGCACTCATCTTGTGAAGTTCAGCACCTCTTCCAGGAAGGCTTCCTGGCTGCTATCTGTCCTCTTGCTTCCTCTTGCCCGCTCGCGGAACACGTAACCCCACACGGTATTCACGGTATTTCTCACGCCAGTGTCTGCTGGGCCCGGCTAGTCTCCTGTATTACTTTCCTGGATTTGCCATCCCAAGAACCACAAACAACAGAAAACTGTCCCAGTCCTGGGGTCTAGAAGTCTGAGATCTGGGTATCAATGGTGCGGTTCCTTCTGAGGGCTGTGAGGGAAGATCTCCTCCAGGCATCCTCCCCAACTTCTGGTGGTTTGCCGGCCATCTTGGGTGTCCCTTGGCTTATAGACACATCACCCGTCCCCGCCTTTCCCTTCATGGGACATTCTCCCCACGAACGTCTGTGCAGGTCTGCCTCTGTGTCCAAACTTTTGTTTTGTTGGATTAGGGCCCATCCTAAAGACCTCGTCTTAACTTGATCACCTGCACAGGCCCTGTTTCCAAATAAGGTCACATTGACAGGTGCCAGGAGGTAGGACCTGGACATCTTTTGAGTGGACCCAGTTTAACCCATAACATCTTCCCTGCCTGGCCCAAGGTTCAAAACATGTAGCCTCTCTTCTTATATTGACGGCGTGGCTTATAGGATCTGGATCTGCACTGGACACGTAGCCGGAACTGAGCGAAAGTTTACTTAATCAGCTAACCATTCAGACAGCCAGGACTGAAGCACCGTTACAAACCACTCCAAAAAGGAAGTCACTATGTCTGGCCCAGAGGGACTAGGAGACATCAGCATTCTGGGAAGTTAACTCAGAGCAAAATCTTCTTCAGAAGAGAGAAAGACCTCTCAGACATGGTCTCATTAAAAGCCAGTAGTTAGAGAAAGAATATCTTCCCACCGGTGACACCAACTGACCCGTTGGGCTAGTCTCCGGTCCCTGGCCACTCAAACCGTTGGACCAGCAAATAACGAAACCTGGCAGTGCCCAGAAACCTCCAGTGTATTTGCAAGAGCCTGCTGGCCCAAGCATCAGGGAAAGGAGACGGAAACCCTCCCTTCCCCACGGGGACTGAGAACACCCAGGCACAGAGAGGTTGGGAAATGTACCCAGGTCACTCAGCTGGAACACGCCAGCACAAGCCTTCTGTCTCCGGAGTCTATGCACTTGGCCACTATGCTAGGCTGCAAGGAATAATTAAAGACTAACTCTGGGTCTTGAGGAAGGAAAAAAAAAATAGGCTAGGTGACAAGGAGAGAAGAGGGCATGCCTGGAGAAGGGAAGAGCTTAAGTAAAAGTGCACACGCTGGAAAGTAATGAGATGCCCAGAGTATCGGCTAACGCAAAACTGTCTAGAACACAATGGTTGCTTTGTCCGTGTGTCTGCACGTGCCAAATAAAGGCTCAAGTGCTGGAGACAGTGTTCTCACACCGTCCAGAGCCGAGCCAGCCGGGAGCACCCAAGGTGAGCCTACACTTCTTTATAATCTGCAGGACTCAAATGAGACCTCAGACCTTGATCGGCAGGAGGAGTCCAACAGGGACGTCTGAAGGGCACCGTCCCTGAACCCATCTGAGATGTTGGGTCAAAGCCAAAATGACCACAGATTCCAATAGGAAGAAATTAAGAAGAGAGGAGAGGAGAGGAGAGGTGAGGAGAGAAGAGAAGAGAAGAGGAAAGAAGAGAAGAGAAGAGAAGAGAAGAGAAGAGAAGAGAAGAGAAGAGGAAAGGAGAGAAGAGAAGAGGAAAGAAAAGAAAAGAGAAAAGAGAAAAGAAAAGAAAAGAAAAGAAAAGAAAAGAGAAGTGAAAAGAACCCGCCCATGGAGTAGCCAATCGGGAGAAAGGGGGCTGTCCATGACTTCTCCAGCAAATTGATATGAACTTTCTCACCATTGATGGTGCACGCAGCTGGCCCCATTGTCTGCCTCTTTACAAAATCCAATATTTCCCCTTCTGTTATTCTTGGCACAATGACAAGAAAGGAAGAAATAAAAGTTCCCCTTTTTAATGAAGCTGTTGAGGATCCTTTTTTTTTTTTTTTTTTTTTTTTTTTTTTATCAAAATTGACATGACCATTTACCATTTTGATTCCGGCTCTGACACAAGAGTCACATAGCAACATGAACCTCTCCATGGCAACCTTCCCCACTCTTCACACAAAGACAATCTTGACAGTTTAACATTCAATAAAAAAGTACTTTTAATTAAACGATGACTAAGAACTGGCAGCACAAAAAATATATTGAACACATATTTTCAACTGTTGTTAACATTCACTTATAAAGGAAACTACCAACCTAAGCTTGTCTTTTGAAAAGAATGGTCATCTGCCTTGAACGAGGCATGGAGAGATGTGGTGAGTCCACCCAAAGATATTAAATTCCATCCGACAAACCTTTAATTAAGTGTCGGCTAAAGGCTAGGTTTTATCCCAGGTCCTGAGGGCAAATACTGGAACGAGGCCTTGACAATGTAGTGCGTGAAAATTACAACAACAATGGTAGCCCGGCCGGAATTACCGCCATCTATAGAGGTTTGACTGGGTGCTAGACATTGTGCTAAGCGTGCCTGCGTTTCATTTCGTGTAACCCTCACAGCTGCTATTATGCTCGTTTGGCGTGTGGGGAAACTAAGCCTCAGGGGCGATACATCACGTGTCCAACTTCCCACGCGGGAGCTGTGGCTGAGTCAAGACCCAAACCCAGCGACGGTAGCTGTGGCCGGCTCCCGCCCTGCCTTGTGCCTCAAAAAGAAGCAAAGGCAGTCAGGACCGGTGAGTCGAGTCACATCAGGGGCATCAGAGAAGGCATCCTGGAGGCAAGTAAGTAACGTCTGTGGGCGCGTGATTGTGTGATGTAAGGTCTTCGATGGAACGGTAAAGCACGGCGGTTCAGGAAATGGACTTCACCTGGTGCAAAGCCTAGTTCTGCCACTGACCACTTGTGTGCTTTTAGACAGGTTTCCTTTCCTGCAAAGTGTGCCTAATAAGGCTACCTCTCTATAACAAGGATAAAATGAATCGGTACAGTAAAACCTTGGTTTGTGAGCGTAATTCGTTCCGGAAACATGCGTGTAATCCAAAGCACTTGTATATCAAAGCGAATTCCGAGAACCGCTGGCTCAGTTGTGATCGCGTGATGTTCGGCGTCAGGTACTACTCGAGCTGCAAGACATCGCTCGCTTATCAAGTTGTACTTTATTAGAAATGTTGGCTCGTCTTGCGGAACACTCGCAGAACAGGTTACTCGCAATCCAAGGTTTTCTGTATCCACAAAGAACTTAGAATTGGGCCCAGTCCATGGTAATCATTTAATGTTAATTTCATGGTCATTATTTCCATCTTGGCTCTTTCTTCCAAGTGGTGGAAGAGAAGCACTAATAACATTCTGCCCAAACAGGAAAATGAATGGATTCCATGATGAGAATTTTCCTTCTGATACAGTTCTTTTGGAAATATGGCCACACTCAGCTTGGAGCCAGATCATTTGAAATGGTTTTTTTGGCTTTGGACAGGGTATACTATTCCAGGTGAGAAGAGCTAGAATTATATATATAGTTATGCATATATGCATCTAGTTATGCATATATTTTATTCATATGCATATGCATACAATTATGCATATAAATTATGCATATATTGACATTTTTTTTACATGGTGGCTGCAAGGTCAGTCACTGGAATATATAAAGAAAAAAATGATGGACCACACAAAGTAACCCCAAGATAGGTCACCATGGGGGCGCCTTATTCCTTACACGTTTATGGAAACCCTACTATTGTTATTAGTAAGCAAATAGTTGATTGAGAGTTTCTAGAGCCCATCTAAATACCTTATAACTCCTCTCATTATGATACCACGATAACCATTATTGCTATGGAACCATTTTCCGAGATTGGAAACCCGTAACAGGTTTGAGGAAGAAGCAAGGAGCTCAGTTTGGGACAGGTAAAGTATGACAGATATATGGGATCTCCAAGGAGAGAGCTTGTGAAACAAGAGAAAGATAGAAAAGTGCTCATTTATTGGGAGCACAACAGGAGTCCCCGGGTACCAATGGAGTGGTAGGAACAGGTGCCATATTGGGGTGGGTTGAAGGGAAGTGGAAGGGTTGACTGGAGATGGTCAACCAGAGGACAAGGCCAGCGACCAGAGGAAGGCAGTGTGAGAGCACATGGAGAAATGAAGTCAGCCAGGGGGACTTCATGGGCCTCTTGTTCAAACCTGTCCTGAAGCCAGCCTTGAAGGTAGGCTGTTCACTCACCAGAGTCCATATGTCCCCTTTGGATGTTCTGAGCTCACAACCAAGAGCCTGGACTAAGGTACGGTCTGAGTGTCCACCAACAAATGTGGAAACAAAGAGATTTTTCCCTCCACACTGAGGAGAATTCTGCAGACTCTGCAGACGAAGAGCCCCATGGGCTGCTTTCCAAGCAAGGCAGGGGCCGCATTTAGCAGAATTTCACAAGGTTCAGGGGGTAATAGAAAATGGTCACTCTTCTAGGATCAGGAATGAAACAGCGACGCTCACTCTCACTGCTGTTATGCCACAGGGGATTGGAAATCCTAGCATGAGCAGTTGGCAAGAAAAAGACATAAAATCTATCCAAATCAGAAAGGAAAAAGTAAAACTGTCACTATTTGCAGATGACAAAGCTATTGTGTATAGCGAGCGCTAAGGACGCCACCAGAAAGCTATTCAAAGTAATAAACGCATTCAGTAAAGTTGCAAGATACAGAATCAATATAAGAAAATGATCCTATCACAGATCAACATAGCAAAGCACGTGACCTAAAAGTAAATATTTGACCTCCCCTGTAGAAGCCCCACAGCTGCTCTCAGTGTGGGGAACATCTCTGAGCCACTTCCCACCTCCCCCTGTCATCTTGTCCCTCTGATCTCCCTCCTCTCTTCCCTCCTCCCTGAGCCACCACGTCACCCCCAACTAGACAATCGGGTGAACAGCAGCATGCCTAGAAAGTTATGTCACTTACTAGGCAGAGAGGCCCTTCTCTCCTGCCCTGCTCCGGAGGCTCCCCCTTTCATGCCTGAGGATTGTGGGTCCTCCCGGTGCTGTCTACAGCTGTTATTTTTCTGGGCACCGAAATGTCGTCATTCAGTGTGATGGTTAATTGTACGTGTCAACTTGCCTGGACTACTGAGGAGCTCAGACATTTGGTCAAATGTGATGCTGGGCGTGTCTGTGAGCGTGTTTCTGGATGACATGAGCATTTGTTTCCAGACTGAGTAAAGCAGGTTGGGGGTGGGCCACATCCAATCAGTTGAAGGTCTGCTAGAACAAAGTCTGATTAAGAAGGAATTCTTTTTCTCCGACTGGTTGTCTTCAGGCTGTTCCCTGCCCTTGGACTGGACCCAGGCTGGAATGACCCCTTTGGCTTCCCTGGGTCTCCAGCTTGCGGACTGTAGATCTCAGATTTCTCAGCCCCCGTCACTACATGAGCCAATGCCTTATAAAATATAGATACAGATATAAGTGCATTTAATCTAACTATCTAATCTATATACGTATTTAATATTTCTATATCTCCTATTGATTCTGTTACTCTGGAGAACCCAGACAAAAAGACTAATACAGTCAGCCTCACCAAATCTGTAGGAACAACACCACGTATAGTTGGTTTTGCTATACGACCATTCACTTTGCAAAACCCCCCGGTGGAAACCACAGGCAAAAAGGGGCTTAGGGCCACACACTCAAACATGTCATCAGCAGTGCGTTATAAGAAGGAAAGACCCCTTTAGGGGGCATCTGGGTGACTCGATTGGTTGAGCGTCCAACTCTTGACTTCGGCTCAGGTCATGGTCCCACATGTCAAGCGACTGAGCCCCACATGGGGCTTTGTGCTGACAGTGCGGATTCTCTCTCTCCCCTCTCTCTGCCCCTCCCTTGCTCACGCGCTCTCTCTCTCTCTCTCTCTCTCTCTCTCTCAAAAAGAAATAAACACACACACACAAAAAGATAGATAAGACCCCTTTGGGGTCATGACAAGGTTTGGAAGTTAATACAGCTCACGGTTGCACAACCTTGTGCACGTCCGAAATGCCACCGAGTTTTACATTGTAAAACGGTTAGCTGTATACGACGTGAATTTCGCCTTAACGTCATTAACTGGATAAGGATTTTTAAGACCGATAGCACAGCTTTCTGTTAAGTCCTTGAGAAAGGTATGAACGCTGTGTGAACCCAGCACCTCACCAGGCGAAAAGGCTGCAGGCTTGGGACGGGGCGCGGTTAGGAGTGACGGAGCGTGGTGTGCAGGCGACAGCCGGCATCGGTGGGGAAGTCCGACATGGGTGACTCCACGCACGCGGGAAGTGAGGGAGCCGGCAGAGGGCGGGAGGGTGTGCGTGCCCGCCGTGTGATGCTGTGCGGCTCTGGCCGGCTGGGTCCTGAGTTTCTCCTGCTTCCACTTAACTTTTCTCAGGGATGAAATCACATCCATGCAAACACGGAATCCAAGCCGGGCCCAATTGTTCCCTGATCGTTAGGTCGTGTTGGGACAAAGTGTTGTTTTCAAAACATGCGTTAAAGCAGGACTGACGGTAGGGTCTTATTTGGCTCTCTCCACAACCCCAGGTAGAGAGGAGAAAACAGAGGGTCAGAGAAGTCCTCTTGTCTGTCCAGCCTACACATAGCAACAGACTCAAGGAAGATACGGAAGCCTCCAGTCCCCCCGCTGCTGAATTTCCTCTCCCCACCGCTGCCCGCCCTGGATACACGCAAAAGGCGAATAGTCCCTAGAACCGTGGGGAGGGGGGCCCAGGCCTCTGGCCCACAAGCTGTGTGAGAGGATAGACATGGTGTCGGGCCCATCGCAGGAAACCACACTCCTCCCCACGGAGCCGGGCACCGGGTCTACGCAATCTCAAACTTATCAAATCATCCTGGCGAAAACCCAGGGGAGGAGAGGGTCCTGAGGGTCCGAGAGGTGACTCCCTTAGCCCTTAGGTGCACAGTAGCCCCGAGCCGCGTAAGAGTTTCACCGGGGGCTTCTTGACTCCATGCCCGTGGATTTCCTGTTTGGAAGGAGTCTGTCCCCCTCTGTGTACCCAGGATCCCTGACTCTACGCCCCTCTGAAGTCACTTAGCCTTTAAATGCCCTCCAAGCGGCCCTGTCCCCAGGAGCACATCCGCGTTGCACCGCCCATCTCAATAAAGAACAACGATAGGCCTTGAAGTGAGGTTTGAACCTGTGCCTTCAGTGGGTGCGGGGCAAGCCTCCCTGGCCGCCCTTCCAATCAGAAGCAGCTGTCCCTTCTCCTCACGATGTCACAGCGTAATTGACTATGGTTGGAGAGTGTCGCCTTTATTACCTTTAACAGCCCCATAGCCTCTGATTGCCTGCGCTGATGGCTAATTTAATTTCTGTCAATACAGCACTGAGTGGCTTTAAAAGAACCATTATCCACAAGGGCGGTGCTTGTGGGGGGGAGAATGTTAGTGGGTTCGCCGAACAGAGCGCTGGCTTTCATATGGAGGTCATACATAGCATGTCAGAGCCGCGGGGACCTCACAGGTGTCCAGTCCAACCTCTCGACCCGCGGATGGGACAGGTGGGGCCCAGACTGGTTTAGGACTTTGCCCAAGGTCTCCTGGGAAGGGACAACCTCTGTCGGGTGGAGGGTTTGCTCCTCTGGGATGGCCGTGAAACCTGCCGCCATATGTCCCCCACTCGGTGCCCAGAAGGACCTATGAGGCTGAGGTGCTCGCTTGCCTGTTTAAAAGCCTTCAATAAAGCCATGTTCTCAAAGGGACGCTGTCCGGCCCCCCAGGGTGGTCCCTGCTTGCCTGTCCACCCCGTCCCCCCTTCTTCTCCCATTGTGTCGCTGGAGCTGCACGGGCTTCTCTGCACTCGCCACCCAATGTCCCTCTGAGCCTTTGCACCTGCCTCTCCTACCGGGAAAGTCCTTTCTGACCTCGCCCACCAGAACTTCTCTTCATTTGCAAGAACACAGGTCACCTTCTCTGGGAAGCTTCCTGTTCATTTTGTTCATTCACCCAGTCGATCATTGTCTATTTGTTGGAGGCCTACCATCCATCAGACACCGATCAGTGCTGGGAATAAAGGGGTGAGCAAAGCCACATGTGGTCCCTGCCCTCACGGAGCCTGACATCCACCAGGGACACGTGGTTATAGAACAAAGCGCCATGATGACTGCGGCATGGCCCCTAAAGAGGAGCAACTGAGCAGATCTGGCCAGGGGAGTCAGAGACCCCCCGATTCTTTCCTTCTTCGACTACCTGTCTTCATGGTGTCTGTCACCCTGTACTCATAATTCTGCTCACAGGTAAGCTCCTGGAGGCTCTTGCAACCAACCCAGAGCTCAAGGCTCAAAATAGGTTTATGGGATTAACGGAACCTTTCTCTTCCTTCCCTTCGTTGAAATGTTGTCCAAATTAATACGGCCAACATTCATTGCCTAGAGTAATGAGGACTTGTATACTGTAACAGCTGGAAAATATTTTCCCAATAGCACTATCCTCCACTGGAAATTGGCAAGGCTAGTCATATATCTGTCATTTATACTTACACCCATCTTTCTGTTCACTCATTCATTTATTCACACATCCATCTACCTCTATGTTCGTTTACTCCATCCATCTGTCCATCCATCCATCCACCCATCCATCCATCTGTTTATTCAACTCCCCATCCCTCTGTTGAATAAACATTTACTGTTTTCCTTGTATATACCAAGCATGTGATAGATGCTAGGGAATATAAGAGGAATCATACCTGACCTCCCGCTGCGTGATTCTTGTCCTTCAAAACTCCTCTAAAGTTTAGATTCCTTCCAGGAATCCCCTCTGCCTCCCTGGGAAAAGTAAGGTCTCCTTGTCCCTCCCCACTCTCTTTACCATCCCCCCAAAGACCCCATTTCCCATGCTCTCTGATAACATCTATCATCAGCTCTACATGGCAGAGAAAAACCCCAAGCCACACTTCTAAGTAGTTGCAAGTGGTGACCAGCTTTTAGAGGTTCCAACAACCCGCCTCGCACACATAGGGCACTTTTTAACTAAATGGACTCTGAAGCTTATATAGAAGAGAAGTGAGAAATTTTGTTTCTAACTTGAAACATAACAATATCGAACAGCCAGCTTTGGAGAGTTGCTAAAACTCATGTGTGTAAGGTGTTGTCACCGTGGTGTCTCGGCGTCCCAACGATGAGACGTGTTTTGAAGTGTCGTGGCCCACACGTCCCTTCCAGAAATTTGCGTGATGGACAAATGGAGTTGCAAGACAAGAGTGGAAGGCCAACCTACGTAGAGGTTCTCGGTGCCTCTAGCAGATAAGACTGAGGCCGAATCACTGGAGGCAATGGGGGGTGGGGGTAAAACAGAAACCCCCAGGAAGGTTGCAGGAAGGACGTTCGCTTCGACTCGAGTCATGCTGAGTCTGTGTTTGACATTTAAGACATGCCTCCACGTCCCACGAGACAGTCAAGCGGCATTTCTGGGAGTCCATTGTAGATGAAAGGCGGGTCTGGAGCGCAGGGGAGAAGCGGCTGGTGATGAGAGAGATGTGAGGGTCTCTGGCTTTAAGGGAAAAGCTGGGGTCACGGAAGTGGGTGAGGTCAATCTGGGAAAGTTGGTTGCGAAACAAAATAGTCAAAGACAGAAGGGACGCTGTTCGCTGTTTGCCCACCAGCCACTCCCCATCCGCTCTGTCTTGCCTGTTCACAGAACTCCAATCGGGGGTTCGGTGAGTAGGGTGGCACCTTTGATCCTAGGGCGGCCGTAACAAATTATCACAAACGTTGTGCCTTCGAACGGCAGAATTTAGTCTCTCAGTTCTGGAGGCCAGAAGTCTAAAATCAAGATGTCGGCCGGGTGATGCCCTCTCCAAATGCTCTAGCGTGGGATCCTTCCTGGCCTCTTCCAGCTTCTGGGAGCTTCTGGTGATCCTTAGCTCACAGCTGTTATCACTCCAGTCTCTGCACCTGTCCCAATGGCCTTCTCCCCCGTGTCTCCTCCCCGTGTGTCTCTGGGTCACAAGCCTCAGTCTCCTTTCTCTTACAAGGACACCAGTGACTGGATTTAGGGTCCATCCTCAACCCAAGGTGATCTCATCTTGAGATCCTTAACCTTTTATAAATGCTAAGACCCTACTCTAAGTAAGGTCACGTTCACAGGTACAGGATGTTAGGACTTGGACATACCTTTCAGAGGGACACAGGTCAACCCAGTACGTGTGGTGCCTCCTTGATCTCTGAGAAGACACACTCTTCTCCAGGCCCCAGGGGATCAGCCTGGGTTGGTTCATCATGACGGTGATGACAGTCCTATTTCCATTTGCTGCACACACCCCGTGTCCCCAGTTTCTCTTACGTGTGGAGGTGAGCTGATTGGCCATGAGGCATAAGAGTCATGCTGTGGGGGCTTCTGGGAAAGATATGAGCAACATGGTTTTGGCACCTGTGCATCCTCCCTGCTTTGGATGCTGATGGGAGAACACAAGCCTTAGGTGGCAGCCGTCCCTCAAGCATGAGGTGATAAGCGTGACAATGAAAGCCGGCCCACTAAGGGTCCAAGATGGCGTCCCCGATCAACAAAGCAATGCCGGCTTCTGGCCACCTTCAGACGTCTCTGACTCTTCCTCATTGAAGTCACTGTTAGCGGACATTCTCTTTCAAACGAGTGCATTGTCAGCTGGTACACAACCCAGACCTAAGGGTGGACAGAGAAGGAAGATGCAGCAAAGTAAGCAAATGGGGGCACCTGGGTGCCTCAGTCGGTTGCGCGTCTGACTTTGGCTCAGGTCAGGATCTCACAGTTTGAGAGTTCGAGCCCCGCGTCGGACTCTGTGCTGACCGCTCAGAGCCTGGAGCCTGCTTCGGATTCTGTCTCTCTCTCTCTCTCTCTCTCTGCCCCTCTTCTGCTTGCTCTCTGTCTCTGTCTCTCAAAAATAAACGCTAAAAAAACTTTTAAAAACAAATACACTTAAAAAAAAAAAATAAGCAAAGGACATGCCCCAAGAAACAAGAGACGTTGTCATCCCAGAAGCCAAGGAAAGAACATGAAAGAAGATGTCGAACGACATGCGAGTTGGGAGGCCAAGTAAGAGAATGCGTAAGAAAGGTGAGGAAGCACAGGCTGGCCGGGGAGCTGAGCGGGTGATGCCTTGGTTTTCCACGGCCCATGGGAGTCATCCCTTGCTTGGATGGCCAATTGGGAGAGCTTCCATAGGCTGGAGAGAACGGGCTTAAGCGAATGACACATGTTGCCCAAGAGCAATGAAGAGTTAGACTTGGCATGAAGGGGAGGAAACAGATCCCCTTTCTCTGAGACAGAGGAGGCGGCAAGAGGAGACTTCTGCCCCCTTCGCACCAACTTCCTGTCAGCCACTGGCAACATTTACGTGTTCCGCATAGAGGGAGAGAAATTACCTGACTGTTCATCTCTGTTATGACATCTATCTTCATGGAGAAAGAAGGGAGGAGAACTCACCAGTGACAGAGAAACCAGAGAAATATCCTGTCTTTCCTCATCAGGGAAGAAGGATGTCATAACACAAAATCAGCCATGGCCTTACGTCCGTGCACACAAACCCCGCCATTCAACAAGGAGAAACTTCTTTGGATAACGGTTATGGAAAATAAAAGTGCCTGTAATGTGGGTTCTGCTGTCAGTGCCGTAATATATGGGTGGATGTTTGGAAGGAAGGAAATATCACCTGAAAAAAATCTCCTGCTTGATTATATATTGCCAGTGTCTCTGGCTTGGGTGAGCCTGAGATGCGGATGCCTTTTATTTATGTCTGTGTACGTGTGTGCATATACGTTTAATATTTTAGAGCCCAGGGAGGGGCGGGGCCGGGGGGGACATGCCATTTCGAGATAACAATCCGGTTTTTCATTGCCAAGTGAGGAAACCAGAGAAGCCACAGTGACCTGTACTTTTAAGACAGCGGTTTCTACCTCTTTCCCCTTCACCCAGAAAGGGACCCACATCCAACAAATCACCCTGCAGTCGGGAGTGTGGGAACAGTGTGGGGAACGCCAGGAGAGTGTCTCGGAGAGACTTCTGACAGTCAGAAAAGCAGGTTCTGCGGGGCTTAGGCAAGCAGAGCGGAGGTGAAGTTCATGTTCCCAAGGGACTCAGGTAGGAAGAAAGAGCTGGAAGGGGCAGGACACGGCTAGCAAACTGGAAAACAGATTAAGTAGAGACAGAGACAGGGACGAGGCAGCAAGGATTTCGTCATGAGCCCTTGGGTACTTCACATCATCTTACACGGGTTAAAACTGTTCACCAGTGGGGACGCCTGAGTGGCCCAGTCGGTTAAGTGTCCAACTCTTGACTTTAGCTCAGGTCATGATCTCACGGTTCGCGGGATCAAGCCTGCGCCGGGCACATGATCTCATGTGGGATCAAGCCTGCGTGGGATCAAGCAGGACCTGCTTGGGATTCTCTCTCTTCTATTCTCTCTGCCCCTCCCTTGCCTGCTCTTTCTGTCTCAAAAATAAGTAAATAAACATTAAAAAAAAAACAGTGAAAAAAAATTCAACTGAAAAAAATATGAGCATCCAATCCGATCTAAAATCTATTTTCATAAAATGATGCTGCATTCTCAACTGCACTGTAATCATTTTCAATAACTTGACTGTTTCTGGAAAGAATTTCAACCGGTTTGTTTTAAAAGGCACAGCTATAAGGGGCACCTGGGTGGCTCCGTCGGCTGAGCGTCCGACTTCGGCTCAGGTCATGGTCTCACAGTTCGTGGGTTTGAGCCCCACGTCGGGCTCTGTGCTGACAGCTCGGAGCCTGGAGCCTGCTTCGGATTCTGTGTCTCCCTCTCTCTCTGCCCCTCCTCCGCTCATGCTCTGTCTCAGTCTGTCTCTCAAAAATAAATAAATGTAAAAAAAATTTCAATGACACGGCTATTAGAGAACCAGAAAAGAAGCCAGTGATAGAGGAAGGAGAACTGCGCTAAAGATCCAGGACAGATATGATTATGGCGGTGATGCGCTAAATTTGAATGAAGTGGGAGTTTCCTAGCAATCAAAGCAAAAAGGGAAACAGGGTAAGTCACAAAAATCCCATGGTCTGACATAAGTGTCACCATCGCATTCCACTGAAGAGAAAACATTTTCCTAGCACTGACGTTCAAGGGGAATTGATTGTGGAACTTTTTATGCCACAGGCCATCCCATGAACACTTTCCTCAGTAAAAGCTTTAGGGAAGATAAAGAAATAAATTTTTTCGTCCGAGTTTGATATGATCTTATATTAGAACTTTCGATGGAAATCTACCTGTGGCAGGACAGTAGGTCACACGACACTGGGCTCTGGGCTGATGGCACCACTGGCTGGACACCCCTGTAAACCAGCCACATTGAACTGTGGCTGCCTTAATATTCGCCCCATCCCTTCTTCACATTTCAAGGCCTTGATGAGAGCGTTTGTCTTTTGCTTGTATTTATATTCTAGTGCCCAGCACGGCGCCTGGCACGCAGTAGGCATTTTATAACAGAAGTTAGACACGGAATTGAATTGACCCATTAATAGTACTCAGGTTGACATGTCTCTCAGCCCAGGTACTGCCCAAATGTAACCTGCACCAAGGTTCTCACCTGCCAACTGGCATCATCATCGCCTGGTGACTTTTCGTACAAAGAGACAAATCCGTGGGTCTTGCTGCCTAGATCTCCAGCGTGACCCCATTGCTGTGTTTTCCGGAAAAATGGTCATTCAGTCTTTCCTTCATCCCTGTGGACTCTTCCAGATGCTTCCGACACGACGCTGTTTGGTTACGCAGGCCAGAGTCGTCTGCTGTGGTGCAGGAACAGGTTGTCTGACCACAGAAGTGTGAATGCTTTGACCACAGAGGCTCCTGGTTGCCCTCAAAACCCTCGCTGGCCTTCAGGCTCATCTCAAAACCAGCTCTCATGGACTGGCTTTGTATTGACCACACCCCATGATCTCCAAATATACCAACTCTCTCTCATTCCATTGAACCGCATCCCAACCTATATATGCAACATAAGCCAACCACATGGGAGCCTCTGTGACAGCAGGTGCTGTTCTGCTGATTTATCTCTAGAACCTCTGGGCCCAGCACATTTAGGTACACAGTGGGTGCTCAATTAGGGCTGGAAAAATAAATTGAGATAGTCTGATTATGGTCTAGAAGAGCTTCCTAAGTGTGGAACCACAATGAGCTGTCTGACAAAACCGCCTTTGACATCATTTTCCAGAACCATCTGTGTAGCCCTAGACGTATCCTCGACCCACTTTGAGTTTTGCTTTGCTTTATCCGCTAAGAGTTACGCTCCTTGATCCTTCAAGTCTCCGTAATCTAGAAAATATCTCCCTGGGTCAATTCGTGGCATTACCTTAACACTCTGACACCTCCATCAGTGTAAGCCAAGGAAGGGGCCATCGAAAACTGCCTCCCCAACACTGGCCTTCACATTATGCCCTATTGATATCCTTAAGTGTCCAATATATTGTCTTAAAATGCATTTTATTAGTGACACATACTTATACTACTGTCGTGTGATTATAATATATGACTCCAAGTAATCCCTAAGATCAAATTGAGTTTGACCAATAATTATATAAATGTCACTAACAGTTTTGATTCCTTGAAAGTTCTAGTTGGTTGTTCTTTCATTAATCACAAGACGCGGAAATGATTTCATGTCAAGCCCACGTGGCTTTGCAAAAAGAAGATTAGAAGAGCATACGTTTCGACTCAGAGCTCCAAGCGGACTCACAAGCGGAATTTCTCTTCTGATACCAGCTCCGAAACGTAAGGGTCTGCCGGGTGTGCCTTTTTAATTTTTAATTTTTATTACTTTTTTAAATTTTAACGTTTATTCATTTTTGAGAGACAGAGAGAGACAGAGCATGAACGGGGGCGGGGCAGAGAGAGAGGGAGACACAGAATCCGAAGCAGGCTCCAGGCTCCGAGCTGGCAGCACAGAGCCCAACACGGGGCTCGAACTCCCGAACTACGAGATCCTTACCTGAGCTGAAGTCGGACGCTCAACCGACCGAGCCACCCAGGCGTTCCTGTGTGTGCCTTTTTAATGCTCATAAATCCAGAGGTTCTAAATCACTCGATTCCCTTTTCTAAATAAAATTTCCATGTGAAGGTCAAGTTTTCACGTGGGACTTTAACCTCCGTGGACCAGCCATGGCTACAATTGAAGATACGAACTCTGTAATGTGAACTCAAAGTCTACAGCCTCGCAAATGTGTATAACAAACAAAATAAAAGTGGGATTAGTTTAAAGAGATTGAACGTTGGGCTCATTCTGAAATAGTCCGGGTAGCAAACTCCAGTGTCAGAGAGGCCTGCCCTTCTGCTGCTAGGACCCTCCAAATAGTCTTGAATTGGGCCAGGAAATAGGTGTACGAATTCCCTGGGCACATCCTCAGAGCAGGGAAAGGTAGTTTGAGGCATAAAGTCACTGCCATTCAAGGGCTGTCTTCAGGGAGCACAGTGCCACCACGTTCCTTTCTGCCCATCCAGAGTCCTCTTGAAGAGGTACGTCCCCGCCCCACATCTCTCCAAGTGGATTGGGATTTGGACCCGAGACATCTGTGTTCTGATCAGAACCCACCGCTAGAAAGACCTGATACTTAAAGCAAGTCCTTCAGATTCTCTCGGCCCAAGTTAGTTTATCTGTTCAAGGGGTGCGCTCTTGTATTGAACAGCGTCCTGTTCCTGGGCCTGTTTTGGGAATCTAAGCGAATGATAGCACTCTTTGCCTGGCTTATTTGCCGAGTCTTGAGTCTCAGCTTCCTCTGAGAAGCCTTCCATGCCCTCTCCTCAAACCCCAAAACCCGGCTGACATCACTCCCCTGGACTCTGAAATCACCTTTGAGTTCTGCCGTCTAGAATGGTCCTAGCCTGGTATTCCCAGCTGTTAATGGGCACACCCCCCCCCTTGAGACTACAATGTCTGTGAGGGCAGAGGGGCCTTGCCTCTCCCCACCGTGCTGTGTATTCTCCGCATGGCAGAGTGCACTGTTGAAAAATATTCAAAGGCTATATTCCCAGAGGACACTGCCTCCTCCTTTTGCTGCCTGGCCCAGCTCCCGTGACCTGCAATGGTAGCAGAGATCCAAATGAAATAGGTTTGACCAGCCTCCAAAACGCCAGTCACTTTGCAATGGCATTTCTTTCACTTATTTATGTATGTATGTATGTATGTATGTATTTTTTTTTTAACGTTTATTTATTTTTGGGACAGAGAGGACAGAGCATGAACAGGGGAGGGGCAGAGAGAGAGGGAGACACAGAATCTGAAACAGGCTCCAGGCTCTGAGCTGTCAACCCAGAGCCCGACGCGGGGCTCGAACTCATAGACTTGTGAGATCATGACCTGAGCCGAAGTCGGACGCTTAACTGACTGAGCCACCCAGGTGCCCCTGCAATGGCATTTCTAAATGGTGTTACCTGGGGGGAAAGAGTCTTGGGTTTTTGTCACCTGATCGGCAGAGGCAGCAGTAACCTTTCCAGTCCCTGCAGGCTCCAGAGGCCAGCACCTTGGCCCTTCTCTCCCGACAGCAGAGTTGCTGGTTGAAGTATTGTGGGGACGGAGGGCTTCCGCGGGGGTGCAGCACTGGAGGAGTCACGGCCTCTGTCCCAGGCCTCAGCTTTCTCATCTGTATATTGGTCACATGTTACATCCGTGTTCTTCCCACTTACCTTCACCTTGGTCTTTGGCCGGAAAACATTGTTCGTAGTGTAGCCCAATACAGCAGGTTACTCTGCTTGCGCAAGAGGGAGGAGCCTGAAGCTGTCCCGCGCCCCGCCCCCCACTTTCCTGGGACCCCTTCTGAGGCTCTTTGGAACACAGATCGAAAACCACGATGCTGCGTGACTGGAGGTTGCCCTGGAGGCGGCAACCTCTCCTCTGTGATGTGTCTGGTCTGTGGCGAGGGTGACCGAACGCTCCAGCTCGCCCGAGACGGGGCAAGTTCTGAGACTCTGGGGCTTTGGTGCTAAAACACGGGAAAAACTGGGCTGAGTCGGACACCCTGCCTGTGGGCAAACCACACCATTTACCCTGGGGACCGACACAGCCCTGCCCTGCACGGCCAGCCAGGCAGCTGGGACTCGGTGCCTTTAGGGAAGAGGGACACACTGGACAGAACGGAAATGCCGCAGGGTGACATGGTGCCAGGATCACATTCTGAAAACTCAACTGCATTTTCTTTTCCTTGTTCTCTTGGCCCTTCCTGCCATCCCATCAGTGAGCTCCCTCGGCTCAGGAGAAGGATGACGTGGCAGAAAATCCGAGAAAGCACTGGTCTGTTTCAAAAGCCAACGCTTTGGATTTGCAAGCACCTGGGCTTTGGGGCTTACAAAGCATGAAAGACTCAGCTGATGCAATACATTTCATAAACAATAGGCTTAAAAAAAAAACCAGATGAAGAGCTGTCTCCATTTCTCCTTGCACCCGTAACAAATTGCCGTGAACTTCAAACAACGCACACTTGTCTTACACTTGAAAGGTCAGAAGTCCGCCGTGATTGCCCTGGGATGGGATCACGGCTTCGGCAGGGCCACGCTCCCTCTGGAAGATCGGGGAGAGACTCCATTTCCTGGCCTTTTCCAGCTTCTAGAAGCCACCTGCACTCCTGGGCTGGCGGCCCCTTCTCTGTAAAGTCGGCAGGCTAGCATCATCACATCTCTCCCTGGCTCTGACCGTTGGTGTATCTCCTTCTCTCCCTCTGCTTCCATCATTATAGCCCTTTCTTTTCTCCGAACCGCCCGTCTCCCTCTTATGGAGACTCTTATGTGCTGATAGTGGGCACACTCAGATAATCCAGATACTCTCCCCGTCTCAAGGTCTTTAGCTTAATCACCCCTGCCAAGTCCCTTTTGCCATGTAAAATAACAGCCACAGATTCGGGGCGTGATTAAGATGTGGACACCTTTGGGATGGGGGGTGCCAATATATTATCCACCACAAGAGCCAAGCAACTTTGCCAACCTCAAGTCTTCTCCAGGCCGGAGGAGGGTGGGGCAGCCGGTCGCAAGGGAAGGAGAGGTCCATGGGGCCTAAAATAAGAGGGCTCAGGGAAACACTGTAGACAGAGTGAGCTGGCACCCGGACCCCATCCAACTTTGAACTTGAAATCTCATCTGTTCCTAGTACCACACAGCTGCACGGGAGCCTCCTCGAGGTCCACAGGGGGTCCAGTCTCCCACTGAGAGTACTCCACCCAATGTCATTGACCAGGAGAGTCAATGGTCACTCCTGCTCCTGAGGTCCGGCAAGAACGTCATCCCATCAAGCACAGCTAATATGGCACCCATTGATCATTCAGTGGAGTAAACCAATATAGAGCTTGTGGCTCAGCCCAGTCTCCCGTGCAACCAACCCCATATGGACAATCTCCTAGCATGATGGCTGAGGATGATCGAAATCTCCCTAAGAAGGAGGGTAGTATGCCAGGGAAAGAAGGATGGAAGGAAGGAGGGAGGGAAGGAGGCAGGAAGGAATGGAAGGAGGAAGGAAAAAAAAGAAGGAATAAAAGAAAGAAGGAAAGAACTCTCCTCCCATCCCAGTGCTTATATTTGGTTAGGCACTGAGTTAAACCAGCTCAGAATCTCCTCCAGATAAGGGAAAAACACTGTCTTGTTATAGCATCATTGGGCTTATTAGATGAGAATCTTTCTAAGCTCAAAAATATTAGATTTCTTTTTCCCCTGCTCTCCCTACTACCTTAAAACTGTGTTCTTGGGGCGCCTGGGTGGCGCAGTCGGTTAAGTGTCCGACTTCAGCCAGGTCACGATCTCGCGGTCCGTGAGTTCGAGCCCCGCGTCAGGCTCTGGGCTGATGGCTCAGAGCCTGGAGCCTGTTTCCGATTCTGTGTCTCCCTCTCTCTCTGCCCCTCCCCCGTTCATGCTCTGTCTCTCTCTGTCCCCCCAAAAATAAATTAAAAAAAAAACATTAAAAAAAAAAACTGTGTTCTTGTCATGTGTCTGTGTCAGACGTCTTGGTGTTAGGACAAAAACAAAACAAAACAAAACAAAAAAGTAGGGAACTGTGGTAGGGGCACAAAAAAAGGCAAGGTGGGTTAGAGGGATGTCTTAAAATTGAATAAACTATGAATCCTGACCACTTAATTTTATTATTTATTTATTATTATTATTATTATTTTTTAAGTAGGCTTCATGCCCAGCACAGAGCCCAACACAGGGCTTGAACTCACAACCCTGAGATCAAGACCTGAGCTGAGGCCAAGAGTCGGACGCTTATCCGACTGAGCCCCCCTGGGGCCCCTTGATTCCATCTTTTAACAAAAAGAAAACAATTGATCGAGGCCACACATGAAAACACATCCCGCGCTCAGCAAACCTTGGGGAAAAGGCCTCCCAAGTTCAAGGTGCTACTCTCTTGTCCTATGTTCACCGAAATAAAAATCTCAGATCAAAAGCATCTGTCCTCTCCCTTGTATATGTCAAAATGTAATTGGCAACGGTTGGGGTTTGTTGCCTTTATTGCTTTTAATAGCTGTATAGCCACTGATTGCCCAAGCTGATGGTTAATTTAATTTCTGTCAATACAATATTGGGGCTGTCTGCATATTCAGACCATGATTAACTGCTGGAGAGTCCATAACACTGGTGTTATTATTACTGCGTTTAACTACCTCTCGGGAGAAGACAAATTAAATTATGTCGAAAATGCTGTTGATTATCATTACGAACTTATTTGTAGAGCACAATTACTGATCTGTTGTAAAATAAATCAAATTTTTTATCATCTTGGTATAAATTAACTTTACTGTAGGAGACTGGAGAGTGGGGCCTGAAAGAGTTTGGGCCTCCTCGTGTAAGTCGACAGAGAACTGCATTAAAATAATAATCACACGCGAACGTAATATTCCATTTTAATAATGAGCTACTTCATGACCAAGAGTGCCTCGTAGATTACGGGATTTCAACAATAAAGCGGCAAGCTCAACGTGTGCCGGGCGTTGTTGACGCCAACGCGGGTTGAGACCGGGGGATGAATTATTCCCCGGCTGTGACTCCAATTCAATGTGAAATCACCACTCAAGTCATTTAGGGAAGGCGGCTTTAAGAACGCAATTACATTAATAGCTTACACGCGATCATCAGTTGGCTTCTGCCATTTCTTGACAATTTACTAGGTTCTGTTGCCGGAGCGCGAGTTAGGCCGAACCCGTCGCGCGGGATCCCTCAGACATAGCCCGTCACCCTTTCAACCGCAAAGACCAAGGACCCCAGGCCCCGGGAGCCGCCGAGGCCCAGACTCGCCATCACGTAATTAACCATACTTGATCTCAAGCTGTCCGTTAAGGGCCGATGAAGGCAAGAATGTTGCATGCCCCTCTTGTTGTTATTTTGAGCAATTTCTGCACCTTTAAACGACTAAGTGGATCAAATCGTTGAGCAATTCGAGTAAGAAATATGTACCACTGGGGCCCTTTATTTAAATCCATGTGGCACAGCGGGGCAGCAGACAGGGAGCGTAACAATTTCAGTTCTGGCCCTGCCACCGACAGGCTGCTCTTGGGCAAGATGACCCATCTTGCTGGGCCTCGGTTTCCTCTCTTTTTCTTTTTTCTTTTTTAGAGAGAGAGAGCAAGACAGAGGGCAGGGAAGGGGACCGGGGGGGGGGGGGGTGGGGAGAGAAAATCTTAAGCAGGCTCCACATTCAGCACAGAGCCCGACGCAGGGCTCGGTCCCGCGACCCTGGGATCATGACATTAGCCGAAATCAAGCATTGGTTTCTCAACCAACTGAGCCAGCCAGGCGCCCCTCATTTCCTCTTTTATTAAATGGGGACGTTTGGGGGGGCGCCTAGGTAGCTCTGTCGGTTAAGCGTCTGACTTAGGCTCAGGTTACGATTTCGCGATTCGTGTGTTCGAGCCCTGCATCGGGCTCTGTGCTGACAGCTCGGAGCCTGGAGCCTGCTTCGGATTCTGTGTCTCCCTCTCTCTGCCCCTCCCCTGCTCATGCAATGTCCCTCTCTCTCTCTCTGTCTCTCAAATAAATAAACATTAAAAATTGTTTTAAGGGGCGCCTGGGTGGCGCAGTCGGTTAAGCGTCCGACTTCAGCCAGGTCACGATCTCGCGGTCCGTGAGTTCGAGCCCCGCGTCAGGCTCTGGGCTGATGGCTCAGAGCCTGGAGCCTGTTTCCGATTCTGTGTCTCCCTCTCTCTCTGCCCCTCCCCCGTTCATGCTCTGTCTCTCTCTGTCCCAAAAATAAATAAACGTTGAAAAAAATTTAAAAAAAAATTGTTTTAATAATAATAATAAATAAAATGGGGCGTTTGGGGTTTCGTGGCTTATTTAAGTCTACTAATTTTTCTATGTTGTGTGACAAACTGCCCCAAACTTAAGGGCTTGACCAAACACCCATGTATTGATTGGCTCACAGTTCTGTAGGTCAGGAGTCTAGCTGGAAAGGGAGCCAGAAGTTACAGAAGCACAGCTTTAAGGTAAAGAATGTTACGGTTTGCCACCAACCCCCGGAAGCCAGGAGGCAGGCATGGAACGCTCCTCTACAGGCTCCAGAAGGAGCTAACCTTGCTGACCCCTTGATTTGAGACTTCTAGGCTCCAGAACGTTCAGAGAACTATCTTCTGTGGTTTGGAGCCTCCTCGTTCAGTCATTCGATAGGTAAGCCCAAGGAAATGAGGACAGAGTATGACCTCTCTGGGGCAGGAGGCGCACCCTCTATACGAAGCCTGTCCTCTGTGTCGGGCACTGAGGATTCTAATAAAGACGGCCAACATCTACATGGAGGAGCTCAGCGCTGCCAGTCACTGTGCCACCTGCCCGCTGGGACACTGCCCCTCCCACGGTCCCCGTTCTCCCGACTCAAGCTGCTGTCGCGGGTGTCTGCACCGTGTGCGGCCCATCTGACCAGGAGTTCTCAGTAAGTTACTACCTCCTCTGTTGCCCCAACCAGCTGACCCTGGCTTGACCACGGGATGAGGAGAAAGGAGGGTCGGAGTACGTGACCTCCCGGCTGTTTTTAAAACACAAAGTACCAGGCGCGGAGATGGGGGTGCAGGAAGGAAACACAACCAGCCTACCTCTCTAGCTTTCTATCGGAAGATTGGAATTGTCACCTGGAGCCCGGTGCCCGCCGGCCAGCTTGTTAGCACATCCATGTTGAATCTTCCTCCTTGGTTCTAGTAGGATCCCTCACCTGCCCCACCCGCCAGAGGGTGCTGCTTATGCCTCGGCACAGACATTGCTTTCCCTACAGGGTCCCCCTTGGGGAGCGATGATCGCGTGGGGTGTGTCCTCCCTCCCTCCCTCTCCCACCCACACCCCGTACCGGCTGGCCTCCCTGCCCCCTGCGTTTCTCACGGCCGCTCACCTGCCCGCCTGGCAGGCTCTGGGGCCTCCGTGGCTGCCCCGAGGTTCCTGTTCAACTCAGCTCACCCTTCCATTGCCCCAGTGATGAGTCAGTGCTCGGGGTGCCAACAGCTCCCTGGGGGTTCGGGATCCACTCCCAGAGAACTCTGTCCCTCTGAAAACAGTGCTCTCCGAGGAGATGTCTCTCTTCACCAGTGTTTTCTTCCATCAACCGCATGGAAACCTGACGACAGACTCATAAACCCAGATGGTGCCACGCTGTCGGGGTCCGGGCCCTGGCCGTCAAGGCCACTCCGAGTGGACTTCAAGAGTCACTTGTTTTGAGGGGCTCCTGGGGGACTCAGTCGGTTGAGCGTGCGACTTCAGCTCAGGTCGTGATCCCGTGGTCGGTGAGTTCAAGCCCAACATCGGGCTCTATGCTGACCAGCTCGGAGCCTGGAGCCTGCTTCAGATTCTATGTCTCCCTCTCTCTCTCTGCCCCTCCCCCACTCATGTTCTGTCTCTCTGTCTCTCTCCTCTCTCAAAAATAAACATTAAAAAAATTTTTTAAAAAAAAGTCACTTGTTTTGGTGCAGCCCATGGGGAGAGTGCGTAGCAGCTTTCCTGAGGTTCTTGGGATTGATAACGACCTCCTGGGGAGCCCTCCAGAGGTCAGAGGGGGCTTTGCTGCTTTTCAGGCCTGTAGGGCTCTGAATGCTTAAGGAAGCTTCTAATTCCTTATTGAGAACACCTCAAACAGTTTTTTGCTTTGTTTTGTTTTTTAAAAACATAGCAAACTAATTCTAAATTTATATAGGAAGGCTGAGGTCTCAGAATAGCTAAAACAATCTTGAACGAGAAGAATCACGTGGGAGGAATCACCCTACTCAACAGTAAACCTTACCATATCCCTAGAATAATCACAATGGTGTGGTTTCGTGTGAGGAAGGGGCACACAGATGACCAGGGCAGAAGAGAGATCCAAAACAGACCTCCACCAATATGCCTACGGGATTTTTCACAAAGCTGCAAATACAGTTCAGAGGAGGGAGGATGACCTTTTCAGAAGATGGTCCAGATAGCCACAGGCAAAAGAAAATGGGCTTCCGCTTAAATCTCACATCTTATACAAAAGCTCACTCAGAGTGGATCAGGGACTCAAAGGTGATATGTGCAACTAGAAAGCTTTTAGGTGAAAAAAAGAGGAAAAAAAGAAAATCTTCGGGAACCAGAACCCAGCAAAAAGATCTCAGACTTGACACAAAAAATGGGATCTATAAAAGGAAAAGTGGATCAATCATACCTCATCAACATTAGAAACTTCTCCTTTGCCAAAGACCATGTTAAGAAGCTGCAAAGAAAAGCTGTAGGCTGGGAGAACATCTTTGCCAACCACATATCTGGAAAAAAAAAAAAAAGATACATCTGGAATCTATAAAGAACTCTCAAAAATCAACAGTGAAAGAGACCAATAATCCAGTTAGGAAATGGGCAAAAGACATGAACAGGCATTTGACCAGAGAAGATACTCAGATGGCAAAGGAGTCCCTGAAAAAAAACGTTCAGCATCATTAGCCATTAGGGAAATGCAAAGGAAAACCGTAGTGGGATCTCACTGCACACAGCCATCAGAACGGCTAAAATACCAAATAGGAACCCCACCAAATGCTGGCGAGGAGGTGGGAAAACAGAACCATTCCTACCCCTACTGGTGGGGAGGTAACATGGTGCAGCCACCCTGGAAAATAGTTTGGCAGATTTTTTAAATGCTAAACATGCGATGACCGTGGGACCCAGCAGTTGTAGTCTTGGCGGTCGATCTCCCCAAAGCGAAAACTTGGGTTCGCACAAAAACCGCTACGTATATGTTTATCACAGCTTTCTCCCTAATAACCAGCAAGAACCCAGGTGCTCCGGTGGATGAATAGTTGAAAAAGCCATGAGGTAGCCACACCACGGAATGCTATGTCGTGATAAAACAGGACAAACTATGGATACTTGCAGCTTGGATGAAACCGACCCCCAAAGGTTATACTGGCATGATTCCATGCACAGAACATCCTCGAAAGGGAAGAATGACAGAAATGGAGACCAGATGAGTAGTTAGCCAGATGTTACAGGGATGGGGTGGGGGCGGGGCAGAAGGCGAGTGAGATCCTGGATGCTGGTGGCGATGGGAATGTTCCGTACCTTGACTGCAGTGTTGGGTACACACGGGTCATAAAACTGCACAGAACCAAAGACATACATACACACAAATGAGTTCTAACGAAATGGGAAATCTAGATAAGATCTCTGCATTGCTTCAAAGTGGAAAAGCTGGTTGCGACATAACTTCCGTTTCGCAAGTTCCCAGGGCAGGAAACTGGGTCAAGTGTCCATGAGATCTCTCTGGATGACATGTGAATCTGCAGCTACCTTAAAATGAAAAGTTTAATGATAAAGAAAACCCCGCTCGTACCCAGAATTCATGAACGATTGCCGTTTTTCCAACCAAATTCTGATGGCTGCCACCCCCTAAGACAGCGTCTTTAATAGATGGAGTTGAAACCTAAGCGTGGCTCTCCACTGAAATGAGTCACACATGCCATTAGAAAGGCACTGAATGCTTTGCTCATTCTTGCGGGTCCTCTGGACCCATCCTAATAGCAGAAGTGAATAAAAAATAGCAAAATTGGTTTCTTCTCTTGGGCTGAGGTGAGACTTAGGGCTTCCGGATATTAGGCTATGTGTACATTCACATCCACATCCACACTCACAGAGAAAGAGGAGAATGAAAAGGCTGAAAGAGGCCTTTCTCTACAAAAAGCAACAGAGAGTATTAGTCAATATCTGCTCGATGCAAACCCGCAACATTTTGCTTCTCGTTTCTCTGGGCCAAACCTACTAAGATTCACAATAGGGGTGAGCACAGTATATTTGAAGAGCGGACTGTGAACTGTGTGTAGAAACTTACACTGGATTTCTTTATGATTTCAGACATGTTGGGACATTCGTAATTCATGACCGGCGCATCTTCAGCTAATGGAGTAAACCCGGTTCCACCCAGCCTTGTCTCCACGGTGCGAGAAAAGCGCGTTTCGGGGTTGCTGGGGGAAGGAGGAAGAGCAGAGGGAGGAAGGTGTGTGTGCAACTCTGAGTGTGCACACACATGCATATGCACGCAGATGATGCAAATTAGCACAGACCTTGACCCGTAGAGTCAGTATGGAGTGAAATAAATCAGAATCAGGTAGCGGGGGCCTGGATGGCTCAGTCGGTTGAGCATCCGACTGTGGCTCCGGTCATAATCTCACGGTTCGTGGGTTCGAGCCCCGGGTCGGGCTCCGTGCGGATGGCTCAGAGCCTGGAGCCTGCTTCCGATTCCGTGTCTCCCTCTCTCTCTGCCCCTCCCCTGCTTGCACTCTCTCAAAAAATAAAATAAAATGTTTAAAAAAAATTTGTTTAAAGAATCAGGCAAATGTGCAACCTCATACTCACTTCAGTCAGTGTTTAAGAGCCAAGCATGAGCCCCTGCTTGCCTCGCACAGGGTCATTTGTCAGTGGGCACTTGAGGGTCCCCAAGCTGGGAACTGACGAGCCTCCCTCTGCAGACGGGAAGCCTGAACGACAGAGGGAAACGGGTTTATCCAGAACATTCCACCAGACTTGCTAGCGGTGAGCCCTCAGACCACTCCCCACCCCCTGCTTGTTTTCTCCAGCTTTATTGAGATGTAACTGACAAATAGAAAAATTATAAGAAATTTACAACATCACCTTGTAACTATGCAAGGGGGTGATTTGATACATTGTGAGAGGGTTCCCTCCCCCCATGTAGTTAATTACTACATCCATCACCTGGCCGATTTACCTTCCCCTTTTATGGTAAGAACCTTCCAGTTCTTTTAGCAAATTTCAACTATGTAACACAACATCGGCAACTATAGTCACTGTGTTATGTAGGAGATCCTCAGACCTTACTCATAACTGAGATTGTAGGCTTTGACCAACCTCTCCCTATTTCCCCCAGCCCCCAGCCCCTGGTGACCTCTTTTCTAGACTCTGATTTCAAACTTTTTTTTTTCTTTTTGAAGCCTGCAGTACCTGTCTTTCCCTGTCTAGCTTATTTTGCACAGCGCAATGCCCTCCGGGTTCATCCACACGGCTGCAAATGACAGAACTTCTTTTTTTTAAAGGTTCCTGAATAATGTTCCTTTGTATCTAGTCGGTGCTTGAGTTGTTAGTTACACGTCTCTTTCCCCGTGTAGCCTGTGACTCCTCAAAAGCACCGGTGCCTCTGATAAAGTGCTACACTCCTAGAGCTCAACCAACCTTGGCACAGGGTCATGGCCGGGTGACGGCGTGTTGAACGCTTCTTGAGCTCTAGTCCCCTGAGCTGTGTTTTTACGTCAATAGCACCTTATTTTCTAAGTACACCAAGAATACAGGCTGCCCTTCCGGATGCATTCTTTGGTTTTCTCAGCCGGGTCTTGTGTCCAAGGAGGCTGCCCATGGCGATGATGCTACCTAGGCTCCTCTGACCCCTGGATTCTGGCTGGGCTCTGTTTTCCAGAGGTGCACCTTTGGAAGATCAGACGGTGGATGGAACAAGTAGGATGACTCCCCTCCTCCCGGCCAGCCTCAGTTTCTCCCAGAGTGCAGGCCTCTCGGTGCTAACAGCTTCCTCCTGTTGTTAGTCACTGTGTCCGTCACTGCCTCCTGCCGATCCTGTGGTCGTTATGAGGGCTGTTTGCCAAGGCTCTTTCCGGCACTAGTGAGGAGCACGCTTCCTGGCTTCCTCATCAGGCAGCACCCGCGTGCATATTCCTGACACAGTGGCTGCCAATGAGGAATTGCCGGAACTTTCTTTGTTGTCTGTCACAGCCACGGGCATCATTTCAGAGAGAGGTCGTTCGGTGAGCCCAGGCCCCAGAGAAAAGGCGAAGGAAGGAGGGCGCAGCAGAGCACGGGGACCTTTCTAGACATGTAGCATCAGCAAGCAGCAAGCTGAGATTTGTCCCCGCAGGGTGGCCTCCTCTATCGGGACTAACACAGTGACCTTACCCCTGACCCTCTTCAAATAGTCACTTCCCTGAATCCTTGGCAGTTCACTTTGGGTACGACATCCATTTTCTGTGGGAATCTCAGTGATAGTGAAACATTTGAAGGGTTTTGAAACATTTGAAAAGTACAGAAGGGGCGCCTGGGGGGCTCAGTCGGTTCAGCATCCGACTTAGGCTCAGGTCATGATCTCGCGGTCCATGGGTTCGAGCCCCGCGTCGGGCTCTGTGCTGACAGCTCAGATTCTGTGTCTCCCTCTCTCTCTGCCCCTGCCCCGTCCATGTGCACTCTCCCTCTCTCTCAAAAATAAACATTAAGCAAATTTAAAAAAAGGAAAAGTACAGAAAAAATATAGATAAGTAAACACAATAAACCAAAACACTACTACTCAGAGATAACAACTATAAGTATATTGGCGTGTTTCCTTCCAGTCTTTTTTTGCACTGTGTGTGTGGGGCGAGGGGGGCACGTTTCTACGTAGACACGCTTCCATGCTTTTGTACGCAATCGAGACCCAATTATTACCAGCGCCCTTCCTATGGCTGCGTGGCTTCTCCCAATAAGGTGAAGATTGAGAAAAATTGTGACAATAACTTTAGCCAACACAGCTTTGACCTCGTTTAATTGAATTGACTGGTGCCCCAGAGACAAATAGCCAAGCAGGGCCAAAGCACACAGCGATCTGATGGCCATTTCACGGAAGCCTGTTTTTCTGCCAGACTCTTACAGTGGGGAAAAGAATGGAGGGAGCTTTGCCAAAGGAAAATAAAACATCCGACCCCAGGGGAGCCGGGCACAATGGCTGCACTGGTAGGAAACAAGCCATACCGTGTCAACAAACAGAAAATGAATGGGCCCTGTCACGAAGCTGGAATTTGGGAAAGGTCTGGTTTCCAGGCATTTTATGGTAGCAGCAAAGAAGCAGAGGTAATTCATGTGCATTGTCAGATGAGCCCCTCTCAACACAGCCGGCCTAAAATGGCACAATGGGAGCGTGTTGCGGAGGCCAGCACTTGCACGAGGCCTTGCGCGGCAGGCCTGGCTGAGCCCGGGAGCAGGCCGTGGCCCCGGGGAAACCAGACCTGAACCTGAGTCCTCCTCGGCCTCTACCTGGGTCTAATTATAGAGGGGCAAAGAGCTAACAAGGTTACAAAAGCATTAGTAGGTAGATGAAACCCAAACTCCATTCCGACCCCAAAGCCTGCGGTTTCTTCGCGAGGCGTACCAGCTCAGGGGGCAGAGGGATGGATGTGGAGAGAAAGAGGTTCTGCCTCTAAGAGCTAAGGCCCTGGTTGGTGTGGCAGAACCTGGTTAGAGCCTTTCATTCCTGACTGTAAGAAGACTACATTTCCCAGCTTCCCTTGCAGGGCCCGGGAAGCTGGTCATGTGACCAGCTCTGGCTCCTGAAATGTGGGTCTGGAGGATGGATGCATTTCAACATCTAGGCTCTCGGGTCTCCCTCTAGAGCATTAGGTGGCTCCCTCTCCCTTCTATATGGCAGAACCTTGTCACAGGTTACCGGTCAGAGAGGACAGCCCAGGAAAGCCACCAGACCCACGTGGCACTGTGAAATCAATGGGAAATTAATGTGTGTGTGTGTGTGTGCGTGCGTGTGTGTGCGCACACTTTCATTTTGCAAAGCCACAATTTCGGGCTTGGTTGTCACAGCATCTAGCATGTGGCACCCTGACTAAGACAGTTTGGTACCTGAGACAGTACAGAAGGTGTCACTGACTGTGACGATATATGCCAAGGTCACGGGGAGGCAGGAGAGGTCACATTAATTGAGGCACGTTGGGGAGACGAACATGCATCGTGCCCTTCCCGCGTTCTGAGTCCTGTGGCGTATTTTCACAGTCAGACTTCCGCTTTAAAAAGTTCTGAGCACCCTGGTATCATGCCGGAAACTGGGGATCTCTCTGTTGTGCAGATATTCAGGGAGACGATGACAGTGACAAGGCACCAAGAACTGTGTTGGGTGAAGGGCACCAATGCTATTATAAGCCCCCACCACGTCCGTGTTGCCGAGGTGCTGAGACAGGATGTGTGGCCAAATTTCACTTACAGGGCGTTGGTCTGGGTGATGTGTCAAGAAACCACCGGTGGGGCCGGGCGGGCATGAAAACAGACCATCGTTAATAGAACGGAAGAGAAATACATCCCCCCGAATGCGGAAACCTGCTACTTAACAGATGTTGTTGTAGATAAGGGAGGAGAAGAGTGAGAGACGTCATAAGTAGGACTGGAAACATTGATCACTCACATGAGGGCAGATGAGGCTTGGTTCTTTACGTCACACTGTACGTAAACATCAGCTACGGATCGGGTGAAGATTGGGAGGCAGTCAAGAGAGTATGACATTTGCAGAAGAAATCATAAGAGAATGTACTGCTTCAAGGTAAGGAGGGATATTTTAAAACAAGACGTTGAAAAGTGTAAATCATTGGGGCGCCTCGGTGGCTCAGTGGGTTGTGTCCGACTCTTGCTTTCGGCTCAGGTCGTGGTCTCACCATTCGTGAGATCAAGCCCCACGGTAGACTCTGCACTGACAGCACAGAGCCTGCCTGGGATTCTCTCTCTCCCTTTCTCTCTCTGCCCCTCCCCTGCACTCTCTCTCTCTCTCTCTCTCTCTCCCTCTCAAAATAAATAAATAAACAGGGTTTAAAAGTGCAAATCATAAATTAAATAATCGAATTGGTCACATTGAAATTAGAAATAGTCAAGGAAAAGCACCCTGCGTGAAGCATAAAAAGGCAAATCACAATTCAGAAGATCCTCGCAAACACAGAACCAAAAAAGGATCAGTATTCACAATGCCAAAAACAAAGCAAAACTCAAGCCTACAAATTAATATGGAAAACAACCAAGCCGACTCTTAAAACGTGGACGAGTGTCACAAGGAGGCAAGTGACAGGCGGGGACCTGAATGGGGAAGGGCGTCCAGATTCTCGGCCTCATCACTGGGCAGGAAACTGCAAGTTGGCTTTTCAATAAGAGATTATTTTATACCCACTAGAGAGCAAATTTTAACGTAGGGTGAGGTACTAGCTGTTCACTATTTCCTCTTGTTTTGGGAGGGTAGACTGAAATGGGGTCTGTCAGCTACCGGGGCAGACAGGGGCAGCCTCCAGTTGAGTTCCAGCCAAGAGCGCGTGAGTAGAGTCACGAGTGCCATTTTCCACCCTGTCTTCCACAAGCGGATCAGGACGGCGACTCCCAGGGTGGCCTTGAAAGCCAGATATTAAAATGATGCAGCTGTTGATCAGCCTGTGTCCCTGAATGACAAGGGGGAACAAGGTTGCCCCCCACCAGGAACGCGCTCCTTGGACTGTCATTAGAGGGGAGACATAAAGGGCTGTGTCCGAATCATTGTACGTTTGGGGTCCACATGTTACCGCAGCCTATCCCACCCTCGACGGTACGAAAATGGGAGTGAGAATCTGGAGAACTGGGACCCTCATAAAGGAAAGTCGAAGACGTCTATACCAAGAAATTCCACTCCTGTAGATTCTTGGAGAAACACATGTGGATACCAGGAATGTCTACGAATCTTCGGACAGAACTAGTTTGTAAAAACCAACCTGAAAACGGTCCATTAACCAGGAGAATGGACTAACGCAGCGTGATATGTGGGCGTGTATCTATATGTATGTGCGTCTACGTCAGGAAATATATATTCTTCTGAAAGCTATCTTTTTGGAGGTCTGTCTCTGGAGGTTCATCCATGGTGAGAAAGGTGCCTGTATTTCATTCCTTTTTGCGGCGCTATAATATTCCAATGTGTGTGTGTGTGTGTGTGTGTGTGTGTGTGTGTGAATCTCCAGACATAAGTATGAGGACAAAATGCCACTTTCAGGAGACTATATGGGCTATCATTCCCAAACCTGAACGACATACGACTCAGGGAGCACTCACTGTGGAGACAGAGGAATCGACAAACAGGGATTCAGGAGAACCCATAAGTTCCAGAAGAAAAGCAGCATTGAGACCAGGGAGGGGCACACACAGAGGGTTTCAACAGGATCAGTCACGTCCCGGCACGTCACCTTATGCTTCAAGTCCACTGGTGTTGGTTTTATCACTAGTCGTTGGGACTTACACACGCCTCACGTGTATTCCTGAACGAAATAATAAAAGAGAGCGAGAGAAATAAAAGAAAGATATGTACTTATCTAGGCTCAACACTACCAGGGGCCGAGGCAGACACGGTGGCTATTGTCCTGTGCAGGACGAGAGATGGAGTGCTGGGGACTTAGGGGTACACTCGGCAGGGGTTGCTGACCTTGTGGATGTGGACGCAGAAGGAAAAAGGCGAGTGTGTGACAATGGCCCCCAAGCGTGTGATCGGCACACGTGGATGAATGTCACCCGTGTGATTTAGCACAGCAGGAAACAGCGAGTGAGGGTGAATTTCAAGTAGACGGGGCAATGACTCCGATGAACACCTGGCATGCGTGGAGACCCGGACGGAAAAGCAGGAGCCCAGCACTTCCGTGAATAAAGTCTATTTCCCTCAGACGCAACAGCAAGGCAGAAGGTTGGTCAAAGGGCTGGGATATTTTTGTTATAAAGACGGGGATGAGATGGTGATACTCTGGCAACAGAAGAAGAATGGCTCTCGGCCCTGAGGTTCTTTCAGTCTGAGACACTACACAGAGAGAGCCGCTGTGGGGTCAAGAGTTGCAGAGGGTTAGCGAGAAGTCAGGAGCGGGGAGGCCACGCCAGCCAGGTCTACAAGGTGAAGGACAGAGACTCGGAGAAAAGGTGAGGGTGGCTGGGGGAGGTCGTGGCTGGGGGAGAGCTCAGACCGCACCAGGCGCAGGGATGCGGCGGGGAGTTGCTCAGGGCCCAGGAGAAGGAAGGGTACGTGAGGGTACGTGAGGTTGCACGGAAGGGGGGCTTGGATCTGGGGGGTCATCGAGTGAGCGTACGAATGAAGGAGGTGGTGGGTTTAGGCACACGAGTCTGGGGTGGGGGGGGGGCTGCCAGGGGAAGGGCAGGGATGACAGCTCATGGCCAGAGCGTGGCTCCCAAAGGCTCTGGACATATACCGATGGGGTCATGACACTCTGCGTGCACCTGAATTCGAGCGTAGCCGATCAAGAAGATGCCGCGTCTCTCCCCCGTGGCCTGGCATGGAGTTTGCCCCGGGGGCCAGCAGGGGTGTGACTGAGAACCCCTCACTTTGGGATGAAAGGAAGACGAAACAGACAGGGTCCCTGCCCTCGCGGAGTTCGTCCTCGACAAAATAGCGACCCATTTAACGTACTCCCATCTTCCCATTTTACAGCAGGGGAAACTGAGGCTCGGGGCATTTAGGAGGTTTGCCCAAAGCCACCCGATTGGAAGGCAGCAAGGACAGACGGCCGTCTGCCCAACTCCGCACCACACCATCCAGCCTCAGAGAAAGTTCCTAAATAACAGAATACTTGGGCCGGGCAAACCAGGCTGGCTCGACTGCCTGCTCTCCCTGCGCGAGTGGAATTCTAGTTTGGAGCGACAGCCTGGAATGCCTTCTGTCATCTGCTGCCACCTTTGCTACGCTGGAGAGGCTGACATTCATATTTTTAAACCCTTTTTGTCAAAGTTAACGACAGCGTTCCCAGGTGCAGGGTCCTGTCCCGTGGATCACCTGCAAAGCAGGAACAAATTGTAAACAAAAATTCCCGCTATTACATAAGACATTAAAATTGGAACAAAAACTTGAATTTAAACCAGCTCAATTCTGTCCCGAATAGCAAAGTGCTGAACAATGGAGAAACCCTGTCTCTATTCAAAGTCTTCCGAGAACAAAGGAAATTGTCCCCAAATAAAGCAATAACCTAATACCATATTAATAATAACCTTGGAACTGTATAGCCTGCTTAACTTCACAAAGCATTTTTACATCTGCCATCGCGTAGGGAGGTGACTTCAGGCACAATTGTAGTGATTAAACAAAACCCAGAGTTTATTATAAGGTTATATTTGAACAACTGCCAATCCACCTTCCACACTGAAGCCAGAGTTAAACTTTCTCAAAAAAAAAAAAAAAAAAAAAAAAGAACAAAACAAAAAGCAGTTCTATTAAGATCACTTCTGGACCGCAAGACACCCGAGTCCTCCTCGTGAACCCCAGAATGAAGTCAGAAGTTCCCAATGTGGCCGGGAGAGCTTCGCAATATGTGATCTAAGATTCTCTGAGCCAAATTTCCCCCCAGGTCCTGGGTGGCAGGATTGCCAACCGGTTAGGAACCCTGAGCGCGGCCGGAAAACAGGGCTGAGTTCTAACCCGGCCTCTGCCACTCTGTGCCTCTGTACTCTTGAGCCAATCACCCAACCTTCTGTGCCTCAACTATAAAAGAACACCAGTGGTGTCGATGTCCTGGGGGTGTCTGGGACTTAGATGCGGTTGAGCCATAAGGCAGTGCTTGTCGTAGGTAAGCGTCTAAGGAAATATTAGCCCCTGACGTTATTCTGGCCTGTTGCTCCCCCGCTCAGTCTGGAGGGTCGGACCCTCTCTTAGCTCGCTCTCATTTGGCACATCGCTCCTCAGTGAAGCGTGAGTTCAAATGTCTCTGGGACGAGTCAGTCTCTCCTCTGCCAGGCCATCGTTGTGCTGTGTCCTAGCACCCTCACCTTGTGTCCCAAAAATGTATTCACGGTCCCTTTCCCCACTGGTGTGACCTCGGAGGAGACAGTCCCGTGTGTGATTAGCTTCTGCGGTGTGAGACAGTGAGGGTCGTGAGTCAAACCCCGCGAGGTCAAGGGTCAAGGGCAGCGGGAGCCCTTCGTACACCCGTCCAGGGCCCTCTTCAGCCCCGGCCGGTGAAGACTGGCCCTTCACACCCACCACCTTTGCCCAGCAGCCATTCTGGGAGAGGGCCAAGTGTGACGCCCCCTCCTGAAGGGATCCGCTTGGCTTTCACTGGCCTCCCGTGGTCAGGCGGGCCAGGAGAGGAACCCAACTTTGCTCCGCCCTCCCGTAGTGCTGGGCTGACAGTGCTGGGCTGACAGGCCCACCGTGAGACCTCGGGAGATCAGCCTACCAGCCCCACCAGGCCAATGAAAGGAAACCCAGGTTGAGAAAGGGGAAGTGATTTGCTCAAGGTCACACGACTACTGAGTAGCGAACACGTGTTTCGGGCCTTGGGCTGTAAGACCCCTGAGCCCACACACCCTCCAGCACACAATGCTATGACTGCTCTTACAAAGCATGCATGCACACACACACGCACGCACGCGTGCACGTATGGTACTTAGACCCAGTCTCTGGGGTAGAATCTGACCCAGTGACGCTCGGGGGCTGGAGATACACCCGACCTAGGTAAAGGGATTTGGAATTTCTGATGTGTAGATCGTAGGATAAAACTCGTAGGAATTCAGGGGCGCCTGGGTGGCTCCGTCGGTTAAGCGTCCGACTTTGGCTCGGGTCGTGATCTCACTCACGGTTTGTTGAGTTCGAGCCCCGCGTCGGGATCTGTGCTGACAGCTCAGAGCCTGGAGCCTGCTTCTGCTTCTGCGTCTTCCTCTCTCTCTGTCTCTGTCTCTCTCTCTCAAAAGTAAATAAGCATTAAAAAAACAAAAAGACAAATGCAGGAATTCCTTTTCCAGGACAAGGCAAGTCTGAATCAGCGGAAGAGGCTGGCACATCCCGAAGTAACAAGCAAAGCGATGGGATTTTCAGGTCAGCAGGAAGGATCCTCCTGACCACAATAGCTTCCACTGTGAGGGCTCACTGTGCCTAAGGGTGTTTCTCTGCAGAAGGCAGCACCCTTACCAGGAGTTCTCTGAGCAAAAGTTCCTGGTGACAAACCTGAGACGGAGAAGAAAGAGGCAGGCTTAGTGACAAGTTAAGTAATGGAGGTCACGAGTACAAGTCATCGGGACTCTCCAGTCACCCAACATCACTCCTGGACACAAATGCCGGTTCCAACCTCAGGGCTTCTCCCCCAAGAGATGTGCCCCACGCACCCTCCAGGAGAGGAAGGGGCAAAGGCATCACGAGAAGTTGGCCATAAAGGATGGCCGGGAAGGGAGAAGGGAGGGATGTCGAGGAGCTTAGTGTCAACAAGGAAAGGGTGTAGAGCTACTCTCCTCTTGGAACTTGGGAGCCTCCTCTGCAAATGGAAACAGCACTTACTACTCAGAGAGTCTGGAAGGTTCTTATGAGATTCTCATGTGGTCCACAGGGAAGGGGGTCCATCACAGTGTCAGACACAAGGTAGGAACACAGTAGACATCATATGCCTTCCTTTCTCGCCTCCTGTAGCCTCAAACTCTACTAAATCTTTGGAAAGTCACCTAAGGGCAAGGATCCTGCCATCCACCCTTGCAGAGCCCAGTTCAGTCTTAGCGCCGAGGTAACGTCATGACATCATCTCTAGTGTCAGCAATCCTGGATGTTCTTGTTGCCTCCACGTTGGTCAAGTGCCTTTCTCAGCTCTGACAGTGTCGGGAAGCCCGTGCTGCTCTTCGAACCCTTCTGATGAGAAGAAAGAGGCAGAAGGATGGGAATCGCCACCATTGGCAACCGGAAGAGTCAGAAGTGAAAACCCAAGTCTTTTTTTTTTTTCTTTTTAAATAAACCATTGCTTCGGAGTAATTTTAGATCTATAGAAAAGTTGCAAAGATAGCACCAAGAGTTTCCTCACCCCATTTCCCCTCTGGTGAGATCTCACACTACGCGGCACAATCGTTAGAACTTAGAAGCCACCATTGCCGCGCTGCTGTTAACTCAACTCCACGCTTTGTTCGGGTTTTGCCAGTTATCCCACCAACGACGTCCTTCCGTTCCAGGATCCAATTCAGGGCACCACACCCTGCATTTACTCCTCATATCTCCTCGGTCTTCTCTGGTCTGTGACGGTTTCTCCGTCTTCCTTTGTTTTCTCATGACCGTGGCAGTTGGGAGAAGTGCTGACCAGGTATTTTGTAGAATGCTCCTCCCTTTGGAAAAGCCAAGCCTTGACGAGGCTGGTTCTCCTTTCACTAACCCACAGCTGCCCCATTTAATGGGAAATCCCATGAAGCAAAACCCCCATGCAAAACATCCGGTATTCCTCGTCAACCCTTCGCCATCAAGGGAACACAGGGGAGAACTGTGACCACTGGCCCGCACCCCAACCCCAGTAGGACCATTTCAAAAGGCTAGCCGGATCTACTCAGTAGAATTGAGTTCCGTGAGGTTGCATGTCTACGCTGTCCAATATGGAGTCGCTAGCCGCATGTGGTCATGAAGCACTTTAAGAGCAGCACGCATGACTGAGGAAAAGAGTTTCTCCTTTTGAATTTCATTAGCATTAATTTAAATTTAAATAGTCACATGTGGCCAGTGTGTGCAGAGTGGGACAGACCAAAGCTAGGTTACTCCTTCCGAATAAAGGAGGCATTGAAAAGAACACACAGCCTCGTGTGGACTGCTTATTGCAAAGGAGAAACCATGATTAGGAATGTGCCAGAAGGAACCATAAATCATAGAGTTGGACGGGGGAGCTGTAGAGTCCAGTGTTCTCCAAACTGGGTTCCTTGGAGATTAGGGGTTCCACAGGGGTGTAACAGAGGACAGGCGGAGGAAGGCATCTTGGGTAAGAGGAACGGATATGGTGATATGTACCCATGCTTCCCACCCTGGTTCCCACACCTTCCAGGCCCTTCGCCAGCAACAGCTCTGCTCATATCTCTGAAACGGGGTGAGTTACAAGGGAAACAAGCAAACAGAAAACATTATCTGGTGTGTTCCTTTTATTTACATTCTTATTTAGCCTACCGTGGACTTGACAGGCTAGACTAAAGCACACCCTCTTGCCCCTCCCCTGTCCCCACTCGCTCTTCTCCAGGAATGAAAGATCAGAGTTGACTGAGGACTTCTCACATCTTTATCTCAGAAGGGTATAAATGCCTTTTTTGAGGCATTTTGAGAACACTGGTCTCTTTGACTCTTTTGGTGTCTTGGGTCACCGAGAGCTGCTAAGCCTCCATTGAAGGAAAAAATGCAAAGTGGTTTTTTGCACCCCCACCTCGAAATCCTGGTTCTATCCTTTGGGAGGCACTCTTTGAGACCACCCAGCGCCCATCTCCCCATTGCTTCCTTTTAAGTAGAACCCCACTTTTACTTGGGCTGGCCGTGTGGCCAACTTGAAGTGAAGAATGAAGGTTGGTTCAACACAGCTCCAGAAATCACCTTCTTCCTTACGACATGCTCCCTTTCTCGGAGCCTCCCTTCCAGCAAGGAATGGTTATGGGCCACAGTTTTGGCCAATGAAATTCAAAAAGAAATCTGTTGGGGTCCTGAGAAAGCTGTTGTGCTTCCCAATCATAGGAAAAGATGCAAAGAATGCCCCCCCCCACTCTCCTTATCCTGAATATGGACTTGCATTTTGGAACTTCAGCTGCGATTTTGCAAGCACGACAGAAAGCACACGAAGAGGGAAAGCCACAAACAGCAGAGTGGACAGATGGGAGGAGTCCGGATCCTGGAGCACATCCCTAAGCTGCTGACCAGTCCCTGGAACTGTGACATAATAAATATAGACTTCAAACTTCATGAAGCAGGAATGTTTTTACTAGCAGTAAAGCATATCTGTTCTGTTTTCAGCTTGCAAGGAGGATGTTATTTGAAGACAGCATTCTAAGGCTGTGAACAAGTTTGCAACCCACTGACCCAGGCCAGTCTCTTCTCTTTGGGGATGAAGAATATGATGCTGAGAGACAAATCTCTCACAAGGGCATGAGGAAGTCAGTCAGTAAAGCCAAGGCTGAGAACACTGGTCTCTGACTCTTTTCATTTTTTTTTTAACGTTTATTTATTTTTGAGGGAGAGACAAAGCGAGAACAGGGGAGGGGTAGAGAGAGAAGGAAACACAGAATCCGAAGTGGCCTCCAGGTTCCGAGCTGTCAGCACAGAGCCCGACGCGGGGCTCGAACCCACGAACCGTGAGATCATGACCTGAGCCAAAGTCGGACGCTTAACCTACTGAACCACCCGGGGGGGGGGGGGGGACCTGGTCTCTTTGACTCTTAATCCAGTGTTCATTCAATTCGATTCAATGAACATTGCACCAAACAGCCTCCACCTCGGCTGGCACCCCACCTGTCAACCTCATGTTGTTTCAGCCAACCAAAGAAATGGAAGTCCAAGATCCCCAGGTTCCATGAGGGCGGCCAGGTAAAGTGTCCATCACCAAAAGCAAAGAGGTTGCATGCGCCCATCCTTATTCCCTCAGTGGAGTATGAAATTGAAACTTTTCTCTGTCCCAACAGGAAAAGGAAAGCCACTGTCATTACATGCACAGGAGATCATTTGCAAAAGATGGAGACAGATTTTAGAGTGCTTCAGAATATCTCTTCCTGTAGAAAATTAATTTGGCCTACTTTGTTGGCAAGAGAAATTTGGAGGGGTGCCAAAAGACGTATGGCAATCAATCAACAGGAAATAAAATAAACACAAATTACAGATTCTTGTCAGAAAGCGAACGTCCTGATGTCTTGCTTTTAAAAGACAAACTCGCTCTCTGAGCCAATTGGGCAATTCTAGCTTCTGTGGGTCAACTTTTCCAACATGAGACACAGCAAATGGCATATCCCAGAGCCAACTGGTCAACCAGAAGAGGAAGCAGAGGCACATGAGAGTCCTGAATGCAAAAGTGAAAACTCTTCTCTGGATTCTCATCGGGCATTCTGGATGGTCTTGAGCAGTCTAAGACCTTGCCCCTTCCCAAGTCAGCTCCAGACTCTCCCAGGACCCCCAGTCTGAGTCCTTAAAACCTGCTGTCCATTGGGGACATTCAGCCCTTGCCCAGCCCTGAGCCCATCCTCACAGGACAGGAGTATGCGAAGAGGTGTATCCGACCAGGTGTCAGGGGCTGCATCTGGTGGCCTTGCAGTCAGAGGGAACTGGGTTCAAATCCTGCTACTCACTTAGGAGGTGGGTGTCTACAAAATGAGACAATGGTAATGCCTCCCACATAAGATTGTTTTGAAGATTATAATGAAAGGGAAGGTTTTGGAAAAGAGCTGGTATTCAATGGCTCCTATCTATTAATGTTAATTCCTTCTGTTCTTTCCAGCATTCTCCTGCCCTTCCCCATCTAAGCCTGATTCTTGGTTCTGGTGCCAGCCAGACTTCCCAACTTCCTGCAAAAACTCCCCAAGATCTTCCTTCCATCTGGTTTTGAAGCCTGACCTACCGAAACCCAGCTCACTCCCTGGACCCCCAGTCCCCGTAGCCTCTGCGGCCCTGGGATTTTTTTCTTGTCTCTCTTGCTTGGCGACCTTCATTGCAAGCCCAAAGTAAGAGACCCAGGGGAACGCAATGTCCACAAATGTTATCGAGCACTTAAATGTGACTAGTACAAACAGGTGTAAGCATAAAACCCATACCACATCTCAAAGCGTTAATATAAAAGACAGGAGGTAAAATACCTCATTCATGACCTTCTGTATTGGTTACATGTTGAAATAACATCGAGATATACAGCGTTAAATAAAATAGACTATCAAAATTAATTTCGCTTCTGCTTTTCACTCTTTTTAGCATGACTGCAAGGAAGTTTGAAATGACGTGCCTCGTATTATTTTTCTGCTGGGCAGTGCTGTGCTGGCAGAAACCACAGCGGCCCCATATCCCCTGTACTGGTGTTCTCAGGCTGCAGTAACAAATTAATAGGATAAACTTGGTGGCTAAAACAACAAAAAGAATGATCTCCCAACTCTGGAGGTCAGAAATGCAAGATTCAGAATTTTTTTTTTCGAGTTCCAGGCAAGACTTTTGTTAGGGCTTATGCTCAAGCACCACAGGAGACGGCATGAAGGGAATGTGTCCTCTGAGCTGACTCTCAGAACAAAGGCCAGGAAAAGGTTTTCAAGGGGCTGAGGTGGGAAAGGAGAGACGTCTAAGCATGTTGAGGTAGAGAGATGCAGGAAGTGGGGTGCCCAGGGACTGTGGACAGAACATGCTTCTACATAACTGAATGTCTAAGCTCCCCATGGGGGTTCTTAGGGATGATCTGTCCCTCGACTCTTCCAGCCCCTGCTGGCTGCCAGCTGTCCTGGGCTGTGACCACATCACGGCTCTCTGCTCCTATCTTCCCATCACCTTTGCTTTTCTGTCGTCTGTGTTCTCTGTGTGTTTCTTGAAAGGTCTCTTGTCACTGGATTTTAGGGTCCATGCAGATCGTCTAAGGTGATCTCCTCACCTCAAGGTCTTTAAATCAATGACATCTAGGAATGCTTGGGTGGCTCACTCGGTTGAGCGTCCAACTCTTGGTTTCAGCTCAGGTCATGATCCCAGGGTTGTCAGATCAAGCCCCGGGTTGAGCTGTGCACCCACAGTGTGGAGACTGCTTGGGATTCTCTCTCTCTCTCTCTCTCTCTCTCTCTGCACCTTTCCCCACACGTGCTTTCTCTCTCTCTCAAATAAATAAATAAACATTTAAAAATACAAGTAAATAAATAAAATCAATTACATCTACAAAGAACCTTTTTCCAAATGAGGTCACATTCACAAGTTCCAGGGGTTACAACACCGACCTAATTTTTTGGGGCCCCCCATCAGCCCTATGCCCCTTTCCTTGGCATTGGAGATAAACCTCAATTCTAATAGGCTGAGCCAGGTGACCAGAGGAGACATACCCACCCTCTCCTTGACTGTGTCACTGATGCAGATAAAAATCTCCACCAAGGGATCACCAACCAGGTGTTTCCCAAATGGCAAATGCTCAGAGTCAGGAAAAATAAGCTGGATTCTTGGCCCGAATTTTGTGCTCTTCATTGTGGGTACGTTCATGAGACAGTCATTTGCTGTTTCCAACAACCAGCTAGATGTGAGGCTGTGGGGTCAGTCTTGCACTGTCCTTGTTCCCAAGGTCGCCCATACATCCTGGCCTTTGGCATCAGGCCTGCTGGTCTACCTTTCTGGACCTTCGTTCATTACTTTAAAAGTAAGTAAGATCAACAAGTTTTGGAAAACAGGAGGCCTACAAGATGTTTGACATCGTTTTGAGTAGGCGCTAAAGTTGGACATAATCGAATCAACCATACGCGTGCCCCTATTGTGTATATGAGAAGAGGTAACACATGTGTTTGCTGGCTCTTTGCTGGCCAGAGCGTGGGGAGATGTCATTCTCTTTGCTCGGAAGCCTCTTTCCTCTGTCTCTTGTAGGACTGCCTCTTTCTCTTCCTTCTGGCCTCAGCTTAAATGTCGTTCCTCAAGGAGACTGCTTCCGACCACTGGACGTGAAGGAAGCACATGCACATGTGTCATCCTTCACCTCCCTGGCACTTATCGGTTTGCAATCATTTTATGAGCTTGTGTTTTATTTTGTTGTTATTGCTGTTGTTGTTGTTGTCTGTCCCTCTGGAACATACCTCTTGACCTGGAGAGGGATGGCTAAGGATGGTAAGGTGGTTGGATGGGTAGGTGGATGGATGGATGGATGGTTGGATGGATGGATGGATGGATGGATGGTTGGATGGATGGATGGATGGATGGTTGGATGGATGGATGGATGGTTGGATGGATGGATGGATGGGTGGGTGGATGGATGGATGGATGGTTGGATGGATGGATGGTTGGATGGTTGGATGGTTGGATGGATGGATGGTTGGATGGATGGATGGGTGGGTGGATGGATGGATGGATGGATGGTTGGATGGATGGATGGAGGAAGACAATCATGACAAATTGAATGAGGACATTATTTGACAGGGCAGGAAGCCTGATGCTACCAGCAGGTCCAGATGAAATTCACACTGATGAGTCCATCCCCGTCCCTAATGCCCTTAGGGACTGGTGAATGGACTTCACAAACAGCACAGCATGAACTCTGCAAGCTCCTGAGAGCATCCAGCAAACTGTTGAAACCCCGCCAAACTGCCAAAAAGGCGGCCTCGCAAAATAGCTGTGGGGGAGGACGAGGAAGAGGGGGAGGGGCCGGACTCACTCTCTTCTTGCCAACCTTGAAGTTGGCCTGATTGCTCCGTCTGTGTGGTTAGAAAAATTATTTAGTTGTGTGTATTATACTCTGAGTAGGCCGAGCGCATACAATTTATGAGGGGAGCACTTTAATGCATATTTAATAACGCTACAGACATTTATACACCAAATCAACAGTGTCAAATGTGTTTGCTTCTGGAGACTGGAAGGGTCCCTTGCCGACGCTGATGTTCCTGGACAAGACGTTTCCATTATGAAATACCCCAGCAGAGGGGAGGGACTTAGATTTTCCTAGACTGTGGTTACACGGCAAAGGGTTTGTGAGAGAGCTAGAGGGGCTGGGAAACTTAAGACATCAAAGGGGGAAAAGACAAAAGAGCTCAACAAAATAGGAGAGAATGGGAAGAGAGATAAGGGGCAGTGGGGGGGGGGGTGTGTGTGGGAATCATCATCATTACAATAGTGATCATCAAAATAAACATTTGTGTGTGTTTACGAAGTGCCAGGCTTTGCTCTAAATGTTTTGCCTGTATTCTTTTTAAAAAATTTGTACAACAGCTCTATGGGGTAGCTATTTTCATTATTCTCATATTTTACAGAAGAAGAGGTCAAGCCCGAGAATGGTTAAGCAACTGTCTCCCAAGGTCAAAAATCGACAGTGTTTCAGCCAGAGTCAGGTCGAGGTGGGCTGAGTGCAAAGCCCAGGGTCTGACCCACCGCTCCACAGTATGGTTCCAGAAAGAGCGTTCTGGATTCCCGTTCCATGCCCTGTGGAATGACTGGCGGCAGGGGTGGGGTGGGGGAGCCAAAGATGCTGCACCCTCCTTTCCTCGTGTAGAAATATTTCTGGGGAGCCGTCTTCCGGGAAGGGCAGTGTGACTTGCATCATGGCCACAAAGCAGAAGTGATGAGTGTCCCGTCTGGGCCACGTTGGCTGAGAAACAGGGATGTCTTCTCAATGGTGCTGTTCCCTTTTCCTTGCCTGTCTTGAAAGCCCCAAGTGGAAAATGGGGACCCACTCCCTGACATTCCCATTGGACTGTTGTGTGAGCAAGAAATAAACGTGTGTGTGTGTGTGTGTGTGTGTGTGTTAAGCCACTGATACGCTGGTTTCTTTGTTACAACAGCAAGCCTTGCTTAACCAATACTAAAGTGTCTATTCTTGTTATTTCATCTCTGAGTCATGTTTTCTTCCTCTGGAAAGTAGAGCTAAGGAGGCCACCGCGCTGTAGTCAGATTAGAACACGTGTCTCCCAGAATCACAGGGTCCCATAGGGTCGTGGTCGCGTCAGACGCTGTAATGTATGCGGGGCTCCTGGATCATCCGAGTTTGGCAGCCACTGTTACATTGGCTGTTCTGTACCCAGTGCAGGCAACTTGGTTTCAGTTCGCTTTGGGTCTCGAGCAACCTACCCAAGTCAGCTTTATTTATCTAATGAAACATACGAACACAACTTTTATTACATGCAGGGTCTGTCGGATGCGAAGAAGTGGCTGGGTGGGTTTTCTGCTCCCGTTCTGCACCGGGATGCAATACACAGCAGATGGCTTTCCGCTCCCTTCTGGCCCTACATTCAGAACCAGAGAAAGGGGAGGGATTTTTAAGCCCACAAGAATGCCTCTGTGACACCCATCGAGGCTCTGATCTAGAATCCTCACTGGCAAAATGTCCGTTCTCTGAGGTGATGCAGTCGGCATTTACGAACTCGTCTTCATGATTCTCCCGGACAAAGAGAGTCTCCTTCTCAAGCCAAGAGGTGACGACTAGAGACCAGTACTGCAAACCACGCCTGGAGTGTGACAGAGTTTACTTACGAATTAAGAAGTGAAATGCATGCAGGCACCCGTCCATCCACCCATCCGTCCGTCCGTCCATTCATCCCTCTGTCTATTTATTTGAATTAATATTCGAGCAACGACTGCTGAATTTCTTTCAGTTTAGTTGGATGACTTAAAAACTGGGTTGTTGTTTTTTAACTCTTCTTTCGAGATAAGCCTACGTGCCCAGGAGTTTGCAAAAACACGACAGAGAAGTCTTGGGTACCACCCCTCCTGCTCCCCCCCCCCCCCCAGTGGTAACAGCTCACGTAATTTCGCCCACACCAGAAGCGGGATCGGGCACTGGTACCTGCCACACAGCTCGTTCAGGTCTCACGTCACCAGCTTTTATATGCGCTCATCCGATGTGTGCGTGCGCATGCACGTGTTTCCACGCGATTTTATCACACGTCTAGATTCGTGCAGCCACCAAGAAAGCGCGTTTGTTTTTACCCCATGATAAAAATCTATCCATGTCCACTAGGGAAAGTGTTGAAGGAGACGTGAAGAGAACAGCTCAATGACGGAGTCCTCCGCCGTGGCAAAACCCGCTAAGAGCACCTGCCCACGTTTCCTTCCCAGTTCTTCGTCCGCCACACCTGAGTTTTGGTTTGCTTTTAGCTTTTAACTGATTTGGGGGCACTTACAATGTGACAGCTATTATAGCTATTTATGATCATGTTTGTGTGTCACTTAAATCTCCGGACAGATTTGCGAGTCAGATGTAAGGAGATCGTCGTTGCTGGGTTTTTGATTTGTTTTGTTTTGTTTTTAATGTTTATTTATTTGTTTATTTTTTTAATGTTTTTTATTTTTAAGACAGAGACAGACAGAGCATGAATGGGGGAGGGGCAGAGAGAGAGGGAGACACAGAATCCGAAGCGGGCTCCAGGCTCCGAGCTGTCAGCCCAGAGCCCGACGAGGGGCTCAAACTCACAGACCGTGAGATCATGACTTGAGCTGAAGTCGGACGCTCAATCGACTGAGCCACCCAGGCGCCCCTAATGTTTATTTATTTTTGACAGAGAGAGGGGGGTGGAAAGGGGCAGAGAGAGAGGGAGACACAGAATACAAAACAGGCTCCAGGCTCTGAGCTGTCAGCACAGATCCCGACACGGGGCTCGAACCCGTGAGCCGTGAGATATGACCCGAGCCGAAGTCTGATGCTCAATCGACTGAGCCCCCCGGGTTCCCATCGTTGCTGCTGTTGTATACAAGAAAAGATGGGGGCTCCTTGGGCACAAACAGTTTGCCTGAGTCACACGGTCCGTGAGTGAGACAGCTGGTCTGATGTCCTAACCCAAGTATCCTGACTCCAAAGCCGCCTGCTTTCCACCCCGTAACCAGCTTCCTTCCAGAGGAAGGATGCCCTTCAGCTGAGGGAAAAGTTTTCACACCCCTGTTTCCTCAGGCTGCCACCTCAGGGTTCAAGGTACCTCAAGGCAAGCAGGGGGATACCCATTTTAGAGAGTAAGACACAGAGGTCCTGCAAGTTTATTGGATAAAACCACACGCTTTGTAAAAAGAAGCGATGACGCTCGACCCCGATCTCCTGCCTCTTAGTTGAAAGTTGACGGCTACGCCTGGCGCGGCAGGCAGAAGACCTTCGTGTGCCCACAGCCCCAATTTCCACACCTGCATCAATGGCAGGTTGGTCAGAGCAGTTGTTCATGCCGCTCACGGGTGTGGCTCAGAATCCGTCTTAACCCAAAGAAGCAGACAGCCACCGTCAGCCCATCAGTCGGGTATTCAAGCTGCAATCTGTCCCCGCACAGCATCATCCTGACCCGTACGTGCTGTGTGACCCTAGGAATGGTCAGGGTCCTCGATCTGGGCTCCAGTGAAATGTGCCTTCGTGAAATCCCAGGTGGAAGAGAGGCTACCTTTATTCCAACTGCTATTCGTACGACTAAAAAACCTACAAAGGCACATATGATATGCGAGCCGATCCTTAGCAATATCAAAGAACAGAATTTCAATAAGGGTGTTGCATTAAATCTAAGCTGGCAAGAGCTTATAATAAAAGTACAGTAATGAGCAAGCTTTATGATAAAATTAATGTAATTAATTAGTGTTTGTAAAGGACTTCAAGATCACAGGGTGAGAGGTGCCAGCTAGAGGAAAAGTCATCTTAGAAATTACGACTATTATCATCTTAAGACATGGCATATATTATGTGCTATATGAGCATTTCCAAGCATATATTCATGTCCCAGCTATAACTACGTTAATTTATAGTAATTTGCAAATCAGGTCTCTGATCAGCCCTGGGAACCCTTTCTAGATCTCTGAGTGGATGAGGTTATGACTCAAGTGGTATTTTAAACTCTATCCTGTGATAACCTATTACAGAGAGAAGCCCCGAACCCCCGTGCGTGCTTAAGTCAGGGACTCAAATTATAGCTGACATTCGTGAGCCCTGGGGTGCGTTCCTACGCTCCATGGCATGTCTTTTGGGGTTTGCTTGGGTTTTATTAAAAGTAGGTCTGCGAACGTCTCTTTAGTGCTTAATTTTTCAACTTTCCAGGCTTCATACAATACTGCTTCTCTCGGATGCGATGATATTCCCTAGGGTCAGGGCCACCTCTTTGCTGTCACCGTGTCCCCCGGAATGTGTGGAACTAAGTCTGACACGCTGTGGATCTCAGGGAATTTGGGCTGATGGGGGTGTTCCCCTCAGACGTTACATGTCCAAAACAGGCCTTTTATTTCGAACCATCCCCACGGATGACTCCACCTGAAAACAGAATATTCTATTTATTAACTAGACCACACGATTTCTATTGGGCTGTGGGGCACATTAAAAAATTTTTAAGCTAATTGTTTGATAGTAAAAATCATCCCAATAGGGAATTTGGAAAATAAAGAGGAAAAGAGAACAAAGAGTACTCTGCAGCATTTTCAGTGGCCTCTTTCCCCCAGGCGTTTCTGCGTTATAGTCAACCACGGCTGTCATCACCCCCATCCCTGATGTTCTTGTTCGAAGTTACAGGCAAGGGCGTGTTTGGCCAAGTCCATCACCGGGCAGTGAGAACGTAATGAGGTGACTCAGTTCCTGGCACACGAATGAGCCCAGGAGCCCAGGTAAAAAGGTACCAAGAAAAGAGATTCCTCCTTGGTCACGCCAAGGGAAGACAGTGACTTTAATGACACTTGATCTCACGAAAGGTACCCCGGATCCGAGTTCTGACTTTGTCACTTACCACCAGTGTGACCCCGGACGAGTCCCTTTCTCTTTCCATCATTGTGCTTTCTCACTGCCCAAAGGAGGGGGAGGGAAGGAAGAGTTTGTACCAGATCAGGGATGACAAATATGGGCTAATTCTCCCCTCATGCACACCCACAGGCATGCACACACGCACATCCGTGCACACACACACACACACACACGCGTGCGCACACATATCCCTCTGGAATGTACCACCGCAGACATCACAAGCCCATCACAAAGCTCATCCCCGCGGAGCCCAAGCACGGCCTCGGAGTCCCCAGGTCGCCCCCTAACCTGACTTGCCAATCGAGAAGAACCCTAAGTTCCCTTCGGCTCCAAAGATGTAAATTGTGCTGTAATTTTGCAAAACGGCCATTGCCCGTAGCGTCGCAGGCAAGCATCAGGGTCTGAGCAAATACATTTATTTTGCCCGTGAAAGCTTTTCTGGCTGCAACATTTTCTGAAACTTCACAGAAACGGTAATAACCTTTAAAAAGCGAGTAAAATAAAAACATCATTATTAGAAGGTTCAATTAGAAACGCAAACACTCTGCGAAACAATCTCCAAATGCAACTGTTTCATAACAAATCATACATTAAAAAGGAAAAGTACAACACAAAGGGCCCGGGGAACAAATTATGCTCGTTCACCGCTGGGGAACGTGAACGTGCTGCTGGACGGTTTACCAGAGCACTCTGGTCCCACATCACACGGGGACCGGGCCAGGACTGGACAAAACTCTGAATATTCTCCCGGCTGTCAACGGAACACCCCAGGAGATCGCAAAAGGGCAGCTCTAGCAAATGTGCTTTATAAAAACCTCGCTTGTCCGGACAGCATTTGCATGCACACACCATCTCCTTTCATCTTTGCAACAATCTCATGAGCCCACGTTGCTGGGGTCGCCGCTTAAAGACTGGGGAGACGGGTCTGAGTGAACTCTCGGGCCCAAGTCACACGGCGGGTGAGTATAGACCTGGGAATAGAGCTCAGCTGCTCGACTCACAGATTCACAAGAGAGGCGCACGAGGCTGAGCACCCCAGGAATCTCTTAGTACTCGTTCGGTCCTCTCAACGTAGGCGCGAGGAAACTGAGGGGTAAGGGGACTCCCCCAAAGCCGGGAGACGGAAGACAAGGACGTATGTCAATCACTTCTCAGCACAAGTGGACACAAATTAGATGTGATGTGCAAAGAGAGAGGGAGAGAGAGGCAGAGCGTGAGCGAGCCAGACTTAAGGCATAGGTCAATAAACTCCTCACCACTGAGAACAAAGATCTATGACTAGAGCTACGTGCAGAGGAGTCCTGGAGGCAGTCGGAGGAGACACGGTAGGTTGAGGAGAAGGATCTGGAAGGAGGTGCCATTTGCCAGGGTCCACAGAGAAAATGTTAACCGGCACAGGGCCACGTCCGCTCATTTACGTGCTGTCTGTGGCCGCCTTCACACCACAGCGCCAGAGCTGAGTGATTGCAACAGAGACTCTGGGGGCCGTCAAGGCCTGAAATGTTTGCCATGTGGCCCTTTACGGAAAATAAAAGTTTGCCAAGCGCTGTGTGTGGTGAGCCTAAGACAGGGTTCCCGGCGTGATCCAGCTCCTGATCACGGGTGTGGCCTTAAACGGGACCCCTCCACTCCCTGGGCCTCAGTTTCTCCATCTGCATTCCTTCTGGAATTTTCTCCAAGGCATCATCAAAGTTAGCCTGCGGGGCTTATTCACTCAACACTACCGGCCCCTTAGGTACCTTATATTCTTTCTCTGGTTTAGAGCCCATGTTGGACAATCTACATCAGCAATTCCACTGGTATATAGACCAAGGGAAGAAGATAACCCAAGCCCAGCCAACTTTAGGCAATATCTACAATCTTAGGTGTTCTTGGGATGAAGAGATTGGTTTCTGGGAAACTTGGATTCCTCCCCCTTCTTGAATGAAAAGTAACGTTGCAAAACGCTTCCCGTGTCTACTTTGATCTTCAGCGGCCCTCGAAGTATTATCTACAATTTATAAATAAGACAACTGTGGCTCAGAGAAGAGACCAAACCCAAACATCTAAAGGTCGCCAAGAATTTCGGAGCCCAGAGACCTTGTGGCCCCACCCAAAGAGAGAGGTCTCTTCTTATCACACACCACCTCACCTTGGGGGACAGAGCAATTGGCTTTTGGATTTAAAACTGCTATTACCCATGCTTTGGCTATTGTTGATAGTGCTGCTATCATTGAAGCAGACGTGATATAAACATTGAGGAAGATGTGATTCACACACACACACACACACACACACACAATGGAGTATTACTCGGCCATTGAAAAGAATGAAATCTGGCCAAGTGCAACTACGTGGATGGAACTGGAGGGTATTATGCTAAGTGAAATTAGTCAGAGAAAGACAAAAATCATATGACTTCACTCGTATGAGGACTTTAAGAGACAAAACAGATGAACACAAGGGAAGGGAAACAAAAATAATATAAAAACAGGGAGGGGGACAAAACAGAAGAGACTCATAAATATGAAGAACAAACTGAGGGTTGCTGGAGGGGTTGTGGGAGGGGGGATGGGCTAAATGGGGAAGGGGCACTAAGGAATCTACCCCTGAAATCATTGTTGCACTAGATGCTAACTAACTTGGAGGTAAATTTAAAAAAAATAATAAATTTAATTAAAAAAAAAGAATTAAAAAAATAAGACTGCTATTACCAACCACGTCTCTGTGTTATCATCGCTATAAAATGTCAGATTTGTTCCCTACAAAAATGATCCATCTGGGACCTATGAAAATATCTTCTCAGGAGTGCTCTCCTGCTCGGCCACGCCACTGAAACTGTATGGAGACATGCCGTGTAGAGGGATAGAAAGGTCCCCCAAACGCTCATAGGTCACCACACGTCCCAGCAACACGCAGCGAGCCCCTACCGTGTGCCTTTTTGGGATTAGGTGGGAGGACTCAAACACGGCTGCCTTCGAGGGGTTGCCCGTCTAACGGAGGAAGCAGAGAAGTCATCCACTATGGAGCGTACAAGGCAAATGTTGGCAAGTCAGAGGGGGCTTCTCCCAGCTTGGAAGCAAGACCTGACTTTGGGGCCATGGAGTTCTGGTGCAGGAAAAGTCCTGCTTTCTGTCTAATTCCGTACTGACCCATAATCACGTCTACATTGTCTTACCAACTTGGCTGGTCTGGCCACCTTCATTGGCTAGAAACTAAATTGTAACTCCATTTGGCGTGGGTGCTACCTGTGTCCATCAGGAGGGCAACTGGGGGGTTAGGACATACTATTCCCCGTAGTTTTCGTAGTCATACTGGTAACATGTTCTCCCCAAGACCCCTGAAGTCTCATTTCAGTTTGGCATTGCCTTCAAATGCTTTACTCCATCATCTAGATCAAGTTCAGGTAGGTACAGATGAGGCTCCCTGCACACACTCACATTTCTTTCTGAGATGCTACGGAACCTTGGGCCAGGGCCTTCTGAGACGATGCCCTTCGGAGTCCTGGAAGCTTGCTTGTCTAGTCGAAAGGGTCTGTGAGGCACATTCTCAGGAATCTGACCAGGCACACTCTTAAATCTTAGAGCCCTGGATTTGATCTGTGTCCCAAGGCCATTTCTTTCTCTTTTTTCTTTTTTTGAAGTTTATTTATTTATTTATTTATTTATTTATTTATTTATTTATTTTAACGTTTATTTATTTTTGGGAAGAGAGAGACAGAGCATGAACGTGGGAGGGTCAGAGAGAGGGAGACACAGAATCGGAAACAAGCTCCAGGCTCTGAGCCATCAGCCCAGAGCCCGACGCGGGGCTCGAACTCACGGACCGCGAGATCGTGACCTGGCTGAAGTCGGACGCTTAACCGACTGCGCCACCCAGGCGCCCCTGAAGTTTATTTATTTTGAGAGAGTGAGTGCACAAGCAGGGAAGGGGGGGACAGAAGGAGAGAGAGAGAATCCCAAGCAGGCTCCACACTGTCAGTGCAGAGCCTGACACGGGGCTCGAACCCACGAACTAGGAGACCATGACTTGAGCCAAGATCAAGAGTCAGATGCTCAACTGACTGAGCCACCCAGGCGCCCCTAGGCCATTTCGTACTTTGAGAACTTTGTGCTGACTAGAAAGAGTGTCCTCGATTTTCTATACCTCCTCTAAAATCTACTCAGAAACTGCACAACTCTTTAGCCTGCTAGAAGAGGTCAGTTGGCCCTTTTGACATTCTGCCTGGAAACGTCTTTAGCTAGATGCACAGGATCTTAGGTGTTCTCCCTATTTTCCATGTTTCCACCAACAGTGGTTTCACTCACCTGTCCACCGACACCTGACTTGGGTGCCTCACTGCCAGCCTCCAACAGCCCTTGACTAACCATTCACCAAGCCCTAACCCACAGGTCCTTCCAGTCCCTGCTTCGAGAGCAGAATTCGAGCTCATTCCTTAAAGAATGGAGTGTCAAAGGATTTGTGTCCATAACACAAGGGTAGGGAGCACACATTCTGGAGCCTGACTGCCTGGGTTCCAATCCCGGTTTCTCTGCTAAGTGGTCTAATTTTCAACAACTTCTTTGTTCTCCCATTTCCGCTCCTGCAAAATGGCGGTCATTATGGTTCCTACCTCACAGGCTGTAGTGAGGACCGAACGAAGGGCATTTTCACGTCTGAACCTTCACCTTAGTTCGGTGAACACTTATAGACCAGCCATATATGTCAGGCACTGACTACAAAACGGCTCCTTCCACAAGATTCTTCTTTTGGTCTACTGGAGAGGTGGATGATTCAGAAGTAATCCGAGTGTCCGTCGACGGATGAATGGATTAAGAGGATGTGGTATAAATATGCAATGGAATGTTGCCCATCCATGCAAAAAGAATGAAATCTTGTCATTTGCAACAACATGGATGGAGCTAGAGAGTATTATGCTGAGTGAAATCAGTCAGGCAGAGAAAGATACCATAGGATCTCACGCATATGTGGAATTTCAGAAACAAAGCAGATGAACCTATGGGAGGGGGGAAAAGAGGGAAACAACCCATGAGGGACTCTTTTTTAATGTTTATTTTATTTATTTTGAGAGAGAGAGAGAGAGAGAGAGAGAGCAGGGTTGGGGCAGAAAGAGAGGGAGAGAAAAGATCCCAAGCAGGCTCCGCACTGTCAGCACAGAGCCCAAGGGGGGACTTGATCTCACGAACCGTGCGTTCATGACCTGAGCCGATATCCAGAGCTGGCTGTTCAACTGACTGAGCCGCCCAGGTGCCCCAAACCAGAAGAGACTCCTAAACACAGAGAACAAACTGAGGTTGCTGGAGGGAGACGGGTGGGGGATGGGCTGGATGGGGGATGGGCACCGAGGAGGGCACTTGCTGGGATGAGCCCGGGGGTGTTGCATAGAAGTGATGAATCGCTGAATTCTACTCCCGGAACCAATATTGCCCTGTCTGTTAACTAACTAGAATTTAAATAAAAATTTGAAAAAAAATAAGATAATGTTAAGAAAAGAAGTTAAGTATGATTTGTTTGATTATTTGACTTGAGCAGGCGAAGGCGAGCCTCACAAAATTTAAGTGAATTTCTCAAAACCTTCAAGTTTATTCGCCAGTTGGATCAAGGGTAGTGTAAAGTCCACACCTCCCCATATCGCCTCTCGATCTTCGGGGTCCCGGGTCTCATTCCCGCACCCTCGGCTAAGTCACTGGTGACTATATGAGGAACTATGGCAAGGTTAAATAAAGACCTGTCTCAAGAATGTTCATATATTTTATTCATATTATAATATTATTCACGTTATAATTGATCCGCACATTTGCATTTAGGATTCATAATTATTTAAATCATGCCTTGAGATGACCAGTTACTGCATTTCGGACTGTTGCAGGTTACCCAAAATAGATGTCACTTTGACATAAACTTCCCGACTTTCTAAATCTTGCTTCCATAATGCTCGAGGCGAAAAATTTCATCTAAATATTATTGAATTCCAGCACGACATTAGCATGCAGAGATATTTACAATAACAGAGCCATTACAACTCAATCAAAAGCTGATTTCAGCCAGAATTATGCAGAATTAAATCTTGCAGGATTCAAATTATTAAAAATCAGAGACTCAATAAAGTGTGGTCTGGAAGTCCCATTTATCAAGGGAGTCGAAGTGCCTCAACAGTTATAGTGACTTTTTCATATATATTCTGCAAGAATTTGCATGCATTTTAAAAGATCAGAGTTTAATTCTTATGGCATTCAAGTAACTATGCTATATTTATAAGGCAGTGGAAGCCAGCTCTGAAACTGTTCTATTTCCTTTCCTTCCACATCTCACATTTTAAATGCATTGGTTTTTATTTCTGGTTCCCACTGGATGCAAAGAGCCACAGTGAGACCACAAGCATAGAGAGAACAGTTTCCTCCAATAAAGGCCAAATCAGGGTGGCAGGAGGGATGGCTAGAGAAAATCCAAAACCATTTATAAAGCTCGTTATGCAACTAACATACTAGAAATGCCCCTCATCTGCTGTGCGTGAGCATACCAACATTATATATATACACACACACATATATATGTATATATATATAATATATATGTATTATATATGTAATATATATAATATATATGTATAATATATTATATATATATGATCATAATTCCTTGCCAGGATCCTTTCCAGAACATTTTATCTAAATCGAAAAAGAACTTCTACGAAGGAAGAGGTAGAGAGATGTAGAAGAAAAGAGGGAGAGAAAGGGAAAGAAAAAAGGGGGGGAAAACCCCATCATGTAGAGACACAGACTTTCCACCTCAGAATGGACCACGGCCTGCTCAGAGAGAGACCTGATGCATGGAGGGTTGTAAGTGGGGATGGCAGGTCACTTTCACTGCCCTGGTTTGTGACCATTCATTGAGAATGCACGATATATCAGAAAATAGTTTTCTTTGCCCCCGGTAAAGAAAAGGAGGAGGAGGAGGAGGAGGAGGAGGAGGAGGAGGAGGAGGAGGAGGAAGAGGAGGGGGAGGAAGAGGAGGGGGAGGAGGAGGAGGAATCCAATTCTCTTGACAAACAGCATTTACTTAACATCTTTACTGGGCCAAAGACAGAGATGAGCCCAGCCCTCACAATCTGGTGGGGCGACTGAGATACTGGCAATCTAGGGTTCATAGTGATAATAATCATATGGACAAACATTCCTCTTAGTCAGGAATACAGCCAACTGAAGTTTATAAAGAGCATGAACTCAGTCTGTCAATAGGCTGTTTAGGGCTAAGACGGGCCTCAGTACTGCCCTAAATAATTCGGTGGTCTTCCTTCTGTCTGCTAGGCCATTCATAGCGTGTGGATTTCTTTTCCTGTACATATTGCCTCTTGGCTGCAAAAAGGCTGCCTTAGCTCCGGATATACCAACTGCATTCCAGGCAAGAAGAAGGGAGAATGGTGATGGTCAAAGGAAAGACTCCCTGCCAGGGCCTCTGCCTACAGTGTAAAGAACTATGTCACAGGGTCACTCTCGGCTATACGAGGGTCTGAGGAAGTGAGTTTTTAATAAATACGAACAGAAAAAGGGTACTGGGTCGATAACCAGCAATGGCTGTCCCTGGCCCAGAGAAGCACAGAGGAGAGCATCTAATAAGTTGACATGCGGAGGAGGTGGCATCCAGGAAGGTTTCTAAGAAGAGATGTTGCTGGAGAAATGGCCTTTGCCCAGCAAATAAAAAGAAAGGGTTTCAAGCAAGGTCACAACATGACCAAGTAAGCAAACCGTAAAAACAGTTCTGTGCAGCCCTTGCCGGGTGCCAGGCATCGTGGGTGCCTCGTCACACCTACCGATTGATCACAACGATCTCGGCACGACCTCCGTATTTTCCTGACGGAGTGACTAAGGCCTGGGCAAGTTAGGGGACTTGTCCGAGGTCACCCGACCCACTCTCTAGACTCTCAAGACCGGACCTCACTTCCTGCGCAGTCTGGCCAGAGTGTGGAGGATAAATCAGAGACAAATAAACCCCCCGGGCCCCTCCCCTCAGGCCCCTCCCCCCTACCTACTATCGGTCAGTAAAAATTCGTGAGTGCTCGTTCAGCATCAGGGTCCAAGCCTGGGGCCGCCGTATAAAAACATACATGAAATGCAGACTCTTTGCTGGTGGGGGAAACAGACATAGGAAAACCTGATTCACACGAGATAGAAAAGAAGGTAGGAAAGGGCTCAGCCGAGGACAGCTCACTGTGGCCAAGCCTGGGCTGGATTCCACGCCCCATCGAGGCGCCTGCCCCCCGACTCCGTGCGCGGACAGGTCCACTGACTTGTGTCCTGATCCTTGCGGCGGCCAAAGGAATCCGTGATTACCGCGAGCATCCTCAGGAGGAAGGCCACCCAGCGTGTTAAGGCTTCAGGCAGACAGCTGCAGTCCCGTCCAGCCTTCCCTCACCCAGGCTCTCAGGAGGAATTATCGAGACACTTTCTCCCACGCGACGGGGTGCCTCTCCCTCTTGGTAGTTTGGCTTTAAAAAAACCTTTTAGGGGGGCGCCTGCGGGGGGAGCTCGGTCGGTTAAGCGCCTGACTTCGGCTCCGGGCATGATCTCAAGGTTGGTGAGTTCGAGCCCCGCGTCGGGCTCTGCGCTGACAGCTCAGAGCCTGCTTGGGTCCCCTGTCCCCCTCTCCCCTTGCCCCTCCCCTGCGTGCGCTCACTCTCTCTCAAAACTAAGTAAACATTAAGAAAATTAAGGAAAAAGAAAAACCCTCTTTGATTGAGGCTTTCCTCCCCTGGGCCCGGTAAGGACCTCAGTGCTCCACAGACAACCTCACACGGGGGCAACAGCCCCCACGCTATTTTTGCACAGAGGTGTTTAACCACGGTTTCTGGTAGTTCTCGATCTTTTGGGCCTCAGGTCCTCTAAGGTCGGGCATATGCAGTATTTTCTCTAGTCCCCTCTTCCACCTGCCCGGTAATCCTGCCAGATGCCACCAGCAGGGAAGAGGGCATCTCTGATGGTCTTGCCGGGGTCTGGGGCTAGTTGGGAGCCACTCGCGTGGACCGGATTTGGGGAGAAGCTGGATCTCGGGCTCTGTTCTGAAGCTAAGACCTTCTCTGGTGGGGCGGACGTTATGGACTCATTGGTGGGCCAGACAGCTCTGGACAGAGCATCTCCAGACGTCCCTGCTTAAAGTGGCTACAGGGGAGGGAGCCCTGGCAGGGAGGATGGGGCCGAACACCCCAGCATGGGGCGCCGTGCCGGAAAATTCTGGCGAAACAGAACAGGTGGACGGCTCGCTTCTCTAGAACTTCCGGAATACAGAAGCAGCCACAGCTCCTTGTTTGTGTCTCAGGGGCACTAGGAATCCAACATCTGGACATATTGCCTCCTTTCCTGACGACTAGAAAACTTAGAACGTGTTTTTAGACCTTCCTGGACCAACTTGATGGAATGTTCGAAAAACTATCTATTTGTGGCCGTATTACTGTCCTCCAAGTAGGTCCGTGTAACGTGGGCAGGCAGGCGTGTCTTGAGCGGAGGCCTCTAACGTGCTGACGTAGGTCGGTATTTGAGTTCACTCCACTTGCCAGAACATGCCCCGGGCCACTGGTCCAAGGAGAACCAGGCATCCTGGCTTGAGCCACGTCCAGCCGCCCCGCCCGCTGATGAAGACTGCCTCCTTCCCGCACAGGTGAAATCCACAGGCCAGCGATAAGGACACAAGAAACGCTTGTGGGTGTCAGCCCCTGAGTTGTGGGGTGTTTTGTTACGCAGCATCAGCGTGGCAACGGCTGATACAGAAATTCTTCTCTTTGCCTTTAGTGCTCAAGACCCCACCCCATGCTCAGAGCTTTCTGAGGAATCTTCTTTTATTCGTCTGTTCCTTTGTTCGTTCACTCACTCACGACTTGGACAAATACGGCTTGAGTGTCAGCTGCACTAGGCCCTGTCCCGGGTGCTGAGGATGCCTCCTGCTGGAAGGCGGGCCGCCCCACCCCAGCTCTTTCCCTCAAGTGGGTTTATGTGTGACATCAGCCTGTGTTCCAAGCACTCTGACACCTGTCTCATACACGCTCCAACCCTCCTGCCTCAAGTGACTCATTGGAATGGAGAAATTAGCTCTTACCTTTTCTGGGCTGAGAGAAGGGCGTAGGTCTCTCAAATAGGCAGGGACGAAATGCAGCGATTAGGAAATTTTGGAACCTCCTTCATTTTACAAAATAAGCCACCAATACTGAGCTCCGGTCAGCTTCTCAAGGCCTCAGAGAACAACCACGGCTGTATTTTTGCTTCCCAACAATTTCAAGCTCCTTCGTATGAACCGATGACTCATCAACGGCCAGAAAGAAAAGGCTGGGTTTATCTCACAGACTAAAGCGTGCAATCCACGTGAAGAGCCAGGGTTTCATCTGCCGTCGTTTCAAATACGGAACGACTGACCGTTCCTTGTGACTCATTCAAGCGGTTCTATCTGCCGCATCTAAACCCCTGCCATATCTGCTCCAACCCCTGCCTCTGGGCTGTCCCCGTGTTATCCACATTGTGATCCGAACTCTCCGGGATGTTGACCAGGTGCTCAGACGAAGCAGAGTGAGTGAAAGAAAGAAAAAATGATGGAGAGTTTATGAGCCACCCAGTTGGAAGAGAGCGAGCCTGATATCCTTACGATGGAAGGACTGGGTCAGCAGCCCAAGATGTACTTGTCAGAATCCTGGCTCTGCAAGGTGATAACCTCTGCAAGGTTCCTTGAGAGGCGTGGAGCTGAGGGAGGGAACGTGCTGCAGGACTTATCAGGGGCTTTACCAGACGAACATGAGCTGGAGCCCCCAGAGAAAGCTTCTGTGGCAAAGTTTCCCCGACTCACCTGGTCGGGGAAGCCTGTTGCTTGTGGAGGGGCCCCCAGCACGAGTGACCCAGGGACTCTGGCTGGGAACTGACAATTTGTAGCATCCGTGCCAGCCTGTGGCACCTCCAACACCCCACCTTGCTAGAGGGCTTCCAATCTCGAAGGCTCAAAATTCGGACAACTAGAGCCCCTAAACCAGAACTTCCATGAAGTTCAACTGTCGTTCTCTGTTAAAAACGACACAGAAAGGGGAGCCTGGGTGACTCAGTGGGTTGGGTGTCCGACTTCGGCTCAGGTCATGAGCTCACAGTTCGTGGGTTCGAGCCCCGCGTCTGGCTCTGTGCTGAGAGCTCAGAGCCTGGAGCCTGCTTGGGATTCTGTCCCTGTCTTTCTGCACCTCCCCTGCTCATATCCTCTCTCTCTCTCTCTCAAATATAAATAAACGTTAAAAACAACACAGTGGGGGCGCCTGGGTGGCTCAGTCGGTTGAGCGTCCGACTTCGGCTCGGGTCACGATCTCACGGTTCGTGGGTTCGAGCCCCGCGTCGGGCTCTGTGCTGGCAGCTCGGAGCCTGGAGCCTGCTTGGGATTCCGTGTCTCCCTCTCCCTCTGCTCCTCCCCCACTTGCACGCTCTCTCTCTCTCTCTCTCTCTCTGTCTCAAAAAAAGCATCAAAATTTTTTTTCTTAAGAAACACAGAAAAAGTTACATCCCAAGCCACTGGCAATAAACTCAAAGGGTGTTTTTCCCTCTGAAAACAAAGCCCCTGGATCACACAGGGGGCTCCTGTGGCCACACACCCCCCTCCCAAAACGTCCCCCCGTTTATAAACGAGCTCCTGAACACCCCCAAGGAGGCTTTGGCGATTTGAAAACAGCATTAAGATCTTAAGCGCGTAGAGCTTGAGGTCATGATGTGCTATTTTTACCTCTTTATACAGCAACTTTGGTTAAGGTATACCTACACGAGTTTTTCAGAGGGTTTGAGTTTTCTATTTTCAAAAACAGCAGCTCGGTGAGAGCCAGAAGCCCTTAATCTTGCCTTGACTTGCCTTCCGCACAGGTGACATTCCAAAGCTGATGGCTCTTAAATACAGCCCTTCGGGTGACTTCTGTCACATCTAAAGCAGATTAAATTATGAGCTGTATAGTTCCCGTATATTTTGTTGTGTGATAATTCTTTGAAAACTGATAATTCATGCCTGGCATAGACGAGAACTCTCTATTAACCAGAGTGTTTGATTAATGAGCCGGGCGTGTGCTCCCGCCATGCTGAGTCAACCACCTTCTCTCCACCCGGATGGAAGGAAGCAACACCCCCGAAACACTCAGTGTTCTTGTCTGTCTCAGGGGACTGCAGCAGCCCCCTGCAAAGACACGGCAACGGGGGCCCGAACACACAGGTTTGAACCCCAGCTTCGTGGCCGCATTCCTAGCTTCATGCCTGGTATCTAGCAGGTGTTCGATAAATTGTCATTGCAGGGGTGACTGGACAGATGGACACTTCAATAAAGCACACGAGCCAAGGAGAGAAGGCTGCCTGGCTCCCTCCACCCCATGGGAGTCAGACGCCTCCCCTCCCCATTTCTGCAGCGTGCTACATAGCCTCCGATATCGTTGGGTGACTTCGTATCGTCAGTGTCTCCCTTTGTCAATGCCTCCTTCCTTGGAGCTCCTTGAGGGCCACCGCCTTCTCTTACGCTTCTCTCCACTCTTGGGATTCAGCGGGCCCTGGGCCTCCAGGAAGGACTCCGTAGAGGGTGATACTCCTGTTCCCGCATGAACACGCATCGCTTTGCTGCTGCAGAAAGGTGATGAATTAAAGTTCGTAGAATGGCAACGAAAAAGAAGTTCTGACATGAGCCCAAAGGGTATTGTCTTGGAGAGAACCTGAAATGGGAAAGAGTAGCCAGGTGCTGGAATTCACGTGTGACCTTGGGCAAGTCACTGTCTGGCTCTGGGCCTCCGTTCGCACAACCCTGAAGGTGCAGGTGGGACCAGATGACCTCAAAGCTTTCTTTCAGATCCCGGGTTCTAAGATTCCGCGATTCCAGATATTTCGGCTTCGGGGGCATTGATAAAAATATGCATACTATTCGATTCATACTTTTATCCCTTGGAATCTTTCCCAAGGAAATGATCCATCATGTGGACAATGATACATATAGGCAAAAGTGGTCTTCCCCGCATTGTTAATAATAGTGACCAAATGGAAATAACTCAGATGCCCCACAATAAGGAATGGCCGGGAAATTACGGTGCATGCTTAGGAAAGACTGCCAGGCTGACCTTAAGATTTATGGTTCTCAGAAGAAATGCAACAACGCAGCACTGGGGAATTAATGTTTTTTTTAATTTTTTTTTAACAGAGACAGAGAGAGACACAGCATGAACGGGGGGGGGGTGGCGGGGTGGGCAGAGGGAGAGGGAGACACAGAATCCGAAGCAGGCTCCAGGCTCTGAGCCATCAGTACAGACCCCGATGCAAGGCTTGAACTCACGGACCGTGAGATCGTGACCTGAGCTGAAGTCGGACGCTTAACCAACTGAGCCACCCAGGCGCCCCTGGGGAATTAATATTGTCTAGCACTCAGAGTGTGGATCCTGAGGTCGAGTGCCCGCATTCGATTCCTGAACCTCTTATTTATACGGTGTTGTGAACCTGATCAGTGGCTTACCCTCTCTGGGTCCGCACCTCCCTGGAGAAGGAGAGGAATCACAGAATCCATCTCAAGAGGTTATTGTGGGGGCGCCTGGGTGGCTCGGTCAGTTGAGCGTCCGACTTGGGCTCAGGTCATGATCTCGCAGCTCGTGAGTTTGAGCCCCGCGTCGGGCTCTGTGCTGACAGCTCAGAGCTTGGAGTCCGCTTCAGAATCTGTGTCTCCCTCTCTCTCTACCCCTCCACTGCTCACGATCTGTGTGTCTCTCTCTCCCTCTCTCTCTCAGAAATAAATATTTTTAAAAAAAGAGGTTATTGTGAGCGTTACGTGAAGTAATTGTTATAAAGCACGCTGAAGGAATATTTACTACGTCACTCACAGCCGGTATATACTGGAAGAGAAAAAGCATGATGTTCACAGTGATTTCAACTTCAGATGGTGGGATAGCATCAATAATTTTCATTTGTTCTGTGTATACTCTTGTATACTTTTCCAAAATGTCCGCACTAAGCATGTGGCAGTTATAATCGGTAAAAAAAAAAAAAAAAAAAAAAAAAAAAGTGTCACTTTTTTTTAAACAAGTAAGTCCATACATAATAATCGTTCATGGCATGAGTATTCAGGCTTAGACAAACCTGGGGCAGGATTCTGTTTTGCCACCTAGGACACGGGTGACTCTGGCCAAATCGTGAACCTCTCTCCAAGCTTCGGTTTCCTCAGCTAGATATTGTGTTAGGGGGCGGGTGGCAGACAACATGAGATAGAGGAGCATACAGTAAGTGCTCAAGAAATGTTCTCTCGCCATGGAGAATTGCTCAGTTCTCAGCCTTCCGAGGTGCCGTGGGGTGATAAAATGAATTTTAAGAGAGGGTCTCCGTCCTCAGAGTGCAGACGGTTCTATCGAGGGCCCAAGAAGAGGAGACCCACGTGGTGAAGAAAGTGCTAGGCTGCATTTTGGGGCAGAGGAAGAATTCAGCGATGCAAGACACGGACGGACAGGGGGTCTAGGGTCACCTGGGAGCACTTCAGAGGGAAGAAAGGACTGGAAATAAGTTTTGAAGGGTGTGTAGAATTTGCATGGGTACTACATGTTCATTAGCATCATACGTAGCTACTAAAAAACAAATCCCCAGCTACAGTGACTTACACATGTGAAGCTATGTTCTTTCATATAAGAGAAGTCCGACTGGAAGCAAACCACGGCATCCTCAGGCATGCAAGCTTCTGCGTCTTTAACATCACGTCACCTCACGACCTTGTGTCACCTTATGACGTGTGTCGCCTTCTTTAACATAACGTCACCTCACGGTCCGCGAATGGTTGCTGGAACTCCAGCCATCACAGCAGACTCCCAGCTCAGCAGAGGAGAAAAGCCGAGGAACTCATTCCCTCTGAGTCGAGTCAGCATCTTCGGAATAGCTTTCCTCTGTGTCTCCTCACACCTCATTGGCCAGACGTATTGCGAGAAAGGCTGGACCATGTTGCCTTGTACTCTGGGCGTGCCTAGCCCAAATTTGAGATTTTGCTACTAAGAAGGAAAGAGAGGCAAGGAGACCGTTTGGGAGACAAGATGGGCAAAACCCTGACACAGGAGGACAAGCAGGTGTCATGTGTGTTGACACAGGGACTGTTGAACAGTTACGGGCGATACTGCGGGGCTCCCATTCTGCCCAGGTCATTAATAGTAACTCTGCATACGACAGGCTCTTCCTGCGTATTTTCTCGGCCTCCACACAGTCCTTCTAGGACCCTCTACTTCCTAGAGGCTCACAGGTAGTCGTAATACTCTCGGATTCAAACCCTGGCACCCTTACTCAGGTTTTCATATTCGGAGCATTGGCAGGGCCCAAAGTATTACAGACACTTGGGAGTACGTAACCAGACCTCAAAACGAAAGAGGGGTGAAAAAACAAAACAACCACAACGACAACAGGAAAAAAAAACGGAGGCCACCAGTCCCACAGGCACCCTGGGTCTTTCTGGGGGCGTGACTGAGTTATCCCAGCAGACGCAAAGCAACTCACGGTGACTTCCGGAGGCTGGAAGTTTCCAGGGCACTTTCCCGGGGATGAAACTCCTCGTTTTCCCCGCACGGCGTGCGTGTGTTTAAGGAAACAAGCACCCGGAAGATAATTTTGCAGAAAAATATAAACTAGATATGATATCCAATTACCTTTTCTTAAAGGAAGACAAATGATCCAAGGGAGGGATAAATTGCATTTGCTATGAAAATTTGAATTTCAAGAAGTATATTATGTCCTCCAGTGTTCTCAATGAAAAGAAAATTATTTCTTTCTTGGGGAACACACTTTTATGGCATTTTAACTTTTATGACATTTCTGATTTGGGATGATGAGCCTTCTCCACAGAAATGATTCAAACTTCCATTTTTGTGGCGCGCGTGTCCTTATAAATTACTCTGCCAGCCAAGGAGGAGAGAAATGCTCCCGAAAGTGGAACTGTTTTTCTGCCGAGAAAAGTTTCTTTCCCCATTTCTGGATGGTGCCGCGGATAGAGACATATCTCAGGGAAATAAATTGCACTTAATCCCCAATCACTTGAACATAAGCTAAAAGTGATATCAATCTTTGCTACGGATGAAAAAAATAATACTTTCCCTTCATAAATAATGAACAAAGACACATTTTTACCGGGTGCAATTAAACATAATTGTAAGGCTCTGTTGAGATACGATCCAGATCTCGCCCTGTCGTGACAAGCCCCAAGACACCAGGACGCCCAAACGTACCTTTTCAACGTTCGGAGGCAATTCTGATCCATTGTCTTTCTTGAGCATGAAACAACGCTATCCAAGGGAAACTTGAAGCAATGATGTTTATTTAGAATTAGAATCGATTTTCATTTTACATAACACCTTTCATTTTCAAGGCCCCCAAAGTACTTTACAAAGCAATAAGCGAGACAGTATTATTGCTATAGACAAGTATAACTGTCATTATGCTTTCTGTAATAGCCCGCAGGCTTGGAAATTAGAAATCAAGGGAGAGAGATGGAGAGACGGATGAAGAGGGAACGAGGGACAACTGGGGAGGGGGGTTAGGACGAGGGACGGAGGCGGGAGACCTGGAGAAACCAGGCGAGGCAGAGAAAGACAAAGAAGGCAGAGAACTGAGCTCCGGCTTCCTGCTTGCGCCTTGTCCCTGTGACGCGTTTCCAGTGGGTGCTTTATTTCCATCTCTGAGTGACCTCCTCAGCCCGGCACCTGACAGGCAGAGGGGGTTTGGAGTCGGGCAGCCCAGGACTCCCCTCTCGGCCCTTTAGCCCCTCTGATCTTCACTTACTCTTTTGTGAAATGGAATCGCGAGACCTACGCTGTCCGGCGGGAGAAATGAGGCGATACCCACAAAGGACCAAAGGCAGAAGAGGAGATCAAAGTCGGTTTCGTTTTCCCTTCTCCTGCCCTCTCTCCACATGTCGAATACGAGGTAAGCAGGTCCCACCGGACTTCCAGGACAGAGAGGAATCGAAGAATCGTGCATCATGTTCCATGGCTTGCAAGGCCCATGGATCGTTTGTCTTCCTCTAAGAAAAGGTAATTGGATATCATATCTAGTTTATATCTTTGTTGCAAGGACCTTCGTTTGATGACATGAAGCCAACCCGGCCATGACATGACAACAGCATGAGAAAGCACCTCTGATCTCCTTCAAGCCTCCCGACAACCTCGGAACTTTAGTGTTATTCAGCCCACGTCACCGAAAAAGAGACTGAGGGTCAGAGAAGTTAAGGTCTCCCTAGAGCGGCAGGGCCAAGACTCATCCTGGGGCCCCACGAGGGTAAGCTCGGACTTCTTCTTACCAGGCCAGCACCCCACCCCACCCCCCGCCGCCGCCAAAGGGTCAATGCGATTCACCACATTTCTGTGATGCCCCCACAAAAATGGATACACATATTGCAATTAGCGAACAATTCTTTAGAAAATGACCCTGTTCGGGGCGCCTGGGTGGCTCGGTCGGTTGGGCGTCCGACTTCGGCTCAGCTCACGATCTCACCGTTCGTGGGTTCAAGCCCCGCGTCGGGCTCTGTGCTGATGGCTCGGAGCCTGGAGCCTGTTTCAGATTCTGTGTCTCCCTCTCTCTCTGCCCCTCCCAGCTCATGCTCTGTCTCCCTCTGTCTCTGAAAAATGAATAACTGTTAAAACAAAATCTTAAAAAAAAATTGTGATGACCTTTGCGTTGCTTCAGCCATTTACCCGCACGGCCGCCTCGCCTCGCCTCGCCCAGAGCCCGCTCTGCGTCCTGCCTCGTGCTCGGTGTTGAAGACCCAGAGAGCGAGCTCTGCAGAGGCCCTGCCAAGTATCAAGTGGCCTGATGAGGTGTGAGCAAGACGGGGCTCTGGAGCGATTAGGGAGGGGCGGTGCCAGACCAGACGCAGGCAGACCGGGAGGCGGCTGTGGAACATTCTAGAGCAAGTGATGGTGAAGACAATGGCGACGGGGGTGGCGAGAAACGACAGATTTGAGAGACAGTTAGGAGATCAAAGAGACAGGCCTCCCAGCCAGCACGGACGCGGAGACCGCGGGAGCGAAAGAAAGGCGTCCCTCTGTCCCCTTAGAAAGGCCCCCCTCTTTAGTATCGACTAAAGACAGGAAATGAAACAGGGGAGAAGCCTCATGCCGGTACGATCCCTCCACTCCTGTAATTTGCCTGACCTCTGGCTCCCTTTCGCCCGGGGAGGACCCAGGCCGGTCCCCCGGCTCCGGTGGGGGGAGGGGACAGCGTTGTCTGATCTATTACCTATTTTGATCAAGCGCAGTTTTTTTCTAATTGTCACCGCACGGCGGCCTCGCGGGGCCGGTCTGACTTGTGCACGCCCGTGACAGGGGAGCGGTCCCAGCAGCTGCTCGGTGCCAGCCCGCCTGTGTATGTACCTCTCCCGTCTTGTCACTCACATCTCCCCTAATTACGGAACATCTGCTTGCTGCGGCCATTAACACTTCGCTACCAGCTTGTCTGGTTTAATACCGATGACTCCTGACCTCCCCCAAGGAAGGCGCTTTCTGTCAAAACGTTCCCCCAAAGAAGCCAATTCTCCACGCAAAATTTGCGCTTTTTTTTTTTCTTTTAATGCTATCTTACTAAAGGCTTCTCCTGTAAAAGGAAATGTGTTTGATGAGATGCTGGGAGAAGGGAGTGGGGGTGGGTTGGGAACGTCGCAGAAACCTTTTCCCTGCGTTATTTTGTTTGGGTCTGAGCCTTTCATGATGAAAAAATGAAGTCATTCTGAGGCCTGGGAATGCAAATCTGAGGGTCCCCCACCCCCTGCCCCGGACCCCTGCTCCTGTCCTCCAGGTAGGGGGCAGTCGAACCATTCCCCTTCTCTTCTCTATCACGACGCCTGCCTACCTGACCCAGGGGCCATCGGGGGCGAGGCCAACTGCCCCGAGTGTTATTTGACTCATGGGTCCCCGTGGCGGTGCACGTGCTCCCTGGCACACCCAGAATCCTAAAACTCCCGGAAAGAGTCTCCCCTTCCTCCAGGGACGATCTAGAAATGGCCCCGTGGCCTGTGAACATCGGACGGCTTTGAAAATACTTCGCAGCTCCCCTGGCTTTCCGACCGCAAGACGCTCCAAAAGCGTAATAGAAAGGCGAGGGGGAAATATAGAAACAACATTTCGTTCAAAGCATAATGGATCACGCCGCAAACAGTCCCCAGCCGGGGGGCTGACTGTCACCAGATTGCGTTTCGTGACTTCGCTCTGACGTTGAGACTCCCATCAGAAGGCACATTATAGCCCAACGTGGTGACAGTGACTGTATCGGAGGGAGAGAGATGCAGGATTGTTCTAGTACAAACGGGGAACGGGGAAGGAGTTAATTTTAAAATCATCCCCGACACGATCTGTGAATCGAGGTACTCTGAAGATGGGTTTTGCACGTTCAGCTTCCTGTTTCGGCTTCCTGTTTAGACGCATGGCAAACCCCCTTTCTTCCAGGAAAGAAAGAGTTTGGGATGGTTCCACAAACCCCGTGCCTGGAAAAGCGGCCGGTGGGCTCGCGGTAATTTATAATGCAGTTGGACTTTGCTTCCGAAATGGAAAAGCATTTCCTCGAGGGAAGCCCGGACACAGAGCCAGGCAGCCTGCGTGGGATGCGAGCTCGACCAGCACACGGGCGAAGTAGGCAGCCAGGGGCTGCTGCTAATTTCATTTTTCTCTAAAAGAGGCAAAAGTGATCGCTGACCCAGGCACAAGTAAATTCCAACGAGAGCAGTGTAATTAGCAGAGAATAATCTAGAGTGTTGCTGTTTTGCCCCGTCACATCTAAAAGCATCCGTGATACTTTGCTGCAGGGAGCGTGCTCTGCTGTGGCCCCAGTGCCGACGGACGGACGAACGTTCGCTTCCCTGGGAACCGAAAGCACGGAGGAGGAAAAAAAGAGGGAAGAAGGTGAAGGAATCCGTGGGTTAAAAAATACCACAGAATACCTGTCAATACATTTTTTTAAATGTGCCTTTCTAGATACAGCATCGTCTCCATTGTCGGCCCCTCCAAAGCACCTACCCGAGAAAACGTTTCAACAAGGGGGAGAAATGATCTTGTAATCTCAACAATAAAAGCGTTTCCATCCTTTGTATCTGCTGACTTACAGAAAAAGTGCTTTCAAACAACAAAAGAAGGAGCAGTAATTACATAAATCTCTTCATTCTTGATGAAGACACAATGGAGTCGGAGCAAATCAATAGTCCTACCGCAGTAATTCTTGTTTTTATGACGAGCCAAACGCAAACTTGTTAAAATTGAATTCTGCTCCCTGTGTATAAAAAAAAATTAGGATTTGCACAAATCCGGGGGGAAAGAACACATGTTCTGTAAATGTTTAATTTTTTCCCGTGCTACTTAGGAGATTTACGGTGCGTAGAATCAGATCCAGAAATGCACGGGACTCTAATAATAACAACGTCGCTGCCCACGTCCCCAAAAATGAGACCTGTCACCTTTCCGACATCTCATTTCAGTTGCTGCGCCGGAGATGTTGAGAATGCCCAGAAATTACCTCCTCAATTTTTAGTCCTGCTATTAAATAAACTAAACACACCCTAAAGTCAAATATCTCCAACTTATTGCCAATAAATTGGCCGTAATGATTTTTCCCCACAACCTACACCGGCGATGTTTCCCATTCAAGAATGAGCGATACGGTTGATTTTTCCAAAGAAAAGGTGAAAATCGTTGCATTTAAAAATAATTAATAGATGGGCCTGCATACCTTTGAATTAAATTAAAGGAAAAATATTTCTTTTTTGTAGAGATGATTGCATTCCTATCCTGTTTGGTGTGAAAAGTAGATTCCAAAAAGCTTTTAACTAATTTGTTCAATTTGTTTCAAAGCCAACATGAATAGGCTTGGTGCAAATTCAGATTCATTAAAACTTAATTAATATGCATCATTATGCAAATGAGGTTGCAGTTAATGAGTTCTTAAAAGAAGCTTTCTTTAATTAGTTCAGTTTTAATGGCATCATCATTTATCTGACTTGTTTTTAAAGCCACATGACCTGCAGAAAGTGGCCATCCTCTACGATGTGTTGCCTAATTGCGTTTCATCCTAATTGTTTAATGTTGAAAACTTTGAAAAAGTTAAAATGTTTTGATATTCGGTTCTATTAAATGGCTTTCACAAAACTTTTCCATTCTGGCGACAGAGAGGCTCTTCCACACCTCGGCTTTTTCCCTCCTGCCGCTTGTCATTATTTTCTTTTTTGACTTAGCCATTTTGATCACCTGTTTTGATCCTCTGAATGTGATGTCCACACTTACACATTTCCACACGGACAAACCCGTCCTCACAGGTACACGTACGAAACTGAAGATAATTGCCCAACAAGCGCACTTTATTGTGATGTGCACACATTAGTGCGGATTATTATACTTACGCACTTGAAAAATTAAAACGAGCCTTTCTTGAGGCCATCTGCTAACTTCAGGAAGCTTGGTAACGTGCTTTAACACGAGATTTTAAAATGTAGTCATTCACAAGAATTACAGCCACTCTTACCACCAGCGCCTACCTCAGAGATGCCTGCCTGGGAGATAAGAATGCTTAATAATTATTGGCGAATATGGAAATCAGAAAGGGGGAAAAAAAAAAAAAGCAGGCTTAGTGCAGAAAAAAAAAATGCTAACCCAGGAAATGACTTTGGGAGCTTGGAAAATACAATGGGTTTTTAAAACATTTTCAGATTTATGAAATATTGTGCTACACAATTACAATTGTGTTTTGACATGCAGTGCCGAATGTAATTCTTTGGGGGAGAAAAGGAAGCTGTTTCACACACAGGGTCCTAGAGAGGGATGTGGTGTTCGTAGCTTGCATGGTTTTTACGCCATTGTCGGGAGCCTTGCAACTGAGACAAACTGCTTGCCTTTAGAGCTCAAAAATAAATACAGGCGCTTTGCACCGGTTGAAGTGAAGTTTCGTGTTTGTTTCAGCAGGGACTGAGCTGCAGCGCTCCACCCCAATTAACAATAACAAAAAAAAATGCCGTGTAAGCCTCGCGTGTATCCAGACATGGGCCAACACTGCATGCATTGAACATTTCACATAGGAGAAAAAGGAAAATAAATATTCCAACTTTTTTCTGACACTTAGTCTTTTGAGTAACACCAAGACTCTCCTGATTGAACAACAGGGAAAAATACATCTCACGGAGAAGGGAGCTGAGAAACCATTCTTTGGGGGATCTTTATAATGAGGGTGCTATGCTCGGCTTGGGAAGATGGTCGCCTAACTCCTAAGTCGGCTGGTTACAACAATGTAATTGATATCACACCGCCATATGGCGATTGAGACCATATTAATAGAATTACATGAATAACTATGGGGAGAGGTTCTGTTTGCAAATACGACAGCACAGGAAAGTGTGGAGCCGAGCCACGTTGTTACGGGATGTTTCAGCACGAGAGGGATATGACAGACTTTGTTATTCACAGACAAGGTGAGGGAGTAGCCGAGGTGCTCACCTTATCTTAATAAAAACAGAAAGCAACACAATCTAACGTGTAAAAACTGGAACCAACCAAAAGACATTAAAAAATTTTTTTTTCTTTTAGCTTTTCAAACAAAACGGAATTCTTCCTAAGGGTGGGGGTGGGGGGGGGGGGAACCTGTCGTATTCATATCTGTCCCACAGCCCTGAGCACGGTGCCTTGAATATGGAAACACTCTCTAAATGTTTACCGAATATATGAATGAATCCATTAAATAAGGTCAGGATTTGCTAATAAATCCTTTCTCTAATACGTTCCAACAAAAATGTGCATTTACAAAAACAATCATATGGAAAAGGTGTAAATATATTTACGGCCCCTAATCTCACATCTACAGCGATAAAGAAAAATACTTCTGTCTGTATATGAATAAAAACAAGCTTCTGTTGGCGCAATGCTTTAGAGTTTATAAAGCAATTTCCTGTACTTATCTCTTTGTAATTTTCATAACATCCCTTTGAAATTGGCAATGATATGGTTTAAAAAAAAAAAAAAAAAAACAGGGGTAAATATCCCATCGTGGAGAGAAGATGTGATTTGCTCAAGGTCACGAGAATAGAAAAGCGCAGAGCTGGGGGGTCAGTGCAGGATTTAGGAGCCTACCTCCAGCAGAGTGACTTATTGCCAACCAGGAAGAACACGGGGGGCCCCAACCCCCCGGCCAGAAAGGCCTAGGGGCGGCATCGCTGTGCCCGCCCCCCGCCCGAAGTTTTCATGGAAAGGATACATTATCTGAATCTGTGGTGCCGAGGAGTATGTGAGTTTAGGGCTTTTCCCAGACAACGTGCAAAACGATGACGCGAGGGGCCATCCGTCATAATGATTTTAAAATTCAATAAACCTTTAGTGAACACTGTCTTTGTGTCGGGCAACGTGCCAGGCGCTGAAAAAGCCTTACTTTATTGAATCCTCTCGACGCCGCTGTTTGAGGGAGAGGCACGCGGGGGCACGCTTTGAGGTAACCGGCCTTTGGAAGGGGTTAAGGGATGTGCCCCTTAAGTCCGAGAGTCGGGGTGAGAGCCAGAATCCCCACTCGGGGTTGCAAAGGCTGTGCTCTCTCTTCTATCGTCTGGACGGGGACACCGAGCGTATTAATTAAACGTTGATTGAGACTCGGCCACATGTCCCAATAAGGGGCGTTTACGGGCAGACGTGTCTGTGAATTGGAGGGCTCAGAGAAGCCTTTGCAAGTGAAGGAAACACGGGCTGGTCTGAGAATGAGGACCATGGTCATGGCGATAGACACAGCAAGACCTAGCGTTTGTCGGCTGCTTACTAGGTGCAAATAGTCTGGAGTCTTTTAATTCTCCTTACGGTGACGAGGTGAGGCACCACTGTCGACCCACCCTGTGGTCACAAGGTGAGGCCCAGAATGGCGAGACTGCCACCCAAGGCCACCCATCACGGACAAAGCGATAATGACTTTCCTCTTAAAGTCCGAATGATCCCCTCCACCTTCAACGATGAAGCGTGTTTCCCGTTTCTGTAAATGAGGGACATTCGCTGTGTTACCTGCAACACCATTCATCTGCAAAGAAAGCACTTTTTCGAATCTTTTCCAAACGCGCCAGCCCGAAATTCCGGTGACGTCAGTCACACAGTCAGCTGGATGAAAAACGTGGCCCGTCGTGACAGGCTCCGAGGCTGGGAACCACCTCGAACTTGCCCGTAGCTGCCGAGAGCTCAGAACAGATTGTGTGGTTTGACATTAATGGAGACTTTTTTTTTTTTTTTTTTGAGAATCTGCAGTGGACAACGACAGAAAACCAAACTGGAACTTAAAATCTGGTGGGTCAAAATACGCTTTATCTCAGTGGTTTTTCTCTTCCTCACAGAGAAAGGAGGAGGAAGGTAGTAAAAACCAGAGAGGCAAGAAGGGCCCAGCAGGTCACTGGTTAGCCCCACCCCCCGTCCTGGGGCTTTTCCGCCTGCACCCCACGCCCACCTGCACCTCTGCATCTCTGCGAGCCTCCGAAGGCATCCTGGCCTCCTGCACACTCTCTCTCCTTCTCTTTTTTTAAATGTGTGCTTATTTTTGAGACACAGAGAGAGAGTGCAAGCAGGGGAGGGGCAGAGAGAGAGAGGGAGACACAGAATCTGAAGCAGGCTCCAGGCTGTGAGGCATCAGCACGAAAGCCCGATGCCGGGCTTGAACTCACAAACCTCGAGATTGTGACCGGAGCTGACTGAGCCACCCAGGCGCCCCTCGGGCTCCTGCTCCCTTAACACCCTCGTCTAAGGAGCTCTGGCGGTCAGCTCCTGCAGCTTCCACCTTTTCAAACACTTGTAGCTGCTGACCCTCTCCTCTCACTGCCTTTGCTCAAAGCCTTCATTTCTCTGTCAGGCTCCTTGCCTTTGTCTCCAGTTTGAACGCATTGTTTCCCCCGAGCAATAGATTGAGAGCATTTTGCCACATCCTTAAATATCCTTAAAAATCCCAAATGGAAGGAGCTATTTTAGAACGGTGCCTGGGACCTAGCGGGTGTGCGAGAAACGCTAGAAGGCTAGCTCTCGTCATTATTAGCAGCTTTTGTGATCCTCTGAAAACGCGATGCTTCGTAACCGTATAATATTTGATCATATAGGTATTCAGCAATTAGTTTGAAATATCCCTTGTGGTTCGACATTTAGCCCATTGTGAATTTGACGCTATCGTAAACAAGCCGGCAATGACTGCTCCCATGTGCGTGTGTGTGTCCACATGTGTATGCACGTGTGCGTGTGTGTACACGTTGTGTGAATGCCTATGTGTGTGTAGACCTGTGTTTGTGTATCCACGCACGTGGGCGTGTAGGGATCTGATGTCTGCTTGTCATCTGGGAAGAGTTTCCTACTGCCAATAACGTTTCCCCTGTTTTCTCCTTAAACTCTCCCGAGGCTACTTTCTGTCGCTTGCACCTTGAAGGAATCGTAACACAACACATTTGAGCAAAACCGCACGTCTCAAAGCAGGCAGGGAGAATCTCACGTTGTAAATGGCCGATGTGCTTTTTGGGAAGGCTCTTCTGGCTCCACCCCCACCCCCCTTAGTGTGTCAGGGGCCAAGAGGCTTGCCCCTCCGGGGTGGGGGAGAGGAGAGGGCAGTGCCGTCTCCTCGCCACAAGAGTGGAGTCCTCAGGAGGCAAAACGTGTCCACAAGCATGAGGACGTGGGTAGAACGTACGAGGGCTTGCCTGTTGGTCGTGGTTTTGGAAAGGTGGAGGCTGGAGGCATGGGGAACAGTGCGCTTTCAACCGAGCCCGTGGGTGGGGAGTGCTCGGATAAGGATGCTGAGCCAGTTGAGAAGCCCGCCATACGTTCATCTCACCATCCCCTTGCCTGCATTGCTAGCATTTGGCCACTTTGGTACATCTAAACTGGCGTGTCTTTAGAATTCAATTTTTATCCCCTGGGTTAACGGTGACGTGGAGTTTTCTTGATACGTACGTGTTGTCTCTTGGTATTTCTTCGGCTACACAGAGTGCGACGGCTTGGTGCAAAATCAAAGCGTGCGTTCCCCTTGTTCAAGACTCATTAGGAGCTTCGCGATGGTGATGGCAAGGCGTGAAACCAAGCACGGGGCCCTTCCGGACACCGAGCCCCGTGTGACTACCCGGGTCTCACAACCACGAAGGCGGTCCCGACCGCAGACTGCGTTCTCGTGTTGTTGACCTTTTTCACAGAAGCGTTCCGCTTTTCTTCTTGATCTTTCCAGGCTCTTTATATAGCAAGCATACTGCTCCTCGGCCGCGTTTGTTGCAAAGGTCATCTTCCGCACCACCGTGTGGTTTACAAGAACGCGGTGCGTTCCAAAAGGGCATCGCATCCTTGCCATGTCATGTCACAGTGAGCAGGAAGCCATCTCGGGTTCTTTGACCTGGAAGTCCCCCTCCCCCACTCCGGATTCTGGACTCTTCTCTTAAGACAGCCCCTGCTTTCAATCATGCATTATCCTTACACAGCCACGGCTTCAGCCCCCTCGAGCAGCGAGCTCCTTGGTGGCAAGGACCCTGTGCTGTGCGTGGTTCACCCTGAGTGTCTTGCCATTCACATACTTTGTCATCGATAATTGACATTTATCGGGCACCGACCATGAGACAGGCACTCTTCAAGATTTATCTGCGTGACTAGCTATTTCTGGGTGCTTCTAGGAGAGCAGACAAACCCAGGTGCTAACCACAGCTAGAACCTAATTCTGTTCCGATCTGCAAGGATGTTTATCTCCTCCGAGCCCCTTCTCCGATGAGTCCCAAAGTGCTCAATAAACGTGAGTTATCATCATCACCATTGTCGATCGTGATCACTGTTGACTTTCATTGGGCGCTCAGCGGCGGCAGACAAGAGCTAGCTCACTTAATCCTGGGAACAAACTTGTAAAGTAGAGAGTTTTATTAACCCCATTGTACAGGCGGGAAACTGAGGCTTAGGGCTCCGGAATCAGTAAGGGGCGACGTCGGGAGGCGGACCCAGGCCATCTCAAACGCGCCGTCACTGGGACTCCCCTTGGTCTTGAACAAGAAAGCGAGCTGCCAATTGGTCAGAGTGAGGGTGATGCATTTGCATTCCCCCTGGCCAGTGATGAGCCTTTCGTTTGGTTCACTGCCCTGGGCTCATCTGGACTCTCAATGTGGCTGTGTTGGATGCAGAGGGCACGCCCAGGAGCGATCAGCAGGTTGCTTCCGAAAATGCAAAATGCAGACAAGACTTCAGGGACCTGTGTCCCCAGACCAGGGTCCATTGTCATATGCACACATGGCATTTATTTAAACCATTCGCTAATATTTACTGAGCCCCTTGGATGCTGGGCACTAAAGGGTTTTGAATAGATGAGGCTCCAGGGGGTCAGAGAAATCCAGACTCTTGCCCAGTGTTACAGAGCTAGTGAATGACAAAATCGGGACTGAGACCCTCCGTTGTGCGACTCTAGTCGAGGCTTTTCGGTGACTGTTTCTTGAACAACAGCAGCATGACAGGTGCAGGACAAGGCACTGGGGATACACAGGGATTAAGGCAGGGAGGACCCCGGCCTGCCAGGAGCTCAGAGCTTGGGATGGAAACAGTCACATCAGCGGAGAGTTACAATTCAACCAAACAGAAGCCGTAGCAGAGGTCGGTCCTCTGGGCAGTTACTGAAACACAGAGATGGGGTCCTAAGGAGGGGACTGGGGTGCAGGGGTGGGGGTGGGGGTGGGGTAGATCAGTTTCCTCATCTATCTAGCCATCTAGCTACCCATCCAGCCACCCGCTTTTTTCACTCGTTGCTTATATGCTTCCCTCGTTGATTTGTGAAACACGTATCAGGGAAACTGATTTAGACACCGGGGGAAAATGTATCACCAAAACTAACACTTAAACAAAACGAATTCCAGAAGTAAGAAGTTCCAGTCTGCTTCTGATACGTATGTTACAACTGTCCTTTTGCACGACCTGACCCAGCAAACTAAGACTAACGTGATTTGTAGCTAAATCAAGTTGAGGAAGTAAAGGTCCAGTGAAGGCTTTGATGCAATGACCTCCAAGATGCCGTGTGTTTCCAAGCCCCAAACTCACTCCATCTAAACTGTTCTGCATCCCCCGGGTCCTTATTGTCTAAGCCTTGCAGGGCCCTTTATATAATGACCAACCACCTAACGTGCCATTTTCGTTGTTGTTGTTGTTTAGAAATGACCATCATTCAAAACCAAAACAGACTGACAAGACTCACTAAGGTATGAATCCTGAACGTCAGGTACTACTGTGCTTTGGAGGAGATACCATCCAATAAGTAAGGTATTTTAAAGATAGTTTCTCTCTTGCCCTTCCATTCATTGTGACATACACTGGAATTAAGCCGGTTTTCTGTAACTTAATAAAGGCAGAAAAGGTTCAAACATCCCTGGTACTCCCTCTCAATGTAAAATGAGGGGGGAAAAAAAGAGCAAAATGTCGTATCATCTTCATTTAATTGATATCTCGTCCTTGTTGTAAATTACCTGTCAGAGGAACTGTCTATTTTAGGAAGAATATTGATATTTTATTCCCATCACTTTTTTTTTCCCGTGGAAGGAATAAAACATTAAAACGGTGATTATATATGAATCATACCTTATACATTGGAGGTACAGTATAATTAGAAAAATAATTTCACCACTTGTAACACCGTCTTACAAAACAGATCCATTCTTATACTGGAAGCTGTGTTTAACTCACATAATTCAACTCGATGGTTTGTGAAAGATGGGAAAAGAAATCACCTCCGAGAAACTTGTGCCCCGTTGCACTCGGGGGGTGAGAACGGTCCCGGTTTCCACCTGCATGGCGTGATCACCAGGACAGGAGAGGAAGCGTCCACTCAGAAGTCTGGGCAGATTCCCTGGGGCCGCCGGAAGCTAGGCGTGGGCTCAGCATCAGGGGGACGAGGGCTGCAGGGCCCCCAGTGGGCTGCAGGCTGGGACGTTGCATTAGGATGTGGACTCCCGCCCATCTCTGTAGCTACACCCGAGGAAAAGAGAACACCTTGCAAGAGAAGCAGCTCAGAGCCCTCTCCCCCCGCGTTGTGACAGGGCTGCCCTGCCCGTGGCCAGTCCGCTCGCCCACTCGCTCGCGCCACAGGCGATAGGTTTCCGTTTTCTTCTCGGCTTTTCTATGCCCTTTACGCTTTCCCACGTGTATCTATCATGTTTACAGAAATAATGAAGCTATTTCTGTCCATGAATGAAATGAGATGGAGGTTAGAAACCAGTGGAAACTGAGCAGAGGCCATGCACGTGTTTGGCTCAGGCGAGAAGAGGGTGGCTATCGGCAGGTGGGGTAAACGGGCACCGGGGGAAGCTGGGGGAGGTCACCAAATCCTGAGCACCCTGTGGGGGGCGGGAGCCAGGCTGCACGCGCTGCTCCTGGGCCCACACGATCCCATCATTTCTGCGCCCAATCCATGCGGCTTGCTCGTAAGAAGCCGTTTCCAGACGTGGTGGGTGCAATCTCTCTGAATGACCCCAGCAGACCCTGGCTGGGCATCAGGGACCGTCTGACTTGTATCGTATTGTATTGTATTCTGTTGTATTCTAGGTTATGCAAACATTATCCACGGCTCAGGCCTCACCCTTTCTCCACGGCCAGTTCCCTGACCATGGCAGAGGACAGGGGAAGGTCTCCCCCCCGACCATGGCAGAGTCAGGATGAAGTCTAGAGGCTGAACAACCTGAATTTCTATCTGTGCTTCTCATTTTGGGGTGACTTTGGGCCAGTTCCTGCCGGCACCGGCCTGAGCTCTCACCTCGCTGTACAACGGGGATCATACAGAGTTGGGTACGATGTGCCTCTGAGGGTTGCAAGAATCAAGCCAGGGAGCGCGAGCCACACGAAACCCTCAGTATGGCGACTGGCGCATCCCGGTTTGTTTATCGTGCGTCTATTTTTACTTCTCATTCCTAAATCCCCAGCACCCAACACAATGCCCTGCATAACGAAGGAAAGCAACAAATGTTTGTTGAAGTTCGTTGACTGGAGATTGCATTCGATTGCAAAACTCTTGAAAGGCGGGAAACCCACCCTGTGTTTTCGTTCACATTTTATATCCCCTGTCAAAAGACGGGCTGACTGTGTTTACCCAGCGAATGCGCGTGAAACTCCTCCTGTGTGCCCTGGAGGTGCTGGGGACACAGAGATCGAGAAGCCCGCAGCCTGGCTTCCCTGAGGGTCATGTCCGGCGAGGAAGTAGACGTCCGAGGAAATAAATGTTTTCTCGCGCTGGAAGCACCAAGGAGGAGGAAAGAATAGGGCAGGCAGAGCATAACGGGGGCAGGAGTCAAGTCCCCCTGAAATCGAAAATCTTTCCCCTGGTGCGCAAGGATCCCCCCCTCACCTGGCACCTCCCCGATCTCCCACAACCCTAACCTTTCAGCCTGATGTGCCCCCCACCGCTGGCCTCCTCGCGGGTCCTCAAGCACACCAAACAAAGGCACCTCAGGGCCTTTGCATTTGCTGTTCTCTCTGACCGCAGTGCTCTTTCCCTCATACCTACCTGACTCACCTGCCATGATTGTTAACTTTATGTGCCAACTTGACTGGGCCACGGGGTGCCCAGATATTTAGTCCAACATTATTCTGAGTGGGCCTTTGAGTGTGTTTCTGGATGAGATTGGCATTTGGATCAGTAGCCCGAGTAAGGCAGGTTGCCCTCCCCAACGTGGGTGGGCCTCATCCAATCAGTTGAAGGCCCGAAGAGAACAAAAGACTGAGTAAGAGGGACTCCCCCTACCTGATTGCCTCCGAGCTTAACATTGGATTGCTTCCTGTCTTCGGGCTTGAAACTGAAACGGGAACGCTTTCTGGGTCTCCAGCCTGTCCGTGTCTGGACGGGAACTTACACCTGACTCTCAGGGCTGCAGACGGTGATGGAGATGAGGCCATCGGCTGGCCTGGGTCTCCAGCTTGCCAGCTGCAGGCGTCGGGACGCGTCAGCCTCCATTATTACGTGAGCCAACTCCTTATAACAGAGTGTGTGTGTGTGTGTGTGTGTGTGTGTGTGTTAACACACACCCTTATTGGTCCTGTTTCTCTGGAAAAGCCTAACACACCCCCTCGCTTCCTCTGGGCCTCTGTGCAGTCCTTCCTGCTAAGCTCATCGGAAACAGTAGCTCCTCCCACACGCCACCCCTGGCCTCTCCTCTTCCCCTTCACACAAGCCACACGCCTGCACCACGGAACACGTGTGCTTGCTTATCAGCGCTCGTCCGGTGCCCCTTCCCGAAATTTCAGCCCCAGGAGAGCAAAGCCTTTGCCTGTTTGCTCATTAACACGTCCCAGGTGCCTGTGACGGGGCCAGACGTTCACAAATGTTTGATGAACGAATGAATGAGCGAGTGAATGGAGTCGTGGGAGCTGGGACCCGAAACTTCCGTCATCGGTGGCTCAAAAAGGAGGCCCAGAGAGAAAGGAATGCTACCATTTACTTCCTGGTCCCCCATTTGGGGAAGGAAATCAAGTTTGCCAAACAAAACAGATTCCTCAGCAGTGAAATGGGTCGTGGCGTTCGGGGCTATTTCGTTTTTCCTTCTTTAGGAAGCTCTGAGGACAGTTCTGCTCATCTTGTTCCCGAGCGAGCGCTGCAAAGGGTGGAGGCTGTAAGGAAAGAGGACGGAAGACTGTTGAGTGCTAACCGTCTCCGCCCCACGGAGGCTTCTGCTCAGGCCCACTTAGCATTTCAATCTGTGTAAACGCAATGGGCCATATAACCCTCTTTTATATACGCTCGCCAATTAACATTATTCTTTAATAGGAAGAAGTTTAGGGGATTTTTTAAAAGTTGGATTCCAAGTCACATGCTTAAGCACGAAAACTCGAGGCTAACGAGTGCAGTGGGATTGAAGGCAGTTTGGGAAGTTACACCCAGCCAGCACTCTTCTGCTTCTCAGCAACCTGACGGATGCCTGCGAAAGAGCCTCCTTCCGAGGCATTTAAGGCCTTCCGTGATCAAACCCTCAACTGTCCTTTCCACCTGGCCCCGCCTCCAGCTCTCCGGGCGCTCTGAGCTCCGCCACCGCGAAGCTGTCGGATCCTTGCGTCCACTCTTTATAACGTCATGCCTCTGCGATTGCTCTGACAGGGTCCCTTCTGCCGGAGGGTCCAACCTCGGTCTCTCAGGCCACCAACATCTAACCCTTCGCTATCCACACCCCACGTGGACGTCGGATGCTACATCCGGTCCTGCAACTCCCCCAGCGTGACTTTCCCCTGCTGTACCTTTCCTTCTCTTCTCACAGGAAGCGCTCCTTTCCAGGTCCTTGATATGCAGTTGGATGTATCCCTGGCCTGCCCAGCGGGAACCCCCTTCACCCAGTAAGAGTCTCCGACTTCCACTTTGAAATTCAAGGGCCTCCGGGCGCCTGACTGGCTCCGTGGGTTGAGTGTCCGACTTCAATTCAGGTCATGATCTCACTGTTTGTGAGTTCCAGCCCCACGTGGGGCTCTGTCCTGACAGCTCAGGGCCTGGAACCTGCTTCGGATTCTGTGTCTCCCGCTCTCTCTGCTCCTCCCTTGTTCGTGCTCTCTCTCTTTCTCTCTCTCTCTCTCTCAAAAATAAACATTAAAAATTTTTTAAAAAAAACTAGAAGGAGGAGGAAACACCTGTTTCAGTATGTTGCCCCTGTTGAGGCAAACGGAGAACCAGCAGAGAAGGCCCCAGAGCCCAGAGACTGAGCAGAAAGTCAGGCCCTGCCTATAACATTCAGCACCTGAATTCAGCCATGCCTGATGCCAGGCCTGCCCTTGAACTTCTCAGTTAAGTAAGTCAAAAAAAAAAAAAATTGATGTCATTTGCAACAGACATTGTCCAACTCAGATGCCCAATCCCCACACCCATGAGATGGGAAGCTTCCAAAAAGGCAGGCTCTATATCCATTTGACCCACACGCCTTCCCTCGTCATTTCGGACAAGGCTTTGCACATAGTAAATGCTCACTTAATGCTTGTTGCACGTACCCAATAAAATGAAAAAAAAATTACTTTTTTATTACGTGGCTGTACTCACTGGGCTAAAATGCCCCAGCTTTTATTTGATATAATTATGAGGTGGCACCTCCCACAAATTTCATGTATAAAGCGTTCCGGTGGGGACCTTTGTCTTCATCGAAGTGTTTCTTAAATATTACTTGTCCTCCTTATGGGAGAAAAATGTCCAAATGCATTAATGTTTTTGCGCTAGATATGAGATGAAACTCCTGAAGACTCATTTTCCAGATTACTTATTTTATATTTAGTGCCATTAATTCCACATGTGTGAAAAACATATAATTATACCCACACTATTAGTACTGAGTAAAATTCTGTATTATTCAAGTGTAGTCATAGATAAATTGGCACTAGACTCAAATACACAAATGAGGCTTTGGAACTTCAGCGTGATTTCAATTCTCTTACTTTAGCATCAAAAGTGCTCAGCAAAATGCCTAGATTCTGCATTTGCTAAATAGTTCCCCACCTCTACCCTTCCTCCGGTAAAGCACCCACATGATAAATTTCTGTGGACGCAGGACCCGCTGCAGCCTCTGACAGGTGTGCATGATTCAGTAAGAGGCTAGCAACGGAAGGAGAAGGTCCCCAATACTGGGGACCCAGTACTTTGAGACGCTCCTTGAACAAAAAGCTCCATGAACAACAAAAAAAAATAAATGGGTTTTGGTGGTGTTACACCTGACACCCCGTCCTGAAGCCTCACAAGGGATACTAGTCTGTTCAAGGCTCTGAGAAGTCCTGGGGCGCCTGGGCGGCTCAGTTGGTCAAGCATCCGACTTCGGCTCAGATCATGATCTCACAGCTCCTGAGTTCGAGAGCCCCACGTTGGGCTGTCTGCTGTCAGTGCAAAGCCCACTTCGGGTCCTCTGTCCCCCTTCTCTCTCTGCCCCTTCCCTGCTTGCGTTTTCTCCCCCTCTCTCTCTCTCGCTCAAAAATAAATAAACATTTTTTTTTAAAGGCTCTGAGAAGTCCTGCAGTGAGGAAGTTCATGGAAAACTGTTCCGGGCAGCATTCCTCCTGCTTTCCTGACCACAGGCCCCCTTTCTGCTCAAAACCTATTAATGTCCATCAACAACAACCTTTGGGAGACGCTACCCTACCAACTTAAGAGTAGCTGGGCGCTAATTTCCAGCTCAGAGGAGCTGAGCCAAGCTTACCCGTTCTGGTGGGATTCCTCAAATGAACACATTTCTTTTTAAATGCATTTTTGGGGGGTTATTTAAGGAGCAAAGGAGGAATCTGTCCAGTCTGCTCCATGCAATAGAGCTTCTCACCTCTTCAGACAGACGGAGAAAGGGTGATTTTTTGAGCACTCTCCACGCACCAGCGAATTCCCTGCTTTCACCAGCCAGCTGGGCCACCCCATCCCCTCCACCTGCTTGAGCCCTTACCCTGTGACGTCTGCAAGTCCCAGGCAGGCCCTGCCCACACGTGCCCACCACAGCAGGCCTCCGTGACGGGGGTGACAGGGCCACTCGTGCGGACGTACCAGAGGGCAAGTCCTTCCTGAATCGGAGCGCTTACTATCAGCGCTCCAGGCGAGGGGACAGCAGTCAGGGTCACGGTGGGGGGAAGGCACGGCTGCGTGAAGGTCCCGGAAAGGAAGCTCACGCTCCCCCAGGAGCGGCCAGGAGGACTCCTCGTGACCTTCCGTCCACCTGAGTCTCGGCGGAAATGTGAGATCCAGCTATTCCTTTAAGAAAGGGGTTTGCAAAAGAAACCACGGTCGGAAAGCCCAGGTCTCCCGGTAAATGACCCGGCCCCAGGACGCCGGCATTTCTTGATCTGTGACACCATGAGCTTGGGGAGAGAGTTACAAGTGCTTAAAAGCGGGCTGGGCCCAAGACTGAGCCTCCGCAAAGGGAGCGGCTACTGATGTCTTTGCCTTTTGTTATATGGTCTAATTTGGCCAGAATGTCAAGTTCCCGAAAGGGGAAGGTAAAGAATAATTTGGAGGGGGGGAAAAAGAAAAAAAAGGTAAACAGAGCTCCGAGGGGGAAAACCACGATCCAGAATGTGGCTTTGTGAGTAAGCAGGAGCCTTCGTACCGGACCGGACGTCAGATTTTGGGCTCCTTGCTCGTAGCAGGCTCTCAAGTGGTTCTGGAATGAATGGATGAGCTCCCACTGACTGCTGGGCCGCTTCCTTCGGGTTAGGAAGCTGGGCCGGGCACAGAGGTCTGCATAGGGTGCCGATTGCCAAGAATGGAGGAGGATGGGGGAGGGGGCGGAGGTGATCACCCCTGGGGCGAATGTTCCTTGCAGGGCAGGGGAGAGAGAGCATTCCCCTGCCCCGCCCCGGGGAAGCTCGGTTTGCACCGCGCATTAGCACCGCTGGAGGACGGTCCCTACCAAGTCCCCGCATGCTGTTCACCCTCCGGAGAGGAATCCCACTGATGCTGGTGGAGACACGGCCATGAGTCAGCACCTGGAAAAGCCTCTTTGGGCGCAGAGGCCCTGAGGACTCCTCTTTTCCTTAGCTGGCCCGTTCCCCTGCGGGGGACCGTGGCTTGCTCAGCAGGCACCCCCGGAGAACTTTCCCCGAGCACTCTTCCCATGAAGCCTCTGAGACACACAGTGATGTCCACTCCTCTCTTGCATTCCTTGTCAAGGCTCCCCAAACTTCTGCCCTGGCCGGGCCGTGTATTTGCTGCGAGTGACAGACAAGAGGTTTCATGGTGTTCTGGGATGAAAAAGGAAACAAAACAAAGCAGAACAGAACAGAACGAATCGCAAACCAAGAATTTGATCCCACAAGGCACCAGAGGTCAGGGTGTAGCATTAAAATTCTAAAATCTGCCCTGGCCAGAAGCCTGAGGGGTACAACTGGACCTTCCAGAACACCACGGATTGGGAGTGGAGTCCCCAACATCATGGAGTAGGGGTGGCTTATCCTGAACAATGATGGAGAATAAAATACACCGGTGTGCTCCCGCCTCCCATTTACAGATAAATTTAGATACACAGAAGCTCGGCTGAGACGTCAAAGTTCATGAAAATCGTTCAAAAGCTTTTCATGCATTCGCCGACTCACGAAATATTTATGCCACGCCAAATATTTGTTCCAAGCACCGTAACTCCCTGTGATGTCCTTATTCGTATCTTTGTCTTGCGCTGGCTGCGGGTGGGGAGTACAGGAAAAGGTGGCTCGTGTAGGCATCACCAGGGATGCTTCCGAAGGACTGATTCGTCTCTTCCAAGAGCACTGGGGCGACGTTACGCCTCATTAACACCCATTTCAAAACCTACGTTGGTGGTGGATCCAGAGACCCCAACCATTCTTTCTGAGCCTCCTTTTTTCCTCCGGTGGACTTCTTACCCACCGTCCCAGGGGGCCCCTGAGCGCACTGTCTGCTCTGGAACGCTTTGGACAAGACACGAAGGCAAAGCTTCCGGAAGGTTCTGTGGGAATGGAAACAAGTTGGAATCTTCCACACATTTTGCTAAAGGACAGCAGCTGGAAAAACAAATATCGATAAGACAAGAAGTATAAATTCAGCCCAGCGGGCAGAGGCCAGCCCTCTGACCCCACCGCCCGCAGAGTTCCAGGTTCGGCCCATTCCTCACTCTGCCCGAGGAGGAACCACATTCTAGCACCAACTCATAGATCTTCCCCTGCCTGGCTTCTTGCTTCCTGGCTCCGTGCCCGGTTTCATTATTGTGGGGGCCGCCATGCAAGAAATCTGCAGGAGCGGGTCCCCCATTTCTCTTCGTGGACGTATGGGTTCCCTATGGCTGCTGTAACAAATCGCCCCACACTTAGTGGCTTTGAACAACACAAGTTTATTACCGTCCGGGTCCGGAGGTCAGAAGCCCATCGTGCGTCCTACAGGGCTTATATCAGGAGGCTGGTAGGGTTGCCTTCCTCTGGAGGCTCTCAGGGAAAGTCTGTTCCCTGCCTTTGCCGGCTGCTCGAGGTCACCTGCATCCTTCAGTATATCACTACTTGTAACGTCTACTTGTAACATCACACCGCCTTCCCTGACTGTGACCCTCCTGCCCTCTTCTGTGATTGCGCTGGGCTCACCGGACCATCCAGGACCATATCCCCATCTCGGGGTCCTTACCCTTAACCACGTCTACAGGCTCCCTTTTGTCACGTGAGGTCACGGAGTCACAGGTTTTGGGAATTAAGACAGAGACATCCTGGGGGACGTGTTTCTGCCGGCCGCGGTGGAGAGAGTCCCAACGGAGATACCATTTGTAATGGACTGAAAGTCTGTGTCCTCCCTCTGAAATTCACGGGTTGAAAACAATCCCCTCCCTGCGATGGCGTTAGGAGGTGGGGCCTTTGGGAGGTGACTGGGGTCAGATGGGCTCCCCGGGTTGAGTTCCCATGGCAGGATGAGTGCCTTTGCAAGAGTCATCAGAGAGTTTCTTCTCTGCCCTGCTCTCCTCCATGTGAGGATACAACCCAAGGTTGGCAGGATAGAAGCTAGGAGAAGGTCTGCGCCAGAACTCAGCCAGCCATGCTGGCTCCACCCCGTGTATGGTATTTTGTTAGAGCAGCCGGAATAGGCTGACACCACTTAAGCTTCTAGAAGGCCCTCCCCTTTCTGTTTTCAGTCATACAGGCAGGCGTCACCTTGCCTTGAGTGTTTTCCCTACTTCTCAGCGTGTGACAAGACCCCTTGCCCTTGGGCAAAGTCACGTGACTCCTTCTCGCCAATGAGATGTAAACAAAATAATACCCTCGCTCCCTGGCTGAAGCACCGAGTTCCTTCTAGTAGGGGTACTAGACCTTCCAGAACTCTCTTCTTCCTCTCACCCGCTACTCCAGTGAGCAGAGCCCCACGCAGACCGTGCGGGGTCAGCCCGCTCGAAGAAGTACAGGATGGCCAGTCACATTTAAATTTCACGGAGACACGCCATCTCAAATACTGCGTGGGGTACACTTACACGAAAAATACCATAATTTTTCCGAGATTCAGATGTAACTGGGTATTTTTATTGGCTACGTCTGGCAATCCTGAGTGGGAGTGAGAAATGAGACTTTGTCCAGGCGCTGAGATTTGGGGGTTATTTGTCACCGCAGCAAAGCCCAAGCTTTCTCGCTGCCACAGGCCCCTTGCTTAGGCGATTATCAATACCACAATCAGTACCAGAGTCCCACCCGCCTTCTGAAAGCGGGGGGCGTCCTAGCTGGCTTTCCAACAAGGCTTGCGTGTTGACCCTCCGCGGCCTTGGTCAGCAGCAGAGCAGGGAGGTCTGGACCCCACAAACCACTTCTGTCAAGTAACGTCCACCTACGAAGGTCAGAGAGCGACGTTCTTTCCTCACTTTGAAGAAGAAACCAGGAGGGGAGCCCTCTCAGCGCTCAGTCTTCTCCTGTGAACGCCAATCTTTCCCCATGATTTTTACTTACGCCTTTCGTATCCACTGCTACTTGGCGATGCTGCAATCACTTAGTGGATGAAATGTGATTTAGCCCAACACGATATATTTTGTCAGTTTCGGTTTACTCGATCAGTATTTCACGACGTGCGCAGAGAAGCCCTCGCATAGTGTTTTAAATTAGAAAGCACTTTTATATCGACTGTGTGATGAGCCCCCTTGTTGACACTGATGGCGGCCACCCTCGCTGCAAAATGCTTTTTAAAGCCACCAAGACTGCAACTGACAGTGAGCCGAGCTGAGTGGATTTGCAGCCGTTGTGGGGGAAACGAGGGCACCAAAGGCGTGGATGCACACGTGACCCCAGAGGACAGGTGACCGGGGCCAGCTTGTGCAGCTGGCCATAGAACCTGGGCCCACGGGAGAGGGCTTGGAGGGTTGGCCGGAGCCCGTTTGAGCATCTACGTCATTTCATTGCCGATAAACATACCAGTTACTGAAGTGTGATCACATTTGATGGGGGGTGGGGGGTTGGAAATGGTTTCAGACATGAGGGCACACAGCAGGCTTGGAGGAACAAGGGTCGCCCCGTGGAACACCCGGTGTGTGGGGGGTGGAGTCTGGAAGCTGTGATGGGGGGATCTGGACCCCTCCAGTCTCCCTTAGTGAGAAGCAGCCCGCAGCAGGCTGGGACTCAGGAGTTGGGCTGACGTCCCCCGGGGGGGAGGTTACAAGAGCCAATGAGATGTCCTCAAAATAACCAGGTCCGGAAGCTGATGTGCAGGAGAAGTCTGGGGGTTCTCCATTTCCCCCGCCTTCTTTTTCAAAACTTCTATCCAATTCTGGCGTCCGATAAAGGCACTGATGGTATTGAAATGTGGACCTTTAGAAAAGATACCACTCAGGGGCTTTAACCCTCCCGGAGGAGATATCCATCCACGGAAGTCGAGCGCTCCTGTGGCCTGGGCCACTTGCCCTGAAGGAGCCTGTGATCCGTTCCCAGAGAGGAGACGGCTGTCCAGGAACCGCAGCAGAACCTTCCCCTCCGAAAGGCAAAACTGAGGGGAGGCTTGTGCCGGACGAGGAGAAACGGCAGAAATTCAGCGATGGGAGAAATCGGTGATTTTGGCGCAGGCCTGTGGGAATTTACAAAGGATGAGAAACTTTATCTGGCCCGTGGAAGAGGCCCGTTCTAGAAAGAGGGGGCACGGGAGAGGGCGCGCCAGGGTCCAGTGGGCGAGGGTGCGGGGTGGTGAGGGGGGACCAGAGCAACAGTGGTGCCACAGGCCTGGAATGGCGAGGCTAATAGACCCTCAGGGCTGGCAGTGACCGTGCTGTTCGTGTCTCTCAATCTTATTTATGAAAACAGCTGTAGCTCTTAGGTGCCGTGTGCTTTGCAGCTTCTCACCTGTTTCCTGCAAGAAAGGTCTTGCTGTCATTTCCACAACACCCTTCGCTGTGAGGTTTCCATGCCCTGCTCAGCCACGTCCAAGAGCAGCGGTCTCCACTCAAGGGCAACAGCCCCTTCTCCGGGTCAGACTGGGGACACGGTGGATGCTGGATCCAGACAGATCTGATGTGCAACTCCTGCTCTCCCCGCTGTGCAACCGGGGGGATGTCTGTGTGTGTGTGTGTGTGTGTGTGTGTGTGTCCCTCAGCGTCAGTTTCCCCGTTCTTGAAACTGACTTCCTGCTACCTAAGCCATAGGTGTTATGACCATCCAATGGGATGGGGCGGGTGAGCAGTTAACAATTAACATCTGACTCTTGTGTCTCTCGGCGTAGCAAGTTCCGTTCTTCCGGCGGTGTTTCTTTGAGCCACATAAAATGACGACAGTCTTCCAACGCCCTCCCCATCCAGGAACACTGTCAGGACGGCCCATAAGGTGTTACTGGTATCCCTGAACTGATTCTTGGTGACCACAGGTCACCAACCATCTGTTAGATAACTCCTTCCCGAGGGCACCTGGTTGGCACAGTCCGGAGAGCGGGCGACTCTGGATCTCCGGGTTGTAAGTTCGAGCCCCACGTTGGGGTGTAGAGAATACTTAAAATAAAACCTTTAAGCATTAAAAAAGATAACCCCTTCCTGAATTTTACCAGACACTCACATCAAGTCTATTTGTCTCACCTCTTCTTTCTGAAAGTCAGAACACGTGCCCACATCCAGTCTTTTACGGTATGTTCTTCATGGTGTTCTCAGGGTTGTCGACGGTGGGGTCGGCTGTAGCTTCCATCAGTGAGATCCTGAGAGGCAAAAATATGTCATCCAGAGCATGTTAATCCCTTTCAATCCATTTTAATTGTCACGATACGATTTAAATACGGGCTGGATTTCAAGGAACCTCCATTGGATGGAGGTCCATAATGGCTGGCCAGAGCCTTGCTACCCAAAGTGTAGTCCAAGAACCAGTCTCCTGAACATCTCCGGGACCTTCTTAGAAATGCGACATTTCCCCAGCCCATCTACTTTCTCTCCTTCTTCCATCCCACCCCTCTGCCCCAGACCTACTGCTTCCGAATGTGTATTTCTAAGAGATCCCCAAGATTTGTGCAGAGACTCCATACAGATTGAGAAGCATGACGTTAGAGCAGTTCTCAGACTTGACCGCACTTTAGAATTAGCTGGAGAACTTTCAAAAATGCCCCAGGCCTGGCCTCTATGTCTAGAGAATCAGACTGAACTCATCTGGAATAGTGCCCAGGAGTGGGTGCTTTTTCAAAGTATGTGCAGTGATTCTAACATGCAGCCAAGGTCCAGAGTCACTGGACCAAAGCTCCTCGAATCCGGCGGGCTTGGCCTCACATCCCAAGACCACCCTGGGCCCGCAACTGGAGATCAAATGGCTGTGGCGGGGCACATAGAAGGGTCCCAGAAACTGGCGGCCTAGAGCGACTTGATAAATATGTCCTCACAAACACGCTTAAGTTTATACAGTCTCCTTAAAGTACAGTCACATGCTGTGTTTCTAAGGATAGAGTTGCCAAAAATGGGCGTCGGTAAAACAAATCGTATTGTCACAATGGTTATTATTATTGTAACAGAACTTTAACATTTCTTACCCCTCTGCCAATGCAATCACAATGCATAATGCATTTGAGATTACTTCCAGCTGTCTCCTACTCTATGAATGGGGACATTTCCGTGCACGCAGCATTCAGACGCCGTGTACGTTTGCATGATAAGCAGCCATCTTCTCATTCATGAGTAGAGGCTCATAGCTGAGGATGGCCCTTCAGTGGCCACCTTAGATGGCCTTGGACTTGGAATGAGCCCCTGTTCCTGAGCCTGAGAGGTCTGTACCCTTGGGTGGTAAGTAAGGCATGGGCTAAGGCAGAAAAGATCTTGACTCTGAAGACTTCATTTCAAGCCCTTGTTACGCCACCCAGGTTGCGATGGGCACGGTAAACTGTGTCCTTATCTGTAAAGTGCAGGTAAATATCCCTATCCTGACTCCCCACAGTGACTGTTGTGAGGCTCAAATAAAACGATGTTTAAAAACGAGTTGCCTAAAAGCAGAAGACTATAATAATAGAAGGAACTGTCCCTAAATGCTGTGTCAATAGCAACAGTAGTGAGAATAGCAGTGTTATCACCACAAAGGGAGGGAGAAGACTCTCTATCTCCTAAACTTTTATGGTTTCCTGTTTTCTTTGTGAAGAGAAAATGGATGGGTGAATGAGTAGATGGATGGATGGGTAGATGGGTGGGTGGATGGAAGGAAGGAAGGGTGGGTCGGTGGACAGGTGGGTGGATAAATGAATGGATGGATGGATGGATGGATGGGTGGAAGGATGGATAGGTGGGTGGATGGGTGGGTAGATGGATAAGTGGGTGGATGGAAGGAAGGAAGAGTGGGTGGGTGGATAGGTGGGTGGATAAATGAATGAATGGATGGACGGATGGATGGATGGATGGATAGATAGGTGGGTGAATGGGTGGGTGGAAGGAAGGAAAAGAGTGTGGGTGGGTGGGTGGGTGGGTGGATGGATAAATGAATGGGTGGAAGGATGGATGGGTGGGTGGATGGATGGGTGGATGGAAGGAAGGAAGAGTGGGTGGGTGGATAAGTGGGTGGATAAATGGATGGATGGATGGATGGATGGATGGATGGATGGATAGGTGGGTGGATGGGTGGGTAGATGGATAGGTGGGTGGATGGAAGGAAGGAAGAGTGGGTGGGTGGATAGGTGGGTGGATAAATGAATGAATGGATGGATGGATGGATGGGTGGATGGATAGATAGGTGGATGGATGGGTGGGTGGAAGGAAGGAAAAGAGTGTGGGTGGGTGGGTGGGTGGGTGGATGGATCAATGAATGGGTGGAAGGATGGATGGGTGGGTGGATGGGTGGGTGAATGGATGGAGTGATGGAGTGATGGATGGATGCAATGTAGCCTTGACATGGAGCCCACCTCCCACCCTTGCCACTTGGCTTCTTATAGCTGTATGCCAGTCATCTGAGTGCCTTGTGGGTCACGTACAACCATTCTGGTATAGCCTATGAGGCCTTTATTATCTGTCCAAACCTGTCCTTTCCACCTTCACTTGGTTCTATTCCCCCATGCTTTCCCACCAGTGCACAGCCTGTGATTTCTCATCTCCATTCCTTGGCTCTTCATGCTTTTAAGTCTGCAAGCCAAACTAGGTGCCAAGCCCAGCTCATCTGACTTCTATTTGGAAGCCTTCCCTAGTTCAGTCAGTCCAAAGGAATCCCTCCCTCCTTTCCCATCACAGCACCTTGTTTGTTTCTGTCTTACAGACTGTATATCTTTCTACATGTGTGAATTACCTCTCTGGCTTAAAGGAGAGGAAAAGAAATAGAACGTATCAGTCACCGGGGCACCCTCATGCGATCCTAATGAAGACCTCGCGAGGGATGTATTATTATTCTTATTTCACCAAAGCAGGGACACAGGCTCTAAGAGGTACGCTGACTTGTCTGAGGCATATTAGTGGTGGATCTGCAACGTGAACCCTCGTGTTCTGACTCTCTCTGGTGGCAGGAGCTTCTGGAAGACCCTGTTCACATCGTAGCTGATTCATCTGTAAAACGGAGGTAAAGCTAGCCGCGGGGACAAAAGGAACTGGCCAGAGAGGGTTGTTCGCATCAGCGTTGCTGTTTGTCAGCCTGGACTCCCACCTGCCCTGTGCTCTGCCAGGGTAAGCCCTCACCAGGAGCTGATCGTTTTAAACTTTTAAAATTAAAGTCGAAGCTCTATGATCTGATTACGTGGGGACCATCAGCTGGTCAGTTAATTAGGAAAAGAGAAAATCACATACGCCTTAAGATCTTCGTCTTAATTCAAAACATGTCACGGACTTTAATTTGCCAAACTTTTGCTTCAGGACTCATGCCTTTTCTTTGAGCACGGAGGGACCCCAGGGTCTGTTTTCCGTAAACCACACCCACAGCTGCACGGTCTCCTCGTGGGGGTAGTAATCCTTCTACCAGTCGGAATCCTTCTGGATGGTTATCATTTCCCCGCCAAAGCCTCCAGCCTCGCGTTATCTGCTCCACACCTAATTCAACAGCAGTTTCCGTGGTCACTTCCCTTTAGAGCATTTCTGAAAGTTTTCACCTTAAGTTTCATGGCAACAAATCTCCTTTCACACTATTTCATTGGCTTACGTGAAACAGGCAGGATTTTATTAGATGAGCTCATTAGAATAACAGGGACACCTGAGGAGAGAAGGCCTGGGAACAAGCCCAGTGGTTCTTGGTGACACCGGAGGGCAGGGGCAGCAAAGGGCGACCCGCCAGAGGTGCTCAGCAGGCCCTGCGCAGCCACTGGGGTGTTTGGGTGAGGACTGAGAAGCTGCAGGTGAGGCCCAGGTCAGTGCCACGGGGAGAGCGTCTCCTGTAATTTACAGGGGCGCGTTGAAAACGTTACTGGCTGCCCACTTCGTTAATTTCACCGGCGAACGGCTGGTGTAGACAGGGAGCAGGAAGGAAACCTATAGGGATTCCGCAACCCCCCGCCCCTCCCCCTGGGTTTGTTATCTCCACCCCACCACTTACTTACTGGCCAGGTGACCTTGAACCAGCCACCCCTCTCTTTGATTAAACAGCGATGTCACCCATCTTGCAGAGCTCTTGCTGGGGATTGAGTGAGATGATTGATACACACTAGATCCTGGGCACATAGTAGGCGCTTCAAAAAGAGGAGCTAAAGCTACAATGTTAATCCTCGGGGTTTCTGATGCGCAACTGTCATTAGGGGGGGCTGAAACCCCTCCCTCCTCCTCCGGGGTAAGGATTCTCCCAGTACCTTTTTCAAAATTAGCATTTACAAACTCCCTCAGACCCTCAAAAACCTGAGGCTCACCACTTACCCTGTTTGCACTTGCAAATTGTTTTCCTTTGAATTTGAAACAAAATGCACACGTTAAGGGATACTCTTAGGACCTGCTCCTCTATCTAAATGGAAGGTCAAACTGCGTCTCACCCTCTCTCGTTTCAGGCAACACTGTCATTTCAATTGCAAATCCATAAGCCTCTTTTGTGAATTGCATTTGGTTTTTAAAGGAGGAGGGGTGCATAAGTCACGGGATCCCTTACAGAAGCCACATCGCAGAGACATTTTCTAATGCACCTAACCGGATAATATGGTAATCAAACCAAATCAGTGGCAAAACACTTTGAAATTTTAAATACGGTCTAAATCACAATTGTTCTAAAATTTATGGTTTGTAGAATTTCTTAGCCTCCCTCACACTGACATGCGTTCTCTTTGTTTTTCATTTTGGCAGAAATAGGGACTTGCGAGTTAATCTTTTAAAAGATGTTCGATTGTAGCAAGTTGTAATAAAATATGCATTTAATACATACTTAATAAAAAGTAACACCTCAGCTATAAATTGCTTCATTGAGATATAGAAACATGCTATAAGCCATAAAATGCATACAAGAAATGGAATTAAGCAGAAGTTACCGTTAGTGTCAGTTTTTATTTCTGAAATGGTCTAAAATTGAAGATAATGATTACTCATAGGAGAAAAAAAAACTTTTATCAAATGCAAAATCAACAATGTTGGTGGCATTTTCTGACTCATGGGTGGATTCGTGGTCCTGGAGAGGTGCCTAGACATTGTAATTCGCGAGAATTATAATTAACAAGGAAAAATTACTCATTTATTTACATTCCCATTTGAACACTAGATAAATTATTTGCTAAAAGCCCCTTAATGATCCCGAAGTACATAATTATCTAGCACACTGGTCCCACTTTCAGAGGATAAAACCTATAGCAAAATGACTTTTTCCCCCCAAAACTGTTCCTTTACAACCCCTGCTAGACATTTCTTTTATGGTTTTTAAAAGTTATATTGGTTTTTTTTAAATATCAAAATATTTTATGCAAAATATTTCATTTTTAAAAAATTCACTCTCGCTCTTGGGAGGGTGTATGTGCAATTACAGATTGCAGTAAGTTCTGAAATTAACACTGAATATATTTTCATATTATGTTTACATATGGGTAGGGTTTTTTTTAGACTCCCTATCTTTTTTAGATTTATGAGATTCTCTACAATAAGACTTTGTGTGAGTATATTTAAATTTCATATGTGTATATATTTATACACACACAGAGCAAGATTACACACTTGCTTTAATTTCTCCCAATCTTAAAAACTCATAAAATATTTAAGCTGTTTCAGGACCAGAATAGAAATGCCTCAAAGTGTTGTTTAAAATTACATCCAACCCTCACCTACCCATGCTAATGAATGGGGCCGTGCAGCTATGAGGAATATCAATCAAAAGTAATCAATGCGCAGAGGCTCAATGGTTAACCTTGTTCGCTGCCCACTCCCTCCCTCCCTCGCCCTCCTTCCCGACCTTAACTCCAGCTGCTCAGAAAATGACTCATTGGTCTCTATCCTCATTGCCTGTCATCCGACTGATGAAACTTCCAGTCGGGGAATAAAATGATCAAAGGGTGAGCGGAATGAATAATCTCTAAACTGTGGCAAACAGCGAGGGGTCAGTTGATTTAAAGGTTTCCGTGGCTTCGTTCATTCATTCAACAAACATTTATTGAGAACCTAGTATGTGTGATGCATTGGCTGCCGTGGGGGCAACGAAAATGAACACGTTGAACGCTTTCCCTGCTTTTATGGCATGTGCGATACAGGCGAAGAGACAGGTTCGAAAACACCATCGCTACAGAATTAATAGCAGCCCTGAAAACGCGGCACCACCGCGTAAAAGCACAATTATATAATGAAAAAATATGCCTGGAGGTCCTGACCTGGTCTGCTGTGGGATGGCGGTGGTCGGGGAATATCATCATCGGGGGAGGTGACCCTCACGCTGGACGGAACAGGTAGAGGAGAGGAGTACCGGGGGTCCAGGCAAGAGAGGCAGCGCGCATGAGGGTCCTAGGGGAAGAGGAGGCTTGGGGACAGCGTGGGCCACCCAGGCAGCCGGTGTGGCTGGGGCACAGGTAACAGGGGGGGCTGTGCTGTCAGATGAGGCTGGAAACGTGAGCAGGGACACCGTTAAGCCCAACTGGAGTTTGGATTTGATCCTGGCGGCCATTAAAGGCTGACGCGAAGCCGACCGTGGCCGTGTAGGCGTGACCACACCTACGTGTTTCAAAGCCTGCTGTGTGGAGGGTTCCAGAGGTTGAGCTGGAGGCCACTGGGACATTGCAGATGACATCTGATGGCGGCCTAGAGGTGCGGCGAGATGGGAGTGCTGGGACAGGTCCACTCTTCTGGACGAGGCCGCACGGGTGCAAATCAGATATGCCGCTTATGGGACCGTAGGCATCTGTAAGGGTCACAGAGCCAATGCAAGTAATCCCTTTCGTAATCATGGTGTGCACCGAATTGTGCCCCCCCAAATTAATCCACTGGAGCCTTACCCCCCCAGCACCCCCAGAATGCGACTGTATTTGGACACAAGTCCTTTAAAGAGGTCACTGAGTTAAAAGGAAGCCACCAGGTGGGAGCTAATTCCATCTGACTGCTGTCCTTCTAAGCAAGAAGATTAGGACCCACAGAGGGACACCAGGGGCTTTCGCAGACAGAGGGACAATCGTGTGAAACGCAAGCGGGAGGGACCACCCGGAAGCCAAGGAGAGGGGACTCCGGAGGAGAAACCGAGCCCGCGGGCGACCCGATCTCGGACTTCCAGACTCCAGAACTGTGAGCGAACACTGCTGTGGTTGAAACGCCCCATCTCTGGGGCTCTGATGGCCCCAGCAGAGGAGTGCAGCCTCCAAGCGACGTCATGGGCGTGAGATGCAGGCAGAGAGAAGCAGCGGTGATGAGCGCAGCGGTCCCACATCCCCCCCGGCCAGGTCGTTGCCCTTGCCTTCCAAGGGCAAACAGCTATGCCCGGTGAGAAGCGTGTAAACGTTTCGTCACCAGTGAATCAGAGAGAAACTTCTCTAGCATTGCTGTAGATCAAACACTGATGAAAAGAAACCACAGGAACACGATTTTTCACCACCAAGACAGTGATCGCATCCATCACCCCGAAAAGCTTCCTTACGGTCCTTTATAAACTCTTCCTCCCGGGCCGCCCGAACCGCCACGGATCTGTTTTCTGCCGCTGGAGTAGTTGTCTAGAACGTTATATAAATGGAATCATATGGTATGTAATTTTGTTTTGCTTGGCTTTTTTTTTTTTTTTTTTTTTTTTTTTTTTTTTTTTTTTTTTTACTCAGCATAATTATTTTGAAATTCGTCCAAATACTTTACTCGTTTTATTGCTGGATTCCATTGCATGCATATAGCACAGCTTTTCACCTGTTGATGGACATTGGAGTTATTTCCAATTTGGGGGGATTGCAAGTAAGACGGTGATGACAAGTCTTTCTGGACAAGTCTTTTTATAGGCTCGTGTGGTCCTTTTTCTCTTGGGCAAATGACCAGAAAGTGGAGTGTCTGGGTCACGTGATTAGCTTTTTAAGAACTTACCGAACTGTTCTTCTAAGTGGTTGTACCTACCAGAAAAGGCTGAGGGTCCTGGTTGCTCCACAACCTTGATGGCATTTAATTCTTATCCGTTCCCTACACTGTAGCTCTTTTTTTATTAATCTTTTTAATGTTTATTTATTTTTGAGAGAGAGAGAGAGACTGTGTGAGCGGGGGAAGGGCAGAGAGAGAGAGAGAGGGAGACACAGAATCTAAAACAGGCTCCAGGCTCTGAGCTATCAGCACAGAGCCCGACGCGGAGCTCGAACTCATGAGTCATGAGATCATGACCTGAGCTGAAGTCGAGCACTTAACCGACTGAGCCACCCAAGTGCCCCACTAATGTCCAGAATCCTTTCGTGTGTTTGTTTGCTATCTGCGTATCTTTTTTGGCGAAGTGTCTGTTCACATCTGTTTGTGTTTTTTTTTTTTTCTAGATTGTGTGCTTTTTTATTATCGAATGTTGAGAGTTCTTTACATATTCTGCGTACCGACCCTTCGACTATCCTTCAGATGATTTGCATGTCGTTTCTCCTGGATAGGGGAGAAACTTTTCATTGTCTTCATAGTTTCTTTTCTTTTTTTTAAGGTTTGGATTTGGGATTGGATTACTCTACCAGTTTGTTCTGTAATGAATCATGCTTTTGTTATTGCTTCTATGACATCTTTGCTTTAATCCAAGGTCACACATGCTTTCTTCTATAAATTTCACAAAGTTTTAGGTTTTACTAAATGTAATGTTATGTTCTGTAGCCCAATCTGAGTTCACTTTGTGTGGGCCTGGTTCTCCAGTTCCAACACCATCCGTGGGGAAGATCAAACTGTCTGGATTCTATTCTGCACCACTGATCCCCCGGTTTAGCATCATTACTGTAGCTTTAAGGTTAACTGTTGAAGTGAGGTCGTGAGAGCCTGCCGAATTTACCGGTGGTCTACAAAGTTTCTTTGGCTCTTCTAGGTCCTTTCCATGTGAATTTGAGGATCCGCTTATCACTTTGTGCAAATAGGCCTTGCCAAGATTTTGATTTAGATCAATCTGGGAATGAGCAAATCGTTAGGAAGAAGAAGCCTTCCAATGGGATATTCAGACCGCTTACATTTCGACCAACAGTGTAAGTAGTGATATAGTTAGGTAGGTTTCAGTCTGTAACGTCGCCATTTCTGTTCCATTTGTCCTTCTTTGTTTCTTTTTCTGCCTTCTTTTGAGTATCATTAAAGTTTTTAAATATTTCATTTAGTCTGCTCGTTGGTCTGTTAGCTGCGCCTCTTTGATTTTTTGTGTTAATGGTTGCTTTGGGGTTCACTTATTATGGTCTACCTTCAAGCAATATTACACTCTATAGCATAAGAACCTTACAAGAGTATATTTCCATGGCATGCATAGTGCACACACATTGGTGTATGTCATAAATGTGTGTATTGTCATGCATTTTTATTTTATATGTGTTACAAACACCACGCTACATCCTTAACATTTTTAATCGCTCTGTTTTTAAAAAGCATTAATAAATATAAACACACACCGTTTCTGACCCTTGTGCGGTTCCAGATTCCCACCAGGTGTCACTTTCTTCTGCCTGGAGGATTTTCTTTAACATGTTTTCTCCAGTGCAGATCCACTGAGGAGAATTCCTTTCTGCTTTTGTGTGACCGAAGACGTCTTTATTCCCCCTTATTTCTGAAAGACATTTTCACTGGGTACAGAATTCTAGATTGATTTGTTTTTCCATTTGGTGCTTTTAAAGATGTTGCTGTGCATTTTTCTCACTTGAATTATTCTTGAGAAATGTATTGCTGTCTTTATTTTCGTTCCTTAGTTTGCGTCGTGCTTCTCCGGAAGCTTTTAGTATTTTCTCTTAATCACTGGCTTCGAGCCATTTGTTTATAATGCCCCTGGGCGTGTTTGTCTTCATGTCTCTTGTGCTTGGGGTTCACAGACGATTTTTTACGTATAGGTTTATAGTTTTCAACAAAGTTGGAAAATTTGTGACCGTTATCTTTTTCAGATAGTTTTCTGTTCCCACCTCGGTCTACCCTGCTTTGGGAGCCCATATACCACCCATACACTAGGCTGCCTGAAGCTCTCCCAGGCTCACTGACGCTCTGCTAACATAATTTTAAAATTTCCTCTTCTCTCTCTGTTTCATTTCAAACAGTTTCTATTGCTGTGTTTTCAAGTTTACTAATTTTTTTCTTCAATGTAGATATTGAATCCCATCCATCAGTCCCATCCAGTGTGGTTTTTTTATTTCACATACTGCAATTTTTGTCTTTCATCTCTAGAAAGTCAGTTTGGGTCTTTTTATATCTCCCGTGTCTCTTCTGAACTCTGTGGACATATGGAATGTAGTGATAGCCATTCTTTTAATATCCTTTCTGCTAGTTCTGGTGTTTGCCTCAATTATTGGTCAGTTTCCATTTTTACTTTCCTCCTCCTAACAGGTGGTATATCCCTGCCTCTCTTCATCCCTGGTAATCTTTGATCAGATGCCATGCATTGTGAATTTTACCTTTTCTTTCTTTTTGATCCTGGATATCTCTGTATTCCTGTAAATATTCTTAAGTTCTGGGGGCATCTGGGTGGCTCAGTCGGTTGAGCATCCAGCTTCGGCTCAGGTCATGATCTCGCGGTCTGTGAGTTCAAGCCCTGCATCCGGCTCTGTGCTGACAGCTCAGAGCCTGGAGCCTGCTTCGGATTCTGTGTCTCCCTCTCTCTCTCTGCCCCTCCCCCACGTGTAGTCTCTCTCTCTTTCTCTCAAAAATAAATAAAACATTAAAAAATTTAAAAAAAAAAAAGAGCAGGATTCCTGATCCCTTCAAATATCTTGAGCTCTGTCCTGGGGTGCAGTTCAGTTACTTCAGCAGAGTCCGATGCTTTTCAGATTTGTACTGTGGGACCAGAGCAGTGCTGGGTGCTGTTCTCCACGGCCAACACAGGACCCTTCTGCGTACTCCACAGAGCGCTGCAATCCACGACGTTTTTCAGTCTGGCTAGGGGAAGCAGGCACTATTCCCAGCCCTGTGTGAACCCCAAAAACTATTCCTTCTCCTCTAGTCAAGTGACTCTTTTCCCAGCCTCAAGGAATTCTCTTGCACATGTGTGCTGGTCATTATTCACTCCAGTACTCGAGAGGAACCTCGTTTACAGTTTACCTTCTACGGCTCCCTCCCCTCTCCGGTACTCTGTTCTGAAAATTCTGACTGCCTGGGTCTCCCCGCCCCCTCAGCTTTGTCCCCTTAACCCCAGGGATTTGCAGGAGTGGCCTGGATTTCCCTTCCCCGTTGCTCAGGCAGGAAACCCACAGGCAGTAAGCCGGGGCAATCTAAGGTTCCCCCTCACTGTTTTCCTTTGTTCCCCCTTTAATGCCTGATGTCCATTTTCTGCCAACCTCTTCTTGTTACAGATCTTGTCCATTTATTGCTTATTTGATGCTTCCATTTTGGGGTTATGGTGAATAACGACGAGCGAGTTTTCTCGTATAGATCTTTCCGCAGAGTTAACCTTCTTACTCTTCCTGAGTAAATATCCCAGCGTAAAATGGTTGCATTATAAGGATGATGAGTATTTACTTTCAGAGGAAACTATTAGACTTTCTTTTCCCCCCAAGTGGTAGTTTCATTCTACACTCCCACCAGAAAGAGAAGAGATTTTAATTGGTCCTCATTCTTGAGAATCCCTGGTAGTTATCAGTCTTTTCCCCTGAAGATTCTAATCAGCATGCAGGGAATCTCCTCGTGGTTTTAATCTCATTTACCTGCTGACTAATCATGTTCAGCTCTTTTTCATTTGCTTATTGGCCACTCGTATACCTTTGTGAAGTGTCTGTTCAAATACTTTGCCCATATTGTGGTCACTTTTAATTTTCAAAGTTCTCTGAAAATACTGAGATAATAAGCCGTCTGCTGAGTTCAACCATCATCTAGAAACCTGTGTGGAATCTTGCTCAAGAAATTACTCGTGCCTCCACAGAATGGAGCAAGAAAGGAGGTGTCGCGTCTACTTTCAAACACATGACTTGTCACCCTGCAGATGGTCAAAGTACACATCATTGAGATGCTTTTCCTCAAAGTTTGCAAACGTACACGAAAGTCGAAAGAAAAGTAAACCAGATCCCTGTGGAATCACCATCCAGCGTGCACAGTGAGCAGCATTTTGCTAGTCTCGTTCTAGGTATCACCTCTTACTTTATGTTGGATGGAGTATTTCAAAACAAGCCCCACACATAATATAATTTTGCCCGTCAGTGGAACACCATTTTGACAGGTAGAACTTAAGTTATTCACTTAGGCTCTTTATTTGGTTGTAAGGCTAAGACCAGGCGCTCGCTCACGGAAAGAAACTCAGATCCAACCTTGGCCCAGATTAGAATATGGAACCATGCCATCTGAAATCAAAATTTCCATGCTTACTTGGAGACACGAGACCCGTGTCCTAGTAGTGCTATCCTAGAACACCAAATGTTGCCTTTGGTTGCTCCAAATGGGAAATATCTCTCCACAAGTACACATTATTTTATTTTATTTTATTTTATTTTATTTTATTTTATTTATTTATTTTTTTAAATTTTTTTTCCAACGTTTATTTATTTTTGGGACAGAGAGAGACAGAGCATGAACGGGGGAGGGGCAGAGAGAGAGGGAGACACAGAATCGGAAACAGGCTCCAGGCTCTGAGCCATCAGCCCAGAGCCCGACGCGGGGCTCGAACTCACGGACCGCGAGATCGTGACCTGGCTGAAGTCGGACGCTTAACCGACTGCGCCACCCAGGCGCCCCCAAGTACACATTATTTTAAAAAGGAGACACCCAAGAATTCATTCGAAAATTAAGGCTTCCTTCTTTCACTTTCACAACGATAGCCCGTGCTGTACCTCACACACGAGACATACTCGACAGGTCCTGGACTAGTTACAGTAGAGGCCCAGCTCTGTCTTAGGCATGGGGAGGGAGGGAAATATAAGAAAATACAAGGAAAGCAACGAAAGTAATATGAAGAAAAGCATAAGAAAGCAACGAGCAGCCCCCTGTCCTCAAAATACTTACGGTGAAGGGAAGACATGACCGGAGGGAGCTGGAGCCACACCCCAGCACTGGGCCGGGAACTGCAGAGGCTCAAACGCACAGAGTGAGGTCCCCGTCTTCCAGAAACCCCCTAAGATGGTCGGCAACCGGGTCTGTGAAGGCACCTGACCCAGCGCCTAGCACACCGTAGGTGTTCACTGTATCAGATGTTAAGAATAAAGACCTAAGTGAAGGCAGAGATGATCCGTGGCTTTGACAGGGGCCATCGACCAGTGCCACGGTGTGAGCAGTGCATCCCCCAGGAAGCGGGACTCTCTGATGGGCAGTGTCGATGTCAAAGTCAAAGCCTACTGGTGCTGCTCACTACCTGTGTATTTGGGGCAAGTCGCTAAACCTCTCTGAGCTTATCACATAGAGTACTATTCCTCCTGCCAGAATTACCGTGTGTGCATGTCCAGCCTAGTGCTTAGGACACAGATGTCCCCAGCATGTTCTGTCCGTCTCTACCAGTCTCATCATTTGAAATCAACTACTGAAGGGAAGAAATGATGCATATCCAGAGTGATTCACAGGGACTGGGAACGGGCCAGAGTTAACTGGAAAAATCAACGGGGATATGAAGAGAGAGAGGGGGGGAAAAAAAAGGAAAGAGAGGCAGGCCAGCTGTTTCATTCGTCTGGAAGGAGCGGTGAACTCTTAAGGGAACGGCCATGGTCAGAAGTGAGCAGCGGTCTGCCGTGGGGCATTGGAGGAGAGTGGACCGGAAGCCAAGGGCAGGGGGTCGGGCCCTCGAGACGCATTTAGATATTTGAACAGCGGGAGCTCGGGACGGTCAACACAAAGCTTAGCTTCGGCGCAGATTTGAAAGCCGACGTTTGTGGAAACGCACGAAGGCACACTAATCAAATAAAGCAGGCGGCTTCGCTGTGGGCTTCTCTAGCCTTGCTGGTGGTCTGCGTGTTCCGTTCAGTGCCTTTATGGGGTCCCCCGCAAGCCTGGCTTTGAATCCTTCTGCATTACTCTCAGGTGAGCCTCTTGGATCCTGTGGTTATTAGTACATTACCAAAGAAAGTCCTCCTCTAAAGTGGAAGCCACATGTATGGGCTATAAATACAACGCAATTAGCCTCTCAAGTGCCTTATTATAAAATGTATCAAGGACACTCACTTGGACTAACAGATTAAAGGACGGAATTTCTGTAGAGACAAGGCCATTTTTTTTAAGTTTCTGATTTGCTTTTATAGAATGCAAGGGGAAAATAAAGAACAAACCCATATATGATAAAACCCGTTTCAATCAGCAAATCTGGGCGTCACTTTTGATGTTCTTCTCTTCGCTCTCCAAATCCTTGCGTCACCTACTAGCCGTTTCGAGTGCCAAACCTGGGAGTAGCTACCCAAATGTAAGCGCAGAGGTCTCTGGGTAAGGAATAATGAGCAGAAATCAGTGGTTAACGAGAGGGTACCCGTTAGAGCCTTTGGGGAAGGGGATCTGGTGACATTTATGAAATTTTTTTTTTTAATTTTTTTTTCAACGTTTATTTATTTTTGGGACAGAGAGAGACAGAGCATGAACGGGGGAGGGGCAGAGAGAGAGGGAGACACAGAATCGGAAACAGGCTCCAGGCTCTGAGCCACCAGCCCAGAGCCCGACGCGGGGCTCAAACTCACGGACCGCGAGATCGTGACCTGGCTGAAGTCGGACGCTTCACCGACTGCGCCACCCAGGCGCCCCTGAAATTTTAAAATACACATACGAGTTGCACCTCTGGATATACGTCCCACAGCAAGGAAAGAAGGAACCTACAGAACCGGGGTTGTGGCAAAACCCCAAAAACTCTGTCCGCGGCAGGATGTCCGTCAACAGAGAAATGGATAGATGTGCCAGGGGGGGCACCACGGCCTGGGCTGTTATGCAGCTACTATTAAAATGAAGTCGAGGGGCGCCTGGGTGGCGCAGTCGGTTGAGCGTCCGACTTCAGCCAGGTCACGATCTCGCGGTCCGTGAGTTCGAGCCCCGCGTCGGGCTCTGGGCTGATGGCTCAGAGCCTGGAGCCTGTTTCCGATTCTGTGTCTCCCTCTCTCTCTGCCCCTCCCCCGTTCATGCTCTGTCTCTCTCTGTACCAAAAATAAATAAAAACGTTGAAAAAAAAAATTAAAAAAAAAAAATAAATAAAATGAAGTCGAACTTCATGGGTTAGAGTTATGTGTTCTGACCCGAAGCCTTGTTATGGAAACACCCAGTTACAGAGGATCACGTATAAGATTGTCCCACGTTTGGCGGTGCCTGGGTGGCTCAGTCGGTTAAGCTCAGGTCATGATCTCAGGGTCCGTGGGATCGAGCCCCACATCAGGCTCTATGCTGGCAGCATGGAGCCTGCCTGGGATTCTCTCCCTCCCTCTCTGCCCCTCCCCCGCTCCTGTGTTCTCTCTCCAAAGAAATAAATACACATTAAAACAAAACAAAAAAAAAGATTGTCCCATGTTTGCAAAAGAGAAAAGAGGCACAAGAGATTAAGAAGGTGGGAGCAGAAGAAGAAAGGGGGGAGACACCTTGTTGTTACCCACTGTCCCACCCCTCTTCCTTACCTGCTGTCTGAGCCCCGCTGTCCTCTGGACGTTTCAATTAGTCACGACTAATTTAAACGGACGGCATTCCAGATAGTCCAGGCGGAGGGAGGCACCGCACTGAATTGCCTTTACAGATGACAGAAGAGCCCCAGACGCTATAACCAGAGGGAGCCCGAAGTAACCAGAAGCTGGCGAATGGGGGGGTTGAATATCCTCTACTCCCCAGGACCACAGAGACGCGGACGAGGGGGGTAATGAGACCCAGAAGCGCGGGCCCCATGGGGAGCTAGAACCAGGGAGGAAGAAAGCATAGAGTGCAGACGTCTTAGGTTTACTCCGTAAACCTCGGTATTGTTACGATACCGAGAAGGAAAACAGCAAAATTAGCCCTCCTCCTCATTATTCAGTGGGCATTTTCAGTTTTGTTATTAATACAGTCGACCCTTGAACGATGCGGGGGTGGGGCCGCCTCTTGTACACTCAGAGCTCAGGTGACTCTGAGTCCCCGGAAAGCTTGACCACCCACAGCCCACCGGGAGCCCTGGCGATAACAGAAACGGTTAACGCGGATTTTCCTATTTCTTGAGCACCTACTCTGTGCCAGACGCTGTTAGCTTTCCGCAAGCCTCATTTCACTCACTGCCACCAGGTCACAACTGCCGTGCGTTTTGCAGATGACGAGACCCAGACCTGCAGAGATAAAATCGTGTTTCTAGGCCCACACACCTACTAAGTGAAAGACCCTGAGTTTGAGACCCGTTCTACCCATGGCCGAATGTTCCGGCGTTCTGCCCGCCACCCCCGCCCGCCTCGTTGTAGCGCGTCCGGACCAGGTCCTGTCGTGACACTCGGCGGCTACCGTTCTACACAGGCCACAAATCCCCAGACACGGGTCCCCCCGCGTGAGTGGGGCCTGCGTGTATGCACCCTGGGGACCGGAGGGGCTGGTGGCCGCTCCACCCCGCAGAGGAGCAGCGGAAGCCACGCCAGGCGATTGCAGAGGCGGCGTCAGAAAAAGGCCGTTCAGCTTCGGCCCTTCGGTTCCCCGGAATCCTACCGCTTCCAGCCTGGGCTGCTTCTGAGACCACAGTTCTGTGAGCAGCCCGAGTCCCACGAAGGGGCCAGGGGTAGGTGGCTCGGCTCGACCGTCCCAGCCGAGCCCAGCCTTCCTGTCACCCCAGCCCAGGGGCCAGACACGTAAGTTGCAAGCCTCCAGAAGGTTCTGCCTCCCCGCCGTTGGGCTCTTCCCGGCGGACTCTCCTCCACTCTCCAGGAGGCTCTACCCCAGCTTGCAGACGGACGGACAAAAGGGACGATCGCCTCGGTGCCTGCCGTGGACGACTGGAATATTTAAGCAGCTTTGGGCAAGGGCTAGCACGTAGAGGGCTTTCAATTACTTGTTGACGGAGCAAATAAATGGTAAATGGAAATTTCCGTCCTGCCCTCAATGCGCAGATGCAGAAACACCTGGCAAATCGCGCAGAGCTGTTTAAACGGACAGTTGTCTTGAAGAAACTGCTTGAGAGAAAACGTTAGCGTTGTGACTCGTGACATTTCCAAGGGAGAAAGAGCTGGAAAGGAGCCACGGAACCTTTGGGGGCTCAACCGACAGTGAGCTGAGAATGCTCCTTTGGAAACTCACGTCTGCTGTCTAATTGGGATTCCGGGGTCCGGGCAAACACCCGGAACAGGGCGTCCTCTGAAGAGCACGGGGGACGTCGGGTTTCCCGGCCAAGTCTATCCCCCGGCGTAGACGGCAATTTGGTGCCTGGCAAAGACAGGGCACCTGGTGTCGCGAATGCATAAATAAATTCCGCTGGATAATTGGAATCACAACGGCAGGTTAATAAGCTGGCCTCCTGCTTTGCAGGCCCAGCCTCCGTGTGCCCTGGGCTGGAGCAGGCCGGCCTCCCGCGCCCCCCACGCTCCGCGAGCAGAAGAGCGGGACAAGGTCTGCGACGACCCCTGTTAACGGGCCGCTTCGTGACGGGCACTGCGTTTTCAGACTTTTATTTGTATCTTTTTTAAATGTTTATGAGGAAGAGAGAGAGAGAGGGAGAGGGAGGGGCGGAGAGAGCAGGGGATGCGAGGCTCGAACTCACCGCGTGTTAAGACCCCGACCTGAGCCGAAGTCGGACGCTCGGCCGACTGAGCCACCCAGGCCGCCCCCGACAGCCACGCTGTTTTACTCCGGTTTGTCACGCTGATAAAAAATCCTTAACGACCTCTTGCCCATCAACCATGGGCCGGGCCCTCTGCTGTAGGGTGTGGTACAGTGGTCGTGCTTATTCCCTTTTCAAGAAAGCTGGGGTCCAGAGAAAACTGTTAGTGGGGCCAGCAGGGGAGGCCACCGCTCTCTGCGATCGCTGCCCCTGTGGCACCGCCCCTCGGCCCTCGTCTCTCTGGGAGGACTGCTGGCCTTTCCGGGGCAGAAGCTGGCCCTCCCCAGGATGGCCACGCTGCGTACCAGCTGAGTCCTCGGTGGAGATGGTGTCCAAATGGGTTCCAACACGGACTCTCTCACTGAGGAAGAGTGGTGGCCCCCGGTCCTGTTGGGGACCAGCACTGCCGCCCCCACGCTGACCCCCTCCTCTAAATTGCACAAGACCCGGGGAAACGGAGGGGCGCCCGGGTGGCCCCGTCCGTTAAGCACGCGACTCTTGATTTCGGCTCAGGGCGTGATCTCCCCATTCGTGGGCTCGAGCCTCACCCTGGGTTCTGTGCTGACAGCGCAGAGCCTGCTTGGGATTCTCTCTCTCTCCCTCTGTCTCTGCCCCTCCCCTGCTCTCTGCTTAGTGTTCTCGACTCTCCACGGTGTGTTTGATCCCGCTCTGGAGGCAGCTGCGGGAGCCACAGGAGCACAGGAGACCCCGATTCCCGGCGCCTTTGCCACCTAGAGCTGTTTCCCGGAGCTCTGTCCCCGCGCCCCCTAGCCATCGTCTCCATTTGCAAAACGGGCACAGACCTAACGGTGCCCCTCCCTGGGTGGCCTTGGACCAAATGAGAGACTGAGTCCCAAGCACTCACCTGGCGCCAGGGACGTGGTGAACACTCAAAAACAAGATGGGGCGCGACCCCCGCTCGCGTGCGTCCAAGGCCCCCTGCCCCCGGCCCAAGGGGTTTGGAAGGACTGTCGCTTACCCCCTCCGCGAATGTGTGCAGAGTGATTGCAAACCCCACTTCTACCTCTGGGTCCACCCGGTCACGGGGAGGAGGGCCGCAGAGGCTTCGTCCCCTGGACGTGTGGCCATAAAGCTCTCCGGTGAGAGCCGGGGAGTCGGGGGGCAAGGCGCAGACCTCTTCATTAGAGGAGTTTTGCCTCCTCGGAGCTGTCTTCTCTGATGTCAGTGTCCTGCCACTCAGCTTTCTGCTTCCCATATTCTTTTTTTGTAGTGTTTTTAAATATTTACTTGTTTTTGAGAGAAAGAGACAGAGTGGGGTGGGGGGGGGAAGGGCGGAGAGAGGGAGACACGGGATCCGAAGCAGGTTCCAGGCTCTGAGATGTCAACACAGAGCCCGACGCGGGGCTCAAACCCACAAACTGTGAGATCACGACCTGAGCCGACATCGGACGCTCAGCCGACTGAGCCACCCAGACGCCCCCCAACTTCCCACATTCTTATTTGACACACTCCATAAGGCGCATGATCATTTCTGAATAGATTACCTGATAGTTTTCTGTGACAATAAGATGAAATAATAGCTATGAATATATGTGATAAACATAGTAGAAAAATAAAAGTGAAAATCTACTAAAATAAATACAAGTTAAGCCTTAGAGTTAGGTTTATTGTTTCCTGTGTTTTACAAATTTACCATAAAGAGTCTATATTACTTTCATAACAAAAAACAACAATTGACTTAAAAGTGCTGGATGTGTGATGAAAACCTACAAACAGAAAAACCAGTGTTCCCACCGAAAAAAAAAAACAACACAGTGTTGGACTTTTATCCTCTTCCATTTTAAACTACTTATGTTACTCAGGCCCACCACGTACAGTTGGTCAGGTTGTGCACTGCAAAAATAAACTGAGCCGGCCAGCAGAGGGGGTGGCTAGAACCCAGCAGGGGCTCTGTTTGTAAACAAGGCACCCCAGCCTGTGACCAAATCTGCCTCAAGGAGCACCTTTTCCTAACTTGCCTCAAGTCTCCATAGATGTTCTCACTGCCCTTTGACTGCCATTCAGTGTTAGCCCTCCTCCCTGTCCTAGTCTCCGCTCAGGGACACACGACACACTACTGAATGCGTAGGTGAGGATATGTGGCCCTGAAACGCCAGAAAAAGAACAGGGAAAGCAAAGCATTGTTAGCATCATGACCACAGGCCGCATTTTTCCAGGTTGGGAGCGCTGATGCCAGCTGGGGAAGCGGGTGAAGGATTCACAAGCGGATGCACAGCATGAGCGAAGGCGGCCCGGCAGCCGCGGGCGCAGGGGAGACACGCGCGGGGAACGACAGGCTGACCGGCAAGAGCCGGGAGGGAGACCAGAGGGCTCTGAAACGAGCTGGCACGGTGAGCGGGGTCCGGGGCATGGGTGCTGAGCCTCAGGCCGGCCCGTGGGTGCAACAACACGGATCAGAGCAGTGGGCATCAGGGAACCTCCCCGAGCAAGCAGGAAGCGGGTGAGGAGGGATGCGCCCAGCTTTCCATCAGGAGAGGGTCTAGGGTGGGCGGGGGGTTGACCAGCTGTCCGCCTTCCTGCTGGTGCGCAGCCGGGGCAAGATGGAATCTTTCAGCCACCGCTGATGGGATTTAGATTCTGTTCAAAACGAAATAATAAACCGGGGCGCCCGGGTGGCTCGGTCGGCGGAGCGTCCGACTTCGGCTCAGGTCGTGAGTTCGAGCCCCGTGTTGGGCTCTGTGTTGATGGCCTGCTTGGGATTCTCTCTCTCCCTCTCTCTCTGCCTCTCCCCACTTGCTCTGTTGCTGTCTCTCTCTCTCTCTCTCTCAGGATAAATAAATAAACATTAAGAAAAAACCCAAAGTAATACATTAAGAGAGTAATAAAAACTGTCAGAAATAGCACAAGAGTGTCACAGCTTTGCCCATCATCGGCAGTGTTTGCCCGAATACTATTCCGGGAGAGTCTGGATGAAGGGGCCCCTTCTGCCCAACACTCCATCCTGAGCCCGCCGCATCCCTGCTTGCACACTCGCGAAAGGCACCCAGATTCCTCCACGCAGGTTCCGGTTTTCAGGGGAGGGGTCAGCCCAGAAAGTGGGGCACCACAACCTGCCCTATGACCTTTCACCTCTAACGTGGACCACAGAAAACCGAATCACGTCACCTACTCTCCGGGCGTGTCGGTGAGGATGCTTTGGCTGCGGCCTCAAAAGGGACACTGGCTCTGTTTCCCCCCACACACCAAGTGTAGAGACGTGGTGTGGCTGTCGCAGAGGGAGGGACAGGCCCAGAGAAGCAAGGAGCCGGGGTGAGTCGGGACAGCCAGGTGGGAGGAGACACGCGACCCCGTTGTCGTCTGGATGAATCCACGCCAGCCGCTTTTGCTCGTGTCCCGGGCCCCCCGAGATCGAGGTCCAGAAAGAGAAGGAGAATGTGGCTCCACCTGGGTCACACGCGGGTGGGAGGAGCGGGTGACAGTCCCACAAGACCACCTACAGTGGCTGGGGCGGGGGTGGGGGTGGGGAGGGCATTCCTCCGAAAGAGAATCAGGTGTCGTTCCCAAGAGGCAGCACGCCTAGAGGGCGCCTTGATGGCACAGG